>NW_028257603.1:3909476-5212635 GCF_051362555.1 Lingula anatina
TTCGGTCAGTTGTATTAAGAATAAAGTGCTGGAAGAGTGGTGGTGTCAATATTAAGGAAGAAATAGAGCAAGAACAAGTCCTACCTGGAACAATAGAGCAAGTTTCCACATTTTTTATGAATGACAGGTGTGGTAGATTGATTTTCGTCACTTTTTGGAAAAATCGGAGACGGGTCGATTTTTGGTGATTTTGAGTGATTTTGAACAGTGCCGGCACTGTGAGATTTCTTCAATTGGTAGGGATGAAAATTTCTTTTCTTCATTATAGTGTCAGGTAGGTGTGTTCGGTCATTTGTAGTAAGAATAAAGTGCTGGAAGAGTGGTGGTGTCAACATTAAGGAAGACATAGAACAAAAACTCTGTCTCCCCCCATCTCCGATTCTGATCTCGGAGCTTATTTCTGGATCATCTTTAAAGCTAGAATTGGGGGCCTTGATGAAGTGACCCGGGCGTATTTCCACATTTTTTATTAATGATAGGTGTGATAGATTGATTTTCATGACATTTTTTTTTATTTTGAGTGATTTTCATAAGTGCCAGCCATGTGAGATTTCTTCAATTTTGGCCAGGTAGGAATGAAAATGTTTTTTTCATTATAGTGTCAGGTTGGTGTGTTTGGTCATTTGTAGTAAGCATAAAATGCTTGAAGAGTGGTGGTGTCAACATTATTGAAGAAATAAAGCAAAAACTATGTATACAGATTCCTGCTATATTATTATTTTATCTTTAATTTATCGAATTTTATGATGCCTTTCCTATATACATAGTCCTTTTTTAAAATAATTACCGTATCAGATTTTTAAAACCTAGAACAAAAGTTTTCAGTTTGTCTGTCTTTTTTATTCCAACAATTTCAGCAGCCATTACTGTTCCCGAGACACCTTGCCTGTGCTATCAAACGAATCCTGTTACTTACAGCACAGGAGCACCAAAGAGTTTGAAGAGTGCTTTACAAGTCATCAGTCAAATTAAGCAGAAATGGTCTTAGCTTTGCAAACCGGTGTCAAAGGGTCAAATCAAGTATTCCAAGCCTTCCAAGGACTAGTATGATGTAAGTCAGTATGGACAATATATTAAAGGTCCAAAAGCATCAAAGTCTTTAAGGTACTCGCCCCACGCCGCAGCATGTCATCGAAGAAATGACCCCTTGATGATAGGGATATGGATTGCAAGTGTTCTGGAGGCTCCAAGACAACTGTCTATAGCAGGTTCTGGTACTTGCATAGTGGGTCTTCAAACCCTTGGTATAGAAAGTACAAACCAGCAGCTTAATCTGGAAGTTAAAAAGAAAAAACAGCCATAAGTCCATGCATTAAAATCATGTTGAAATCTCTTTTTGGAAATTAGAAAAACGACTATTGCAATTATTAGAGAAGGCTTAATTAACTTTGAGTGTGCATTTTTTATGAACTGATACTTCCTTGTGAACAAAAACTCTGAAAAGATTTCAACATTTTGTATTTTTGGCAATAATGAGAAATGAATGAACATTCATTGATTAATTATTATCATTATTTATTTATTTATTTATTTTTTTGCTATTTCCACTTGAGGGTGCTTACGCAAATTTGGCAGATTTCCCAAGTTTTGGGTTAAAAGCACAATGTTGTTATTTTGGGTCTTTATGAGGTAATGTGATTTTGTCAGCATATTAGTTAAATGAACAACTTTGTCTGGATGCCCCACTCCTGCCTCAAATGAGATTTTAAAAGCAAACATCAATATCTATAAAGACAAGTTTTAATGCTTATTTTTGAACACATTTCACATAAATCACATTTCACATGATGATCTGGGCTGATTTTGTCAAAGTTAAAGAAACCCCATTTTGAACACTGATGACAATTTAAGTAAAACCATGTTACTCATGGATCTCAATCTTACAGAAAAGGTAAATTGGACTGAAATACAGCTTGAGTTAGAAAACTGAACTGTTTGCATTCTTTTTCTGAGAGTTATTTATTTATTTAATTATCATTATTATTATTATTATTTATTATTATTATTTTCAAAATAATTTTTTTTTCACATATTAGCATTTTCTTCGTGAGACTTGGAACTCCCACGGGATGAAATTCCAGCTCCCACTCTCAAGCCCCTGGGGAGCTTTTTGAAATAATATAAAGATGAAATTTGGGTTTTTTAAAATAATTAAAATAATGATGTCAGGAAGGCGTGTTTTGTTTTTTCTAGCCATCCACAGGTAAATTTTTTTTTTCAATATTTCTTGTGAATTAAAAAAATATTTTTCCATCCCCCTCCCCAACCTCAAACCCCTGAGGAGCTTTTTGAAGTACTATAAAGATGCAATTTGGGGATTTAATGATGAGATGTTGATATGTTTAGACAATTATTGTGAATGATCCCTTTCCGTCTCAGCACTGATACTCCTCCGCACCATTACTCCCTCGCACCGATAGGCCTATACTACCCCTTACACTCCATCGACCTCACCCGCATCTTAAAGCTCCTGCAACGATACTCTCTCACAGCCTTTGCAATTGGTTAAAACTGCTACCAACAAAACACAATGATTGATCTAAAAACTCTCGAAATACTATTTTTCCGAAAGTGCACCACCCTCTTGGGACCCAAAAGTGACACATTTCATTAGAAATATTGTGGAAAAATAAGGGAATTACTAAAGTTGGTCTGCTTAGTAACAAAGTACATAGTCGATCTAATATGTATGCAGCTCGGCTTTGTGATTATTAAGAAATATCTGTATACTTCACTTCGTTCTTCAACAGTGGTTACTGTATACAATATGTGCATCTTCTTCTTGATTTGTTAATTAATTATTTTACTAAAAGTATCTTTTTAACAGAAGATAGCAAAGACGACATAATCTTTTCTTCAGGGGCCACTCTATTCGTAAAAGAAATTGAAACAACAACAACAACAAAAAAAAAAACATTGTTTAAGCGAGAAATTGCCGCCTTTGTCCTCCTGGAAATGTGAGATTCTACAATTTAAGCTGTCCTTGGGCGATTGTAGGAACCACTGCAGGGGCGGATCCAGAGCTATATACTGACAGTCTTCCAAATTATCTTTGTTGATTCATCCTCCAATTTTGACCGTCTTCCAACATTAAAAATTGGATACCCGTCAATGTAAACTTGAAAATCTGACCGTCTTCTGGAAGACCCAGAAGACGGCCTAAATCCGCCCCTGCACTGAACACCTACAGTATAATGCGCTTAAATTACTGTTTTTTCTTTACGGTTCTGTTTGTAATAGAAATCTAGGACAGAAAAAATTACAAGTTGAATGTAACATCATAAATCCTTAAAAATAGATAACAAATCCGATTGTGTTTATTGCCAGTATGCAGCAAGATCGTTATTAAGAAATCAATAACGAACAGCTCTCAGGGGCGAATCCAGGATTTCGAAGACTAGGTGGTTAGTTTTTATTGACCCCGCTTCTACGTGGACGGAACGGTTCATTTTTAACATTGAATAAATTAATTGAATTAATATTCATTAAAATTAAATCAAATAAAATAACGATGCATGATGATTAGTAATGCAAGATTTATGCCGCAAAGTCGCTTGTCAGACTACATCTAAGATGATCTCACGACATACTTGGGTATGGCTGTTTAGATGTAGGGGGTAGAGGCACTATTTGAAGGCAGCTGAAGGAAAAATCGAAAGGAGTTCGATGGCATTTAGCATTACATGGTCCATTTCTCAGTAAAGAATACTAAATAAAGAAATTATACATACTTCAGGATGGCTCACTGCGGTTTTCGTCCACACATAGGCATCCAGTAATTCGGACTCTACTAGCGATAATGTAAACACACCTTGAATGCCCATTTATGTATTTGCTTTTCTAGTTAAACTTAGCAATGTGTATTAATTTTGTTCGAAAAAAAAAAAGCATTCCACTGTAATTTGCGACCGCGTCCATGTGCACCAATGCAGGCCTATTCTATTTATGGAGATGGTCACATAATCAGCAAAACGGAAACTTAACTGGTACATGTACAAGTTTCGAAATAAAATGTTTGTCAAACCTTTATAATATCTAGAGCTTTTGTTGTTTGAAACATGTTTAACTAAAATGTAAGAAAAACGAAAAAAGTAAGCAGCAAGCTGGTAGGCAGTAAGTGAAAGCCTGGTCTGAACACTGAATTTCTAGGTAAGCATGTATTTTTCACACCCCCTAATTTCATTTCCACAACGATCCGTGAATGAGGTTAAAAAGCAATAACATACTTGTGTGACAGGACAAAATGCTTTGTTTATTACGCCACTTTATCTTGTCAAATGAAGCATGAATTTGAAAAACCATGAAAACTAGAGGATCAGAGAGGTGATACCGCCTGAGGGTATTGTACCACCAGCTGGAGTAAGCTCATTCGTATAGAAAAGTGAAAAAAGGGACACCACCTCCAGTGTTGTGCTGGACAAGCTCTACATGCAGTAAGCAAAAGTTCTAAATAGTTTTGTTGAAAATTACCATTTAAAACAAAATCATGAGGAAAAGTAAAAGTTTAAATTCAAATTTGTGAAGTGCAGTTCATGGCAAAAAGTAGGTCAAAGCTCAATTTCAAGAACACAGATTGTCAGCATATGACTGCCTATTCAAGTTCAATAGTGATTATGGGCATATCTCTGCTAGTTTTGGAGATAGAAAAGTTGCAAAGTTGCGCGGCTCATTATAAAATCGCCACCTTTTAAAATTTCCAGTTGTACTAAGTGCACGTGGTTTGCAGATTAATTTTAGCCATTAAGAGCGTTAGATTGAAACCTTTTGCCGCTACAAATACAACAACTTGATTGTTATCTTACGCGATTATCAAAAACAGACAATAGCAAGAATCACTTACCTGCTGTAGGTTACAAGGGCGACCAACCCAGGGGCGGGACCAGGATTATTTGAAGGGGGGTCCACGGATGCAAAACCGACCCTTATCTTAGAGGGCGAACGGTGCTATTTGGTACTTTTTAGAACTATGATTCGGCTAGAGAAAATACTTATTTCATAAGGGGACCATCGGTGTGATTATTTTTAGAAACTGAAGGGGAGGAGGTCAGGACCCCCTGACCCCCCCCCTCCCAATCCGCCACTGCAACTACCAATGGACCTCGGTGGACACAGGTTAATTACATATCTGGCATTTGTGTCATAGGTTGTGCATTTAAGCTTTAAACTTAAGTTTTATAAATATTAAAGTACCTACCCTTTAACGCGAAGTAAGAATCACGGTCAGCCACCTTTGTTTATGAGACAGTAATCAGTGTTACGCCGACGACCATCACCTGATCTATTGAATTAAACGAGTGGAGTAGTAACGAACCCTTGGAACGAATTTGAGAAATAAGCAAACCTGACTTTATCGAGTGTAGGGGAGTTCGATTTTCTAAAAAAAAAAAAAATGTACATTATATTTATAAAAATTCAGTCGGGGTCAAAACTCCCCCCCCCCCCCGCCCCTCCTAAATCCACCACTGGCACAAATCTTTTGTCCTGTACCATCTAAACTGCGTCACGTACAGCTCGATGTAGCGAGTCAATATAAATATAATTTCAATCGGTTGACGAGAGGAATTAAAGTGAAATTAATTTCTCTCTGGTTATGACACGCCAGAAGAGGGCGGGATTGGTGTAGGGGAGTTTTCGTGTCATTTAGGCGATTGACACGGTACTGTTAACACGCTTATGATTACGACTCCGTAGACGACATGGTTGATGAGTCCAGTGGAAGCGAACACTTTACCTTGGCTGATGTAATGAAAAAAATGGAAAGTAAAAAGAAAGAGACGAAAGACTATTTCGACCATAGACTGTCTACTTTTAATGCCGAAGCCGGTAAAACCTGAAAGTCGACAATATTTATCTTGGAAAATAGAAGGTAATCACCAGCAATTTGACTCAACAGTATTTGAAAATAAGATTATTGTGGTGAACAAACTGACAGTGCCTTACAGTCTTGGCAAGAGAAACAAACTTATCAGAATTGCTGACACTTTCGACACTGTTAAGGAACATACTGTTAATCCTCTTGCTTGTGATTCTGAGAGCGAGAGAGCTACAAAGAAAATAAAAGAAAACAAAAAGGGAGCCAAAAAAATAAGGTTATATCAGCAGACCGACCGATAGGTGTGGTGGGCGATACTTCTCAGCGGAGAAGTCTTTATCGCAGCAGCGGGTCGTGACTTTGCTTAGCTTGTTGAGGAAAGGGCCATTTCATGCTTGAGTGACCAACTTACAGAGGGGAAAGTTATTCTACCAGAGTCCAACCCCAGAGATAAAGGAACATCTGGAATGGGATAGAAGGCGGAAGCATTGAAAAATAGATAAGTACCCGGTACATGTATGAGTGCGTTAGTTTCAATCAAGAGTTGCATAATTATGAACATGAGCAAAATCAGAAATTCATACCCGTGAAAAGTAGGTTAAGAACCAATTTAAGTTTTTGGGAAGAAGTAGGGTATTCATTTTTTATTCTAGACTTGATAAAAATGGTTATAAATTTCCGTTTATAGCAACACCCTGTGGGATGAGGAAAGATAACAGCTTTCACCATTGAAAAATAAGTTTTTTGTTAAAAAGCTATTCTTGAATTGAAAAAGATGCGTTTGATTAAAAGGTGTAGCAAACAACCAATTGTTGATAACCCTTAAACAGAAGCAGTGCATAGCAGTGAAAAAAATAGATTGATTTTAGATGTACGAGAAGTAAACAAACATGTCTGTAAGCAGTCTGGTAGTTACGGACATTTGAGAACGGCTCTTATGTTTATGAAACTGTGTGGTTGGTTGATTAAATTTGATTCAGCTAATCAACATCTAGATATCTATTATCCTCATACGGATTATTGAGGTTTTTCATGGAAAATTCAAGATCAGCAGATTTATTTTTGATTCTTAGTTCTTCCATTTGGGTTATCATTAGCACTTAATATTTTTTTTCAAAATTGACTTGGCAATTAATCAAAGAATGGTTCGATGTTATTGGATGACGGTCTGTGGTACTGCAGTAACATAGATAGATTGGAGCATCAGGGTGCTGAGATCAAAGATGATATTGCTAAGTCAGGTTTTATGTAAATATATGAGAATACTATTTGGTCGTAGGTACAGAGTCTGGCATTTATAGGCATCGAAATAGATATTAGTATTGGGGAAATCAAAGTTCTTGATATTAGATTAGCAAGTGCTAAGAGATCTGACATTATATTCGCACGAAAGTGAGCAGAGGTCTGGCTATGTCGGTCGGATTATACTATGTCTCATGTGTTGGGAAGTGTAAAACAACTAATGACAAATTATATTAGCATGGTTATTTCAAGTGCTTTTTCTTAGAATCAGAAAATGTGTGTGAAAGCATGCAGTCAAATTAGACCTTGGTGTAGTAAATCAGAATTTTACAGTTTTCACCTCAGTGCAATAAGGTAGTTTATTCTGATGCTAGTAGTACTGGGTTTGGAGGATATTGTGTGGAGACACCTAAAAGGGTGTGTTGCGGGGAATGGTCAGCTGACGAAGCGACGGAGAGCTCTACTTACAGAGAACTGATAGCTGTTTTCAGGGTCCTGTTCTCCATGGCAAACACGTTGAGTGTTTTGAGATTGAAGTGGTTTTCTGATAGCAAAGATGTTGTAAACATTAAAGAAAAAAGTAGCATGAGGAGTAAATTACAACCTATTATTTTTGATGTTTTTCTTCTAATGGAGTTATTCAATAGAAATGAAAGGATACTGAGAGAAGAGAATACCCATGCAGATTATATAAGTAGAAGTGTGGATGTTGACAATTGGGGTATTTCTAAAGAATTATTCTCACATTTTGATAAGATATGGGGTCCTCATGAAGTGGATTGGTTAACGTCCTGCTACAATGCTAAAGTACATAGGGGAGAGCGGGGTGGGTTGGAACGCGGGTAAGTTGGAACATTGGCTTTATTTCTTAAATCACAAGACCGATCATGTGCTCCTTCAGCATAAAAATGTCACGTGGCATGGTCATTCATCCGGTAAACTTGTGGAAGTTTCGAAAATGCAGTAAAAGTTTTATGCGAAAAAAACTTATTTTTGCTACTCGAAGTAAGTTTTCATATTTTTGACATTCATCGTGCTGTAAACTAAAGTATAAGGATTATATCACTGAAATTGTGCATAGCGTTTAGGACCACCTTGATGTTCAAAAAGCTGTTGTTTTTTTAAACACTTCCCACGTGTTAAAGAAATACAGTGTCATAAGTAGGCCATGACGTCATGGGGGCTGGTCGGAACATTTGACATGGGGCCAGTTGGAACACTGTCAGGGGTGTTCCAACCCACCCCGCACGGTGTTTTTCATTTTTTTAAACCTCTTTAAATATTTTAATTTCAACTTTGAAGAGAGTAGTAACGTAGTAACCCAGTACAACTCCAACTGGAGACGGAATCTAGCTGATAGAACATCTCCATGATGCCGGAATGTACATGCGTTTAGAAGATACAAGGGGGGATGGTCACTGCTTGTTAAATGCAGTTGCTAGCTGTTTGGTCGAATAGGGGTCTGCATGCCCACTGTTGCTTTTTGCGATAAATTGCTTTTAGATGTGGAGGGAAATGTCGATTATTACTCTGCTTTTCGCGGCAAAATGAAAATATTCTAGCTGAGAGCCTACAGGTATGTTATGGATAAACTATACAACACCAATTCTGCCGATATTGTTTTAAATGCTTTGTGTAAGGGATTGGGGGTTGCTGTTAATGTTTAGTGAACGAGGGTACAAAATCCGCCAGAAAAGACAAACATTCACCTCGTAACTTAGGCAAAGATTCAGTTGAAATCTCAGTTGCCCTCACCGGAAGAGGTGCTACAACACACTAAAGCGCACTTAAGAAAACCCCAAAACAGCTCAAGTCCAGAGGCTCACCGTCGCAGTCCAAAGATTAAAAGAAGAAAACGATGCAGTGCAGTACTAACTGACACACCTGAAAATGAGCTACTCGAAAAAGAAAAGGCCAAGCCCAACAAAATTAAAAAGGACAAGCGCAACAAAAATAAAAAACAGTTAAAGATTTCTAGTCGATAGAGAAAATCAAGAAAAAGGAAATTAAAGATGACCAGCGATTCTGTGTCAGAAGAAGAGTGGCCATGTCTGGTTTGTGGGGAGCCGTTCATTAACAGCCGACCAAAAGAGCAATGGGTTAAATGCATTGTTTGTCTAAAGTGGTCACATGAAGACTGCACAAAGGTTGACCAAGTGTACATGTATATGTCAGAACTGCGATTTTGATTCTGAGTTGTTGAGTTGAAAGAAATACAGTTTTCATTTGTAGGTCTAACATACTGTTGTTAATAGGTTGAGATATATGAGTTCAATTTCTTTTCTCTTAAACTACACCACTTTTCTTATCATTATGAAATGAAGTGTAACTGGATATGGTTTATACATCGAAAAGACTATTTGAAAGCAAATTGTAAACGTAAAAAATGCTTACAAACTATGGAGATACGAATGCAAAGTAACACTTACTTGTTGGGAAATTAATATAGATAATCCTACTCTTAAAATGAATTATACTTTGAATTTATATGCAAGCGTTCCAACTCGCCCTCTTGCTCCAACTCACCCCACTGCCTGTTCCAACTGACCCCGCGGGTGGGATGAGATGGAACGTTTTAGGAGGCAACTTTGAGCATTTATAACTCTAAAATAAAAAGACCTACTTGATGTTTTATTTCATAGATGAGTGCGGCATATAATTTTCCCCTATCAGATTTTTTATTTTTGTCCCCAAAGCTTTGACTGCTGAGATATCGCAAAAAAGGTGAAAACTGTTCCAACCAACCCCGCTCTCCCCTATTTTTACTCTAGATTTTAGAATTCAGGAACAGTGAATGGGACACGCGTCATTTACGGATCTATCCTGGTCCTCAGATCAAATTCAGTCTCTTATTTCTACCAATGAGTTACAACAGACTCCTTGTTTCTATATTGTTTCCGACAGACTGTTCTGGTCCTTCGCCTGTAAATATCCATCATGACGTAATCAAATGTGGCACCGAAACGTGCCCTTGGCTGACTCTGTTATGGTCTCAAAATTTTTGAAGCTTTAAGCTTTTAGATGCTACCTAGTTTCTTATTGAAAAGTCGAGATATAGAGGTGGCAATTGGCTTTTGATAAATCGGGTTAAATCGTATTTATGCCCAGTAAAAGTTCTTGAAAATATTTAGATTTCATTGGTAGGCCTCGATCCTAGCTACAGCTTTTCAAATTTACATGGCCTATTTTAAATATAATATCGTTGAGTTACAATGACAGTTATGTATGAAAATTGTATAACGACGAGGGGGAGTATCGGTGCGCGTACAACAGTAATTTATGAATACATTTTACAGTATTATGGAATATACATGTATATTAGCGCCCGTGGTCTTATTGATCAATTAATGTGTGAATGAATAAGTCAAATCCACATGTACATCTGGGGCGGATCCAGAATTTTTTGGAAGGGCGGTGGTGTTTTTTTTACGGATTGACAAGGCCTCGGAGTGCAAGGCCGACCCTCACCCCTTTGGAGTTATGTTTGGGGCACGCTCGAGGGCCACGAAAAAGGGTGTTTTAGAGGGAAAATATCTCCATTTGATACGGTTTATAACTATTATTCAGCTATAGATTTTGGGTGTAATTTTTTTATCAGAAATCGAAGGGAGGAGGGGGTCTGGATCCCCCCTGACACCCCCTCTTTATCCGCCATGTACATGTATTAGACCGTGAACATTCGTGAACAGTTTCAACCACAGTCCCTCGCCTGAAATGAGCCATGCCTGTCTGTAATTTGCATAACAATTACTTGCTCATCGTAGTGCGAGCTGTATTTCCGAATGCTCAGTAGGCAGTAGGACACAGCTAGGTGAAGACGCAATGTTCAACGTGCGGGTGCAGTCGCAACGCAGTCTATGAGGCGTAGAAGCAAATGCATGTTTCGTAAGTAGCACTTTTTCTTCAGTATCGTATGTCAGTTGATAGAAAGAGAGTAGAAAAATGCAAAGAAATTTGCGACGAGTATTTACGGGTATGTTACTACTCTTTGTTGTCGCTGTCGCCTGTCGTTTCTGTTATGCCACTCAAAATATTATTTAGCAAATTAGTAAATGGGCATATTACCACAAAGATCACGGACATATTTACATGATGGTACCGTACTTGTCACAGTTCCGAGCTTTTGATCCTAAGACAATGAACGATAGTCAGTTTTAGTAGGTTTGTTAATTTCATTATACATGTACCTGTAAAATGCTTGTAAGCAGTGTTGAAACACGGGGAAATGATTTATTCTAAAGCGAAATATGGTTCCCAAACGCGTGATGCAAAGCGATTTTAGATATTACAACTTTATATAGTAGGTAAAATAAATAAATAGTGATAACCTACACAAACTAGAGGAGTGTTTTCAATATTTTTTTTTTTTCAAAGCAAGATATCTGAAATATCTTTATTACTAACTTCAGGTCTTAAATGTGGCGTTAGGCAACATAGAATCGATTGCTTTTTTGGGGTGCTATCTGAGCCTGAACTATGGACAAGTCAGATATTGTTAACATTACCTTCTTATTTCAGAAGTCCACTGAGATACTGAGAACTGCACGGCACCTGGCTGCTAGCAACCAAGCCTGTCATTCACCCTCTGGAACCCTACGCACATCCATGCATCTTTTGTTTTAAAATTGAATAAATACGTTTGTCATTCCTTGTGTTCTTATTCACTTCCATATGAAATGATGATAAAATATTAATAATAATAATAATAATAATAGAGGGTTAGGGGTAAAATTGTAAAGATATTATTGTTTGAGCACTTTCAAATTAAATCTGCTAAAACTGATCTGTAAGCATTGTGTTTGGGATTGATGATTTCTCCAGTAACAGAGGATGTCGTAAATCGAAAGGATTAAAAGTTTTGTTAATATGCCCAGTATTTTGTAAATAATTGAGAGCATTTTAAGAATACATCTACAGGATTTCCAACAGCCCACATTTATAAATGCAATTTGTATGAATTTACGATATTGCTTTTTTAAAAATCTGTCCTACATTTTTTATAGTGAGACGGGTTTTTTAATATCTATTTATAAATTAGTTCATCCTCCCAGATAAAATTTTCTTAATTTAATATAAGTCCATATTCTAAGGGTTTTGGTTTGCTAGAGAAAATTGTTTCAAATTTCACGACCTTCTCATCAAACGAACGCTTCAATTTTAAATTAAAACGGAAATATAAGAGATCTTGACACACTTTTGAAATGGGAACAATGAAATTTGCTCCTCCACCCAAAACTTAGAACTGCATATTCTGATATGTTTGAAAATGTCTCATTTAAATCATAATTAAAATAAATTGATCCTTTTATATAAAGAAATGGACTCGCCCCACCTGTCACCCCTCAAATCGAATGGACTTGTCCCACCTGTCACCCCTCAGATGAAATGGACTCGCCCCACCTGTCACCCCTCAAATCGAATGGACTCGTCCCACCTGTCACCCCTCAAATGGAATGGACTCACCCCACCTGTCACCCCTCAAATCGAATGGACTCGCCCCACCTGTCACCCCTCAAATGGAATGGACTCGTCCCACCTGTCACCCCTCAGATGGAATGGACTCGCCCCACCTGTCACCCCTCAGATGAAATGGACTCGCCCCACCTGTCACCCCTAAGATGAAATGGACTCGCCCCACCTGTCACCCCTAAGATGAAATGGACTCGCCCCACCTGTCACCCCTCAGATGAAATGGACTCGCCCCACCTGTCGCCCCTAAGATGAAATGGACTCGCCCCACCTGTCACCCCTCAAATGGAATGGACTCGTCCCACCTGTCACCCCTCAAATCGAATGGACTCGACCCACTTGAAAACTTTCAATGCAGGTCAGTGGTGGGTGGAAGGGTATCACGTGATTTTCGGGAGCCAATGAAATAAGCAGGAATTTTACACTCCGTTATAGGTAAACAAAATGGCACGTTCGACGCACCAGGAGGATTGTTTATTTAGGAGGCATGCACATAAATTTGGTGGGTATTTTAAAAGCATTTTACTATTTACAACGATCAGTACCATCTCAACTTAACTCATGTGAAGTGATTTTCAAGTGTTTGGTCTGTTTATGTTTTTATGACAATTTAAATTAGGCATAGCTTCATATGTAGTTTGACAATTGTAAACTGAAGTTTTCACACCACAAGCCTTCTTTCAAGTGAAATATCTCGAAAAGCACTGGGACGATTTTTTTCCAACTTTTCAGTAATGTTGCTCATTTATTTGTTGACAAAAAGTGCCGATGGCACCCGATGGCACCCCTGGATCTTTGGAGTTATAGACGGTATAATCCTTCATACCCAATTACGACCATTTTTGTAGGAATGCGTCTTTATAATGTTAAACTCCCTCATTAAAAAGCATATATCTGAAAAAGTAAACGGTAGATTTTTTCCAAATCTTAATCTGACGTTTTTCGTGTACCTTTTTACATAATATGTAGCCTGCAACTGACAGCACCCCTGGGTCTTGGGATATATAGACAATGCAGTGCCATGGCAAATTACGGCCATTTTTGTTTGAGTGAATTTTGGATCACGCAGACCCCGTCTTTCAAATCAAATATCTGAAAAAGCAATCGGACAATTATTTTCAAAATTGTCAGAAATGTTGCTTAGATATTGGTTAGCAAAAAGAGCCTATGGCACCCAATGGCACCCCAGGATCTTGAGAATTATAGGCTGTATATAGTGCATGCCAAAGTACTGTTTTGGTTATCCCACGGCCAGCATTTATAACAACAGCATAATTGCACTTGTATATCACTTACATGCTTGTCTGTATTTTAAAGCATAATGTGCAATCTGATCACTATACAAGCACATTCCTACAACTGTTGAAGGGCTAGTCATGGTATTAGTCAGTTACAACTACTTGTCATTCACTGTGTATGATGTACAAGAGCCTATTATATCTCAACTGTAGCTCCATATAATAGCACTCTTTTATGCCACATACAGTAATTGGCTCAAGTACATATCAAATAAACATTTTTTTTTAAATACTGATGATAGTCTCATATCTTTTTCAGCATGGACTACAATTTTTATTTTTGAAATGCTGTGCACTATAAAGGTGAGAAGTAATTCATCGGAATGCCATAGTTGTAAACTTGTGACTTATGTTTCCATTGCTCATCTATTTCGTTAACATTGACAAAAACATGTTCTGTGTTTGTTTTGCCTAAACTTTCATTTTAATCTTACTATCATAAAAATTGAAATCATATTTAAGTATAATGGTAACAGGTTACCTAAAAAGTTGAAGCCTTATCCAGTTAAATAATAATAATATCAAATATAAAACATTTACTGCTTTTTAATTTCAGGGAATGGAAACAGCTTTTAACCTCATAATAGGATACCGCCTATGGATTGTAGCTGAAATTAGAGACTTGAGATAACAGGAATGATGTTTGTTATTTCCAAAATCTGTGCCTTCATGGAGTGTGACATTGTAATAAACATGATTGCTTTTTAATTACTCAGTCATCAAATGTTAAATTAGTAGTTTGTCACAATATCAAATATTGTATTATCTGCATAGAGAATTCCCCTCATCTTTTGTAAGTTAAGTTTTGATTAATTAAGTAAAGTGAGTAGTAAGTCTCATGAACTTGGAGAAAATTAAATACTGCAGATCTTGAAAAAACTTCGTTTATTGTGATTTCTGTCAGGTATGAGGATTTGTAAATGTTGATAATACATTACATTTTCTGTCTCTTATTATATGCATTTACCATGATTTCTCACTCTGAGTAATGTTCGCATCTGGCAAACTAACTTGAAATTCAAGGCATATTTTATAGTTTTAAAAAAGTGATATTAAAATCTGACCAATACGAATTTAAAGTAATCTGAATTCTATCAGGATTTCAGTCTTGCCTGTGCTATGTATGTATTTGTAGGTTGTCACCCTTTTAAATCATTTAAAAAGTATTATTATATTATTTCAATATTTTGTGAATATTTAAATGAGTTATAAAATTTATAAGAAAAATGTAAGAAATAAAATATACTGTTAATTATGTTTTTATGAAATATGTGAAATAAAAAGTTTATAATCATATCAAAGTTCTTCCATTTGTTTATGATAATTTTGTCATTTTACATTTTCTTTGCCTTAAACTTTGGTCAAGCTTACTTTCCAAAAAAAAAAAAAAAAAAAAAAAAAAAAAAAAAAAAAAAAAAAAACTTTGTCACATGCCCTTTCTTATAGTTATCTGAATTATCAACTTGTCATAATTTACTATTTTAATTTCTAGAGTTAATTATTATTCTTATTCAAACAAGAAATTATCAATTATACACAGAAAAATTAAAGTCAATAACAAATCAACACTGCCAGCAAATTTTACTCTGCCCAAGCTACAGTCACTATATATAGGATAGTAGGCCTACACACTGACAGAGATGTGATACCTATGCCACGGTGACATTTTACAACTCTACTCGTCGGTTTGTTGATCATAAATTGCACATTTTTTCAAGTGTTTCATTATTAGTTTGTAGCATCCATATTTATATTTATATACATTTATACATAATGAAACAAAGTCGGCGTAACGTTACGCAAATGCCCCAATAAACAATGCATCGCACACAGTTGCGCCAACGCTTTACTGGACGAAGACGCAGGAAGACGTCGCCGGGAGCTCACTTTCGATGTTCACTCTTCGACGGCAAAACGTCAAATGACTGACGTGCGTGCGCATCTTTTGACGTATCACGTGATACCCTTCCAACCACCACTGAATGCAGGTCGTCTTCTTACAGGGTCTAGCTATCCAGTGACCAACCAGGAGCATAGCTTGCACTGCGATGCGCGACTTTTTCTTATGCAAATTACAACTGGTACAGTGCATGGCACATTTGAGGAGTTGCTGTGGAAATTGGTCTCAAAGAACGGCGAAATTATGGAAATTATTTTACTATTGTGACAAGGCTATTACCCGCGTAGACCTATTTGTCACCATACATAATATTTTTCTAGGACAACTAGTTTATATTAAATCAAAAACTAAAAATAGCAATGAAGATAGGTATAACAAGTAAATGATGATGCTCATACATTCGGGGAGTAGCTTTGCGTAGGATGAAATATATTGTATTGTACGCCCCCCTGGCTGTCGATTGTAAGTAATAGACATAAACTGGCCCGCTCGAAGATTCTGCGGGTCCGTGGTCAAAGTTAAATAAAAATAACCATGATTAAGGGAAGTTATTGAAGTTATCAATTTAAGATTTTAGAGATACTAATAAATTTACCTTTTTTAACACTGGTCGTATTCACAAAAGATCGTAAACATTACAGAGAGAAGGAAAAGTACCCAAGAGAAGGGAGGTGGGGGGGGGGTGTGAAGGAGCGCAATGTGAAACAAATTAATATTATGTTCTTATTTATCTATTCAATTTCATAAATAATTTGTAAACTCTTCACTCTTGATTCAAATAAATAAAAAGCAACAATTAAAACTTGTAGTACTTGCCACAGAAGCCAAACTGAAGTAAAACATTTGAAATAGCATAAAAAGAGGAAGACAAGTAAAAAAAATTAAATTCTCAAATTTTTAGAAACTAATAATCTTTCTTCGACAGTATCCTTAACATAACCGTCTTTTGTGTTTTCAGATCGCCATCTACCGTGTTTCTTAAACAGTCTGTCTTTAGTCCCTGCATTAGAATCCAGCATATGAAATCAAACAAACGGAAAGTACTCGGAGATCCTTCAAAGTGACTTCAGAACTCATAAAATTAGTAACCAATTTAGAAATGTGCTTAGCAGTTACAGGTTCCTTTTTTGTTACTCTATGATCTTTCCGTCTCTGAGATGCTTCCTTCACTGCAATAACGAATTTTGACTCGCAATTTCGGATTTTTCTTACAGTTGGCTGTACCATGAAACCATTTTAAAGTGTAAAAAGATGTCTAAACCGCAGCAGAATAATTACAAGTTTGTGACAAATTTTGAAGATAAAAAGCAACAATCGAGTCTTTCGCTGTAAAGAAAGAGGTCACACCGATCGTATTACACCGTTCAAGCCATTTTTGGAAGCCGTAAGAATATTTTCTCACTGTGTTGTCTGCTCTTGACTTCAAAATGACATCTGGTAATGAATCTGCTAAAGCCTTCAAACTTTTATTGCTTGTAACCTTCACGTCTTGGAGGATAGCATTATCAAGAAAACATGAAAAAGGAAAAAAAGAAAATTTTTGAAAACAAAACTCTAGCAATCGTTCCCATAATCTCTGTTCATTCTGGACAATAATCATGTCCATGTTAACTGTTATTGATCAATAATTGTGATCCTAATGGCCATTTCTTCCATTCCTTCCTTCAATGTTGCAGAACTCCATTACAGCATGTTGTATCGATAACCCATTGGTAACTAGAGCGCAGACCTCCGCCAAGGCAGCGATTTTTTATTATTATTGATTTTTGATTGATTATTGATCCGGATCACCACCAAAAAATAATCATCTCTTCCTTGGCCCACTTCGTGCAGTTCCTGAAAAATTCATCAAAATCGGTCTAAGAAATACATAAACAAAGCCATCTCCATTATATCAATGATCCAGTGATCGTCTGTTTATCTCTCCTTCGAAGAAAGTGAGTTTTAAATTCTATAAACAGATGACCAATTATTCATCTACTTTAAATCCCTTTAAATATGAAAAACTTATTCGTATTTAAAACAAATGGTCCCAAACCGGGTTTTCTGGCATCTGAATAGACCGTTTTTAACTTACTAGGCAAGCTTTGTACACGTAGACTTTTCTCATTTAAAAAAAAAAAAAAGAAAACTAAATTGTCTTTCCAAAAATTAATTCTTTAATGCAAGACATTCGTCTTTAATATTAATATTAAAATCCCAATGCTTCCTCTAGTTATTTATCTAGATACATTTCCAATCAATGGAGACATAATAATAAAACAGAAATAATTTTACCTGTAACCCTGGCCAATTTTATAGCTGTTATATACGGTAAATCTGAAACCAATTCGTCTAAAAGACACAGAGCATTACTAGTACATGTAGAAAGCCTTCTTTCGGGAATAAACAATCCCCTTACTTCCATGTCCCAAATAATCCCCAACCATTCCAATTTGTTGACTGGTTCTAATTTACTTTTTTCAGCGTTTAAAACAAAATCTGCTTTAAACAGATCCATTTTAATTTTTTAGAATGTAGTTTTAAATGTAATATATTTTTCTAGGGAATTTTCAGACACAATACCGTCATCTAAATAAACAACAATGGGGATTCCATTTTTCTCCAATACCCAACTAAACGTCTAAGTATTTTAGTAAAAATAAACGGTGCTGAAGAAAGGCCAAACGAAAGTACCAAAAAAAAAAAAAAAAAAAAAAAAATTCTTTCCGTTGATTTAAAAAAGTTTGAGATGCCGGAGCAATATCTAAATGGTGAATAAATAAATAAACACAACACTTAACTGCAGAATTATCTCAACAAATATTATCTGTGGTCTTGCTCACATTCCCAAAAGTGAGAGTGTAATATGCCTTTGGTCCATGCAACCAGATCTCTTGTCCTCCTTGTCTGTTCAGCCTAAAATATAAAATTGCAAGACAGCTATTTAATTCTTAATGCATAACTCTATTAAAAAGGAAAATGTCCATGATGGAAAAAAACTCATTTATTTTTTCTACCTGAAGATATGGAAAATGGTGCAATAGTTTGTGTTGTTCTCATGCATATCTACTCACAGTGATTTTTGCCCCATGCCAAATGTCCCACGAATGTTTTATCCCGATTCATTTTTTTTTTTCTGAAATAAGAAAAATTTAGCTAAATATATATAGAGAGATATAACAAAAAAATAGCAAGAATTGCAACTAAATAATCACATACATGTAGATACATTTCACATACTAAATTTGCTTTCTAATTATTATAGTAAGACCTAAACAGCACTTTGTACTTAAGTGTGCAACAAGGGCATCTTTGACCACTTCTGTTGCACTGATTCCTTTTTTTTTTTTTCAGGAAATCCATAGCCCTGACAAACCCTTCCTTCTCCATTACAGAGCTACTCAGCTTGGTTTCTTTCTTCCTTACAACTTCTGCTTCCAACACATCCCCTGTTTCATAGTCAACAATAATGCTCGCGCAATATTGTGCACTATGTTCTGGGCTGTCCATTCTGCCATCAACTATGAATAAATGGGATATATCGAAACACGGACATCATAAATATGTGGTGCGACAATTCCTAAAACAACACTTGGTGGGATTTAGGACACATTCCTATAGACACCACAGGTCTACATTGATCGACCAGACTTGGCATGGATTTTCACTGCTATCAGCTGAATAGGTAACCCCCCCCCCTCTAAGAAATAAAATTGTTCATGTTCCTTTTGTTGATATATATATATATATATATATATATATATATATATATATATATATATATATATATATATATATATATATTTCCAAAGGAATAGAGGGTAATAAGTCATACTCAAATTATATTTTAGGATGCCAACCCATGTTATTTTCATCTTATTCCTTCTCAAAGTGTGTCTTGCCGTTAAATGTAAAGCTCTATGTTATTTAATGAAAGACAATATAAGTTCCATCTGTTTAGAGATGTATGTCGGTCTGCTTTATAGCAATTAAGTCCCTGCTGTGGTTTAGGCCTACTGGTCACAACCAGAACATCAGAACCACTGCTTCCATCCACCGCTTCTACTTGTGGACATGGGTACACTTGATATAGAAACAAAACACGCATTTAGTTAAAATTTTAGATTAATCCATTTAATCCATAAAGTTTAAATAACACATTTGCAATAAAGTTTTTGATTAAGTTTTTTATCAAAATTAAAATAGATTATTGTAATAATGTTATTAAAGTATGTGCCCTTTTTCAAATGCAAAGAATGCAAAGCAACCCTTATATATACATGTACCTGTATATAAATATGTTTGATAAGATCTCTTGGAGATATTTAAGCACATTTAAAAGACACTCACTCAGAAACAGAGTTTTCAATATCGCTTAATTTGGGATCAGGAATGGACTTAGCAGTGGTCCTCACCCTCGCCTGAACAAAGAAGCTCAAACAAATCAAGAACAAATCAATATCCGAATAACGACGGTGATATGGCCCTGCTGGCGCATATTAATTTCGTGATCTGTAAACACAGGGAATCAGCAGTTGTAAACATTCTCTTATAGTATATTTTGAACAAGCTGTCTGTACAGGGAGGGGGGGGGGGGCGGGGTCGGCCCGCCCCCTTAAAATATTCCTGGATCCGCCCCTGGATCCGCCACATGGTACCTATCTGTATCTTAAAAAAAAAAAAAAAATGCTGGTATATGATAGACGGGAAGAGGGAGCGCATGGGAAATGACGGTGTAGGCCGGATCTAAAGCCTTCCACAGTTTCAGCAGTAACTTGTTGGTCACTTCGTTCATTCCACTCGGTGACTGTTCTGGTAAAGAAAGAGTTTCAAACTGGTGTGTCGCAGTGTGATTCTTGCACTTAAAGTTTGTTTTAAATCCTAATATTAGCACATAAATGTAATTTATTCTAAAATGTGAGGCCTAATTATAAGGAGCTACGGGCAAATTTCTTCAACAATCAGTTTCTTTTTCAAACTGATTGTTTGACACATCATGATAACAACGGAAACCACCAAACTTCAATTAAGATAATTAATTGTATTTATGTAGCAAATGGGTTGTTTTAGTGGTGGTATTAACTTTTTGGTAATACATCAACGTTTTGTTTATAGGAAATTAGTCTGGTTAGTTAGTAGTAGGTAGTAGGATGGTAGTTTGGGTCTTGTGTCTGCACATTTTTACCTTAAGTAGTTGACCAAGGCAAGGTGATAACAGATGTCCCGGGTTAAGGAATTTCTTAGCTGCTGTGTATCTAGGCACACACATTTGCACCCCCACCTTTAATAATTATATATTTCTTTTTAGTTACCCGCACGAAAATGCAGTAGTATCGAAGTAGCAAAGCGGCGGGAGCATATTTGCATAATAGCCTACTGCAATTCTACTCCAAAAAGTACATAGGTTTGTACAGAGAGGAGCATAAATGCATAATTTTTTTAATTCCCATGACAAAACACCCCGGTGACTCCCTTCGCCACATAAGTTTTCATGTAATTATTAAACAGAGCAAAAAATCTCCCTATTTCTGTAGAATTATAAATTTTATGAAAGATGTTTTTGGGACTAATTCTATTGAGCTGCATTCAGTGAGAAGTCATTCAGCTTTGTAGCTGCGGAGATATTGACGGCCGCACTAAAAAATTCCTGCAAAACTGCATGAACAGAATATTTTGGTGAAACATTTCCTATTCTCATAGACAGCAGACTCACTGACGTAACTCCCAATGCCACAAAAAGTTACTTTTCATACCGGCAGTACTGTAATTGAACATGTGCATTCTCTTGTTTGTAAACAAACCACTGCACTGCTCACAGTTGTAAGCTCCCTCCGCCAGATGTCCGAAACTGTATAGCACTGAGCCAGGTCTCGCCAAAAATAAGAAGCAATTTAGGCCCAAACCTGCTACTTGACACCAAATTAACCACTAGCAACACACAAAAAAGGCAGGAAAAAAACTGGAAACAATCACTAATTTTTCAAGCAGAACTTCATTCGTCTATAACAGTCCGTGATTGGCCAGGTAGGGATGAAAATTTTTTTTCTTCATTATAGTGTCAGGTAGGTGTGTTCGGTCATTTGTAGTAAGAATAAAGTGCTGGAAGAGTGGTGGTGTCAACATTAAGGAAGAAATAGAGCAAAAACTCTCTCTCCCCCCCCCTCTCAGATTCTGTTCTCAGAGCTTATTTTTGGATCATCTTTAAAGCTAGAATTGGGGGCCTTGATGAAGTGACCCGGGCGCGTTTCCACATTTTTTATGAATGACAGGTGTGGTAGATTGATTTTCCTCACTTTTTGGAAAAATCGGAGACGGGTCGATTTTTGGTGATTTTGAGTGATTTTGAACAGTGCCGGCACTGTGAGATTTCTTCAATTTTGGCCAGGTAGGGATGAAAATTTTTTTTCTTCATTATAGTGTCAGGTAGGTGTGTTCGGTCATTTGTAGTAAGAATAAAGTGCTGGAAGAGTGGTGGTGTCAACATTAAGGAAGAAATAGAGCAAAAACTCTCTCTCCCCCCCCCCTCTCAGATTCTGTTCTCAGAGCTTATTTTTGGATCATCTTTAAAGCTAGAATTGGGGGCCTTGATGAAGTGACCCGGGCGCGTTTCCACATTTTTTATGAATGACAGGTGTGGTAGATTGATTTTCCTCACTTTTTGGAAAAATCGGAGACGGGTCGATTTTTGGTGATTTTGAGTGATTTTGAACAGTGCCGGCACTGTGAGATTTCTTCAATTTTGGCCAGGTAGGGATGAAAATTTTTTTTCTTCATTATAGTGTCAGGTAGGTGTGTTCGGTCATTTGTAGTAAGAATAAAGTGCTGGAAGAGTGGTGGTGTCAACATTAAGGAAGAAATAGAGCAAAAACTCTCTCTCCCCCCCCCCTCTCAGATTCTGTTCTCAGAGCTTATTTTTGGATCATCTTTAAAGCTAGAATTGGGGGCCTTGATGAAGTGACCCGGGCGCGTTTCCACATTTTTTATGAATGACAGGTGTGGTAGATTGATTTTCCTCACTTTTTGGAAAAATCGGAGACGGGTCGATTTTTGGTGATTTTGAGTGATTTTGAACAGTGCCGGCACTGTGAGATTTCTTCAATTTTGGCCAGGTAGGGATGAAAATTTTTTTTCTTCATTATAGTGTCAGGTAGGTGTGTTCGGTCATTTGTAGTAAGAATAAAGTGCTGGAAGAGTGGTGGTGTCAACATTAAGGAAGAAATAGAGCAAAAACTCTCTCTCCCCCCCCCCTCTCAGATTCTGTTCTCAGAGCTTATTTTTGGATCATCTTTAAAGCTAGAATTGGGGGCCTTGATGAAGTGACCCGGGCGCGTTTCCACATTTTTTATGAATGACAGGTGTGGTAGATTGATTTTCCTCACTTTTTGGAAAAATCGGAGACGGGTCGATTTTTGGTGATTTTGAGTGATTTTGAACAGTGCCGGCACTGTGAGATTTCTTCAATTTTGGCCAGGTAGGGATGAAAATTTTTTTTCTTCATTATAGTGTCAGGTAGGTGTGTTCGGTCATTTGTAGTAAGAATAAAGTGCTGGAAGAGTGGTGGTGTCAACATTAAGGAAGAAATAGAGCAAAAACTCTCTCTCCCCCCCCCCTCTCAGATTCTGTTCTCAGAGCTTATTTTTGGATCATCTTTAAAGCTAGAATTGGGGGCCTTGATGAAGTGACCCGGGCGCGTTTCCACATTTTTTATGAATGACAGGTGTGGTAGATGATTTTCCTCACTTTTTGGAAAAATCGGAGACGGGTCGATTTTTGGTGATTTTGAGTGATTTTGAACAGTGCCGGCACTGTGAGATTTCTTCAATTTTGGCCAGGTAGGGATGAAAATTTTTTTTCTTCATTATAGTGTCAGGTAGGTGTGTTCGGTCATTTGTAGTAAGAATAAAGTGCTGGAAGAGTGGTGGTGTCAACATTAAGGAAGAAATAGAGCAAAAACTCTCTCTCCCCCCCCCCCTCTCAGATTCTGTTCTCAGAGCTTATTTTTGGATCATCTTTAAAGCTAGAATTGGGGGCCTTGATGAAGTGACCCGGGCGCGTTTCCACATTTTTTATGAATGACAGGTGTGGTAGATTGATTTTCCTCACTTTTTGGAAAAATCGGAGACGGGTCGATTTTTGGTGATTTTGAGTGATTTTGAACAGTGCCGGCACTGTGAGATTTCTTCAATTTTGGCCAGGTAGGGATGAAAATTTTTTTTCTTCATTATAGTGTCAGGTAGGTGTGTTCGGTCATTTGTAGTAAGAATAAAGTGCTGGAAGAGTGGTGGTGTCAACATTAAGGAAGAAATAGAGCAAAAACTCTCTCTCCCCCCCCCCCTCTCAGATTCTGTTCTCAGAGCTTATTTTTGGATCATCTTTAAAGCTAGAATTGGGGGCCTTGATGAAGTGACCCGGGCGCGTTTCCACATTTTTTATGAATGACAGGTGTGGTAGATTGATTTTCCTCACTTTTTGGAAAAATCGGAGACGGGTCGATTTTTGGTGATTTTGAGTGATTTTGAACAGTGCCGGCACTGTGAGATTTCTTCAATTTTGGCCAGGTAGGGATGAAAATTTTTTTTCTTCATTATAGTGTCAGGTAGGTGTGTTCGGTCATTTGTAGTAAGAATAAAGTGCTGGAAGAGTGGTGGTGTCAACATTAAGGAAGAAATAGAGCAAAAACTCTCTCTCCCCCCCCCCCTCTCAGATTCTGTTCTCAGAGCTTATTTTTGGATCATCTTTAAAGCTAGAATTGGGGGCCTTGATGAAGTGACCCGGGCGCGTTTCCACATTTTTTATGAATGACAGGTGTGGTAGATTGATTTTCCTCACTTTTTGGAAAAATCGGAGACGGGTCGATTTTTGGTGATTTTGAGTGATTTTGAACAGTGCCGGCACTGTGAGATTTCTTCAATTTTGGCCAGGTAGGGATGAAAATTTTTTTTCTTCATTATAGTGTCAGGTAGGTGTGTTCGGTCATTTGTAGTAAGAATAAAGTGCTGGAAGAGTGGTGGTGTCAACATTAAGGAAGAAATAGAGCAAAAACTCTCTCTCCCCCCCCCCCTCTCAGATTCTGTTCTCAGAGCTTATTTTTGGATCATCTTTAAAGCTAGAATTGGGGGCCTTGATGAAGTGACCCGGGCGCGTTTCCACATTTTTTATGAATGACAGGTGTGGTAGATTGATTTTCCTCACTTTTTGGAAAAATCGGAGACGGGTCGATTTTTGGTGATTTTGAGTGATTTTGAACAGTGCCGGCACTGTGAGATTTCTTCAATTTTGGCCAGGTAGGGATGAAAATTTTTTTTCTTCATTATAGTGTCAGGTAGGTGTGTTCGGTCATTTGTAGTAAGAATAAAGTGCTGGAAGAGTGGTGGTGTCAACATTAAGGAAGAAATAGAGCAAAAACTCTCTCTCCCCCCCCCCCTCTCAGATTCTGTTCTCAGAGCTTATTTTTGGATCATCTTTAAAGCTAGAATTGGGGGCCTTGATGAAGTGACCCGGGCGCGTTTCCACATTTTTTATGAATGACAGGTGTGGTAGATTGATTTTCCTCACTTTTTGGAAAAATCGGAGACGGGTCGATTTTTGGTGATTTTGAGTGATTTTGAACAGTGCCGGCACTGTGAGATTTCTTCAATTTTGGCCAGGTAGGGATGAAAATTTTTTTTCTTCATTATAGTGTCAGGTAGGTGTGTTCGGTCATTTGTAGTAAGAATAAAGTGCTGGAAGAGTGGTGGTGTCAACATTAAGGAAGAAATAGAGCAAAAACTCTCTCTCCCCCCCCCCCCTCTCAGATTCTGTTCTCAGAGCTTATTTTTGGATCATCTTTAAAGCTAGAATTGGGGGCCTTGATGAAGTGACCCGGGCGCGTTTCCACATTTTTTATGAATGACAGGTGTGGTAGATTGATTTTCCTCACTTTTTGGAAAAATCGGAGACGGGTCGATTTTTGGTGATTTTGAGTGATTTTGAACAGTGCCGGCACTGTGAGATTTCTTCAATTTTGGCCAGGTAGGGATGAAAATTTTTTTTCTTCATTATAGTGTCAGGTAGGTGTGTTCGGTCATTTGTAGTAAGAATAAAGTGCTGGAAGAGTGGTGGTGTCAACATTAAGGAAGAAATAGAGCAAAAACTCTCTCTCCCCCCCCCCCTCTCAGATTCTGTTCTCAGAGCTTATTTTTGGATCATCTTTAAAGCTAGAATTGGGGGCCTTGATGAAGTGACCCGGGCGCGTTTCCACATTTTTTATGAATGACAGGTGTGGTAGATTGATTTTCCTCACTTTTTGGAAAAATCGGAGACGGGTCGATTTTTGGTGATTTTGAGTGATTTTGAACAGTGCCGGCACTGTGAGATTTCTTCAATTTTGGCCAGGTAGGGATGAAAATTTTTTTTCTTCATTATAGTGTCAGGTAGGTGTGTTCGGTCATTTGTAGTAAGAATAAAGTGCTGGAAGAGTGGTGGTGTCAACATTAAGGAAGAAATAGAGCAAAAACTCTCTCTCCCCCCCCCCCTCTCAGATTCTGTTCTCAGAGCTTATTTTTGGATCATCTTTAAAGCTAGAATTGGGGGCCTTGATGAAGTGACCCGGGCGCGTTTCCACATTTTTTATGAATGACAGGTGTGGTAGATTGATTTTCCTCACTTTTTGGAAAAATCGGAGACGGGTCGATTTTTGGTGATTTTGAGTGATTTTGAACAGTGCCGGCACTGTGAGATTTCTTCAATTTTGGCCAGGTAGGGATGAAAATTTTTTTTCTTCATTATAGTGTCAGGTAGGTGTGTTCGGTCATTTGTAGTAAGAATAAAGTGCTGGAAGAGTGGTGGTGTCAACATTAAGGAAGAAATAGAGCAAAAACTCTCTCTCCCCCCCCCCCTCTCAGATTCTGTTCTCAGAGCTTATTTTTGGATCATCTTTAAAGCTAGAATTGGGGGCCTTGATGAAGTGACCCGGGCGCGTTTCCACATTTTTTATGAATGACAGGTGTGGTAGATTGATTTTCCTCACTTTTTGGAAAAATCGGAGACGGGTCGATTTTTGGTGATTTTGAGTGATTTTGAACAGTGCCGGCACTGTGAGATTTCTTCAATTTTGGCCAGGTAGGGATGAAAATTTTTTTTCTTCATTATAGTGTCAGGTAGGTGTGTTCGGTCATTTGTAGTAAGAATAAAGTGCTGGAAGAGTGGTGGTGTCAACATTAAGGAAGAAATAGAGCAAAAACTCTCTCTCCCCCCCCCCCTCTCAGATTCTGTTCTCAGAGCTTATTTTTGGATCATCTTTAAAGCTAGAATTCGGGGGCCTTGATGAAGTGACCCGGGCGCGTTTCCACATTTTTTATGAATGACAGGTGTGGTAGATTGATTTTCCTCACTTTTTGGAAAAATCGGAGACGGGTCGATTTTTGGTGATTTTGAGTGATTTTGAACAGTGCCGGCACTGTGAGATTTCTTCAATTTTGGCCAGGTAGGGATGAAAATTTTTTTTCTTCATTATAGTGTCAGGTAGGTGTGTTCGGTCATTTGTAGTAAGAATAAAGTGCTGGAAGAGTGGTGGTGTCAACATTAAGGAAGAAATAGAGCAAAAACTCTCTCTCCCCCCCCCCCTCTCAGATTCTGTTCTCAGAGCTTATTTTTGGATCATCTTTAAAGCTAGAATTGGGGGCCTTGATGAAGTGACCCGGGCGCGTTTCCACATTTTTTATGAATGACAGGTGTGGTAGATTGATTTTCCTCACTTTTTGGAAAAATCGGAGACGGGTCGATTTTTGGTGATTTTGAGTGATTTTGAACAGTGCCGGCACTGTGAGATTTCTTCAATTTTGGCCAGGTAGGGATGAAAATTTTTTTTCTTCATTATAGTGTCAGGTAGGTGTGTTCGGTCATTTGTAGTAAGAATAAAGTGCTGGAAGAGTGGTGGTGTCAACATTAAGGAAGAAATAGAGCAAAAACTCTCTCTCCCCCCCCCCCTCTCAGATTCTGTTCTCAGAGCTTATTTTTGGATCATCTTTAAAGCTAGAATTGGGGGCCTTGATGAAGTGACCCGGGCGCGTTTCCACATTTTTTATGAATGACAGGTGTGGTAGATTGATTTTCCTCACTTTTTGGAAAAATCGGAGACGGGTCGATTTTTGGTGATTTTGAGTGATTTTGAACAGTGCCGGCACTGTGAGATTTCTTCAATTTTGGCCAGGTAGGGATGAAAATTTTTTTTCTTCATTATAGTGTCAGGTAGGTGTGTTCGGTCATTTGTAGTAAGAATAAAGTGCTGGAAGAGTGGTGGTGTCAACATTAAGGAAGAAATAGAGCAAAAACTCTCTCTCCCCCCCCCCCTCTCAGATTCTGTTCTCAGAGCTTATTTTTGGATCATCTTTAAAGCTAGAATTGGGGGCCTTGATGAAGTGACCCGGGCGCGTTTCCACATTTTTTATGAATGACAGGTGTGGTAGATTGATTTTCCTCACTTTTTGGAAAAATCGGAGACGGGTCGATTTTTGGTGATTTTGAGTGATTTTGAACAGTGCCGGCACTGTGAGATTTCTTCAATTTTGGCCAGGTAGGGATGAAAATTTTTTTTCTTCATTATAGTGTCAGGTAGGTGTGTTCGGTCATTTGTAGTAAGAATAAAGTGCTGGAAGAGTGGTGGTGTCAACATTAAGGAAGAAATAGAGCAAAAACTCTCTCTCCCCCCCCCCCTCTCAGATTCTGTTCTCAGAGCTTATTTTTGGATCATCTTTAAAGCTAGAATTGGGGGCCTTGATGAAGTGACCCGGGCGCGTTTCCACATTTTTTATGAATGACAGGTGTGGTAGATTGATTTTCCTCACTTTTTGGAAAAATCGGAGACGGGTCGATTTTTGGTGATTTTGAGTGATTTTGAACAGTGCCGGCACTGTGAGATTTCTTCAATTTTGGCCAGGTAGGGATGAAAATTTTTTTTCTTCATTATAGTGTCAGGTAGGTGTGTTCGGTCATTTGTAGTAAGAATAAAGTGCTGGAAGAGTGGTGGTGTCAACATTAAGGAAGAAATAGAGCAAAAACTCTCTCTCCCCCCCCCCCTCTCAGATTCTGTTCTCAGAGCTTATTTTTGGATCATCTTTAAAGCTAGAATTGGGGGCCTTGATGAAGTGACCCGGGCGCGTTTCCACATTTTTTATGAATGACAGGTGTGGTAGATTGATTTTCCTCACTTTTTGGAAAAATCGGAGACGGGTCGATTTTTGGTGATTTTGAGTGATTTTGAACAGTGCCGGCACTGTGAGATTTCTTCAATTTTGGCCAGGTAGGGATGAAAATTTTTTTTCTTCATTATAGTGTCAGGTAGGTGTGTTCGGTCATTTGTAGTAAGAATAAAGTGCTGGAAGAGTGGTGGTGTCAACATTAAGGAAGAAATAGAGCAAAAACTCTCTCTCCCCCCCCCCCTCTCAGATTCTGTTCTCAGAGCTTATTTTTGGATCATCTTTAAAGCTAGAATTGGGGGCCTTGATGAAGTGACCCGGGCGCGTTTCCACATTTTTTATGAATGACAGGTGTGGTAGATTGATTTTCCTCACTTTTTGGAAAAATCGGAGACGGGTCGATTTTTGGTGATTTTGAGTGATTTTGAACAGTGCCGGCACTGTGAGATTTCTTCAATTTTGGCCAGGTAGGGATGAAAATTTTTTTTCTTCATTATAGTGTCAGGTAGGTGTGTTCGGTCATTTGTAGTAAGAATAAAGTGCTGGAAGAGTGGTGGTGTCAACATTAAGGAAGAAATAGAGCAAAAACTCTCTCTCCCCCCCCCCCTCTCAGATTCTGTTCTCAGAGCTTATTTTTGGATCATCTTTAAAGCTAGAATTGGGGGCCTTGATGAAGTGACCCGGGCGCGTTTCCACATTTTTTATGAATGACAGGTGTGGTAGATTGATTTTCCTCACTTTTTGGAAAAATCGGAGACGGGTCGATTTTTGGTGATTTTGAGTGATTTTGAACAGTGCCGGCACTGTGAGATTTCTTCAATTTTGGCCAGGTAGGGATGAAAATTTTTTTTCTTCATTATAGTGTCAGGTAGGTGTGTTCGGTCATTTGTAGTAAGAATAAAGTGCTGGAAGAGTGGTGGTGTCAACATTAAGGAAGAAATAGAGCAAAAACTCTCTCTCCCCCCCCCCCTCTCAGATTCTGTTCTCAGAGCTTATTTTTGGATCATCTTTAAAGCTAGAATTGGGGGCCTTGATGAAGTGACCCGGGCGCGTTTCCACATTTTTTATGAATGACAGGTGTGGTAGATTGATTTTCCTCACTTTTTGGAAAAATCGGAGACGGGTCGATTTTTGGTGATTTTGAGTGATTTTGAACAGTGCCGGCACTGTGAGATTTCTTCAATTTTGGCCAGGTAGGGATGAAAATTTTTTTTCTTCATTATAGTGTCAGGTAGGTGTGTTCGGTCATTTGTAGTAAGAATAAAGTGCTGGAAGAGTGGTGGTGTCAACATTAAGGAAGAAATAGAGCAAAAACTCTCTCTCCCCCCCCCCCTCTCAGATTCTGTTCTCAGAGCTTATTTTTGGATCATCTTTAAAGCTAGAATTGGGGGCCTTGATGAAGTGACCCGGGCGCGTTTCCACATTTTTTATGAATGACAGGTGTGGTAGATTGATTTTCCTCACTTTTTGGAAAAATCGGAGACGGGTCGATTTTTGGTGATTTTGAGTGATTTTGAACAGTGCCGGCACTGTGAGATTTCTTCAATTTTGGCCAGGTAGGGATGAAAATTTTTTTTCTTCATTATAGTGTCAGGTAGGTGTGTTCGGTCATTTGTAGTAAGAATAAAGTGCTGGAAGAGTGGTGGTGTCAACATTAAGGAAGAAATAGAGCAAAAACTCTCTCTCCCCCCCCCCCTCTCAGATTCTGTTCTCAGAGCTTATTTTTGGATCATCTTTAAAGCTAGAATTGGGGGCCTTGATGAAGTGACCCGGGCGCGTTTCCACATTTTTTATGAATGACAGGTGTGGTAGATTGATTTTCCTCACTTTTTGGAAAAATCGGAGACGGGTCGATTTTTGGTGATTTTGAGTGATTTTGAACAGTGCCGGCACTGTGAGATTTCTTCAATTTTGGCCAGGTAGGGATGAAAATTTTTTTTCTTCATTATAGTGTCAGGTAGGTGTGTTCGGTCATTTGTAGTAAGAATAAAGTGCTGGAAGAGTGGTGGTGTCAACATTAAGGAAGAAATAGAGCAAAAACTCTCTCTCCCCCCCCCCCTCTCAGATTCTGTTCTCAGAGCTTATTTTTGGATCATCTTTAAAGCTAGAATTGGGGGCCTTGATGAAGTGACCCGGGCGCGTTTCCACATTTTTTATGAATGACAGGTGTGGTAGATTGATTTTCCTCACTTTTTGGAAAAATCGGAGACGGGTCGATTTTTGGTGATTTTGAGTGATTTTGAACAGTGCCGGCACTGTGAGATTTCTTCAATTTTGGCCAGGTAGGGATGAAAATTTTTTTTCTTCATTATAGTGTCAGGTAGGTGTGTTCGGTCATTTGTAGTAAGAATAAAGTGCTGGAAGAGTGGTGGTGTCAACATTAAGGAAGAAATAGAGCAAAAACTCTCTCTCCCCCCCCCCCTCTCAGATTCTGTTCTCAGAGCTTATTTTTGGATCATCTTTAAAGCTAGAATTGGGGGCCTTGATGAAGTGACCCGGGCGCGTTTCCACATTTTTTATGAATGACAGGTGTGGTAGATTGATTTTCCTCACTTTTTGGAAAAATCGGAGACGGGTCGATTTTTGGTGATTTTGAGTGATTTTGAACAGTGCCGGCACTGTGAGATTTCTTCAATTTTGGCCAGGTAGGGATGAAAATTTTTTTTCTTCATTATAGTGTCAGGTAGGTGTGTTCGGTCATTTGTAGTAAGAATAAAGTGCTGGAAGAGTGGTGGTGTCAACATTAAGGAAGAAATAGAGCAAAAACTCTCTCTCCCCCCCCCCCTCTCAGATTCTGTTCTCAGAGCTTATTTTTGGATCATCTTTAAAGCTAGAATTGGGGGCCTTGATGAAGTGACCCGGGCGCGTTTCCACATTTTTTATGAATGACAGGTGTGGTAGATTGATTTTCCTCACTTTTTGGAAAAATCGGAGACGGGTCGATTTTTGGTGATTTTGAGTGATTTTGAACAGTGCCGGCACTGTGAGATTTCTTCAATTTTGGCCAGGTAGGGATGAAAATTTTTTTTCTTCATTATAGTGTCAGGTAGGTGTGTTCGGTCATTTGTAGTAAGAATAAAGTGCTGGAAGAGTGGTGGTGTCAACATTAAGGAAGAAATAGAGCAAAAACTCTCTCTCCCCCCCCCCCTCTCAGATTCTGTTCTCAGAGCTTATTTTTGGATCATCTTTAAAGCTAGAATTGGGGGCCTTGATGAAGTGACCCGGGCGCGTTTCCACATTTTTTATGAATGACAGGTGTGGTAGATTGATTTTCCTCACTTTTTGGAAAAATCGGAGACGGGTCGATTTTTGGTGATTTTGAGTGATTTTGAACAGTGCCGGCACTGTGAGATTTCTTCAATTTTGGCCAGGTAGGGATGAAAATTTTTTTTCTTCATTATAGTGTCAGGTAGGTGTGTTCGGTCATTTGTAGTAAGAATAAAGTGCTGGAAGAGTGGTGGTGTCAACATTAAGGAAGAAATAGAGCAAAAACTCTCTCTCCCCCCCCCCCTCTCAGATTCTGTTCTCAGAGCTTATTTTTGGATCATCTTTAAAGCTAGAATTGGGGGCCTTGATGAAGTGACCCGGGCGCGTTTCCACATTTTTTATGAATGACAGGTGTGGTAGATTGATTTTCCTCACTTTTTGGAAAAATCGGAGACGGGTCGATTTTTGGTGATTTTGAGTGATTTTGAACAGTGCCGGCACTGTGAGATTTCTTCAATTTTGGCCAGGTAGGGATGAAAATTTTTTTTCTTCATTATAGTGTCAGGTAGGTGTGTTCGGTCATTTGTAGTAAGAATAAAGTGCTGGAAGAGTGGTGGTGCAACATTAAGGAAGAAATAGAGCAAAAACTCTCTCTCCCCCCCCCCCTCTCAGATTCTGTTCTCAGAGCTTATTTTTGGATCATCTTTAAAGCTAGAATTGGGGGCCTTGATGAAGTGACCCGGGCGCGTTTCCACATTTTTTATGAATGACAGGTGTGGTAGATTGATTTTCCTCACTTTTTGGAAAAATCGGAGACGGGTCGATTTTTGGTGATTTTGAGTGATTTTGAACAGTGCCGGCACTGTGAGATTTCTTCAATTTTGGCCAGGTAGGGATGAAAATTTTTTTTCTTCATTATAGTGTCAGGTAGGTGTGTTCGGTCATTTGTAGTAAGAATAAAGTGCTGGAAGAGTGGTGGTGTCAACATTAAGGAAGAAATAGAGCAAAAACTCTCTCTCCCCCCCCCCCTCTCAGATTCTGTTCTCAGAGCTTATTTTTGGATCATCTTTAAAGCTAGAATTGGGGGCCTTGATGAAGTGACCCGGGCGCGTTTCCACATTTTTTATGAATGACAGGTGTGGTAGATTGATTTTCCTCACTTTTTGGAAAAATCGGAGACGGGTCGATTTTTGGTGATTTTGAGTGATTTTGAACAGTGCCGGCACTGTGAGATTTCTTCAATTTTGGCCAGGTAGGGATGAAAATTTTTTTTCTTCATTATAGTGTCAGGTAGGTGTGTTCGGTCATTTGTAGTAAGAATAAAGTGCTGGAAGAGTGGTGGTGTCAACATTAAGGAAGAAATAGAGCAAAAACTCTCTCTCCCCCCCCCCCTCTCAGATTCTGTTCTCAGAGCTTATTTTTGGATCATCTTTAAAGCTAGAATTGGGGGCCTTGATGAAGTGACCCGGGCGCGTTTCCACATTTTTTATGAATGACAGGTGTGGTAGATTGATTTTCCTCACTTTTTGGAAAAATCGGAGACGGGTCGATTTTTGGTGATTTTGAGTGATTTTGAACAGTGCCGGCACTGTGAGATTTCTTCAATTTTGGCCAGGTAGGGATGAAAATTTTTTTTCTTCATTATAGTGTCAGGTAGGTGTGTTCGGTCATTTGTAGTAAGAATAAAGTGCTGGAAGAGTGGTGGTGTCAACATTAAGGAAGAAATAGAGCAAAAACTCTCTCTCCCCCCCCCCCCTCTCAGATTCTGTTCTCAGAGCTTATTTTTGGATCATCTTTAAAGCTAGAATTGGGGGCCTTGATGAAGTGACCCGGGCGCGTTTCCACATTTTTTATGAATGACAGGTGTGGTAGATTGATTTTCCTCACTTTTTGGAAAAATCGGAGACGGGTCGATTTTTGGTGATTTTGAGTGATTTTGAACAGTGCCGGCACTGTGAGATTTCTTCAATTTTGGCCAGGTAGGGATGAAAATTTTTTTTCTTCATTATAGTGTCAGGTAGGTGTGTTCGGTCATTTGTAGTAAGAATAAAGTGCTGGAAGAGTGGTGGTGTCAACATTAAGGAAGAAATAGAGCAAAAACTCTCTCTCCCCCCCCCCCTCTCAGATTCTGTTCTCAGAGCTTATTTTTGGATCATCTTTAAAGCTAGAATTGGGGGCCTTGATGAAGTGACCCGGGCGCGTTTCCACATTTTTTATGAATGACAGGTGTGGTAGATTGATTTTCCTCACTTTTTGGAAAAATCGGAGACGGGTCGATTTTTGGTGATTTTGAGTGATTTTGAACAGTGCCGGCACTGTGAGATTTCTTCAATTTTGGCCAGGTAGGGATGAAAATTTTTTTTCTTCATTATAGTGTCAGGTAGGTGTGTTCGGTCATTTGTAGTAAGAATAAAGTGCTGGAAGAGTGGTGGTGTCAACATTAAGGAAGAAATAGAGCAAAAACTCTCTCTCCCCCCCCCCCTCTCAGATTCTGTTCTCAGAGCTTATTTTTGGATCATCTTTAAAGCTAGAATTGGGGGCCTTGATGAAGTGACCCGGGCGCGTTTCCACATTTTTTATGAATGACAGGTGTGGTAGATTGATTTTCCTCACTTTTTGGAAAAATCGGAGACGGGTCGATTTTTGGTGATTTTGAGTGATTTTGAACAGTGCCGGCACTGTGAGATTTCTTCAATTTTGGCCAGGTAGGGATGAAAATTTTTTTTCTTCATTATAGTGTCAGGTAGGTGTGTTCGGTCATTTGTAGTAAGAATAAAGTGCTGGAAGAGTGGTGGTGTCAACATTAAGGAAGAAATAGAGCAAAAACTCTCTCTCCCCCCCCCCCTCTCAGATTCTGTTCTCAGAGCTTATTTTTGGATCATCTTTAAAGCTAGAATTGGGGGCCTTGATGAAGTGACCCGGGCGCGTTTCCACATTTTTTATGAATGACAGGTGTGGTAGATTGATTTTCCTCACTTTTTGGAAAAATCGGAGACGGGTCGATTTTTGGTGATTTTGAGTGATTTTGAACAGTGCCGGCACTGTGAGATTTCTTCAATTTTGGCCAGGTAGGGATGAAAATTTTTTTTCTTCATTATAGTGTCAGGTAGGTGTGTTCGGTCATTTGTAGTAAGAATAAAGTGCTGGAAGAGTGGTGGTGTCAACATTAAGGAAGAAATAGAGCAAAAACTCTCTCTCCCCCCCCCCCTCTCAGATTCTGTTCTCAGAGCTTATTTTTGGATCATCTTTAAAGCTAGAATTGGGGGCCTTGATGAAGTGACCCGGGCGCGTTTCCACATTTTTTATGAATGACAGGTGTGGTAGATTGATTTTCCTCACTTTTTGGAAAAATCGGAGACGGGTCGATTTTTGGTGATTTTGAGTGATTTTGAACAGTGCCGGCACTGTGAGATTTCTTCAATTTTGGCCAGGTAGGGATGAAAATTTTTTTTCTTCATTATAGTGTCAGGTAGGTGTGTTCGGTCATTTGTAGTAAGAATAAAGTGCTGGAAGAGTGGTGGTGTCAACATTAAGGAAGAAATAGAGCAAAAACTCTCTCTCCCCCCCCCCCTCTCAGATTCTGTTCTCAGAGCTTATTTTTGGATCATCTTTAAAGCTAGAATTGGGGGCCTTGATGAAGTGACCCGGGCGCGTTTCCACATTTTTTATGAATGACAGGTGTGGTAGATTGATTTTCCTCACTTTTTGGAAAAATCGGAGACGGGTCGATTTTTGGTGATTTTGAGTGATTTTGAACAGTGCCGGCACTGTGAGATTTCTTCAATTTTGGCCAGGTAGGGATGAAAATTTTTTTTCTTCATTATAGTGTCAGGTAGGTGTGTTCGGTCATTTGTAGTAAGAATAAAGTGCTGGAAGAGTGGTGGTGTCAACATTAAGGAAGAAATAGAGCAAAAACTCTCTCTCCCCCCCCCCCTCTCAGATTCTGTTCTCAGAGCTTATTTTTGGATCATCTTTAAAGCTAGAATTGGGGGCCTTGATGAAGTGACCCGGGCGCGTTTCCACATTTTTTATGAATGACAGGTGTGGTAGATTGATTTTCCTCACTTTTTGGAAAAATCGGAGACGGGTCGATTTTTGGTGATTTTGAGTGATTTTGAACAGTGCCGGCACTGTGAGATTTCTTCAATTTTGGCCAGGTAGGGATGAAAATTTTTTTTCTTCATTATAGTGTCAGGTAGGTGTGTTCGGTCATTTGTAGTAAGAATAAAGTGCTGGAAGAGTGGTGGTGTCAACATTAAGGAAGAAATAGAGCAAAAACTCTCTCTCCCCCCCCCCCTCTCAGATTCTGTTCTCAGAGCTTATTTTTGGATCATCTTTAAAGCTAGAATTGGGGGCCTTGATGAAGTGACCCGGGCGCGTTTCCACATTTTTTATGAATGACAGGTGTGGTAGATTGATTTTCCTCACTTTTTGGAAAAATCGGAGACGGGTCGATTTTTGGTGATTTTGAGTGATTTTGAACAGTGCCGGCACTGTGAGATTTCTTCAATTTTGGCCAGGTAGGGATGAAAATTTTTTTTCTTCATTATAGTGTCAGGTAGGTGTGTTCGGTCATTTGTAGTAAGAATAAAGTGCTGGAAGAGTGGTGGTGTCAACATTAAGGAAGAAATAGAGCAAAAACTCTCTCTCCCCCCCCCCCTCTCAGATTCTGTTCTCAGAGCTTATTTTTGGATCATCTTTAAAGCTAGAATTGGGGGCCTTGATGAAGTGACCCGGGCGCGTTTCCACATTTTTTATGAATGACAGGTGTGGTAGATTGATTTTCCTCACTTTTTGGAAAAATCGGAGACGGGTCGATTTTTGGTGATTTTGAGTGATTTTGAACAGTGCCGGCACTGTGAGATTTCTTCAATTTTGGCCAGGTAGGGATGAAAATTTTTTTTCTTCATTATAGTGTCAGGTAGGTGTGTTCGGTCATTTGTAGTAAGAATAAAGTGCTGGAAGAGTGGTGGTGTCAACATTAAGGAAGAAATAGAGCAAAAACTCTCTCTCCCCCCCCCCCTCTCAGATTCTGTTCTCAGAGCTTATTTTTGGATCATCTTTAAAGCTAGAATTGGGGGCCTTGATGAAGTGACCCGGGCGCGTTTCCACATTTTTTATGAATGACAGGTGTGGTAGATTGATTTTCCTCACTTTTTGGAAAAATCGGAGACGGGTCGATTTTTGGTGATTTTGAGTGATTTTGAACAGTGCCGGCACTGTGAGATTTCTTCAATTTTGGCCAGGTAGGGATGAAAATTTTTTTTCTTCATTATAGTGTCAGGTAGGTGTGTTCGGTCATTTGTAGTAAGAATAAAGTGCTGGAAGAGTGGTGGTGTCAACATTAAGGAAGAAATAGAGCAAAAACTCTCTCTCCCCCCCCCCCTCTCAGATTCTGTTCTCAGAGCTTATTTTTGGATCATCTTTAAAGCTAGAATTGGGGGCCTTGATGAAGTGACCCGGGCGCGTTTCCACATTTTTTATGAATGACAGGTGTGGTAGATTGATTTTCCTCACTTTTTGGAAAAATCGGAGACGGGTCGATTTTTGGTGATTTTGAGTGATTTTGAACAGTGCCGGCACTGTGAGATTTCTTCAATTTTGGCCAGGTAGGGATGAAAATTTTTTTTCTTCATTATAGTGTCAGGTAGGTGTGTTCGGTCATTTGTAGTAAGAATAAAGTGCTGGAAGAGTGGTGGTGTCAACATTAAGGAAGAAATAGAGCAAAAACTCTCTCTCCCCCCCCCCCTCTCAGATTCTGTTCTCAGAGCTTATTTTTGGATCATCTTTAAAGCTAGAATTGGGGGCCTTGATGAAGTGACCCGGGCGCGTTTCCACATTTTTTATGAATGACAGGTGTGGTAGATTGATTTTCCTCACTTTTTGGAAAAATCGGAGACGGGTCGATTTTTGGTGATTTTGAGTGATTTTGAACAGTGCCGGCACTGTGAGATTTCTTCAATTTTGGCCAGGTAGGGATGAAAATTTTTTTTCTTCATTATAGTGTCAGGTAGGTGTGTTCGGTCATTTGTAGTAAGAATAAAGTGCTGGAAGAGTGGTGGTGTCAACATTAAGGAAGAAATAGAGCAAAAACTCTCTCTCCCCCCCCCCCTCTCAGATTCTGTTCTCAGAGCTTATTTTTGGATCATCTTTAAAGCTAGAATTGGGGGCCTTGATGAAGTGACCCGGGCGCGTTTCCACATTTTTTATGAATGACAGGTGTGGTAGATTGATTTTCCTCACTTTTTGGAAAAATCGGAGACGGGTCGATTTTTGGTGATTTTGAGTGATTTTGAACAGTGCCGGCACTGTGAGATTTCTTCAATTTTGGCCAGGTAGGGATGAAAATTTTTTTTCTTCATTATAGTGTCAGGTAGGTGTGTTCGGTCATTTGTAGTAAGAATAAAGTGCTGGAAGAGTGGTGGTGTCAACATTAAGGAAGAAATAGAGCAAAAACTCTCTCTCCCCCCCCCCCTCTCAGATTCTGTTCTCAGAGCTTATTTTTGGATCATCTTTAAAGCTAGAATTGGGGGCCTTGATGAAGTGACCCGGGCGCGTTTCCACATTTTTTATGAATGACAGGTGTGGTAGATTGATTTTCCTCACTTTTTGGAAAAATCGGAGACGGGTCGATTTTTGGTGATTTTGAGTGATTTTGAACAGTGCCGGCACTGTGAGATTTCTTCAATTTTGGCCAGGTAGGGATGAAAATTTTTTTTCTTCATTATAGTGTCAGGTAGGTGTGTTCGGTCATTTGTAGTAAGAATAAAGTGCTGGAAGAGTGGTGGTGTCAACATTAAGGAAGAAATAGAGCAAAAACTCTCTCTCCCCCCCCCCCTCTCAGATTCTGTTCTCAGAGCTTATTTTTGGATCATCTTTAAAGCTAGAATTGGGGGCCTTGATGAAGTGACCCGGGCGCGTTTCCACATTTTTTATGAATGACAGGTGTGGTAGATTGATTTTCCTCACTTTTTGGAAAAATCGGAGACGGGTCGATTTTTGGTGATTTTGAGTGATTTTGAACAGTGCCGGCACTGTGAGATTTCTTCAATTTTGGCCAGGTAGGGATGAAAATTTTTTTTCTTCATTATAGTGTCAGGTAGGTGTGTTCGGTCATTTGTAGTAAGAATAAAGTGCTGGAAGAGTGGTGGTGTCAACATTAAGGAAGAAATAGAGCAAAAACTCTCTCTCCCCCCCCCCCCTCTCAGATTCTGTTCTCAGAGCTTATTTTTGGATCATCTTTAAAGCTAGAATTGGGGGCCTTGATGAAGTGACCCGGGCGCGTTTCCACATTTTTTATGAATGACAGGTGTGGTAGATTGATTTTCCTCACTTTTTGGAAAAATCGGAGACGGGTCGATTTTTGGTGATTTTGAGTGATTTTGAACAGTGCCGGCACTGTGAGATTTCTTCAATTTTGGCCAGGTAGGGATGAAAATTTTTTTTCTTCATTATAGTGTCAGGTAGGTGTGTTCGGTCATTTGTAGTAAGAATAAAGTGCTGGAAGAGTGGTGGTGTCAACATTAAGGAAGAAATAGAGCAAAAACTCTCTCTCCCCCCCCCCCTCTCAGATTCTGTTCTCAGAGCTTATTTTTGGATCATCTTTAAAGCTAGAATTGGGGGCCTTGATGAAGTGACCCGGGCGCGTTTCCACATTTTTTATGAATGACAGGTGTGGTAGATTGATTTTCCTCACTTTTTGGAAAAATCGGAGACGGGTCGATTTTTGGTGATTTTGAGTGATTTTGAACAGTGCCGGCACTGTGAGATTTCTTCAATTTTGGCCAGGTAGGGATGAAAATTTTTTTTCTTCATTATAGTGTCAGGTAGGTGTGTTCGGTCATTTGTAGTAAGAATAAAGTGCTGGAAGAGTGGTGGTGTCAACATTAAGGAAGAAATAGAGCAAAAACTCTCTCTCCCCCCCCCCCCTCTCAGATTCTGTTCTCAGAGCTTATTTTTGGATCATCTTTAAAGCTAGAATTGGGGGCCTTGATGAAGTGACCCGGGCGCGTTTCCACATTTTTTATGAATGACAGGTGTGGTAGATTGATTTTCCTCACTTTTTGGAAAAATCGGAGACGGGTCGATTTTTGGTGATTTTGAGTGATTTTGAACAGTGCCGGCACTGTGAGATTTCTTCAATTTTGGCCAGGTAGGGATGAAAATTTTTTTTCTTCATTATAGTGTCAGGTAGGTGTGTTCGGTCATTTGTAGTAAGAATAAAGTGCTGGAAGAGTGGTGGTGTCAACATTAAGGAAGAAATAGAGCAAAAACTCTCTCTCCCCCCCCCCCCCCTCTCAGATTCTGTTCTCAGAGCTTATTTTTGGATCATCTTTAAAGCTAGAATTGGGGGCCTTGATGAAGTGACCCGGGCGCGTTTCCACATTTTTTATGAATGACAGGTGTGGTAGATTGATTTTCCTCACTTTTTGGAAAAATCGGAGACGGGTCGATTTTTGGTGATTTTGAGTGATTTTGAACAGTGCCGGCACTGTGAGATTTCTTCAATTTTGGCCAGGTAGGGATGAAAATTTTTTTTCTTCATTATAGTGTCAGGTAGGTGTGTTCGGTCATTTGTAGTAAGAATAAAGTGCTGGAAGAGTGGTGGTGTCAACATTAAGGAAGAAATAGAGCAAAAACTCTCTCTCCCCCCCCCCTCTCAGATTCTGTTCTCAGAGCTTATTTTTGGATCATCTTTAAAGCTAGAATTGGGGGCCTTGATGAAGTGACCCGGGCGCGTTTCCACATTTTTTATGAATGACAGGTGTGGTAGATTGATTTTCCTCACTTTTTGGAAAAATCGGAGACGGGTCGATTTTTGGTGATTTTGAGTGATTTTGAACAGTGCCGGCACTGTGAGATTTCTTCAATTTTGGCCAGGTAGGGATGAAAATTTTTTTTCTTCATTATAGTGTCAGGTAGGTGTGTTCGGTCATTTGTAGTAAGAATAAAGTGCTGGAAGAGTGGTGGTGTCAACATTAAGGAAGAAATAGAGCAAAAACTCTCTCTCCCCCCCCCCCCCTCTCAGATTCTGTTCTCAGAGCTTATTTTTGGATCATCTTTAAAGCTAGAATTGGGGGCCTTGATGAAGTGACCCGGGCGCGTTTCCACATTTTTTATGAATGACAGGTGTGGTAGATTGATTTTCCTCACTTTTTGGAAAAATCGGAGACGGGTCGATTTTTGGTGATTTTGAGTGATTTTGAACAGTGCCGGCACTGTGAGATTTCTTCAATTTTGGCCAGGTAGGGATGAAAATTTTTTTTCTTCATTATAGTGTCAGGTAGGTGTGTTCAGTCATTTGTAGTAAGAATAAAGTGCTGGAAGAGTGGTGGTGTCAACATTAAGGAAGAAATAGAGCAAAAACTCTCTCTCCCCCCCCCTCTCAGATTCTGTTCTCAGAGCTTATTTTTGGATCATCTTTAAAGCTAGAATTGGGGGCCTTGATGAAGTGACCCGGGCGCGTTTCCACATTTTTTATGAATGACAGGTGTGGTAGATTGATTTTCGTCACTTTCTGGAAAAATCGGAGACGGGTCGATTTTTGGTGATTTTGAGTGATTTTGAACAGTGCCGGCACTGTGAGATTTCTTCAATTTTGGCCAGGTAGGGATGAAAATTTTTTTTCTTCATTATAGTGTCAGGTAGGTGTGTTCGGTCATTTGTAGTAAGAATAAAGTGCTGGAAGAGTGGTGGTGTCAACATTAAGGAAGAAATAGAGCAAAAACTCTCTCTCCCCCCCCCTCTCAGATTCTGTTCTCAGAACTTATTTTTGGATCATCTTTAAAGCTAGAATTGGGGGCCTTGATGAAGTGACCCGGGCGCGTTTCCACATTTTTTATAAATGACAGGTGTGGTAGAGTGATTTTCGTCACTTTTTGGAAAAATCGGAGACGGGTCGATTTTTGGTGATTTTGAGTGATTTTGAACAGTGCCGGCACTGTGAGATTTCTTCAATTTTGGCCAGGTAGGGATGAAAATTTTTTTTCTTCATTATAGTGTCAGGTAGGTGTGTTCTTTCATTTGTAGTAAGAATAAAGTGCTGGAAGAGTGGTGGTGTCAACATTAAGGAAGAAATAGAGCAAAAACTCTCTCTCCCCCCCCCCCCTCTCAGATTCTGTTCTCAGAGCTTATTTTTGGATCATCTTTAAAGCTAGAATTGGGGGCCTTGATGAAGAGACCCGGGCGCGTTTCCACATTTTTTATGAATGACAGGTGTGGTAGATTGATTTTCATCACTTTTTGGAAAAATCGGAGACGGGTCGATTTTTGGTGATTTTGAGTGATTTTGAACAGTGCCGGCACTGTGAGATTTCTTCAATTTTGGCCAGGTAGGGATGAAAATTTTTTTTCTTCATTATAGTGTCAGGTAGGTGTGTTCAGTCATTTGTAGTAAGAATAAAGTGCTGGAAGAGTGGTGGTGTCAACATTAAGGAAGAAATAGAGCAAAAACTCTCTCTCCCCCCCCCTCTCAGATTCTGTTCTCAGAGCTTATTTTTGGATCATCTTTAAAGCTAGAATTGGGGGCCTTGATGAAGTGACCCGGGCGCGTGTCCACATTTTTTATAAATGACAGGTGTGGTAGAGTGATTTTCGTCACTTTTTGGAAAAATCGGAGACGGGTCGATTTTTGGTGATTTTGAGTGATTTTGAACAGTGCCGGCACTGTGAGATTTCTTCAATTTTGGCCAGGTAGGGATGAAAATTTTTTTTCTTCATTATAGTGTCAGGTAGGTGTGTTCGGTCATTTGTAGTAAGAATAAAGTGCTGTAAGAGTGGTGGTGTCAACATTAAGGAAGAAATAGAGCAAAAACTCTCTCTCCCCCCCCTCTCAGATTCTGTTCTCAGAGCTTATTTTTGGATCATCTTTAAAGCTTGAATTGGGGGCCTTGATGAAGTGACCCGGGCGCGTTTCCACATTTTTTATGAATGACAGGTGTGGTAGATTGATTTTCGTCACTTTCTGGAAAAATCGGGGACGGGTCGATTTTTGGTGATTTTGAGTGATTTTGAACAGTGCCGGCACTGTGAGATTTCTTCAATTTTGGCCAGGTAGGGATGAAAATTTTTTTTCTTCATTATAGTGTCAGGTAGGTGTGTTCGGTCATTTGTAGTAAGAATAAAGTGCTGGAAGAGTGGTGGTGTCAACATTAAGGAAGAAATAGAGCAAAAACTCTCTCTCCCCCCCCCCCCCCTCAGATTCTGTTCTCAGAGCTTATTTTTTGATCATCTTTAAAGCTAGAATTGGGGGCCTTGATGAAGTGACCCGGGCGCGTTTCCACATTTTTTATGAATGACAGGTGTGGTAGATTGATTTTCGTCACTTTTTGGAAAAATCGGAGACGGGTCGATTTTTGGTGATTTTGAGTGATTTTGAACAGTGCCGGCACTGTGAGATTTCTTCAATTTTGGCCAGGTAGGGATGAAAATTTTTTTTCTTCATTATAGTGTCAGGTAGGTGTGTTCAGTCATTTGTAGTAAGAATAAAGTGCTGTAAGAGTGGTGGTGTCAACATTAAGGAAGAAATAGAGCAAAAACTCTCTCTCCCCCCCCTCTCAGATTCTGTTCTCAGAGCTTATTTTTGGATCATCTTTAAAGCTAGAATTGGGGGCCTTGATGAAGTGACCCGGGCGCTTTTCCACATTTTTTATGAATGACAGGTGTGGTAGATTGATTTTCGTCACTTTTTGGAAAAATCAGAGACGGGTTGATTTTTGGTGATTTTGAGTGATTTTGAACAGTGCCGGCACTGTGAGATTTCTTCAATTTTGGCCAGGTAGGGATGAAAATTTTTTTTCTTCATTATAGTGTCAGGTAGGTGTGTTCGGTCATTTGTAGTAAGAATAAAGTGCTGGAAGAGTGGTGGTGTCAACATTAAGGAAGAAATAGAGCAAAAACTCTCTCTCCCCCCCCCCCCTCTCAGATTCTGTTCTCAGAGCTTATTTTTGGATCATCTTTAAAGCTAGAATTGGGGGCCTTGATGAAGTGACCCGGGCGCGTTTCCACATTTTTTATAAATGACAGGTGTGGTAGAGTGATTTTCGTCACTTTTTGGAAAAATCGGAGACGGGTCGATTTTTGGTGATTTTGAGTGATTTTGAACAGTGCCGGCACTGTGAGATTTCATCAATTTTGGCCAGGTAGGGATGAAAATTTCTTTTCTTCATTATAGTGTCAGGTAGGTGTGTTCGGTCATTTGTAGTAAGAATAAAGTGCTTGAAGAGTGGTGGTGTCAACATTAAGGAAGAAATAGAGCAAAAACTCTCTCTCCCCCCCCCCCCCCCCTCTCAGATTCTGTTCTCAGAGCTTATTTTTGGATCATCTTTAAAGCTAGAATTGGGGGCCTTGATGAAGTGACCCGGGCGCGTTTCCACATTTTTTATGAATGACAGGTGTGGTAGATTGATTTTCGTCACTTTCTGGAAAAATCGGAGACGGGTCGATTTTTGGTGATTTTGAGTGATTTTGAACAGTGCCGGCACTGTGAGATTTCTTCAATTTTGGCCAGGTAGGGATGAAATTTTTTTTTCTTCATTATAGTGTCAGGTAGGTGTGTTCGGTCATTTGTAGTAAGAATAAAGTGCTGGAAGAGTGGTGGTGTCAACATTAAGGAAGAAATAGAGCAAAAACTCTCTCTCCCCCCCCCTCTCAGATTCTGTTCTCAGAACTTATTTTTGGATCATATTTAAAGCTAGAATTGGGGGCCTTGATGAAGTGACCCGGGCGCGTTTCCACATTTTTTATAAATGTCAGGTGTGGTAGAGTGATTTTCGTCACTTTTTGGAAAAATCGGAGACGGGTCGATTTTTGGTGATTTTGAGTGATTTTGAACAGTGCCGGCACTGTGAGATTTCTTCAATTTTGGCCAGGTAGGGATGAAAATTTTTTTTCTTCATTATAGTGTCAGGTAGGTGTGTTCTTTCATTTGTAGTAAGAATAAAGTGCTGGAAGAGTGGTGGTGTCAACATTAAGGAAGAAATAGAGCAAAAACTCTCTCTCCCCCCCCCCCCTCTCAGATTCTGTTCTCAGAGCTTATTTTTGGATCATCTTTAAAGCTAGAATTGGGGGCCTTGATGAAGTGACCCGGGCGCGTTTCCACATTTTTTATAAATGACAGGTGTGGTAGAGTGATTTTCGTCACTTTTTGGAAAAATCGGAGACGGGTCGATTTTTGGTGATTTTGAGTGATTTTGAACAGTGCCGGCACTGTGAGATTTCTTCAATTTTGGCCAGGTAGGGATGAAAATTTTTTTTCTTCATTATAGTGTCAGGTAGGTGTGTTCTTTCATTTGTAGTAAGAATAAAGTGCTGGAAGAGTGGTGGTGTCAACATTAAGGAAGAAATAGAGCAAAAACTCTCTCTCCCCCCCCCCTCTCAGATTCTGTTCTCAGAGCTTATTTTTGGATCATCTTTAAAGCTAGAATTGGGGGCCTTGATGAAGAGACCCGGGCGCGTTTCCACATTTTTTATGAATGACAGGTGTGGTAGATTGATTTTCGTCACTTTTTGGAAAAATCGGAGACGGGTCGATTTTTGGTGATTTTGAGTGATTTTGAACAGTGCCGGCACTGTGAGATTTCTTCAATTTTGGCCAGGTAGGGATGAAAATTTTTTTTCTTCATTATAGTGTCAGGTAGGTGTGTTCGGTCATTTGTAGTAAGAATAAAGTGCTGGAAGAGTGGTGGTGTCAACATTAAGGAAGAAATAGAGCAAAAACTCTCTCTCCCCCCCCCCCCCTCTCAGATTCTGTTCTCAGAGCTTATTTTTGGATCATCTTTAAAGCTAGAATTGGGGGCCTTGATGAAGTGACCCGGGCGCGTTTCCACATTTTTTATGAATGACAGGTGTGGTAGATTGATTTTCGTCACTTTCTGGAAAAATCGGAGACGGGTCGATTTTTGGTGATTTTGAGTGATTTTGAACAGTGCCGGCACTGTGAGATTTCTTCAATTTTGGCCAGGTAGGGATGAAATTTTTTTTTCTTCATTATAGTGTCAGGTAGGTGTGTTCGGTCATTTGTAGTAAGAATAAAGTGCTGGAAGAGTGGTGGTGTCAACATTAAGGAAGAAATAGAGCAAAAACTCTCTCTCCCCCCCCCCTCTCAGATTCTGTTCTCAGAACTTATTTTTGGATCATATTTAAAGCTAGAATTGGGGGCCTTGATGAAGTGACCCGGGCGCGTTTCCACATTTTTTATAAATGACAGGTGTGGTAGAGTGATTTTCGTCACTTTTTGGAAAAATCGGAGACGGGTCGATTTTTGGTGATTTTGAGTGATTTTGAACAGTGCCGGCACTGTGAGATTTCTTCAATTTTGGCCAGGTAGGGATGAAAATTTTTTTTCTTCATTATAGTGTCAGGTAGGTGTGTTCTTTCATTTGTAGTAAGAATAAAGTGCTGGAAGAGTGGTGGTGTCAACATTAAGGAAGAAATAGAGCAAAAACTCTCTCTCCCCCCCCCCCCTCTCAGATTCTGTTCTCAGAGCTTATTTTTGGATCATCTTTAAAGCTAGAATTGGGGGCCTTGATGAAGTGACCCGGGCGCGTTTCCACATTTTTTATAAATGACAGGTGTGGTAGAGTGATTTTCGTCACTTTTTGGAAAAATCGGAGACGGGTCGATTTTTGGTGATTTTGAGTGATTTTGAACAGTGCCGGCACTGTGAGATTTCTTCAATTTTGGCCAGGTAGGGATGAAAATTTTTTTTCTTCATTATAGTGTCAGGTAGGTGTGTTCTTTCATTTGTAGTAAGAATAAAGTGCTGGAAGAGTGGTGGTGTCAACATTAAGGAAGAAATAGAGCAAAAACTCTCTCTCCCCCCCCCCCCCTCTCAGATTCTGTTCTCAGAGCTTATTTTTGGATCATCTTTAAAGCTAGAATTGGGGGCCTTGATGAAGAGACCCGGGCGCGTTTCCACATTTTTTATGAATGACAGGTGTGGTAGATTGATTTTCGTCACTTTTTGGAAAAATCGAAGACGGGTCGATTTTTGGTGATTTTGAGTGATTTTGAACAGTGCCGGCACTGTGAGATTTCTTCAATTTTGGCCAGGTAGGGATGAAAATTTTTTTTCTTCATTATAGTGTCAGGTAGGTGTGTTCGGTCATTTGTAGTAAGAATAAAGTGCTGGAAGAGTGGTGGTGTCAACATTAAGGAAGAAATAGAGCAAAAACTCTCTCTCCCCCCCCCTCTCAGATTCTGTTCTCAGAGCTTATTTTTGGATCATCTTTAAAGCTAGAATTGGGGGCCTTGATGAAGTGACCCGGGCGCGTTTCCACATTTTTTTGAATGACAGGTGTGGTAGATTGATTTTCGTCACTTTTTGGAAAAATCGGAGACGGGTCGATTTTTGGTGATTTTGAGTGATTTTGAACAGTGCCGGCACTGTGAGATTTCTTCAATTTTGGCCAGGTAGGGATGAAAATTTTTTTTCTTCATTATAGTGTCAGGTAGGTGTGTTCTTTCATTTGTAGTAAGAATAAAGTGCTGGAAGAGTGGTGGTGTCAACATTAAGGAAGAAATAGAGCAAAAACTCTCTCTCCCCCCCCCCCTCTCAGATTCTGTTCTCAGAGCTTATTTTTGGATCATCTTTAAAGCTAGAATTGGGGGCCTTGATGAAGTGACCCGGGCGCGTTTCCACATTTTTTATAAATGACAGGTGTGGTAGAGTGATTTTCGTCACTTTTTGGAAAAATCGGAGACGGGTCGATTTTTGGTGATTTTGAGTGATTTTGAACAGTGCCGGCACTGTGAGATTTCTTCAATTTTGGCCAGGTAGGGATGAAAATTTTTTTTCTTCATTATAGTGTCAGGTAGGTGTGTTCTTTCATTTGTAGTAAGAATAAAGTGCTGGAAGAGTGGTGGTGTCAACATTAAGGAAGAAATAGAGCAAAAACTCTCTCTCCCCCCCCCCCCCCTCTCAGATTCTGTTCTCAGAGCTTATTTTTGGATCATCTTTAAAGCTAGTATTGGGGGCCTTGATGAAGAGACCCGGGCGCGTTTCCACATTTTTTATGAATGACAGGTGTGGTAGATTGATTTTCTTCACTTTTTGGAAAAATCGGAGACGGGTCGATTTTTGGTGATTTTGAGTGATTTTGAACAGTGCCGGCACTGTGAGATTTCTTCAATTTTGGCCAGGTAGGGATGAAAATTTTTTTTCTTCATTATAGTGTCAGGTAGGTGTGTTCAGTCATTTGTAGTAAGAATAAAGTGCTGGAAGAGTGGTGGTGTCAACATTAAGGAAGAAATAGAGCAAAAACTCTCTCTCCCCCCCCCTCTCAGATTCTGTTCTCAGAGCTTATTTTTGGATCATCTTTAAAGCTAGAATTGGGGGCCTTGATGAAGTGACCCGGGCGCTTTTCCACATTTTTTATGAATGACAGGTGTGGTAGATTGATTTTCGTCACTTTTTGGAAAAATCGGAGACGGGTCGATTTTTGGTGATTTTGAGTGATTTTGAACAGTGCCGGCACTGTGAGATTTCTTCAATTTTGGCCAGGTAGGGATGAAAATTTTTTTTCTTCATTATAGTGTCAGGTAGGTGTGTTCGGTCATTTGTAGTAAGAATAAAGTGCTGGAAGAGTGGTGGTGTCAACATTAAGGAAGAAATAGAGCAAAAACTCTCTCTCCCCCCCCCCCCCCCCCTCTCAGATTCTGTTCTCAGAGCTTATTTTTGGATCATCTTTAAAGCTAGAATTGGGGGCCTTGATGAAGTGACCCGGGCGCGTTTACACATTTTTTATGAATGACAGGTGTGGTAGATTGATTTTCGTCACTTTTTGGAAAAATCGGAGACGGGTCGATTTTTGGTGATTTTGAGTGATTTTGAACAGTGCCGGCACTGTGAGATTTCTTCAATTTTGGCCAGGTAGGGATGAAAATTTTTTTTCTTCATTATAGTGTCAGGTAGGTGTGTTCGGTCATTTGTAGTAAGAATAAAGTGCTGGAAGAGTGGTGGTGTCAACATTAAGGAAGAAATAGAGCAAAAACTCTCTCTCCCCCCCCCCCCTCTCAGATTCTGTTCTCAGAGCTTATTTTTGGATCATCTTTAAAGCTAGAATTGGGGGCCTTGATGAAGTGACCCGGGCACGTTTACACATTTTTTATGAATGACAGGTGTGGTAGATTGATTTTCGTCACTTTTTGGAAAAATCGGAGACGGGTCGATTTTTGGTGATTTTGAGTGATTTTGAACAGTGCCGGCACTGTGAGATTTCTTCAATTTTGGCCAGGTAGGGATGAAAATTTTTTTTCTTCATTATAGTGTCAGGTAGGTGTGTTCGGTCATTTGTAGTAAGAATAAAGTGCTGGAAGAGTGGTGGTGTCAACATTAAGGAAGAAATAGAGCAAAAACTCTCTCTCCCCCCCCCTCTCAGATTCTGTTCTCAGAGCTTATTTTTGGATCATCTTTAAAGCTAGAATTGGGGGCCTTGATGAAGTGACCCGGGCGCGTTTCCACATTTTTTTGAATGACAGGTGTGGTAGATTGATTTTCGTCACTTTTTGGAAAAATCAGAGACGGGTTGATTTTTGGTGATTTTGAGTGATTTTGAACAGTGCCGGCACTGTGAGATTTCTTCAATTTTGGCCAGGTAGGGATGAAAATTTTTTTCTTCATTATAGTGTCAGGTAGGTGTGTTCGGTCATTTGTAGTAAGAATAAAGTGCTGGAAGAGTGGTGGTGTCAACATTAAGGAAGAAATAGAACAAAAACTCTCTCTCCCCCCCCCCTCTCAGATTCTGTTCTCAGAGCATATTTTTGGATCATCTTTAAAGCTAGAATTTGGGGCCTTGATGAAGTGACCCGTGCGCGTTTCCACATTTTTTATGAATGACAGGTGTGGTAGATTGATTTTCGTCACTTTTTGGAAAAATCGGAGACGGGTCGATTTTTGGTGATTTTGAGTGATTTTGAACAGTGCCGGCACTGTGAGATTTCTTCAATTTTGGCCAGGTAGGGATGAAAATTTTTTTTCTTCATTATAGTGTCAGGTAGGTGTGTTCGGTCATTTGTAGTAAGAATAAAGTGCTGGAAGAGTGGTGGTGTCAACATTAAGGAAGAAATAGAGCAAAAAGTCTATCTCCCCCCCCCCCCCTCTCAGATTCTGTTCTCCGAGCTTATTTTTGGATCATCTTTAAAGCTAGAATTGGGGGCCTTGATGAAGTGACCCGGGCGCGTGTCCACATTTTTTATAAATGACAGGTGTGGTAGAGTGATTTTCGTCACTTTTTGGAAAAATCAGAGACGGGTCGATTTTTGGTGATTTTGAGTGATTTTGAACAGTGCCGACACTGTGAGATTTCATCAATTTTGGCCAGGTAGGGATGAAAATTTCTTTTCTTCATTATAGTGTCAGGTAGGTGTGTTCGGTCATTTGTAGTAAGAATAAAGTGCTGGAAGAGTGGTGGTGTCAACATTAAGGAAGAAATAGAGCAAAAACTCTCTCTCCCCCCCCCCCCTCTCAGATTCTGTTCTCAGAGCTTATTTTTGGATCATCTTTAAAGCTAGAATTGGGGGCCTTGATGAAGTGACCCGGGTGCGTTTCCACATTTTTTATGAATGACAGGTGTGGTAGATTGATTTTCGTCACTTTGTGGAAAAATCGGAGACGGGTCGAGTTTTGGTGATTTTGAGTGATTTTGAACAGTGCCGACACTGTGACATTTCTTCAATTTTGGCCAGGTAGGGATGAAAATTTTTTTTCTTCATTATAGTGTCAGGTAGGTGTGTTCGGTCATTTGTAGTAAGAATAAAGTGCTGGAAGAGTGGTGGTGTCAACATTAAGGAAGAAATAGAGCAAAAACTCTCTCTCCCCCCCCCCTCTCAGATTCTGTTCTCAGAGCTTATTTTTGGATCATCTTTAAAAAGCTAGAATTGGGGGCCTTGATGAAGTGACCCGGGCGCGTTTCCACATTTTTTATGAATGACAGGTGTGGTAGATTGATTTTCGTCACTTTTTGGAAAAATCGGAGACGGGTCGATTTTTGGTGATTTTGAGTGATTTTGAACAGTGCCGGCACTGTGAGATTTCTTCAATTTTGGCCAGGTAGGGATGAAATTTTTTTTTCTTCATTATAGTGTCAGGTAGGTGTGTTCGGTCATTTGTAGTAAGAATAAAGTGCTGGAAGAGTGGTGGTGTCAACATTAAGGAAGAAATAGAGCAAAAACTCTCTCTCCCCCCCCCCTCTCAGATTCTGTTCTCAGAGCTTATTTTTGGATCATCTTTAAAGCTAGAATAGGGGGCCTTGATGAAGTGACCCGGGCGCGTTTCCACATTTTTTATGAATGACAGGTGTGGTAGATTGATTTTCCTCACTTTTTGGAAAAATCGGAGACGGGTCGATTTTTGGTGATTTTGAGTGATTTTGAACAGTGCCGGCACTGTGAGATTTCTTCAATTTTGGCCAGGTAGGGATGAAAATTTTTTTTCTTCATTATAGTGTCAGGTAGGTGTGTTCGGTCATTTGTAGTAAGAATAAAGTGCTGGAAGAGTGGTGGTGTCAACATTAAGGAAGAAATAGAGCAAAAACTCTCTCTCCCCCCCCCCCTCTCAGATTCTGTTCTCAGAGCTTATTTTTGGATCATCTTTAAAGCTAGAATTGGGGGCCTTGATGAAGTGACCCGGGCGCGTTTCCACATTTTTTATGATTGACAGGTGTGGTAGATTGATTTTCGTCACTTTTTGGAAAAATCGGAGACGGGTCGATTTTTGGTGATTTTGAGTGATTTTGAACAGTGCCGGCACTGTGAGATTTCTTCAATTTTGGCCAGGTAGGGATGAAAATTTTTTTCTTCATTATAGTGTCAGGTAGGTGTGTTCGGTCATTTGTAGTAAGAATAAAGTGCTGGAAGAGTGGTGGTGTCAACATTAAGGAAGAAATAGAGCAAAAACTCTCTCTCCCCCCCCCTCTCAGATTCTGTTCTCAGAGCTTATTTTTGGATCATCTTTAAAGCTAGAATTGGGGGCCTTGATGAAGTGACCAGGGCGCGTTTCCACATTTTTTATGAATGACAGGTGTGGTAGATTGATTTTCGTCACTTTTTGGAAAAATCGGAGACTGGTCGATTTTTGGTGATTTTGAGTGATTTTGAACAGTGCCGGCACTGTGAGATTTCTTCAATTTTGGCCAGGTAGGGATGAAAATTTTTTTTCTTCATTATAGTGTCAGGTAGGTGTGTTCGGTCATTTGTAGTAAGAATAAAGTGCTGGAAGAGTGGTGGTGTCAACATTAAGGAAGAAAAAGAGCAAAAACTCTCTCTCCCCCCCCCCCTCTCAGATTCTGTTCTCAGAGCTTATTTTTGGATCATCTTTAAAGCTAGAATTGGGGGCCTTGATGAAGTGACCCGGGCGCGTTTCCACATTTTTTATGAATGACAGGTGTGGTAGATTGATTTTCGTCACTTTTTGGAAAAATCGGAGACGGGTCGATTTTTGGTGATTTTGAGTGATTTTGAACAGTGCCGGCACTGTGAGATTTCTTCAATTTTGGCCAGGTAGGGATGAAAATTTTTTTTCTTCATTATAGTGTCAGGTAGGTGTGTTCGGTCATTTGTAGTAAGAATAAAGTGCTGGAAGAGTGGTGGTGTCAACATTAAGGAAGAAATAGAGCAAAAACTCTCTCTCCCCCCCTCCTCTCAGATTCTGTTCTCAGAGCTTATTTTTGGATCATCTTTAAAGCTAGAATTGGGGGCCTTGATGAAGTGACCCGGGCGCGTTTCCACATTTTTTATGAATGACAGGTGTGGTAGATTGATTTTCGTCACTTTTTGGAAAAATCGGAGATGGGTCGATTTTTGGTGATTTTGAGTGATTTTGAACAGTGCCGGCACTGTGAGATTTCTTCAATTTTGGCCAGGTAGGGATGAAAATTTTTTTTCTTCATTATAGTGTCAGGTAGGTGTGTTCGGTCATTTGTAGTAAGAATAAAGTGCTGGAAGAGTGGTGGTGTCAACATTAAGGAAGAAATAGAGCAAAAACTCTCTCTCCCCCCCCCCCTCTCAGATTCTGTTCTCAGAGCTTATTTTTGGATCATCTTTAAAAAGCTTGAATTGGGGGCCTTGATGAAGTGACCCGGGCGCGTTTCCACATTTTTTATGAATGACAGGTGTGGTAGATTGATTTTCGTCACTTTTTGGAAAAATCGGAGACGGGTCGATTTTTGGTGATTTTGAGTGATTTTGAACAGTGCCGACACTGTGAGATTTCTTCAATTTTGGCCAGGTAGGGATGAAAATTTTTTTTCTTCATTATAGTGTCAGGTAGGTGTGTTCGGTCATTTGTAGTAAGAATAAAGTGCTGGAAGAGTGGTGGTGTCAACATTAAGGAAGAAATAGAGCAAAAACTCTCTCTCCCCCCCCCCTCTCAGATTCTGTTCTCAGAGCTTATTTTTGGATCATCTTTAAAAAGCTAGAATTGGGGGCCTTGATGAAGTGACCCGGGCGCGTTTCCACATTTTTTATGAATGACAGGTGTGGTAGATTGATTTTCGTCACTTTTTGGAAAAATCGGAGACGGGTCGATTTTTGGTGATTTTGAGTGATTTTGAACAGTGCCGGCACTGTGAGATTTCTTCAATTTTGGCCAGGTAGGGATGAAAATTTTTTTTCTTCATTATAGTGTCAGGTAGGTGTGTTCGGTCATTTGTAGTAAGAATAAAGTGCTGTAAGAGTGGTGGTGTCAACATTAAGGAAGAAATAGAGCAAAAACTCTCTCTCCCCCCCCCCTCTCAGATTCTGTTCTCAGAGCTTATTTTTGGATCATCTTTAAAGCTAGAATTGGGGGCCTTGATGAAGTGACCCGGGCGCGTTTCCACATTTTTTATGATTGACAGGTGTGGTAGATTGATTTTCGTCACTTTTTGGAAAAATCGGAGACGGGTCGATTTTTGGTGATTTTGAGTGATTTTGAACAGTGCCGGCACTGTGAGATTTCTTCAATTTTGGCCAGGTAGGGATGAAAATTTTTTTCTTCATTATAGTGTCAGGTAGGTGTGTTCGGTCATTTGTAGTAAGAATAAAGTGCTGGAAGAGTGGTGGTGTCAACATTAAGGAAGAAATAGAGCAAAAACTCTCTCTCCCCCCCCCCTCTCAGATTCTGTTCTCAGAGCTTATTTTTGGATCATCTTTAAAGCTAGAATTGGGGGCCTTGATGAAGTGACCAGGGCGCGTTTCCACATTTTTTATGAATGACAGGTGTGGTAGATTGATTTTCGTCACTTTTTGGAAAAATCGGAGACTGGTCGATTTTTGGTGATTTTGAGTGATTTTGAACAGTGCCGGCACTGTGAGATTTCTTCAATTTTGGCCAGGTAGGGATGAAAATTTTTTTTCTTCATTATAGTGTCAGGTAGGTGTGTTCGGTCATTTGTAGTAAGAATAAAGTGCTGGAAGAGTGGTGGTGTCAACATTAAGGAAGAAAAAGAGCAAAAACTCTCTCTCCCCCCCCCCCCTCTCAGATTCTGTTCTCAGAGCTTATTTTTGGATCATCTTTAAAGCTAGAATTGGGGGCCTTGATGAAGTGACCCGGGCGCGTTTCCACATTTTTTATGAATGACAGGTGTGGTAGATTGATTTTCGTCACTTTTTGGAAAAATCGGAGACGGGTCGATTTTTGGTGATTTTGAGTGATTTTGAACAGTGCCGGCACTGTGAGATTTCTTCAATTTTGGCCAGGTAGGGATGAAAATTTTTTTTCTTCATTATAGTGTCAGGTAGGTGTGTTCGGTCATTTGTAGTAAGAATAAAGTGCTGGAAGAGTGGTGGTGTCAACATTAAGGAAGAAATAGAGCAAAAACTCTCTCTCCCCCCCTCCTCTCAGATTCTGTTCTCAGAGCTTATTTTTGGATCATCTTTAAAGCTAGAATTGGGGGCCTTGATGAAGTGACCCGGGCGCGTTTCCACATTTTTTATGAATGACAGGTGTGGTAGATTGATTTTCGTCACTTTTTGGAAAAATCGGAGATGGGTCGATTTTTGGTGATTTTGAGTGATTTTGAACAGTGCCGGCACTGTGAGATTTCTTCAATTTTGGCCAGGTAGGGATGAAAATTTTTTTTCTTCATTATAGTGTCAGGTAGGTGTGTTCGGTCATTTGTAGTAAGAATAAAGTGCTGGAAGAGTGGTGGTGTCAACATTAAGGAAGAAATAGAGCAAAAACTCTCTCTCCCCCCCCCCCTCTCAGATTCTGTTCTCAGAGCTTATTTTTGGATCATCTTTAAAAAGCTTGAATTGGGGGCCTTGATGAAGTGACCCGGGCGCGTTTCCACATTTTTTATGAATGACAGGTGTGGTAGATTGATTTTCGTCACTTTTTGGAAAAATCGGAGACGGGTCGATTTTTGGTGATTTTGAGTGATTTTGAACAGTGCCGACACTGTGAGATTTCTTCAATTTTGGCCAGGTAGGGATGAAAATTTTTTTTCTTCATTATAGTGTCAGGTAGGTGTGTTCGGTCATTTGTAGTAAGAATAAAGTGCTGGAAGAGTGGTGGTGTCAACATTAAGGAAGAAATAGAGCAAAAACTCTCTCTCCCCCCCCCCCTCTCAGATTCTGTTCTCAGAGCTTATTTTTGGATCATCTTTAAAAAGCTAGAATTGGGGGCCTTGATGAAGTGACCCGGGCGCGTTTCCACATTTTTTATGAATGACAGGTGTGGTAGATTGATTTTCGTCACTTTTTGGAAAAATCGGAGACGGGTCGATTTTTGGTGATTTTGAGTGATTTTGAACAGTGCCGGCACTGTGAGATTTCTTCAATTCTGGCCAGGTAGGGATGAAAATTTTTTTCTTCATTATAGTGTCAGGTAGGTGTGTTCGGTCATTTGTAGTAAGAATAAAGTGCTGGAAGAGTGGTGGTGTCAACATTAAGGAAGAAATAGAGCAAAAACTCTCTCTCCCCCCCCCCCCTCTCAGATTCTGTTCTCAGAGCTTATTTTTGGATCATCTTTAAAGCTAGAATTGGGGGCCTTGATGAAGTGACCAGGGCGCGTTTCCACATTTTTTATGAATGACAGGTGTGGTAGATTGATTTTCGTCACTTTTTGGAAAAATCGGAGACTGGTCGATTTTTGGTGATTTTGAGTGATTTTGAACAGTGCCGGCACTGTGAGATTTCTTCAATTTTGGCCAGGTAGGGATGAAAATTTTTTTTCTTCATTATAGTGTCAGGTAGGTGTGTTCGGTCATTTGTAGTAAGAATAAAGTGCTGGAAGAGTGGTGGTGTCAACATTAAGGAAGAAAAAGAGCAAAAACTCTCTCTCCCCCCCCCCTCTCAGATTCTGTTCTCAGAGCTTATTTTTGGATCATCTTTAAAAAGCTAGAATTGGGGGCCTTGATGAAGTGACCCGGGCGCGTTTCCACATTTTTTATGAATGACAGGTGTGGTAGATTGATTTTCGTCACTTTTTGGAAAAATCGGAGACGGGTCGATTTTTGGTGATTTTGAGTGATTTTGAACAGTGCCGGCACTGTGTGATTTCTTCAATTTTGGCCAGGTAGGGATGAAAATTTTTTTCTTCATTATAGTGTCAGGTAGGTGTGTTCGGTCATTTGTAGTAAGAATAAAGTGCTGGAAGAGTGGTGGTGTCAACATTAAGGAAGAAATAGAGCAAAAACTCTCTCTCCCCCCCCCCCCCTCTCAGATTCTGTTCTCAGAGCTTATTTTTGGATCATCTTTAAAAAGCTTGAATTGGGGGCCTTGATGAAGTGACCCGGGCGCGTTTCCACATTTTTTATGAATGACAGGTGTGGTAGATTGATTTTCGTCACTTTTTGGAAAAATCGGAGACGGGTCGATTTTTGGTGATTTTGAGTGATTTTGAACAGTGCCGACACTGTGAGATTTCTTCAATTTTGGCCAGGTAGGGATGAAAATTTTTTTTCTTCATTATAGTGTCAGGTAGGTGTGTTCGGTCATTTGTAGTAAGAATAAAGTGCTGGAAGAGTGGTGGTGTCAACATTAAGGAAGAAATAGAGCAAAAACTCTCTCTCCCCCCCCCCTCTCAGATTCTGTTCTCAGAGCTTATTTTTGGATCATCTTTAAAAAGCTAGAATTGGGGGCCTTGATGAAGTGACCCGGGCGCGTTTCCACATTTTTTATGAATGACAGGTGTGGTAGATTGATTTTCGTCACTTTTTGGAAAAATCGGAGACGGGTCGATTTTTGGTGATTTTGAGTGATTTTGAACAGTGCCGGCACTGTGAGATTTCTTCAATTTTGGCCAGGTAGGGATGAAAATTTTTTTCTTCATTATAGTGTCAGGTAGGTGTGTTCGGTCATTTGTAGTAAGAATAAAGTGCTGGAAGAGTGGTGGTGTCAACATTAAGGAAGAAATAGAGCAAAAACTCTCTCTCCCCCCCCCCTCTCAGATTCTGTTCTCAGAGCTTATTTTTGGATCATCTTTAAAGCTAGAATTGGGGGCCTTGATGAAGTGACCAGGGCGCGTTTCCACATTTTTTATGAATGACAGGTGTGGTAGATTGATTTTCGTCACTTTTTGGAAAAATCGGAGACTGGTCGATTTTTGGTGATTTTGAGTGATTTTGAACAGTGCCGGCACTGTGAGATTTCTTCAATTTTGGCCAGGTAGGGATGAAAATTTTTTTTCTTCATTATAGTGTCAGGTAGGTGTGTTCGGTCATTTGTAGTAAGAATAAAGTGCTGGAAGAGTGGTGGTGTCAACATTAAGGAAGAAAAAGAGCAAAAACTCTCTCTCCCCCCCCCTCTCAGATTCTGTTCTCAGAGCTTATTTTTGGATCATCTTTAAAAAGCTAGAATTGGGGGCCTTGATGAAGTGACCCGGGCGCGTTTCCACATTTTTTATGAATGACAGGTGTGGTAGATTGATTTTCGTCACTTTTTGGAAAAATCGGAGACGGGTCGATTTTTGGTGATTTTGAGTGATTTTGAACAGTGCCGGCACTGTGAAATTTCTTCAATTTTGGCCAGGTAGGGATGAAAATTTTTTTTCTTCATTATAGTGTCAGGTAGGTGTGTTCGGTCATTTGTAGTAAGAATAAAGTGCTGGAAGAGTGGTGGTGTCAACATTAAGGAAGAAATAGAGCAAAAACTCTCTCTCCCCCCCCTCCTCTCAGATTCTGTTCTCAGAGCTTATTTTTGGATCATCTTTAAAGCTAGAATTGGGGGCCTTGATGAAGTGACCCGGGCGCGTTTCCACATTTTTTATGAATGACAGGTGTGGTAGATTGATTTTCGTCACTTTTTGGAAAAATCGGAGATGGGTCGATTTTTGGTGATTTTGAGTGATTTTGAACAGTGCCGGCACTGTGAGATTTCTTCAATTTTGGCCAGGTAGGGATGAAAATTTTTTTCTTCATTATAGTGTCAGGTAGGTGTGTTCGGTCATTTGTAGTAAGAATAAAGTGCTGGAAGAGTGGTGGTGTCAACATTAAGGAAGAAATAGAGCAAAAACTCTCTCTCCCCCCCCCCCTCTCAGATTCTGTTCTCAGAGCTTATTTTTGGATCATCTTTAAAGCTAGAATTGGGGGCCTTGATGAAGTGACCAGGGCGCGTTTCCACATTTTTTATGAATGACAGGTGTGGTAGATTGATTTTCGTCACTTTTTGGAAAAATCGGAGACTGGTCGATTTTTGGTGATTTTGAGTGATTTTGAACAGTGCCGGCACTGTGAGATTTCTTCAATTTTGGCCAGGTAGGGATGAAAATTTTTTTTCTTCATTATAGTGTCAGGTAGGTGTGTTCGGTCATTTGTAGTAAGAATAAAGTGCTGGAAGAGTGGTGGTGTCAACATTAAGGAAGAAAAAGAGCAAAAACTCTCTCTCCCCCCCCCCTCTCAGATTCTGTTCTCAGAGCTTATTTTTGGATCATCTTTAAAAAGCTAGAATTGGGGGCCTTGATGAAGTGACCCGGGCGCGTTTCCACATTTTTTATGAATGACAGGTGTGGTAGATTGATTTTCGTCACTTTTTGGAAAAATCGGAGACGGGTCGATTTTTGGTGATTTTGAGTGATTTTGAACAGTGCCGGCACTGTGTGATTTCTTCAATTTTGGCCAGGTAGGGATGAAAATTTTTTTTCTTCATTATAGTGTCAGGTAGGTGTGTTCGGTCATTTGTAGTAAGAATAAAGTGCTGGAAGAGTGGTGGTGTCAACATTAAGGAAGAAATAGAGCAAAAACTCTCTCTCCCCCCCCCCCTCTCAGATTCTGTTCTCAGAGCTTATTTTTGGATCATCTTTAAAAAGCTTGAATTGGGGGCCTTGATGAAGTGACCCGGGCGCGTTTCCACATTTTTTATGAATGACAGGTGTGGTAGATTGATTTTCGTCACTTTTTGGAAAAATCGGAGACGGGTCGATTTTTGGTGATTTTGAGTGATTTTGAACAGTGCCGACACTGTGAGATTTCTTCAATTTTGGCCAGGTAGGGATGAAAATTTTTTTTCTTCATTATAGTGTCAGGTAGGTGTGTTCGGTCATTTGTAGTAAGAATAAAGTGCTGGAAGAGTGGTGGTGTCAACATTAAGGAAGAAATAGAGCAAAAACTCTCTCTCCCCCCCCCCCTCTCAGATTCTGTTCTCAGAGCTTATTTTTGGATCATCTTTAAAAAGCTAGAATTGGGGGCCTTGATGAAGTGACCCGGGCGCGTTTCCACATTTTTTATGAATGACAGGTGTGGTAGATTGATTTTCGTCACTTTTTGGAAAAATCGGAGACGGGTCGATTTTTGGTGATTTTGAGTGATTTTGAACAGTGCCGGCACTGTGAGATTTCTTCAATTTTGGCCAGGTAGGGATGAAAATTTTTTTCTTCATTATAGTGTCAGGTAGGTGTGTTCGGTCATTTGTAGTAAGAATAAAGTGCTGGAAGAGTGGTGGTGTCAACATTAAGGAAGAAATAGAGCAAAAACTCTCTCTCCCCCCCACCTCTCAGATTCTGTTCTCAGAGCTTATTTTTGGATCATCTTTAAAGCTAGAATTGGGGGCCTTGATGAAGTGACCAGGGCGCGTTTCCACATTTTTTATGAATGACAGGTGTGGTAGATTGATTTTCGTCACTTTTTGGAAAAATCGGAGACTGGTCGATTTTTGGTGATTTTGAGTGATTTTGAACAGTGCCGGCACTGTGAGATTTCTTCAATTTTGGCCAGGTAGGGATGAAAATTTTTTTTCTTCATTATAGTGTCAGGTAGGTGTGTTCGGTCATTTGTAGTAAGAATAAAGTGCTGGAAGAGTGGTGGTGTCAACATTAAGGAAGAAAAAGAGCAAAAACTCTCTCTCCCCCCCCCTCTCAGATTCTGTTCTCAGAGCTTATTTTTGGATCATCTTTAAAAAGCTAGAATTGGGGGCCTTGATGAAGTGACCCGGGCGCGTTTCCACATTTTTTATGAATGACAGGTGTGGTAGATTGATTTTCGTCACTTTTTGGAAAAATCGGAGACGGGTCGATTTTTGGTGATTTTGAGTGATTTTGAACAGTGCCGGCACTGTGAAATTTCTTCAATTTTGGCCAGGTAGGGATGAAAATTTTTTTTCTTCATTATAGTGTCAGGTAGGTGTGTTCGGTCATTTGTAGTAAGAATAAAGTGCTGGAAGAGTGGTGGTGTCAACATTAAGGAAGAAATAGAGCAAAAACTCTCTCTCCCCCCCCCTCCTCTCAGATTCTGTTCTCAGAGCTTATTTTTGGATCATCTTTAAAGCTAGAATTGGGGGCCTTGATGAAGTGACCCGGGCGCGTTTCCACATTTTTTATGAATGACAGGTGTGGTAGATTGATTTTCGTCACTTTTTGGAAAAATCGGAGATGGGTCGATTTTTGGTGATTTTGAGTGATTTTGAACAGTGCCGGCACTGTGAGATTTCTTCAATTTTGGCCAGGTAGGGATGAAAATTTTTTTTCTTCATTATAGTGTCAGGTAGGTGTGTTCGGTCATTTGTAGTAAGAATAAAGTGCTGGAAGAGTGGTGGTGTCAACATTAAGGAAGAAATAGAGCAAAAACTCTCTCTCCCCCCCCCCTCTCAGATTCTGTTCTCAGAGCTTATTTTTGGATCATCTTTAAAGCTAGAATTGGGGGCCTTGATGAAGTGACCCGGGCGCGTTTCCACATTTTTTATGAATGACAGGTGTGGTAGATTGATTTTCGTCACTTTTTGGAAAAATCGGAGACGGGTCGATTTTTGGTGATTTTGAGTAATTTTGAACAGTGCCGGCACTGTGAGATTTCTTCAATTTTGGCCAGGTAGGGATGAAAATTTTTTTTCTTCATTATAGTGTCAGGTAGGTGTGTTCGGTCATTTGTAGTAAGAATAAAGTGCTGGAAGAGTGGTGGTGTCAACATTAAGGAAGAAATAGAGCAAAAAACTCTCTCTCCCCCCCTCCCCCCTCTCAGATTCTGTTCTCAGAGCTTATTTTTGGATCATCTTTAAAGCTAGAATTGGGGGCCTTGATGAAGTGACCCGGGCACGTTTCCACATTTTTTATGAATGACAGGTGTGGTAGATTGATTTTCGTCACTTTTTGGAAGAATCGGAGACGGGTCGATTTTTGGTGATTTTGAGTGATTTTGAACAGTGCCGGCACTGTGTGATTTCTTCAATTTTGGCCAGGTAGGGATGAAAATTTTTTTTCTTCATTATAGTGTCAGGTAGGTGTGTTCGGTCATTTGTAGTAAGAATAAAGTGCTGGATAAGTGGTGGTGTCTACATTAAGGAAGAAATAGAGCAAAAACTCTCTCTCCCCCCCTCCCCCCTCTCAGATTCTGTTCTCAGAGCTTATTTTTGGATCATCTTTAAAGCTAGAATTGGGGGCCTTGATGAAGTGACCCAGGCGCGTTTCCACATTTTTTATGAATGACAGGTGTGGTAGATTGATTTTCGTCACTTTTTGGAAAAATCGGAGACGGGTCGATTTTTGGTGATTTTGAGTGATTTTGAACAGTGCCGGCACTGTGAGATTTCTTCAATTTTGGCCAGGTAGGGATAGAAAATTTTTTTTCTTCATTATAGTGTCAGGTAGGTGTGTTCGGTCATTTGTAGTAAGAATAAAGTGCTGGAAGAGTGGTGGTGTCAACATTAAGGAAGAAATAGAGCAAAAAACTCTCTCTCCCCCCCTCCCCCCTCTCAGATTCTGTTCTCAGAGCTTATTTTTGGATCATCTTTAAAGCTAGAATTGGGGGCCTTGATGAAGTGACCCGGGCGCGTTTCCACATTTTTTATGAATGACAGGTGTGGTAGATTGATTTTCGTCACTTTTTGGAAGAATCGGAGACGGGTCGATTTTTGTTGATTTTGAGTGATTTTGAACAGTGCCGGCACTGTGTGATTTCTTCAATTTTGGCCAGGTAGGGATGAAAATTTTTTTTCTTCATTATAGTGTCAGGTAGGTGTGTTCGGTCATTTGTAGTAAGAATAAAGTGCTGGAAGAGTGGTGGTGTCAACATTAAGGAAGAAATAGAGCAAAAACTCTCTCTCCCCCCCTCCCCCCTCTCAGATTCTGTTCTCAGAGCTTATTTTTGGATCATCTTTAAAGCTAGAATTGGGGGCCTTGATGAAGTGACCCAGGCGCGTTTCCACATTTTTTATGAATGACAGGTGTGGTAGATTGATTTTCGTCACTTTTTGGAAAAATCGGAGACGGGTCGATTTTTGGTGATTTTGAGTGATTTTGAACAGTGCCGGCACTGAGATTTCTTCAATTTTGGCCAGGTACGGATGAAAATTTTTTTTTCATTATAGTGTCAGGTAGGTGTGTTCGGTCATTTGTAGTAAGAATAAAGTGCTGGAAGAGTGGTGGTGTCAACATCAAGGAAGAAATAGAGCAAAAACTCTCTCTCCCCCCCCCCCCCTCTCAGATTCTGTTCTCAGAGCTTATTTTTGGATCATCTTTAAAGCTAGAATTGGGGGCCTTGATGAAGTGACCCGGGCGCGTTTCCACATTTTTTATGAATGACAGGTGTGGTAGATTGATTTTCGTCACTTTTTGGAAAAATCGGAGATGGGTCGATTTTTGGTGATTTTGAGTGATTTTGAACAGTGCCGGCACTGTGAGATTTCTTCAATTTTGGCCAGGTAGGGATGAAAATTTTTTTTCTTCATTATAGTGTCAGGTAGGTGTGTTCGGTCATTTGTAGTAAGAATAAAGTGCTGGAAGAGTGGTGGTGTCAACATTAAGGAAGAAATAGAGCAAAAACTCTCTCTCCCCCCCCCTCTCAGATTCTGTTCTCAGAGCTTATTTTTGGATCATCTTTAAAGCTAGAATTGGGGGCCTTGATGAAGTGACCCGGGCGCGTTTCCACATTTTTTATGAATGACAGGTGTGGTAGATTGATTTTCGTCACTTTTTGGAAAAATCGGAGACGGGTCGATTTTTGGTGATTTTGAGTGATTTTGAACAGTGCCGGCACTGTGAGATTTCTTCAATTTTGGCCAGGTAGGGATGAAAATTTTTTTTCTTCATTATAGTGTCAGGTAGGTGTGTTCGGTCATTTGTAGTAAGAATAAAGTGCTGGAAGAGTGGTGGTGTCAACATTAAGGAAGAAATAGAGCAAAAAACTCTCTCTCCCCCCCTCCCCCCTCTCAGATTCTGTTCTCAGAGCTTATTTTTGGATCATCTTTAAAGCTAGAATTGGGGGCCTTGATGAAGTGACCCGGGCGCGTTTCCACATTTTTTATGAATGACAGGTGTGGTAGATTGATTTTCGTCACTTTTTGGAAGAATCGGAGACGGGTCGATTTTTGGTGATTTTGAGTGATTTTGAACAGTGCCGGCACTGTGTGATTTCTTCAATTTTGGCCAGGTAGGAATGAAAATTTTTTTTCTTCATTATAGTGTCAGGTAGGTGTGTTCGGTCATTTGTAGTAAGAATAAAGTGCTGGAAGAGTGGTGGTGTCAACATTAAGGAAGAAATAGAGCAAAAACTCTCTCTCCCCCCCTCCCCCCTCTCAGATTCTGTTCTCAGAGCTTATTTTTGGATCATCTTTAAAGCTAGAATTGGGGGCCTTCATGAAGTGACCCAGGCGCGTTTCCACATTTTTTATGAATGACAGGTGTGGTAGATTGATTTTCGTCACTTTTTGGAAAAATCGGAGACGGGTCGATTTTTGGTGATTTTGAGTGATTTTGAACAGTGCCGGCACTGTGAGATTTCTTCAATTTTGGCCAGGTAGGGATGAAAATTTTTTTTTTCATTATAGTGTCAGGTAGGTGTGTTCGGTCATTTGTAGTAAGAATAAAGTGCTGGAAGAGTGGTGGTGTCAACATCAAGGAAGAAATAGAGCAAAAACTCTCTCTCCCCCCCCCCCCCCTCTCAGATTCTGTTCTCAGAGCTTATTTTTGGATCATCTTTAAAGCTAGAATTGGGGGCCTTGATGAAGTGACCCGGGCGCGTTTCCACATTTTTTATGAATGACAGGTGTGGTAGATTGATTTTCGTCACTTTTTGGAAAAATCGGAGACGGGTCGATTTTTGGTGATTTTGAGTGATTTTGAACAGTGCCGGCACTGTGAGATTTCTTCAATTTTGGCCAGGTAGGGATAGAAAATTTTTTTTCTTCATTATAGTGTCAGGTAGGTGTGTTCGGTCATTTGTAGTAAGAATAAAGTGCTGGAAGAGTGGTGGTGTCAACATTAAGGAAGAAATAGAGCAAAAAACTCTCTCTCCCCCCCTCCCCCCTCTCAGATTCTGTTCTCAGAGCTTATTTTTGGATCATCTTTAAAGCTAGAATTGGGGGCCTTGATGAAGTGACCCGGGCGCGTTTCCACATTTTTTATGAATGACAGGTGTGGTAGATTGATTTTCGTCACTTTTTGGAAGAATCGGAGACGGGTCGATTTTTGGTGATTTTGAGTGATTTTGAACAGTGCCGGCACTGTGTGATTTCTTCAATTTTGGCCAGGTAGGGATGAAAATTTTTTTTCTTCATTATAGTGTCAGGTAGGTGTGTTCGGTCATTTGTAGTAAGAATAAAGTGCTGGAAGAGTGGTGGTGTCAACATTAAGGAAGAAATAGAGCAAAAACTCACTCTCCCCCCCTCCCCCCTCTCAGATTCTGTTCTCAGAGCTTATTTTTGGATCATCTTTAAAGCTAGAATTGGGGGCCTTGATGAAGTGACCCAGGCGCGTTTCCACATTTTTTATGAATGACAGGTGTGGTAGATTGATTTTCGTCACTTTTTGGAAAAATCGGAGACGGGTCGATTTTTGGTGATTTTGAGTGATTTTGAACAGTGCCGGCACTGTGAGATTTCTTCAATTTTGGCCAGGTAGGGATGAAAATTTTTTTTTTCATTATAGTGTCAGGTAGGTGTGTTCGGTCATTTGTAGTAAGAATAAAGTGCTGGAAGAGTGGTGGTGTCAACATCAAGGAAGAAATAGAGCAAAAACTCTCTCTCCCCCCCCCCTCTCAGATTCTGTTCTCAGAGCTTATTTTTGGATCATCTTTAAAGCTAGAATTGGGGGCCTTGATGAAGTGACCCGGGCGCGTTTCCACATTTTTTATGAATGACAGGTGTGGTAGATTGATTTTCGTCACTTTTTGGAAAAATCGGAGACGGGTCGATTTTTGGTGATTTTGAGTGATTTTGAACAGTACCGGCACTGTGAGATTTCTTCAATTTTGGCCAGGTAGGGATAGAAAATTTTTTTTCTTCATTATAGTGTCAGGTAGGTGTGTTCGGTCATTTGTAGTAAGAATAAAGTGCTGGAAGAGTGGTGGTGTCAACATTAACGAAGAAATAGAGCAAAAACTCTCTCTCCCCCCCCCCTCTCAGATTCTGTTCTCAGAGCTTATTTTTGGATCATCTTTAAAGCTAGAATTGGGGGCCTTGATGAAGTGACCTGGGCGCGTTTCCACATTTTTTATGAATGACAGGTGTGGTAGGTTGATTTTCGTCACTTTTTGGAAAAATCGGAGACGGGTCGATTTTTGGTGATTTTGAGTGATTTTGAACAGTGCCGGCACTGTGAGATTTCTTCAATTTTGGCCAGGTAGGGATGAAAAATTTTTTTCTTCATTATAGTGTCAGGTAGGTGTGTTCGGTCATTTGTAGTAAGAATAAAGTGCTGGAAGAGTGGTGGTGTCAACATTAAGGAAGAAATAGAGCAAAAACTCTCTCTCCCCCCCCCCTCTCAGATTCTGTTCTCAGAGCTTATTTTTGGATCATCTTTAAAGCTAGAATTGGGGGCCTTGATGAAGTGACCCGGGCGCGTTTCCACATTTTTTATGAATGACAGGTGTGGTAGGTTGATTTTCGTCACTTTTTGGAAAAATCGGAGACGGGTCGATTTTTGGTGATTTTGAGTGATTTTGAACAGTGCCGGCACTGTGAGATTTCTTTAATTTTGGCCAGGTAGGGATGAAAATTTTTTTTCTTCATTATAGTGTCAGGTAATTGTGTTCGGTCATTTGTAGTAAGAATAAAGTGCTGGAAGAGTGGTGGTGTCAACATCAAGGAAGAAATAAAGCAAAAACTCTCTCTCCCCCCCCCCCCCCTCAGATTCTGTTCTCAGAGCTTATTTTTGGATCATCTTTAAAGCTAGAATTGGGGGCCTTGATGTAGTGACCCGGGCGTGTTTCCACATTTTTTATGAATGACAGGTGTGGTAGATTGATTTTCGTCACTTTTTGGAAAAATCGGAGACGGGTCGATTTTTGGTGATTTTGAGTGATTTTGAACAGTGCTGGCAATGTGAGATTTCTTCAATTTTGGCCAGGTAGGGATGAAATGTTTTTTTTCTTCATTATAGTGTCAGGAAGGTGTGTTCGGTCAGTTGTATTAAGAATAAAGTGCTGGAAGAGTGGTGGTGTCAATATTAAGGAAGAAATAGAGCAAGAACAAGTCCTACCTGGAACAATAGAGCAAGTTTCCACATTTTTTATGAATGACAGGTGTGGTAGATTGATTTTCGTCACTTTTTGGAAAAATCGGAGACGGGTCGATTTTTGGTGATTTTGAGTGATTTTGAACAGTGCCGGTGTAGCGTGCCGTAGAGTCCGGCCCTTTCAGAGTCCGGCGGACCCTATGTTTTAAAACTGAGTGTCCGGCAGACACTCAGTTTTAAAACATAGGGTCCACGGATACTAAGTTTTAAATCTGAAAGTCCGGGGGACTTCATATATTAAAACGCACAGTCCGCAGACTTTTAGATTTAAAATGGACAGTCCGCTTTGAATCGGAGGGCCCCCCTAATTGTGGCATTTTAGGCAATAGAAAATGGAGTTTAATCCGTACTAATACGGCTATATTCCTTATTTTTTTGCAATATGTACGCTTTATACATTTCATTGAAGTAATAGTTATATTGGTGCAATATAATTGTAACCAATTATCAATAAAAAATAAAATTTATTGAATTAAAAAGACAAGAATACAGAAAGCCTGGGTGTTTATTGTTTACAATCTTTGTTTTACAAAATACTCATTTGTGTCATTCTTTTATATTTAATTGGTTTCAGCTTCGCCTTCAGCTCTGAAATACAGAAAAATCAACGTGCTGTAAATGCCGTCCAAATTGGTAATGAAAACGCAATGACAATATATATAAAGTTGATGTTTCAATAGCTAACATTGTTTTTATAGATTAGATAAAAGATGTTTTTTACATTTTATAATTTTTAAAAAGAAAAATCACCTATTTTCTCTGTACTGCTTTAGTTGACCAGCACCCACAGCCCTCTTAAACTTTTTCCCTTCTAAATTTTGCAGAATATACGTGCCGTTTGGCTTCTTCGCCACTATTGTGTATGGTCCCATGTACCTTGGGGCAGCTTTGCCTCCCTTTCTATCTTCCCTTCTGAGGTTTTTCTTTAAAACTTTACTTCCAACCTGAAAGTCCTTCGTGAAAAATATTTAAAATGGTATGTATTATCGATGGTAAAAAAGAATATATGCCACACACCATTGATACTACGTACCTTAAAGGAAATTACACAATGTCAATATATTTGATAAAGATATTGATTTTCTGTGAAAATAAGACATTACTTAAGTTTTTAATCCTTAGTATATCATTAACAAGAAATTAATTCCTACTTCACTCTGGTGTCTCAGGTCGTAATATTTTTTTTGCTTTTCTTGGGCAGTACGGATGTTCCTTTGTGCTGCTTGTCTGACAATATTGTTAAGGTGGTTAATGGTTTCTACCCTGGAATGCACATCTTCCACAATTTCACCAACTTCTTCATCAGTTTGAAGACTTGGTTCCCTGAAATTAAGTGTATTGGCAGTTATTATTCAAAATGTCGTTGGCATTAGATCTGTCATATTGTCAGCACTGTGTAAAAAAAAAAAAAAAAAAAAAAAAAAAAAAAAAAAGTCTTCATCTATCAGTTAATGTACATAGAAATAAAAATAATTATTTACAACTGCAACTTTTAATAAAAGTGAATCTCTAATTTTTTCTTTTATTGATTTATAAGAGTATATTTCAATTTGATGCGATTAAAATACATACACTCCAAACATCAAGAAATAGGGACTCATCTTGGTGGAATCTTGTATTGCTGTGTTGTAGGCAAATACACAGCCAGCTAGGGTATCGTCCCACCTTTTTGGGTCGTCGTATGACTTTGCCATACTATTTTGAATGGTCTGATTGAATCTCTCTGTGTTTGAAGAGCAATAAAGTAAAATAGCATCATCAATGCCAATAGAAATCAGTATAGAACGTGAGGTACTATAAGGTGAGGTACTATAAACCTTATAGAGTAAAATAAAAAACACTGTAAAGGCGTTTAAAAAAAAGCGAATTAGAAAAAATTATGTAACATTTACTATGTGTTTGCGTTAAAATTTCGAACTGGCACTAATAGGGAAAGTTCTAAATTTATTAAATAATAAAAAGATCGCCGATTTAGTTAGTATGAAGCAGATCGACTCACCAGTTAAGCCGTTTGACTGTGGGTGATATGGAGAGGTTATTTGTCTTCTTGTTTTAGTTGTTTTACAAATCTCATCAATGAGGTGGTTGTTGAATTCCCGACCCTGGTCAGAGATGATCACACTCGGGAATCCAAATCTAAATCAGGTAATCGATAGCATTAATAAATAAAATATAAGATAACATGAGTTTAATATATTATCTCAATATGTTATTTAATAATGACGAGATGCATAGATGATTCACAGGCAAAATGAAGAAGTTTTAGCACTATAGAATAAAACACTCACATCATCATGAGTTCAAGGAGGTATGAAGCTACTTCAGTGGCACATTTGCTCTTAAAAGGTTTTGCCGAAGCATGTTTTGTCAAATAGCACAACACTGAACAGAAGTACTTGTTTCCGTTGTACGATTCCTCCATTGCCACAAGGTCAATTCCAATCTGTAATAGATATTTTATAATAACATGAATATAAAGTAATATCTGTGTTAAAGGAAAAAGGCATTGCGGGTGTGTTACATTTTGGCCTGTCATGTATAATAATTGATGGATAACAATTTCGTAATCTTTATTAAGCTTTTTTCTATATTTTAATGTGTAATTATTAAAAAGGGGTAACTACCTGGCTCCATGGCTTACAACTAGACACTGGTACTGGGTGGAGAGGAGGGGTGGTGTTCTTAGCTTTTGGATTTTGCATTTGACATCTATGGCACCTAGCTATGTATTTTTTTACATCATCTGACATGCGATGCCAAAAGAAACGTTGCTGCACTTTGAGGAGAGTCTTTGTGACTCCCATGTGACCACCTACATTAAAACATTAAAAGAGACATTAAAGATAATGCAAAATACTAAAAGCATATAATGCCAACCAAATAATTTAAAAATATAATAAGTCTGAACATAAGTTGCGTCCTTACTTTCGTCATGTAATTGCTTTATTATTGTGTGCTTCTCCTCAGAATTTTCCACAACTTTCCTCCATTTTCCGTTAGTGACCGTGGTTCCTCCATCCTCAACATTATTGATTTTCTTTTCAGTTCTGTACAATAGTATTCCATCTTGTAGCTAGAAAAAAAGGGAAATTAAGAAATACGCTATGCGCGCTCCATGAGGTAGAGACGAAAATGTTGATACGAAATTAAAAAATGCTTGTGTTATCATGCAGTTACAGCGTCTTTGTATACACCCAATGAACACTTTTTTACAATGCTTCTTGCATTATGTAATTATATGACAACCTGCAAATTGACAGTCTGAAACAGTGTTAAATATACGCAGCTAGTATTTTGTTTACCTTGTAATGTTTTTTAGCGGTGCGTCTCAAACATCTTTTAGCGTTCAACGTTGCGCCAGCTTGGTACTTTCCCTCTAATAAATACAACCGCACCGCTTTAGGATCCATCGTGAGTTGACTGCGAGTAAGATGAACCCTCCATAAATATATAGGTCTCGTGTGTGAAGAGTTATAATTCCCTGAGGCGTACCCATTAATACACGGGTGTATATCTTTAGATGGGTTTAGCTTTTACGTTGGTTTATCTAGTGAATGCAGTAAAATACACCCAGCGTAAAATGAGATTACCCATCGAAAAGTATTCACCAAATATTATGATAAAATAAAAAATAACATTGGTATAACGATAAAAAGGACCAATTATAGTTTAGGAATATGTTTATATAAATACTCTGAAATGGGGCTCCTGTGTGATACGAACCTGTTTACTCACCATATCCATATCATCTGCTGGATAGCCTCTATTCCATCTCTGCATCTCTGCCACTGTACCACGAAGGAAGCTGTGCCGAAAACCCGAAACACGGTAACTCTTATTGTCAACGCCTTTTCGTGTTCAGTAGTAATACAATACGAATATTGATTTCTATTCTTATGAACACTTAATACATGTATAAATATTTAAATTAGAGGACAAGCACGGACTCTGAGTTTTGCTATAGTTGTAACGTGACAGAAAGTCCGTGTAATAGAGAGTCCGGGGGACCCTATATTACACGGACTCTCTGTCACACTAGAGGGACCCTATATTTTAATGAGGACTCCCGGTTTCAGAAACCAGGGGTCCGTAGGACCCCTGGTTTCTGAAACCGGGAGTCCGCGGTCTCTATGTTTCGACGGACTCTGTGTCACGTTACACCGGCACTGTGAGATTTCTTCAATTGGTAGGGATGAAAATTTCTTTTCTTCATTATAGTGTCAGGTAGGTGTGTTCGGTCATTTGTAGTAAGAATAAAGTGCTGGAAGAGTGGTGGTGTCAACATTAAGGAAGACATAGAACAAAAACTCTGTCTCCCCCCATCTCCGATTCTGATCTCGGAGCTTATTTCTGGATCATCTTTAAAGCTAGAATTGGGGGCCTTGATGAAGTGACCCGGGCGTATTTCCACATTTTTTATTAATGATAGGTGTGATAGATTGATTTTCATGACATTTTTTTTTATTTTGAGTGATTTTCATAAGTGCCAGCCATGTGAGATTTCTTCAATTTTGGCCAGGTAGGAATGAAAATGTTTTTTTCATTATAGTGTCAGGTTGGTGTGTTTGGTCATTTGTAGTAAGCATAAAATGCTTGAAGAGTGGTGGTGTCAACATTATTGAAGAAATAAAGCAAAAACTATGTATACAGATTCCTGCTATATTATTATTTTATCTTTAATTTATCGAATTTTATGATGCCTTTCCTATATACATAGTCCTTTTTTAAAATAATTACCGTATCAGATTTTTAAAACCTAGAACAAAAGTTTTCAGTTTGTCTGTCTTTTTTATTCCAACAATTTCAGCAGCCATTACTGTTCCCGAGACACCTTGCCTGTGCTATCAAACGAATCCTGTTACTTACAGCACAGGAGCACCAAAGAGTTTGAAGAGTGCTTTACAAGTCATCAGTCAAATTAAGCAGAAATGGTCTTAGCTTTGCAAACCGGTGTCAAAGGGTCAAATCAAGTATTCCAAGCCTTCCAAGGACTAGTATGATGTAAGTCAGTATGGACAATATATTAAAGGTCCAAAAGCATCAAAGTCTTTAAGGTACTCGCCCCACGCCGCAGCATGTCATCGAAGAAATGACCCCTTGATGATAGGGATATGGATTGCAAGTGTTCTGGAGGCTCCAAGACAACTGTCTATAGCAGGTTCTGGTACTTGCATAGTGGGTCTTCAAACCCTTGGTATAGAAAGTACAAACCAGCAGCTTAATCTGGAAGTTAAAAAGAAAAAACAGCCATAAGTCCATGCATTAAAATCATGTTGAAATCTCTTTTTGGAAATTAGAAAAACGACTATTGCAATTATTAGAGAAGGCTTAATTAACTTTGAGTGTGCATTTTTTATGAACTGATACTTCCTTGTGAACAAAAACTCTGAAAAGATTTCAACATTTTGTATTTTTGGCAATAATGAGAAATGAATGAACATTCATTGATTAATTATTATCATTATTTATTTATTTATTTATTTTTTTGCTATTTCCACTTGAGGGTGCTTACGCAAATTTGGCAGATTTCCCAAGTTTTGGGTTAAAAGCACAATGTTGTTATTTTGGGTCTTTATGAGGTAATGTGATTTTGTCAGCATATTAGTTAAATGAACAACTTTGTCTGGATGCCCCACTCCTGCCTCAAATGAGATTTTAAAAGCAAACATCAATATCTATAAAGACAAGTTTTAATGCTTATTTTTGAACACATTTCACATAAATCACATTTCACATGATGATCTGGGCTGATTTTGTCAAAGTTAAAGAAACCCCATTTTGAACACTGATGACAATTTAAGTAAAACCATGTTACTCATGGATCTCAATCTTACAGAAAAGGTAAATTGGACTGAAATACAGCTTGAGTTAGAAAACTGAACTGTTTGCATTCTTTTTCTGAGAGTTATTTATTTATTTAATTATCATTATTATTATTATTATTTATTATTATTATTTTCAAAATAATTTTTTTTCACATATTAGCATTTTCTTCGTGAGACTTGGAACTCCCACGGGATGAAATTCCAGCTCCCACTCTCAAGCCCCTGGGGAGCTTTTTGAAATAATATAAAGATGAAATTTGGGTTTTTTAAAATAATTAAAATAATGATGTCAGGAAGGCGTGTTTTGTTTTTTCTAGCCATCCACAGGTAAATTTTTTTTTTTCAATATTTCTTGTGAATTAAAAAAATATTTTTCCATCCCCCTCCCCAACCTCAAACCCCTGAGGAGCTTTTTGAAGTACTATAAAGATGCAATTTGGGGATTTAATGATGAGATGTTGATATGTTTAGACAATTATTGTGAATGATCCCTTTCCGTCTCAGCACTGATACTCCTCCGCACCATTACTCCCTCGCACCGATAGGCCTATACTACCCCTTACACTCCATCGACCTCACCCGCATCTTAAAGCTCCTGCAACGATACTCTCTCACAGCCTTTGCAATTGGTTAAAACTGCTACCAACAAAACACAATGATTGATCTAAAAACTCTCGAAATACTATTTTTCCGAAAGTGCACCACCCTCTTGGGACCCAAAAGTGACACATTTCATTAGAAATATTGTGGAAAAATAAGGGAATTACTAAAGTTGGTCTGCTTAGTAACAAAGTACATAGTCGATCTAATATGTATGCAGCTCGGCTTTGTGATTATTAAGAAATATCTGTATACTTCACTTCGTTCTTCAACAGTGGTTACTGTATACAATATGTGCATCTTCTTCTTGATTTGTTAATTAATTATTTTACTAAAAGTATCTTTTTAACAGAAGATAGCAAAGACGACATAATCTTTTCTTCAGGGGCCACTCTATTCGTAAAAGAAATTGAAACAACAACAACAAAAAAAAAAAAACATTGTTTAAGCGAGAAATTGCCGCCTTTGTCCTCCTGGAAATGTGAGATTCTACAATTTAAGCTGTCCTTGGGCGATTGTAGGAACCACTGCAGGGGCGGATCCAGAGCTATATACTGACAGTCTTCCAAATTATCTTTGTTGATTCATCCTCCAATTTTGACCGTCTTCCAACATTAAAAATTGGATACCCGTCAATGTAAACTTGAAAATCTGACCGTCTTCTGGAAGACCCAGAAGACGGCCTAAATCCGCCCCTGCACTGAACACCTACAGTATAATGCGCTTAAATTACTGTTTTTTCTTTACGGTTCTGTTTGTAATAGAAATCTAGGACAGAAAAAATTACAAGTTGAATGTAACATCATAAATCCTTAAAAATAGATAACAAATCCGATTGTGTTTATTGCCAGTATGCAGCAAGATCGTTATTAAGAAATCAATAACGAACAGCTCTCAGGGGCGAATCCAGGATTTCGAAGACTAGGTGGTTAGTTTTTATTGACCCCGCTTCTACGTGGACGGAACGGTTCATTTTTAACATTGAATAAATTAATTGAATTAATATTCATTAAAATTAAATCAAATAAAATAACGATGCATGATGATTAGTAATGCAAGATTTATGCCGCAAAGTCGCTTGTCAGACTACATCTAAGATGATCTCACGACATACTTGGGTATGGCTGTTTAGATGTAGGGGGTAGAGGCACTATTTGAAGGCAGCTGAAGGAAAAATCGAAAGGAGTTCGATGGCATTTAGCATTACATGGTCCATTTCTCAGTAAAGAATACTAAATAAAGAAATTATACATACTTCAGGATGGCTCACTGCGGTTTTCGTCCACACATAGGCAACCAGTAATTCGGACTCTACTAGCGATAATGTAAACACACCTTGAATGCCCATTTATGTATTTGCTTTTCTAGTTAAACTTAGCAATGTGTATTAATTTTGTTCGAAAAAAAAAAAGCATTCCACTGTAATTTGCGACCGCGTCCATGTGCACCAATGCAGGCCTATTCTATTTATGGAGATGGTCACATAATCAGCAAAACGGAAACTTAACTGGTACATGTACAAGTTTCGAAATAAAATGTTTGTCAAACCTTTATAATATCTAGAGCTTTTGTTGTTTGAAACATGTTTAACTAAAATGTAAGAAAAACGAAAAAAGTAAGCAGCAAGCTGGTAGGCAGTAAGTGAAAGCCTGGTCTGAACACTGAATTTCTAGGTAAGCATGTATTTTTCACACCCCCTAATTTCATTTCCACAACGATCCGTGAATGAGGTTAAAAAGCAATAACATACTTGTGTGACAGGACAAAATGCTTTGTTTATTACGCCACTTTATCTTGTCAAATGAAGCATGAATTTGAAAAACCATGAAAACTAGAGGATCAGAGAGGTGATACCGCCTGAGGGTATTGTACCACCAGCTGGAGTAAGCTCATTCGTATAGAAAAGTGAAAAAAGGGACACCACCTCCAGTGTTGTGCTGGACAAGCTCTACATGCAGTAAGCAAAAGTTCTAAATAGTTTTGTTGAAAATTACCATTTAAAACAAAATCATGAGGAAAAGTAAAAGTTTAAATTCAAATTTGTGAAGTGCAGTTCATGGCAAAAAGTAGGTCAAAGCTCAATTTCAAGAACACAGATTGTCAGCATATGACTGCCTATTCAAGTTCAATAGTGATTATGGGCATATCTCTGCTAGTTTTGGAGATAGAAAAGTTGCAAAGTTGCGCGGCTCATTATAAAATCGCCACCTTTTAAAATTTCCAGTTGTACTAAGTGCACGTGGTTTGCAGATTAATTTTAGCCATTAAGAGCGTTAGATTGAAACCTTTTGCCGCTACAAATACAACAACTTGATTGTTATCTTACGCGATTATCAAAAACAGACAATAGCAAGAATCACTTACCTGCTGTAGGTTACAAGGGCGACCAACCCAGGGGCGGGACCAGGATTATTTGAAGGGGGGTCCACGGATGCAAAACCGACCCTTATCTTAGAGGGCGAACGGTGCTATTTGGTACTTTTTAGAACTATGATTCGGCTAGAGAAAATACTTATTTCATAAGGGGACCATCGGTGTGATTATTTTTAGAAACTGAAGGGGAGGAGGTCAGGACCCCCTGACCCCCCCCCTCCCAATCCGCCACTGCAACTACCAATGGACCTCGGTGGACACAGGTTAATTACATATCTGGCATTTGTGTCATAGGTTGTGCATTTAAGCTTTAAACTTAAGTTTTATAAATATTAAAGTACCTACCCTTTAACGCGAAGTAAGAATCACGGTCAGCCACCTTTGTTTATGAGACAGTAATCAGTGTTACGCCGACGACCATCACCTGATCTATTGAATTAAACGAGTGGAGTAGTAACGAACCCTTGGAACGAATTTGAGAAATAAGCAAACCTGACTTTATCGAGTGTAGGGGAGTTCGATTTTCTAAAAAAAAAAAAAATGTACATTATATTTATAAAAATTCAGTCGGGGTCAAAACTCCCCCCCCCCCCCCGCCCCTCCTAAATCCACCACTGGCACAAATCTTTTGTCCTGTACCATCTAAACTGCGTCACGTACAGCTCGATGTAGCGAGTCAATATAAATATAATTTCAATCGGTTGACGAGAGGAATTAAAGTGAAATTAATTTCTCTCTGGTTATGACACGCCAGAAGAGGGCGGGATTGGTGTAGGGGAGTTTTCGTGTCATTTAGGCGATTGACACGGTACTGTTAACACGCTTATGATTACGACTCCGTAGACGACATGGTTGATGAGTCCAGTGGAAGCGAACACTTTACCTTGGCTGATGTAATGAAAAAAATGGAAAGTAAAAAGAAAGAGACGAAAGACTATTTCGACCATAGACTGTCTACTTTTAATGCCGAAGCCGGTAAAACCTGAAAGTCGACAATATTTATCTTGGAAAATAGAAGGTAATCACCAGCAATTTGACTCAACAGTATTTGAAAATAAGATTATTGTGGTGAACAAACTGACAGTGCCTTACAGTCTTGGCAAGAGAAACAAACTTATCAGAATTGCTGACACTTTCGACACTGTTAAGGAACATACTGTTAATCCTCTTGCTTGTGATTCTGAGAGCGAGAGAGCTACAAAGAAAATAAAAGAAAACAAAAAGGGAGCCAAAAAAATAAGGTTATATCAGCAGACCGACCGATAGGTGTGGTGGGCGATACTTCTCAGCGGAGAAGTCTTTATCGCAGCAGCGGGTCGTGACTTTGCTTAGCTTGTTGAGGAAAGGGCCATTTCATGCTTGAGTGACCAACTTACAGAGGGGAAAGTTATTCTACCAGAGTCCAACCCCAGAGATAAAGGAACATCTGGAATGGGATAGAAGGCGGAAGCATTGAAAAATAGATAAGTACCCGGTACATGTATGAGTGCGTTAGTTTCAATCAAGAGTTGCATAATTATGAACATGAGCAAAATCAGAAATTCATACCCGTGAAAAGTAGGTTAAGAACCAATTTAAGTTTTTGGGAAGAAGTAGGGTATTCATTTTTTATTCTAGACTTGATAAAAATGGTTATAAATTTCCGTTTATAGCAACACCCTGTGGGATGAGGAAAGATAACAGCTTTCACCATTGAAAAATAAGTTTTTTGTTAAAAAGCTATTCTTGAATTGAAAAAGATGCGTTTGATTAAAAGGTGTAGCAAACAACCAATTGTTGATAACCCTTAAACAGAAGCAGTGCATAGCAGTGAAAAAAATAGATTGATTTTAGATGTACGAGAAGTAAACAAACATGTCTGTAAGCAGTCTGGTAGTTACGGACATTTGAGAACGGCTCTTATGTTTATGAAACTGTGTGGTTGGTTGATTAAATTTGATTCAGCTAATCAACATCTAGATATCTATTATCCTCATACGGATTATTGAGGTTTTTCATGGAAAATTCAAGATCAGCAGATTTATTTTTGATTCTTAGTTCTTCCATTTGGGTTATCATTAGCACTTAATATTTTTTTTCAAAATTGACTTGGCAATTAATCAAAGAATGGTTCGATGTTATTGGATGACGGTCTGTGGTACTGCAGTAACATAGATAGATTGGAGCATCAGGGTGCTGAGATCAAAGATGATATTGCTAAGTCAGGTTTTATGTAAATATATGAGAATACTATTTGGTCGTAGGTACAGAGTCTGGCATTTATAGGCATCGAAATAGATATTAGTATTGGGGAAATCAAAGTTCTTGATATTAGATTAGCAAGTGCTAAGAGATCTGACATTATATTCGCACGAAAGTGAGCAGAGGTCTGGCTATGTCGGTCGGATTATACTATGTCTCATGTGTTGGGAAGTGTAAAACAACTAATGACAAATTATATTAGCATGGTTATTTCAAGTGCTTTTTCTTAGAATCAGAAAATGTGTGTGAAAGCATGCAGTCAAATTAGACCTTGGTGTAGTAAATCAGAATTTTACAGTTTTCACCTCAGTGCAATAAGGTAGTTTATTCTGATGCTAGTAGTACTGGGTTTGGAGGATATTGTGTGGAGACACCTAAAAGGGTGTGTTGCGGGGAATGGTCAGCTGACGAAGCGACGGAGAGCTCTACTTACAGAGAACTGATAGCTGTTTTCAGGGTCCTGTTCTCCATGGCAAACACGTTGAGTGTTTTGAGATTGAAGTGGTTTTCTGATAGCAAAGATGTTGTAAACATTAAAGAAAAAAGTAGCATGAGGAGTAAATTACAACCTATTATTTTTGATGTTTTTCTTCTAATGGAGTTATTCAATAGAAATGAAAGGATACTGAGAGAAGAGAATACCCATGCAGATTATATAAGTAGAAGTGTGGATGTTGACAATTGGGGTATTTCTAAAGAATTATTCTCACATTTTGATAAGATATGGGGTCCTCATGAAGTGGATTGGTTAACGTCCTGCTACAATGCTAAAGTACATAGGCCTATTTTTACTCTAGATTTTAGAATTCAGGAACAGTGAATGGGACACGCGTCATTTACGGATCTATCCTGGTCCTCAGATCAAATTCAGTCTCTTATTTCTACCAATGAGTTACAACAGACTCCTTGTTTCTATATTGTTTCCGACAGACTGTTCTGGTCCTTCGCCTGTAAATATCCATCATGACGTAATCAAATGTGGCACCGAAACGTGCCCTTGGCTGACTCTGTTATGGTCTCAAAATTTTTGAAGCTTTAAGCTTTTAGATGCTACCTAGTTTCTTATTGAAAAGTCGAGATATAGAGGTGGCAATTGGCTTTTGATAAATCGGGTTAAATCGTATTTATGCCCAGTAAAAGTTCTTGAAAATATTTAGATTTCATTGGTAGGCCTCGATCCTAGCTACAGCTTTTCAAATTTACATGGCCTATTTTAAATATAATATCGTTGAGTTACAATGACAGTTATGTATGAAAATTGTATAACGACGAGGGGGAGTATCGGTGCGCGTACAACAGTAATTTATGAATACATTTTACAGTATTATGGAATATACATGTATATTAGCGCCCGTGGTCTTATTGATCAATTAATGTGTGAATGAATAAGTCAAATCCACATGTACATCTGGGGCGGATCCAGAATTTTTTGGAAGGGCGGTGGTGTTTTTTTTACGGATTGACAAGGCCTCGGAGTGCAAGGCCGACCCTCACCCCTTTGGAGTTATGTTTGGGGCACGCTCGAGGGCCACGAAAAAGGGTGTTTTAGAGGGAAAATATCTCCATTTGATACGGTTTATAACTATTATTCAGCTATAGATTTTGGGTGTAATTTTTTTATCAGAAATCGAAGGGAGGAGGGGGTCTGGATCCCCCCTGACACCCCCTCTTTATCCGCCATGTACATGTATTAGACCGTGAACATTCGTGAACAGTTTCAACCACAGTCCCTCGCCTGAAATGAGCCATGCCTGTCTGTAATTTGCATAACAATTACTTGCTCATCGTAGTGCGAGCTGTATTTCCGAATGCTCAGTAGGCAGTAGGACACAGCTAGGTGAAGACGCAATGTTCAACGTGCGGGTGCAGTCGCAACGCAGTCTATGAGGCGTAGAAGCAAATGCATGTTTCGTAAGTAGCACTTTTTCTTCAGTATCGTATGTCAGTTGATAGAAAGAGAGTAGAAAAATGCAAAGAAATTTGCGACGAGTATTTACGGGTATGTTACTACTCTTTGTTGTCGCTGTCGCCTGTCGTTTCTGTTATGCCACTCAAAATATTATTTAGCAAATTAGTAAATGGGCATATTACCACAAAGATCACGGACATATTTACATGATGGTACCGTACTTGTCACAGTTCCGAGCTTTTGATCCTAAGACAATGAACGATAGTCAGTTTTAGTAGGTTTGTTAATTTCATTATACATGTACCTGTAAAATGCTTGTAAGCAGTGTTGAAACACGGGGAAATGATTTATTCTAAAGCGAAATATGGTTCCCAAACGCGTGATGCAAAGCGATTTTAGATATTACAACTTTATATAGTAGGTAAAATAAATAAATAGTGATAACCTACACAAACTAGAGGAGTGTTTTCAATATTTTTTTTTTTTCAAAGCAAGATATCTGAAATATCTTTATTACTAACTTCAGGTCTTAAATGTGGCGTTAGGCAACATAGAATCGATTGCTTTTTTGGGGTGCTATCTGAGCCTGAACTATGGACAAGTCAGATATTGTTAACATTACCTTCTTATTTCAGAAGTCCACTGAGATACTGAGAACTGCACGGCACCTGGCTGCTAGCAACCAAGCCTGTCATTCACCCTCTGGAACCCTACGCACATCCATGCATCTTTTGTTTTAAAATTGAATAAATACGTTTGTCATTCCTTGTGTTCTTATTCACTTCCATATGAAATGATGATAAAATATTAATAATAATAATAATAATAATAGAGGGTTAGGGGTAAAATTGTAAAGATATTATTGTTTGAGCACTTTCAAATTAAATCTGCTAAAACTGATCTGTAAGCATTGTGTTTGGGATTGATGATTTCTCCAGTAACAGAGGATGTCGTAAATCGAAAGGATTAAAAGTTTTGTTAATATGCCCAGTATTTTGTAAATAATTGAGAGCATTTTAAGAATACATCTACAGGATTTCCAACAGCCCACATTTATAAATGCAATTTGTATGAATTTACGATATTGCTTTTTTAAAAATCTGTCCTACATTTTTTATAGTGAGACGGGTTTTTTAATATCTATTTATAAATTAGTTCATCCTCCCAGATAAAATTTTCTTAATTTAATATAAGTCCATATTCTAAGGGTTTTGGTTTGCTAGAGAAAATTGTTTCAAATTTCACGACCTTCTCATCAAACGAACGCTTCAATTTTAAATTAAAACGGAAATATAAGAGATCTTGACACACTTTTGAAATGGGAACAATGAAATTTGCTCCTCCACCCAAAACTTAGAACTGCATATTCTGATATGTTTGAAAATGTCTCATTTAAATCATAATTAAAATAAATTGATCCTTTTATATAAAGAAATGGACTCGCCCCACCTGTCACCCCTCAAATCGAATGGACTTGTCCCACCTGTCACCCCTCAGATGAAATGGACTCGCCCCACCTGTCACCCCTCAAATCGAATGGACTCGTCCCACCTGTCACCCCTCAAATGGAATGGACTCACCCCACCTGTCACCCCTCAAATCGAATGGACTCGCCCCACCTGTCACCCCTCAAATGGAATGGACTCGTCCCACCTGTCACCCCTCAGATGGAATGGACTCGCCCCACCTGTCACCCCTCAGATGAAATGGACTCGCCCCACCTGTCACCCCTAAGATGAAATGGACTCGCCCCACCTGTCACCCCTAAGATGAAATGGACTCGCCCCACCTGTCACCCCTCAGATGAAATGGACTCGCCCCACCTGTCACCCCTAAGATGAAATGGACTCGCCCCACCTGTCACCCCTCAAATGGAATGGACTCGTCCCACCTGTCACCCCTCAAATCGAATGGACTCGACCCACTTGAAAACTTTCAATGCAGGTCAGTGGTGGGTGGAAGGGTATCACGTGATTTTCGGGAGCCAATGAAATAAGCAGGAATTTTACACTCCGTTATAGGTAAACAAAATGGCACGTTCGACGCACCAGGAGGATTGTTTATTTAGGAGGCATGCACATAAATTTGGTGGGTATTTTAAAAGCATTTTACTATTTACAACGATCAGTACCATCTCAACTTAACTCATGTGAAGTGATTTTCAAGTGTTTGGTCTGTTTATGTTTTTATGACAATTTAAATTAGGCATAGCTTCATATGTAGTTTGACAATTGTAAACTGAAGTTTTCACACCACAAGCCTTCTTTCAAGTGAAATATCTCGAAAAGCACTGGGACGATTTTTTTCCAACTTTTCAGTAATGTTGCTCATTTATTTGTTGACAAAAAGTGCCGATGGCACCCGATGGCACCCCTGGATCTTTGGAGTTATAGACGGTATAATCCTTCATACCCAATTACGACCATTTTTGTAGGAATGCGTCTTTATAATGTTAAACTCCCTCATTAAAAAGCATATATCTGAAAAAGTAAACGGTAGATTTTTTCCAAATCTTAATCTGACGTTTTTCGTGTACCTTTTTACATAATATGTAGCCTGCAACTGACAGCACCCCTGGGTCTTGGGATATATAGACAATGCAGTGCCATGGCAAATTACGGCCATTTTTGTTTGAGTGAATTTTGGATCACGCAGACCCCGTCTTTCAAATCAAATATCTGAAAAAGCAATCGGACAATTATTTTCAAAATTGTCAGAAATGTTGCTTAGATATTGGTTAGCAAAAAGAGCCTATGGCACCCAATGGCACCCCAGGATCTTGAGAATTATAGGCTGTATATAGTGCATGCCAAAGTACTGTTTTGGTTATCCCACGGCCAGCATTTATAACAACAGCATAATTGCACTTGTATATCACTTACATGCTTGTCTGTATTTTAAAGCATAATGTGCAATCTGATCACTATACAAGCACATTCCTACAACTGTTGAAGGGCTAGTCATGGTATTAGTCAGTTACAACTACTTGTCATTCACTGTGTATGATGTACAAGAGCCTATTATATCTCAACTGTAGCTCCATATAATAGCACTCTTTTATGCCACATACAGTAATTGGCTCAAGTACATATCAAATAAACATTTTTTTTTAAATACTGATGATAGTCTCATATCTTTTTCAGCATGGACTACAATTTTTATTTTTGAAATGCTGTGCACTATAAAGGTGAGAAGTAATTCATCGGAATGCCATAGTTGTAAACTTGTGACTTATGTTTCCATTGCTCATCTATTTCGTTAACATTGACAAAAACATGTTCTGTGTTTGTTTTGCCTAAACTTTCATTTTAATCTTACTATCATAAAAATTGAAATCATATTTAAGTATAATGGTAACAGGTTACCTAAAAAGTTGAAGCCTTATCCAGTTAAATAATAATAATATCAAATATAAAACATTTACTGCTTTTTAATTTCAGGGAATGGAAACAGCTTTTAACCTCATAATAGGATACCGCCTATGGATTGTAGCTGAAATTAGAGACTTGAGATAACAGGAATGATGTTTGTTATTTCCAAAATCTGTGCCTTCATGGAGTGTGACATTGTAATAAACATGATTGCTTTTTAATTACTCAGTCATCAAATGTTAAATTAGTAGTTTGTCACAATATCAAATATTGTATTATCTGCATAGAGAATTCCCCTCATCTTTTGTAAGTTAAGTTTTGATTAATTAAGTAAAGTGAGTAGTAAGTCTCATGAACTTGGAGAAAATTAAATACTGCAGATCTTGAAAAAACTTCGTTTATTGTGATTTCTGTCAGGTATGAGGATTTGTAAATGTTGATAATACATTACATTTTCTGTCTCTTATTATATGCATTTACCATGATTTCTCACTCTGAGTAATGTTCGCATCTGGCAAACTAACTTGAAATTCAAGGCATATTTTATAGTTTTAAAAAAGTGATATTAAAATCTGACCAATACGAATTTAAAGTAATCTGAATTCTATCAGGATTTCAGTCTTGCCTGTGCTATGTATGTATTTGTAGGTTGTCACCCTTTTAAATCATTTAAAAAGTATTATTATATTATTTCAATATTTTGTGAATATTTAAATGAGTTATAAAATTTATAAGAAAAATGTAAGAAATAAAATATACTGTTAATTATGTTTTTATGAAATATGTGAAATAAAAAGTTTATAATCATATCAAAGTTCTTCCATTTGTTTATGATAATTTTGTCATTTTACATTTTCTTTGCCTTAAACTTTGGTCAAGCTTACTTTCCAAAAAAAAAAAAAAAAAAAAAAAAAAAAAAAAAAAAAAAAAACTTTGTCACATGCCCTTTCTTATAGTTATCTGAATTATCAACTTGTCATAATTTACTATTTTAATTTCTAGAGTTAATTATTATTCTTATTCAAACAAGAAATTATCAATTATACACAGAAAAATTAAAGTCAATAACAAATCAACACTGCCAGCAAATTTTACTCTGCCCAAGCTACAGTCACTATATATAGGATAGTAGGCCTACACACTGACAGAGATGTGATACCTATGCCACGGTGACATTTTACAACTCTACTCGTCGGTTTGTTGATCATAAATTGCACATTTTTTCAAGTGTTTCATTATTAGTTTGTAGCATCCATATTTATATTTATATACATTTATACATAATGAAACAAAGTCGGCGTAACGTTACGCAAATGCCCCAATAAACAATGCATCGCACACAGTTGCGCCAACGCTTTACTGGACGAAGACGCAGGAAGACGTCGCCGGGAGCTCACTTTCGATGTTCACTCTTCGACGGCAAAACGTCAAATGACTGACGTGCGTGCGCATCTTTTGACGTATCACGTGATACCCTTCCAACCACCACTGAATGCAGGTCGTCTTCTTACAGGGTCTAGCTATCCAGTGACCAACCAGGAGCATAGCTTGCACTGCGATGCGCGACTTTTTCTTATGCAAATTACAACTGGTACAGTGCATGGCACATTTGAGGAGTTGCTGTGGAAATTGGTCTCAAAGAACGGCGAAATTATGGAAATTATTTTACTATTGTGACAAGGCTATTACCCGCGTAGACCTATTTGTCACCATACATAATATTTTTCTAGGACAACTAGTTTATATTAAATCAAAAACTAAAAATAGCAATGAAGATAGGTATAACAAGTAAATGATGATGCTCATACATTCGGGGAGTAGCTTTGCGTAGGATGAAATATATTGTATTGTACGCCCCCCTGGCTGTCGATTGTAAGTAATAGACATAAACTGGCCCGCTCGAAGATTCTGCGGGTCCGTGGTCAAAGTTAAATAAAAATAACCATGATTAAGGGAAGTTATTGAAGTTATCAATTTAAGATTTTAGAGATACTAATAAATTTACCTTTTTTAACACTGGTCGTATTCACAAAAGATCGTAAACATTACAGAGAGAAGGAAAAGTACCCAAGAGAAGGGAGGTGGGGGGGGGGGGTGTGAAGGAGCGCAATGTGAAACAAATTAATATTATGTTCTTATTTATCTATTCAATTTCATAAATAATTTGTAAACTCTTCACTCTTGATTCAAATAAATAAAAAGCAACAATTAAAACTTGTAGTACTTGCCACAGAAGCCAAACTGAAGTAAAACATTTGAAATAGCATAAAAAGAGGAAGACAAGTAAAAAAAATTAAATTCTCAAATTTTTAGAAACTAATAATCTTTCTTCGACAGTATCCTTAACATAACCGTCTTTTGTGTTTTCAGATCGCCATCTACCGTGTTTCTTAAACAGTCTGTCTTTAGTCCCTGCATTAGAATCCAGCATATGAAATCAAACAAACGGAAAGTACTCGGAGATCCTTCAAAGTGACTTCAGAACTCATAAAATTAGTAACCAATTTAGAAATGTGCTTAGCAGTTACAGGTTCCTTTTTTGTTACTCTATGATCTTTCCGTCTCTGAGATGCTTCCTTCACTGCAATAACGAATTTTGACTCGCAATTTCGGATTTTTCTTACAGTTGGCTGTACCATGAAACCATTTTAAAGTGTAAAAAGATGTCTAAACCGCAGCAGAATAATTACAAGTTTGTGACAAATTTTGAAGATAAAAAGCAACAATCGAGTCTTTCGCTGTAAAGAAAGAGGTCACACCGATCGTATTACACCGTTCAAGCCATTTTTGGAAGCCGTAAGAATATTTTCTCACTGTGTTGTCTGCTCTTGACTTCAAAATGACATCTGGTAATGAATCTGCTAAAGCCTTCAAACTTTTATTGCTTGTAACCTTCACGTCTTGGAGGATAGCATTATCAAGAAAACATGAAAAAGGAAAAAAAGAAAATTTTTGAAAACAAAACTCTAGCAATCGTTCCCATAATCTCTGTTCATTCTGGACAATAATCATGTCCATGTTAACTGTTATTGATCAATAATTGTGATCCTAATGGCCATTTCTTCCATTCCTTCCTTCAATGTTGCAGAACTCCATTACAGCATGTTGTATCGATAACCCATTGGTAACTAGAGCGCAGACCTCCGCCAAGGCAGCGATTTTTTATTATTATTGATTTTTGATTGATTATTGATCCGGATCACCACCAAAAAATAATCATCTCTTCCTTGGCCCACTTCGTGCAGTTCCTGAAAAATTCATCAAAATCGGTCTAAGAAATACATAAACAAAGCCATCTCCATTATATCAATGATCCAGTGATCGTCTGTTTATCTCTCCTTCGAAGAAAGTGAGTTTTAAATTCTATAAACAGATGACCAATTATTCATCTACTTTAAATCCCTTTAAATATGAAAAACTTATTCGTATTTAAAACAAATGGTCCCAAACCGGGTTTTCTGGCATCTGAATAGACCGTTTTTAACTTACTAGGCAAGCTTTGTACACGTAGACTTTTCTCATTTAAAAAAAAAAAAAAAGAAAACTAAATTGTCTTTCCAAAAATTAATTCTTTAATGCAAGACATTCGTCTTTAATATTAATATTAAAATCCCAATGCTTCCTCTAGTTATTTATCTAGATACATTTCCAATCAATGGAGACATAATAATAAAACAGAAATAATTTTACCTGTAACCCTGGCCAATTTTATAGCTGTTATATACGGTAAATCTGAAACCAATTCGTGTAAAAGACACAGAGCATTACTAGTACATGTAGAAAGCCTTCTTTCGGGAATAAACAATCCCCTTACTTCCATGTCCCAAATAATCCCCAACCATTCCAATTTGTTGACTGGTTCTAATTTACTTTTTTCAGCGTTTAAAACAAAATCTGCTTTAAACAGATCCATTTTAATTTTTTAGAATGTAGTTTTAAATGTAATATATTTTTCTAGGGAATTTTCAGACACAATACCGTCATCTAAATAAACAACAATGGGGATTCCATTTTTCTCCAATACCCAACTAAACGTCTAAGTATTTTAGTAAAAATAAACGGTGCTGAAGAAAGGCCAAACGAAAGTACCAAAAAAAAAAAAAAAAAAAAAAAAATTCTTTCCGTTGATTTAAAAAAGTTTGAGATGCCGGAGCAATATCTAAATGGTGAATAAATAAATAAACACAACACTTAACTGCAGAATTATCTCAACAAATATTATCTGTGGTCTTGCTCACATTCCCAAAAGTGAGAGTGTAATATGCCTTTGGTCCATGCAACCAGATCTCTTGTCCTCCTTGTCTGTTCAGCCTAAAATATAAAATTGCAAGACAGCTATTTAATTCTTAATGCATAACTCTATTAAAAAGGAAAATGTCCATGATGGAAAAAAACTCATTTATTTTTTCTACCTGAAGATATGGAAAATGGTGCAATAGTTTGTGTTGTTCTCATGCATATCTACTCACAGTGATTTTTGCCCCATGCCAAATGTCCCACGAATGTTTTATCCCGATTCATTTTTTTTTTTCTGAAATAAGAAAAATTTAGCTAAATATATAGAGAGATATAACAAAAAAATAGCAAGAATTGCAACTAAATAATCACATACATGTAGATACATTTCACATACTAAATTTGCTTTCTAATTATTATAGTAAGACCTAAACAGCACTTTGTACTTAAGTGTGCAACAAGGGCATCTTTGACCACTTCTGTTGCACTGATTCCTTTTTTTTTTTTTCAGGAAATCCATAGCCCTGACAAACCCTTCCTTCTCCATTACAGAGCTACTCAGCTTGGTTTCTTTCTTCCTTACAACTTCTGCTTCCAACACATCCCCTGTTTCATAGTCAACAATAATGCTCGCGCAATATTGTGCACTATGTTCTGGGCTGTCCATTCTGCCATCAACTATGAATAAATGGGATATATCGAAACACGGACATCATAAATATGTGGTGCGACAATTCCTAAAACAACACTTGGTGGGATTTAGGACACATTCCTATAGACACCACAGGTCTACATTGATCGACCAGACTTGGCATGGATTTTCACTGCTATCAGCTGAATAGGTAACCCCCCCCCCTCTAAGAAATAAAATTGTTCATGTTCCTTTTGTTGATATATATATATATATATATATATATATATATATATATATATATATATATATACATATATATATATATATATAATTTCCAAAGGAATAGAGGGTAATAAGTCATACTCAAATTATATTTTAGGATGCCAACCCATGTTATTTTCATCTTATTCCTTCTCAAAGTGTGTCTTGCCGTTAAATGTAAAGCTCTATGTTATTTAATGAAAGACAATATAAGTTCCATCTGTTTAGAGATGTATGTCGGTCTGCTTTATAGCAATTAAGTCCCTGCTGTGGTTTAGGCCTACTGGTCACAACCAGAACATCAGAACCACTGCTTCCATCCACCGCTTCTACTTGTGGACATGGGTACACTTGATATAGAAACAAAACACGCATTTAGTTAAAATTTTAGATTAATCCATTTAATCCATAAAGTTTAAATAACACATTTGCAATAAAGTTTTTGATTAAGTTTTTTATCAAAATTAAAATAGATTATTGTAATAATGTTATTAAAGTATGTGCCCTTTTTCAAATGCAAAGAATGCAAAGCAACCCTTATATATACATGTACCTGTATATAAATATGTTTGATAAGATCTCTTGGAGATATTTAAGCACATTTAAAAGACACTCACTCAGAAACAGAGTTTTCAATATCGCTTAATTTGGGATCAGGAATGGACTTAGCAGTGGTCCTCACCCTCGCCTGAACAAAGAAGCTCAAACAAATCAAGAACAAATCAATATCCGAATAACGACGGTGATATGGCCCTGCTGGCGCATATTAATTTCGTGATCTGTAAACACAGGGAATCAGCAGTTGTAAACATTCTCTTATAGTATATTTTGAACAAGCTGTCTGTACAGGGAGGGGGGGGGGGGCGGGGTCGGCCCGCCCCCTTAAAATATTCCTGGATCCGCCCCTGGATCCGCCACATGGTACCTATCTGTATCTTAAAAAAAAAAAAAAAATGCTGGTATATGATAGACGGGAAGAGGGAGCGCATGGGAAATGACGGTGTAGGCCGGATCTAAAGCCTTCCACAGTTTCAGCAGTAACTTGTTGGTCACTTCGTTCATTCCACTCGGTGACTGTTCTGGTAAAGAAAGAGTTTCAAACTGGTGTGTCGCAGTGTGATTCTTGCACTTAAAGTTTGTTTTAAATCCTAATATTAGCACATAAATGTAATTTATTCTAAAATGTGAGGCCTAATTATAAGGAGCTACGGGCAAATTTCTTCAACAATCAGTTTCTTTTTCAAACTGATTGTTTGACACATCATGATAACAACGGAAACCACCAAACTTCAATTAAGATAATTAATTGTATTTATGTAGCAAATGGGTTGTTTTAGTGGTGGTATTAACTTTTTGGTAATACATCAACGTTTTGTTTATAGGAAATTAGTCTGGTTAGTTAGTAGTAGGTAGTAGGATGGTAGTTTGGGTCTTGTGTCTGCACATTTTTACCTTAAGTAGTTGACCAAGGCAAGGTGATAACAGATGTCCCGGGTTAAGGAATTTCTTAGCTGCTGTGTATCTAGGCACACACATTTGCACCCCCACCTTTAATAATTATATATTTCTTTTTAGTTACCCGCACGAAAATGCAGTAGTATCGAAGTAGCAAAGCGGCGGGAGCATATTTGCATAATAGCCTACTGCAATTCTACTCCAAAAAGTACATAGGTTTGTACAGAGAGGAGCATAAATGCATAATTTTTTTAATTCCCATGACAAAACACCCCGGTGACTCCCTTCGCCACATAAGTTTTCATGTAATTATTAAACAGAGCAAAAAATCTCCCTATTTCTGTAGAATTATAAATTTTATGAAAGATGTTTTTGGGACTAATTCTATTGAGCTGCATTCAGTGAGAAGTCATTCAGCTTTGTAGCTGCGGAGATATTGACGGCCGCACTAAAAAATTCCTGCAAAACTGCATGAACAGAATATTTTGGTGAAACATTTCCTATTCTCATAGACAGCAGACTCACTGACGTAACTCCCAATGCCACAAAAAGTTACTTTTCATACCGGCAGTACTGTAATTGAACATGTGCATTCTCTTGTTTGTAAACAAACCACTGCACTGCTCACAGTTGTAAGCTCCCTCCGCCAGATGTCCGAAACTGTATAGCACTGAGCCAGGTCTCGCCAAAAATAAGAAGCAATTTAGGCCCAAACCTGCTACTTGACACCAAATTAACCACTAGCAACACACAAAAAAGGCAGGAAAAAAACTGGAAACAATCACTAATTTTTCAAGCAGAACTTCATTCGTTATAAAAGTCCGTGATTGGCCAGGTAGGGATGAAAATTTTTTTTCTTCATTATAGTGTCAGGTAGGTGTGTTCGGTCATTTGTAGTAAGAATAAAGTGCTGGAAGAGTGGTGGTGTCAACATTAAGGAAGAAATAGAGCAAAAACTCTCTCTCCCCCCCCCTCTCAGATTCTGTTCTCAGAGCTTATTTTTGGATCATCTTTAAAGCTAGAATTGGGGGCCTTGATGAAGTGACCCGGGCGCGTTTCCACATTTTTTATGAATGACAGGTGTGGTAGATTGATTTTCCTCACTTTTTGGAAAAATCGGAGACGGGTCGATTTTTGGTGATTTTGAGTGATTTTGAACAGTGCCGGCACTGTGAGATTTCTTCAATTTTGGCCAGGTAGGGATGAAAATTTTTTTTCTTCATTATAGTGTCAGGTAGGTGTGTTCGGTCATTTGTAGTAAGAATAAAGTGCTGGAAGAGTGGTGGTGTCAACATTAAGGAAGAAATAGAGCAAAAACTCTCTCTCCCCCCCCCCTCTCAGATTCTGTTCTCAGAGCTTATTTTTGGATCATCTTTAAAGCTAGAATTGGGGGCCTTGATGAAGTGACCCGGGCGCGTTTCCACATTTTTTATGAATGACAGGTGTGGTAGATTGATTTTCCTCACTTTTTGGAAAAATCGGAGACGGGTCGATTTTTGGTGATTTTGAGTGATTTTGAACAGTGCCGGCACTGTGAGATTTCTTCAATTTTGGCCAGGTAGGGATGAAAATTTTTTTTCTTCATTATAGTGTCAGGTAGGTGTGTTCGGTCATTTGTAGTAAGAATAAAGTGCTGGAAGAGTGGTGGTGTCAACATTAAGGAAGAAATAGAGCAAAAACTCTCTCTCCCCCCCCCTCTCAGATTCTGTTCTCAGAGCTTATTTTTGGATCATCTTTAAAGCTAGAATTGGGGGCCTTGATGAAGTGACCCGGGCGCGTTTCCACATTTTTTATGAATGACAGGTGTGGTAGATTGATTTTCCTCACTTTTTGGAAAAATCGGAGACGGGTCGATTTTTGGTGATTTTGAGTGATTTTGAACAGTGCCGGCACTGTGAGATTTCTTCAATTTTGGCCAGGTAGGGATGAAAATTTTTTTTCTTCATTATAGTGTCAGGTAGGTGTGTTCGGTCATTTGTAGTAAGAATAAAGTGCTGGAAGAGTGGTGGTGTCAACATTAAGGAAGAAATAGAGCAAAAACTCTCTCTCCCCCCCCCTCTCAGATTCTGTTCTCAGAGCTTATTTTTGGATCATCTTTAAAGCTAGAATTGGGGGCCTTGATGAAGTGACCCGGGCGCGTTTCCACATTTTTTATGAATGACAGGTGTGGTAGATTGATTTTCCTCACTTTTTGGAAAAATCGGAGACGGGTCGATTTTTGGTGATTTTGAGTGATTTTGAACAGTGCCGGCACTGTGAGATTTCTTCAATTTTGGCCAGGTAGGGATGAAAATTTTTTTTCTTCATTATAGTGTCAGGTAGGTGTGTTCGGTCATTTGTAGTAAGAATAAAGTGCTGGAAGAGTGGTGGTGTCAACATTAAGGAAGAAATAGAGCAAAAACTCTCTCTCCCCCCCCCCTCTCAGATTCTGTTCTCAGAGCTTATTTTTGGATCATCTTTAAAGCTAGAATTGGGGGCCTTGATGAAGTGACCCGGGCGCGTTTCCACATTTTTTATGAATGACAGGTGTGGTAGATTGATTTTCCTCACTTTTTGGAAAAATCGGAGACGGGTCGATTTTTGGTGATTTTGAGTGATTTTGAACAGTGCCGGCACTGTGAGATTTCTTCAATTTTGGCCAGGTAGGGATGAAAATTTTTTTTCTTCATTATAGTGTCAGGTAGGTGTGTTCGGTCATTTGTAGTAAGAATAAAGTGCTGGAAGAGTGGTGGTGTCAACATTAAGGAAGAAATAGAGCAAAAACTCTCTCTCCCCCCCCCTCTCAGATTCTGTTCTCAGAGCTTATTTTTGGATCATCTTTAAAGCTAGAATTGGGGGCCTTGATGAAGTGACCCGGGCGCGTTTCCACATTTTTTATGAATGACAGGTGTGGTAGATTGATTTTCCTCACTTTTTGGAAAAATCGGAGACGGGTCGATTTTTGGTGATTTTGAGTGATTTTGAACAGTGCCGGCACTGTGAGATTTCTTCAATTTTGGCCAGGTAGGGATGAAAATTTTTTTTCTTCATTATAGTGTCAGGTAGGTGTGTTCGGTCATTTGTAGTAAGAATAAAGTGCTGGAAGAGTGGTGGTGTCAACATTAAGGAAGAAATAGAGCAAAAACTCTCTCTCCCCCCCCCCTCTCAGATTCTGTTCTCAGAGCTTATTTTTGGATCATCTTTAAAGCTAGAATTGGGGGCCTTGATGAAGTGACCCGGGCGCGTTTCCACATTTTTTATGAATGACAGGTGTGGTAGATTGATTTTCCTCACTTTTTGGAAAAATCGGAGACGGGTCGATTTTTGGTGATTTTGAGTGATTTTGAACAGTGCCGGCACTGTGAGATTTCTTCAATTTTGGCCAGGTAGGGATGAAAATTTTTTTTCTTCATTATAGTGTCAGGTAGGTGTGTTCGGTCATTTGTAGTAAGAATAAAGTGCTGGAAGAGTGGTGGTGTCAACATTAAGGAAGAAATAGAGCAAAAACTCTCTCTCCCCCCCCCCCTCTCAGATTCTGTTCTCAGAGCTTATTTTTGGATCATCTTTAAAGCTAGAATTGGGGGCCTTGATGAAGTGACCCGGGCGCGTTTCCACATTTTTTATGAATGACAGGTGTGGTAGATTGATTTTCCTCACTTTTTGGAAAAATCGGAGACGGGTCGATTTTTGGTGATTTTGAGTGATTTTGAACAGTGCCGGCACTGTAAGATTTCTTCAATTTTGGCCAGGTAGGGATGAAAATTTTTTTTCTTCATTATAGTGTCAGGTAGGTGTGTTCGGTCATTTGTAGTAAGAATAAAGTGCTGGAAGAGTGGTGGTGTCAACATTAAGGAAGAAATAGAGCAAAAACTCTCTCTCCCCCCCCCCTCTCAGATTCTGTTCTCAGAGCTTATTTTTGGATCATCTTTAAAGCTAGAATTGGGGGCCTTGATGAAGTGACCCGGGCGCGTTTCCACATTTTTTATGAATGACAGGTGTGGTAGATTGATTTTCCTCACTTTTTGGAAAAATCGGAGACGGGTCGATTTTTGGTGATTTTGAGTGATTTTGAACAGTGCCGGCACTGTGAGATTTCTTCAATTTTGGCCAGGTAGGGATGAAAATTTTTTTTCTTCATTATAGTGTCAGGTAGGTGTGTTCGGTCATTTGTAGTAAGAATAAAGTGCTGGAAGAGTGGTGGTGTCAACATTAAGGAAGAAATAGAGCAAAAACTCTCTCTCCCCCCCCCTCTCAGATTCTGTTCTCAGAGCTTATTTTTGGATCATCTTTAAAGCTAGAATTGGGGGCCTTGATGAAGTGACCCGGGCGCGTTTCCACATTTTTTATGAATGACAGGTGTGGTAGATTGATTTTCCTCACTTTTTGGAAAAATCGGAGACGGGTCGATTTTTGGTGATTTTGAGTGATTTTGAACAGTGCCGGCACTGTGAGATTTCTTCAATTTTGGCCAGGTAGGGATGAAAATTTTTTTTCTTCATTATAGTGTCAGGTAGGTGTGTTCGGTCATTTGTAGTAAGAATAAAGTGCTGGAAGAGTGGTGGTGTCAACATTAAGGAAGAAATAGAGCAAAAACTCTCTCTCCCCCCCCCCTCTCAGATTCTGTTCTCAGAGCTTATTTTTGGATCATCTTTAAAGCTAGAATTGGGGGCCTTGATGAAGTGACCCGGGCGCGTTTCCACATTTTTTATGAATGACAGGTGTGGTAGATTGATTTTCCTCACTTTTTGGAAAAATCGGAGACGGGTCGATTTTTGGTGATTTTGAGTGATTTTGAACAGTGCCGGCACTGTGAGATTTCTTCAATTTTGGCCAGGTAGGGATGAAAATTTTTTTTCTTCATTATAGTGTCAGGTAGGTGTGTTCGGTCATTTGTAGTAAGAATAAAGTGCTGGAAGAGTGGTGGTGTCAACATTAAGGAAGAAATAGAGCAAAAACTCTCTCTCCCCCCCCCCCCTCTCAGATTCTGTTCTCAGAGCTTATTTTTGGATCATCTTTAAAGCTAGAATTGGGGGCCTTGATGAAGTGACCCGGGCGCGTTTCCACATTTTTTATGAATGACAGGTGTGGTAGATTGATTTTCCTCACTTTTTGGAAAAATCGGAGACGGGTCGATTTTTGGTGATTTTGAGTGATTTTGAACAGTGCCGGCACTGTAAGATTTCTTCAATTTTGGCCAGGTAGGGATGAAAATTTTTTTTCTTCATTATAGTGTCAGGTAGGTGTGTTCGGTCATTTGTAGTAAGAATAAAGTGCTGGAAGAGTGGTGGTGTCAACATTAAGGAAGAAATAGAGCAAAAACTCTCTCTCCCCCCCCCCTCTCAGATTCTGTTCTCAGAGCTTATTTTTGGATCATCTTTAAAGCTAGAATTGGGGGCCTTGATGAAGTGACCCGGGCGCGTTTCCACATTTTTTATGAATGACAGGTGTGGTAGATTGATTTTCCTCACTTTTTTGGAAAAATCGGAGACGGGTCGATTTTTGGTGATTTTGAGTGATTTTGAACAGTGCCGGCACTGTGAGATTTCTTCAATTTTGGCCAGGTAGGGATGAAAATTTTTTTTCTTCATTATAGTGTCAGGTAGGTGTGTTCGGTCATTTGTAGTAAGAATAAAGTGCTGGAAGAGTGGTGGTGTCAACATTAAGGAAGAAATAGAGCAAAAACTCTCTCTCCCCCCCCCCTCTCAGATTCTGTTCTCAGAGCTTATTTTTGGATCATCTTTAAAGCTAGAATTGGGGGCCTTGATGAAGTGACCCGGGCGCGTTTCCACATTTTTTATGAATGACAGGTGTGGTAGATTGATTTTCCTCACTTTTTGGAAAAATCGGAGACGGGTCGATTTTTGGTGATTTTGAGTGATTTTGAACAGTGCCGGCACTGTGAGATTTCTTCAATTTTGGCCAGGTAGGGATGAAAATTTTTTTTCTTCATTATAGTGTCAGGTAGGTGTGTTCGGTCATTTGTAGTAAGAATAAAGTGCTGGAAGAGTGGTGGTGTCAACATTAAGGAAGAAATAGAGCAAAAACTCTCTCTCCCCCCCCCCTCTCAGATTCTGTTCTCAGAGCTTATTTTTGGATCATCTTTAAAGCTAGAATTGGGGGCCTTGATGAAGTGACCCGGGCGCGTTTCCACATTTTTTATGAATGACAGGTGTGGTAGATTGATTTTCCTCACTTTTTGGAAAAATCGGAGACGGGTCGATTTTTGGTGATTTTGAGTGATTTTGAACAGTGCCGGCACTGTGAGATTTCTTCAATTTTGGCCAGGTAGGGATGAAAATTTTTTTTCTTCATTATAGTGTCAGGTAGGTGTGTTCGGTCATTTGTAGTAAGAATAAAGTGCTGGAAGAGTGGTGGTGTCAACATTAAGGAAGAAATAGAGCAAAAACTCTCTCTCCCCCCCCCCTCTCAGATTCTGTTCTCAGAGCTTATTTTTGGATCATCTTTAAAGCTAGAATTGGGGGCCTTGATGAAGTGACCCGGGCGCGTTTCCACATTTTTTATGAATGACAGGTGTGGTAGATTGATTTTCCTCACTTTTTGGAAAAATCGGAGACGGGTCGATTTTTGGTGATTTTGAGTGATTTTGAACAGTGCCGGCACTGTGAGATTTCTTCAATTTTGGCCAGGTAGGGATGAAAATTTTTTTTCTTCATTATAGTGTCAGGTAGGTGTGTTCGGTCATTTGTAGTAAGAATAAAGTGCTGGAAGAGTGGTGGTGTCAACATTAAGGAAGAAATAGAGCAAAAACTCTCTCTCCCCCCCCCCTCTCAGATTCTGTTCTCAGAGCTTATTTTTGGATCATCTTTAAAGCTAGAATTGGGGGCCTTGATGAAGTGACCCGGGCGCGTTTCCACATTTTTTATGAATGACAGGTGTGGTAGATTGATTTTCCTCACTTTTTGGAAAAATCGGAGACGGGTCGATTTTTGGTGATTTTGAGTGATTTTGAACAGTGCCGGCACTGTGAGATTTCTTCAATTTTGGCCAGGTAGGGATGAAAATTTTTTTTCTTCATTATAGTGTCAGGTAGGTGTGTTCGGTCATTTGTAGTAAGAATAAAGTGCTGGAAGAGTGGTGGTGTCAACATTAAGGAAGAAATAGAGCAAAAACTCTCTCTCCCCCCCCCCTCTCAGATTCTGTTCTCAGAGCTTATTTTTGGATCATCTTTAAAGCTAGAATTGGGGGCCTTGATGAAGTGACCCGGGCGCGTTTCCACATTTTTTATGAATGACAGGTGTGGTAGATTGATTTTCCTCACTTTTTGGAAAAATCGGAGACGGGTCGATTTTTGGTGATTTTGAGTGATTTTGAACAGTGCCGGCACTGTGAGATTTCTTCAATTTTGGCCAGGTAGGGATGAAAATTTTTTTTCTTCATTATAGTGTCAGGTAGGTGTGTTCGGTCATTTGTAGTAAGAATAAAGTGCTGGAAGAGTGGTGGTGTCAACATTAAGGAAGAAATAGAGCAAAAACTCTCTCTCCCCCCCCCCTCTCAGATTCTGTTCTCAGAGCTTATTTTTGGATCATCTTTAAAGCTAGAATTGGGGGCCTTGATGAAGTGACCCGGGCGCGTTTCCACATTTTTTATGAATGACAGGTGTGGTAGATTGATTTTCCTCACTTTTTGGAAAAATCGGAGACGGGTCGATTTTTGGTGATTTTGAGTGATTTTGAACAGTGCCGGCACTGTGAGATTTCTTCAATTTTGGCCAGGTAGGGATGAAAATTTTTTTTCTTCATTATAGTGTCAGGTAGGTGTGTTCGGTCATTTGTAGTAAGAATAAAGTGCTGGAAGAGTGGTGGTGTCAACATTAAGGAAGAAATAGAGCAAAAACTCTCTCTCCCCCCCCCCTCTCAGATTCTGTTCTCAGAGCTTATTTTTGGATCATCTTTAAAGCTAGAATTGGGGGCCTTGATGAAGTGACCCGGGCGCGTTTCCACATTTTTTATGAATGACAGGTGTGGTAGATTGATTTTCCTCACTTTTTGGAAAAATCGGAGACGGGTCGATTTTTGGTGATTTTGAGTGATTTTGAACAGTGCCGGCACTGTGAGATTTCTTCAATTTTGGCCAGGTAGGGATGAAAATTTTTTTTCTTCATTATAGTGTCAGGTAGGTGTGTTCGGTCATTTGTAGTAAGAATAAAGTGCTGGAAGAGTGGTGGTGTCAACATTAAGGAAGAAATAGAGCAAAAACTCTCTCTCCCCCCCCCCTCTCAGATTCTGTTCTCAGAGCTTATTTTTGGATCATCTTTAAAGCTAGAATTGGGGGCCTTGATGAAGTGACCCGGGCGCGTTTCCACATTTTTTATGAATGACAGGTGTGGTAGATTGATTTTCCTCACTTTTTGGAAAAATCGGAGACGGGTCGATTTTTGGTGATTTTGAGTGATTTTGAACAGTGCCGGCACTGTGAGATTTCTTCAATTTTGGCCAGGTAGGGATGAAAATTTTTTTTCTTCATTATAGTGTCAGGTAGGTGTGTTCGGTCATTTGTAGTAAGAATAAAGTGCTGGAAGAGTGGTGGTGTCAACATTAAGGAAGAAATAGAGCAAAAACTCTCTCTCCCCCCCCCCTCTCAGATTCTGTTCTCAGAGCTTATTTTTGGATCATCTTTAAAGCTAGAATTGGGGGCCTTGATGAAGTGACCCGGGCGCGTTTCCACATTTTTTATGAATGACAGGTGTGGTAGATTGATTTTCCTCACTTTTTGGAAAAATCGGAGACGGGTCGATTTTTGGTGATTTTGAGTGATTTTGAACAGTGCCGGCACTGTAAGATTTCTTCAATTTTGGCCAGGTAGGGATGAAAATTTTTTTTCTTCATTATAGTGTCAGGTAGGTGTGTTCGGTCATTTGTAGTAAGAATAAAGTGCTGGAAGAGTGGTGGTGTCAACATTAAGGAAGAAATAGAGCAAAAACTCTCTCTCCCCCCCCCCCTCTCAGATTCTGTTCTCAGAGCTTATTTTTGGATCATCTTTAAAGCTAGAATTGGGGGCCTTGATGAAGTGACCCGGGCGCGTTTCCACATTTTTTATGAATGACAGGTGTGGTAGATTGATTTTCCTCACTTTTTGGAAAAATCGGAGACGGGTCGATTTTTGGTGATTTTGAGTGATTTTGAACAGTGCCGGCACTGTGAGATTTCTTCAATTTTGGCCAGGTAGGGATGAAAATTTTTTTTCTTCATTATAGTGTCAGGTAGGTGTGTTCGGTCATTTGTAGTAAGAATAAAGTGCTGGAAGAGTGGTGGTGTCAACATTAAGGAAGAAATAGAGCAAAAACTCTCTCTCCCCCCCCCCTCTCAGATTCTGTTCTCAGAGCTTATTTTTGGATCATCTTTAAAGCTAGAATTGGGGGCCTTGATGAAGTGACCCGGGCGCGTTTCCACATTTTTTATGAATGACAGGTGTGGTAGATTGATTTTCCTCACTTTTTGGAAAAATCGGAGACGGGTCGATTTTTGGTGATTTTGAGTGATTTTGAACAGTGCCGGCACTGTGAGATTTCTTCAATTTTGGCCAGGTAGGGATGAAAATTTTTTTTCTTCATTATAGTGTCAGGTAGGTGTGTTCGGTCATTTGTAGTAAGAATAAAGTGCTGGAAGAGTGGTGGTGTCAACATTAAGGAAGAAATAGAGCAAAAACTCTCTCTCCCCCCCCCCTCTCAGATTCTGTTCTCAGAGCTTATTTTTGGATCATCTTTAAAGCTAGAATTGGGGGCCTTGATGAAGTGACCCGGGCGCGTTTCCACATTTTTTATGAATGACAGGTGTGGTAGATTGATTTTCCTCACTTTTTGGAAAAATCGGAGACGGGTCGATTTTTGGTGATTTTGAGTGATTTTGAACAGTGCCGGCACTGTGAGATTTCTTCAATTTTGGCCAGGTAGGGATGAAAATTTTTTTTCTTCATTATAGTGTCAGGTAGGTGTGTTCGGTCATTTGTAGTAAGAATAAAGTGCTGGAAGAGTGGTGGTGTCAACATTAAGGAAGAAATAGAGCAAAAACTCTCTCTCCCCCCCCCCTCTCAGATTCTGTTCTCAGAGCTTATTTTTGGATCATCTTTAAAGCTAGAATTGGGGGCCTTGATGAAGTGACCCGGGCGCGTTTCCACATTTTTTATGAATGACAGGTGTGGTAGATTGATTTTCCTCACTTTTTGGAAAAATCGGAGACGGGTCGATTTTTGGTGATTTTGAGTGATTTTGAACAGTGCCGGCACTGTGAGATTTCTTCAATTTTGGCCAGGTAGGGATGAAAATTTTTTTTCTTCATTATAGTGTCAGGTAGGTGTGTTCGGTCATTTGTAGTAAGAATAAAGTGCTGGAAGAGTGGTGGTGTCAACATTAAGGAAGAAATAGAGCAAAAACTCTCTCTCCCCCCCCCCTCTCAGATTCTGTTCTCAGAGCTTATTTTTGGATCATCTTTAAAGCTAGAATTGGGGGCCTTGATGAAGTGACCCGGGCGCGTTTCCACATTTTTTATGAATGACAGGTGTGGTAGATTGATTTTCCTCACTTTTTGGAAAAATCGGAGACGGGTCGATTTTTGGTGATTTTGAGTGATTTTGAACAGTGCCGGCACTGTGAGATTTCTTCAATTTTGGCCAGGTAGGGATGAAAATTTTTTTTCTTCATTATAGTGTCAGGTAGGTGTGTTCGGTCATTTGTAGTAAGAATAAAGTGCTGGAAGAGTGGTGGTGTCAACATTAAGGAAGAAATAGAGCAAAAACTCTCTCTCCCCCCCCCCTCTCAGATTCTGTTCTCAGAGCTTATTTTTGGATCATCTTTAAAGCTAGAATTGGGGGCCTTGATGAAGTGACCCGGGCGCGTTTCCACATTTTTTATGAATGACAGGTGTGGTAGATTGATTTTCCTCACTTTTTGGAAAAATCGGAGACGGGTCGATTTTTGGTGATTTTGAGTGATTTTGAACAGTGCCGGCACTGTGAGATTTCTTCAATTTTGGCCAGGTAGGGATGAAAATTTTTTTTCTTCATTATAGTGTCAGGTAGGTGTGTTCGGTCATTTGTAGTAAGAATAAAGTGCTGGAAGAGTGGTGGTGTCAACATTAAGGAAGAAATAGAGCAAAAACTCTCTCTCCCCCCCCCCTCTCAGATTCTGTTCTCAGAGCTTATTTTTGGATCATCTTTAAAGCTAGAATTGGGGGCCTTGATGAAGTGACCCGGGCGCGTTTCCACATTTTTTATGAATGACAGGTGTGGTAGATTGATTTTCCTCACTTTTTGGAAAAATCGGAGACGGGTCGATTTTTGGTGATTTTGAGTGATTTTGAACAGTGCCGGCACTGTGAGATTTCTTCAATTTTGGCCAGGTAGGGATGAAAATTTTTTTTCTTCATTATAGTGTCAGGTAGGTGTGTTCGGTCATTTGTAGTAAGAATAAAGTGCTGGAAGAGTGGTGGTGTCAACATTAAGGAAGAAATAGAGCAAAAACTCTCTCTCCCCCCCCCCTCTCAGATTCTGTTCTCAGAGCTTATTTTTGGATCATCTTTAAAGCTAGAATTGGGGGCCTTGATGAAGTGACCCGGGCGCGTTTCCACATTTTTTATGAATGACAGGTGTGGTAGATTGATTTTCCTCACTTTTTGGAAAAATCGGAGACGGGTCGATTTTTGGTGATTTTGAGTGATTTTGAACAGTGCCGGCACTGTGAGATTTCTTCAATTTTGGCCAGGTAGGGATGAAAATTTTTTTTCTTCATTATAGTGTCAGGTAGGTGTGTTCGGTCATTTGTAGTAAGAATAAAGTGCTGGAAGAGTGGTGGTGTCAACATTAAGGAAGAAATAGAGCAAAAACTCTCTCTCCCCCCCCCCTCTCAGATTCTGTTCTCAGAGCTTATTTTTGGATCATCTTTAAAGCTAGAATTGGGGGCCTTGATGAAGTGACCCGGGCGCGTTTCCACATTTTTTATGAATGACAGGTGTGGTAGATTGATTTTCCTCACTTTTTGGAAAAATCGGAGACGGGTCGATTTTTGGTGATTTTGAGTGATTTTGAACAGTGCCGGCACTGTAAGATTTCTTCAATTTTGGCCAGGTAGGGATGAAAATTTTTTTTCTTCATTATAGTGTCAGGTAGGTGTGTTCGGTCATTTGTAGTAAGAATAAAGTGCTGGAAGAGTGGTGGTGTCAACATTAAGGAAGAAATAGAGCAAAAACTCTCTCTCCCCCCCCCCTCTCAGATTCTGTTCTCAGAGCTTATTTTTGGATCATCTTTAAAGCTAGAATTGGGGGCCTTGATGAAGTGACCCGGGCGCGTTTCCACATTTTTTATGAATGACAGGTGTGGTAGATTGATTTTCCTCACTTTTTGGAAAAATCGGAGACGGGTCGATTTTTGGTGATTTTGAGTGATTTTGAACAGTGCCGGCACTGTGAGATTTCTTCAATTTTGGCCAGGTAGGGATGAAAATTTTTTTTCTTCATTATAGTGTCAGGTAGGTGTGTTCGGTCATTTGTAGTAAGAATAAAGTGCTGGAAGAGTGGTGGTGTCAACATTAAGGAAGAAATAGAGCAAAAACTCTCTCTCCCCCCCCCCTCTCAGATTCTGTTCTCAGAGCTTATTTTTGGATCATCTTTAAAGCTAGAATTGGGGGCCTTGATGAAGTGACCCGGGCGCGTTTCCACATTTTTTATGAATGACAGGTGTGGTAGATTGATTTTCCTCACTTTTTGGAAAAATCGGAGACGGGTCGATTTTTGGTGATTTTGAGTGATTTTGAACAGTGCCGGCACTGTGAGATTTCTTCAATTTTGGCCAGGTAGGGATGAAAATTTTTTTTCTTCATTATAGTGTCAGGTAGGTGTGTTCGGTCATTTGTAGTAAGAATAAAGTGCTGGAAGAGTGGTGGTGTCAACATTAAGGAAGAAATAGAGCAAAAACTCTCTCTCCCCCCCCCCTCTCAGATTCTGTTCTCAGAGCTTATTTTTGGATCATCTTTAAAGCTAGAATTGGGGGCCTTGATGAAGTGACCCGGGCGCGTTTCCACATTTTTTATGAATGACAGGTGTGGTAGATTGATTTTCCTCACTTTTTGGAAAAATCGGAGACGGGTCGATTTTTGGTGATTTTGAGTGATTTTGAACAGTGCCGGCACTGTGAGATTTCTTCAATTTTGGCCAGGTAGGGATGAAAATTTTTTTTCTTCATTATAGTGTCAGGTAGGTGTGTTCGGTCATTTGTAGTAAGAATAAAGTGCTGGAAGAGTGGTGGTGTCAACATTAAGGAAGAAATAGAGCAAAAACTCTCTCTCCCCCCCCCCTCTCAGATTCTGTTCTCAGAGCTTATTTTTGGATCATCTTTAAAGCTAGAATTGGGGGCCTTGATGAAGTGACCCGGGCGCGTTTCCACATTTTTTATGAATGACAGGTGTGGTAGATTGATTTTCCTCACTTTTTGGAAAAATCGGAGACGGGTCGATTTTTGGTGATTTTGAGTGATTTTGAACAGTGCCGGCACTGTAAGATTTCTTCAATTTTGGCCAGGTAGGGATGAAAATTTTTTTTCTTCATTATAGTGTCAGGTAGGTGTGTTCGGTCATTTGTAGTAAGAATAAAGTGCTGGAAGAGTGGTGGTGTCAACATTAAGGAAGAAATAGAGCAAAAACTCTCTCTCCCCCCCCCCTCTCAGATTCTGTTCTCAGAGCTTATTTTTGGATCATCTTTAAAGCTAGAATTGGGGGCCTTGATGAAGTGACCCGGGCGCGTTTCCACATTTTTTATGAATGACAGGTGTGGTAGATTGATTTTCCTCACTTTTTGGAAAAATCGGAGACGGGTCGATTTTTGGTGATTTTGAGTGATTTTGAACAGTGCCGGCACTGTGAGATTTCTTCAATTTTGGCCAGGTAGGGATGAAAATTTTTTTTCTTCATTATAGTGTCAGGTAGGTGTGTTCGGTCATTTGTAGTAAGAATAAAGTGCTGGAAGAGTGGTGGTGTCAACATTAAGGAAGAAATAGAGCAAAAACTCTCTCTCCCCCCCCCCTCTCAGATTCTGTTCTCAGAGCTTATTTTTGGATCATCTTTAAAGCTAGAATTGGGGGCCTTGATGAAGTGACCCGGGCGCGTTTCCACATTTTTTATGAATGACAGGTGTGGTAGATTGATTTTCCTCACTTTTTGGAAAAATCGGAGACGGGTCGATTTTTGGTGATTTTGAGTGATTTTGAACAGTGCCGGCACTGTGAGATTTCTTCAATTTTGGCCAGGTAGGGATGAAAATTTTTTTTCTTCATTATAGTGTCAGGTAGGTGTGTTCGGTCATTTGTAGTAAGAATAAAGTGCTGGAAGAGTGGTGGTGTCAACATTAAGGAAGAAATAGAGCAAAAACTCTCTCTCCCCCCCCCCTCTCAGATTCTGTTCTCAGAGCTTATTTTTGGATCATCTTTAAAGCTAGAATTGGGGGCCTTGATGAAGTGACCCGGGCGCGTTTCCACATTTTTTATGAATGACAGGTGTGGTAGATTGATTTTCCTCACTTTTTGGAAAAATCGGAGACGGGTCGATTTTTGGTGATTTTGAGTGATTTTGAACAGTGCCGGCACTGTGAGATTTCTTCAATTTTGGCCAGGTAGGGATGAAAATTTTTTTTCTTCATTATAGTGTCAGGTAGGTGTGTTCGGTCATTTGTAGTAAGAATAAAGTGCTGGAAGAGTGGTGGTGTCAACATTAAGGAAGAAATAGAGCAAAAACTCTCTCTCCCCCCCCCCCTCTCAGATTCTGTTCTCAGAGCTTATTTTTGGATCATCTTTAAAGCTAGAATTGGGGGCCTTGATGAAGTGACCCGGGCGCGTTTCCACATTTTTTATGAATGACAGGTGTGGTAGATTGATTTTCCTCACTTTTTGGAAAAATCGGAGACGGGTCGATTTTTGGTGATTTTGAGTGATTTTGAACAGTGCCGGCACTGTGAGATTTCTTCAATTTTGGCCAGGTAGGGATGAAAATTTTTTTTCTTCATTATAGTGTCAGGTAGGTGTGTTCGGTCATTTGTAGTAAGAATAAAGTGCTGGAAGAGTGGTGGTGTCAACATTAAGGAAGAAATAGAGCAAAAACTCTCTCTCCCCCCCCCCTCTCAGATTCTGTTCTCAGAGCTTATTTTTGGATCATCTTTAAAGCTAGAATTGGGGGCCTTGATGAAGTGACCCGGGCGCGTTTCCACATTTTTTATGAATGACAGGTGTGGTAGATTGATTTTCCTCACTTTTTGGAAAAATCGGAGACGGGTCGATTTTTGGTGATTTTGAGTGATTTTGAACAGTGCCGGCACTGTGAGATTTCTTCAATTTTGGCCAGGTAGGGATGAAAATTTTTTTTCTTCATTATAGTGTCAGGTAGGTGTGTTCGGTCATTTGTAGTAAGAATAAAGTGCTGGAAGAGTGGTGGTGTCAACATTAAGGAAGAAATAGAGCAAAAACTCTCTCTCCCCCCCCCCTCTCAGATTCTGTTCTCAGAGCTTATTTTTGGATCATCTTTAAAGCTAGAATTGGGGGCCTTGATGAAGTGACCCGGGCGCGTTTCCACATTTTTTATGAATGACAGGTGTGGTAGATTGATTTTCCTCACTTTTTGGAAAAATCGGAGACGGGTCGATTTTTGGTGATTTTGAGTGATTTTGAACAGTGCCGGCACTGTGAGATTTCTTCAATTTTGGCCAGGTAGGGATGAAAATTTTTTTTCTTCATTATAGTGTCAGGTAGGTGTGTTCGGTCATTTGTAGTAAGAATAAAGTGCTGGAAGAGTGGTGGTGTCAACATTAAGGAAGAAATAGAGCAAAAACTCTCTCTCCCCCCCCCCTCTCAGATTCTGTTCTCAGAGCTTATTTTTGGATCATCTTTAAAGCTAGAATTGGGGGCCTTGATGAAGTGGGCGCGTTTCCACATTTTTTATGAATGACAGGTGTGGTAGATTGATTTTCCTCACTTTTTGGAAAAATCGGAGACGGGTCGATTTTTGGTGATTTTGAGTGATTTTGAACAGTGCCGGCACTGTGAGATTTCTTCAATTTTGGCCAGGTAGGGATGAAAATTTTTTTTCTTCATTATAGTGTCAGGTAGGTGTGTTCGGTCATTTGTAGTAAGAATAAAGTGCTGGAAGAGTGGTGGTGTCAACATTAAGGAAGAAATAGAGCAAAAACTCTCTCTCCCCCCCCCCCTCTCAGATTCTGTTCTCAGAGCTTATTTTTGGATCATCTTTAAAGCTAGAATTGGGGGCCTTGATGAAGTGACCCGGGCGCGTTTCCACATTTTTTATGAATGACAGGTGTGGTAGATTGATTTTCCTCACTTTTTGGAAAAATCGGAGACGGGTCGATTTTTGGTGATTTTGAGTGATTTTGAACAGTGCCGGCACTGTGAGATTTCTTCAATTTTGGCCAGGTAGGGATGAAAATTTTTTTTCTTCATTATAGTGTCAGGTAGGTGTGTTCGGTCATTTGTAGTAAGAATAAAGTGCTGGAAGAGTGGTGGTGTCAACATTAAGGAAGAAATAGAGCAAAAACTCTCTCTCCCCCCCCCCTCTCAGATTCTGTTCTCAGAGCTTATTTTTGGATCATCTTTAAAGCTAGAATTGGGGGCCTTGATGAAGTGACCCGGGCGCGTTTCCACATTTTTTATGAATGACAGGTGTGGTAGATTGATTTTCCTCACTTTTTGGAAAAATCGGAGACGGGTCGATTTTTGGTGATTTTGAGTGATTTTGAACAGTGCCGGCACTGTGAGATTTCTTCAATTTTGGCCAGGTAGGGATGAAAATTTTTTTTCTTCATTATAGTGTCAGGTAGGTGTGTTCGGTCATTTGTAGTAAGAATAAAGTGCTGGAAGAGTGGTGGTGTCAACATTAAGGAAGAAATAGAGCAAAAACTCTCTCTCCCCCCCCCCCTCTCAGATTCTGTTCTCAGAGCTTATTTTTGGATCATCTTTAAAGCTAGAATTGGGGGCCTTGATGAAGTGACCCGGGCGCGTTTCCACATTTTTTATGAATGACAGGTGTGGTAGATTGATTTTCCTCACTTTTTGGAAAAATCGGAGACGGGTCGATTTTTGGTGATTTTGAGTGATTTTGAACAGTGCCGGCACTGTGAGATTTCTTCAATTTTGGCCAGGTAGGGATGAAAATTTTTTTTCTTCATTATAGTGTCAGGTAGGTGTGTTCGGTCATTTGTAGTAAGAATAAAGTGCTGGAAGAGTGGTGGTGTCAACATTAAGGAAGAAATAGAGCAAAAACTCTCTCTCCCCCCCCCCCTCTCAGATTCTGTTCTCAGAGCTTATTTTTGGATCATCTTTAAAGCTAGAATTGGGGGCCTTGATGAAGTGACCCGGGCGCGTTTCCACATTTTTTATGAATGACAGGTGTGGTAGATTGATTTTCCTCACTTTTTGGAAAAATCGGAGACGGGTCGATTTTTGGTGATTTTGAGTGATTTTGAACAGTGCCGGCACTGTGAGATTTCTTCAATTTTGGCCAGGTAGGGATGAAAATTTTTTTTCTTCATTATAGTGTCAGGTAGGTGTGTTCGGTCATTTGTAGTAAGAATAAAGTGCTGGAAGAGTGGTGGTGTCAACATTAAGGAAGAAATAGAGCAAAAACTCTCTCTCCCCCCCCCCCTCTCAGATTCTGTTCTCAGAGCTTATTTTTGGATCATCTTTAAAGCTAGAATTGGGGGCCTTGATGAAGTGACCCGGGCGCGTTTCCACATTTTTTATGAATGACAGGTGTGGTAGATTGATTTTCCTCACTTTTTGGAAAAATCGGAGACGGGTCGATTTTTGGTGATTTTGAGTGATTTTGAACAGTGCCGGCACTGTGAGATTTCTTCAATTTTGGCCAGGTAGGGATGAAAATTTTTTTTCTTCATTATAGTGTCAGGTAGGTGTGTTCGGTCATTTGTAGTAAGAATAAAGTGCTGGAAGAGTGGTGGTGTCAACATTAAGGAAGAAATAGAGCAAAAACTCTCTCTCCCCCCCCCCCTCTCAGATTCTGTTCTCAGAGCTTATTTTTGGATCATCTTTAAAGCTAGAATTGGGGGCCTTGATGAAGTGACCCGGGCGCGTTTCCACATTTTTTATGAATGACAGGTGTGGTAGATTGATTTTCCTCACTTTTTGGAAAAATCGGAGACGGGTCGATTTTTGGTGATTTTGAGTGATTTTGAACAGTGCCGGCACTGTGAGATTTCTTCAATTTTGGCCAGGTAGGGATGAAAATTTTTTTTCTTCATTATAGTGTCAGGTAGGTGTGTTCGGTCATTTGTAGTAAGAATAAAGTGCTGGAAGAGTGGTGGTGTCAACATTAAGGAAGAAATAGAGCAAAAACTCTCTCTCCCCCCCCCCCTCTCAGATTCTGTTCTCAGAGCTTATTTTTGGATCATCTTTAAAGCTAGAATTGGGGGCCTTGATGAAGTGACCCGGGCGCGTTTCCACATTTTTTATGAATGACAGGTGTGGTAGATTGATTTTCCTCACTTTTTGGAAAAATCGGAGACGGGTCGATTTTTGGTGATTTTGAGTGATTTTGAACAGTGCCGGCACTGTGAGATTTCTTCAATTTTGGCCAGGTAGGGATGAAAATTTTTTTTCTTCATTATAGTGTCAGGTAGGTGTGTTCGGTCATTTGTAGTAAGAATAAAGTGCTGGAAGAGTGGTGGTGTCAACATTAAGGAAGAAATAGAGCAAAAACTCTCTCTCCCCCCCCCCCTCTCAGATTCTGTTCTCAGAGCTTATTTTTGGATCATCTTTAAAGCTAGAATTGGGGGCCTTGATGAAGTGACCCGGGCGCGTTTCCACATTTTTTATGAATGACAGGTGTGGTAGATTGATTTTCCTCACTTTTTGGAAAAATCGGAGACGGGTCGATTTTTGGTGATTTTGAGTGATTTTGAACAGTGCCGGCACTGTGAGATTTCTTCAATTTTGGCCAGGTAGGGATGAAAATTTTTTTTCTTCATTATAGTGTCAGGTAGGTGTGTTCGGTCATTTGTAGTAAGAATAAAGTGCTGGAAGAGTGGTGGTGTCAACATTAAGGAAGAAATAGAGCAAAAACTCTCTCTCCCCCCCCCCCTCTCAGATTCTGTTCTCAGAGCTTATTTTTGGATCATCTTTAAAGCTAGAATTGGGGGCCTTGATGAAGTGACCCGGGCGCGTTTCCACATTTTTTATGAATGACAGGTGTGGTAGATTGATTTTCCTCACTTTTTGGAAAAATCGGAGACGGGTCGATTTTTGGTGATTTTGAGTGATTTTGAACAGTGCCGGCACTGTGAGATTTCTTCAATTTTGGCCAGGTAGGGATGAAAATTTTTTTTCTTCATTATAGTGTCAGGTAGGTGTGTTCGGTCATTTGTAGTAAGAATAAAGTGCTGGAAGAGTGGTGGTGTCAACATTAAGGAAGAAATAGAGCAAAAACTCTCTCTCCCCCCCCCCCTCTCAGATTCTGTTCTCAGAGCTTATTTTTGGATCATCTTTAAAGCTAGAATTGGGGGCCTTGATGAAGTGACCCGGGCGCGTTTCCACATTTTTTATGAATGACAGGTGTGGTAGATTGATTTTCCTCACTTTTTGGAAAAATCGGAGACGGGTCGATTTTTGGTGATTTTGAGTGATTTTGAACAGTGCCGGCACTGTGAGATTTCTTCAATTTTGGCCAGGTAGGGATGAAAATTTTTTTTCTTCATTATAGTGTCAGGTAGGTGTGTTCGGTCATTTGTAGTAAGAATAAAGTGCTGGAAGAGTGGTGGTGTCAACATTAAGGAAGAAATAGAGCAAAAACTCTCTCTCCCCCCCCCCCTCTCAGATTCTGTTCTCAGAGCTTATTTTTGGATCATCTTTAAAGCTAGAATTGGGGGCCTTGATGAAGTGACCCGGGCGCGTTTCCACATTTTTTATGAATGACAGGTGTGGTAGATTGATTTTCCTCACTTTTTGGAAAAATCGGAGACGGGTCGATTTTTGGTGATTTTGAGTGATTTTGAACAGTGCCGGCACTGTGAGATTTCTTCAATTTTGGCCAGGTAGGGATGAAAATTTTTTTTCTTCATTATAGTGTCAGGTAGGTGTGTTCGGTCATTTGTAGTAAGAATAAAGTGCTGGAAGAGTGGTGGTGTCAACATTAAGGAAGAAATAGAGCAAAAACTCTCTCTCCCCCCCCCCCTCTCAGATTCTGTTCTCAGAGCTTATTTTTGGATCATCTTTAAAGCTAGAATTGGGGGCCTTGATGAAGTGACCCGGGCGCGTTTCCACATTTTTTATGAATGACAGGTGTGGTAGATTGATTTTCCTCACTTTTTGGAAAAATCGGAGACGGGTCGATTTTTGGTGATTTTGAGTGATTTTGAACAGTGCCGGCACTGTGAGATTTCTTCAATTTTGGCCAGGTAGGGATGAAAATTTTTTTTCTTCATTATAGTGTCAGGTAGGTGTGTTCGGTCATTTGTAGTAAGAATAAAGTGCTGGAAGAGTGGTGGTGTCAACATTAAGGAAGAAATAGAGCAAAAACTCTCTCTCCCCCCCCCCCTCTCAGATTCTGTTCTCAGAGCTTATTTTTGGATCATCTTTAAAGCTAGAATTGGGGGCCTTGATGAAGTGACCCGGGCGCGTTTCCACATTTTTTATGAATGACAGGTGTGGTAGATTGATTTTCCTCACTTTTTGGAAAAATCGGAGACGGGTCGATTTTTGGTGATTTTGAGTGATTTTGAACAGTGCCGGCACTGTGAGATTTCTTCAATTTTGGCCAGGTAGGGATGAAAATTTTTTTTCTTCATTATAGTGTCAGGTAGGTGTGTTCGGTCATTTGTAGTAAGAATAAAGTGCTGGAAGAGTGGTGGTGTCAACATTAAGGAAGAAATAGAGCAAAAACTCTCTCTCCCCCCCCCCCTCTCAGATTCTGTTCTCAGAGCTTATTTTTGGATCATCTTTAAAGCTAGAATTGGGGGCCTTGATGAAGTGACCCGGGCGCGTTTCCACATTTTTTATGAATGACAGGTGTGGTAGATTGATTTTCCTCACTTTTTGGAAAAATCGGAGACGGGTCGATTTTTGGTGATTTTGAGTGATTTTGAACAGTGCCGGCACTGTGAGATTTCTTCAATTTTGGCCAGGTAGGGATGAAAATTTTTTTTCTTCATTATAGTGTCAGGTAGGTGTGTTCGGTCATTTGTAGTAAGAATAAAGTGCTGGAAGAGTGGTGGTGTCAACATTAAGGAAGAAATAGAGCAAAAACTCTCTCTCCCCCCCCCCCTCTCAGATTCTGTTCTCAGAGCTTATTTTTGGATCATCTTTAAAGCTAGAATTGGGGGCCTTGATGAAGTGACCCGGGCGCGTTTCCACATTTTTTATGAATGACAGGTGTGGTAGATTGATTTTCCTCACTTTTTGGAAAAATCGGAGACGGGTCGATTTTTGGTGATTTTGAGTGATTTTGAACAGTGCCGGCACTGTGAGATTTCTTCAATTTTGGCCAGGTAGGGATGAAAATTTTTTTTCTTCATTATAGTGTCAGGTAGGTGTGTTCGGTCATTTGTAGTAAGAATAAAGTGCTGGAAGAGTGGTGGTGTCAACATTAAGGAAGAAATAGAGCAAAAACTCTCTCTCCCCCCCCCCCCTCTCAGATTCTGTTCTCAGAGCTTATTTTTGGATCATCTTTAAAGCTAGAATTGGGGGCCTTGATGAAGTGACCCGGGCGCGTTTCCACATTTTTTATGAATGACAGGTGTGGTAGATTGATTTTCCTCACTTTTTGGAAAAATCGGAGACGGGTCGATTTTTGGTGATTTTGAGTGATTTTGAACAGTGCCGGCACTGTGAGATTTCTTCAATTTTGGCCAGGTAGGGATGAAAATTTTTTTTCTTCATTATAGTGTCAGGTAGGTGTGTTCGGTCATTTGTAGTAAGAATAAAGTGCTGGAAGAGTGGTGGTGTCAACATTAAGGAAGAAATAGAGCAAAAACTCTCTCTCCCCCCCCCCCTCTCAGATTCTGTTCTCAGAGCTTATTTTTGGATCATCTTTAAAGCTAGAATTGGGGGCCTTGATGAAGTGACCCGGGCGCGTTTCCACATTTTTTATGAATGACAGGTGTGGTAGATTGATTTTCCTCACTTTTTGGAAAAATCGGAGACGGGTCGATTTTTGGTGATTTTGAGTGATTTTGAACAGTGCCGGCACTGTGAGATTTCTTCAATTTTGGCCAGGTAGGGATGAAAATTTTTTTTCTTCATTATAGTGTCAGGTAGGTGTGTTCGGTCATTTGTAGTAAGAATAAAGTGCTGGAAGAGTGGTGGTGTCAACATTAAGGAAGAAATAGAGCAAAAACTCTCTCTCCCCCCCCCCCTCTCAGATTCTGTTCTCAGAGCTTATTTTTGGATCATCTTTAAAGCTAGAATTGGGGGCCTTGATGAAGTGACCCGGGCGCGTTTCCACATTTTTTATGAATGACAGGTGTGGTAGATTGATTTTCCTCACTTTTTGGAAAAATCGGAGACGGGTCGATTTTTGGTGATTTTGAGTGATTTTGAACAGTGCCGGCACTGTGAGATTTCTTCAATTTTGGCCAGGTAGGGATGAAAATTTTTTTTCTTCATTATAGTGTCAGGTAGGTGTGTTCGGTCATTTGTAGTAAGAATAAAGTGCTGGAAGAGTGGTGGTGTCAACATTAAGGAAGAAATAGAGCAAAAACTCTCTCTCCCCCCCCCCCTCTCAGATTCTGTTCTCAGAGCTTATTTTTGGATCATCTTTAAAGCTAGAATTGGGGGCCTTGATGAAGTGACCCGGGCGCGTTTCCACATTTTTTATGAATGACAGGTGTGGTAGATTGATTTTCCTCACTTTTTGGAAAAATCGGAGACGGGTCGATTTTTGGTGATTTTGAGTGATTTTGAACAGTGCCGGCACTGTGAGATTTCTTCAATTTTGGCCAGGTAGGGATGAAAATTTTTTTTCTTCATTATAGTGTCAGGTAGGTGTGTTCGGTCATTTGTAGTAAGAATAAAGTGCTGGAAGAGTGGTGGTGTCAACATTAAGGAAGAAATAGAGCAAAAACTCTCTCTCCCCCCCCCCCTCTCAGATTCTGTTCTCAGAGCTTATTTTTGGATCATCTTTAAAGCTAGAATTGGGGGCCTTGATGAAGTGACCCGGGCGCGTTTCCACATTTTTTATGAATGACAGGTGTGGTAGATTGATTTTCCTCACTTTTTGGAAAAATCGGAGACGGGTCGATTTTTGGTGATTTTGAGTGATTTTGAACAGTGCCGGCACTGTGAGATTTCTTCAATTTTGGCCAGGTAGGGATGAAAATTTTTTTTCTTCATTATAGTGTCAGGTAGGTGTGTTCGGTCATTTGTAGTAAGAATAAAGTGCTGGAAGAGTGGTGGTGTCAACATTAAGGAAGAAATAGAGCAAAAACTCTCTCTCCCCCCCCCCCTCTCAGATTCTGTTCTCAGAGCTTATTTTTGGATCATCTTTAAAGCTAGAATTGGGGGCCTTGATGAAGTGACCCGGGCGCGTTTCCACATTTTTTATGAATGACAGGTGTGGTAGATTGATTTTCCTCACTTTTTGGAAAAATCGGAGACGGGTCGATTTTTGGTGATTTTGAGTGATTTTGAACAGTGCCGGCACTGTGAGATTTCTTCAATTTTGGCCAGGTAGGGATGAAAATTTTTTTTCTTCATTATAGTGTCAGGTAGGTGTGTTCGGTCATTTGTAGTAAGAATAAAGTGCTGGAAGAGTGGTGGTGTCAACATTAAGGAAGAAATAGAGCAAAAACTCTCTCTCCCCCCCCCCCTCTCAGATTCTGTTCTCAGAGCTTATTTTTGGATCATCTTTAAAGCTAGAATTGGGGGCCTTGATGAAGTGACCCGGGCGCGTTTCCACATTTTTTATGAATGACAGGTGTGGTAGATTGATTTTCCTCACTTTTTGGAAAAATCGGAGACGGGTCGATTTTTGGTGATTTTGAGTGATTTTGAACAGTGCCGGCACTGTGAGATTTCTTCAATTTTGGCCAGGTAGGGATGAAAATTTTTTTTCTTCATTATAGTGTCAGGTAGGTGTGTTCGGTCATTTGTAGTAAGAATAAAGTGCTGGAAGAGTGGTGGTGTCAACATTAAGGAAGAAATAGAGCAAAAACTCTCTCTCCCCCCCCCCCTCTCAGATTCTGTTCTCAGAGCTTATTTTTGGATCATCTTTAAAGCTAGAATTGGGGGCCTTGATGAAGTGACCCGGGCGCGTTTCCACATTTTTTATGAATGACAGGTGTGGTAGATTGATTTTCCTCACTTTTTGGAAAAATCGGAGACGGGTCGATTTTTGGTGATTTTGAGTGATTTTGAACAGTGCCGGCACTGTGAGATTTCTTCAATTTTGGCCAGGTAGGGATGAAAATTTTTTTTCTTCATTATAGTGTCAGGTAGGTGTGTTCGGTCATTTGTAGTAAGAATAAAGTGCTGGAAGAGTGGTGGTGTCAACATTAAGGAAGAAATAGAGCAAAAACTCTCTCTCCCCCCCCCCCTCTCAGATTCTGTTCTCAGAGCTTATTTTTGGATCATCTTTAAAGCTAGAATTGGGGGCCTTGATGAAGTGACCCGGGCGCGTTTCCACATTTTTTATGAATGACAGGTGTGGTAGATTGATTTTCCTCACTTTTTGGAAAAATCGGAGACGGGTCGATTTTTGGTGATTTTGAGTGATTTTGAACAGTGCCGGCACTGTGAGATTTCTTCAATTTTGGCCAGGTAGGGATGAAAATTTTTTTTCTTCATTATAGTGTCAGGTAGGTGTGTTCGGTCATTTGTAGTAAGAATAAAGTGCTGGAAGAGTGGTGGTGTCATAAGGAAGAAATAGAGCAAAAACTCTCTCTCCCCCCCCCCCCCTCTCAGATTCTGTTCTCAGAGCTTATTTTTGGATCATCTTTAAAGCTAGAATTGGGGGCCTTGATGAAGTGACCCGGGCGCGTTTCCACATTTTTTATGAATGACAGGTGTGGTAGATTGATTTTCCTCACTTTTTGGAAAAATCGGAGACGGGTCGATTTTTGGTGATTTTGAGTGATTTTGAACAGTGCCGGCACTGTGAGATTTCTTCAATTTTGGCCAGGTAGGGATGAAAATTTTTTTTCTTCATTATAGTGTCAGGTAGGTGTGTTCGGTCATTTGTAGTAAGAATAAAGTGCTGGAAGAGTGGTGGTGTCAACATTAAGGAAGAAATAGAGCAAAAACTCTCTCTCCCCCCCCCCCCTCTCAGATTCTGTTCTCAGAGCTTATTTTTGGATCATCTTTAAAGCTAGAATTGGGGGCCTTGATGAAGTGACCCGGGCGCGTTTCCACATTTTTTATGAATGACAGGTGTGGTAGATTGATTTTCCTCACTTTTTGGAAAAATCGGAGACGGGTCGATTTTTGGTGATTTTGAGTGATTTTGAACAGTGCCGGCACTGTGAGATTTCTTCAATTTTGGCCAGGTAGGGATGAAAATTTTTTTTCTTCATTATAGTGTCAGGTAGGTGTGTTCGGTCATTTGTAGTAAGAATAAAGTGCTGGAAGAGTGGTGGTGTCAACATTAAGGAAGAAATAGAGCAAAAACTCTCTCTCCCCCCCCCCCCTCTCAGATTCTGTTCTCAGAGCTTATTTTTGGATCATCTTTAAAGCTAGAATTGGGGGCCTTGATGAAGTGACCCGGGCGCGTTTCCACATTTTTTATGAATGACAGGTGTGGTAGATTGATTTTCCTCACTTTTTGGAAAAATCGGAGACGGGTCGATTTTTGGTGATTTTGAGTGATTTTGAACAGTGCCGGCACTGTGAGATTTCTTCAATTTTGGCCAGGTAGGGATGAAAATTTTTTTTCTTCATTATAGTGTCAGGTAGGTGTGTTCGGTCATTTGTAGTAAGAATAAAGTGCTGGAAGAGTGGTGGTGTCAACATTAAGGAAGAAATAGAGCAAAAACTCTCTCTCCCCCCCCCCCTCTCAGATTCTGTTCTCAGAGCTTATTTTTGGATCATCTTTAAAGCTAGAATTGGGGGCCTTGATGAAGTGACCCGGGCGCGTTTCCACATTTTTTATGAATGACAGGTGTGGTAGATTGATTTTCCTCACTTTTTGGAAAAATCGGAGACGGGTCGATTTTTGGTGATTTTGAGTGATTTTGAACAGTGCCGGCACTGTGAGATTTCTTCAATTTTGGCCAGGTAGGGATGAAAATTTTTTTTCTTCATTATAGTGTCAGGTAGGTGTGTTCGGTCATTTGTAGTAAGAATAAAGTGCTGGAAGAGTGGTGGTGTCAACATTAAGGAAGAAATAGAGCAAAAACTCTCTCTCCCCCCCCCCCTCTCAGATTCTGTTCTCAGAGCTTATTTTTGGATCATCTTTAAAGCTAGAATTGGGGGCCTTGATGAAGTGACCCGGGCGCGTTTCCACATTTTTTATGAATGACAGGTGTGGTAGATTGATTTTCCTCACTTTTTGGAAAAATCGGAGACGGGTCGATTTTTGGTGATTTTGAGTGATTTTGAACAGTGCCGGCACTGTGAGATTTCTTCAATTTTGGCCAGGTAGGGATGAAAATTTTTTTTCTTCATTATAGTGTCAGGTAGGTGTGTTCGGTCATTTGTAGTAAGAATAAAGTGCTGGAAGAGTGGTGGTGTCAACATTAAGGAAGAAATAGAGCAAAAACTCTCTCTCCCCCCCCCCTCTCAGATTCTGTTCTCAGAGCTTATTTTTGGATCATCTTTAAAGCTAGAATTGGGGGCCTTGATGAAGTGACCCGGGCGCGTTTCCACATTTTTTATGAATGACAGGTGTGGTAGATTGATTTTCCTCACTTTTTGGAAAAATCGGAGACGGGTCGATTTTTGGTGATTTTGAGTGATTTTGAACAGTGCCGGCACTGTGAGATTTCTTCAATTTTGGCCAGGTAGGGATGAAAATTTTTTTTCTTCATTATAGTGTCAGGTAGGTGTGTTCGGTCATTTGTAGTAAGAATAAAGTGCTGGAAGAGTGGTGGTGTCAACATTAAGGAAGAAATAGAGCAAAAACTCTCTCTCCCCCCCCCCCTCTCAGATTCTGTTCTCAGAGCTTATTTTTGGATCATCTTTAAAGCTAGAATTGGGGGCCTTGATGAAGTGACCCGGGCGCGTTTCCACATTTTTTATGAATGACAGGTGTGGTAGATTGATTTTCCTCACTTTTTGGAAAAATCGGAGACGGGTCGATTTTTGGTGATTTTGAGTGATTTTGAACAGTGCCGGCACTGTGAGATTTCTTCAATTTTGGCCAGGTAGGGATGAAAATTTTTTTTCTTCATTATAGTGTCAGGTAGGTGTGTTCGGTCATTTGTAGTAAGAATAAAGTGCTGGAAGAGTGGTGGTGTCAACATTAAGGAAGAAATAGAGCAAAAACTCTCTCTCCCCCCCCCCCTCTCAGATTCTGTTCTCAGAGCTTATTTTTGGATCATCTTTAAAGCTAGAATTGGGGGCCTTGATGAAGTGACCCGGGCGCGTTTCCACATTTTTTATGAATGACAGGTGTGGTAGATTGATTTTCCTCACTTTTTGGAAAAATCGGAGACGGGTCGATTTTTGGTGATTTTGAGTGATTTTGAACAGTGCCGGCACTGTGAGATTTCTTCAATTTTGGCCAGGTAGGGATGAAAATTTTTTTTCTTCATTATAGTGTCAGGTAGGTGTGTTCGGTCATTTGTAGTAAGAATAAAGTGCTGGAAGAGTGGTGGTGTCAACATTAAGGAAGAAATAGAGCAAAAACTCTCTCTCCCCCCCCCCTCTCAGATTCTGTTCTCAGAGCTTATTTTTGGATCATCTTTAAAGCTAGAATTGGGGGCCTTGATGAAGTGACCCGGGCGCGTTTCCACATTTTTTATGAATGACAGGTGTGGTAGATTGATTTTCCTCACTTTTTGGAAAAATTGGAGACGGGTCGATTTTTGGTGATTTTGAGTGATTTTGAACAGTGCCGGCACTGTGAGATTTCTTCAATTTTGGCCAGGTAGGGATGAAAATTTTTTTTCTTCATTATAGTGTCAGGTAGGTGTGTTCGGTCATTTGTAGTAAGAATAAAGTGCTGGAAGAGTGGTGGTGTCAACATTAAGGAAGAAATAGAGCAAAAACTCTCTCTCCCCCCCCCCCTCTCAGATTCTGTTCTCAGAGCTTATTTTTGGATCATCTTTAAAGCTAGAATTGGGGGCCTTGATGAAGTGACCCGGGCGCGTTTCCACATTTTTTATGAATGACAGGTGTGGTAGATTGATTTTCCTCACTTTTTGGAAAAATCGGAGACGGGTCGATTTTTGGTGATTTTGAGTGATTTTGAACAGTGCCGGCACTGTGAGATTTCTTCAATTTTGGCCAGGTAGGGATGAAAATTTTTTTTCTTCATTATAGTGTCAGGTAGGTGTGTTCGGTCATTTGTAGTAAGAATAAAGTGCTGGAAGAGTGGTGGTGTCAACATTAAGGAAGAAATAGAGCAAAAACTCTCTCTCCCCCCCCCCCTCTCAGATTCTGTTCTCAGAGCTTATTTTTGGATCATCTTTAAAGCTAGAATTGGGGGCCTTGATGAAGTGACCCGGGCGCGTTTCCACATTTTTTATGAATGACAGGTGTGGTAGATTGATTTTCCTCACTTTTTGGAAAAATCGGAGACGGGTCGATTTTTGGTGATTTTGAGTGATTTTGAACAGTGCCGGCACTGTGAGATTTCTTCAATTTTGGCCAGGTAGGGATGAAAATTTTTTTTCTTCATTATAGTGTCAGGTAGGTGTGTTCGGTCATTTGTAGTAAGAATAAAGTGCTGGAAGAGTGGTGGTGTCAACATTAAGGAAGAAATAGAGCAAAAACTCTCTCTCCCCCCCCCCTCTCAGATTCTGTTCTCAGAGCTTATTTTTGGATCATCTTTAAAGCTAGAATTGGGGGCCTTGATGAAGTGACCCGGGCGCGTTTCCACATTTTTTATGAATGACAGGTGTGGTAGATTGATTTTCCTCACTTTTTGGAAAAATCGGAGACGGGTCGATTTTTGGTGATTTTGAGTGATTTTGAACAGTGCCGGCACTGTGAGATTTCTTCAATTTTGGCCAGGTAGGGATGAAAATTTTTTTTCTTCATTATAGTGTCAGGTAGGTGTGTTCGGTCATTTGTAGTAAGAATAAAGTGCTGGAAGAGTGGTGGTGTCAACATTAAGGAAGAAATAGAGCAAAAACTCTCTCTCCCCCCCCCCTCTCAGATTCTGTTCTCAGAGCTTCTTTTTGGATCATCTTTAAAGCTAGAATTGGGGGCCTTGATGAAGTGACCCGGGCGCGTTTCCACATTTTTTATGAATGACAGGTGTGGTAGATTGATTTTCCTCACTTTTTGGAAAAATCGGAGACGGGTCGATTTTTGGTGATTTTGAGTGATTTTGAACAGTGCCGGCACTGTGAGATTTCTTCAATTTTGGCCAGGTAGGGATGAAAATTTTTTTTCTTCATTATAGTGTCAGGTAGGTGTGTTCGGTCATTTGTAGTAAGAATAAAGTGCTGGAAGAGTGGTGGTGTCAACATTAAGGAAGAAATAGAGCAAAAACTCTCTCTCCCCCCCCCCTCTCAGATTCTGTTCTCAGAGCTTATTTTTGGATCATCTTTAAAGCTAGAATTGGGGGCCTTGATGAAGTGACCCGGGCGCGTTTCCACATTTTTTATGAATGACAGGTGTGGTAGATTGATTTTCCTCACTTTTTGGAAAAATCGGAGACGGGTCGATTTTTGGTGATTTTGAGTGATTTTGAACAGTGCCGGCACTGTGAGATTTCTTCAATTTTGGCCAGGTAGGGATGAAAATTTTTTTTCTTCATTATAGTGTCAGGTAGGTGTGTTCGGTCATTTGTAGTAAGAATAAAGTGCTGGAAGAGTGGTGGTGTCAACATTAAGGAAGAAATAGAGCAAAAACTCTCTCTCCCCCCCCCCCTCTCAGATTCTGTTCTCAGAGCTTCTTTTTGGATCATCTTTAAAGCTAGAATTGGGGGCCTTGATGAAGTGACCCGGGCGCGTTTCCACATTTTTTATGAATGACAGGTGTGGTAGATTGATTTTCCTCACTTTTTGGAAAAATCGGAGACGGGTCGATTTTTGGTGATTTTGAGTGATTTTGAACAGTGCCGGCACTGTGAGATTTCTTCAATTTTGGCCAGGTAGGGATGAAAATTTTTTTTCTTCATTATCGTGTCAGGTAGGTGTGTTCGGTCATTTGTAGTAAGAATAAAGTGCTGGAAGAGTGGTGGTGTCAACATTAAGGAAGAAATAGAGCAAAAACTCTCTCTCCCCCCCCCCTCTCAGATTCTGTTCTCAGAGCTTATTTTTGGATCATCTTTAAAGCTAGAATTGGGGGCCTTGATGAAGTGACCCGGGCGCGTTTCCACATTTTTTATGAATGACAGGTGTGGTAGATTGATTTTCCTCACTTTTTGGAAAAATCGGAGACGGGTCGATTTTTGGTGATTTTGAGTGATTTTGAACAGTGCCGGCACTGTGAGATTTCTTCAATTTTGGCCAGGTAGGGATGAAAATTTTTTTTCTTCATTATAGTGTCAGGTAGGTGTGTTCGGTCATTTGTAGTAAGAATAAAGTGCTGGAAGAGTGGTGGTGTCAACATTAAGGAAGAAATAGAGCAAAAACTCTCTCTCCCCCCCCCCTCTCAGATTCTGTTCTCAGAGCTTCTTTTTGGATCATCTTTAAAGCTAGAATTGGGGGCCTTGATGAAGTGACCCGGGCGCGTTTCCACATTTTTTATGAATGACAGGTGTGGTAGATTGATTTTCCTCACTTTTTGGAAAAATCGGAGACGGGTCGATTTTTGGTGATTTTGAGTGATTTTGAACAGTGCCGGCACTGTGAGATTTCTTCAATTTTGGCCAGGTAGGGATGAAAATTTTTTTTCTTCATTATAGTGTCAGGTAGGTGTGTTCGGTCATTTGTAGTAAGAATAAAGTGCTGGAAGAGTGGTGGTGTCAACATTAAGGAAGAAATAGAGCAAAAACTCTCTCTCCCCCCCCCCTCTCAGATTCTGTTCTCAGAGCTTCTTTTTGGATCATCTTTAAAGCTAGAATTGGGGGCCTTGATGAAGTGACCCGGGCGCGTTTCCCCATTTTTTATGAATGACAGGTGTGGTAGATTGATTTTCCTCACTTTTTGGAAAAATCGGAGACGGGTCGATTTTTGGTGATTTTGAGTGATTTTGAACAGTGCCGGCACTGTGAGATTTCTTCAATTTTGGCCAGGTAGGGATGAAAATTTTTTTTCTTCATTATAGTGTCAGGTAGGTGTGTTCGGTCATTTGTAGTAAGAATAAAGTGCTGGAAGAGTGGTGGTGTCAACATTAAGGAAGAAATAGAGCAAAAACTCTCTCTCCCCCCCCCCTCTCAGATTCTGTTCTCAGAGCTTATTTTTGGATCATCTTTAAAGCTAGAATTGGGGGCCTTGATGAAGTGACCCGGGCGCGTTTCCACATTTTTTATGAATGACAGGTGTGGTAGATTGATTTTCCTCACTTTTTGGAAAAATCGGAGACGGGTCGATTTTTGGTGATTTTGAGTGATTTTGAACAGTGCCGGCACTGTGAGATTTCTTCAATTTTGGCCAGGTAGGGATGAAAATTTTTTTTCTTCATTATAGTGTCAGGTAGGTGTGTTCGGTCATTTGTAGTAAGAATAAAGTGCTGGAAGAGTGGTGGTGTCAACATTAAGGAAGAAATAGAGCAAAAACTCTCTCTCCCCCCCCCCCTCTCAGATTCTGTTCTCAGAGCTTATTTTTGGATCATCTTTAAAGCTAGAATTGGGGGCCTTGATGAAGTGACCCGGGCGCGTTTCCACATTTTTTATGAATGACAGGTGTGGTAGATTGATTTTCCTCACTTTTTGGAAAAATCGGAGACGGGTCGATTTTTGGTGATTTTGAGTGATTTTGAACAGTGCCGGCACTGTGAGATTTCTTCAATTTTGGCCAGGTAGGGATGAAAATTTTTTTTCTTCATTATAGTGTCAGGTAGGTGTGTTCGGTCATTTGTAGTAAGAATAAAGTGCTGGAAGAGTGGTGGTGTCAACATTAAGGAAGAAATAGAGCAAAAACTCTCTCTCCCCCCCCCCCCTCTCAGATTCTGTTCTCAGAGCTTATTTTTGGATCATCTTTAAAGCTAGAATTGGGGGCCTTGATGAAGTGACCCGGGCGCGTTTCCACATTTTTTATGAATGACAGGTGTGGTAGATTGATTTTCCTCACTTTTTGGAAAAATCGGAGACGGGTCGATTTTTGGTGATTTTGAGTGATTTTGAACAGTGCCGGCACTGTGAGATTTCTTCAATTTTGGCCAGGTAGGGATGAAAATTTTTTTTCTTCATTATAGTGTCAGGTAGGTGTGTTCGGTCATTTGTAGTAAGAATAAAGTGCTGGAAGAGTGGTGGTGTCAACATTAAGGAAGAAATAGAGCAAAAACTCTCTCTCCCCCCCCCCCCTCTCAGATTCTGTTCTCAGAGCTTATTTTTGGATCATCTTTAAAGCTAGAATTGGGGGCCTTGATGAAGTGACCCGGGCGCGTTTCCACATTTTTTATGAATGACAGGTGTGGTAGATTGATTTTCCTCACTTTTTGGAAAAATCGGAGACGGGTCGATTTTTGGTGATTTTGAGTGATTTTGAACAGTGCCGGCACTGTGAGATTTCTTCAATTTTGGCCAGGTAGGGATGAAAATTTTTTTTCTTCATTATAGTGTCAGGTAGGTGTGTTCGGTCATTTGTAGTAAGAATAAAGTGCTGGAAGAGTGGTGGTGTCAACATTAAGGAAGAAATAGAGCAAAAACTCTCTCTCCCCCCCCCCCCTCTCAGATTCTGTTCTCAGAGCTTATTTTTGGATCATCTTTAAAGCTAGAATTGGGGGCCTTGATGAAGTGACCCGGGCGCGTTTCCACATTTTTTATGAATGACAGGTGTGGTAGATTGATTTTCCTCACTTTTTGGAAAAATCGGAGACGGGTCGATTTTTGGTGATTTTGAGTGATTTTGAACAGTGCCGGCACTGTGAGATTTCTTCAATTTTGGCCAGGTAGGGATGAAAATTTTTTTTCTTCATTATAGTGTCAGGTAGGTGTGTTCGGTCATTTGTAGTAAGAATAAAGTGCTGGAAGAGTGGTGGTGTCAACATTAAGGAAGAAATAGAGCAAAAACTCTCTCTCCCCCCCCCCCTCTCAGATTCTGTTCTCAGAGCTTATTTTTGGATCATCTTTAAAGCTAGAATTGGGGGCCTTGATGAAGTGACCCGGGCGCGTTTCCACATTTTTTATGAATGACAGGTGTGGTAGATTGATTTTCCTCACTTTTTGGAAAAATCGGAGACGGGTCGATTTTTGGTGATTTTGAGTGATTTTGAACAGTGCCGGCACTGTGAGATTTCTTCAATTTTGGCCAGGTAGGGATGAAAATTTTTTTTCTTCATTATAGTGTCAGGTAGGTGTGTTCGGTCATTTGTAGTAAGAATAAAGTGCTGGAAGAGTGGTGGTGTCAACATTAAGGAAGAAATAGAGCAAAAACTCTCTCTCCCCCCCCCCCTCTCAGATTCTGTTCTCAGAGCTTATTTTTGGATCATCTTTAAAGCTAGAATTGGGGGCCTTGATGAAGTGACCCGGGCGCGTTTCCACATTTTTTATGAATGACAGGTGTGGTAGATTGATTTTCCTCACTTTTTGGAAAAATCGGAGACGGGTCGATTTTTGGTGATTTTGAGTGATTTTGAACAGTGCCGGCACTGTGAGATTTCTTCAATTTTGGCCAGGTAGGGATGAAAATTTTTTTTCTTCATTATAGTGTCAGGTAGGTGTGTTCGGTCATTTGTAGTAAGAATAAAGTGCTGGAAGAGTGGTGGTGTCAACATTAAGGAAGAAATAGAGCAAAAACTCTCTCTCCCCCCCCCCTCTCAGATTCTGTTCTCAGAGCTTATTTTTGGATCATCTTTAAAGCTAGAATTGGGGGCCTTGATGAAGTGACCCGGGCGCGTTTCCACATTTTTTATGAATGACAGGTGTGGTAGATTGATTTTCCTCACTTTTTGGAAAAATCGGAGACGGGTCGATTTTTGGTGATTTTGAGTGATTTTGAACAGTGCCGGCACTGTGAGATTTCTTCAATTTTGGCCAGGTAGGGATGAAAATTTTTTTTCTTCATTATAGTGTCAGGTAGGTGTGTTCGGTCATTTGTAGTAAGAATAAAGTGCTGGAAGAGTGGTGGTGTCAACATTAAGGAAGAAATAGAGCAAAAACTCTCTCTCCCCCCCCCCCTCTCAGATTCTGTTCTCAGAGCTTATTTTTGGATCATCTTTAAAGCTAGAATTGGGGGCCTTGATGAAGTGACCCGGGCGCGTTTCCACATTTTTTATGAATGACAGGTGTGGTAGATTGATTTTCCTCACTTTTTGGAAAAATCGGAGACGGGTCGATTTTTGGTGATTTTGAGTGATTTTGAACAGTGCCGGCACTGTGAGATTTCTTCAATTTTGGCCAGGTAGGGATGAAAATTTTTTTTCTTCATTATAGTGTCAGGTAGGTGTGTTCGGTCATTTGTAGTAAGAATAAAGTGCTGGAAGAGTGGTGGTGTCAACATTAAGGAAGAAATAGAGCAAAAACTCTCTCTCCCCCCCCCCTCTCAGATTCTGTTCTCAGAGCTTATTTTTGGATCATCTTTAAAGCTAGAATTGGGGGCCTTGATGAAGTGACCCGGGCGCGTTTCCACATTTTTTATGAATGACAGGTGTGGTAGATTGATTTTCCTCACTTTTTGGAAAAATCGGAGACGGGTCGATTTTTGGTGATTTTGAGTGATTTTGAACAGTGCCGGCACTGTGAGATTTCTTCAATTTTGGCCAGGTAGGGATGAAAATTTTTTTTCTTCATTATAGTGTCAGGTAGGTGTGTTCGGTCATTTGTAGTAAGAATAAAGTGCTGGAAGAGTGGTGGTGTCAACATTAAGGAAGAAATAGAGCAAAAACTCTCTCTCCCCCCCCCCCTCTCAGATTCTGTTCTCAGAGCTTATTTTTGGATCATCTTTAAAGCTAGAATTGGGGGCCTTGATGAAGTGACCCGGGCGCGTTTCCACATTTTTTATGAATGACAGGTGTGGTAGATTGATTTTCCTCACTTTTTGGAAAAATCGGAGACGGGTCGATTTTTGGTGATTTTGAGTGATTTTGAACAGTGCCGGCACTGTGAGATTTCTTCAATTTTGGCCAGGTAGGGATGAAAATTTTTTTTCTTCATTATAGTGTCAGGTAGGTGTGTTCGGTCATTTGTAGTAAGAATAAAGTGCTGGAAGAGTGGTGGTGTCAACATTAAGGAAGAAATAGAGCAAAAACTCTCTCTCCCCCCCCCCCTCTCAGATTCTGTTCTCAGAGCTTATTTTTGGATCATCTTTAAAGCTAGAATTGGGGGCCTTGATGAAGTGACCCGGGCGCGTTTCCACATTTTTTATGAATGACAGGTGTGGTAGATTGATTTTCCTCACTTTTTGGAAAAATCGGAGACGGGTCGATTTTTGGTGATTTTGAGTGATTTTGAACAGTGCCGGCACTGTGAGATTTCTTCAATTTTGGCCAGGTAGGGATGAAAATTTTTTTTCTTCATTATAGTGTCAGGTAGGTGTGTTCGGTCATTTGTAGTAAGAATAAAGTGCTGGAAGAGTGGTGGTGTCAACATTAAGGAAGAAATAGAGCAAAAACTCTCTCTCCCCCCCCCCCTCTCAGATTCTGTTCTCAGAGCTTATTTTTGGATCATCTTTAAAGCTAGAATTGGGGGCCTTGATGAAGTGACCCGGGCGCGTTTCCACATTTTTTATGAATGACAGGTGTGGTAGATTGATTTTCCTCACTTTTTGGAAAAATCGGAGACGGGTCGATTTTTGGTGATTTTGAGTGATTTTGAACAGTGCCGGCACTGTGAGATTTCTTCAATTTTGGCCAGGTAGGGATGAAAATTTTTTTTCTTCATTATAGTGTCAGGTAGGTGTGTTCGGTCATTTGTAGTAAGAATAAAGTGCTGGAAGAGTGGTGGTGTCAACATTAAGGAAGAAATAGAGCAAAAACTCTCTCTCCCCCCCCCCCTCTCAGATTCTGTTCTCAGAGCTTATTTTTGGATCATCTTTAAAGCTAGAATTGGGGGCCTTGATGAAGTGACCCGGGCGCGTTTCCACATTTTTTATGAATGACAGGTGTGGTAGATTGATTTTCCTCACTTTTTGGAAAAATCGGAGACGGGTCGATTTTTGGTGATTTTGAGTGATTTTGAACAGTGCCGGCACTGTGAGATTTCTTCAATTTTGGCCAGGTAGGGATGAAAATTTTTTTTCTTCATTATAGTGTCAGGTAGGTGTGTTCGGTCATTTGTAGTAAGAATAAAGTGCTGGAAGAGTGGTGGTGTCAACATTAAGGAAGAAATAGAGCAAAAACTCTCTCTCCCCCCCCCCCTCTCAGATTCTGTTCTCAGAGCTTATTTTTGGATCATCTTTAAAGCTAGAATTGGGGGCCTTGATGAAGTGACCCGGGCGCGTTTCCACATTTTTTATGAATGACAGGTGTGGTAGATTGATTTTCCTCACTTTTTGGAAAAATCGGAGACGGGTCGATTTTTGGTGATTTTGAGTGATTTTGAACAGTGCCGGCACTGTGAGATTTCTTCAATTTTGGCCAGGTAGGGATGAAAATTTTTTTTCTTCATTATAGTGTCAGGTAGGTGTGTTCGGTCATTTGTAGTAAGAATAAAGTGCTGGAAGAGTGGTGGTGTCAACATTAAGGAAGAAATAGAGCAAAAACTCTCTCTCCCCCCCCCCCCTCTCAGATTCTGTTCTCAGAGCTTATTTTTGGATCATCTTTAAAGCTAGAATTGGGGGCCTTGATGAAGTGACCCGGGCGCGTTTCCACATTTTTTATGAATGACAGGTGTGGTAGATTGATTTTCCTCACTTTTTGGAAAAATCGGAGACGGGTCGATTTTTGGTGATTTTGAGTGATTTTGAACAGTGCCGGCACTGTGAGATTTCTTCAATTTTGGCCAGGTAGGGATGAAAATTTTTTTTCTTCATTATAGTGTCAGGTAGGTGTGTTCGGTCATTTGTAGTAAGAATAAAGTGCTGGAAGAGTGGTGGTGTCAACATTAAGGAAGAAATAGAGCAAAAACTCTCTCTCCCCCCCCCCCTCTCAGATTCTGTTCTCAGAGCTTATTTTTGGATCATCTTTAAAGCTAGAATTGGGGGCCTTGATGAAGTGACCCGGGCGCGTTTCCACATTTTTTATGAATGACAGGTGTGGTAGATTGATTTTCCTCACTTTTTGGAAAAATCGGAGACGGGTCGATTTTTGGTGATTTTGAGTGATTTTGAACAGTGCCGGCACTGTGAGATTTCTTCAATTTTGGCCAGGTAGGGATGAAAATTTTTTTTCTTCATTATAGTGTCAGGTAGGTGTGTTCGGTCATTTGTAGTAAGAATAAAGTGCTGGAAGAGTGGTGGTGTCAACATTAAGGAAGAAATAGAGCAAAAACTCTCTCTCCCCCCCCCCCTCTCAGATTCTGTTCTCAGAGCTTATTTTTGGATCATCTTTAAAGCTAGAATTGGGGGCCTTGATGAAGTGACCCGGGCGCGTTTCCACATTTTTTATGAATGACAGGTGTGGTAGATTGATTTTCCTCACTTTTTGGAAAAATCGGAGACGGGTCGATTTTTGGTGATTTTGAGTGATTTTGAACAGTGCCGGCACTGTGAGATTTCTTCAATTTTGGCCAGGTAGGGATGAAAATTTTTTTTCTTCATTATAGTGTCAGGTAGGTGTGTTCGGTCATTTGTAGTAAGAATAAAGTGCTGGAAGAGTGGTGGTGTCAACATTAAGGAAGAAATAGAGCAAAAACTCTCTCTCCCCCCCCCCCTCTCAGATTCTGTTCTCAGAGCTTATTTTTGGATCATCTTTAAAGCTAGAATTGGGGGCCTTGATGAAGTGACCCGGGCGCGTTTCCACATTTTTTATGAATGACAGGTGTGGTAGATTGATTTTCCTCACTTTTTGGAAAAATCGGAGACGGGTCGATTTTTGGTGATTTTGAGTGATTTTGAACAGTGCCGGCACTGTGAGATTTCTTCAATTTTGGCCAGGTAGGGATGAAAATTTTTTTTCTTCATTATAGTGTCAGGTAGGTGTGTTCGGTCATTTGTAGTAAGAATAAAGTGCTGGAAGAGTGGTGGTGTCAACATTAAGGAAGAAATAGAGCAAAAACTCTCTCTCCCCCCCCCCCCTCTCAGATTCTGTTCTCAGAGCTTATTTTTGGATCATCTTTAAAGCTAGAATTGGGGGCCTTGATGAAGTGACCCGGGCGCGTTTCCACATTTTTTATGAATGACAGGTGTGGTAGATTGATTTTCCTCACTTTTTGGAAAAATCGGAGACGGGTCGATTTTTGGTGATTTTGAGTGATTTTGAACAGTGCCGGCACTGTGAGATTTCTTCAATTTTGGCCAGGTAGGGATGAAAATTTTTTTTCTTCATTATAGTGTCAGGTAGGTGTGTTCGGTCATTTGTAGTAAGAATAAAGTGCTGGAAGAGTGGTGGTGTCAACATTAAGGAAGAAATAGAGCAAAAACTCTCTCTCCCCCCCCCCCTCTCAGATTCTGTTCTCAGAGCTTATTTTTGGATCATCTTTAAAGCTAGAATTGGGGGCCTTGATGAAGTGACCCGGGCGCGTTTCCACATTTTTTATGAATGACAGGTGTGGTAGATTGATTTTCCTCACTTTTTGGAAAAATCGGAGACGGGTCGATTTTTGGTGATTTTGAGTGATTTTGAACAGTGCCGGCACTGTGAGATTTCTTCAATTTTGGCCAGGTAGGGATGAAAATTTTTTTTCTTCATTATAGTGTCAGGTAGGTGTGTTCGGTCATTTGTAGTAAGAATAAAGTGCTGGAAGAGTGGTGGTGTCAACATTAAGGAAGAAATAGAGCAAAAACTCTCTCTCCCCCCCCCCCCTCTCAGATTCTGTTCTCAGAGCTTATTTTTGGATCATCTTTAAAGCTAGAATTGGGGGCCTTGATGAAGTGACCCGGGCGCGTTTCCACATTTTTTATGAATGACAGGTGTGGTAGATTGATTTTCCTCACTTTTTGGAAAAATCGGAGACGGGTCGATTTTTGGTGATTTTGAGTGATTTTGAACAGTGCCGGCACTGTGAGATTTCTTCAATTTTGGCCAGGTAGGGATGAAAATTTTTTTTCTTCATTATAGTATCAGGTAGGTGTGTTCGGTCATTTGTAGTAAGAATAAAGTGCTGGAAGAGTGGTGGTGTCAACATTAAGGAAGAAATAGAGCAAAAACTCTCTCTCCCCCCCCCCCCTCTCAGATTCTGTTCTCAGAGCTTATTTTTGGATCATCTTTAAAGCTAGAATTGGGGGCCTTGATGAAGTGACCCGGGCGCGTTTCCACATTTTTTATGAATGACAGGTGTGGTAGATTGATTTTCCTCACTTTTTGGAAAAATCGGAGACGGGTCGATTTTTGGTGATTTTGAGTGATTTTGAACAGTGCCGGCACTGTGAGATTTCTTCAATTTTGGCCAGGTAGGGATGAAAATTTTTTTTCTTCATTATAGTGTCAGGTAGGTGTGTTCGGTCATTTGTAGTAAGAATAAAGTGCTGGAAGAGTGGTGGTGTCAACATTAAGGAAGAAATAGAGCAAAAACTCTCTCTCCCCCCCCCCCCCTCTCAGATTCTGTTCTCAGAGCTTATTTTTGGATCATCTTTAAAGCTAGAATTGGGGGCCTTGATGAAGTGACCCGGGCGCGTTTCCACATTTTTTATGAATGACAGGTGTGGTAGATTGATTTTCCTCACTTTTTGGAAAAATCGGAGACGGGTCGATTTTTGGTGATTTTGAGTGATTTTGAACAGTGCCGGCACTGTGAGATTTCTTCAATTTTGGCCAGGTAGGGATGAAAATTTTTTTTCTTCATTATAGTGTCAGGTAGGTGTGTTCGGTCATTTGTAGTAAGAATAAAGTGCTGGAAGAGTGGTGGTGTCAACATTAAGGAAGAAATAGAGCAAAATCTCTCTCTCCCCCCCCCCTCTCAGATTCTGTTCTCAGAGCTTATTTTTGGATCATCTTTAAAGCTAGAATTGGGGGCCTTGATGAAGTGACCCGGGCGCGTTTCCACATTTTTTATGAATGACAGGTGTGGTAGATTGATTTTCCTCACTTTTTGGAAAAATCGGAGACGGGTCGATTTTTGGTGATTTTGAGTGATTTTGAACAGTGCCGGCACTGTGAGATTTCTTCAATTTTGGCCAGGTAGGGATGAAAATTTTTTTTCTTCATTATAGTGTCAGGTAGGTGTGTTCGGTCATTTGTAGTAAGAATAAAGTGCTGGAAGAGTGGTGGTGTCAACATTAAGGAAGAAATAGAGCAAAAACTCTCTCTCCCCCCCCCTCTCAGATTCTGTTCTCAGAGCTTATTTTTGGATCATCTTTAAAGCTAGAATTGGGGGCCTTGATGAAGTGACCCGGGCCATTACCACATTTTTTATGAATGACAGGTGTGGTAGATTGATTTTCCTCACTTTTTGGAAAAATCGGAGACGGGTCGATTTTTGGTGATTTTGAGTGATTTTGAACAGTGCCGGCACTGTGAGATTTCTTCAATTTTGGCCAGGTAGGGATGAAAATTTTTTTTCTTCATTATAGTGTCAGGTAGGTGTGTTCGGTCATTTGTAGTAAGAATAAAGTGCTGGAAGAGTGGTGGTGTCAACATTAAGGAAGAAATAGAGCAAAAACTCTCTCTCCCCCCCCCCCTCTCAGATTCTGTTCTCAGAGCTTATTTTTGGATCATCTTTAAAGCTAGAATTGGGGGCCTTGATGAAGTGACCCGGGCGCGTTTCCACATTTTTTATGAATGACAGGTGTGGTAGATTGATTTTCCTCACTTTTTGGAAAAATCGGAGACGGGTCGATTTTTGGTGATTTTGAGTGATTTTGAACAGTGCCGGCACTGTGAGATTTCTTCAATTTTGGCCAGGTAGGGATGAAAATTTTTTTTCTTCATTATAGTGTCAGGTAGGTGTGTTCGGTCATTTGTAGTAAGAATAAAGTGCTGGAAGAGTGGTGGTGTCAACATTAAGGAAGAAATAGAGCAAAAACTCTCTCTCCCCCCCCCCCCCCCTCTCAGATTCTGTTCTCAGAGCTTATTTTTGGATCATCTTTAAAGCTAGAATTGGGGGCCTTGATGAAGTGACCCGGGCGCGTTTCCACATTTTTTATGAATGACAGGTGTGGTAGATTGATTTTCCTCACTTTTTGGAAAAATCGGAGACGGGTCGATTTTTGGTGATTTTGAGTGATTTTGAACAGTGCCGGCACTGTGAGATTTCTTCAATTTTGGCCAGGTAGGGATGAAAATTTTTTTTCTTCATTATAGTGTCAGGTAGGTGTGTTCGGTCATTTGTAGTAAGAATAAAGTGCTGGAAGAGTGGTGGTGTCAACATTAAGGAAGAAATAGAGCAAAAACTCTCTCTCCCCCCCCCCCCCCCTCTCAGATTCTGTTCTCAGAGCTTATTTTTGGATCATCTTTAAAGCTAGAATTGGGGGCCTTGATGAAGTGACCCGGGCGCGTTTCCACATTTTTTATGAATGACAGGTGTGGTAGATTGATTTTCCTCACTTTTTGGAAAAATCGGAGACGGGTCTATTTTTGGTGATTTTGAGTGATTTTGAACAGTGCCGGCACTGTGAGATTTCTTCAATTTTGGCCAGGTAGGGATGAAAATTTTTTTTCTTCATTATAGTGTCAGGTAGGTGTGTTCGGTCATTTGTAGTAAGAATTAAGTGCTGGAAGAGTGGTGGTGTCAACATTAAGGAAGAAATAGAGCAAAAACTCTCTCTCCCCCCCCCCCCTCTCAGATTCTGTTCTCAGAGCTTATTTTTGGATCATCTTTAAAGCTAGAATTGGGGGCCTTGATGAAGTGACCCGGGCGCGTTTCCACATTTTTTATGAATGACAGGTGTGGTAGATTGATTTTCCTCACTTTTTGGAAAAATCGGAGACGGGTCGATTTTTGGTGATTTTGAGTGATTTTGAACAGTGCCGGCACTGTGAGATTTCTTCAATTTTGGCCAGGTAGGGATGAAAATTTTTTTTCTTCATTATAGTGTCAGGTAGGTGTGTTCGGTCATTTGTAGTAAGAATAAAGTGCTGGAAGAGTGGTGGTGTCAACATTAAGGAAGAAATAGAGCAAAAACTCTCTCTCCCCCCCCCCCCCTCTCAGATTCTGTTCTCAGAGCTTATTTTTGGATCATCTTTAAAGCTAGAATTGGGGGCCTTGATGAAGTGACCCGGGCGCGTTTCCACATTTTTTATGAATGACAGGTGTGGTAGATTGATTTTCCTCACTTTTTGGAAAAATCGGAGACGGGTCGATTTTTGGTGATTTTGAGTGATTTTGAACAGTGCCGGCACTGTGAGATTTCTTCAATTTTGGCCAGGTAGGGATGAAATTTTTTTTTCTTCATTATAGTGTCAGGTAGGTGTGTTCGGTCATTTGTAGTAAGAATAAAGTGCTGGAAGAGTGGTGGTGTCAACATTAAGGAAGAAATAGAGCAAAAACTCTCTCTCCCCCCCCCCCCTCTCAGATTCTGTTCTCAGAGCTTATTTTTGGATCATCTTTAAAGCTAGAATTGGGGGCCTTGATGAAGTGACCCGGGCGCGTTTCCACATTTTTTATGAATGACAGGTGTGGTAGATTGATTTTCGTCACTTTTTGGAAAAATCGGAGACGGGTCGATTTTTGGTGATTTTGAGTGATTTTGAACAGTGCCGGCACTGTGAGATTTCTTCAATTTTGGCCAGGTAGGGATGAAAATTTTTTTTCTTCATTATAGTGTCAGGTAGGTGTGTTCGGTCATTTGTAGTAAGAATAAAGTGCTGGAAGAGTGGTGGTGTCAACATTAAGGAAGAAATAGAGCAAAAACTCTCTCTCCCCCCCCCCCTCTCAGATTCTGTTCTCAGAGCTTATTTTTGGATCATCTTTAAAGCTAGAATTGGGGGCCTTGATGAAGTGACCCGGGCGCGTTTCCACATTTTTTATGAATGACAGGTGTGGTAGATTGATTTTCCTCACTTTTTTGGAAAAATCGGAGACGGGTCGATTTTTGGTGATTTTGAGTGATTTTGAACAGTGCCGGCACTGTGAGATTTCTTCAATTTTGGCCAGGTAGGGATGAAAATTTTTTTTCTTCATTATAGTGTCAGGTAGGTGTGTTCGGTCATTTGTAGTAAGAATAAAGTGCTGGAAGAGTGGTGGTGTCAACATTAAGGAAGAAATAGAGCAAAAACTCTCTCTCCCCCCCCCCCTCTCAGATTCTGTTCTCAGAGCTTATTTTTGGATCATCTTTAAAGCTAGAATTGGGGGCCTTGATGAAGTGACCCGGGCGCGTTTCCACATTTTTTATGAATGACAGGTGTGGTAGATTGATTTTCGTCACTTTTTGGAAAAATCGGAGACGGGTCGATTTTTGGTGATTTTGAGTGATTTTGAACAGTGCCGGCACTGTGAGATTTCTTCAATTTTGGCCAGGTAGGGATGAAAATTTTTTTTCTTCATTATAGTGTCAGGTAGGTGTGTTCGGTCATTTGTAGTAAGAATAAAGTGCTGGAAGAGTGGTGGTGTCAACATTAAGGAAGAAATAGAGCAAAAACTCTCTCTCCCCCCCCCCCCTCTCAGATTCTGTTCTCAGAGCTTATTTTTGGATCATCTTTAAAGCTAGAATTGGGGGCCTTGATGAAGTGACCCGGGCGCGTTTCCACATTTTTTATGAATGACAGGTGTGGTAGATTGATTTTCCTCACTTTTTGGAAAAATCGGAGACGGGTCGATTTTTGGTGATTTTGAGTGATTTTGAACAGTGCCGGCACTGTGAGATTTCTTCAATTTTGGCCAGGTAGGGATGAAAATTTTTTTTCTTCATTATAGTGTCAGGTAGGTGTGTTCGGTCATTTGTAGTAAGAATAAAGTGCTGGAAGAGTGGTGGTGTCAACATTAAGGAAGAAATAGAGCAAAAACTCTCTCTCCCCCCCCCCCCTCTCAGATTCTGTTCTCAGAGCTTATTTTTGGATCATCTTTAAAGCTAGAATTGGGGGCCTTGATGAAGTGACCCGGGCGCGTTTCCACATTTTTTATGAATGACAGGTGTGGTAGATTGATTTTCCTCACTTTTTTGGAAAAATCGGAGACGGGTCGATTTTTGGTGATTTTGAGTGATTTTGAACAGTGCCGGCACTGTGAGATTTCTTCAATTTTGGCCAGGTAGGGATGAAAATTTTTTTTCTTCATTATAGTGTCAGGTAGGTGTGTTCGGTCATTTGTAGTAAGAATAAAGTGCTGGAAGAGTGGTGGTGTCAACATTAAGGAAGAAATAGAGCAAAAACTCTCTCTCCCCCCCCCCCTCTCAGATTCTGTTCTCAGAGCTTATTTTTGGATCATCTTTAAAGCTAGAATTGGGGGCCTTGATGAAGTGACCCGGGCGCGTTTCCACATTTTTTATGAATGACAGGTGTGGTAGATTGATTTTCGTCACTTTTTGGAAAAATCGGAGACGGGTCGATTTTTGGTGATTTTGAGTGATTTTGAACAGTGCCGGCACTGTGAGATTTCTTCAATTTTGGCCAGGTAGGGATGAAATTTTTTTTTCTTCATTATAGTGTCAGGTAGGTGTGTTCGGTCATTTGTAGTAAGAATAAAGTGCTGGAAGAGTGGTGGTGTCAACATTAAGGAAGAAATAGAGCAAAAACTCTCTCTCCCCCCCCCCCTCTCAGATTCTGTTCTCAGAGCTTATTTTTGGATCATCTTTAAAGCTAGAATTGGGGGCCTTGATGAAGTGACCCGGGCGCGTTTCCACATTTTTTATGAATGACAGGTGTGGTAGATTGATTTTCCTCACTTTTTGGAAAAATCGGAGACGGGTCGATTTTTGGTGATTTTGAGTGATTTTGAACAGTGCCGGCACTGTGAGATTTCTTCAATTTTGGCCAGGTAGGGATGAAAATTTTTTTTCTTCATTATAGTGTCAGGTAGGTGTGTTCGGTCATTTGTAGTAAGAATAAAGTGCTGGAAGAGTGGTGGTGTCAACATTAAGGAAGAAATAGAGCAAGCAAAAACTCTGTCCCCCCCCCCCCTCTCAGATTCTGTTCTCAGAGCTTATTTTTGGATCATCTTTAAAGCTAGAATTGGGGGCCTTGATGAAGTGAACCGGGCGCGTTTCCACATTTTTTATGAATGACAGGTGTGGTAGATTGATTTTCCTCACTTTTTGGAAAAATCGGAGACGGGTCGATTTTTGGTGATTTTGAGGTGATTTTGAACAGAGCCGGCACTGTGAGATTTCTTCAATCTTGGCCAGGTAGGATGAAAATTTTTTTTCTTCATTATAGTGTCAGGTAGGTGTGTTCGGTCATTTGTAGTAAGAATAAAGTGCTGGAAGAGTGGTGGTGTCAACATTAAGGAAGAAATAGAGCAAAAACTCTCTCTCCCCCCCCCCCTCTCAGATTCTGTTCTCAGAGCTTATTTTTGGATCATCTTTAAAGCTAGAATTGGGGGCCTTGATGAAGTGACCCGGGCGCGTTCCACATTTTTTATGAATGACAGGTGTGGTAGATTGATTTTCCTCACTTTTTGAAAAATCGGAGACGGGTCGATTTTTGGTGATTTTGAGTGATTTTGAACAGTGCCGGCACTGTGAGATTCTTCAATTTTGGCCAGGTAGGGATGAAAATTTTTTTCTTCATTATAGTGTCAGGTAGGTGTGTTCGTCATTTGTAGTAAGAATAAAGTGCTGGAAGAGTGGTGGTGTCAACATTAAGGAAGAAATAGAGCAAAAACTCTCTCTCCCCCCCCCTCTCAGATTCTGTTCTCCAGAGCTTATTTTTGGATCATCTTTAAAGCTAGAATTGGGGGCCTTGATGAAGTGACCCGGGCGCGTTTCCACATTTTTTATGAATGACAGGTGTGTAGATTGATTTTCCTCACTTTTTGGAAAAATCGGAGACGGGTCGATTTTTGGTGATTTTGATGATTTTGAACAGTGCCGGCACTGTGAGATTTCTTCATTTTGGCCAGGTAGGGATGAAAATTTTTTTTCTTCATTATAGTGTCAGGTAGGTGTGTTCGGTCATTTGTAGTAAGAATAAAGTGCTGGAAGAGTGGTGGTGTCAACATTAAGGAAGAAATAGAGCAAAAACTCTCTCTCCCCCCCCCCTCTCAGATTCTGTTCTCAGAGCTTATTTTTGGATCATCTTTAAAGCTAGAATTGGGGCCTTGATGAAGTGACCCGGGCGCGTTTCCACATTTTTTATGAATGACAGGTGTGGTAGATTGATTTTCCTCACTTTTTGGAAAAATCGGAGACGGGTCGATTTTTGGTGATTTTGAGTGATTTTGAACAGTGCCTGGCACTGTGAGATTTCTTCAATTTTGGCCAGGTAGGGATGAAAATTTTTTTTCTTCATTATAGTGTCAGGTAGGTGTGTTCGGTCATTTGTTAGTAAGAATAAAGTGCTGGAAGAGTGGTGGTGTCAACATTAAGGAAGAAATAGAGCAAAAAACTCTCTCTCCCCCCCCCCTCTCAGATTCTGTTCTCAGGAGCTTATTTTTGGATCATCTTTAAAGCTAGAATTGGGGGGGCCTTGATGAAGTGACCCGGGCGCGTTTCCACATTTTTTATGAATGACAGGTGTGGTAGATTGATTTTCCTCACTTTTTGGAAAAATCGGAGACGGGTCGATTTTTGGTGATTTTTGAGTGATTTTGAACAGTGCCGGCACTGTGAGATTTCTTCAATTTTGGCCAGGTAGGGATGAAAATTTTTTTTCTTCATTATAGTGTCAGGTAGGTGTGTTCGGTCATTTGTAGTAAGAATAAAGTGCTGGAAGAGTGGTGGTGTCAACATTAAGGAAGAAATAGAGCAAAAACTCTCTCTCTCCACCCCCCCTCTCAGATTCTGTTCTCAGAGCTTATTTTGGATCATCTTTAAAGCTAGAATTGGGGGCCTTGATGAAGTGACCCGGGCGCGTTTCCACATTTTTTATGAATGACAGGTGTGGTAGGTTGATTTTCCTCACTTTTTGGAAAAATCGGAGACGGGTCGATTTTTGGTGATTTTGAGTGATTTTGAACAGTGCCGGCACTGTGAGATTTCTTCAATTTTGGCCAGGTAGGGATGAAAATTTTTTTTCTTCATTATAGTGTCAGGTAGGTGTGTTCGGATCATTTGTAGTAAGAATAAAGTGCTGGAAGAGTGGTGGTGTCAACATTAAGGAAGAAATAGAGCAAAAACTCTCTCTCCCCCCCCCCTCTCAGATTCATGTTCTCAGAGCTTATTTTTGGATCATCTTTAAAGCTAGAATTGGGGGCCTTGATGAAGTGACCCGGGCGCGTTTCCACATTTTTTATGAATGACAGGTGTGGTAGATTGATTTCTCCCTCACTTTTGGAAAAATCGGAGACGGGTCGATTTTTGGTGATTTTGAGTGATTTTGAACAGTGCCGGCACTGTGAGATTTCTTCAATTTTGGCCAGGTAGGGATGAAAATTTTTTTTCTTCATATAGTGTCAGGTAGGTGTGTTCGGTCATTTGTAGTAAGAATAAAGTGCTGGAAGAGTGGTGGTGTCAACATTAAGGAAGAAATAGAGCAAAAACTCTCTCTCCCCCCCCCCCTCTCAGATTCTGTTCTCAGAGCTTATTTTTGGATCATCTTTAAAGCTAGAATTGGGGGCCTTGATGAAGTGACCCGGGCGCGTTTCCACATTTTTTATGAATGACAGGTGTGGTAGATTGATTTTCCTCACTTTTTGGAAAAATCGGAGACGGGTCGATTTTTGGTGATTTTGAGTGATTTTGAACAGTGCCGGCACTGTGAGATTTCTTCAATTTTGGCCAGGTAGGGATGAAAATTTTTTTTCTTCATTATAGTGTCAGGTAGGTGTGTTCGGTCATTTGTAGTAAGAATAAAGTGCTGGAAGAGTGGTGGTGTCAACATTAAGGAAGAAATAGAGCAAAAAACTCTCTCTCCCCCCCTCCCCCCTCTCAGATTCTGTTCTCAGAGCTTATTTTTGGATCATCTTTAAAGCTAGAATTGGGGGCCTTGATGAAGTGACCCGGGCGCGTTTCCACATTTTTTATGAATGACAGGTGTGGTAGATTGATTTTCGTCACTTTTTGGAAGAATCGGAGAAGGGTCGATTTTTGGTGATTTTGAGTGATTTTGAACAGTGCCGGCACTGTGTGATTTCTTCAATTTTGGCCAGGTAGGGATGAAAATTTTTTTTCTTCATTATAGTGTCAGGTAGGTGTGTTCGGTCATTTGTAGTAAGAATAAAGTGCTGGAAGAGTGGTGGTGTCAACATTAAGGAAGAAATAGAGCAAAAACTCTCTCTCCCCCCCTCCCCCCTCTCAGATTCTGTTCTCAGAGCTTATTTTTGGATCATCTTTAAAGCTAGAATTGGGGGCCTTGATGAAGTGACCCAGGCGCGTTTCCACATTTTTTATGAATGACAGGTGTGGTAGATTGATTTTCGTCACTTTTTGGAAAAATCGGAGACGGGTCGATTTTTGGTGATTTTGAGTGATTTTGAACAGTGCCGGCACTGTGAGATTTCTTCAATTTTGGCCAGGTAGGGATGAAAATTTTTTTTTTTCATTATAGTGTCAGGTAGGTGTGTTCGGTCATTTGTAGTAAGAATAAAGTGCTGGAAGAGTGGTGGTGTCAACATCAAGGAAGAAATAGAGCAAAAACTCTCTCTCCCCCCCCCCCTCTCAGATTCTGTTCTCAGAGCTTATTTTTGGATCATCTTTAAAGCTAGAATTGGGGGCCTTGATGAAGTGACCCGGGCGCGTTTCCACATTTTTTATGAATGACAGGTGTGGTAGATTGATTTTCGTCACTTTTTGGAAAAATCGGAGACGGGTCGATTTTTGGTGATTTTGAGTGATTTTGAACAGTGCCGGCACTGTGAGATTTCTTCAATTTTGGCCAGGTAGGGATGAAAATTTTTTTTCTTCATTATAGTGTCAGGTAGGTGTGTTCGGTCATTTGTAGTAAGAATAAAGTGCTGGAAGAGTGGTGGTGTCAACATTAAGGAAGAAATAGAGCAAAAACTCTCTCTCCCCCCCCCCCCTCTCAGATTCTGTTCTCAGAGCTTATTTTTGGATCATCTTTAAAGCTAGAATTGGGGGCCTTGATGAAGTGACCCGGGCGCGTTTCCACATTTTTTATGAATGACAGGTGTGGTAGGTTGATTTTCGTCACTTTTTGGAAAAATCGGAGACGGGTCGATTTTTGGTGATTTTGAGTGATTTTGAACAGTGCCGGCACTGTGAGATTTCTTCAATTTTGGCCAGGTAGGGATGAAAAATTTTTTTCTTCATTATAGTGTCAGGTAGGTGTGTTCGGTCATTTGTAGTAAGAATAAAGTGCTGGAAGAGTGGTGGTGTCAACATTAAGGAAGAAATAGAGCAAAAACTCTCTCTCTCCCCCCCCCCTCTCAGATTCTGTTCTCAGAGCTTATTTTTGGATCATCTTTAAAGCTAGAATTGGGGGCCTTAATGAAGTGACCCGGGCGCGTTTCCACATTTTTTATGAATGACAGGTGTGGTAGGTTGATTTTCGTCACTTTTTGGAAAAATCGGAGACGGGTCGATTTTTGGTGAATTTGAGTGATTTTGAACAGTGCCAGCACTGTGAGATTTCTTTAATTTTGGCCAGGTAGGGATGAAAATTTTTTTTCTTCATTATAGTGTCAGGTAATTGTGTTCGGTCATTTGTAGTAAGAATAAAGTGCTGGAAGAGTGGTGGTGTCAACATTAAGGAAGAAATAAAGCAAAAACTCTCTCTCCCCCCCCCCCCCTCAGATTCTGTTCTCAGAGCTTATTTTTGGATCATCTTTAAAGCTAGAATTGGGGGCCTTGATGTAGTGACCCGGGCGCGTTTCCACATTTTTTATGAATGACAGGTGTGGTAGATTGATTTTCCTCACTTTTTGGAAAAATCGGAGACGGGTCGATTTTTGGGTGATTTTGAGTGATTTTGAACAGTGCCGGCACTGTGAGATTTCTTCAATTTTGGCCAGGTAGGGATGTAAATTTTTTTTCTTCATTATAGTGTCAGGTAGGTGTGTTCAGTCATTTGTAGTAAGAATAAAGTGCTGGAAGAGTGGTGGTGTCAACATTAAGGAAGAAATAGAGCAAAAACTCTGTCTCTCCCCCCCCTCTCAGATTCTGTTCTCAGAGCTTATTTTTGGATCATCTTTAAAGCTAGAATTGGGGGCCTTGATGTAGTGACCCGGGCGCGTTTCCACATTTTTTATGAATGACAGGTGTGGTAGATTGATTTTCGTCACTTTTTGGAAAAATCGGAGACGGGTCGATTTTTGGTGATTTTGAGTGATTTTGAACAGTGCCGGCACTGTGAGATTTCTTCACTTTTGGCCAGGTAGGGATGAAAATTTTTTTTCTTCATTATAGTGTCAGGTAGGTGTGTTCGGTCATTTGTAGTAAGAATAAAGTGCTGGAAGAGTGGTGGTGTCAATATTAAGGAAGAAATAGAGCAAGAACAAGTCCTACCTGGAACAATAGAGCAAGTTTCCACATTTTTTATGAATGACAGGTGTGGTAGATTGATTTTCGTCACTTTTTGGAAAAATCGGAGACGGGTCGATTTTTGGTGATTTTGAGTGATTTTGAACAGTGCCGGCACTGTGAGATTTCTTCAATTGGTAGGGATGAAAAATTTTTTTCTTCATTATAGTGTCAGGTAGGTGTGTTCGGTCATTTGTAGTAAGAATAAAGTGCTGGAAGAGTGGTGGTGTCAACATTAAGGAAGACATAGAACAAAAACTCTGTCTCCCCCCATCTCCGATTCTGATCTCGGAGCTTATTTCTGGATCATCTTTAAAGCTAGAATTGGGGGCCTTGATGAAGTGACCCGGGCGTATTTCCACATTTTTTATTAATGATAGGTGTGATAGATTGATTTTCATGACATTTTTTTTTATTTTGAGTGATTTTCATAAGTGCCAGCCATGTGAGATTTCTTCAATTTTGGCCAGGTAGGAATGAAAATGTTTTTTTCATTATAGTGTCAGGTTGGTGTGTTTGGTCATTTGTAGTAAGCATAAAATGCTTGAAGAGTGGTGGTGTCAACATTATTGAAGAAATAAAGCAAAAACTATGTATACAGATTCCTGCTATATTATTATTTTATCTTTAATTTATCGAATTTTATGATGCCTTTCCTATATACATAGTCCTTTTTTAAAATAATTACCGTATCAGATTTTTAAAACCTAGAACAAAAGTTTTCAGTTTGTCTGTCTTTTTTATTCCAACAATTTCAGCAGCCATTACTGTTCCCGAGACACCTTGCCTGTGCTATCAAACGAATCCTGTTACTTACAGCACAGGAGCACCAAAGAGTTTGAAGAGTGCTTTACAAGTCATCAGTCAAATTAAGCAGAAATGGTCTTAGCTTTGCAAACCGGTGTCAAAGGGTCAAATCAAGTATTCCAAGCCTTCCAAGGACTAGTATGATGTAAGTCAGTATGGACAATATATTAAAGGTCCAAAAGCATCAAAGTCTTTAAGGTACTCGCCCCACGCCGCAGCATGTCATCGAAGAAATGACCCCTTGATGATAGGGATATGGATTGCAAGTGTTCTGGAGGCTCCAAGACAACTGTCTATAGCAGGTTCTGGTACTTGCATAGTGGGTCTTCAAACCCTTGGTATAGAAAGTACAAACCAGCAGCTTAATCTGGAAGTTAAAAAGAAAAAACAGCCATAAGTCCATGCATTAAAATCATGTTGAAATCTCTTTTTGGAAATTAGAAAAACGACTATTGCAATTATTAGAGAAGGCTTAATTAACTTTGAGTGTGCATTTTTTATGAACTGATACTTCCTTGTGAACAAAAACTCTGAAAAGATTTCAACATTTTGTATTTTTGGCAATAATGAGAAATGAATGAACATTCATTGATTAATTATTATCATTATTTATTTATTTATTTATTTTTTTGCTATTTCCACTTGAGGGTGCTTACGCAAATTTGGCAGATTTCCCAAGTTTTGGGTTAAAAGCACAATGTTGTTATTTTGGGTCTTTATGAGGTAATGTGATTTTGTCAGCATATTAGTTAAATGAACAACTTTGTCTGGATGCCCCACTCCTGCCTCAAATGAGATTTTAAAAGCAAACATCAATATCTATAAAGACAAGTTTTAATGCTTATTTTTGAACACATTTCACATAAATCACATTTCACATGATGATCTGGGCTGATTTTGTCAAAGTTAAAGAAACCCCATTTTGAACACTGATGACAATTTAAGTAAAACCATGTTACTCATGGATCTCAATCTTACAGAAAAGGTAAATTGGACTGAAATACAGCTTGAGTTAGAAAACTGAACTGTTTGCATTCTTTTTCTGAGAGTTATTTATTTATTTAATTATCATTATTATTATTATTATTTATTATTATTATTTTCAAAATAATTTTTTTTTCACATATTAGCATTTTCTTCGTGAGACTTGGAACTCCCACGGGATGAAATTCCAGCTCCCACTCTCAAGCCCCTGGGGAGCTTTTTGAAATAATATAAAGATGAAATTTGGGTTTTTTAAAATAATTAAAATAATGATGTCAGGAAGGCGTGTTTTGTTTTTTCTAGCCATCCACAGGTAAATTTTTTTTTTCAATATTTCTTGTGAATTAAAAAAATATTTTTCCATCCCCCTCCCCAACCTCAAACCCCTGAGGAGCTTTTTGAAGTACTATAAAGATGCAATTTGGGGATTTAATGATGAGATGTTGATATGTTTAGACAATTATTGTGAATGATCCCTTTCCGTCTCAGCACTGATACTCCTCCGCACCATTACTCCCTCGCACCGATAGGCCTATACTACCCCTTACACTCCATCGACCTCACCCGCATCTTAAAGCTCCTGCAACGATACTCTCTCACAGCCTTTGCAATTGGTTAAAACTGCTACCAACAAAACACAATGATTGATCTAAAAACTCTCGAAATACTATTTTTCCGAAAGTGCACCACCCTCTTGGGACCCAAAAGTGACACATTTCATTAGAAATATTGTGGAAAAATAAGGGAATTACTAAAGTTGGTCTGCTTAGTAACAAAGTACATAGTCGATCTAATATGTATGCAGCTCGGCTTTGTGATTATTAAGAAATATCTGTATACTTCACTTCGTTCTTCAACAGTGGTTACTGTATACAATATGTGCATCTTCTTCTTGATTTGTTAATTAATTATTTTACTAAAAGTATCTTTTTAACAGAAGATAGCAAAGACGACATAATCTTTTCTTCAGGGGCCACTCTATTCGTAAAAGAAATTGAAACAACAACAACAACAAAAAAAAAAAAACATTGTTTAAGCGAGAAATTGCCGCCTTTGTCCTCCTGGAAATGTGAGATTCTACAATTTAAGCTGTCCTTGGGCGATTGTAGGAACCACTGCAGGGGCGGATCCAGAGCTATATACTGACAGTCTTCCAAATTATCTTTGTTGATTCATCCTCCAATTTTGACCGTCTTCCAACATTAAAAATTGGATACCCGTCAATGTAAACTTGAAAATCTGACCGTCTTCTGGAAGACCCAGAAGACGGCCTAAATCCGCCCCTGCACTGAACACCTACAGTATAATGCGCTTAAATTACTGTTTTTTCTTTACGGTTCTGTTTGTAATAGAAATCTAGGACAGAAAAAATTACAAGTTGAATGTAACATCATAAATCCTTAAAAATAGATAACAAATCCGATTGTGTTTATTTCCAGTATGCAGCAAGATCGTTATTAAGAAATCAATAACGAACAGCTCTCAGGGGCGAATCCAGGATTTCGAAGACTAGGTGGTTAGTTTTTATTGACCCCGCTTCTACGTGGACGGAACGGTTCATTTTTAACATTGAATAAATTAATTGAATTAATATTCATTAAAATTAAATCAAATAAAATAACGATGCATGATGATTAGTAATGCAAGATTTATGCCGCAAAGTCGCTTGTCAGACTACATCTAAGATGATCTCACGACATACTTGGGTATGGCTGTTTAGATGTAGGGGGTAGAGGCACTATTTGAAGGCAGCTGAAGGAAAAATCGAAAGGAGTTCGATGGCATTTAGCATTACATGGTCCATTTCTCAGTAAAGAATACTAAATAAAGAAATTATACATACTTCAGGATGGCTCACTGCGGTTTTCGTCCACACATAGGCAACCAGTAATTCGGACTCTACTAGCGATAATGTAAACACACCTTGAATGCCCATTTATGTATTTGCTTTTCTAGTTAAACTTAGCAATGTGTATTAATTTTGTTCGAAAAAAAAAAGCATTCCACTGTAATTTGCGACCGCGTCCATGTGCACCAATGCAGGCCTATTCTATTTATGGAGATGGTCACATAATCAGCAAAACGGAAACTTAACTGGTACATGTACAAGTTTCGAAATAAAATGTTTGTCAAACCTTTATAATATCTAGAGCTTTTGTTGTTTGAAACATGTTTAACTAAAATGTAAGAAAAACGAAAAAAGTAAGCAGCAAGCTGGTAGGCAGTAAGTGAAAGCCTGGTCTGAACACTGAATTTCTAGGTAAGCATGTATTTTTCACACCCCCTAATTTCATTTCCACAACGATCCGTGAATGAGGTTAAAAAGCAATAACATACTTGTGTGACAGGACAAAATGCTTTGTTTATTACGCCACTTTATCTTGTCAAATGAAGCATGAATTTGAAAAACCATGAAAACTAGAGGATCAGAGAGGTGATACCGCCTGAGGGTATTGTACCACCAGCTGGAGTAAGCTCATTCGTATAGAAAAGTGAAAAAAGGGACACCACCTCCAGTGTTGTGCTGGACAAGCTCTACATGCAGTAAGCAAAAGTTCTAAATAGTTTTGTTGAAAATTACCATTTAAAACAAAATCATGAGGAAAAGTAAAAGTTTAAATTCAAATTTGTGAAGTGCAGTTCATGGCAAAAAGTAGGTCAAAACTCAATTTCAAGAACACAGATTGTCAGCATATGACTGCCTATTCAAGTTCAATAGTGATTATGGGCATATCTCTGCTAGTTTTGGAGATAGAAAAGTTGCAAAGTTGCGCGGCTCATTATAAAATCGCCACCTTTTAAAATTTCCAGTTGTACTAAGTGCACGTGGTTTGCAGATTAATTTTAGCCATTAAGAGCGTTAGATTGAAACCTTTTGCCGCTACAAATACAACAACTTGATTGTTATCTTACGCGATTATCAAAAACAGACAATAGCAAGAATCACTTACCTGCTGTAGGTTACAAGGGCGACCAACCCAGGGGCGGGACCAGGATTATTTGAAGGGGGGTCCACGGATGCAAAACCGACCCTTATCTTAGAGGGCGAACGGTGCTATTTGGTACTTTTTAGAACTACATGTATGATTCGGCTAGAGAAAATACTTATTTCATAAGGGGACCATCGGTGTGATTATTTTTAGAAACTGAAGGGGAGGAGGTCAGGACCCCCTGACCCCCCCCCCCCTCCCAATCCGCCACTGCAACTACCAATGGACCTCGGTGGACACAGGTTAATTACATATCTGGCATTTGTGTCATAGGTTGTGCATTTAAGCTTTAAACTTAAGTTTTATAAATATTAAAGTACCTACCCTTTAACGCGAAGTAAGAATCACGGTCAGCCACCTTTGTTTATGAGACAGTAATCAGTGTTACGCCGACGACCATCACCTGATCTATTGAATTAAACGAGTGGAGTAGTAACGAACCCTTGGAACGAATTTGAGAAATAAGCAAACCTGACTTTATCGAGTGTAGGGGAGTTCGATTTTCTAAAAAAAAAAAAAAATGTACATTATATTTATAAAAATTCAGTCGGGGTCAAAACTCCCCCCCCCCCCCGCCCCTCCTAAATCCACCACTGGCACAAATCTTTTGTCCTGTACCATCTAAACTGCGTCACGTACAGCTCGATGTAGCGAGTCAATATAAATATAATTTCAATCGGTTGACGAGAGGAATTAAAGTGAAATTAATTTCTCTCTGGTTATGACACGCCAGAAGAGGGCGGGATTGGTGTAGGGGAGTTTTCGTGTCATTTAGGCGATTGACACGGTACTGTTAACACGCTTATGATTACGACTCCGTAGACGACATGGTTGATGAGTCCAGTGGAAGCGAACACTTTACCTTGGCTGATGTAATGAAAAAAATGGAAAGTAAAAAGAAAGAGACGAAAGACTATTTCGACCATAGACTGTCTACTTTTAATGCCGAAGCCGGTAAAACCTGAAAGTCGACAATATTTATCTTGGAAAATAGAAGGTAATCACCAGCAATTTGACTCAACAGTATTTGAAAATAAGATTATTGTGGTGAACAAACTGACAGTGCCTTACAGTCTTGGCAAGAGAAACAAACTTATCAGAATTGCTGACACTTTCGACACTGTTAAGGAACATACTGTTAATCCTCTTGCTTGTGATTCTGAGAGCGAGAGAGCTACAAAGAAAATAAAAGAAAACAAAAAGGGAGCCAAAAAAATAAGGTTATATCAGCAGACCGACCGATAGGTGTGGTGGGCGATACTTCTCAGCGGAGAAGTCTTTATCGCAGCAGCGGGTCGTGACTTTGCTTAGCTTGTTGAGGAAAGGGCCATTTCATGCTTGAGTGACCAACTTACAGAGGGGAAAGTTATTCTACCAGAGTCCAACCCCAGAGATAAAGGAACATCTGGAATGGGATAGAAGGCGGAAGCATTGAAAAATAGATAAGTACCCGGTACATGTATGAGTGCGTTAGTTTCAATCAAGAGTTGCATAATTATGAACATGAGCAAAATCAGAAATTCATACCCGTGAAAAGTAGGTTAAGAACCAATTTAAGTTTTTGGGAAGAAGTAGGGTATTCATTTTTTATTCTAGACTTGATAAAAATGGTTATAAATTTCCGTTTATAGCAACACCCTGTGGGATGAGGAAAGATAACAGCTTTCACCATTGAAAAATAAGTTTTTTGTTAAAAAGCTATTCTTGAATTGAAAAAGATGCGTTTGATTAAAAGGTGTAGCAAACAACCAATTGTTGATAACCCTTAAACAGAAGCAGTGCATAGCAGTGAAAAATATAGATTGATTTTAGATGTACGAGAAGTAAACAAACATGTCTGTAAGCAGTCTGGTAGTTACGGACATTTGAGAACGGCTCTTATGTTTATGAAACTGTGTGGTTGGTTGATTAAATTTGATTCAGCTAATCAACATCTAGATATCTATTATCCTCATACGGATTATTGAGGTTTTTCATGGAAAATTCAAGATCAGCAGATTTATTTTTGATTCTTAGTTCTTCCATTTGGGTTATCATTAGCACTTAATATTTTTTTCAAAATTGACTTGGCAATTAATCAAAGAATGGTTCGATGTAATTGGATGACGGTCTGTGGTACTGTGGTAACATAGATAGATTGGAGCATCAGGGTGCTGAGATCAAAGATGATATTGCTAAGTCAGGTTTTATGTAAATATATGAGAATACTATTTGGTCGTAGGTACAGAGTCTGGCATTTATAGGCATCGAAATAGATATTAGTATTGGGGAAATCAAAGTTCTTGATATTAGATTAGCAAGTGCTAAGAGATCTGACATTATATTCGCACGAAAGTGAGCAGAGGTCTGGCTATGTCGGTCGGATTATACTATGTCTCATGTGTTGGGAAGTGTAACGCAACTAATGACAAATTATATTAGCATGGTTATTTCAAGTGCTTTTTCTTAGAATCAGAAAATGTGTGTGAAAGCATGCAGTCAAATTAGACCTTGGTGTAGTAAATCAGAATTTTACAGTTTTCACCTCAGTGCAATAAGGTAGTTTATTCTGATGCTAGTAGTACTGGGTTTGGAGGATATTGTGTGGAGACACCTAAAAGGGTGTGTTGCGGGGAATGGTCAGCTGACGAAGCGACGGAGAGCTCTACTTACAGAGATCTGATAGCTGTTTTCAGGGTCCTGTTCTCCATGGCAAACACGTTGAGTGTTTTGAGATTGAAGTGGTTTTCTGATAGCAAAGATGTTGTAAACATTAAAGAAAAAAGTAGCATGAGGAGTAAATTACAACCTATTATTTTTGATGTTTTTCTTCTAATGGAGTTATTCAATAGAAATGAAAGGATACTGAGAGAAGAGAATACCCATGCAGATTATATAAGTAGACGTGTGGATGTTGACAAATGGGGTATTTCTAAAGAATTATTCTCACATTTTGATAAGATATGGGGTCCTCATGAAGTGGATTGGTTAACGTCCTGCTACAATGCTAAAGTACATATTTTACTCTAGATTTTAGAATCCAGGAACAGTGAATGGGACACGCGTCATTTACGGATCTATCCTGGTCCTCAGATCAAATTCAGTCTCTTATTTCTACCAATGAGTTACAACAGACTCCTTGTTTCTATATTGTTTCCGACAGACTGTTCTGGTCCTTCACCTGTAAATATCCATCATGACGTAATCAAATGTGGCACCGAAACGTGCCCTTGGCTGACTCTGTTATGGTCTCAAAATTTTTGAAGCTTTAAGCTTTTAGATGCTACCTAGTTTCTTATTGAAAAGTCGAGATATAGAGGTGGCAATTGGCTTTTGATAAATCGGGTTAAATCGTATTTATGCCCAGTAAAAGTTCTTGAAAATATTTAGATTTCATTGGTAGGCCTCGATCCTAGCTACAGCTTTTCAAATTTACATGGCCTATTTTAAATATAATATCGTTGAATTACAATGACAGTTATGTATGAAAATTGTATAACGACGAGGGGGAGTATCGGTGCGCGTACAACAGTAATTTATGAATACATTTTACAGTATTATGGAATATACATGAATATTAGCGCCCGTGGTCTTATTGATCAATTAATGTGTGAATGAATAAGTCAAATCCACATGTATATCTGGGGCGGATCCAGGATTTTTTGGAAGGGTGGTGGTGTTTTTTTTACGGATTGACAAGGCCTCGGAGTGCAAGGCCGACCCTCACCCCTTTGGAGTTATGTTTGGGGCACGCTCGAGGGCCACGAAAAAGGGTGTTTTAGAGGGAAAATATCTCCATTTGATACGGTTTATAACTATTATTCAGCTATAGATTTTGGGTGTAATTTTTTTATCAGAAATCGAAGGGAGGAGGGGGTCTGGATCCCCCCTGACACCCCCTCTTTATCCGCCATGTACATGTATTAGACCGTGAACATTCGTGAACAGTTTCAACCACAGTCCCTCGCCTGAAATGAGCCATGCCTGTCTGTAATTTGCATAACAATTACTTGCTCATCGTAGTGAGAGCTGTATTTCCGAATGCTCAGTAGGCAGTAGGACACAGCTAGGTGAAGACGCAATGTTCAACGTGCGGGTGCAGTCGCAACGCAGTCGTATGAGGCGTAGAAGCAAATGCATGTTTCGTAAGTAGCACTTTTTCTTCAGTATCGTATGTCAGTTGATAGAAAGAGAGTAGAAAAATGCAAAGAAATTTGCGACGAGTATTTACGGGTATGTTACTACTCTTTGTTGTCGTTGTCGCCTGTCGTTTCTGTTATGCCACTCAAAATATTATTTAGCAAATTAGTAAATGGGCATATTACCACAAAGATCACGGACATATTTACATGATGGTACCGTACTTGTCACAGTTCCGAGCTTTTGATCCTAAGACAATGAAGGATAGTCAGTTTTAGTAGGTTTGTTAATTTCATTATACATGTACCTGTAAAATGCTTGTAAGCAGTGTTGAAACACGGGGAAATGATTTATTCTAAAGCGAAATATGGTTCCCAAACGCGTGATGCAAAGCGATTTTAGATATTACAACTTTATATAGTAGGTAAAATAAATAAATAGTGATAACCTACACAAACTAGAGGAGTGTTTTCAATATTTTTTTTTTTCAAAGCAAGATATCTGAAATATCTTTATTACTAACTTCAGGTCTTAAATGTGGCGTTAGGCAACATAGAATCGATTGCTTTTTTGGGGTGCTATCTGAGCCTGAACTATGGACAAGTCAGATATTGTTAACATTACCTTCTTATTTCAGAAGTCCACTGAGATACTGAGAACTGCACGGCACCTGGCTGCTAGCAACCAAGCCTGTCATTCACCCTCTGGAACCCTACGCACATCCATGCATCTTTTGTTTTAAAATTGAATAAATACGTTTGTCATTCCTTGTGTTCTTATTCACTTCCATATGAAATGATGATAAAATATTAATAATAATAATAATAATAATAGAGGGTTAGGGGTAAAATTGTAAAGATATTATTGTTTGAGCACTTTCAAATTAAATCTGCTAAAACTGATCTGTAAGCATTGTGTTTGGGATTGATGATTTCTCCAGTAACAGAGGATGTCGTAAATCGAAAGGATTAAAAGTTTTGTTAATATGCCCAGTATTTTGTAAATAATTGAGAGCATTTTAAGAATACATCTACAGGATTTCCAACAGCCCACATTTATAAATACAATTTGTATGAATTTACGATATTGCTTTTTTAAAAATCTGTCCTACATTTTTTATAGTGAGACGGGTTTTTTAATATCTATTTATAAATTAGTTCATCCTCCCAGATAAAATTTTCTTAATTTAATATAAGTCCATATTCTAAGGGTTTTGGTTTGCTAGAGAAAATTGTTTCAAATTTCACGACCTTCTCATCAAACGAACGCTTCAATTTTAAATTAAAACGGAAATATAAGAGATCTTGACACACTTTTGAAATGGGAACAATGAAATTTGCTCCTCCACCCAAAACTTAGAACTGCATATTCTGATATGTTTGAAAATGTCTCATTTAAATCATAATTAAAATAAATTGATCCTTTTATATAAAGAAATGGACTCGCCCCACCTGTCACCCCTCAAATCGAATGGACTTGTCCCACCTGTCACCCCTCAGATGAAATGGACTCGCCCCACCTGTCACCCCTCAAATCGAATGGACTCGCCCCACCTGTCACCCCTCAAATCGAATGGACTCGCCCCACCTGTCACCCCTCAAATCGAATGGACTCGCCCCACCTGTCACCCCTCAAATCGAATGGACTCGCCCCACCTGTCACCCCTCAAATCGAATGGACTCGTCCCACCTGTCACCCCTCAGATGGAATGGACTCGCCCCACCTGTCACCCCTCAGATGGAATGGACTCGCCCCACCTGTCACCCCTCAGATGAAATGGACTCGCCCCACCTGTCACCCCTAAGATGAAATGGACTCGCCCCACCTGTCACCCCTAAGATGAAATGGACTCGCCCCACCTGTCACCCCTCAGATGAAATGGACTCGCCCCACCTGTCACCCCTCAGATGAAATGGACTCGCCCCACCTGTCACCCCTAAGATGAAATGGACTCGCCCCACCTGTCACCCCTCAAATGGAATGGACTCGTCCCACTTGAAAACTTTCAATGCAGGTCAGTGGTGGGTGGAAGGGTATCACGTGATTTTCGGGAGCCAATGAAATAAGCAGGAATTTTACACTCCGTTATAGGTAAACAAAATGGCACGTTCGACGCACCAGGAGGATTGTTTATTTAGGAGGCATGCACATAAATTTGGTGGGTATTTTAAAAGCATTTTACTATTTACAACGATCAGTACCATCTCAACTTAACTCATGTGAAGTGATTTTCAAGTGTTTGGTCTGTTTATGTTTTTATGACAATTTAAATTAGGCATAGCTTCATATGTAGTTTGACAATTGTAAACTGAAGTTTTCACACCACAAGCCTTCTTTCAAATGAAATATCTCGAAAAGCACTGGGACGATTTTTTTCCAACTTTTCAGTAATGTTGCTCATTTATTTGTTGACAAAAAGTGCCGATGGCACCCGATGGCACCCCTGGATCTTTGGAGTTATAGACGGTATAATCCTTCATACCCAATTACGACCATTTTTGTAGGAATGCGTCTTTATAATGTTAAACTCCCTCATTAAAAAGCATATATCTGAAAAAGTAAACGGTAGATTTTTTCCAAATCTTAATCTGACGTTTTTCGTGTACCTTTTTACATAATATGTAGCCTGCAACTGACAGCACCCCTGGGTCTTGGGATATATAGACAATGCAGTGCCATGGCAAATTACGGCCATTTTTGTTTGAGTGAATTTTGGATCACGCAGACCCCGTCTTTCAAATCAAATATCTGAAAAAGCAATCGGACAATTATTTTCAAAATTGTCAGAAATGTTGCTTAGATATTGGTTAGCAAAAAGAGCCTATGGCACCCAATGGCACCCCAGGATCTTGAGAATTATAGGCTGTATATAGTGCATGCCAAAGTACTGTTTTGGTTATCCCACGGCCAGCATTTATAACAACAGCATAATTGCACTTGTATATCACTTACATGCTTGTCTGTATTTTAAAGCATAATGTGCAATCTGATCACTATACAAGCACATTCCTACAACTGTTGAAGGGCTAGTCATGGTATTAGTCAGTTACAACTACTTGTCATTCACTGTGTATGATGTACAAGAGCCTATTATATCTCAACTGTAGCTCCATATAATAGCACTCTTTTATGCCACATACAGTAATTGGCTCAAGTACATATCAAATAAACATTTTTTTTTAAATACTGATGATAGTCTCATATCTTTTTCAGCATGGACTACAATTTTTATTTTTGAAATGCTGTGCACTATAAAGGTGAGAAGTAATTCATCGGAATGCCATAGTTGTAAACTTGTGACTTATGTTTCCATTGCTCATCTATTTCGTTAACATTGACAAAAACATGTTCTGTGTTTGTTTTGCCTAAACTTTCATTTTAATCTTACTATCATAAAAATTGAAATCATATTTAAGTATAATGGTAACAGGTTACCTAAAAAGTTGAAGCCTTATCCAGTTAAATAATAATAATATCAAATATAAAACATTTACTGCTTTTTAATTTCAGGGAATGGAAACAGCTTTTAACCTCATAATAGGATACCGCCTATGGATTGTAGCTGAAATTAGAGACTTGAGATAACAGGAATGATGTTTGTTATTTCCAAAATCTGTGCCTTCATGGAGTGTGACATTGTAATAAACATGATTGCTTTTTAATTACTCAGTCATCAAATGTTAAATTAGTAGTTTGTCACAATATCAAATATTGTATTATCTGCATAGAGAATTCCCCTCATCTTTTGTAAGTTAAGTTTTGATTAATTAAGTAAAGTGAGTAGTAAGTCTCATGAACTTGGAGAAAATTAAATACTGCAGATCTTGAAAAAACTTCGTTTATTGTGATTTCTGTCAGGTATGAGGATTTGTAAATGTTGATAATACATTACATTTTCTGTCTCTTATTATATGCATTTACCATGATTTCTCACTCTGAGTAATGTTCGCATCTGGCAAACTAACTTGAAATTCAAGGCATATTTTATAGTTTTAAAAAAGTGATATTAAAATCTGACCAATACGAATTTAAAGTAATCTGAATTCTATCAGGATTTCAGTCTTGCCTGTGCTATGTATGTATTTGTAGGTTGTCACCCTTTTAAATCATTTAAAAAGTATTATTATATTATTTCAATATTTTGTGAATATTTAAATGAGTTATAAAATTTATAAGAAAAATGTAAGAAATAAAATATACTGTTAATTATGTTTTTATGAAATATGTGAAATAAAAAGTTTATAATCATATCAAAGTTCTTCCATTTGTTTATGATAATTTTGTCATTTTACATTTTCTTTGCCTTAAACTTTGGTCAAGCTTACTTTCCAAAAAAAAAAAAAAAAAAAAAAAAAAAAAACTTTGTCACATGCCCTTTCTTATAGTTATCTGAATTATCAACTTGTCATAATTTACTATTTTAATTTCTAGAGTTAATTATTATTCTTATTCAAACAAGAAATTATCAATTATACACAGAAAAATTAAAGTCAATAACAAATCAACACTGCCAGCAAATTTTACTCTGCCCAAGCTACAGTCACTATATATAGGATAGTAGGCCTACACACTGACAGAGATGTGATACCTATGCCACGGTGACATTTTACAACTCTACTCGTCGGTTTGTTGATCATAAATTGCACATTTTTTCAAGTGTTTCATTATTAGTTTGTAGCATCCATATTTATATTTATATACATTTATACATAATGAAACAAAGTCGGCGTAACGTTACGCAAATGCCCCAATAAACAATGCATCGCACACAGTTGCGCCAACGCTTTACTGGACGAAGACGCAGGAAGACGTCGCCGGGAGCTCACTTTCGATGTTCACTCTTCGACGGCAAAACGTCAAATGACTGACGTGCGTGCGCATCTTTTGACGTATCACGTGATACCCTTCCAACCACCACTGAATGCAGGTCGTCTTCTTACAGGGTCTAGCTATCCAGTGACCAACCAGGAGCATAGCTTGCACTGCGATGCGCGACTTTTTCTTATGCAAATTACAACTGGTACAGTGCATGGCACATTTGAGGAGTTGCTGTGGAAATTGGTCTCAAAGAACGGCGAAATTATGGAAATTATTTTACTATTGTGACAAGGCTATTACCCGCGTAGACCTATTTGTCACCATACATAATATTTTTCTAGGACAACTAGTTTATATTAAATCAAAAACTAAAAATAGCAATGAAGATAGGTATAACAAGTAAATGATGATGCTCATACATTCGGGGAGTAGCTTTGCGTAGGATGAAAAATATTGTATTGTACGCCCCCCTGGCTGTCGATTGTAAGTAATAGACATAAACTGGCCCGCTCGAAGATTCTGCGGGTCCGTGGTCAAAGTTAAATAAAAATAACCATGATTAAGGGAAGTTATTGAAGCTATCAATTTAAGATTTTAGAGATACTAATAAATTTACCTTTTTTAACACTGGTCGTATTCACAAAAGATCGTAAACATTACAGAGAGAAGGAAAAGTACCCAAGAGAAGGGAGGTGGGGGGGTGTGTGTGTGAAGGAGCGCAATGTGAAACAAATTAATATTATGTTCTTATTTATCTATTCAATTTCATAAATAATTTGTAAACTCTTCACTCTTGATTCAAATAAATAAAAAGCAACAATTAAAACTTGTAGTACTTGCCACAGAAGCCAAACTGAAGTAAAACATTTGAAATAGCATAAAAAGAGGAAGACAAGTAAAAAAAATTAAATTCTCAAATTTTTAGAAACTAATAATCTTTCTTCGACAGTATCCTTAACATAACCGTCTTTTGTGTTTTCAGATCGCCATCTACCGTGTTTCTTAAACAGTCTGTCTTTAGTCCCTGCATTAGAATCCAGCATATGAAATCAAACAAACGGAAAGTACTCGGAGATCCTTCAAAGTGACTTCAGAACTCATAAAATTAGTAACCAATTTAGAAATGTGCTTAGCAGTTACAGGTTCCTTTTTTGTTACTCTATGATCTTTCCGTCTCTGAGATGCTTCCTTCACTGCAATAACGAATTTTGACTCGCAATTTCGGATTTTTCTTACAGTTGGCTGTACCATGAAACCATTTTAAAGTGTAAAAAGATGTCTAAACCGCAGCAGAATAATTACAAGTTTGTGACAAATTTTGAAGATAAAAAGCAACAATCGAGTCTTTCGCTGTAAAGAAAGAGGTCACACCGATCGTATTACACCGTTCAAGCCATTTTTGGAAGCCGTAAGAATATTTTCTCACTGTGTTGTCTGCTCTTGACTTCAAAATGACATCTGGTAATGAATCTGCTAAAGCCTTCAAACTTTTATTGCTTGTAACCTTCACGTCTTGGAGGATAGCATTATCAAGAAAACATGAAAAAGGAAAAAAAGAAAATTTTTGAAAACAAAACTCTAGCAATCGTTCCCATAATCTCTGTTCATTCTGGACAATAATCATGTCCATGTTAACTGTCATTGATCAATGATTGTGATCCTAATGGCCATTTCTTCCATTCCTTCCTTCAATGTTGCAGAACTCCATTACAGCATGTTGTATCGATAACCCATTGGTAACTAGAGCGCAGACCTCCGCCAAGGCAGCGATTTTTTATTATTATTGATTTTTGATTGATTATTGATCCGGATCACCACCAAAAAATAATCATCTCTTCCTTGGCCCACTTCGTGCAGTTCCTGAAAAATTCATCAAAATCGGTCTAAGAAATACATAAACAAAGCCATCTCCATTATATCAATGATCCAGTGATCGTCTGTTTATCTCTCCTTCGAAGAAAGTGAGTTTTAAATTCTATAAACAGATGACCAATTATTCATCTACTTTAAATCCCTTTAAATATGAAAAACTTATTCGTATTTAAAACAAATGGTCCCAAACCGGGTTTTCTGGCATCTGAATAGACCGTTTTTAACTTACTAGGCAAGCTTTGTACACGTAGACTTTTCTCATTTAAAAAAAAAAAAAGAAAACTAAATTGTCTTTCCAAAAATTAATTCTTTAATGCAAGACATTCGTCTTTAATATTAATATTAAAATCCCAATGCTTCCTCTAGTTATTTATCTAGATACATTTCCAATCAATGGAGACATAATAATAAAACAGAAATAATTTTACCTGTAACCCTGGCCAATTTTATAGCTGTTATATACGGTAAATCTGAAACCAATTCGTCTAAAAGACACAGAGCATTACTAGTACATGTAGAAAGCCTTCTTTCGGGAATAAACAATCCCCTTACTTCCATGTCCCAAATAATCCCCAACCATTCCAATTTGTTGACTGGTTCTAATTTACTTTTTTCAGCGTTTAAAACAAAATCTGCTTTAAACAGATCCATTTTAATTTTTTAGAATGTAGTTTTAAATGTAATATATTTTTCTAGGGAATTTTCAGACACAATACCGTCATCTAAATAAACAACAATGGGGATTCCATTTTTCTCCAATACCCAACTAAACGTCTAAGTATTTTAGTAAAAATAAACGGTGCTGAAGAAAGGCCAAACGAAAGTACCAAAAAAAAAAAAAAAAAAAAAAGAATTCTTTCCGTTGATTTAAAAAAGTTTGAGATGCCGGAGCAATATCTAAATGGTGAATAAATAAATAAACACAACACTTAACTGCAGAATTATCTCAACAAATATTATCTGTGGTCTTGCTCACATTCCCAAAAGTGAGAGTGTAATATGCCTTTGGTCCATGCAACCAGATCTCTTGTCCTCCTTGTCTGTTCAGCCTAAAATATAAAATTGCAAGACAGCTATTTAATTCTTAATGCATAACTCTATTAAAAAGGAAAATGTCCATGATGGAAAAAAACTCATTTATTTTTTCTACCTGAAGATATGGAAAATGGTGCAATAGTTTGTGTTGTTCTCATGCATATCTACTCACAGTGATTTTTGCCCCATGCCAAATGTCCCACGAATGTTTTATCCCGATTCATTTTTTTTTTCTGAAATAAGAAAAATTTAGCTAAATATATAGAGAGATATAAAAAAAATAGCAAGAATTGCAACTAAATAATCACATACATGTAGATACATTTCACATACTAAATTTGCTTTCTAATTATTATAGTAAGACCTAAACAGCACTTTGTACTTAAGTGTGCAACAAGGGCATCTTTGACCACTTCTGTTGCACTGATTCCTTTTTTTTTTTTTTCAGGAAATCCATAGCCCTGACAAACCCTTCCTTCTCCATTACAGAGCTACTCAGCTTGGTTTCTTTCTTCCTTACAACTTCTGCTTCCAACACATCCCCTGTTTCATAGTCAACAATAATGCTCGCGCAATATTGTGCACTATGTTCTGGGCTGTCCATTCTGCCATCAACTATGAATAAATGGGATATATCGAAACACGGACATCATAAATATGTGGTGCGACAATTCCTAAAACAACACTTGGTGGGATTTAGGACACATTCCTATAGACACCACAGGTCTACATTGATCGACCAGACTTGGCATGGATTTTCACTGCTATCAGCTGAATAGGTAACCCCCCCCCCCCCTCTAAGAAATAAAATTGTTCATGTTCCTTTTGTTGATATATATATATATATATATATATATATATATATATATATATATATATATATATATATATATATATATAATTTCCAAAGGAATAGGCCAATTTTATAGCTGTTATATACGGTAAATCTGAAACCAATTCGTCTAAAAGACACAGAGCATTACTAGTACATGTAGAAAGCCTTCTTTCGGGAATAAACAATCCCCTTACTTCCATGTCCCAAATAATCCCCAACCATTCCAATTTGTTGACTGGTTCTAATTTACTTTTTTCAGCGTTTAAAACAAAATCTGCTTTAAACAGATCCATTTTAATTTTTTAGAATGTAGTTTTAAATGTAATATATTTTTCTAGGGAATTTTCAGACACAATACCGTCATCTAAATAAACAACAATGGGGATTCCATTTTTCTCCAATACCCAACTAAACGTCTAAGTATTTTAGTAAAAATAAACGGTGCTGAAGAAAGGCCAAACGAAAGTACCAAAAAAAAAAAAAAAAAAAAAAGAGGGTAATAAGTCATACTCAAATTATATTTTAGGATGCCAACCCATGTTATTTTCATCTTATTCCTTCTCAAAGTGTGTCTTGCCGTTAAATGTAAAGCTCTATGTTATTTAATGAAAGACAATATAAGTTCCATCTGTTTAGAGATGTATGTCGGTCTGCTTTATAGCAATTAAGTCCCTGCTGTGGTTTAGGCCTACTGGTCACAACCAGAACATCAGAACCACTGCTTCCATCCACCGCTTCTACTTGTGGACATGGGTACACTTGATATAGAAACAAAACACGCATTTAGTTAAAATTTTAGATTAATCCATTTAATCCATAAAGTTTAAATAACACATTTGCAATAAAGTTTTTGATTAAGTTTTTTATCAAAATTAAAATAGATTATTGTAATAATGTTATTAAAGTATGTGCCCTTTTTCAAATGCAAAGAATGCAAAGCAACCCTTATATATACATGTACCTGTATATAAATATGTTTGATAAGATCTCTTGGAGATATTTAAGCACATTTAAAAGACACTCACTCAGAAACAGAGTTTTCAATATCGCTTAATTTGGGATCAGGAATGGACTTAGCAGTGGTCCTCACCCTCGCCTGAACAAAGAAGCTCAAACAAATCAAGAACAAATCAATATCCGAATAACGACGGTGATATGGCCCTGCTGGCGCATATTAATTTCGTGATCTGTAAACACAGGGAATCAGCAGTTGTAAACATTCTCTTATAGTATATTTTGAACAAGCTGTCTGTACAGGGAGGGGGGGGGGGGGGCGGGGTCGGCCCGCCCCCTTAAAATATTCCTGGATCCGCCCCTGGATCCGCCACATGGTACCTATCTGTATCTTAAAAAAAAAAAAAAAAAAATGCTGGTATATGATAGACGGGAAGAGGGAGCGCATGGGAAATGACGGTGTAGGCCGGATCTAAAGCCTTCCACAGTTTCAGCAGTAACTTGTTGGTCACTTCGTTCATTCCACTCGGTGACTGTTCTGGTAAAGAAAGAGTTTCAAACTGGTGTGTCGCAGTGTGATTCTTGCACTTAAAGTTTGTTTTAAATCCTAATATTAGCACATAAATGTAATTTATTCTAAAATGTGAGGCCTAATTATAAGGAGCTACGGGCAAATTTCTTCAACAATCAGTTTCTTTTTCAAACTGATTGTTTGACACATCATGATAACAACGGAAACCACCAAACTTCAATTAAGATAATTAATTGTATTTATGTAGCAAATGGGTTGTTTTAGTGGTGGTATTAACTTTTTGGTAATACATCAACGTTTTGTTTATAGGAAATTAGTCTGGTTAGTTAGTAGTAGGTAGTAGGATGGTAGTTTGGGTCTTGTGTCTGCACATTTTTACCTTAAGTAGTTGACCAAGGCAAGGTGATAACAGATGTCCCGGGTTAAGGAATTTCTTAGCTGCTGTGTATCTAGGCACACACATTTGCACCCCCACCTTTAATAATTATATATTTCTTTTTAGTTACCCGCACGAAAATGCAGTAGTATCGAAGTAGCAAAGCGGCGGGAGCATATTTGCAGAATAGCCTACTGCAATTCTACTCCAAAAAGTACATAGGTTTGTACAGAGAGGAGCATAAATGCATAATTTTTTTAATTCCCATGACAAAACACCCCGGTGACTCCCTTCGCCACATAAGTTTTCATGTAATTATTAAACAGAGCAAAAAATCTCCCTATTTCTGTAGAATTATAAATTTTATGAAAGATGTTTTTGGGACTAATTCTATTGAGCTGCATTCAGTGAGAAGTCATTCAGCTTTGTAGCTGCGGAGATATTGACGGCCGCACTAAAAATTCCTGCAAAACTGCATGAACAGAATATTTTGGTGAAACATTTCCTATTCTCATAGACAGCAGACTCACTGACGTAACTCCCAATGCCACAAAAAGTTACTTTTCATACCGGCAGTACTGTAATTGAACATGTGCATTCTCTTGTTTGTAAACAAACCACTGCACTGCTCACAGTTGTAAGCTCCCTCCGCCAGATGTCCGAAACTGTACAGCACTGAGCCAGGTCTCGCCAAAAATAAGAAGCAATTTAGGCCCAAACCTGCTACTTGACACCAAATTAACCACTAGCAACACACAAAAAAGGCAGGAAAAAAACTGGAAACAATCACTAATTTTTCAAGCAGAACTTCATTCTTCTATAACAGTCCGTGATTGGCCAGGTAGGGATGAAATTTTTTTTTCTTCATTATAGTGTCAGGTAGGTGTGTTCGGTCATTTGTAGTAAGAATAAAGTGCTGGAAGAGTGGTGGTGTCAACATTAAGGAAGAAATAGAGCAAAAACTCTCTCTCCCCCCCCCCCTCTCAGATTCTGTTCTCAGAGCTTATTTTTGGATCATCTTTAAAGCTAGAATTGGGGGCCTTGATGAAGTGACCCGGGCGCGTTTCCACATTTTTTATGAATGACAGGTGTGGTAGATTGATTTTCCTCACTTTTTGGAAAAATCGGAGACGGGTCGATTTTTGGTGATTTTGAGTGATTTTGAACAGTGCCGGCACTGTGAGATTTCTTCAATTTTGGCCAGGTAGGGATGAAATTTTTTTTTCTTCATTATAGTGTCAGGTAGGTGTGTTCGGTCATTTGTAGTAAGAATAAAGTGCTGGAAGAGTGGTGGTGTCAACATTAAGGAAGAAATAGAGCAAAAACTCTCTCTCCCCCCCCCTCTCAGATTCTGTTCTCAGAGCTTCTTTTTGGATCATCTTTAAAGCTAGAATTGGGGGCCTTGATGAAGTGACCCGGGCGCGTTTCCACATTTTTTATGAATGACAGGTGTGGTAGATTGATTTTCCTCACTTTTTGGAAAAATCGGAGACGGGTCGATTTTTGGTGATTTTGAGTGATTTTGAACAGTGCCGGCACTGTGAGATTTCTTCAATTTTGGCCAGGTAGGGATGAAAATTTTTTTCTTCATTATAGTGTCAGGTAGGTGTGTTCGGTCATTTGTAGTAAGAATAAAGTGCTGGAAGAGTGGTGGTGTCAACATTAAGGAAGAAATAGAGCAAAAACTCTCTCTCCCCCCCCTCTCAGATTCTGTTCTCAGAGCTTATTTTTGGATCATCTTTAAAGCTAGAATTGGGGGCCTTGATGAAGTGACCCGGGCGCGTTTCCACATTTTTTATGAATGACAGGTGTGGTAGATTGATTTTCCTCACTTTTTGGAAAAATCGGAGACGGGTCGATTTTTGGTGATTTTGAGTGATTTTGAACAGTGCCGGCACTGTGAGATTTCTTCAATTTTGGCCAGGTAGGGATGAAAATTTTTTTTCTTCATTATAGTGTCAGGTAGGTGTGTTCGGTCATTTGTAGTAAGAATAAAGTGCTGGAAGAGTGGTGGTGTCAACATTAAGGAAGAAATAGAGCAAAAACTCTCTCTCCCCCCCCCCTCTCAGATTCTGTTCTCAGAGCTTCTTTTTGGATCATCTTTAAAGCTAGAATTGGGGGCCTTGATGAAGTGACCCGGGCGCGTTTCCACATTTTTTATGAATGACAGGTGTGGTAGATTGATTTTCCTCACTTTTTGGAAAAATCGGAGACGGGTCGATTTTTGGTGATTTTGAGTGATTTTGAACAGTGCCGGCACTGTGAGATTTCTTCAATTTTGGCCAGGTAGGGATGAACATTTTTTTTCTTCATTATAGTGTCAGGTAGGTGTGTTCGGTCATTTGTAGTAAGAATAAAGTGCTGGAAGAGTGGTGGTGTCAACATTAAGGAAGAAATAGAGCAAAAACTCTCTCTCCCCCCCCCCCTCTCAGATTCTGTTCTCAGAGCTTCTTTTTGGATCATCTTTAAAGCTAGAATTGGGGGCCTTGATGAAGTGACCCGGGCGCGTTTCCACATTTTTTATGAATGACAGGTGTGGTAGATTGATTTTCCTCACTTTTTGGAAAAATCGGAGACGGGTCGATTTTTGGTGATTTTGAGTGATTTTGAACAGTGCCGGCACTGTGAGATTTCTTCAATGCCGGCACTGTGAGATTTCTTCAATTTTGGCCAAGTAGGGATGAAAATTTTTTTTCTTCATTATAGTGTCAGGTAGATGTGTTCAGTCATTTGTAGTAAGAATAAAGTGCTGGAAGAGTGGTGGTGTCAACATTAAGGAAGAAATAGAGCAAAAACTCTGTCTCCCCCCCCCCTCTCAGATTCTGTTCTCAGAGCTTATTTTTGGATCATCTTTAAAGCTAGAATTGGGGGCCTTGATGAAGTGACCCGGGCGCGTTTCCACATTTTTTATGAATGACAGGTGTGGTAGATTGATTTTCGTCACTTTTTGGAAAAATCGGAGACGGGTCGATTTTTGGTGATTTTGAGTGATTTTGAACAGTGCCGGCACTGTGAGATTTCTTCAATTTTGGCCAGGTAGGGATGAAAATTTTTTTTCTTCATTATAGTGTCAGGTAGATGTGTTCGGTCATTTGTAGTAAGAATAAAGCGCTGGAAGAGTGGTGGTGTCAACATTAAGGAAGAAATAGAGCAAAAACTCTGTCTCCCCCCCCCCTCTCAGATTCTGTTCTCAGAGCTTATTTTTGGATCATCTTTAAAGCTAGAATTGGGGGCCTTGATGAAGTGACCCGGGCGCGTTTCCACATTTTTTATGAATGACAGGTGTGGTAGATTGATTTTTGTCACTTTTTGGAAAAATCGGAGACGGGTCGATTTTGGTGATTTTGAGTGATTTTGAACAATGCCGGCACTGTGAGATTTCTTCAATTTTGGCCAGGTAGGGATGAAAATTTTTTTTCTTCATTATAGTGTTAGGTAGATGTGTTCGGTCATTTGTAGTAAGAATAAAGTGCTGGAAGAGTGGTGGTGTCAACATTAAGGAAGAAATAGAGCAAAAACTCTGTCTCCCCCCCCCCTCTCAGATTCTGTTCTCAGAGCTTATTTTTGGATCATCTTTAAAGCTAGAATTGGGGGCCTTGATGAAGTGACCCGGGCGCGTTTCCACATTTTTTATGAATGACAGGTGTGGTAGATTGATTTTCGTCACTTTTTGGAAAAATCGGAGACGGGTCGATTTTTGGTGATTTTGAGTGATTTTGAACAGTGCCGGCACTGTGAGATTTCTTTAATTTTGGCCAGGTAGGGATGAAAATTTTTTTTCTTCATTATAGTGTCAGGTAGGTGTGTTCGGTCATTTGTAGTAAGAATAAAGTGCTGGAAGAGTGGTGGTGTCAACATTAAGGAAGAAATAGAGCAAAAACTCTGTCTCCCCCCCCCCTCTCAGATTCTGTTCTCAGAGCTTATTTTTGGATCATCTTTAAAGCTAGAATTGGGGGCCTTGATGAAGTGACCCGGGCGCGTTTCCACATTTTTTATGAATGACAGGTGTGGTAGATTGATTTTTGTCACTTTTTGGAAAAATCGGAGACGGGTCGATTTTTGGTGATTTTGAGTGATTTTGAACAGTGCCGGCACTGTGAGATTTCTTCAATTTTGGCCAGGTAGGGATGAAAATTTTTTTTCTTCATTATAGTGTCAGGTAGATGTGTTCGGTCATTTGTAGTAAGAATAAAGTGCTGGAAGAGTGGTGGTGTCAACATTAAGGAAGAAATAGAGCAAAAACTCTGTCTCCCCCCCCCTCTCAGATTCTGTTCTCAGAGCTTATTTTTGGATCATCTTTAAAGCTAGAATTGGGGGCCTTGATGAAGTGACCCGGGCACGTTTCCACATTTTTTATGAATGACAGGTGTGGTAGATTGATTTTCGTCACTTTTTGGAAAAATCGGAGACGGGTCGATTTTTGGTGATTTTGAGTGATTTTGAACAGTGCCGGCACTGTGAGATTTCTTTAATTTTGGCCAGGTAGGGATGAAAAATTTTTTTCTTCATTATAGTGTCAGGTAGATGTGTTCGGTCATTTGTAGTAAGAATAAAGTGCTGGAAGAGTGGTGGTGTCAACATTAAGGAAGAAATAGAGCAAAAACTCTGTCTCCCCCCCCTCTCAGATTCTGTTCTCAGAGCTTATTTTTGGATCATCTTTAAAGCTAGAATTGGGGGCCTTGATGAAGTGACCCGGGCGCGTTTCCACATTTTTAATGAATGACAGGTGTGGTAGATTGATTTGCGTCACTTTTTGGAAAAATCGGAACCGGGTCGATTTTGGTGATTTTGAGTGATTTTGAACAGTGCCGGCACTTTGAGATTTCTTCAATTTTGGCCAGGTAGGGATGGAAATTTTTTTCTTCATTATAGTGTCAGGTAGGTGTGTTCGGTCATTTGTAGTAAGAATAAAGTGCTGGAAGAGTGGTGGTGTCAACATTAATTAAGAAATAGAGCAAAAACTCTGTCTCCCTCCCCCCCTCTCAGATTCTGTTCTCAGAGCTTATTTTTGGATCATCTTTAAAGCTAGAATTGGGGGCCTTGATGAAGTGACCCGGGCGCGTTTCCACATTTTTTATGAATGACAGGTGTGGTAGATTGATTTTCGTCACTTTTTGGAAAAATCGGAGACGGGTCGATTTTTGGTGATTTTGAGTGATTTTGAACAGTGCCGGCACTGTGAGATTTCTTCAATTTTGGCCAGGTAGGGATGAAAATTTTTTTTCTTCATTATAGTGTCAGGTAGATGTGTTCGGTCATTTGTAGTAAGAATAAAGCGCTGGAAGAGTGGTGGTGTCAACATTAAGGAAGAAATAGAGCAAAAACTCTGTCTCCCCCCCCCCCTCTCAGATTCTGTTCTCAGAGCTTATTTTTGGATCATCTTTAAAGCTAGAATTGGGGGCCTTGATGAAGTGACCCGGGCGCGTTTCCACATTTTTTATGAATGACAGGTGTGGTAGATTGATTTTCGTCACTTTTTGGAAAAATCGGAGACGGGTCAATTTTTGGTGATTTTGTGTGATTTTGAACAGTGCCGGCACTGTGAGATTTCTTCAATTTTGGCCAGGTAGGGATGAAAATTTTTTTTCTTCATTATAGTGTCAGGTAGATGTGTTCGGTCATTTGTAGTAAGAATAAAGTGCTGGAAGAGTGGTGGTGTCAACATTAAGGAAGAAATAGAGCAAAAACTCTGTCTCCCCCCCCCCCTCTCAGATTCTGTTCTCAGAGCTTATTTTTGGATCATCTTTAAAGCTAGAATTGGGGGCCTTGATGAAGTGACCCGGGCGCGTTTCCACATTTTTTATGAATGACAGGTGTGGTAGATTGATTTTTGTCACTTTTTGGAAAAATCGGAGACGGGTCGATTTTGGTGATTTTGAGTGATTTTGAACAATGCCGGCACTGTGAGATTTCTTCAATTTTGGCCAGGTAGGGATGAAAATTTTTTTTCTTCATTATAGTGTTAGGTAGATGTGTTCGGTCATTTGTAGTAAGAATAAAGTGCTGGAAGAGTGGTGGTGTCAACATTAAGGAAGAAATAGAGCAAAAACTCTGTCTCCCCCCCCCCCTCTCAGATTCTGTTCTCAGAGCTTATTTTTGGATCATCTTTAAAGCTAGAATTGGGGGCCTTGATGAAGTGACCCGGGCGCGTTTCCACATTTTTTATGAATGACAGGTGTGGTAGATTGATTTTCGTCACTTTTTGGAAAAATCGGAGACGGGTCGATTTTTGGTGATTTTGAGTGATTTTGAACAGTGCCGGCACTGTGAGATTTCTTTAATTTTGGCCAGGTAGGGATGAAAATTTTTTTTCTTCATTATAGTGTCAGGTAGGTGTGTTCGGTCATTTGTAGTAAGAATAAAGTGCTGGAAGAGTGGTGGTGTCAACATTAAGGAAGAAATAGAGCAAAAACTCTGTCTCCCCCCCCCCTCTCAGATTCTGTTCTCAGAGCTTATTTTTGGATCATCTTTAAAGCTAGAATTGGGGGCCTTGATGAAGTGACCCGGGCGCGTTTCCACATTTTTTATGAATGACAGGTGTGGTAGATTGATTTTTGTCACTTTTTGGAAAAATCGGAGACGGGTCGATTTTTGGTGATTTTGAGTGATTTTGAACAGTGCCGGCACTGTGAGATTTCTTCAATTTTGGCCAGGTAGGGATGAAAATTTTTTTTCTTCATTATAGTGTCAGGTAGATGTGTTCGGTCATTTGTAGTAAGAATAAAGTGCTGGAAGAGTGGTGGTGTCAACATTAAGGAAGAAATAGAGCAAAAACTCTGTCTCCCCCCCCCTCTCAGATTCTGTTCTCAGAGCTTATTTTTGGATCATCTTTAAAGCTAGAATTGGGGGCCTTGATGAAGTGACCCGGGCGCGTTTCCACATTTTTTATGAATGACAGGTGTGGTAGATTGATTTTCGTCACTTTTTGGAAAAATCGGAGACGGGTCGATTTTTGGTGATTTTGAGTGATTTTGAACAGTGCCGGCACTGTGAGATTTCTTTAATTTTGGCCAGGTAGGGATGAAAAATTTTTTTCTTCATTATAGTGTCAGGTAGATGTGTTCGGTCATTTGTAGTAAGAATAAAGTGCTGGAAGAGTGGTGGTGTCAACATTAAGGAAGAAATAGAGCAAAAACTCTGTCTCCCCCCCCTCTCAGATTCTGTTCTCAGAGCTTATTTTTGGATCATCTTTAAAGCTAGAATTGGGGGCCTTGATGAAGTGACCCGGGCGCGTTTCCACATTTTTAATGAATGACAGGTGTGGTAGATTGATTTTCGTCACTTTTTGGAAAAATCGGAGACGGGTCGATTTTTGGTGATTTTGAGTGATTTTGAACAGTGCCGGCACTGTGAGATTTCTTCAATTTTGGCCAGGTAGGGATGAAAATTTTTTTTCTTCATTATAGTGTCAGGTAGGTGTGTTCGGTCATTTGTAGTAAGAATAAAGTGCTGGAAGAGTGGTGGTGTCAACATTAAGGAAGAAATAGAGCAAAAACTCTGTCTCCCCCCCCCCCCCTCTCAGATTCTGTTCTCAGAGCTTATTTTTGGATCATCTTTAAAGCTAGAATTGGGGGCCTTGATGAAGTGACCCGGGCGCGTTTCCACATTTTTTATGAATGACAGGTGTGGTAGATTGATTTTCGTCAGTTTTTGGAAAAATCGGAGACGGGTCGATTTTTGGTGATTTTGAGTGATTTTGAACAGTGCCGGCACTGTGAGATTTCTTCAGTTTTGGCCAGGTAGGGATGAAAATTTTTTTTCTTCATTATAGTGTCAGGTATGTGTGTTCGGTCATTTGTAGTAAGAATAAAGTGCTGGAAGAGTGGTGGTGTCAACATTAAGGAAGAAATAGAGCAAAAACTCTGTCTCCCCCCCCTCTCAGATTCTGTTCTCAGAGCTTATTTTTGGATCATCTTTAAAGCTAGAATTGGGGGCCTTGATGAAGTGACCCGGGCGCGTTTCCACATTTTTTATGAATGACAGGTGTGGTAGATTGATTTTCGTCACTTTTTGGAAAAATCGGAGACGGGTCGATTTTTGGTGATTTTGAGTGATTTTGAACAGTGCCAGCACTGTGAGATTTCTTCAATTTTGGCCAGGTAGGGATGAAAATTTTTTTTCTTCATTATAGTGTCAGGTAGGTGTGTTCGGTCATTTGTAGTAAGAATAAAGTGCTGGAAGAGTGGTGGTGTCAACATTAAGGAAGAAATAGAGCAAAAACTCTGTCTCCCCCCCCCCCTCTCAGATTCTGTTCTCAGAGCTTATCTTTGGATCATCTTTAAAGCTAGAATTGGGGGCCTTGATGAAGTGACCCGGGCGCGTTTCCACATTTTTTATGAATGACAGGTGTGGTAGATTGATTTTCGTCAGTTTTTGGAAAAATCGGAGACGGGTCGATTTTTGGTGATTTTGAGTGATTTTGAACAGTGCCGGCACTGTGAGATTTCTTCAATTTTGGCCAGGTAGGGATGAAAATTTTTTTTCTTCATTATAGTGTCAGGTAGGTGTGTTCGGTCATTTGTAGTAAGAATAAAGTGCTGGAAGAGTGGTGGTGTCAACATTAAGGAAGAAATAGAGCAAAAACTCTGTCTCCCCCCCCCTCTCAGATTCTGTTCTCAGAGCTTATTTTTGGATCATCTTTAAAGCTAGAATTGGGGGCCTTGATGAAGTGACCCGGGCGCGTTTCCACATTTTTTATGAATGACAGGTGTGGTAGATTGATTTTCGTCACTTTTTGGAAAAATCGGAGACGGGTCGATTTTTGGTGATTTTGAGTGATTTTGAACAGTGCCGGCACTGTGAGATTTCTTCAATTTTGGCCAGGTAGGGATGAAAATTTTTTTTCTTCATTATAGTGTCAGGTAGGTGTGTTCGATCATTTGTAGTAAGAATAAAGTGCTGGAAGAGTGGTGGTGTCAACATTAAGGAAGAAATAGAGCAAAAACTCTGTCTCCCCCCCCCCCCTCTCAGATTCTGTTCTCAGAGCTTATTTTTGGATCATCTTTAAAGCTAGAATTGGGGGCCTTGATGAAGTGACCCGGGCGCGTTTCCACATTTTTTATGAATGACAGGTGTGGTAGATTGATTTTCGTCAGTTTTTGGAAAAATCGGAGACGGGTCGATTTTTGGTGATTTTGAGTGATTTTGAACAGTGCCGGCACTGTGAGATTTCTTCAATTTTGGCCAGGTAGGGATGAAAAATTTTTTTCTTCATTATAGTGTCAGGTATGTGTGTTCGGTCATTTGTAGTAAGAATAAAGTGCTGGAAGAGTGGTGGTGTCAACATTAAGGAATAAATAGAGCAAAAACTCTGTCTCCCCCCCCCCTCTCAGATTCTGTTCTCAGAGCTTATTTTTGGATCATCTTTAAAGCTAGAATTGGGGGCCTTGATGAAGTGACCCGGGCGCGTTTCCACATTTTTTATGAATGACAGGTGTGGTAGATTGATTTTCGTCACTTTTTGGAAAAATCGGAGACGGGTCGATTTTTGGTGATTTTGAGTGATTTTGAACAGTGCCAGCACTGTGAGATTTCTTCAATTTTGGCCAGGTAGGGATGAAAATTTTTTTTCTTCATTATAGTGTCAGGTAGGTGTGTTCGGTCATTTGTAGTAAGAATAAAGTGCTGGAAGAGTGGTGGTGTCAACATTAAGGAAGAAATAGAGCAAAAACTCTGTCTCCCCCCCCTCTCAGATTCTGTTCTCAGATCTAATTTTTGGATCATCTTTAAAGCTAGAATTGGGGGCCTTGATGAAGTGACCCGGGCGCGTTTCCACATTTTTAATGAATGACAGGTGTGGTAGATTGATTTTCGTCACTTTTTGGAAAAATCGGAGACGGGTCGATTTTTGGTGATTTTGAGTGATTTTGAACAGTGCCAGCACTGTGAGATTTCTTCAATTTTGGCCAGGTAGGGATGAAAATTTTTTTTCTTCATTATAGTGTCAGGTAGGTGTGTTCGGTCATTTGTAGTAAGAATAAAGTGCTGGAAGAGTGGTGGTGTCAACATTAAGGAAGAAATAGAGCAAAAACTCTGTCTCCCCCCCCCCTCTCAGATTCTGTTCTCAGAGCTTATTTTTGGATCATCTTTAAAGCTAGAATTGGGGGCCTTGATGAAGTGACCCGGGCGCGTTTCCACATTTTTTATGAATGACAGGTGTGGTAGATTGATTTTCGTCACTTTTTGGAAAAATCAGAGACGGGTCGATTTTTGGTGATTTTGAGTGATTTTGAACAGTGCCGGCACTGTGAGATTTCTTCAATTTTGGCCAGGTAGGGATGAAATTTTTTTTTCTTCATTATAGTGTCAGGTATATGTGTTCGGTCATTTGTAGTAAGAATAAAGTGCTGGAAGAGTGGTGGTGTCAACATTAAGGAAGAAATAGAGCAAAAACTCTGTCTCCCCCCCCCCTCTCAGATTCTGTTCTCAGAGCTTATCTTTGGATCATCTTTAAAGCTAGAATTGGGGGCCTTGATGAAGTGACCCGGGCGCGTTTCCACATTTTTTATGAATGACAGGTGTGGTAGATTGATTTTCGTCACTTTTTGGAAAAATCGGAGACGGGTCGATTTTTGGTGATTTTGAGTGATTTTGAACAGTGCCGGCACTGTGAGATTTCTTCAATTTTGGCCAGGTAGGGATGAAAATTTTTTTTCTTCATTATAGTGTCAGGTAGGTGTGTTCGGTCATTTGTAGTAAGAATAAAGTGCTGGAAGAGTGGTGGTGTCAACATTAAGGAAGAAATAGAGCAAAAACTCTGTCTCCCCCCCCCCCTCTCAGATTCTGTTCTCAGAGCTTATTTTTGGATCATCTTTAAAGCTAGAATTGGGGGCCTTGATGAAGTGACCCGGGCGCGTTTCCACATTTTTTATGAATGACAGGTGTGGTAGATTGATTTTCGTCACTTTTTGGAAAAATCGGAGACGGGTCGATTTTTGGTGATTTTGAGTGATTTTGAACAGTGCCGGCACTGTGAGATTTCTTCAATTTTGGCCAGGTAGGGATGAAAATTTTTTTTCTTCATTATAGTGTCAGGTAGGTGTGTTCGGTCATTTGTAGTAAGAATAAAGTGCTGGAAGAGTGGTGGTGTCAACATTAAGGAAGAAATAGAGCAAAAACTCTGTCTCCCCCCCCCCCCCCCCCCCTCTCAGATTCTGTTCTCAGAGCTTATTTTTGGATCATCTTTAAAGCTAGAATTGGGGGCCTTGATGAAGTGACCCGGGCGCGTTTCCACATTTTTTATGAATGACAGGTGTGGTAGATTGATTTTCGTCAGTTTTTGGAAAAATCGGAGACGGGTCGATTTTTGGTGATTTTGAGTGATTTTGAACAGTGCCGGCACTGTGAGATTTCTTCAATTTTGGCCAGGTAGGGATGAAAATTTTTTTTCTTCATTATAGTGTCAGGTATGTGTGTTCGGTCATTTGTAGTAAGAATAAAGTGCTGGAAGAGTGGTGGTGTCAACATTAAGGAAGAAATAGAGCAAAAACTCTGTCTCCCCCCCCCTCTCAGATTCTGTTCTCAGAGCTTATTTTTGGATCATCTTTAAAGCTAGAATTGGGGGCCTTGATGAAGTGACCCGGGCGCGTTTCCACATTTTTTATGAATGACAGGTGTGGTAGATTGATTTTCGTCACTTTTTGGAAAAATCGGAGACGGGTCGATTTTTGGTGATTTTGAGTGATTTTGAACAGTGCCAGCACTGTGAGATTTCTTCAATTTTGGCCAGGTAGGGTTGAAAATTTTTTTTCTTCATTATAGTGTCAGGTAGGTGTGTTCGGTCATTTGTAGTAAGAATAAAGTGCTGGAAGAGTGGTGGTGTCAACATTAAGGAAGAAATAGAGCAAAAACTCTGTCTCCCCCCCCCCTCAGATTCTGTTCTCAGAGCTTATTTTTGGATCATCTTTAAAGCTAGAATTGGGGGCCTTGATGAAGTGACCAGGGCGCGTTTCCACATTTTTTATGAATGACAGGTGTGGTAGATTGATTTTCGTCACTTTTTGGAAAAATCGGAGACGGGTCGATTTTTGGTGATTTTGAGTGATTTTGAACAGTGCCAGCACTGTGAGATTTCTTCAATTTTGGCCAGGTAGGGATGAAAATTTTTTTTCTTCATTATAGTGTCAGGTAGGTGTGTTCGGTCATTTGTAGTAAGAATAAAGTGCTGGAAGAGTGGTGGTGTCAACATTAAGGAAGAAATAGAGCAAAAACTCTGTCTCCCCCCCCCTCTCAGATTCTGTTCTCAGAGCTTATTTTTGGATCATCTTTAAAGCTAGAATTGGGGGCCTTGATGAAGTGACCCGGGCGCGTTTCCACATTTTTTATGAATGACAGGTGTGGTAGATTGATTTTCGTCACTTTTTGGAAAAATCGGAGACGGGTCGATTTTTGGTGATTTTGAGTGATTTTGAACAGTGCCGGCAATGTGAGATTTCTTCAATTTTGGCCAGGTAGGGATGAAAATTTTTTTCTTCATTATAGTGTCAGGTAGGTGTGTTCGGTCATTTGTAGTAAGAATAAAGTGCTGGAAGAGTGGTGGTGTCAACATTAAGGAAGAAATAGAGCAAAAACTCTGTCTCCCCCCCCCCCTCTCAGATTCTGTTCTCAGAGCTTATTTTTGGATCATCTTTAAAGCTAGAATTGGGGGCCTTGATGAAGTGACCCGGGCGCGTTTCCACATTTTTTATGAATGACAGGTGTGGTAGATTGATTTTCGTCACTTTTTGGAAAAATCGGAGACGGGTCGATTTTTGGTGATTTTGAGTGATTTTGAACAGTGCCGGCACTGTGAGATTTCTTCAATTTTGGCCAGGTAGGGATGAAAATTTTTTTTCTTCATTATAGTGTCAGGTAGGTGTGTTCGGTCATTTGTAGTAAGAATAAAGTGCTGGAAGAGTGGTGGTGTCAACATTAAGGAAGAAATAGAGCAAAAACTCTGTCTCCCCCCCCCCCTCTCAGATTCTGTTCTCAGAGCTTATCTTTGGATCATCTTTAAAGCTAGAATTGGGGGCCTTGATGAAGTGACCCGGGCGCGTTTCCACATTTTTTATGAATGACAGGTGTGGTAGATTGATTTTCGTCACTTTTTGGAAAAATCGGAGACGGGTCGATTTTTGGTGATTTTGAGTGATTTTGAACAGTGCCAGCACTGTGAGATTTCTTCAATTTTGGCCAGGTAGGGATGAAAATTTTTTTTCTTCATTATAGTGTCAGGTAGGTGTGTTCGGTCATTTGTAGTAAGAATAAAGTGCTGGAAGAGTGGTGGTGTCAACATTAAGGAAGAAATAGAGCAAAAACTCTGTCTCCCCCCCCCTCTCAGATTCTGTTCTCAGAGCTTATTTTTGGATCATCTTTAAAGCTAGAATTGGGGGCCTTGATGAAGTGACCCGGGCGCGTTTCCACATTTTTTATGAATGACAGGTGTGGTAGATTGATTTTCGTCACTTTTTGGAAAAATCGGAGACGGGTCGATTTTTGGTGATTTTGAGTGATTTTGAACAGTGCCGGCACTGTGAGATTTCTTCAATTTTGGCCAGGTAGGGATGAAAATTTTTTTTCTTCATTATAGTGTCAGGTAGGTGTGTTCGGTCATTTGTAGTAAGAATAAAGTGCTGGAAGAGTGGTGGTGTCAACATTAAGGAAGAAATAGAGCAAAAACTCTGTCTCCCCCCCCCCCCTCTCAGATTCTGTTCTCAGAGCTTATTTTTGGATCATCTTTAAAGCTAGAATTGGGGGCCTTGATGAAGTGACCCGGGCGCGTTTCCACATTTTTTATGAATGACAGGTGTGGTAGATTGATTTTCGTCACTTTTTGGAAAAATCGGAGACGGGTCGATTTTTGGTGATTTTGAGTGATTTTGAACAGTGCCGGCACTGTGAGATTTCTTCAATTTTGTACAGGTAGGGATGAAAATTTTTTTTCTTCATTATAGTGTCAGGTAGGTGTGTTCGGTCATTTGTAGTAAGAATAAAGTGCTGGAAGAGTGGTGGTGTCAACATTAAGGAAGAAATAGAGCAAAAACTCTGTCTCCCCCCCCCCCTCTCAGATTCTGTTCTCAGAGCTTATCTTTGGATCATCTTTAAAGCTAGAATTGGGGGCCTTGATGAAGTGACCCGGGCGCGTTTCCACATTTTTTATGAATGACAGGTGTGGTAGATTGATTTTCGTCACTTTTTGGAAAAATCGGAGACGGGTCGATTTTTGGTGATTTTGAGTGATTTTGAACAGTGCCGGCACTGTGAGATTTCTTCAATTTTGGCCAGGTAGGGATGAAAATTTTTTTTCTTCATTATAGTGTCAGGTATGTGTGTTCGGTCATTTGTAGTAAGAATAAAGTGCTGGAAGAGTGGTGGTGTCAACATTAAGGAAGAAATAGAGCAAAAACTCTGTCTCCCCCCCCCCTCTCAGATTCTGTTCTCAGAGCTTATCTTTGGATCATCTTTAAAGCTAGAATTGGGGGCCTTGATGAAGTGACCCGGGCGCGTTTCCACATTTTTTATGAATGACAGGTGTGGTAGATTGATTTTCGTCACTTTTTGGAAAAATCGGAGACGGGTCGATTTTTGGTGATTTTGAGTGATTTTGAACAGTGCCGGCACTGTGAGATTTCTTCAATTTTGGCCAGGTAGGGATGAAAATTTTTTTTCTTCATTATAGTGTCAGGTATGTGTGTTCGGTCATTTGTAGTAAGAATAAAGTGCTGGAAGAGTGGTGGTGTCAACGTTAAGGAAGAAATAGAGCAAAAACTCTGTCTCCCGCCCCCCCCCCTCTCAGATTCTGTTCTCAGAGCTTATTTTTGGATCATCTTTAAAGCTAGTTTTGGGGGCTTTGATGAAGTGACCCGGGCGCGTTTCCACATTTTTTATGAATGACAGGTGTGGTAGATTGATTTTCGTCACTTTTTGGAAAAATCGGAGACGGGTCGATTTTTGGTGATTTTGAGTGATTTTGAACAGTGCCGGCACTGTGAGATTTCTTCAATTTTGGCCAGGTAGGGATGAAAATTTTTTTTCTTCATTATAGTGTCAGGTAGGTGTGTTCGGTCATTTGTAGTAAGAATAAAGTGCTGGAAGAGTGGTGGTGTCAACATTAAGGAAGAAATAGAGCAAAAACTCTGTCTCCCCCCCCCCCTCTCAGATTCTGTTCTCAGAGCTTATTTTTGGATCATCTTTAAAGCTAGAATTGGGGGCCTTGATGAAGTGACCCGGGCGCGTTTCCACATTTTTTATGAATGACAGGTGTGGTAGATTGATTTTCGTCACTTTTTGGAAAAATCGGAGACGGGTCGATTTTTGGTGATTTTGAGTGATTTTGAACAGTGCCGGCACTGTGAGATTTCTTCAATTTTGGCCAGGTAGGGATGAAAATTTTTTTTCTTCATTATAGTGTCAGGTAGATGTGTTCGGTCATTTGTAGTAAGAATAAAGTGCTGGAAGAGTGGTGGTGTCAACATTAAGGAAGAAATAGAGCAAAAACTCTGTCTCCCCCCCCCTCTCAGATTCTGTTCTCAGAACTTATTTTTGGATCATCTTTAAAGCTAGAATTGGGGGCCTTGATGAAGTGACCCGGGCGCGTTTCCACATTTTTTATGAATGACAGGTGGGGTAGATTGATTTTCGTCACTTTTTGGAAAAATCGGAGACGGGTCGATTTTTGGTGATTTTGAGTGATTTTGAACAGTGCCGGCACTGTGAGAGTTCTTCAATTTTGGCCAGGTAGGGATGAAAATTTTTTTTCTTCATTATAGTGTCAGGTAGGTGTGTTCGGTCATTTGTAGTAAGAATAAAGTGCTGGAATAGTGGTGGTGTCAACATTAAGGAAGAAATAGAGCAAAAACTCTGTCTCCCCCCCCTCTCAGATTCTGTTCTCAGAGCTTATTTTTGGATCATCTTTAAAGCTAGAATTGGGGGCCTTGATGAAGTGACCCGGGCGCGTTTCCACATTTTTTATGACTGACAGTTGTGGTAGATTGATTTTCGTCACTTTTTGGAAAAATCGGAGACGGGTCGATTTTTGGTGATTTTGAGTGATTTTGAACAGTGCCGGCACTGTGAGATTTCTTTAATTTTGGCCAGGTAGGGATGAAAATTTTTTTTCTTCATTATAGTGTCAGGTAGATGTGTTCAGTCATTTGTAGTAAGAATAAAGTGCTGGAAGAGTGGTGGTGTCAACATTAAGGAAGAAATAGAGCAAAAACTCTGTCTCCCCCCCCCCTCTCAGATTCTGTTCTCAGAGCTTATCTTTGGATCATCTTTAAAGCTAGAATTGGGGGCCTTGATGAAGTGACCCGGGCGCGTTTCCACATTTTTTATGAATGACAGGTGTGGTAGATTGATTTTCGTCACTTTTTGGAAAAATCGGAGACGGGTCGATTTTTGGTGATTTTGAGTGATTTTGAACAGTGCCGGCACTGTGAGATTTCTTCAATTTTGGCCAGGTAGGGATGAAAATTTTTTTTCTTCATTATAGTGTCAGGTACATGTGTTCGGTCATTTGTAGTAAGAATAAAGTGCTGGAAGAGTGGTGGTGTCAACATTAAGGAAGAAATAGAGCAAAAACTCTGTCTCCCCCCCCTCTCAGATTCTGTTCTCAGAACTTATTTTTGGATCATCTTTAAAGCTAGAATTGGGGGCCTTGATGAAGTGACCCGGGCGCGTTTCCACATTTTTTATGAATGACAGGTGTGGTAGATTGATTTTCGTCACTTTTTGGAAAAATCGGAGACGGGTCGATTTTTGGTGATTTTGAGTGATTTTGAACAGTGCCGGCACTGTGAGATTTCTTCAATTTTGGCCAGGTAGGGATGAAAATTTTTTTTCTTCATTATAGTGTCAGGTATGTTTGTTCGGTCATTTGTAGTAAGAATAAAGTGCTGGAAGAGTGGTGGTGTCAACGTTAAGGAAGAAATAGAGCAAAAACTCTGTCTCCCGCCCCCCCCCCCTCTCAGATTCTGTTCTCAGAGCTTATTTTTGGATCATCTTTAAAGCTAGTTTTGGGGGCTTTGATGAAGTGACCCGGGCGCGTTTCCACATTTTTTATGAATGACAGGTGTGGTAGATTGATTTTCGTCACTTTTTGGAAAAATCGGAGACGGGTCGATTTTTGGTGATTTTGAGTGATTTTGAACAGTGCCGGCACTGTGAGATTTCTTCAATTTTGGCCAGGTAGGGATGAAAATTTTTTTTCTTCATTATAGTGTCAGGTAGGTGTGTTCGGTCATTTGTAGTAAGAATAAAGTGCTGGAAGAGTGGTGGTGTCAACATTAAGGAAGAAATAGAGCAAAAACTCTGTCTCCCCCCCCCTCTCAGATTCTGTTCTCAGAGCTTATTTTTGGATCATCTTTAAAGCTAGAATTGGGGGCATTGATGAAGTGACCCGGGCGCGTTTCCACATTTTTTATGAATGACAGGTGTGGTAGATTGATTTTCGTCACTTTTTGGAAAAATCGGAGACGGGTCGATTTTTGGTGATTTTGAGTGATTTTGAACAGTGCCGGCACTGTGAGATTTCTTCAGTTTTGGCCAGGTAGGGATGAAAATTTTTTTTCTTCATTATAGTGTCAGGTAGATGTGTTCGGTCATTTGTAGTAAGAATAAAGTGCTGGAAGAGTGGTGGTGTCAACATTAAGGAAGAAATAGAGCAAAAACTCTGTCTCCCCCCCCCCCCCTCTCAGATTCTGTTCTCAGAGCTTATTTTTGGATCATCTTTAAAGCTAGAATTGGGGGCTTTGATGAAGTGACCCGGGCGCGTTTCCACATTTTTTATGAATGACAGGTGTGGTAGATTGATTTTCGTCACTTTTTGGAAAAATCGGAGACGGGTCGATTTTTGGTGATTTTGAGTGATTTTGAACAGTGCCGGCACTGTGAGATTTCTTCAATTTTGGCCAGGTAGGGATGAAAATTTTTTTTCTTCATTATAGTGTCAGGTAGGTGTGTTCGGTCATTTGTAGTAAGAATAAAGTGCTGGAAGAGTGGTGGTGTCAACATTAAGGAAGAAATAGAGCAAAAACTCTGTCTCCCCCCCCCCTCTCAGATTCTGTTCTCAGAGCTTATTTTTGGATCATCTTTAAAGCTAGAATTGGGGGCCTTGATGAAGTGACCCGGGCGTGTTTCCACATTTTTTATGAATGACAGGTGTGGTAGATTGATTTTCGTCACTTTTTGGAAAAATCGGAGACGGGTCGATTTTTGGTGATTTTGAGTGATTTTGAACAGTGCCGGCACTGTGAGATTTCTTCAATTTTGGCCAGGTAGGGATGAAAATTTTTTTTCTTCATTATAGTGTCAGGTAGGTGTGTTCGGTCATTTGTAGTAAGAATAAAGTGCTGGAAGAGTGGTGGTGTCAACATTAAGGAAGAAATAGAGCAAAAACTCTGTCTCCCCCCCCCCCCCCTCTCAGATTCTGTTCTCAGAGCTTATTTTTGGATCATCTTTAAAGCTAGAATTGGGGGCCTTGATGAAGTGACCCGTTCGCGTTTCCACATTTTTTATGAATGACAGGTGTGGTAGATTGATTTTCGTCACTTTTTGGAAAAATCGGACACGGGTCGATTTTTGGTGATTTTGAGTGATTTTGAACAGTGCCGGCACTGTGAGATTTCTTCGATTTTGGCAAGGTAGGGATGAAAATTTTTTTTCTTCATTATAGTGTCAGGTAGGTGTGTTTGGTCATTTGTAGTAAGAATAAAGTGCTGGAAGAGTGGTGGTGTCAACATTAAGGAAGAAATAGAGCAAAAACTCTGTCTCCCCCCCCCCCTCTCAGATTCTGTTCTCAGAGCTTATTTTTGGATCATCTTTAAAGCTAGAATTGGGGGCCTTGATGAAGTGACCCGGGCGCGTTTCCACATTTTTTATGAATGACAGGTAAGGTAGATTGATTTTCGTCACTTTTTGGAAAAATCGGAGACGGGTCGATTTTTGGTGATTTTGAGTGATTTTGAACAGTGCCGGCACTGTGAGAGTTCTTCAATTTTGGCCAGGTAGGGATGAAAATTTTTTTTCTTCATTATAGTGTCAGGTAGGTGTGTTCGGTCATTTGTAGTAAGAATAAAGTGCAGGAAGAGTGGTGGTGTCAACATTAAGGAAGAAATAGAGCAAAAACTCTGTCTCCCCCCCCCCCCTCTCAGATTCTGTTCTCAGAGCTTATTTTTGGATCATCTTTAAAGCTAGAATTGGGGGCCTTGATGAAGTGACCCGGGCGCGTTTCCACATTTTTTATGAATGACAGGTGTGGTAGATTGATTTTCGTCACTTTTTGGAAAAATCGGACACGGGTCGATTTTTGGTGATTTTGAGTGATTTTGAACAGTGCCGGCACTGTGAGATTTCTTCGATTTTGGCCAGGTAGGGATGAAAATTTTTTTTCTTCATTATAGTGTCAGGTAGGTGTGTTTGGTCATTTGTAGTAAGAATAAAGTGCTGGAAGAGTGGTGGTGTCAACATTAAGGAAGAAATAGAGCAAAAACTCTGTCTCCCCCCCCCCCCTCTCAGATTCTGTTCTCAGAGCTTATTTTTGGATCATCTTTAAAGCTAGAATTGGGGGCCTTGATGAAGTGACCCGGGCGCGTTTCCACATTTTTTATGAATGACAGGTAAGGTAGATTGATTTTCGTCACTTTTTGGAAAAATCGGAGACGGGTCGATATTTGGTGATTTTGAGTGATTTTGAACAGTGCCGGCACTGTGAGAGTTCTTCAATTTTGGCCAGGTAGGGATGAAAATTTTTTTTCTTCATTATAGTGTCAGGTAGGTGTGTTCGGTCATTTGTAGTAAGAATAAAGTGCTGGAAGAGTGGTGGTGTCAACATTAAGGAAGAAATAGAGCAAAAACTCTGTCTCCCCCCCCCCTCTCAGATTATGTTCTCAGAGCTTATTTTTGGATCATCTTTAAAGCTAGAATTGGGGGCCTTGATGAAGTGACCCGGGCGCGTTTCCACATTTTTTATGAATGACAGGTGTGGTAGATTGATTTTCGTCACTTTTTGGAAAAATCGGAGACGGGTCGATTTTTGGTGATTTTGAGTGATTTTGAACAGTGCCGGCACTGTGAGATTTCTTCGATTTTGGCCAGGTAGGGATGAAAATTTTTTTTCTTCATTATAGTGTCAGGTAGGTGTGTTCGGTCATTTGTAGTAAGAATAAAGTGCTGGAAGAGTGGTGGTGTCAACATTAAGGAAGAAATAGAGCAAAAACTCTGTCTCCCCCCCCCCCCTCTCAGATTCTGTTCTCAGAGCTTATTTTTGGATCATCTTTAAAGCTAGAATTGGGGGCCTTGATGAAGTGACCAGGGCGCGTTTCCACATTTTTTATGAATGACAGGTGTGGTAGATTGATTTTCGTCACTTTTTGGAAAAAATGGATTTTTGGTGATTTTGGGTGATTTTGAGTGATTTTGAACAGTGCCGGCACTGTGAGAGTTCTTCAATTTTGGCCAGGTAGGGATGAAAATTTTTTTTCTTCATTATAGTGTCAGGTAGGTGTGTTCGGTCATTTGTAGTAAGAATAAAGTGCTGGAAGAGTGGTGGTGTCAACATTAAGGAAGAAATAGAGCAAAAACTCTGTCTCCCCCCCCCCCTCTCAGATTCTGTTCTCAGAGCTTATTTTTGGATCATCTTTAAAGCTAGAATTGGGGGCCTTGATGAAGTGACCCGGGCGCGTTTCCACATTTTTTATGAATGACAGGTGTGGTAGATTGATTTTCGTCACTTTTTGGAAAAATCGGACACGGGTCGATTTTTGGTGATTTTGAGTGATTTTGAACAGTGCCGGCACTGTGAGATTTCTTCGATTTTGGCCAGGTAGGGATGAAAATTTTTTTTCTTCATTATAGTGTCAGGTAGGTGTGTTTGGTCATTTGTAGTAAGAATAAAGTGCTGGAAGAGTGGTGGTGTCAACATTAAGGAAGAAATAGAGCAAAAACTCTGTCTCCCCCCCCCCTCTCAGATTCTGTTCTCAGAGCTTATTTTTGGATCATCTTTAAAGCTAGAATTGGGGGCCTTGATGAAGTGACCCGGGCGCGTTTCCACATTTTTTATGAATGACAGGTGTGGTAGATTGATTTTCGTCACTTTTTGGAAAAATCGGAGACGGGTCGATTTTTGGTGATTTTGAGTGATTTTGAACAGTGCCGGCACTGTGAGATTTCTTCGATTTTGGCCAGGTAGGGATGAAAATTTTTTTTCTTCATTATAGTGTCAGGTAGGTGTGTTCGGTCATTTGTAGTAAGAATAAAGTGCTGGAAGAGTGGTGGTGTCAACATTAAGGAAGAAATAGAGCAAAAACTCTGTCTCTCCCCCCCCCCTCTCAGATTCTGTTCTCAGAGCTTATTTTTGGATCATCTTTAAAGCTAGAATTGGGGGCCTTGATGAAGTGACCAGGGCGCGTTTCCACATTTTTTATGAATGACAGGTGTGGTAGATTGATTTTCGTCACTTTTTGGAAAAATCGGAGACGGGTCGATTTTTGGTGATTTTGAGTGATTTTGAACAGTGCCGGCACTGTGAGATTTCTTCAATTTTGGCCCGGTAGGGATGAAAATTTTTTTTCTTCATTATAGTGTCAGGTAGGTGTGTTCGGTCATTTGTAGTAAGAATAAAGTGCTGGAAGAGTGGTGGTGTCAACATTAAGGAAGAAATAGAGCAAAAACTCTGTCTCCCCCCCCCCCCCCTCTCAGACTCTGTTCTCAGAGCTTATTTTTGGATCATCTTTAAAGCTAGAATTGGGGGCCTTGATGAAGTGACCCGGGCACGTTTCCACATTTTTTATGAATGACAGGTGTGGTAGATTGATTTTCGTCACTTTTTGGAAAAATCGGAGACGGGTCGATTTTTGGTGATTTTGAGTGATTTTGAACAGTGCCGGCACTGTGAGATTTCTTCAATTTTGGCCAGGTAGGGATGAAAAATTTTTTTTCTTCATTATAGTGTCAGGTAGGTGTGTTTGGTCATTTGTAGTTAGAATAAAGTGCTGGAAGAGTGGTGGTGTCAACATTAAGGAAGACATAGAACAATAACTCTGTCTCCCCCACTCTCCGATTCAGATCTCGGAGCTTATTTTTGGATCATTTTTAAAGATAGAATTGGGGGGCCTTGATGAAGTGACCCGGGCGTATTTCCACATTTTTTATGAATGATAGGTGTGATAGATGATTTTCATGACATTTTTTTTTATTTTGAGTGATTTTCATAATTGCCAGCCATGTGAGATTTCTTCAATTTTGGCCAGGTAGGGATGAAAAAAAAATTTTTTTTTTTCATTATAGTGTCAGGTTGGTGTGTTTGGTCATTTGTAGTAAGCATAAAATGCGGGAAGAGTGGTGGTGTCAACATTATGGAATAAATAGAGCAAAAACTATTTATACAGATTCCTGCTATATTATTATTTTATCTTTAATTTATCGAATTTTATGATGCCTTTTATGGAAGCGTGTAAGGGTCACAACACCAACACCAAAAACAAAATTCACAACACCAACACCAAAAACAAACTTCACAACATCAACACCAAAAACAAAACTCACATCACCAACACCAAAAACAAAACTCACAACACCAACACCAAAAACAAACTTCACAACACCAACACCAAAAACAAAACTCACAACACCAACACCAAAAACAAAACTCACAACACCAACACCAAAAACAAACTTCACAACACCAAGTTGTTGGTGTTGTGAAGTTTGTTTTTGGTGTTGGTGTTGTGAGTTTTGTTTTTGATGTTGGTGTTGTGACCCTTACACGCTTCCATAGCCTTTCTATATACATAGTCCTTTTTAAAAATAATTACCGTATCAGTTTTTTAAAACTTAGAACAAAAGTTTTCAGTTTGTCTGTCTTTTTTATTCCAGCAATTTCAGCAGCCATTACTGTTCCCGAGACACCTTGCCTGTGCTATCAAACGAATCCTGTTACTTACAGCACAGGAGCACCAAAGAGTTTGAAGAGTGCTTTACAAGTCATCAGTCAAATTAAAAAGAAATGGTCTTAGCTTTGCAAACCGGTGTCAAAGGGTCAAATCAAGTATTCCAAGCCTTCCAAGGACTAGTATGATGTAAGTCAGTATGGACAATATATTAAAGATCCAAAAGCATCAAAGTCTTTAAGGTACTCGCCCCACGCCGCAGCATGTCATCGAAGAAATGACCCCTTGATGATAGGGATATGGATTGCAAGTGTTCTGGAGGCTCCAAGACAACTGTCTATAGCAGGTTCTGGTACTTGCATAGTGGGTCTTCAAACCCTTGGTATAGAAAGTACAAACCAGCAGCTTAATCTGGAAGTTAAAAAGAAAAAACAGCCATAAGTCCATGCATTAAAATCATGTTGAAATCTCTTTTTGGAAATTAGAAAAACGACTATTGCAATTATTAGAGAAGGCTTAATTAACTTTGAGTGTGCATTTTGTATTTTTGGCAATAATGAGAAATGAATGAACATTCATTGATTAATTATTATCATTATTTATTTATTTATTTATTTATTTATTTATTTTGCTATTTCCACTTGAGGGTGCTTACGCAAATTTGGCAGATTTCCCAAGTTTTGGGTTAAAAGCACAATGTTGTTATTTTGGGTCTTTATGAGGTAATGTGATTTTGTCAGCATATTAGTTAAATGAACAACTTTGTCTGGATGCCCCACTCCTGCCTCAAATGAGATTTTAAAAGCAAACATCAATATCTATAAAGACAGGTTTTAATGCTTATTTTGAACACATTTCACATAAATCACATTTCACATGATGATCTTGGCTGATTTTGTCAAAGTTAAAGAAACCCCATTTTGAACACTGATGACAATTTAAGTAAAACCATGTTACTCATGGATCTCAATCTTACAGAAAAGGTAAATTGGACTGAAATACAGCTTGAGTTAGAAAACTGAACTGATTGCATTCTTTTTCTGAGAGTTATTTATTTATTTAATTATCATCATTATTATTATTTATTATTATTATTATTTTCAAAATATTTTTTTCACATATTAGCATTTTCTTCGTGAGACTTGGAACTCCCACGGGATGAAATTCCAGCTCCCACTCTCAAGCCCCTGGGGAGCTTTTTGAAATAATATAAAGATGAAATTTGGGTCTTTTTAAAATAATTAAAATAATGATGTCAGGAAGGTGTGTTTTGTTTTTTCTAGCCATCCACAGGTAAATTGTTTGTTTTTTTAATATTTCTTGTGAATTAAAAAAATATTTTTCCATCCCCCTCCCCAACCTCAAACCCCTGAGGACCTTTTTGAAGTACTATAAAGATGCAATTTGGGGATTTAATGATGAGATGTTGATATGTTTAGACAATTATTGTGAATGATCCCTTTCCGTCTCAGCACTGATACTCCTCCACACCATTACTCCCTCGCACCGATAGGCCTATACTACCCCTTACACTCCATCGACCTCACCCGCATCTTAAAGCTCCTGCCACGATACTCTCTCACAGCCTTTGCAATTGGTTAAAACTGCTACCAACAAAACACAATGATTGATCTAAAAACTCTCGAAATACTATTTTTCCGAAAGTGCACCACCCTCTTGGGACCCAAAAGTGACACATTTCAGTAGAAATATTGTGGAAAAATAAGGGAATTACTAAAGTTGGTCTGCTTAGTAACAAAGTACATAGTCGATCTAATATGTATGCAGCTCGGCTTTGTGATTATTAAGAAATATCTGTATACTTCACTTCGTTCTTCAACAGTGGTTACTGTATACAATATGTGCATCTTCTTCTTGATTTGTTTATTAATTATTGTACTAAAATTATGTTTTTAACAGAAGATAGCAAAGACGACATAATCTTTTCTTCAGGGGCCACTCTATTCGTAAAAGAAATTGAAACAACAACAAAAAAAAAAACATTGTTTAAGCGAGAAATTGCCGCCTTTGTCCTCCTGGAAATGTGAGATTCTACAATTTACGCTGTCCTTGGGCGATTGTAGGAACTACTCAGTGGTTCAGTGACTGAACACTCAGTGGTTCAGTGACTGAACACCTACAGTATAATGCGCTTAAATTACTGTTTTTTCTTTACGGTTCTGTTTGTAATAGAAATCTAGGACAGAAAAAATTACAACTTGAATGTAACATCATAAATCCTTAAAAATAGATGACAAATCCGATTGTGTTTATTGCCAGTATGCAGCAAGATCGTTATTAAGAAATCAATAACGAACAGCTCTCAGGGGCGAATCCAGGATTTCGAAGACTAGGTGGTTAGTTTTTATTGACCCCGCTTCTACGTGGACGGAACGGTTCATTTTTAACATTGAATAAATTAATTGAATTAATATTCATTAAAATTAAATCAAATAAAATAACGATGCATGATGATTAGTAATGCAAGATTTATGCCGCAAAGTCGCTTGTCAGACTACATCTAAGATGATCTCACGACATACTCGGGTATGGCTGTTTAGATGTAGGGGGTAGAGGCACTATTTGAAGGCAGCTGAAGGAAAAAATCGAAAGGAGTTCGATGGCATTTAGCATTACATGGTCCATTTCTCAGTAAAGAATACTAAATAAAGAAATTATACATACTTCAGGATGGCTCACTGCGGTTTTCGTCCACACATAGGCAACCAGTAATTCGGACTCTACTAGCGATAATGTAAACACACCTTGAATGCCCATTTATATATTTGCTTTTCTAGTTAAACTTAGCAATGTGTATTAATTTTGTTCGAAAAAAAAAGCATTCCACTGTAATTTGCGACCGCGTCCATGTGCACCAATGCAGGCCTATTCTATTTATGGAGATGGTCACATAATCAGCAAAACGGAAACTTAACTGGTACATGTACAAGTTTCGAAATAAAATGTTTGTCAAACCTTTATAATATCTAGAGCTTTTGTTGTTTGAAACATGTTTAACTAAAATGTAAGAAAAACTAAAAAAAGTAAGCAGCAAGCTGGTAGGCAGTAAGTGAAAGCCTGGTCTGAACACTGAATTTCTAGGTAACCATGTATTTTTCACACCCCCTAATTTCATTTCCACAACGATCCGTGAATGAGGTTAAAAAGCAATAACATACTTGTGTGACAGGACAAAATGCTTTGTTTATTACGCCACTTTATCTTGTCAAATGAAGCATGAATTTGAAAAACCATGAAAACTAGAGGATCAGAGAGGTGATACCGCCTGAGGGTATTGTACCACCAGCTGGAGTAAGCTCATTCGTATAGAAAAGTGAAAAAAGGGACACCACCTCCAGTGTTGTGCTTGACAAGCTCTACATGCAGTAAGCAAAAGTTCTAAATAGTTTTGTTGAAAATTACCATTTAAAACAAAATCATGAGGAAAAGTAAAAGTTTAAATTCAAATTTGTGAAGTGCAGTTCATGGCAAAAAGTAGGTCAAAGCTCAATTTCAAGATCACAGATTGTCAGCATATGACTGCCTATTCAAGTTCAATAGTGATTATGGGCATATCTCTGCTAGTTTTGGAGATATAAAAGTTGCAAAGTTGCGCGGCTCATGATAAAATCGCCACCTTTTAAAATTTCCAGTTGCACTAAGTGCACGTGGTTTGCAGATTAATTTTAGCCATTAAGAGCGTTAGATTGAAACCTTTTGCCGCTACAAATACAACAACTTGATTGATATCTTAGGCGATTATCAAAAACAGACAATAGCAAGAATCACTTACCTGCTGTAGGTTACAAGGGCGACCAACCCAGGGGCGGGACCAGGATTATTTGAAGGGGGGTCCACGGATGCAAAACCGACCCTTATCTTAGAGGGCGAACGGTGCTATTTGGTACTTTTTAGAACTATGATTCGGCTAGAGAAAATACTTATTTCATAAGGGGACCATCGGTGTGATTATTTTTAGAAACTGAAGGGGAGGAGGTCAGGACCCCCTGACCCCCCCTCCCAATCCGCCACTGCAACTACCAATGGACCTCGGTGGACACAGGTTAATTACATATCTGGCATTTGTGTCATAGTTTGTGCATTTAAGCTTTAAACTTAAGTTTTATAAATATTAAAGTACCTACCCTTTAACGCGAAGTAAGAATCACGGTCAGCCACCTTTGTTTATGAGACAGTAATCAGTGTTACGCCGACGACCATCACCTGATCTATTGAATTAAACGAGTGGAGTAGTAACGAACCCTTGGAACGAATTTGAGAAATAAGCAAACCTGACTTTATCGAGTGTAGGGGAGTTCGATTTTCTAAAAAAAATGTACATTATATTTATAAAAATTCAGTCGGGGTCGAAACTCTCCCCCCCCCCCGCCCCCACCGACCCTCCTAAATCCACCACTGGCACAAATCTTTTGTCCTGTACCACCTTAACTGCGTCACGTCCAGCTCGATGTAGCGAGTCAATAGAAATATAATTTCAATCGGTTGACGAGAGGAATTAAAGTGAAATTAATTTCTCTCTGGTTATGACACGCCAGAAGAGGGCGGGATTGATGTAGGGGAGTTTTCGTGTCATTTAGGCGATTGACACGGTACTGTTAACACGCTTATGATTACGACTCCGTAGACGACATGGTTGATGAGTCCAGTGGAGGCGAACACTTTACCTTGGCTGATGTAATGAAAAAAATGGAAAGTAAAAAGAAAGAGACGAAAGACTATTTCGACCATAGACTGTCTACATTTAATGCCGAAGCCGGTAAAAACTGAAAGTCGACAATATTTATCTTGGAAAATAGAAGGTAATCACCAGAAATTTGACTCAACAGTATTTGAAAATAAGATTATTGTGGTGAACAAACTGACAGTGCCTTACAGTCTTGGCAAGAGAAACAAACTTATCAGAATTGCTGACACTTTCGACACTGTTAAGGAACATACTGTTAATCCTCTTGCTTGTGATTCTGAGAGCGAGAGAGGTACAAAGAAAATAAAAGAAAACAAAAAGGGACCCAAAAAAATAAGGTTATATCAGCAGACCGACCGATAGGTGTGGTGGGCGATACTTCTCAGCGGAGAAGTCTTTATCGCAGCAGCGGGTCGTGACTTTGCTTAGCTTGTTGAGGAAAGGGCCATTTCATGCTTGAGTGACCAACTTACAGAGGGGAAAGTTATTCTACCAGAGTCCAACCCCAGAGATAAGGGAACATCTGGAATGGGATAGAAGGCGGAAGCATTGAAAAATAGATAAGTACCCGGTACATGTATGAGTGCGTTAGTTTCAATCAAGAGTTGCATAATTATGAACATGAGCAAAATCAGAAATTCATACCCGTGAAAAGTAGGTTAAGAACCAATTTAAGTTTTTGGGAAGAAGTAGGGTATTCATTTTTTATTCTAGACTTGATAAAAATGGTTATAAATTTCCGTTTATAGCAACACCCTGTGGGATGAGGAAAGATAACAGCTTTCACCATTGAAAAATAAGTTTTTTGTTAAAAAGCTATTCTTGAATTGAAAAAGATGCGTTTGATTAAAAGGTGTAGCAAACAACCAATTGTTGATAACCCTTAAACAGAAGCAGTGCATAGCAGTGAAAAAAATAGATTGATTTTAGATGTACGAGAAGTAAACAAACATGTCTGTAAGCAGTCTGGTAGTTACGGACATTTGAGAACGGCTCTTATGTTTATGAAACTGTGTGGTTGGTTGATTAAATTTGATTCAGCTAATCAACATCTAGATATCTATTATCCTCATACGGATTATTGAGGTTTTTCATGGAAAATTCAAGATCAGCAGATTTATTTTTGATTCTTAGTTCTTCCATTTGGGTTATCATTAGCACTTAATATTTTTTTCAAAATTGACTTGGCAATTAATCAAAGAATGGTTCGATGTAATTGGATGACGGTCTGTGGTACTGCAGTAACATATAGATAGATTGGAGCATCAGGGTGCTGAGATCAAAGATGATATTGCTAAGTCAGGTTTTATGTAAATATATGAGAATACTATTTGGTCGTACATGTAGGTACAGAGTCTGGCATTTATAGGCATCGAAATAGATATTAGTATTGGGGAAATCAAAGTTCTTGATATAAGATTAGCAAATGCTAAGAGATCTGACATTATATTCGCACGAAAGTGAGCAGAGGTCTGGCTATGTCGGTCGGATTATACTATGTCTCATGTGTTGGGAAGTGTAACGCAACTAATGACAAATTATATTAGCATGGTTATTTCAAGTGCTTTTTCTTAGAATCAGAAAATGTGTGTGAAAGCATGCAGTCAAATTAGACCTTGGTGTAGTAAATCAGAATTTTACAGTTTTCACCTCAGTGCAATAAGGTAGTTTATTCTGATGCTAGTAGTACTGGGTTTGGAGGATATTGTGTGGAGACACCTAAAAGGGTGTGTTGCGGGGAATGGTCAGCTGACGAAGCGACGGAGAGCTCTACTTACAGAGAACTGATAGCTGTTTTCAGGGTCCTGTTCTCCATGGCAAACACGTTGAGTGTTTTGAGATTGAAGTGGTTTTCTGATAGCAAAGATGTTGTAAACATTAAAGAAAAAAGTAGCATGAGGAGTAAATTACAACCTATTATTTTAGATGTTTTTCTTCTAATGGAGTTATTCAATAGAAATGAAAGGATACTGAGAGAAGAGAATACCCATGCAAATTATATAAGTAGAAGTGTGGATGTTGACAATTGGGGTATTTCTAAAGAATTATTCTCACATTTTGATAAGATATGGGGTCCTCTTGAAGTGGATTGGTTTACGTCCTGCTACAATGCTTAAGTACATATTTTTACTCTAGATTTTAGAATTCAGGAACAGTGAATGGGACACGCGTCATTTACGGATCTATCCTGGTCCTCAGATCAAATTCAGTCTCTTATTTCTACCAATGAGTTACAACAGACTCCTTGTTTCTATATTGTTTCCGACAGACTGTTCTGGTCCTTCACCTGTAAATATCCATCATGACGTAATCAAATGTGGCACCGAAACGTGCCCTTGGCTGACTCTGTTATGGTCTCAAAATTTTTGAAGCTTTAAGCTTTTAGATGCTACCTAGTTTCTTATTGAAAAGTCGAGATATAGAGGTGGCAATTGGCTTTTGATAAATCGGGTTAAATCGTATTTATGCCCAGTAAAAGTTCTTGAAAATATTTAGATTTCATTGGTAGGCCTCGATCCTAGCGACAGCTTTTCAAATTTACATGGCCTATTTTAAATATAATATCGTTGAGTTACAATGACAGTTATGTATGAAAATTGTATAACGACGAGGGGGAGTATCGGTGCGCGTACAACAGTAATTTATGAATACATTTTACAGTATTATGGAATATACATGTATATTAGCGCCCGTGGTCTTATTGATCAATTAATGTGTGAATGAATAAGTCAAATCCACATGTACATCTGGGGCGGATCCAGGATTTTTTGGAAGGGTGGTGGTGTTTTTTTTTACGGATTGACAAGGCCTCGGAGTGCAAGGCCGACCCTCACCCCTTTGGAGTTATGTCTGGGGCACGCTCGAGGGCCACGAAAAAGGGTGTTTTAGAGGGAAAATATCTCCATTTGATACGGTTTATAACTATTATTCAGCTATAGATTTTGGGTGTAATTTTTTTATCAGAAATCGAAGGGAGGAGGGGGTCTGGATCCCCCCTGACACTCCCTCTTTATCCGCCATGTACATGTATTAGACCGTGAACATTCGTGAACAGTTTCAACCACAGTCCCTCGCCTGAAATGAGCCATGCCTGTCTGTAATTTGCATAACAGTTACTTGCTCATCGTAGTGCGAGCTGTATTTCCGAATGCTCAGTAGGCAGTAGGACACAGCTAGGTGAAGACGCAATGTTCAACGTGCGGGTGCAGTCGCAACGCAGTCGTATGAGGCGTAGAAGCAAATGCATGTTTCGTAAGTAGCACTTTTCTTCAGTATCGTATGTCAGTTGATAGAAAGAGAGTAGAAAAATGCAAAGAAATTTGCGACGAGTATTTACGGGTATGTTACTACTCTTTGTTGTCGCTGTCGCCTGTCGTTTCTGTTATGCCACTCAAAATATTATTTAGCAAATTAGTAAATGGGCATATTACCACAAAGATCACGGACATATTTACATGATGGTACCGTATTTGTCACAGTTCCGAGCTTTTGATCCTAAGACAAGCGTGCCCCATGAACGATAGTCAGTTTTAGTAGGTTTGTTAATTTTATTATACATGTACCTGTAAAATGCTTGTAAGCAGTGTTGAAACACGGGGAAATGATTTATTCTAAAGCGAAATATGGTTCCCAAACGCGTGATGCAAAGCGATTTTAGATATTACAACTTTATATAGTAGGTAAAATAAATAAATAGTGATAACCTACACAAACTAGAGGAGTGTTTTCAATATTTTTTTTTTCAAAGCAAGATATCTGAAATATCTTTATTACTAACTTCAGGTCTTAAATGTGGCGTTAGGCAACATAGAATCGATTGCTTTTTTGGGGTGCTATCTGAGCCTGAACTATGGACAAGTCAGATATTGTTAACATTACTTTCTTATTTCAGAAGTCCACTGAGATACTGAGAACTGCACGGCACCTGGCTGCAGGCAACCAAGCCTGTCATTCACCCTCTGGAACCCTACGCACATCCATGCATCTTTTGTTTTAAAATTGAATAAATACGTTTGTCATTCCTTGTTTTCTTATTCACTTCCATATGAAATGATGATAAAATATTAATAATAATAATAAAAGAGGGTTAGGGGTAAAATTGTAAAGATATTATTGTTTGAGCACTTTCTAATTAAATCTGCTAAAACTGATCTGTAAGCATTGTGTTTGGGATTGATGATTTCTCCAGTAACAGAGGATGTCGTAAATCGAAAGGATTAAAAGTTTTGTTAATATGCCCAGTATTTTGTAAATAATTGAGAGCATTTTAAGAATACATCTACAGGATTTCCAACAGCCCACATTTATAAATACAATTTGTATGAATTTACGATATTGCTTTTTTAAAAATCTGTCCTACATTTTTTATAGTGAGACGGGTTTTTTAATATCTATTTATAAATTAGTTCATCCTCCCAGATAAAATTTTCTTAATTTAATATAAGTCCATATTCTAAGGTTTTTGGTTTGCTAGAGAAAATTGTTTCAAATTTCACGACCTTCTCATCAGACGAACACTTCAATTTTAAATTAAAACGGAAATATAAGAGATCTTGACACACTTTTGAAATGGGAACAATGAAATTTGCTCCTCTACCCAAAACTTAGAACTGCATATTCTGATATGTTTGAAAATGTCTCATTAAAATCATAATTAAAATAAATTGATCCTTTGATATAAAGAAATGGGCTCGCCCCACCTGTCACCCCTCAAATCGAATGGACTTGCCCCACCTGTCACCCCTCAAATGGAATGCACTCGCCCCACCTGTCACCCCTCAAATCGAATGGACTCGTCCCACCTGTCACCCCTTAAATTGAATGGACTCGTCCCACCTGTCACCCCTCAAATGGAATGGACTCGCCCCACCTGTCACCCCTCAAATCGAATGGACTCGCCCCACCTGTCACCCCTCAAATGGAATGGACTCGTCCCACCAGTCACCCCTCAGATGGAATGGACTCGCCCCACCTGTCACCCCTAAGATGAAATGGACTCGCCCCACCTGTCACCCCTCGGATGAAATGGACTCGCCCCACCTGTCACCCCTAAGATGAAATGGACTCGCCCCACCTGTCACCCCTCAAATGGAATGGACTCGTCCCACCTGTCACCCCTCAAATCGAATGGACTCGACCCACTTGAAAACTTTCAATGCAGGTCAGTGGTGGGTGGAAGGGTATCACGTGATTTTCGAGAGCCAATGAAAAAAGCAGGAATTTTACACTCCGTTATAGGTAAACAAAACGGCACGTTCGACGCACCGTGGAGGATCGTTTATTTAGGAGGCATGCACATAAATTTGGTGGGTATTTTAAAAGCATTTTACTATTTACAACGATCAGTACCGTCTCAACTTAACTCATGTGAAGTGATTTTCAAGTGTTTGGTCTGTTTATGTTTTTATGACAATTTAAACTAGGCATAGCTTCATATGTAGTTTGACAATTGTAAACTGAAGTTTTCACACCACAAGCCTTCTTTCAAGTGAAATATCTCGAAAAGCACTCGGACGATTTTTTTCCAACTTTTCAGTAATGTTGCTCATTTATTTGTTGACAAAAAGTGCCGATGGCACCCGATGGGACCCCTGGATCTTTAGAGATATAGACGGTATAATCCTTCATACCCAATTACGACCATTTTTGTAGGAATGCGTCTTTATAATGTTAAACTCCCTCATTAAAAAGCATATATCTGAAAAAGTAAACGGTAGATTTTTTCCAAATCTTAATCTGACGTTTTTCGTGTACCTTTTTACATAATATGTAGCCTGCAACTGACAGCACCCCTGGGTCTTGGGATATATAGACAATGCAGTGCCATGGCAAATTACGGCCATTTTTGTTTGAGTGAAATTTGGATCACGCAGACCCCGTCTTTCAAATCAAATATCTGAAAAAGCAATCGGACAATTATTTTCAAAATTGTCAGAAATGTTGCTTAGATATTGGTTAGCAAAAAGAGCCTATGGCACCCAATGGCACCCCAGGATCTTGAGAATTATAGGCTGTATATAGTGCATGCCAAAGTACTGTTTTGGTTATCCCACAGCCAGCATTTACATGTATAACAACAGCATAATTGCACTTGTATATCACTTACATGCTTGTCTGTATTTTAAAGCATAATGTGCAAATTGATCACTATACAAGCACATTCCTACAACTGTTGAAGGGCTAGTCATGGTATTAGTCAGTTACAACTACTTGTCATTCACTGTGTATGATGTACAAGAGCCTATTATATCTCAACTGTAGCTCCATATAATAGCACTCTTTTATGCCACATACAGTAATTGGCTCAAGTACATATCAAATAAACATTTTTTTTAAATACTGATGATAAGTCTCATATCTTTTTCAGCATGGACTACAATTTTTATTTTTGAAATGCTGTGCACTATAAAGGTGAGAAGTAATTCATCGGAATACCATAGTTGTAAACTTGTGACTTATGTTTCCATTGCTCATCTATTTCGTTAACATTGACAAAAACATGTTCTGTGTTTGTTTTGCCTAAACTTTCATTTTAATCTTACTATCATAAAAATTGAAATCATATTTAAGTATAATGGTAACAGGTTACCTAAAAAGTTGAAGCCTTATCCAGTTAAATAATAATAATATCAAATATAAAACATTTACTGCTTTTTAATTTCAGGGAATGGAAACAGCTTATAACCTCATAATGGGATACCGCCTATGGATTGTAGCTGAAATTAGAGACTTGAGATAACAGGAATGATGTTTGTTATTTCCAAAATCTGTGCCTTCATGGAGTGTGACATTGTAATAAACATGATTGCTTTTTAATTACTCAGTCATCAAATGTTAAATTAGTAGTTTGTCACAATATCAAATATTGTATTATCTGCATAGAGAATTCCCCTCATCTTTTGTAAGTTAAGTTTTGATTAATTAAGTAAAGTGAGTAGTAAGTCTCATGAACTTGGAGAAAATTAAATACTGCAGATCTTGGAAAAACTTCGTTTATTGTGATTTCTGTCAGATATGAGGATTTGTAAATGTTGATAATACATTACATTTTCTGTCTCTTATTATATGCATTTACCATGATTTCTCACTCTGAGTAATGTACGCATCTAGCAAACTAACTTGAAATTCAAGGCATATTTTATAGTTTTAAAAAAAGTGATATTAAAATCTGACTAAGACGAATTTAAAGTAATCTGAATTCTATCAGGATTTCAGTCTTGCCTGTGCTATGTATGTATTTGTAGGTTGTCACCCTTTTAAATCATTTAAAAAGTATTATTATATTATTTCAATATTTTGTGAATAGTTAAATGAGTTATAAAATTTATAAGAAAAATGTAAGAAATAAAATATACTGTTAATTATGTTTTTATGAAATATGTGAAATAAAAAGTTTATAATCATATCAAAGTTCTTCCATTTGTTTATGATAATTTTGTCATTTTACATTTTCTTTGCCTTAAACTTTGGTCAAGCTTACTTTCCACAAAAAAAAAAAAAAAAAAAAAAAAAAAAAAAAAAAAAAACTTTGTCACATGCCCTTTCTTATAGTTATCTGAATTATCAACTTGTCATAATTTACTATTTTAATTTCTAGAGTTAATTATTATTCTTATTCAAACAAGAAATTATCAATTATACACAGAAAAATTAAAGTCAATAACAAATCAACATTGCCAGCAAATTTTACTCTGCCCAAGCTACAGTCACTACAGGTATATAGGATAGTAGGCCTACACACTGACAGAGATGTGATACATATGCCACGGTGACATTTTACAACTCTACTCGTCGGTTTGTTGATCTTAAATTGCACATTTTTTCAAGTGTTTCATTATTAGTTTGTAGCATCCATATTTATATTTATATACATTTATACATAATGAAACAAAGTCGGCGTAACGTTACGCAAATGCCCCAATAAACAATGCATCGCACACAGTTGCGCCAATGCTTTACTGGACGAAGACGCAGGAAGACGTCGCCGGGAGCTCACTTTCGATGTTCACTCTTCGACGGCAAAACGTCAAATGACTGACGTGCGTGCGCATCTTTTGACGTATCACGTGATACCCTTCCAACCACCAATGAATGCAGGTCGTCTTCTTACAGGGTCTAGCTATACAGTGACCAACCAGGAGCATAGCTTGCACTGCGATGCGCGACTTTTTCTTATGCAAATTACAACTGGTACAGTGCATGGCACATTTGAGGAGTTGCTGTGGAAATTGGTCTCAAAGAACGGCGAAATTATGGAATATTATTTTACTATTGTGACAAGGCTATTACCCGCGTAGACCTATTTGTCACCATACATAATATTTTTCTAGGACAACTAGTTTATATTAAATCAAAAACTAAAAATAGCAATGAAGATAGGTATAACAAGTAAATGATGATGCTCATACATTCGGGGAGTAGCTTTGCGTAGGATGAAATATATTGTATTGTACGCCCCCCTGGCTGTCGATTGTAAGTAATAGACATAAACTGGCCCGCTCGAAGATTCTGCGGGTCCGTGGTCAAAGTTAAATAAAAATAACCATGATTAAGGGAAGTTATTGAAGTTATCAATTTAAGATTTTAGAGATACTAATAAATTTACCTTTTTTAACACTGGTCGTATTCACAAAAGATCGTAAACATTACAGAGAGAAGGAAAAGTACCCAAGAGAAGGGAGGGGGTGTGTGTGAAGGAGCGCAATGTGAAACAAATTAATATTATGTTCTTATTTATCTATTCAATTTCATAAATAATTTGTAATCTCTTCACTCTTGATTCAAATAAATAAAAAGCAACAATTAAAACTTGTAGTACTTGCCACAGAAGCCAAACTGAAGTAAAACATTTGAAATAGCAAAAAAAAGAGGAAGACAAGTAAAAAAAATTAAATTCCCAAATTTTTAGAAACTAATAATCTTTCTTCGACAGTATCCTTAACATAACCGTCTTTTGTGTTTTCAGATCGCCATCTACCGTGTTTCTTAAACAGTCTGTCTTTAGTCCCTGCATTAGAATCCAGCATATGAAATCAAACAAACGGAAAGTACTCGGAGATCCTTCAAAGTGACTTCAGAACTCATAAAATTAGTAACCAATTGAGAAATGTGCTTAGCAGTTACAGGTTCCTTTTTTGTTACTCTATGATCTTTCCGTCTCTGAGATGCTTCCTTCACTGCAATAACGAATTTTGACTCGCAATTTCGGATTTTTCTTACAGTTGGCTGTACCATGAAACCATTTTAAAGTGTAAAAAGATGTCTAAACCGCAGCAGAATAATTACAAGTTTGTGACAAATTTTGAAGATAAAAAGCAACAATCGAGTCTTTCGCTGTAAAGAAAGAGGTCACACCGATCGTATTACACCGTTCAAGCCATTTTTGGAAGCCGAAAGAATATTATCTCACTGTGTTGTCTGCTCTTGACTTCAAAATGACATCTGGTAATGAATCTGCTAAAGCCTTCAAACTTTTATTGCTTGTAACCTCCACGTCTTGGAGGATAGCATTATCAAGAAAACATGAAAAAGGAAAAAAAGAAAAATTTTGAAAACAAAACTCTAGCAATCGTTCCCATAATCTCTGTTCATCCTGGACAATAATCATGTCCATGTTAACTGTCATTGATCAATGATTGTGATCCTAATGGCCATTTCTTCCATTCCTTCCTTCAATGTTGCAGAACTCCATTACAGCATGTTGTATCGATAACCCATTGATAACTAGAGCGTAGACCTCCGCCAAGGCAGCGATTTTTTATTATTATTGATTTTTGATTGATTATTGATCCGGATCACCACCAAAAAATAATCATCTCTTCCTTGGCCCACTTCGTACAGTTCCTGAAAAATTCATCAAAATCGGTCTAAGAAATACATAAACAAAGCCATCTCCATTATATCAATGATCCAGTGATCGTCTGTTTATCTCTCCTTCGAAGAAAGTGAGTTTTAAATTCTATAAACAGATGACCAATTATTCATCTACTTTAAATCCCTTTAAATATGAAAAACTTATTCGTATTTAAAACAAATGGTCCCAAACCGGGTTTTCTGGCATCTGAATAGACCGTTTTTAACTTACTAGGCAAGCTTTGTACACGTAGACTTTTCTCATTTAAAAAAAAAAAAAGAAAACTAAATTGTCTTTCCAAAAATTAATTCTTTAATGCAAGACATTCGTCTTTAATATTAATATTAAAATCCCAATACTTCCTCTAGTTATTTATCTAGATACATTTCCAATCAATGGAGACATAATAATAAAACAGAAATAATTTTACCTGTAACCCTCGCCAATTTTATAGCTGTTATATACGGTAAATCTGAAACCAATTCGTCTAAAAGACACAGAGTATTACTAGTACATGTAGAAAGCCTTCTTTCGGGAATAAACAATCCCCTTACTTCCATGTCCCAAATAATCCCCAACCATTCCAATTTGTTGACTGGTTCTAATTTACTTTTTTCAATGTTTAAAACAAAATCTGCTTTAAACAGATCCATTTTAATTTTTTTAGAATGTAGTTTTAAATGTAATATATTTTTCTAGAGAATTTTCAGACACAATACCGTCATCTAAATAAACAACAATGGGGATTCCATTTTTCTCCAATACCCAACTAAACGTCTAAGTATTTTACTAAAAATAAACGGTGCTGAAGAAAGGCCAAACGAAAGTACCAAAAAAAAAAAAAAAAAAGAATTCTTTCCGTTGATTTAAAAAAGTTTGAGATGCCGGAGCAATATCTAAATGGTGAATAAATAAATAAACACAACACTAAACTGCAGAATTATCTCAACAAATATTATCTGTGGTCTTGCTCACATTCCCAAAAGTGAGAGTGTAATATGCCTTTGGTCCATGCAACCAGATCTCTTGTCCTCCTTGTCTGTTCAGCCTAAAATATAAAATTGCAAGACAGCTATTTAATTCTTAATGCATAACTCTATTAAAAAGGAAAATGTCCATGATGGAAAAAACTCATTTATTTTTTCTACCTGAAGATATGGAAAATGGTGCAATAGTTTGTGTTGTTCTCATGCATATCTACTCACAGTGATTATCTTCTTTCCAAGATTTTTGCCCCATGCCAAATGTCCCACGAATGTTTTATCCCGATTCATTTTTTTTTCTGAAATAAGAAAAATTTAGCTAAATATATAGAGAGATATAACAAAAAAATAGCAAGAATTGCAAGTAAATAATCACATACATGTAGATACATTTCACATACTAAATTTGCTTTCTAATTATTAAAGTAAGACCTAAACAGCACTTTGTACTTAAGTGTGCAACAAGGGCATCTTTGACCACTTCTGTTGCACTGATTCCTTTTTTTTTTCAGGAAATCCATAGCCCTGACAAACCCTTCCTTCTCCATTACAGAGCTACTCAGCTTGGTTTCTTTCTTCCTTACAACTTCTGCTTCCAACACATCCCCTGCTCGCGCAATATTGTGCACTATGTCCTGGGCTGTCCATTCTGCCATCAACTATGAATAAATGGGATATATCGAAACACGGACATCATAAGTATGTGGTGCGACAATTCCTAAAACAACACTTGGTGGGATTTAGGACACATTCCTATAGACACCACAGGTCTACATTGATCGACCAGACTTGGCATGGATTTTCACTGCTATCAGCTGAATAGGTACCCCCCCCCCCCTCTAAGAAATAAAATTGTTCATGTTCCTTTTGTTGATATATATATATATATATATATATACAATTTCCAAAGGAATAGAGGGCAATAAGTCATACTCAAATTATATTTTAGGATGCCAACCCATGTTATTTTCATCTTACTCCTTCTCAAAGTGTGTCTTGCCTTTAAATGTAAAGCTCTATGTTATTTAATGAAAGACAATATAAGTTCCATCTGTTTAGAGATGTATGTCGGTCTGCTTTATAGCAATTAAGTCCCTGCTGTGGTTTAGGCCTACTGGTCACAACCAGAACATCAGAACCACTGCTTCCATCCACCGCTTCTACTTGTGGACATGGGTACACTTGATATAGAAACAAAACACGCATTTAGTTAAAATTTTAGATTAATCCATTTAATCCATAAAGTTTAAATAACACATTTGCAATAAAGTTTTTGATTAAGTTTTTTATCAAAATTAAAATAGATTATTGTAATAATGTTATTAAAGTATGTGCCCTTTTTCAAATGCAAAGAATGCAAAGCAACCCTTATACAGCATTGGTCAAAAAGGTTGTCCCACCCCCATTTCCATGTACTTTTATTTACAAATGATCACCTAACAGCTGTTAATTGTTAGAAATAGTGTTTTTTATTACGTATACCGTGTCTAACATGATTAATGGTTTAAAAAATACAAAATAGTGGTGAAAATATACATATTTTATACCATTTAGTAAAATTTATAAGAGGTACCCCCTCAAATCGACTGTTTCACTGTGACTTCTAAAGATGTAAAGAAATGACTATAAAATTAAAAAGACGCCATCAAATGTCACCAAATTCACACACAATTAGCATTAGGGTGTGCTCATTAAAGATCACGTGCCTAACAGCGTGTGCGTCTACCGCGTACTGCAATTATTTCCTGTAGACGGCGCGACAAGCCTTCAACTCGGGTTACAATTCTGTTTTGTGGGATATTGTATTCTTCTTCTCAAACAAGTTGGGGGAGTTGGTCCACGTTTTTATGGGGTTGGTTCTCCTTTGCATTGCACACTCCAATACATGTCACAGTTGATTAGTAAGTTTGATATCAGGGCTCAAAGATGGTGGTTCCATCCTTAGACCATTATGTTTCTTCAACAAACAGTTGCCAGGCAAGAGGTGTGAGCAAGTGTGCAGTCATGATAAAGCCTGAAGTTAACCCCAAAGTCAGTTCTTGAAGATGGAATGAGATATCAGCTGAGAATGCTACGTTCAGTGATCCCACAGGCACCTGAACCTGGCCATCCATCACTGGAAGGAAGTTGATTTTGATGCAGAATCAAATTATTTCTTGTATCCCATCGATGGTCAAAGAGGGTCCATAGACATGTTAAAAAATGCCTCTTGGAAGGGTGCGTGCAGGATAATATCGCCTGAGGTGTTAGATCAATCCGCATTTGGAGAACATTCCAAGCCCATGGTATTAGTACATTGTTCCTTTTGGAACAAAACGTAACAGGGGCATTTTGATGTAACATTCTCAACAGAAATCTCATTCCATTTGCAAGAGGTGACTTCAGGGATACTACTGGCTTCATTGTGACGACGCACTTGCTCACAGCTCTCGTCTGGCAAACGATTTGTTGCAGAAACACAGGGCTCTGAGGATGGGACAACCGTCTTTGAGTCCTGATATTAATCCTACTGAGCACCTGTGGCATAAATTGGAATGTGCATTGCAGAGGAGAACCAATTCCTAAATAATCTTGACCAATTCCGCCACGCTCTTTAGGATGAATGGGACAATATCCCACATAACAGAATTGTTACCCATGTTGAAGGCTTGTCGCGCCGTCTACAGGAGATAATTGCAGTACGCGGTAGACGCACACGCTGTTAGGCACGTGATCTTTAACGAGCACACCCTAATGCTAATTGTGTGTGAATTTGGTGACATTTGATGGCACCTTTTCAATTTTATAGACATTTCTTTACATCTGTAGAAGTAACAGTGAAACAGTCGATTTGAGGGGGTACCTCTTATAAATTTTACTAAATGGTATAAAATATGTATATTTTCACCACTATTTTGTATTTTTTTAACCATTAATCATGTTAGACACGGTATCCGTGATAAAAAGAACTATTTCAAACAGTTCACAGCTGTGAGGCGTATCATTTGTAAATAAAAGTACATGGAAATGGGGGTGGGACAACCTTTTTGACCAATGCTGTATATACATGTACCTGTATATAAATATGTTTGATAAGATCTATTGGAGATATTTAAGCACATTTAAAAGACACTCACTCAGAAACAGAGTTTTCAATATCGCTTAATTTAGGATCAGGAATGGACTTAGCAGTGGTCCTCACCCTCGCCTGAACAAAGAAGCTCAAACAAATCAAGAACAAATCAATATCCGAATAACGACGGTGATATGGCCCTGCTGGCGCATATTAATTTCGTGATCTGTAAACACAGGGAATCAGCAGTTGTAAACATTCTCTTATAGTATATTTTGAACAAGCTGTCTGTACAGGGAGTGGGGGGGCGGGGTCGGCCCGCCCCCTTAAAATATTCCTGGATCCGCCCCTGGATCCGCCACATGGTACCTATCTGTATCTTAAAAAAAAAAAACTGCTGGTATATGATAGACAGGAAGAGGGAGCGCATGGGAAATGACGGTGTAGGCCGGATCTAAAGCCTTCCACAGTTTCAGCAGTAACTTGTTGGTCACTTCGTTCATTCCACTCGGGGCTGTTCTGGTAAAGAAAGAGTTTCAAACTGGTGTGTCGCAGTGTGATTCTTGCACTTAGAGTTTGTTTTAAATCCTAATATTAGTACATAAATGTAATTTATTCTAAAATGTGAGGCCTAATAATAAGGAGCTACGGGCAAATTTCTTCAACAATCAGTTTCTTTTTCAAACTGACTGTTTGACACATCATGATAACAACGGAAACCACCAAACTTCAATTAAGATAATTAATTGTATTTATGTAGCAAATGGTTTGTTTTAGTGGTGGTATTAACTTTTTGGTAATACATCAACGTTTTGTTTATAGGAAATTAGTCTGGTTAGTTAGTAGTAGGTAGTAGGATGGTAGTTTGGGTCTTGTGTCTGCACATTTTTACCTCTAGTAGTTGACCAAGGCAAGGTGATAACAGATGTCCCGGGTTAAGGAATTTCTTAGCTGCTGTGTATCTAGGCACACACATTTGCACCCCCACCTTTAATAATTACATATTTCTTTTTAGTTACCCGCACGAAAATGCAGTAGTATCGAAGTAGCAAAGCGGCGGGAGCATATTTGCAGAATAGCCTACTGCAATTCTACTCCAAAAAGTACATAGGTTTGTACAGAGAGGAGCATAAATGCATAATTTTTTAAATTCCCATGACAAAACACCCCGGTGACTCCCTTCGCCACATAAGTTTTCATGTAATCATTAAACAGAGCAAAAAATCTCCCTATTTCTGTAGAATTATAAATTTTATGAAAGATGTTTTTGGGACTAATTCTATCGAGCTGCATTCAGTGAGAAGTCATTCAGCTTTGTAGCTCCGGAGATATTGACGGCCGCACTAAAAAATTCCTGCAAAACTGCATGAACAGAATATTTTGGTGAAACATTTCCTATTCTCATAGACAGCAGACTCACTGACGTAACTCCCAATGCCACAAAACTTAAGTGTCAAAAAGTTACTTTTCATACCGGCAGTACTGTAATTGAACATGTGCATTCTCTTGTTTGTAAACAAACCACTGCACTGCTCACAGTCGTAAGCTCCCTCCGCCAGATGTCCGAAACTGTACAGTACTGAGCCAGGTCTCGCCCAAAAATAAGAAGCAATTTAGGCCCCAACCCGGTACTTGACACCAAATTAACCACTAGCAACACACAAAAAATTGTCAGGAAAAAAACTGAAAACAATCACTAATTTTTCACGCAGAACTTCATTCGTGTATAACAGTCCGTGATTGGCCAGGTAGGGATGAAAATTTTTTTTCTTCATTATAGTGTCAGGTAGGTGTGTTCGGTCATTTGTAGTAAGAATAAAGTGCTGGAAGAGTGGTGGTGTCAACATTAAGGAAGAAATAGAGCAAAAACTCTGTCTCCCCCCCCCTCTCAGATTCTGTTCTCAGAGCTTATTTTTGGATCATCTTTAAAGCTAGAATTGGGGGCCTTGATGAAGTGACCCGGGCGCGTTTCCACATTTTTTATTGAATGACAGGTGTGGTAGATTGATTTTCGTCACTTTTTGGAAAAATCGGAGACGGGTCGATTTTTGGTGATTTTGAGTGATTTTGAACAGTGCCGGCACTGTGAGATTTCTTCAATTTTGGCCAGGTAGGGATGAAAATTTTTTTTCTTCATTATAGTGTCAGGTAGGTGTGTTCGGTCATTTGTAGTAAGAATAAAGTGCTGGAAGAGTGGTGGTGTCAACATTAAGGAAGAAATAGAGCAAAAACTCTGTCTCCCCCCCCCCCTCTCAGATTCTGTTCTCAGAGCTTATTTTTGGATCATCTTTAAAGCTAGAATTGGGGGCCTTGATGAAGTGACCCGGGCGCGTTTCCACATTTTTTATGAATGACAGGTGTGGTAGATTGATTTTCTTCACTTTTTGGAAAAATCGGAGACGGGTCGATTTTTGGTGATTTTGAGTGATTTTGAACAGTGCCGGCACTGTGAGATTTCTTCAATTTTGGCCAGGTAGGGATGAAAATTTTTTTTCTTCATTATAGTGTCAGGTAGGTGTGTTCGGTCATTTGTAGTAAGAATAAAGTGCTGGAAGAGTGGTGGTGTCAACATTAAGGAAGAAATAGAGCAAAAACTCTGTCTCCCCCCCCCCCCTCTCAGATTCTGTTCTCAGAGCTTATTTTTGGATCATCTTTAAAGCTAGAATTGGGGGCCTTGATGAAGTGACCCGGGCGCGTTTCCACATTTTTTATGAATGACAGGTGTGGTAGATTGATTTTCGTCACTTTTTGGAAAAATCGGAGACGGGTCGATTTTTGGTGATTTTGAGTGATTTTGAACAGTGCCGGCACTGTGAGATTTCTTCAATTTTGGCCAGGTAGGGATGAAAATTTTTTTTCTTCATTATAGTGTCAGGTAGGTGTGTTCGGTCATTTGTAGTAAGAATAAAGTGCTGGAAGAGTGGTGGTGTCAACATTAAGGAAGAAATAGAGCAAAAACTCTGTCTCCCCCCCCCTCTCAGATTCTGTTCTCAGAGCTTATTTTTGGATCATCTTTAAAGCTAGAATTGGGGGCCTTGATGAAGTGACCCGGGCGCGTTTCCACATTTTTTATTGAATGACAGGTGTGGTAGATTGATTTTCGTCACTTTTTGGAAAAATCGGAGACGGGTCGATTTTTGGTGATTTTGAGTGATTTTGAACAGTGCCGGCACTGTGAGATTTCTTCAATTTTGGCCAGGTAGGGATGAAAATTTTTTTTCTTCATTATAGTGTCAGGTAGGTGTGTTCGGTCATTTGTAGTAAGAATAAAGTGCTGGAAGAGTGGTGGTGTCAACATTAAGGAAGAAATAGAGCAAAAACTCTGTCTCCCCCCCCCCCTCTCAGATTCTGTTCTCAGAGCTTATTTTTGGATCATCTTTAAAGCTAGAATTGGGGGCCTTGATGAAGTGACCCGGGCGCGTTTCCACATTTTTTATGAATGACAGGTGTGGTAGATTGATTTTCTTCACTTTTTGGAAAAATCGGAGACGGGTCGATTTTTGGTGATTTTGAGTGATTTTGAACAGTGCCGGCACTGTGAGATTTCTTCAATTTTGGCCAGGTAGGGATGAAAATTTTTTTTCTTCATTATAGTGTCAGGTAGGTGTGTTCGGTCATTTGTAGTAAGAATAAAGTGCTGGAAGAGTGGTGGTGTCAACATTAAGGAAGAAATAGAGCAAAAACTCTGTCTCCCCCCCCCCCTCTCAGATTCTGTTCTCAGAGCTTATTTTTGGATCATCTTTAAAGCTAGAATTGGGGGCCTTGATGAAGTGACCCGGGCGCGTTTCCACATTTTTTATGAATGACAGGTGTGGTAGATTGATTTTCGTCACTTTTTGGAAAAATCGGAGACGGGTCGATTTTTGGTGATTTTGAGTGATTTTGAACAGTGCCGGCACTGTGAGATTTCTTCAATTTTGGCCAGGTAGGGATGAAAATTTTTTTTCTTCATTATAGTGTCAGGTAGGTGTGTTCGGTCATTTGTAGTAAGAATAAAGTGCTGGAAGAGTGGTGGTGTCAACATTAAGGAAGAAATAGAGCAAAAACTCTGTCTCCCCCCCCCCTCTCAGATTCTGTTCTCAGAGCTTATTTTTGGATCATCTTTAAAGCTAGAATTGGGGGCCTTGATGAAGTGACCCGGGCGCGTTTCCACATTTTTTATTGAATGACAGGTGTGGTAGATTGATTTTCGTCACTTTTTGGAAAAATCGGAGACGGGTCGATTTTTGGTGATTTTGAGTGATTTTGAACAGTGCCGGCACTGTGAGATTTCTTCAATTTTGGCCAGGTAGGGATGAAAATTTTTTTTCTTCATTATAGTGTCAGGTAGGTGTGTTCGGTCATTTGTAGTAAGAATAAAGTGCTGGAAGAGTGGTGGTGTCAACATTAAGGAAGAAATAGAGCAAAAACTCTGTCTCCCCCCCCCCCCTCTCAGATTCTGTTCTCAGAGCTTATTTTTGGATCATCTTTAAAGCTAGAATTGGGGGCCTTGATGAAGTGACCCGGGCGCGTTTCCACATTTTTTATGAATGACAGGTGTGGTAGATTGATTTTCGTCACTTTTTGGAAAAATCGGAGACGGGTCGATTTTTGGTGATTTTGAGTGATTTTGAACAGTGCCGGCACTGTGAGATTTCTTCAATTTTGGCCAGGTAGGGATGAAAATTTTTTTTCTTCATTATAGTGTCAGGTAGGTGTGTTCGGTCATTTGTAGTAAGAATAAAGTGCTGGAAGAGTGGTGGTGTCAACATTAAGGAAGAAATAGAGCAAAAACTCTGTCTCCCCCCCCCCTCTCAGATTCTGTTCTCAGAGCTTATTTTTGGATCATCTTTAAAGCTAGAATTGGGGGCCTTGATGAAGTGACCCGGGCGCGTTTCCACATTTTTTATTGAATGACAGGTGTGGTAGATTGATTTTCGTCACTTTTTGGAAAAATCGGAGACGGGTCGATTTTTGGTGATTTTGAGTGATTTTGAACAGTGCCGGCACTGTGAGATTTCTTCAATTTTGGCCAGGTAGGGATGAAAATTTTTTTTCTTCATTATAGTGTCAGGTAGGTGTGTTCGGTCATTTGTAGTAAGAATAAAGTGCTGGAAGAGTGGTGGTGTCAACATTAAGGAAGAAATAGAGCAAAAACTCTGTCTCCCCCCCCCCCTCTCAGATTCTGTTCTCAGAGCTTATTTTTGGATCATCTTTAAAGCTAGAATTGGGGGCCTTGATGAAGTGACCCGGGCGCGTTTCCACATTTTTTATGAATGACAGGTGTGGTAGATTGATTTTCTTCACTTTTTGGAAAAATCGGAGACGGGTCGATTTTTGGTGATTTTGAGTGATTTTGAACAGTGCCGGCACTGTGAGATTTCTTCAATTTTGGCCAGGTAGGGATGAAAATTTTTTTTCTTCATTATAGTGTCAGGTAGGTGTGTTCGGTCATTTGTAGTAAGAATAAAGTGCTGGAAGAGTGGTGGTGTCAACATTAAGGAAGAAATAGAGCAAAAACTCTGTCTCCCCCCCCCCCCTCTCAGATTCTGTTCTCAGAGCTTATTTTTGGATCATCTTTAAAGCTAGAATTGGGGGCCTTGATGAAGTGACCCGGGCGCGTTTCCACATTTTTTATGAATGACAGGTGTGGTAGATTGATTTTCGTCACTTTTTGGAAAAATCGGAGACGGGTCGATTTTTGGTGATTTTGAGTGATTTTGAACAGTGCCGGCACTGTGAGATTTCTTCAATTTTGGCCAGGTAGGGATGAAAATTTTTTTTCTTCATTATAGTGTCAGGTAGGTGTGTTCGGTCATTTGTAGTAAGAATAAAGTGCTGGAAGAGTGGTGGTGTCAACATTAAGGAAGAAATAGAGCAAAAACTCTGTCTCCCCCCCCCCTCTCAGATTCTGTTCTCAGAGCTTATTTTTGGATCATCTTTAAAGCTAGAATTGGGGGCCTTGATGAAGTGACCCGGGCGCGTTTCCACATTTTTTATTGAATGACAGGTGTGGTAGATTGATTTTCGTCACTTTTTGGAAAAATCGGAGACGGGTCGATTTTTGGTGATTTTGAGTGATTTTGAACAGTGCCGGCACTGTGAGATTTCTTCAATTTTGGCCAGGTAGGGATGAAAATTTTTTTTCTTCATTATAGTGTCAGGTAGGTGTGTTCGGTCATTTGTAGTAAGAATAAAGTGCTGGAAGAGTGGTGGTGTCAACATTAAGGAAGAAATAGAGCAAAAACTCTGTCTCCCCCCCCCCCTCTCAGATTCTGTTCTCAGAGCTTATTTTTGGATCATCTTTAAAGCTAGAATTGGGGGCCTTGATGAAGTGACCCGGGCGCGTTTCCACATTTTTTATGAATGACAGGTGTGGTAGATTGATTTTCGTCACTTTTTGGAAAAATCGGAGACGGGTCGATTTTTGGTGATTTTGAGTGATTTTGAACAGTGCCGGCACTGTGAGATTTCTTCAATTTTGGCCAGGTAGGGATGAAAATTTTTTTTCTTCATTATAGTGTCAGGTAGGTGTGTTCGGTCATTTGTAGTAAGAATAAAGTGCTGGAAGAGTGGTGGTGTCAACATTAAGGAAGAAATAGAGCAAAAACTCTGTCTCCCCCCCCCCCTCTCAGATTCTGTTCTCAGAGCTTATTTTTGGATCATCTTTAAAGCTAGAATTGGGGGCCTTGATGAAGTGACCCGGGCGCGTTTCCACATTTTTTATGAATGACAGGTGTGGTAGATTGATTTTCGTCACTTTTTGGAAAAATCGGAGACGGGTCGATTTTTGGTGATTTTGAGTGATTTTGAACAGTGCCGGCACTGTGAGATTTCTTCAATTTTGGCCAGGTAGGGATGAAAATTTTTTTTCTTCATTATAGTGTCAGGTAGGTGTGTTCGGTCATTTGTAGTAAGAATAAAGTGCTGGAAGAGTGGTGGTGTCAACATTAAGGAAGAAATAGAGCAAAAACTCTGTCTCCCCCCCCCCTCTCAGATTCTGTTCTCAGAGCTTATTTTTGGATCATCTTTAAAGCTAGAATTGGGGGCCTTGATGAAGTGACCCGGGCGCGTTTCCACATTTTTTATGAATGACAGGTGTGGTAGATTGATTTTCGTCACTTTTTGGAAAAATCGGAGACGGGTCGATTTTTGGTGATTTTGAGTGATTTTGAACAGTGCCGGCACTGTGAGATTTCTTCAATTTTGGCCAGGTAGGGATGAAAATTTTTTTTCTTCATTATAGTGTCAGGTAGGTGTGTTCGGTCATTTGTAGTAAGAATAAAGTGCTGGAAGAGTGGTGGTGTCAACATTAAGGAAGAAATAGAGCAAAAACTCTGTCTCCCCCCCCCCCTCTCAGATTCTGTTCTCAGAGCTTATTTTTGGATCATCTTTAAAGCTAGAATTGGGGGCCTTGATGAAGTGACCCGGGCGCGTTTCCACATTTTTTATGAATGACAGGTGTGGTAGATTGATTTTCGTCACTTTTTGGAAAAATCGGAGACGGGTCGATTTTTGGTGATTTTGAGTGATTTTGAACAGTGCCGGCACTGTGAGATTTCTTCAATTTTGGCCAGGTAGGGATGAAAATTTTTTTTCTTCATTATAGTGTCAGGTAGGTGTGTTCGGTCATTTGTAGTAAGAATAAAGTGCTGGAAGAGTGGTGGTGTCAACATTAAGGAAGAAATAGAGCAAAAACTCTGTCTCCCCCCCCCCTCTCAGATTCTGTTCTCAGAGCTTATTTTTGGATCATCTTTAAAGCTAGAATTGGGGGCCTTGATGAAGTGACCCGGGCGCGTTTCCACATTTTTTAAGAATGACAGGTGTGGTAGATTGATTTTCGTCACTTTTTGGAAAAATCGGAGACGGGTCGATTTTTGGTGATTTTGAGTGATTTTGAACAGTGCCGGCACTGTGAGATTTCTTCAATTTTGGCCAGGTAGGGATGAAAATTTTTTTTCTTCATTATAGTGTCAGGTAGGTGTGTTCGGTCATTTGTAGTAAGAATAAAGTGCTGGAAGAGTGGTGGTGTCAACATTAAGGAAGAAATAGAGCAAAAACTCTGTCTCCCCCCCCCCTCTCAGATTCTGTTCTCAGAGCTTATTTTTGGATCATCTTTAAAGCTAGAATTGGGGGCCTTGATGAAGTGACCCGGGCGCGTTTCCACATTTTTTATGAATGACAGGTGTGGTAGATTGATTTTCGTCACTTTTTGGAAAAATCGGAGACGGGTCGATTTTTGGTGATTTTGAGTGATTTTGAACAGTGCCGGCACTGTGAGATTTCTTCAATTTTGGCCAGGTAGGGATGAAAATTTTTTTTCTTCATTATAGTGTCAGGTAGGTGTGTTCGGTCATTTGTAGTAAGAATAAAGTGCTGGAAGAGTGGTGGTGTCAACATTAAGGAGGAAATAGAGCAAAAACTCTGTCTCCCCCCCCCCCTCTCAGATTCTGTTCTCAGAGCTTATTTTTGGATCATCTTTAAAGCTAGAATTGGGGGCCTTGATGAAGTGACCCGGGCGCGTTTCCACATTTTTTAAGAATGACAGGTGTGGTAGATTGATTTTCGTCACTTTTTGGAAAAATCGGAGACGGGTCGATTTTTGGTGATTTTGAGTGATTTTGAACAGTGCCGGCACTGTGAGATTTCTTCAATTTTGGCCAGGTAGGGATGAAAATTTTTTTTCTTCATTATAGTGTCAGGTAGGTGTGTTCGGTCATTTGTAGTAAGAATAAAGTGCTGGAAGAGTGGTGGTGTCAACATTAAGGAAGAAATAGAGCAAAAACTCTGTCTCCCCCCCCCCTCTCAGATTCTGTTCTCAGAGCTTATTTTTGGATCATCTTTAAAGCTAGAATTGGGGGCCTTGATGAAGTGACCCGGGCGCGTTTCCACATTTTTTATTGAATGACAGGTGTGGTAGATTGATTTTCGTCACTTTTTGGAAAAATCGGAGACGGGTCGATTTTTGGTGATTTTGAGTGATTTTGAACAGTGCCGGCACTGTGAGATTTCTTCAATTTTGGCCAGGTAGGGATGAAAATTTTTTTTCTTCATTATAGTGTCAGGTAGGTGTGTTCGGTCATTTGTAGTAAGAATAAAGTGCTGGAAGAGTGGTGGTGTCAACATTAAGGAAGAAATAGAGCAAAAACTCTGTCTCCCCCCCCCCTCTCAGATTCTGTTCTCAGAGCTTATTTTTGGATCATCTTTAAAGCTAGAATTGGGGGCCTTGATGAAGTGACCCGGGCGCGTTTCCACATTTTTTATGAATGACAGGTGTGGTAGATTGATTTTCGTCACTTTTTGGAAAAATCGGAGACGGGTCGATTTTTGGTGATTTTGAGTGATTTTGAACAGTGCCGGCACTGTGAGATTTCTTCAATTTTGGCCAGGTAGGGATGAAAATTTTTTTTCTTCATTATAGTGTCAGGTAGGTGTGTTCGGTCATTTGTAGTAAGAATAAAGTGCTGGAAGAGTGGTGGTGTCAACATTAAGGAAGAAATAGAGCAAAAACTCTGTCTCCCCCCCCCCTCTCAGATTCTGTTCTCAGAGCTTATTTTTGGATCATCTTTAAAGCTAGAATAGGGGGCCTTGATGAAGTGACCCGGGCGCGTTTCCACATTTTTTATGAATGACAGGTGTGGTAGATTGATTTTCGTCACTTTTTGGAAAAATCGGAGACGGGTCGATTTTTGGTGATTTTGAGTGATTTTGAACAGTATTTCTTCCTTAATAATGCCACAACCACTCTTCCAGCACTTTATTCTGACTACAAATGACCAAACACACCTACCAGACACTATAATGAAGAAAAAAATTTTTCAACCCTACCTGGCCAAAATTGAAGAAAACTGCCATATCCCGACCTTACGAAAATCACTCAAAATCACCCAAAAATGACCCGTCACCAAATTTTCCAAAAAGTGATGAAAATCAATCTACCACACCTGTCATTCATAAAAAATGTGGAAACGCGCCCGGATCACTTCATTAAAGCCCCCAATTTCAGCTTTAAAGATGGCCAAAAAGCACACCTGAGAACAGGATTTGGAGAGAGGGGGGGTGGAGAGAGTTTTTGCTCTATTTCTTCCTTAATAATGACACAACCACTCTTCCAGCACTTTATTCTGACTACAAATGACCAAACACACCTACCAGACACTATAATGAAGAAAAAAATTTTTCAACCCTACCTGGCCAAAATTGAAGAAAACTGCCATATCCGGACCTTACAAAAATCACTCAAAATCACCCAAAAATGACCCGTCACCAAATTTTCCAAAAAGTGATGAAAATCAATCTACCACACCTGTCATTCATAAAAAATGTGGAAACGCGCCCGGATCACTTCATTAAAGCCCCCAATTTCAGCTTTAAAGATGGCCAAAAAGCACACCTGAGAACAGGATTTGGAGAGAGGGGGGGTGGAGAGAGTTTTTGCTCTATTTCTTCCTTAATAATGACACAACCACTCTTCCAGCACTTTATTCTGACTACAAATGACCAAACACACCTACCAGACACTATAATGAAGAAAAAAATTTTTCAACCCTACCTGGCCAAAATTGAAGAAAACTGCCATATCCGGACCTTACGAAAATCACTCAAAATCACCCAAAAATGACCCGTCACCAAATTTTCCAAAAAGTGATGAAAATCAATCTACCACACCTGTCATTCATAAAAAATGTGGAAACGCGCCCGGATCACTTCATTAAAGCCCCCAATTTCAGCTTTAAAGATGGCCAAAAAGCACACCTGAGAACAGGATTTGGAGAGAGGGGGGGTGGAGAGAGTTTTTGCTCTACTTCTTCCTTAATAATGACACAACCACTCTTCCAGCACTTTATTCTGACTACAAATGACCAAACACACCTACCAGACACTATAATGAAGAAAAAAATTTTTCAACCCTACCTGGCCAAAATTGAAGAAAACTGCCATATCCGGACCTTACGAAAATCACTCAAAATCACCCAAAAATGACCCGTCACCAAATTTTCCAAAAAGTGATGAAAATCAATCTACCACACCTGTCATTCATAAAAAATGTGGAAACGCGCCCGGATCACTTCATTAAAGCCCCCAATTTCAGCTTTAAAGATGGCCAAAAAGCACACCTGAGAACAGGATTTGGAGAGAGGGGGGGTGGAGAGAGTTTTTGCTCTATTTCTGCCTTAATAATGACACAACCACTCTTCCAGCACTTTATTCTGACTACAAATGACCAAACACACCTACCAGACACTATAATGAAGAAAAAAATTTTTCAACCCTACCTGGCCAAAATTGAAGAAAACTGCCATATCCGGACCTTACGAAAATCACTCAAAATCACCCAAAAATGACCCGTCACCAAATTTTCCAAAAAGTGATGAAAATCAATCTACCACACCTGTCATTCATAAAAAATGTGGAAACGCGCCCGGATCACTTCATTAAAGCCCCCAATTTCAGCTTTAAAGATGGCCAAAAAGCACACCTGAGAACAGGATTTGGAGAGAGGGGGGGTGGAGAGAGTTTTTGCTCTATTTCTTCCTTAATAATGACACAACCACTCTTCCAGCACTTTATTCTGACTACAAATGACCAAACACACCTACCAGACACTATAATGAAGAAAAAAATTTTTCAACCCTACCTGGCCAAAATTGAAGAAAACTGCCATATCCGGACCTTACGAAAATCACTCAAAATCACCCAAAAATGACCCGTCACCAAATTTTCCAAAAAGTGATGAAAATCAATCTACCACACCTGTCATTCATAAAAAATGTGGAAACGCGCCCGGATCACTTCATTAAAGCCCCCAATTTCAGCTTTAAAGATGGCCAAAAAGCACACCTGAGAACAGGATTTGGAGAGAGGGGGGGTGGAGAGAGTTTTTGCTCTATTTCTTCCTTAATAATGCCACAACCACTCTTCCAGCACTTTATTCTGACTACAAATGACCAAACACACCTACCAGACACTATAATGAAGAAAAAAATTTTTCAACCCTACCTGGCCAAAATTGAAGAAAACTGCCATATCCGGACCTTACGAAAATCACTCAAAATCACCCAAAAATGACCCGTCACCAAATTTTCCAAAAAGTGATGAAAATCAATCTACCACACCTGTCATTCATAAAAAATGTGGAAACGCGCCCGGATCACTTCATTAAAGCCCCCAATTTCAGCTTTAAAGATGGCCAAAAAGCACACCTGAGAACAGGATTTGGAGAGAGGGGGGGTGGAGAGAGTTTTTGCTCTATTTCTTCCTTAATAATGACACAACCACTCTTCCAGCACTTTATTCTTACTACAAATGACCAAACACACCTACCAGACACTATAATGAAGAAAAAAATTTTTCAACCCTACCTGGCCAAAATTGAAGAAAACTGCCATATCCGGACCTTACGAAAATCACTCAAAATCACCCAAAAATGACCCGTCACCAAATTTTCCAAAAAGTGATGAAAATCAATCTACCACACCTGTCATTCATAAAAAAATGTGGAAACGCGCCCGGATCACTTCATTAAAGCCCCCAATTTCAGCTTTAAAGATGGCCAAAAAGCACACCTGAGAACAGGATTTGGAGAGAGGGGGGGTGGAGAGAGTTTTTGCTCTATTTCTTCCTTAATAATGCCACAACCACTCTTCCAGCACTTTATTCTGACTACAAATGACCAAACACACCTACCAGACACTATAATGAAGAAAAAAATTTTTCAACCCTACCAGGCCAAAATTGAAGAAAACTGCCATATCCGGACCTTACGAAAATCACTCAAAATCACCCAAAAATGACCCGTCACCAAATTTTCCAAAAAGTGATGAAAATCAATCTACCACACCTGTCATTCATAAAAAATGTGGAAACGCGCCCGGATCACTTCATTAAAGCCCCCAATTTCAGCTTTAAAGATGGCCAAAAAGCACACCTGAGAACAGGATTTGGAGAGAGGGGGGGTGGAGAGAGTTTTTGCTCTATTTCTTCCTTAATAATGACACAACCACTCTTCCAGCACTTTATTCTGACTACAAATGACCAAACACACCTACCAGACACTATAATGAAGAAAAAAATTTTTCAACCCTACCTGGCCAAAATTGAAGAAAACTGCCATATCCGGACCTTACGAAAATCACTCAAAATCACCCAAAAATGACCCGTCACCAAATTTTCCAAAAAGTGATGAAAATCAATCTACCACACCTGTCATTCATAAAAAAATGTGGAAACGCGCCCGGATCACTTCATTAAAGCCCCCAATTTCAGCTTTAAAGATGGCCAAAAAGCACACCTGAGAACAGGATTTGGAGAGAGGGGGGGTGGAGAGAGTTTTTGCTCTATTTCTTCCTTAATAATGACACAACCACTCTTCCAGCACTTTATTCTGACTACAAATGACCAAACACACCTACCAGACACTATAATGAAGAAAAAAATTTTTCAACCCTACCTGGCCAAAATTGAAGAAAACTGCCATATCCGGACCTTACGAAAATCACTCAAAATCACCCAAAAATGACCCGTCACCAAATTTTCCAAAAAGTGATGAAAATCAATCTACCACACCTGTCATTCATAAAAAATGTGGAAACGCGCCCGGATCACTTCATTAAAGCCCCCAATTTCAGCTTTAAAGATGGCCAAAAAGCACACCTGAGAACAGGATTTGGAGAGAGGGGGGGTGGAGAGAGTTTTTGCTCTATTTCTTCCTTAATAATGACACAACCACTCTTCCAGCACTTTATTCTGACTACAAATGACCAAACACACCTACCAGACACTATAATGAAGAAAAAAATTTTTCAACCCTACCTGGCCAAAATTGAAGAAAACTGCCATATCCGGACCTTACGAAAATCACTCAAAATCACCCAAAAATGACCCGTCACCAAATTTTCCAAAAAGTGATGAAAATCAATCTACCACACCTGTCATTCATAAAAAATGTGGAAACGCGCCCGGATCACTTCATTAAAGCCCCCAATTTCAGCTTTAAAGATGGCCAAAAAGCACACCTGAGAACAGGATTTGGAGAGAGGGGGGGTGGAGAGAGTTTTTGCTCTATTTCTTCCTTAATAATGACACAACCACTCTTCCAGCACTTTATTCTGACTACAAATGACCAAACACACCTACCAGACACTATAATGAAGAAAAAAATTTTTCAACCCTACCTGGCCAAAATTGAAGAAAACTGCCATATCCGGACCTTACGAAAATCACTCAAAATCACCCAAAAATGACCCGTCACCAAATTTTCCAAAAAGTGATGAAAATCAATCTACCACACCTGTCATTCATAAAAAATGTGGAAACGCGCCCGGATCACTTCATTAAAGCCCCCAATTTCAGCTTTAAAGATGGCCAAAAAGCACACCTGAGAACAGGATTTGGAGAGAGGGGGGGTGGAGAGAGTTTTTGCTCTATTTCTTCCTTAATAATGACACAACCACTCTTCCAGCACTTTATTCTGACTACAAATGACCAAACACACCTACCAGACACTATAATGAAGAAAAAAATTTTTCAACCCTACCTGGCCAAAATTGAAGAAAACTGCCATATCCGGACCTTACGAAAATCACTCAAAATCACCCAAAAATGACCCGTCACCAAATTTTCCAAAAAGTGATGAAAATCAATCTACCACACCTGTCATTCATAAAAAATGTGGAAACGCGCCCGGATCACTTCATTAAAGCCCCCAATTTCAGCTTTAAAGATGGCCAAAAAGCACACCTGAGAACAGGATTTGGAGAGAGGGGGGGTGGAGAGAGTTTTTGCTCTATTTCTTCCTTAATAATGACACAACCACTCTTCCAGCACTTTATTCTGACTACAAATGACCAAACACACCTACCAGACACTATAATGAAGAAAAAAATTTTTCAACCCTACCTGGCCAAAATTGAAGAAAACTGCCATATCCGGACCTTACGAAAATCACTCAAAATCACCCAAAAATGACCCGTCACCAAATTTTCCAAAAAGTGATGAAAATCAATCTACCACACCTGTCATTCATAAAAAATGTGGAAACGCGCCCGGATCACTTCATTAAAGCCCCCAATTTCAGCTTTAAAGATGGCCAAAAAGCACACCTGAGAACAGGATTTGGAGAGAGGGGGGGTGGAGAGAGTTTTTGCTCTATTTCTTCCTTAATAATGACACAACCACTCTTCCAGCACTTTATTCTGACTACAAATGACCAAACACACCTACCAGACACTATAATGAAGAAAAAAATTTTTCAACCCTACCTGGCCAAAATTGAAGAAAACTGCCATATCCGGACCTTACGAAAATCACTCAAAATCACCCAAAAATGACCCGTCACCAAATTTTCCAAAAAGTGATGAAAATCAAGCTACCACACCTGTCATTCATAAAAAATGTGGAAACGCGCCCGGATCACTTCATTAAAGCCCCCAATTTCAGCTTTAAAGATGGCCAAAAAGCACACCTGAGAACAGGATTTGGAGAGAGGGGGGGTGGAGAGAGTTTTTGCTCTATTTCTTCCTTAATAATGACACAACCACTCTTCCAGCACTTTATTCTGACTACAAATGACCAAACACACCTACCAGACACTATAATGAAGAAAAAAATTTTTCAACCCTACCTGGCCAAAATTGAAGAAAACTGCCATATCCGGACCTTACGAAAATCACTCAAAATCACCCAAAAATGACCCGTCACCAAATTTTCCAAAAAGTGATGAAAATCAATCTACCACACCTGTCATTCATAAAAAATGTGGAAACGCGCCCGGATCACTTCATTAAAGCCCCCAATTTCAGCTTTAAAGATGGCCAAAAAGCACACCTGAGAACAGGATTTGGAGAGAGGGGGGGTGGAGAGAGTTTTTGCTCTATTTCTTCCTTAATAATGACACAACCACTCTTCCAGCACTTTATTCTGACTACAAATGACCAAACACACCTACCAGACACTATAATGAAGAAAAAAATTTTTCAACCCTACCTGGCCAAAATTGAAGAAAACTGCCATATCCGGACCTTACGAAAATCACTCAAAATCACCCAAAAATGACCCGTCACCAAATTTTCCAAAAAGTGATGAAAATCAATCTACCACACCTGTCATTCATAAAAAATGTGGAAACGCGCCCGGATCACTTCATTAAAGCCCCCAATTTCAGCTTTAAAGATGGCCAAAAAGCACACCTGAGAACAGGATTTGGAGAGAGGGGGGGTGGAGAGAGTTTTTGCTCTATTTCTTCCTTAATAATGACACAACCACTCTTCCAGCACTTTATTCTGACTACAAATGACCAAACACACCTACCAGACACTATAATGAAGAAAAAAATTTTTCAACCCTACCTGGCCAAAATTGAAGAAAACTGCCATATCCGGACCTTACGAAAATCACTCAAAATCACCCAAAAATGACCCGTCACCAAATTTTCCAAAAAGTGATGAAAATCAATCTACCACACCTGTCATTCATAAAAAATGTGGAAACGCGCCCGGATCACTTCATTAAAGCCCCCAATTTCAGCTTTAAAGATGGCCAAAAAGCACACCTGAGAACAGGATTTGGAGAGAGGGGGGGTGGAGAGAGTTTTTGCTCTATTTCTTCCTTAATAATGACACAACCACTCTTCCAGCACTTTATTCTGACTACAAATGACCAAACACACCTACCAGACACTATAATGAAGAAAAAAATTTTTCAACCCTACCTGGCCAAAATTGAAGAAAACTGCCATATCCGGACCTTACGAAAATCACTCAAAATCACCCAAAAATGACCCGTCACCAAATTTTCCAAAAAGTGATGAAAATCAATCTACCACACCTGTCATTCATAAAAAATGTGGAAACGCGCCCGGATCACTTCATTAAAGCCCCCAATTTCAGCTTTAAAGATGGCCAAAAAGCACACCTGAGAACAGGATTTGGAGAGAGGGGGGGTGGAGAGAGTTTTTGCTCTATTTCTTCCTTAATAATGACACAACCACTCTTCCAGCACTTTATTCTGACTACAAATGACCAAACACACCTACCAGACACTATAATGAAGAAAAAAATTTTTCAACCCTACCTGGCCAAAATTGAAGAAAACTGCCATATCCGGACCTTACGAAAATCACTCAAAATCACCCAAAAATGACCCGTCACCAAATTTTCCAAAAAGTGATGAAAATCAATCTACCACACCTGTCATTCATAAAAAATGTGGAAACGCGCCCGGATCACTTCATTAAAGCCCCCAATTTCAGCTTTAAAGATGGCCAAAAAGCACACCTGAGAACAGGATTTGGAGAGAGGGGGGGTGGAGAGAGTTTTTGCTCTATTTCTTCCTTAATAATGACACAACCACTCTTCCAGCACTTTATTCTGACTACAAATGACCAAACACACCTACCAGACACTATAATGAAGAAAAAAATTTTTCAACCCTACCTGGCCAAAATTGAAGAAAACTGCCATATCCGGACCTTACGAAAATCACTCAAAATCACCCAAAAATGACCCGTCACCAAATTTTCCAAAAAGTGATGAAAATCAATCTACCACACCTGTCATTCATAAAAAATGTGGAAACGCGCCCGGATCACTTCATTAAAGCCCCCAATTTCAGCTTTAAAGATGGCCAAAAAGCACACCTGAGAACAGGATTTGGAGAGAGGGGGGGTGGAGAGAGTTTTTGCTCTATTTCTTCCTTAATGACACAACCACTCTTCCAGCACTTTATTCTGACTACAAATGACCAAACACACCTACCAGACACTATAATGAAGAAAAAAATTTTTCAACCCTACCTGGCCAAAATTGAAGAAAACTGCCATATCCGGACCTTACGAAAATCACTCAAAATCACCCAAAAATGACCCGTCACCAAATTTTCCAAAAAGTGATGAAAATCAATCTACCACACCTGTCATTCATAAAAAATGTGGAAACGCGCCCGGATCACTTCATTAAAGCCCCCAATTTCAGCTTTAAAGATGGCCAAAAAGCACACCTGAGAACAGGATTTGGAGAGAGGGGGGGTGGAGAGAGTTTTTGCTCTATTTCTTCCTTAATAATGACACAACCACTCTTCCAGCACTTTATTCTGACTACAAATGACCAAACACACCTACCAGACACTATAATGAAGAAAAAAATTTTTCAACCCTACCTGGCCAAAATTGAAGAAAACTGCCATATCCGGACCTTACGAAAATCACTCAAAATCACCCAAAAATGACCCGTCACCAAATTTTCCAAAAAGTGATGAAAATCAATCTACCACACCTGTCATTCATAAAAAATGTGGAAACGCGCCCGGATCACTTCATTAAAGCCCCCAATTTCAGCTTTAAAGATGGCCAAAAAGCACACCTGAGAACAGGATTTGGAGAGAGGGGGGGTGGAGAGAGTTTTTGCTCTATTTCTTCCTTAATAATGACACAACCACTCTTCCAGCACTTTATTCTGACTACAAATGACCAAACACACCTACCAGACACTATAATGAAGAAAAAAATTTTTCAACCCTACCTGGCCAAAATTGAAGAAAACTGCCATATCCGGAACTTACGAAAATCACTCAAAATCACCCAAAAATGACCCGTCACCAAATTTTCCAAAAAGTGATGAAAATCAATCTACCACACCTGTCATTCATAAAAAATGTGGAAACGCGCCCGGATCACTTCATTAAAGCCCCCAATTTCAGCTTTAAAGATGGCCAAAAAGCACACCTGAGAACAGGATTTGGAGAGAGGGGGGGTGGAGAGAGTTTTTGCTCTATTTCTTCCTTAATAATGACACAACCACTCTTCCAGCACTTTATTCTGACTACAAATGACCAAACACACCTACCAGACACTATAATGAAGAAAAAAATTTTTCAACCCTACCTGGCCAAAATTGAAGAAAACTGCCATATCCGGACCTTACGAAAATCACTCAAAATCACCCAAAAATGACCCGTCACCAAATTTTCCAAAAAGTGATGAAAATCAATCTACCACACCTGTCATTCATAAAAAATGTGGAAACGCGCCCGGATCACTTCATTAAAGCCCCCAATTTCAGCTTTAAAGATGGCCAAAAAGCACACCTGAGAACAGGATTTGGAGAGAGGGGGGGTGGAGAGAGTTTTTGCTCTATTTCTTCCTTAATGACACAACCACTCTTCCAGCACTTTATTCTGACTACAAATGACCAAACACACCTACCAGACACTATAATGAAGAAAAAAATTTTTCAACCCTACCTGGCCAAAATTGAAGAAAACTGCCATATCCGGACCTTACGAAAATCACTCAAAATCACCCAAAAATGACCCGTCACCAAATTTTCCAAAAAGTGATGAAAATCAATCTACCACACCTGTCATTCATAAAAAATGTGGAAACGCGCCCGGATCACTTCATTAAAGCCCCCAATTTCAGCTTTAAAGATGGCCAAAAAGCACACCTGAGAACAGGATTTGGAGAGAGGGGGGGTGGAGAGAGTTTTTGCTCTATTTCTTCCTTAATAATGACACAACCACTCTTCCAGCACTTTATTCTGACTACAAATGACCAAACACACCTACCAGACACTATAATGAAGAAAAAAATTTTTCAACCCTACCTGGCCAAAATTGAAGAAAACTGCCATATCCGGACCTTACGAAAATCACTCAAAATCACCCAAAAATGACCCGTCACCAAATTTTCCAAAAAGTGATGAAAATCAATCTACCACACCTGTCATTCATAAAAAATGTGGAAACGCGCCCGGATCACTTCATTAAAGCCCCCAATTTCAGCTTTAAAGATGGCCAAAAAGCACACCTGAGAACAGGATTTGGAGAGAGGGGGGGTGGAGAGAGTTTTTGCTCTATTTCTTCCTTAATAATGACACAACCACTCTTCCAGCACTTTATTCTGACTACAAATGACCAAACACACCTACCAGACACTATAATGAAGAAAAAAATTTTTCAACCCTACCTGGCCAAAATTGAAGAAAACTGCCATATCCGGACCTTACGAAAATCACTCAAAATCACCTAAAAATGACCCGTCACCAAATTTTCCAAAAAGTGATGAAAATCAATCTACCACACCTGTCATTCATAAAAAATGTGGAAACGCGCCCGGATCACTTCATTAAAGCCCCCAATTTCAGCTTTAAAGATGGCCAAAAAGCACACCTGAGAACAGGATTTGGAGAGAGGGGGGGTGGAGAGAGTTTTTGCTCTATTTCTTCCTTAATAATGACACAACCACTCTTCCAGCACTTTATTCTGACTACAAATGACCAAACACACCTACCAGACACTATAATGAAGAAAAAAATTTTTCAACCCTACCTGGCCAAAATTGAAGAAAACTGCCATATCCCGACCTTACGAAAATCACTCAAAATCACCCAAAAATGACCCGTCACCAAATTTTCCAAAAAGTGATGAAAATCAATCTACCACACCTGTCATTCATAAAAAATGTGGAAACGCGCCCGGATCACTTCATTAAAGCCCCCAATTTCAGCTTTAAAGATGGCCAAAAAGCACACCTGAGAACAGGATTTGGAGAGAGGGGGGGTGGAGAGAGTTTTTGCTCTATTTCTTCCTTAATAATGACACAACCACTCTTCCAGCACTTTATTCTGACTACAAATGACCAAACACACCTACCAGACACTATAATGAAGAAAAAAAATTTTCAACCCTACCTGGCCAAAATTGAAGAAAACTGCCATATCCGGACCTTACGAAAATCACTCAAAATCACCCAAAAATATTTCTTCCTTAATAATGACACAACCACTCTTCCAGCACTTTATTCTGACTACAAATGACCAAACACACCTACCAGACACTATAATGAAGAAAAAAATTTTTCAACCCTACCTGGCCAAAATTGAAGAAAACTGCCATATCCGGACCTTACGAAAATCACTCAAAATCACCCAAAAATGACCCGTCACCAAATTTTCCAAAAAGTGATGAAAATCAATCTACCACACCTGTCATTCATAAAAAATGTGGAAACGCGCCCGGATCACTTCATTAAAGCCCCCAATTTCAGCTTTAAAGATGGCCAAAAAGCACACCTGAGAACAGGATTTGGAGAGAGGGGGGGTGGAGAGAGTTTTTGCTCTATTTCTTCCTTAATAATGACACAACCACTCTTCCAGCACTTTATTCTGACTACAAATGACCAAACACACCTACCAGACACTATAATGAAGAAAAAAATTTTTCAACCCTACCTGGCCAAAATTGAAGAAAACTGCCATATCCGGACCTTACGAAAATCACTCAAAATCACCCAAAAATGACCCGTCACCAAATTTTCCAAAAAGTGATGAAAATCAATCTACCACACCTGTCATTCATAAAAAATGTGGAAACGCGCCCGGATCACTTCATTAAAGCCCCCAATTTCAGCTTTAAAGATGGCCAAAAAGCACACCTGAGAACAGGATTTGGAGAGAGGGGGGGTGGAGAGAGTTTTTGCTCTATTTCTTCCTTAATAATGACACAACCACTCTTCCAGCACTTTATTCTGACTACAAATGACCAAACACACCTACCAGACACTATAATGAAGAAAAAAATTTTTCAACCCTACCTGGCCAAAATTGAAGAAAACTGCCATATCCGGACCTTACGAAAATCACTCAAAATCACCCAAAAATGACCCGTCACCAAATTTTCCAAAAAGTGATGAAAATCAATCTACCACACCTGTCATTCATAAAAAATGTGGAAACGCGCCCGGATCACTTCATTAAAGCCCCCAATTTCAGCTTTAAAGATGGCCAAAAAGCACACCTGAGAACAGGATTTGGAGAGAGGGGGGGTGGAGAGAGTTTTTGCTCTATTTCTTCCTTAATAATGACACAACCACTCTTCCAGCACTTTATTCTGACTACAAATGACCAAACACACCTACCAGACACTATAATGAAGAAAAAAATTTTTCAACCCTACCTGGCCAAAATTGAAGAAAACTGCCACATCCGGACCTTACGAAAATCACTCAAAATCACCCAAAAATGACCCGTCACCAAATTTTCCAAAAAGTGATGAAAATCAATCTACCACACCTGTCATTCATAAAAAATGTGGAAACGCGCCCGGATCACTTCATTAAAGCCCCCAATTTCAGCTTTAAAGATGGCCAAAAAGCACACCTGAGAACAGGATTTGGAGAGAGGGGGGGTGGAGAGAGTTTTTGCTCTATTTCTTCCTTAATAATGACACAACCACTCTTCCAGCACTTTATTCTGACTACAAATGACCAAACACACCTACCAGACACTATAATGAAGAAAAAAATTTTTCAACCCTACCTGGCCAAAATTGAAGAAAACTGCCATATCCGGACCTTACGAAAATCACTCAAAATCACCCAAAAATGACCCGTCACCAAATTTTCCAAAAAGTGATGAAAATCAATCTACCACACCTGTCATTCATAAAAAATGTGGAAACGCGCCCGGATCACTTCATTAAAGCCCCCAATTTCAGCTTTAAAGATGGCCAAAAAGCACACCTGAGAACAGGATTTGGAGAGAGGGGGGGTGGAGAGAGTTTTTGCTCTATTTCTTCCTTAATAATGACACAACCACTCTTCCAGCACTTTATTCTGACTACAAATGACCAAACACACCTACCAGACACTATAATGAAGAAAAAAATTTTTCAACCCTACCTGGCCAAAATTGAAGAAAACTGCCATATCCGGACCTTACGAAAATCACTCAAAATCACCCAAAAATGACCCGTCACCAAATTTTCCAAAAAGTGATGAAAATCAATCTACCACACCTGTCATTCATAAAAAATGTGGAAACGCGCCCGGATCACTTCATTAAAGCCCCCAATTTCAGCTTTAAAGATGGCCAAAAAGCACACCTGAGAACAGGATTTGGAGAGAGGGGGGGTGGAGAGAGTTTTTGCTCTATTTCTTCCTTAATAATGACACAACCACTCTTCCAGCACTTTATTCTGACTACAAATGACCAAACACACCTACCAGACACTATAATGAAGAAAAAAATTTTTCAACCCTACCTGGCCAAAATTGAAGACAACTGCCATATCCGGACCTTACGAAAATCACTCAAAATCACCCAAAAATGACCCGTCACCAAATTTTCCAAAAAGTGATGAAAATCAATCTACCACACCTGTCATTCATAAAAAATGTGGAAACGCGCCCGGATCACTTCATTAAAGCCCCCAATTTCAGCTTTAAAGATGGCCAAAAAGCACACCTGAGAACAGGATTTGGAGAGAGGGGGGGTGGAGAGAGTTTTTGCTCTATTTCTTCCTTAATAATGACACAACCACTCTTCCAGCACTTTATTCTGACTACAAATGACCAAACACACCTACCAGACACTATAATGAAGAAAAAAATTTTTCAACCCTACCTGGCCAAAATTGAAGACAACTGCCACATCCGGACCTTACGAAAATCACTCAAAATCACCCAAAAATGACCCGTCACCAAATTTTCCAAAAAGTGATGAAAATCAATCTACCACACCTGTCATTCATAAAAAATGTGGAAACGCGCCCGGATCACTTCATTAAAGCCCCCAATTTCAGCTTTAAAGATGGCCAAAAAGCACACCTGAGAACAGGATTTGGAGAGAGGGGGGGTGGAGAGAGTTTTTGCTCTATTTCTTCCTTAATAATGACACAACCACTCTTCCAGCACTTTATTCTGACTACAAATGACCAAACACACCTACCAGACACTATAATGAAGAAAAAAATTTTTCAACCCTACCTGGCCAAAATTGAAGAAAACTGCCATATCCGGACCTTACGAAAATCACTCAAAATCACCCAAAAATGACCCGTCACCAAATTTTCCAAAAAGTGATGAAAATCAATCTACCACACCTGTCATTCATAAAAAATGTGGAAACGCGCCCGGATCACTTCATTAAAGCCCCCAATTTCAGCTTTAAAGATGGCCAAAAAGCACACCTGAGAACAGGATTTGGAGAGAGGGGGGGTGGAGAGAGTTTTTGCTCTATTTCTTCCTTAATAATGACACAACCACTCTTCCAGCACTTTATTCTGACTACAAATGACCAAACACACCTACCAGACACTATAATGAAGAAAAACATTTTTCAACCCTACCTGGCCAAAATTGAAGAAAACTGCCACATCCGGACCTTACGAAAATCACTCAAAATCACCCAAAAATGACCCGTCACCAAATTTTCCAAAAAGTGATGAAAATCAATCTACCACACCTGTAAAAAATGTGGAAACGCGCCCGGATCACTTCATTAAAGCCCCCAATTTCAGCTTTAAAGATGGCCAAAAAGCACACCTGAGAACAGGATTTGGAGAGAGGGGGGGTGGAGAGAGTTTTTGCTCTATTTCTTCCTTAATAATGACACAACCACTCTTCCAGCACTTTATTCTGACTACAAATGACCAAACACACCTACCAGACACTATAATGAAGAAAAAAATTTTTCAACCCTACCTGGCCAAAATTGAAGAAAACTGCCATATCCGGACCTTACGAAAATCACTCAAAATCACCCAAAAATGACCCGTCACCAAATTTTCCAAAAAGTGATGAAAATCAATCTACCACACCTGTCATTCATAAAAAATGTGGAAACGCGCCCGGATCACTTCATTAAAGCCCCCAATTTCAGCTTTAAAGATGGCCAAAAAGCACACCTGAGAACAGGATTTGGAGAGAGGGGGGGGTGGAGAGAGTTTTTGCTCTATTTCTTCCTTAATAATGACACAACCACTCTTCCAGCACTTTATTCTGACTACAAATGACCAAACACACCTACCAGACACTATAATGAAGAAAAAAATTTTTCAACCCTACCTGGCCAAAATTGAAGAAAACTGCCATATCCGGACCTTACGAAAATCACTCAAAATCACCCAAAAATGACCCGTCACCAAATTTTCCAAAAAGTGATGAAAATCAATCTACCACACCTGTCATTCATAAAAAATGTGGAAACGCGCCCGGATCACTTCATTAAAGCCCCCAATTTCAGCTTTAAAGATGGCCAAAAAGCACACCTGAGAACAGGATTTGGAGAGAGGGGGGGTGGAGAGAGTTTTTGCTCTATTTCTTCCTTAATAATGACACAACCACTCTTCCAGCACTTTATTCTGACTACAAATGACCAAACACACCTACCAGACACTATAATGAAGAAAAAAATTTTTCAACCCTACCTGGCCAAAATTGAAGAAAACTGCCATATCCGGACCTTACGAAAATCACTCAAAATCACCCAAAAATGACCCGTCACCAAATTTTCCAAAAAGTGATGAAAATCAATCTACCACACCTGTCATTCATAAAAAATGTGGAAACGCGCCCGGATCACTTCATTAAAGCCCCCAATTTCAGCTTTAAAGATGGCCAAAAAGCACACCTGAGAACAGGATTTGGAGAGAGGGGGGGTGGAGAGAGTTTTTGCTCTATTTCTTCCTTAATAATGACACAACCACTCTTCCAGCACTTTATTCTGACTACAAATGACCAAACACACCTACCAGACACTATAATGAAGAAAAAAATTTTTCAACCCTACCTGGCCAAAATTGAAGAAAACTGCCATATCCGGACCTTACGAAAATCACTCAAAATCACCCAAAAATGACCCGTCACCAAATTTTCCAAAAAGTGATGAAAATCAATCTACCACACCTGTCATTCATAAAAAATGTGGAAACGCGCCCGGATCACTTCATTAAAGCCCCCAATTTCAGCTTTAAAGATGGTCAAAAAGCACACCTGAGAACAGGATTTGGAGAGAGGGGGGGTGGAGAGAGTTTTTGCTCTATTTCTTCCTTAATAATGACACAACCACTCTTCCAGCACTTTATTCTGACTACAAATGACCAAACACACCTACCAGACACTATAATGAAGAAAAAAATTTTTCAACCCTACCTGGCCAAAATTGAAGAAAACTGCCATATCCGGACCTTACGAAAATCACTCAAAATCACCCAAAAATGACCCGTCACCAAATTTTCCAAAAAGTGATGAAAATCAATCTACCACACCTGTCATTCATAAAAAATGTGGAAACGCGCCCGGATCACTTCATTAAAGCCCCCAATTTCAGCTTTAAAGATGGCCAAAAAGCACACCTGAGAACAGGATTTGGAGAGAGGGGGGGTGGAGAGAGTTTTTGCTCTATTTCTTCCTTAATAATGACACAACCACTCTTCCAGCACTTTATTCTGACTACAAATGACCAAACACACCTACCAGACACTATAATGAAGAAAAAAATTTTTCAACCCTACCTGGCCAAAATTGAAGAAAACTGCCATATCCGGACCTTACGAAAATCACTCAAAATCACCCAAAAATGACCCGTCACCAAATTTTCCAAAAAGTGATGAAAATCAATCTACCACACCTGTCATTCATAAAAAATGTGGAAACGCGCCCGGATCACTTCATTAAAGCCCCCAATTTCAGCTTTAAAGATGGCCAAAAAGCACACCTGAGAACAGGATTTGGAGAGAGGGGGGGTGGAGAGAGTTTTTGCTCTATTTCTTCCTTAATAATGACACAACCACTCTTCCAGCACTTTATTCTGACTACAAATGACCAAACACACCTACCAGACACTATAATGAAGAAAAAAATTTTTCAACCCTACCTGGCCAAAATTGAAGAAAACTGCCATATCCGGACCTTACGAAAATCACTCAAAATCACCCAAAAATGACCCGTCACCAAATTTTCCAAAAAGTGATGAAAATCAATCTACCACACCTGTCATTCATAAAAAATGTGGAAACGCGCCCGGATCACTTCATTAAAGCCCCCAATTTCAGCTTTAAAGATGGCCAAAAAGCACACCTGAGAACAGGATTTGGAGAGAGGGGGGGTGGAGAGAGTTTTTGCTCTATTTCTTCCTTAATAATGACACAACCACTCTTCCAGCACTTTATTCTGACTACAAATGACCAAACACACCTACCAGACACTATAATGAAGAAAAAAAATTTTTCAACCCTACCTGGCCAAAATTGAAGAAAACTGCCATATCCGGACCTTACGAAAATCACTCAAAATCACCCAAAAATGACCCGTCACCAAATTTTCCAAAAAGTGATGAAAATCAATCTACCACACCTGTCATTCATAAAAAATGTGGAAACGCGCCCGGATCACTTCATTAAAGCCCCCAATTTCAGCTTTAAAGATGGCCAAAAAGCACACCTGAGAACAGGATTTGGAGAGAGGGGGGTGTGGAGAGAGTTTTTGCTCTATTTCTTCCTTAATAATGACACAACCACTCTTCCAGCACTTTATTCTGACTACAAATGACCAAACACACCTACCAGACACTATAATGAAGAAAAAAATTTTTCAACCCTACCTGGCCAAAATTGAAGAAAACTGCCATATCCGGACCTTACGAAAATCACTCAAAAAATCACCCAAAAATGACCCGTCACCAAATTTTCCAAAAAGTGATGAAAATCAATCTACCACACCTGTCATTCATAAAAAATGTGGAAACGCGCCCGGATCACTTCATTAAAGCCCCCAATTTCAGCTTTAAAGATGGCCAAAAAGCACACCTGAGAACAGGATTTGGAGAGAGGGGGGGTGGAGAGAGTTTTTGCTCTATTTCTTCCTTAATAATGACACAACCACTCTTCCAGCACTTTATTCTGACTACAAATGACCAAACACACCTACCAGACACTATAATGAAGAAAAAAATTTTTCAACCCTACCTGGCCAAAATTGAAGAAAACTGCCATATCCGGACCTTACGAAAATCACTCAAAATCACACAAAAATGACCCGTCACCAAATTTTCCAAAAAGTGATGAAAATCAATCTACCACACCTGTCATTCATAAAAAATGTGGAAACGCGCCCGGATCACTTCATTAAAGCCCCCAATTTCAGCTTTAAAGATGGCCAAAAAGCACACCTGAGAACAGGATTTGGAGAGAGGGGGGGTGGAGAGAGTTTTTGCTCTATTTCTTCCTTAATAATGACACAACCACTCTTCCAGCACTTTATTCTGACTACAAATGACCAAACACACCTACCAGACACTATAATGAAGAAAAAAATTTTTCAACCCTACCTGGCCAAAATTGAAGAAAACTGCCATATCCGGACCTTACGAAAATCACTCAAAATCACCCAAAAATGACCCGTCACCAAATTTTCCAAAAAGTGATGAAAATCAATCTACCACACCTGTCATTCATAAAAAATGTGGAAACGCGCCCGGATCACTTCATTAAAGCCCCCAATTTCAGCTTTAAAGATGGCCAAAAAGCACACCTGAGAACAGGATTTGGAGAGAGGGGGGGTGGAGAGAGTTTTTGCTCTATTTCTTCCTTAATAATGACACAACCACTCTTCCAGCACTTTATTCTGACTACAAATGACCAAACACACCTACCAGACACTATAATGAAGAAAAAAATTTTTCAACCCTACCTGGCCAAAATTGAAGAAAACTGCCATATCCGGACCTTACGAAAATCACTCAAAATCACCCAAAAATGACCCGTCACCAAATTTTCCAAAAAGTGATGAAAATCAATCTACCACACCTGTCATTCATAAAAAATGTGGAAACGCGCCCGGATCACTTCATTAAAGCCCCCAATTTCAGCTTTAAAGATGGCCAAAAAGCACACCTGAGAACAGGATTTGGAGAGAGGGGGGGTGGAGAGAGTTTTTGCTCTATTTCTTCCTTAATAATGACACAACCACTCTTCCAGCACTTTATTCTGACTACAAATGACCAAACACACCTACCAGACACTATAATGAAGAAAAAAATTTTTCAACCCTACCTGGCCAAAATTGAAGAAAACTGCCATATCCGGACCTTACGAAAATCACTCAAAATCACCCAAAAATGACCCGTCACCAAATTTTCCAAAAAGTGATGAAAATCAATCTACCACACCTGTCATTCATAAAAAATGTGGAAACGCGCCCGGATCACTTCATTAAAGCCCCCAATTTCAGCTTTAAAGATGGCCAAAAAGCACACCTGAGAACAGGATTTGGAGAGAGGGGGGGTGGAGAGAGTTTTTGCTCTATTTCTTCCTTAATAATGACACAACCACTCTTCCAGCACTTTATTCTGACTACAAATGACCAAACACACCTACCAGACACTATAATGAAGAAAAAAATTTTTCAACCCTACCTGGCCAAAATTGAAGAAAACTGCCATATCCGGACCTTACGAAAATCACTCAAAATCACCCAAAAATGACCCGTCACCAAATTTTCCAAAAAGTGATGAAAATCAATCTACCACACCTGTCATTCATAAAAAATGTGGAAACGCGCCCGGATCACTTCATTAAAGCCCCCAATTTCAGCTTTAAAGATGGCCAAAAAGCACACCTGAGAACAGGATTTGGAGAGAGGGGGGGTGGAGAGAGTTTTTGCTCTATTTCTTCCTTAATAATGACACAACCACTCTTCCAGCACTTTATTCTGACTACAAATGACCAAACACACCTACCAGACACTATAATGAAGAAAAAAATTTTTCAACCCTACCTGGCCAAAATTGAAGAAAACTGCCATATCCGGACCTTACGAAAATCACTCAAAATCACCCAAAAATGACCCGTCACCAAATTTTCCAAAAAGTGATGAAAATCAATCTACCACACCTGTCATTCATAAAAAATGTGGAAACGCGCCCGGATCACTTCATTAAAGCCCCCAATTTCAGCTTTAAAGATGGCCAAAAAGCACACCTGAGAACAGGATTTGGAGAGAGGGGGGGTGGAGAGAGTTTTTGCTCTATTTCTTCCTTAATAATGACACAACCACTCTTCCAGCACTTTATTCTGACTACAAATGACCAAACACACCTACCAGACACTATAATGAAGAAAAAAATTTTTCAACCCTACCTGGCCAAAATTGAAGAAAACTGCCATATCCGGACCTTACGAAAATCACTCAAAATCACCCAAAAATGACCCGTCACCAAATTTTCCAAAAAGTGATGAAAATCAATCTACCACACCTGTCATTCATAAAAAATGTGGAAACGCGCCCGGATCACTTCATTAAAGCCCCCAATTTCAGCTTTAAAGATGGCCAAAAAGCACACCTGAGAACAGGATTTGGAGAGAGGGGGGGTGGAGAGAGTTTTTGCTCTATTTCTTCCTTAATAATGACACAACCACTCTTCCAGCACTTTATTCTGACTACAAATGACCAAACACACCTACCAGACACTATAATGAAGAAAAAAATTTTTCAACCCTACCTGGCCAAAATTGAAGAAAACTGCCATATCCGGACCTTACGAAAATCACTCAAAATCACCCAAAAATGACCCGTCACCAAATTTTCCAAAAAGTGATGAAAATCAATCTACCACACCTGTCATTCATAAAAAATGTGGAAACGCGCCCGGATCACTTCATTAAAGCCCCCAATTTCAGCTTTAAAGATGGCCAAAAAGCACACCTGAGAACAGGATTTGGAGAGAGGGGGGGGTGGAGAGAGTTTTTGCTCTATTTCTTCCTTAATAATGACACAACCACTCTTCCAGCACTTTATTCTGACTACAAATGACCAAACACACCTACCAGACACTATAATGAAGAAAAAAATTTTTCAACCCTACCTGGCCAAAATTGAAGAAAACTGCCATATCCGGACCTTACGAAAATCACTCAAAATCACCCAAAAATGACCCGTCACCAAATTTTCCAAAAAGTGATGAAAATCAATCTACCACACCTGTCATTCATAAAAAATGTGGAAACGCGCCCGGATCACTTCATTAAAGCCCCCAATTTCAGCTTTAAAGATGGCCAAAAAGCACACCTGAGAACAGGATTTGGAGAGAGGGGGGGTGGAGAGAGTTTTTGCTCTATTTCTTCCTTAATAATGACACAACCACTCTTCCAGCACTTTATTCTGACTACAAATGACCAAACACACCTACCAGACACTATAATGAAGAAAAAAATTTTTCAACCCTACCTGGCCAAAATTGAAGAAAACTGCCATATCCGGACCTTACGAAAATCACTCAAAATCACCCAAAAATGACCCGTCACCAAATTTTCCAAAAAGTGATGAAAATCAATCTACCACACCTGTCATTCATAAAAAATGTGGAAACGCGCCCGGATCACTTCATTAAAGCCCCCAATTTCAGCTTTAAAGATGGCCAAAAAGCACACCTGAGAACAGGATTTGGAGAGAGGGGGGGTGGAGAGAGTTTTTGCTCTATTTCTTCCTTAATAATGACACAACCACTCTTCCAGCACTTTATTCTGACTACAAATGACCAAACACACCTACCAGACACTATAATGAAGAAAAAAATTTTTCAACCCTACCTGGCCAAAATTGAAGAAAACTGCCATATCCGGACCTTACGAAAATCACTCAAAATCACCCAAAAATGACCCGTCACCAAATTTTCCAAAAAGTGATGAAAATCAATCTACCACACCTGTCATTCATAAAAAATGTGGAAACGCGCCCGGATCACTTCATTAAAGCCCCCAATTTCAGCTTTAAAGATGGCCAAAAAGCACACCTGAGAACAGGATTTGGAGAGAGGGGGGGTGGAGAGAGTTTTTGCTCTATTTCTTCCTTAATAATGACACAACCACTCTTCCAGCACTTTATTCTGACTACAAATGACCAAACACACCTACCAGACACTATAATGAAGAAAAAAATTTTTCAACCCTACCTGGCCAAAATTGAAGAAAACTGCCATATCCGGACCTTACGAAAATCACTCAAAATCACCCAAAAATGACCCGTCACCAAATTTTCCAAAAAGTGATGAAAATCAATCTACCACACCTGTCATTCATAAAAAATGTGGAAACGCGCCCGGATCACTTCATTAAAGCCCCCAATTTCAGCTTTAAAGATGGCCAAAAAGCACACCTGAGAACAGGATTTGGAGAGAGGGGGGGTGGAGAGAGTTTTTGCTCTATTTCTTCCTTAATAATGACACAACCACTCTTCCAGCACTTTATTCTGACTACAAATGACCAAACACACCTACCAGACACTATAATGAAGAAAAAAATTTTTCAACCCTACCTGGCCAAAATTGAAGAAAACTGCCATATCCGGACCTTACGAAAATCACTCAAAATCACCCAAAAATGACCCGTCACCAAATTTTCCAAAAAGTGATGAAAATCAATCTACCACACCTGTCATTCATAAAAAATGTGGAAACGCGCCCGGATCACTTCATTAAAGCCCCCAATTTCAGCTTTAAAGATGGCCAAAAAGCACACCTGAGAACAGGATTTGGAGAGAGGGGGGGTGGAGAGAGTTTTTGCTCTATTTCTTCCTTAATAATGACACAACCACTCTTCCAGCACTTTATTCTGACTACAAATGACCAAACACACCTACCAGACACTATAATGAAGAAAAAAATTTTTCAACCCTACCTGGCCAAAATTGAAGAAAACTGCCATATCCGGACCTTACGAAAATCACTCAAAATCACCCAAAAATGACCCGTCACCAAATTTTCCAAAAAGTGATGAAAATCAATCTACCACACCTGTCATTCATAAAAAATGTGGAAACGCGCCCGGATCACTTCATTAAAGCCCCCAATTTCAGCTTTAAAGATGGCCAAAAAGCACACCTGAGAACAGGATTTGGAGAGAGGGGGGGTGGAGAGAGTTTTTGCTCTATTTCTTCCTTAATAATGACACAACCACTCTTCCAGCACTTTATTCTGACTACAAATGACCAAACACACCTACCAGACACTATAATGAAGAAAAAAATTTTTCAACCCTACCTGGCCAAAATTGAAGAAAACTGCCATATCCGGACCTTACGAAAATCACTCAAAATCACCCAAAAATGACCCGTCACCAAATTTTCCAAAAAGTGATGAAAATCAATCTACCACACCTGTCATTCATAAAAAATGTGGAAACGCGCCCGGATCACTTCATTAAAGCCCCCAATTTCAGCTTTAAAGATGGCCAAAAAGCACACCTGAGAACAGGATTTGGAGAGAGGGGGGGTGGAGAGAGTTTTTGCTCTATTTCTTCCTTAATAATGACACAACCACTCTTCCAGCACTTTATTCTGACTACAAATGACCAAACACACCTACCAGACACTATAATGAAGAAAAAAATTTTTCAACCCTACCTGGCCAAAATTGAAGAAAACTGCCATATCCGGACCTTACGAAAATCACTCAAAATCACCCAAAAATGACCCGTCACCAAATTTTCCAAAAAGTGATGAAAATCAATCTACCACACCTGTCATTCATAAAAAATGTGGAAACGCGCCCGGATCACTTCATTAAAGCCCCCAATTTCAGCTTTAAAGATGGCCAAAAAGCACACCTGAGAACAGGATTTGGAGAGAGGGGGGGTGGAGAGAGTTTTTGCTCTATTTCTTCCTTAATAATGACACAACCACTCTTCCAGCACTTTATTCTGACTACAAATGACCAAACACACCTACCAGACACTATAATGAAGAAAAAAATTTTTCAACCCTACCTGGCCAAAATTGAAGAAAACTGCCATATCCGGACCTTACGAAAATCACTCAAAATCACCCAAAAATGACCCGTCACCAAATTTTCCAAAAAGTGATGAAAATCAATCTACCACACCTGTCATTCATAAAAAATGTGGAAACGCGCCCGGATCACTTCATTAAAGCCCCCAATTTCAGCTTTAAAGATGGCCAAAAAGCACACCTGAGAACAGGATTTGGAGAGAGGGGGGGTGGAGAGAGTTTTTGCTCTATTTCTTCCTTAATAATGACACAACCACTCTTCCAGCACTTTATTCTGACTACAAATGACCAAACACACCTACCAGACACTATAATGAAGAAAAAAATTTTTCAACCCTACCTGGCCAAAATTGAAGAAAACTGCCATATCCGGACCTTACGAAAATCACTCAAAATCACCCAAAAATGACCCGTCACCAAATTTTCCAAAAAGTGATGAAAATCAATCTACCACACCTGTCATTCATAAAAAATGTGGAAACGCGCCCGGATCACTTCATTAAAGCCCCCAATTTCAGCTTTAAAGATGGCCAAAAAGCACACCTGAGAACAGGATTTGGAGAGAGGGGGGGTGGAGAGAGTTTTTGCTCTATTTCTTCCTTAATAATGACACAACCACTCTTCCAGCACTTTATTCTGACTACAAATGACCAAACACACCTACCAGACACTATAATGAAGAAAAAAATTTTTCAACCCTACCTGGCCAAAATTGAAGAAAACTGCCATATCCGGACCTTACGAAAATCACTCAAAATCACCCAAAAATGACCCGTCACCAAATTTTCCAAAAAGTGATGAAAATCAATCTACCACACCTGTCATTCATAAAAAATGTGGAAACGCGCCCGGATCACTTCATTAAAGCCCCCAATTTCAGCTTTAAAGATGGCCAAAAAGCACACCTGAGAACAGGATTTGGAGAGAGGGGGGGTGGAGAGAGTTTTTGCTCTATTTCTTCCTTAATAATGACACAACCACTCTTCCAGCACTTTATTCTGACTACAAATGACCAAACACACCTACCAGACACTATAATGAAGAAAAAAATTTTTCAACCCTACCTGGCCAAAATTGAAGAAAACTGCCATATCCGGACCTTACGAAAATCACTCAAAATCACCCAAAAATGACCCGTCACCAAATTTTCCAAAAAGTGATGAAAATCAATCTACCACACCTGTCATTCATAAAAAATGTGGAAACGCGCCCGGATCACTTCATTAAAGCCCCCAATTTCAGCTTTAAAGATGGCCAAAAAGCACACCTGAGAACAGGATTTGGAGAGAGGGGGGGTGGAGAGAGTTTTTGCTCTATTTCTTCCTTAATAATGACACAACCACTCTTCCAGCACTTTATTCTGACTACAAATGACCAAACACACCTACCAGACACTATAATGAAGAAAAAAATTTTTCAACCCTACCTGGCCAAAATTGAAGAAAACTGCCATATCCGGACCTTACGAAAATCACTCAAAATCACCCAAAAATGACCCGTCACCAAATTTTCCAAAAAGTGATGAAAATCAATCTACCACACCTGTCATTCATAAAAAATGTGGAAACGCGCCCGGATCACTTCATTAAAGCCCCCAATTTCAGCTTTAAAGATGGCCAAAAAGCACACCTGAGAACAGGATTTGGAGAGAGGGGGGGTGGAGAGAGTTTTTGCTCTATTTCTTCCTTAATAATGACACAACCACTCTTCCAGCACTTTATTCTGACTACAAATGACCAAACACACCTACCAGACACTATAATGAAGAAAAAAATTTTTCAACCCTACCTGGCCAAAATTGAAGAAAACTGCCATATCCGGACCTTACGAAAATCACTCAAAATCACCCAAAAATGACCCGTCACCAAATTTTCCAAAAAGTGATGAAAATCAATCTACCACACCTGTCATTCATAAAAAATGTGGAAACGCGCCCGGATCACTTCATTAAAGCCCCCAATTTCAGCTTTAAAGATGGCCAAAAAGCACACCTGAGAACAGGATTTGGAGAGAGGGGGGGTGGAGAGAGTTTTTGCTCTATTTCTTCCTTAATAATGACACAACCACTCTTCCAGCACTTTATTCTGACTACAAATGACCAAACACACCTACCAGACACTATAATGAAGAAAAAAATTTTTCAACCCTACCTGGCCAAAATTGAAGAAAACTGCCATATCCGGACCTTACGAAAATCACTCAAAATCACCCAAAAATGACCCGTCACCAAATTTTCCAAAAAGTGATGAAAATCAATCTACCACACCTGTCATTCATAAAAAATGTGGAAACGCGCCCGGATCACTTCATTAAAGCCCCCAATTTCAGCTTTAAAGATGGCCAAAAAGCACACCTGAGAACAGGATTTGGAGAGAGGGGGGGTGGAGAGAGTTTTTGCTCTATTTCTTCCTTAATAATGACACAACCACTCTTCCAGCACTTTATTCTGACTACAAATGACCAAACACACCTACCAGACACTATAATGAAGAAAAAAATTTTTCAACCCTACCTGGCCAAAATTGAAGAAAACTGCCATATCCGGACCTTACGAAAATCACTCAAAATCACCCAAAAATGACCCGTCACCAAATTTTCCAAAAAGTGATGAAAATCAATCTACCACACCTGTCATTCATAAAAAATGTGGAAACGCGCCCGGATCACTTCATTAAAGCCCCCAATTTCAGCTTTAAAGATGGCCAAAAAGCACACCTGAGAACAGGATTTGGAGAGAGGGGGGGTGGAGAGAGTTTTTGCTCTATTTCTTCCTTAATAATGACACAACCACTCTTCCAGCACTTTATTCTGACTACAAATGACCAAACACACCTACCAGACACTATAATGAAGAAAAAAATTTTTCAACCCTACCTGGCCAAAATTGAAGAAAACTGCCATATCCGGACCTTACGAAAATCACTCAAAATCACCCAAAAATGACCCGTCACCAAATTTTCCAAAAAGTGATGAAAATCAATCTACCACACCTGTCATTCATAAAAAATGTGGAAACGCGCCCGGATCACTTCATTAAAGCCCCCAATTTCAGCTTTAAAGATGGCCAAAAAGCACACCTGAGAACAGGATTTGGAGAGAGGGGGGGTGGAGAGAGTTTTTGCTCTATTTCTTCCTTAATAATGACACAACCACTCTTCCAGCACTTTATTCTGACTACAAATGACCAAACACACCTACCAGACACTATAATGAAGAAAAAAATTTTTCAACCCTACCTGGCCAAAATTGAAGAAAACTGCCATATCCGGACCTTACGAAAATCACTCAAAATCACCCAAAAATGACCCGTCACCAAATTTTCCAAAAAGTGATGAAAATCAATCTACCACACCTGTCATTCATAAAAAATGTGGAAACGCGCCCGGATCACTTCATTAAAGCCCCCAATTTCAGCTTTAAAGATGGCCAAAAAGCACACCTGAGAACAGGATTTGGAGAGAGGGGGGGTGGAGAGAGTTTTTGCTCTATTTCTTCCTTAATAATGACACAACCACTCTTCCAGCACTTTATTCTGACTACAAATGACCAAACACACCTACCAGACACTATAATGAAGAAAAAAATTTTTCAACCCTACCTGGCCAAAATTGAAGAAAACTGCCATATCCGGACCTTACGAAAATCACTCAAAATCACCCAAAAATGACCCGTCACCAAATTTTCCAAAAAGTGATGAAAATCAATCTACCACACCTGTCATTCATAAAAAATGTGGAAACGCGCCCGGATCACTTCATTAAAGCCCCCAATTTCAGCTTTAAAGATGGCCAAAAAGCACACCTGAGAACAGGATTTGGAGAGAGGGGGGGTGGAGAGAGTTTTTGCTCTATTTCTTCCTTAATAATGACACAACCACTCTTCCAGCACTTTATTCTGACTACAAATGACCAAACACACCTACCAGACACTATAATGAAGAAAAAAATTTTTCAACCCTACCTGGCCAAAATTGAAGAAAACTGCCATATCCGGACCTTACGAAAATCACTCAAAATCACCCAAAAATGACCCGTCACCAAATTTTCCAAAAAGTGATGAAAATCAATCTACCACACCTGTCATTCATAAAAAATGTGGAAACGCGCCCGGATCACTTCATTAAAGCCCCCAATTTCAGCTTTAAAGATGGCCAAAAAGCACACCTGAGAACAGGATTTGGAGAGAGGGGGGGTGGAGAGAGTTTTTGCTCTATTTCTTCCTTAATAATGACACAACCACTCTTCCAGCACTTTATTCTGACTACAAATGACCAAACACACCTACCAGACACTATAATGAAGAAAAAAATTTTTCAACCCTACCTGGCCAAAATTGAAGAAAACTGCCATATCCGGACCTTACGAAAATCACTCAAAATCACCCAAAAATGACCCGTCACCAAATTTTCCAAAAAGTGATGAAAATCAATCTACCACACCTGTCATTCATAAAAAATGTGGAAACGCGCCCGGATCACTTCATTAAAGCCCCCAATTTCAGCTTTAAAGATGGCCAAAAAGCACACCTGAGAACAGGATTTGGAGAGAGGGGGGGTGGAGAGAGTTTTTGCTCTATTTCTTCCTTAATAATGACACAACCACTCTTCCAGCACTTTATTCTGACTACAAATGACCAAACACACCTACCAGACACTATAATGAAGAAAAAAATTTTTCAACCCTACCTGGCCAAAATTGAAGAAAACTGCCATATCCGGACCTTACGAAAATCACTCAAAATCACCCAAAAATGACCCGTCACCAAATTTTCCAAAAAGTGATGAAAATCAATCTACCACACCTGTCATTCATAAAAAATGTGGAAACGCGCCCGGATCACTTCATTAAAGCCCCCAATTTCAGCTTTAAAGATGGCCAAAAAGCACACCTGAGAACAGGATTTGGAGAGAGGGGGGGTGGAGAGAGTTTTTGCTCTATTTCTTCCTTAATAATGACACAACCACTCTTCCAGCACTTTATTCTGACTACAAATGACCAAACACACCTACCAGACACTATAATGAAGAAAAAAATTTTTCAACCCTACCTGGCCAAAATTGAAGAAAACTGCCATATCCGGACCTTACGAAAATCACTCAAAATCACCCAAAAATGACCCGTCACCAAATTTTCCAAAAAGTGATGAAAATCAATCTACCACACCTGTCATTCATAAAAAATGTGGAAACGCGCCCGGATCACTTCATTAAAGCCCCCAATTTCAGCTTTAAAGATGGCCAAAAAGCACACCTGAGAACAGGATTTGGAGAGAGGGGGGGTGGAGAGAGTTTTTGCTCTATTTCTTCCTTAATAATGACACAACCACTCTTCCAGCACTTTATTCTGACTACAAATGACCAAACACACCTACCAGACACTATAATGAAGAAAAAAATTTTTCAACCCTACCTGGCCAAAATTGAAGAAAACTGCCATATCCGGACCTTACGAAAATCACTCAAAATCACCCAAAAATGACCCGTCACCAAATTTTCCAAAAAGTGATGAAAATCAATCTACCACACCTGTCATTCATAAAAAATGTGGAAACGCGCCCGGATCACTTCATTAAAGCCCCCAATTTCAGCTTTAAAGATGGCCAAAAAGCACACCTGAGAACAGGATTTGGAGAGAGGGGGGGGTGGAGAGAGTTTTTGCTCTATTTCTTCCTTAATAATGACACAACCACTCTTCCAGCACTTTATTCTGACTACAAATGACCAAACACACCTACCAGACACTATAATGAAGAAAAAAATTTTTCAACCCTACCTGGCCAAAATTGAAGAAAACTGCCATATCCGGACCTTACGAAAATCACTCAAAATCACCCAAAAATGACCCGTCACCAAATTTTCCAAAAAGTGATGAAAATCAATCTACCACACCTGTCATTCATAAAAAATGTGGAAACGCGCCCGGATCACTTCATTAAAGCCCCCAATTTCAGCTTTAAAGATGGCCAAAAAGCACACCTGAGAACAGGATTTGGAGAGAGGGGGGGTGGAGAGAGTTTTTGCTCTATTTCTTCCTTAATAATGACACAACCACTCTTCCAGCACTTTATTCTGACTACAAATGACCAAACACACCTACCAGACACTATAATGAAGAAAAAAATTTTTCAACCCTACCTGGCCAAAATTGAAGAAAACTGCCATATCCGGACCTTACGAAAATCACTCAAAATCACCCAAAAATGACCCGTCACCAAATTTTCCAAAAAGTGATGAAAATCAATCTACCACACCTGTCATTCATAAAAAATGTGGAAACGCGCCCGGATCACTTCATTAAAGCCCCCAATTTCAGCTTTAAAGATGGCCAAAAAGCACACCTGAGAACAGGATTTGGAGAGAGGGGGGGTGGAGAGAGTTTTTGCTCTATTTCTTCCTTAATAATGACACAACCACTCTTCCAGCACTTTATTCTGACTACAAATGACCAAACACACCTACCAGACACTATAATGAAGAAAAAAATTTTTCAACCCTACCTGGCCAAAATTGAAGAAAACTGCCATATCCGGACCTTACGAAAATCACTCAAAATCACCCAAAAATGACCCGTCACCAAATTTTCCAAAAAGTGATGAAAATCAATCTACCACACCTGTCATTCATAAAAAATGTGGAAACGCGCCCGGATCACTTCATTAAAGCCCCCAATTTCAGCTTTAAAGATGGCCAAAAAGCACACCTGAGAACAGGATTTGGAGAGAGGGGGGGTGGAGAGAGTTTTTGCTCTATTTCTTCCTTAATAATGACACAACCACTCTTCCAGCACTTTATTCTGACTACAAATGACCAAACACACCTACCAGACACTATAATGAAGAAAAAAATTTTTCAACCCTACCTGGCCAAAATTGAAGAAAACTGCCATATCCGGACCTTACGAAAATCACTCAAAATCACCCAAAAATGACCCGTCACCAAATTTTCCAAAAAGTGATGAAAATCAATCTACCACACCTGTCATTCATAAAAAATGTGGAAACGCGCCCGGATCACTTCATTAAAGCCCCCAATTTCAGCTTTAAAGATGGCCAAAAAGCACACCTGAGAACAGGATTTGGAGAGAGGGGGGGTGGAGAGAGTTTTTGCTCTATTTCTTCCTTAATAATGACACAACCACTCTTCCAGCACTTTATTCTGACTACAAATGACCAAACACACCTACCAGACACTATAATGAAGAAAAAAATTTTTCAACCCTACCTGGCCAAAATTGAAGAAAACTGCCATATCCGGACCTTACGAAAATCACTCAAAATCACCCAAAAATGACCCGTCACCAAATTTTCCAAAAAGTGATGAAAATCAATCTACCACACCTGTCATTCATAAAAAATGTGGAAACGCGCCCGGATCACTTCATTAAAGCCCCCAATTTCAGCTTTAAAGATGGCCAAAAAGCACACCTGAGAACAGGATTTGGAGAGAGGGGGGGTGGAGAGAGTTTTTGCTCTATTTCTTCCTTAATAATGACACAACCACTCTTCCAGCACTTTATTCTGACTACAAATGACCAAACACACCTACCAGACACTATAATGAAGAAAAAAATTTTTCAACCCTACCTGGCCAAAATTGAAGAAAACTGCCATATCCGGACCTTACGAAAATCACTCAAAATCACCCAAAAATGACCCGTCACCAAATTTTCCAAAAAGTGATGAAAATCAATCTACCACACCTGTCATTCATAAAAAATGTGGAAACGCGCCCGGATCACTTCATTAAAGCCCCCAATTTCAGCTTTAAAGATGGCCAAAAAGCACACCTGAGAACAGGATTTGGAGAGAGGGGGGGTGGAGAGAGTTTTTGCTCTATTTCTTCCTTAATAATGACACAACCACTCTTCCAGCACTTTATTCTGACTACAAATGACCAAACACACCTACCAGACACTATAATGAAGAAAAAAATTTTTCAACCCTACCTGGCCAAAATTGAAGAAAACTGCCATATCCGGACCTTACGAAAATCACTCAAAATCACCCAAAAATGACCCGTCACCAAATTTTCCAAAAAGTGATGAAAATCAATCTACCACACCTGTCATTCATAAAAAATGTGGAAACGCGCCCGGATCACTTCATTAAAGCCCCCAATTTCAGCTTTAAAGATGGCCAAAAAGCACACCTGAGAACAGGATTTGGAGAGAGGGGGGGTGGAGAGAGTTTTTGCTCTATTTCTTCCTTAATAATGACACAACCACTCTTCCAGCACTTTATTCTGACTACAAATGACCAAACACACCTACCAGACACTATAATGAAGAAAAAAATTTTTCAACCCTACCTGGCCAAAATTGAAGAAAACTGCCATATCCGGACCTTACGAAAATCACTCAAAATCACCCAAAAATGACCCGTCACCAAATTTTCCAAAAAGTGATGAAAATCAATCTACCACACCTGTCATTCATAAAAAATGTGGAAACGCGCCCGGATCACTTCATTAAAGCCCCCAATTTCAGCTTTAAAGATGGCCAAAAAGCACACCTGAGAACAGGATTTGGAGAGAGGGGGGGTGGAGAGAGTTTTTGCTCTATTTCTTCCTTAATAATGACACAACCACTCTTCCAGCACTTTATTCTGACTACAAATGACCAAACACACCTACCAGACACTATAATGAAGAAAAAAATTTTTCAACCCTACCTGGCCAAAATTGAAGAAAACTGCCATATCCGGACCTTACGAAAATCACTCAAAATCACCCAAAAATGACCCGTCACCAAATTTTCCAAAAAGTGATGAAAATCAATCTACCACACCTGTCATTCATAAAAAATGTGGAAACGCGCCCGGATCACTTCATTAAAGCCCCCAATTTCAGCTTTAAAGATGGCCAAAAAGCACACCTGAGAACAGGATTTGGAGAGAGGGGGGGTGGAGAGAGTTTTTGCTCTATTTCTTCCTTAATAATGACACAACCACTCTTCCAGCACTTTATTCTGACTACAAATGACCAAACACACCTACCAGACACTATAATGAAGAAAAAAATTTTTCAACCCTACCTGGCCAAAATTGAAGAAAACTGCCATATCCGGACCTTACGAAAATCACTCAAAATCACCCAAAAATGACCCGTCACCAAATTTTCCAAAAAGTGATGAAAATCAATCTACCACACCTGTCATTCATAAAAAATGTGGAAACGCGCCCGGATCACTTCATTAAAGCCCCCAATTTCAGCTTTAAAGATGGCCAAAAAGCACACCTGAGAACAGGATTTGGAGAGAGGGGGGGTGGAGAGAGTTTTTGCTCTATTTCTTCCTTAATAATGACACAACCACTCTTCCAGCACTTTATTCTGACTACAAATGACCAAACACACCTACCAGACACTATAATGAAGAAAAAAATTTTTCAACCCTACCTGGCCAAAATTGAAGAAAACTGCCATATCCGGACCTTACGAAAATCACTCAAAATCACCCAAAAATGACCCGTCACCAAATTTTCCAAAAAGTGATGAAAATCAATCTACCACACCTGTCATTCATAAAAAATGTGGAAACGCGCCCGGATCACTTCATTAAAGCCCCCAATTTCAGCTTTAAAGATGGCCAAAAAGCACACCTGAGAACAGGATTTGGAGAGAGGGGGGGTGGAGAGAGTTTTTGCTCTATTTCTTCCTTAATAATGACACAACCACTCTTCCAGCACTTTATTCTGACTACAAATGACCAAACACACCTACCAGACACTATAATGAAGAAAAAAATTTTTCAACCCTACCTGGCCAAAATTGAAGAAAACTGCCATATCCGGACCTTACGAAAATCACTCAAAATCACCCAAAAATGACCCGTCACCAAATTTTCCAAAAAGTGATGAAAATCAATCTACCACACCTGTCATTCATAAAAAATGTGGAAACGCGCCCGGATCACTTCATTAAAGCCCCCAATTTCAGCTTTAAAGATGGCCAAAAAGCACACCTGAGAACAGGATTTGGAGAGAGGGGGGGTGGAGAGAGTTTTTGCTCTATTTCTTCCTTAATAATGACACAACCACTCTTCCAGCACTTTATTCTGACTACAAATGACCAAACACACCTACCAGACACTATAATGAAGAAAAAAATTTTTCAACCCTACCTGGCCAAAATTGAAGAAAACTGCCATATCCGGACCTTACGAAAATCACTCAAAATCACCCAAAAATGACCCGTCACCAAATTTTCCAAAAAGTGATGAAAATCAATCTACCACACCTGTCATTCATAAAAAATGTGGAAACGCGCCCGGATCACTTCATTAAAGCCCCCAATTTCAGCTTTAAAGATGGCCAAAAAGCACACCTGAGAACAGGATTTGGAGAGAGGGGGGGTGGAGAGAGTTTTTGCTCTATTTCTTCCTTAATAATGACACAACCACTCTTCCAGCACTTTATTCTGACTACAAATGACCAAACACACCTACCAGACACTATAATGAAGAAAAAAATTTTTCAACCCTACCTGGCCAAAATTGAAGAAAACTGCCATATCCGGACCTTACGAAAATCACTCAAAATCACCCAAAAATGACCCGTCACCAAATTTTCCAAAAAGTGATGAAAATCAATCTACCACACCTGTCATTCATAAAAAATGTGGAAACGCGCCCGGATCACTTCATTAAAGCCCCCAATTTCAGCTTTAAAGATGGCCAAAAAGCACACCTGAGAACAGGATTTGGAGAGAGGGGGGGTGGAGAGAGTTTTTGCTCTATTTCTTCCTTAATAATGACACAACCACTCTTCCAGCACTTTATTCTGACTACAAATGACCAAACACACCTACCAGACACTATAATGAAGAAAAAAATTTTTCAACCCTACCTGGCCAAAATTGAAGAAAACTGCCATATCCGGACCTTACGAAAATCACTCAAAATCACCCAAAAATGACCCGTCACCAAATTTTCCAAAAAGTGATGAAAATCAATCTACCACACCTGTCATTCATAAAAAATGTGGAAACGCGCCCGGATCACTTCATTAAAGCCCCCAATTTCAGCTTTAAAGATGGCCAAAAAGCACACCTGAGAACAGGATTTGGAGAGAGGGGGGGTGGAGAGAGTTTTTGCTCTATTTCTTCCTTAATAATGACACAACCACTCTTCCAGCACTTTATTCTGACTACAAATGACCAAACACACCTACCAGACACTATAATGAAGAAAAAAATTTTTCAACCCTACCTGGCCAAAATTGAAGAAAACTGCCATATCCGGACCTTACGAAAATCACTCAAAATCACCCAAAAATGACCCGTCACCAAATTTTCCAAAAAGTGATGAAAATCAATCTACCACACCTGTCATTCATAAAAAATGTGGAAACGCGCCCGGATCACTTCATTAAAGCCCCCAATTTCAGCTTTAAAGATGGCCAAAAAGCACACCTGAGAACAGGATTTGGAGAGAGGGGGGGTGGAGAGAGTTTTTGCTCTATTTCTTCCTTAATAATGACACAACCACTCTTCCAGCACTTTATTCTGACTACAAATGACCAAACACACCTACCAGACACTATAATGAAGAAAAAAATTTTTCAACCCTACCTGGCCAAAATTGAAGAAAACTGCCATATCCGGACCTTACGAAAATCACTCAAAATCACCCAAAAATGACCCGTCACCAAATTTTCCAAAAAGTGATGAAAATCAATCTACCACACCTGTCATTCATAAAAAATGTGGAAACGCGCCCGGATCACTTCATTAAAGCCCCCAATTTCAGCTTTAAAGATGGCCAAAAAGCACACCTGAGAACAGGATTTGGAGAGAGGGGGGGTGGAGAGAGTTTTTGCTCTATTTCTTCCTTAATAATGACACAACCACTCTTCCAGCACTTTATTCTGACTACAAATGACCAAACACACCTACCAGACACTATAATGAAGAAAAAAATTTTTCAACCCTACCTGGCCAAAATTGAAGAAAACTGCCATATCCGGACCTTACGAAAATCACTCAAAATCACCCAAAAATGACCCGTCACCAAATTTTCCAAAAAGTGATGAAAATCAATCTACCACACCTGTCATTCATAAAAAATGTGGAAACGCGCCCGGATCACTTCATTAAAGCCCCCAATTTCAGCTTTAAAGATGGCCAAAAAGCACACCTGAGAACAGGATTTGGAGAGAGGGGGGGTGGAGAGAGTTTTTGCTCTATTTCTTCCTTAATAATGACACAACCACTCTTCCAGCACTTTATTCTGACTACAAATGACCAAACACACCTACCAGACACTATAATGAAGAAAATAATTTTTCAACCCTACCTGGCCAAAATTGAAGAAAACTGCCATATCCGGACCTTACGAAAATCACTCAAAATCACCCAAAAATGACCCGTCACCAAATTTTCCAAAAAGTGATGAAAATCAATCTACCACACCTGTCATTCATAAAAAATGTGGAAACGCGCCCGGATCACTTCATTAAAGCCCCCAATTTCAGCTTTAAAGATGGCCAAAAAGCACACCTGAGAACAGGATTTGGAGAGAGGGGGGGTGGAGAGAGTTTTTGCTCTATTTCTTCCTTAATAATGACACAACCACTCTTCCAGCACTTTATTCTGACTACAAATGACCAAACACACCTACCAGACACTATAATGAAGAAAATAATTTTTCAACCCTACCTGGCCAAAATTGAAGAAAACTGCCATATCCGGACCTTACGAAAATCACTCAAAATCACCCAAAAATGACCCGTCACCAAATTTTCCAAAAAGTGATGAAAATCAATCTACCACACCTGTCATTCATAAAAAATGTGGAAACGCGCCCGGATCACTTCATTAAAGCCCCCAATTTCAGCTTTAAAGATGGCCAAAAAGCACACCTGAGAACAGGATTTGGAGAGAGGGGGGGTGGAGAGAGTTTTTGCTCTATTTCTTCCTTAATAATGACACAACCACTCTTCCAGCACTTTATTCTGACTACAAATGACCAAACACACCTACCAGACACTATAATGAAGAAAAACAGTGCCGGCACTGTGAGATTTCTTCAATTTTGGCCAGGTAGGGATGAAAATTTTTTTTCTTCATTATAGTGTCAGGTAGGTGTGTTCGGTCATTTGTAGTAAGAATAAAGTGCTGGAAGAGTGGTGGTGTCAACATTAAGGAAGAAATAGAGCAAAAACTCTCTCTCCCCCCCCCCTCTCAGATTCTGTTCTCAGAGCTTATTTTTGGATCATCTTTAAAGCTAGAATTGGGGGCCTTGATGAAGTGACCCGGGCGCGTTTCCACATTTTTTATGAATGACAGGTGTGGTAGATTGATTTTCCTCACTTTTTGGAAAAATCGGAGACGGGTCGATTTTTGGTGATTTTGAGTGATTTTGAACAGTGCCGGCACTGTGAGATTTCTTCAATTTTGGCCAGGTAGGGATGAAAATTTTTTTTCTTCATTATAGTGTCAGGTAGGTGTGTTCGGTCATTTGTAGTAAGAATAAAGTGCTGGAAGAGTGGTGGTGTCAACATTAAGGAAGAAATAGAGCAAAAACTCTCTCTCCCCCCCCCCCTCTCAGATTCTGTTCTCAGAGCTTATTTTTGGATCATCTTTAAAGCTAGAATTGGGGGCCTTGATGAAGTGACCCGGGCGCGTTTCCACATTTTTTATGAATGACAGGTGTGGTAGATTGATTTTCCTCACTTTTTGGAAAAATCGAAGACGGGTCGATTTTTGGTGATTTTGAGTGATTTTGAACAGTGCCGGCACTGTGAGATTTCTTCAATTTTGGCCAGGTAGGGATGAAAATTTTTTTTCTTCATTATAGTGTCAGGTAGGTGTGTTCGGTCATTTGTAGTAAGAATAAAGTGCTGGAAGAGTGGTGGTGTCAACATTAAGGAAGAAATAGAGCAAAAACTCTCTCTCCCCCCCCCCTCTCAGATTCTGTTCTCAGAGCTTATTTTTGGATCATCTTTAAAGCTAGAATTGGGGGCCTTGATGAAGTGACCCGGGCGCGTTTCCACATTTTTTATGAATGACAGGTGTGGTAGATTGATTTTCCTCACTTTTTGGAAAAATCGGAGACGGGTCGATTTTTGGTGATTTTGAGTGATTTTGAACAGTGCCGGCACTGTGAGATTTCTTCAATTTTGGCCAGGTAGGGATGAAAATTTTTTTTCTTCATTATAGTGTCAGGTAGGTGTGTTCGGTCATTTGTAGTAAGAATAAAGTGCTGGAAGAGTGGTGGTGTCAACATTAAGGAAGAAATAGAGCAAAAACTCTCTCTCCCCCCCCCCCCTCTCAGATTCTGTTCTCAGAGCTTATTTTTGGATCATCTTTAAAGCTAGAATTGGGGGCCTTGATGAAGTGACCCGGGCGCGTTTCCACATTTTTTATGAATGACAGGTGTGGTAGATTGATTTTCCTCACTTTTTGGAAAAATCGGAGACGGGTCGATTTTTGGTGATTTTGAGTGATTTTGAACAGTGCCGGCACTGTGAGATTTCTTCAATTTTGGCCAGGTAGGGATGAAAATTTTTTTTCTTCATTATAGTGTCAGGTAGGTGTGTTCGGTCATTTGTAGTAAGAATAAAGTGCTGGAAGAGTGGTGGTGTCAACATTAAGGAAGAAATAGAGCAAAAACTCTCTCTCCCCCCCCCCCTCTCAGATTCTGTTCTCAGAGCTTATTTTTGGATCATCTTTAAAGCTAGAATTGGGGGCCTTGATGAAGTGACCCGGGCGCGTTTCCACATTTTTTATGAATGACAGGTGTGGTAGATTGATTTTCCTCACTTTTTGGAAAAATCGGAGACGGGTCGATTTTTGGTGATTTTGAGTGATTTTGAACAGTGCCGGCACTGTGAGATTTCTTCAATTTTGGCCAGGTAGGGATGAAAATTTTTTTTCTTCATTATAGTGTCAGGTAGGTGTGTTCGGTCATTTGTAGTAAGAATAAAGTGCTGGAAGAGTGGTGGTGTCAACATTAAGGAAGAAATAGAGCAAAAACTCTCTCTCCCCCCCCCCCTCTCAGATTCTGTTCTCAGAGCTTATTTTTGGATCATCTTTAAAGCTAGAATTGGGGGCCTTGATGAAGTGACCCGGGCGCGTTTCCACATTTTTTATGAATGACAGGTGTGGTAGATTGATTTTCCTCACTTTTTGGAAAAATCGGAGACGGGTCGATTTTTGGTGATTTTGAGTGATTTTGAACAGTGCCGGCACTGTGAGATTTCTTCAATTTTGGCCAGGTAGGGATGAAAATTTTTTTTCTTCATTATAGTGTCAGGTAGGTGTGTTCGGTCATTTGTAGTAAGAATAAAGGGCTGGAAGAGTGGTGGTGTCAACATTAAGGAAGAAATAGAGCAAAAACTCTCTCTCCCCCCCCCCCTCTCAGATTCTGTTCTCAGAGCTTATTTTTGGATCATCTTTAAAGCTAGAATTGGGGGCCTTGATGAAGTGACCCGGGCGCGTTTCCACATTTTTTATGAATGACAGGTGTGGTAGATTGATTTTCCTCACTTTTTGGAAAAATCGGAGACGGGTCGATTTTTGGTGATTTTGAGTGATTTTGAACAGTGCCGGCACTGTGAGATTTCTTCAATTTTGGCCAGGTAGGGATGAAAATTTTTTTTCTTCATTATAGTGTCAGGTAGGTGTGTTCGGTCATTTGTAGTAAGAATAAAGTGCTGGAAGAGTGGTGGTGTCAACATTAAGGAAGAAATAGAGCAAAAACTCTCTCTCCCCCCCCCCTCTCAGATTCTGTTCTCAGAGCTTATTTTTGGATCATCTTTAAAGCTAGAATTGGGGGCCTTGATGAAGTGACCCGGGCGCGTTTCCACATTTTTTATGAATGACAGGTGTGGTAGATTGATTTTCCTCACTTTTTGGAAAAATCGAAGACGGGTCGATTTTTGGTGATTTTGAGTGATTTTGAACAGTGCCGGCACTGTGAGATTTCTTCAATTTTGGCCAGGTAGGGATGAAAATTTTTTTTCTTCATTATAGTGTCAGGTAGGTGTGTTCGGTCATTTGTAGTAAGAATAAAGTGCTGGAAGAGTGGTGGTGTCAACATTAAGGAAGAAATAGAGCAAAAACTCTCTCTCCCCCCCCCCTCTCAGATTCTGTTCTCAGAGCTTATTTTTGGATCATCTTTAAAGCTAGAATTGGGGGCCTTGATGAAGTGACCCGGGCGCGTTTCCACATTTTTTATGAATGACAGGTGTGGTAGATTGATTTTCCTCACTTTTGGAAAAATCGGAGACGGGTCGATTTTTGGTGATTTTGAGTGATTTTGAACAGTGCCGGCACTGTGAGATTTCTTCAATTTTGGCCAGGTAGGGATGAAAATTTTTTTCTTCATTATAGTGTCAGGTAGGTGTGTTCGGTCATTTGTAGTAAGAATAAAGTGCTGGAAGAGTGGTGGTGTCAACATTAAGGAAGAAATAGAGCAAAAACTCTCTCTCCCCCCCCCCCCTCTCAGATTCTGTTCTCAGAGCTTATTTTTGGATCATCTTTAAAGCTAGAATTGGGGGCCTTGATGAAGTGACCCGGGCGCGTTTCCACATTTTTTATGAATGACAGGTGTGGTAGATTGATTTTCCTCACTTTTTGGAAAAATCGGAGACGGGTCGATTTTTGGTGATTTTGAGTGATTTTGAACAGTGCCGGCACTGTGAGATTTCTTCAATTTTGGCCAGGTAGGGATGAAAATTTTTTTTCTTCATTATAGTGTCAGGTAGGTGTGTTCGGTCATTTGTAGTAAGAATAAAGTGCTGGAAGAGTGGTGGTGTCAACATTAAGGAAGAAATAGAGCAAAAACTCTCTCTCCCCCCCCCCTCTCAGATTCTGTTCTCAGAGCTTATTTTTGGATCATCTTTAAAGCTAGAATTGGGGGCCTTGATGAAGTGACCCGGGCGCGTTTCCACATTTTTTATGAATGACAGGTGTGGTAGATTGATTTTCCTCACTTTTTGGAAAAATCGGAGACGGGTCGATTTTTGGTGATTTTGAGTGATTTTGAACAGTGCCGGCACTGTGAGATTTCTTCAATTTTGGCCAGGTAGGGATGAAAATTTTTTTTCTTCATTATAGTGTCAGGTAGGTGTGTTCGGTCATTTGTAGTAAGAATAAAGTGCTGGAAGAGTGGTGGTGTCAACATTAAGGAAGAAATAGAGCAAAAACTCTCTCTCCCCCCCCCCCCTCTCAGATTCTGTTCTCAGAGCTTATTTTTGGATCATCTTTAAAGCTAGAATTGGGGGCCTTGATGAAGTGACCCGGGCGCGTTTCCACATTTTTTATGAATGACAGGTGTGGTAGATTGATTTTCCTCACTTTTTGGAAAAATCGGAGACGGGTCGATTTTTGGTGATTTTGAGTGATTTTGAACAGTGCCGGCACTGTGAGATTTCTTCAATTTTGGCCAGGTAGGGATGAAAATTTTTTTTCTTCATTATAGTGTCAGGTAGGTGTGTTCGGTCATTTGTAGTAAGAATAAAGTGCTGGAAGAGTGGTGGTGTCAACATTAAGGAAGAAATAGAGCAAAAACTCTCTCTCCCCCCCCCCTCTCAGATTCTGTTCTCAGAGCTTATTTTTGGATCATCTTTAAAGCTAGAATTGGGGGCCTTGATGAAGTGACCCGGGCGCGTTTCCACATTTTTTATGAATGACAGGTGTGGTAGATTGATTTTCCTCACTTTTTGGAAAAATCGGAGACGGGTCGATTTTTGGTGATTTTGAGTGATTTTGAACAGTGCCGGCACTGTGAGATTTCTTCAATTTTGGCCAGGTAGGGATGAAATTTTTTTTTCTTCATTATAGTGTCAGGTAGGTGTGTTCGGTCATTTGTAGTAAGAATAAAGTGCTGGAAGAGTGGTGGTGTCAACATTAAGGAAGAAATAGAGCAAAAACTCTCTCTCCCCCCCCCCTCTCAGATTCTGTTCTCAGAGCTTATTTTTGGATCATCTTTAAAGCTAGAATTGGGGGCCTTGATGAAGTGACCCGGGCGCGTTTCCACATTTTTTATGAATGACAGGTGTGGTAGATTGATTTTCCTCACTTTTTGGAAAAATCGGAGACGGGTCGATTTTTGGTGATTTTGAGTGATTTTGAACAGTGCCGGCACTGTGAGATTTCTTCAATTTTGGCCAGGTAGGGATGAAATTTTTTTTCTTCATTATAGTGTCAGGTAGGTGTGTTCGGTCATTTGTAGTAAGAATAAAGTGCTGGAAGAGTGGTGGTGTCAACATTAAGGAAGAAATAGAGCAAAAACTCTCTCTCCCCCCCCCCTCTCAGATTCTGTTCTCAGAGCTTATTTTTGGATCATCTTTAAAGCTAGAATTGGGGGCCTTGATGAAGTGACCCGGGCGCGTTTCCACATTTTTTATGAATGACAGGTGTGGTAGATTGATTTTCCTCACTTTTTGGAAAAATCGGAGACGGGTCGATTTTTGGTGATTTTGAGTGATTTTGAACAGTGCCGGCACTGTGAGATTTCTTCAATTTTGGCCAGGTAGGGATGAAAATTTTTTTTCTTCATTATAGTGTCAGGTAGGTGTGTTCGGTCATTTGTAGTAAGAATAAAGTGCTGGAAGAGTGGTGGTGTCAACATTAAGGAAGAAATAGAGCAAAAACTCTCTCTCCCCCCCCCCTCTCAGATTCTGTTCTCAGAGCTTATTTTTGGATCATCTTTAAAGCTAGAATTGGGGGCCTTGATGAAGTGACCCGGGCGCGTTTCCACATTTTTTATGAATGACAGGTGTGGTAGATTGATTTTCCTCACTTTTTGGAAAAATCGGAGACGGGTCGATTTTTGGTGATTTTGAGTGATTTTGAACAGTGCCGGCACTGTGAGATTTCTTCAATTTTGGCCAGGTAGGGATGAAAATTTTTTTTCTTCATTATAGTGTCAGGTAGGTGTGTTCGGTCATTTGTAGTAAGAATAAAGTGCTGGAAGAGTGGTGGTGTCAACATTAAGGAAGAAATAGAGCAAAAACTCTCTCCCCCCCCCTCTCAGATTCTGTTCTCAGAGCTTATTTTTGGATCATCTTTAAAGCTAGAATTGGGGGCCTTGATGAAGTGACCCGGGCGCGTTTCCACATTTTTTATGAATGACAGGTGTGGTAGATTGATTTTCCTCACTTTTTGGAAAAATCGGAGACGGGTCGATTTTTGGTGATTTTGAGTGATTTTGAACAGTGCCTTCACTGTGAGATTTCTTCAATTTTGGCCAGGTAGGGATGAAAATTTTTTTCTTCATTATAGTGTCAGGTAGGTGTGTTCGGTCATTTGTAGTAAGAATAAAGTGCTGGAAGAGTGGTGGTGTCAACATTAAGGAAGAAATAGAGCAAAAACTCTCTCTCCCCCCCCCTCTCAGATTCTGTTCTCAGAGCTTATTTTTGGATCATCTTTAAAGCTAGAATTGGGGGCCTTGATGAAATGACCCGGGCGCGTTTCCACATTTTTTATGAATGACAGGTGTGGTAGATTGATTTTCCTCACTTTTTGGAAAAATCGGAGACGGGTCGATTTTTGGTGATTTTGAGTGATTTTGAACAGTGCCGGCACTGTGAGATTTCTTCAATTTTGGCCAGGTAGGGATGAAAATTTTTTTTCTTCATTATAGTGTCAGGTAGGTGTGTTCGGTCATTTGTAGTAAGAATAAAGTGCTGGAAGAGTGGTGGTGTCAACATTAAGGAAGAAATAGAGCAAAAACCCTCTCTCCCCCCCCCCTCTCAGATTCTGTTCTCAGAGCTTATTTTTGGATCATCTTTAAAGCTAGAATTGGGGGCCTTGATGAAGTGACCCGGGCGCGTTTACACATTTTTTATGAATGACAGGTGTGGTAGATTGATTTTCGTCACTTTTTGGAAAAATCGGAGACGGGTCGATTTTTGGTGATTTTGAGTGATTTTGAACAGTGCCGGCACTGTGAGATTTCTTCAATTTTGGCCAGGTAGGGATGAAAATTTTTTTTCTTCATTATAGTGTCAGGTAGGTGTGTTCGGTCATTTGTAGTAAGAATAAAGTGCTGGAAGAGTGGTGGTGTCAACATTAAGGAAGAAATAGAGCAAAAACTCTCTCTCCCCCCCCCCTCTCAGATTCTGTTCTCAGAGCTTATTTTTGGATCATCTTTAAAGCTAGAATTGGGGGCCTTGATGAAGTTACCCGGGCGCGTTTACACATTTTTTATGAATGACAGGTGTGGTAGATTGATTTTCGTCACTTTTTGGAAAAATCGGAGACGGGTCGATTTTTGGTAATTTTGATTGATTTTGAACAGTGCCGGCACTGTGAGACTTCTTCAGTTTTGGCCAGGTAGGGATGAAAATTTTTTTTCTTCATTATAGTGTCAGGTAGGTGTGTTCGGTCATTTGTAGTAAGAATAAAGTGCTGGAAGAGTGGTGGTGTCAACATTAAGGAAGAAATAGAGCAAAAACTCTCTCTCCCCCCCCCCCTCTCAGATTCTGTTCTCAGAGCTTATTTTTGGATCATCTTTAAAGCTAGAATTGGGGGCCTTGATGAAGTGACCCGGGCGCGTTTCCACATTTTTTATGAATGACAGGTGTGGTAGATTGATTTTCCTCACTTTTTGGAAAAATCGGAGACGGGTCGATTTTTGGTGATTTTGAGTGATTTTGAACAGTGCCGGCACTGTGAGATTTCTTCAATTTTGGCCAGGTAGGGATGAAAATTTTTTTTCTTCATTATAGTGTCAGGTAGGTGTGTTCGGTCATTTGTAGTAAGAATAAAGTGCTGGAAGAGTGGTGGTGTCAACATTAAGGAAGAAATAGAGCAAAAACTCTCTCTCCCCCCCCCCTCTCAGATTCTGTTCTCAGAGCTTATTTTTGGATCATCTTTAAAGCTAGAATTGGGGGCCTTGATGAAGTGACCCGGGCGCGTTTCCACATTTTTTATGAATGACAGGTGTGGTAGATTGATTTTCCTCACTTTTTGGAAAAATCGGAGACGGGTCGATTTTTGGTGATTTTGAGTGATTTTGAACAGTGCCGGCACTGTGAGATTTCTTCAATTTTGGCCAGGTAGGGATGAAAATTTTTTTTCTTCATTATAGTGTCAGGTAGGTGTGTTCGGTCATTTGTAGTAAGAATAAAGTGCTGGAAGAGTGGTGGTGTCAACATTAAGGAAGAAATAGAGCAAAAACTCTCTCCCCCCCCCTCTCAGATTCTGTTCTCAGAGCTTATTTTTGGATCATCTTTAAAGCTAGAATTGGGGGCCTTGATGAAGTGACCCGGGCGCGTTTCCACATTTTTTATGAATGACAGGTGTGGTAGATTGATTTTCCTCACTTTTTGGAAAAATCGGAGACGGGTCGATTTTTGGTGATTTTGAGTGATTTTGAACAGTGCCTTCACTGTGAGATTTCTTCAATTTTGGCCAGGTAGGGATGAAAATTTTTTTCTTCATTATAGTGTCAGGTAGGTGTGTTCGGTCATTTGTAGTAAGAATAAAGTGCTGGAAGAGTGGTGGTGTCAACATTAAGGAAGAAATAGAGCAAAAACTCTCTCTCCCCCCCCCTCTCAGATTCTGTTCTCAGAGCTTATTTTTGGATCATCTTTAAAGCTAGAATTGGGGGCCTTGATGAAGTGACCCGGGCGCGTTTACACATTTTTTATGAATGACAGGTGTGGTAGATTGATTTTCGTCACTTTTTGGAAAAATCGGAGACGGGTCGATTTTTGGTGATTTTGAGTGATTTTGAACAGTGCCGGCACTGTGAGATTTCTTCAATTTTGGCCAGGTAGGGATGAAAATTTTTTTTCTTCATTATAGTGTCAGGTAGGTGTGTTCGGTCATTTGTAGTAAGAATAAAGTGCTGGAAGAGTGGTGGTGTCAACATTAAGGAAGAAATAGAGCAAAAACTCTCTCCCCCCCCCTCTCAGATTCTGTTCTCAGAGCTTATTTTTGGATCATCTTTAAAGCTAGAATTGGGGGCCTTGATGAAGTGACCCGGGCGCGTTTACACATTTTTTATGAATGACAGGTGTGGTAGATTGATTTTCGTCACTTTTTGGAAAAATCGGAGACGGGTCGATTTTTGGTAATTTTGATTGATTTTGAACAGTGCCGGCACTGTGAGACTTCTTCAGTTTTGGCCAGGTAGGGATGAAAATTTTTTTTCTTCATTATAGTGTCAGGTAGGTGTGTTCGGTCATTTGTAGTAAGAATAAAGTGCTGGAAGAGTGGTGGTGTCAACATTAAGGAAGAAATAGAGCAAAAACTCTCTCTCCCCCCCCCCCTCTCAGATTCTGTTCTCAGAGCTTATTTTTGGATCATCTTTAAAGCTAAAATTGGGGGCCTTGATGAAATGACCCGGGCGCGTTTCCACATTTTTTATGAATGACAGGTGTGGTAGATTGATTTTCCTCACTTTTTGGAAAAATCGGAGACGGGTCGATTTTTGGTGATTTTGAGTGATTTTGAACAGTGCCGGCACTGTGAGATTTCTTCAATTTTGGCCAGGTAGGGATGAAAATTTTTTTTCTTCATTATAGTGTCAGGTAGGTGTGTTCGGTCATTTGTAGTAAGAATAAAGTGCTGGAAGAGTGGTGGTGTCAACATTAAGGAAGAAATAGAGCAAAAACCCTCTCTCCCCCCCCCCTCTCAGATTCTGTTCTCAGAGCTTATTTTTGGATCATCTTTAAAGCTAGAATTGGGGGCCTTGATGAAGTGACCCGGGCGCGTTTACACATTTTTTATGAATGACAGGTGTGGTAGATTGATTTTCGTCACTTTTTGGAAAAATCGGAGACGGGTCGATTTTTGGTGATTTTGAGTGATTTTGAACAGTGCCGGCACTGTGAGATTTCTTCAATTTTGGCCAGGTAGGGATGAAAATTTTTTTTCTTCATTATAGTGTCAGGTAGGTGTGTTCGGTCATTTGTAGTAAGAATAAAGTGCTGGAAGAGTGGTGGTGTCAACATTAAGGAAGAAATAGAGCAAAAACTCTCTCTCCCCCCCCCTCTCAGATTCTGTTCTCAGAGCTTATTTTTGGATCATCTTTAAAGCTAGAATTGGGGGCCTTGATGAAGTTACCCGGGCGCGTTTACACATTTTTTATGAACGACAGGTGTGGTAGATTGATTTTCGTCACTTTTTGGAAAAATCGGAGACGGGTCGATTTTTGGTAATTTTGATTGATTTTGAACAGTGCCGGCACTGTGAGACTTCTTCAGTTTTGGCCAGGTAGGGATGAAAATTTTTTTTCTTCATTATAGTGTCAGGTAGGTGTGTTCGGTCATTTGTAGTAAGAATAAAGTGCTGGAAGAGTGGTGGTGTCAACATTAAGGAAGAAATAGAGCAAAAACTCTCTCCCCCCCCTCTCAGATTCTGTTCTCAGAGCTTATTTTTGGATCATCTTTAAAGCTAGAATTGGGGGCCTTGATGAAGTTACCCGGGCGCGTTTACACATTTTTTATGAATGACAGGTGTGGTAGATTGATTTTCGTCACTTTTTGGAAAAATCGGAGACGGGTCGATTTTTGGTGATTTTGAGTGATTTTGAACAGTGCCGGCACTGTGAGATTTCTTCAATTTTGGCCAGGTAGGGATGAAAATTTTTTTTCTTCATTATAGTGTCAGGTAGGTGTGTTCAGTCATTTGTAGTAAGAATAAAGTGCTGAAAGAGTGGTGGTGTCAACATTAAGGAAGAAATAGAGCAAAAACTCTCTCTCCCCCCCCCCCTCTCAGATTTTGTTCTCAGAGCTTATTTTTGGATCATCTTTAAAGCTAGAATTGGGGGCCTTGATGAAGTGACCCGGGCGCGTTTCCACATTTTTTATGAATGACAGGTGAGGTAGATTGATTTTCGTCACTTTTTGGAAAAATCGGAGACGGGTCGATTTTTGGTGATTTTGAGTGATTTTGAACAGTGCCGGCACTGTGAGATTTCTTCAATTTTGGCCAGGTAGGGATGAAAATTTTTTTTTCTTCATTATAGTGTCAGGTAGGTGTGTTCGGTCATTTGTAGTAAGAATAAAGTGCTGGAAGAGTGGTGGTGTCAACATTAAGGAAGAAATAGAGCAAAAACTCTCTCTCCCCCCCCCTCTCAGATTCTGTTCTCAGAGCTTATTTTTGGATCATCTTTAAAGCTAGAATTGGGGGCCTTGATGAAGTGACCCGGGCGCGTTTACACATTTTTTATGAATGACAGGTGTGGTAGATTGATTTTCGTCACTTTTTGGAAAAATCGGAGAAGGGTCGATTTTTGGTGATTTTGAGTGATTTTGAACAGTGCCGGCACTGTGAGATTTCTTCAATTTTGGCCAGGTAGGGATGAAAATTTTTTTTCTTCATTATAGTGTCAGGTAGGTGTGTTCGGTCATTTGTAGTAAGAATAAAGTGCTGGAAGAGTGGTGGTGTCAACATTAAGGAAGAAATAGAGCAAAAACTCTCTCTCCCCCCCCCTCTCAGATTCTGTTCTCAGAGCTTATTTTTGGATCATCTTTAAAGCTAGAATTGGGGGCCTTGATGAAGTGACCCGGGCGCGTTTACACATTTTTTATGAATGACAGGTGTGGTAGATTGATTTTCGTCACTTTTTGGAAAAATCGGAGACGGGTCGATTTTTGGTGATTTTGAGTGATTTTGAACAGTGCCGGCACTGTGAGATTTCTTCAATTTTGGCCAGGTAGGGATGAAAATTTTTTTTCTTCATTATAGTGTCAGGTAGGTGTGTTCGGTCATTTGTAGTAAGAATAAAGTGCTGGAAGAGTGGTGGTGTCAACATTAAGGAAGAAATAGAGCAAAAACTCTCTCTCCCCCCCCCCCCTCTCAGATTCTGTTCTCAGAGCTTATTTTTGGATCATCTTTAAAGCTAGAATTGGGGGCCTTGATGAAGTGACCCGGGCGCGTTTACACATTTTTTATGAATGACAGGTGTGGTAGATTGATTTTCGTCACTTTTTGGAAAAATCGGAGACGGGTCGATTTTTGGTGATTTTGAGTGATTTTGAACAGTGCCGGCACTGTGAGATTTCTTCAATTTTGGCCAGGTAGGGATGAAAATTTTTTTTCTTCATTATTGTGTCAGGTAGGTGTGTTCGGTCATTTGTAGTAAGAATAAAGTGCTGGAAGAGTGGTGGTGTCAACATTAAGGAAGAAATAGAGCAAAAACTCTCTCTCCCCCCCCCCTCTCAGATTCTGTTCTCAGAGCTTATTTTTGGATCATCTTTAAAGCTAGAATTGGGGGCCTTGATGAAGTGACCTGGGCTCGTTTACACATTTTTTATGAATGACAGGTGTGGTAGATTGATTTTCGTCACTTTTTGGAAAAATCGGAGACGGGTCGATTTTTGGTGATTTTGAGTGATTTTGAACAGTGCCGGCACTGTGAGATTTCTTCAATTTTGGCCAGGTAGGGATGAAAATTTTTTTTCTTCATTATAGTGTCAGGTAGGTGTGTTCGGTCATTTGTAGTAAGAATAAAGTGCTGGAAGAGTGGTGGTGTCAACATTAAGGAAGAAATAGAGCAAAAACTCTCTCTCCCCCCCCTCTCAGATTCTGTTCTCAGAGCTTATTTTTGGATTATCTTTAAAGCTAGAATTGGGGGCCTTGATGAAGTGACCCGGGCGCGTTTACACATTTTTTATGAATGACAGGTGTGGTAGATTGATTTTTGCACTTTTTGGAAAAATCGGAGACGGGTCGATTTTTGGTGATTTTGAGTGATTTTGAACAGTGCCGGCACTGTGAGATTTCTTCAATTTTGGCCAGGTAGGGATGAAAATTTTTTTTCTTCATTATAGTGTCAGGTAGGTGTGTTCGGTCATTTGTAGTAAGAATAAAGTGCTGGAAGAGTGGTGGTGTCAACATTAAGGAAGAAATAGAGCAAAAACTCTCTCTCCCCCCCCATCTCAGATTCTGTTCTCAGAGCTTATTTTTGGATCATCTTTAAAGCTAGAATTGGGGGCCTTGATGAAGTGACCCGGGCGCGTTTACACATTTTTTATGAATGACAGGTGTGGTAGATTGATTTTCGTCACTTTTTGGAAAAATCGGAGACGGGTCGATTTTTGGTGATTTTGAGTGATTTTGAACAGTGCCTTCACTGTGAGATTTCTTCAATTTTGGCCAGGTAGGGATGAAAATTTTTTTCTTCATTATAGTGTCAGGTAGGTGTGTTCGGTCATTTGTAGTAAGAATAAAGTGCTGGAAGAGTGGTGGTGTCAACATTAAGGAAGAAATAGAGCAAAAACTCTCTCTCCCCCCCCCTCTCAGATTCTGTTCTCAGAGCTTATTTTTGGATCATCTTTAAAGCTAGAATTGGGGGCCTTGATGAAGTGACCTGGGCGCCTTTACACATTTTTTATGAATGACAGGTGTGGTAGATTGATTTTCGTCACTTTTTGGAAAAATCGGAGACAGGTCGATTTTTGGTGATTTTGAGTGATTTTGAACAGTGCCGGCACTGTGAGATTTCTTCAATTTTGGCCAGGTAGGGATGAAAATTTTTTTTCTTCATTATAGTGTCAGGTAGGTGTGTTCGGTCATTTGTAGTAAGAATAAAGTGCTGGAAGAGTGGTGGTGTCAACATTAAGGAAGAAATAGAGCAAAAACTCTCTCTCCCCCCCCCCCTCTCAGATTCTGTTCTCAGAGCTTATTTTTGGATCATCTTTAAAGCTAGAATTGGGGGCCTTGATGAAGTGACCCAGGTGCCTTTACACATTTTTTATGAATGACAGGTGTGGTAGATTGATTTTCGTCACTTTTTGGAAAAATCGGAGACAGGTCGATTTTTGGTGATTTTGAGTGATTTTGAACAGTGCCGGCACTGTGAGATTTCTTCAATTTTGGCCAGGTAGGGATGAAAATTTTTTTTCTTCATTATAGTGTCAGGTAGGTGTGTTCGGTCATTTGTAGTAAGAATAATGTGCTGGAAGAGTGGTGGTGTCAACATTAAGGAAGAAATAGAGCAAAAACTCTCTCTCCCCCCCCTCTCAGATTCTGTTCTCAGAGCTTATTTTTGGATCATCTTTAAAGCTAGAATTGGGGGCCTTGATGAAGTGACCCGGGCGCGTTTACACATTTTTTATGAATGACAGGTGTGGTAGATTGATTTTCGTCACTTTTTGGAAAAATCGGAGACGGGTCGATTTTTGGTGATTTTGAGTGATTTTGAACAGTGCCGGCACTGTGAGATTTCTTCAATTTTGGCCAGGTAGGGATGAAAATTTTTTTTCTTCATTATAGTGTCAGGTAGGTGTGTTCGGTCATTTGTAGTAAGAATAAAGTGCTGGAAGAGTGGTGGTGTCAACATTAAGGAAGAAATAGAGCAAAAACTCTCTCTCCCCCCCCCCTCTCAGATTCTGTTCTCAGAGCTTATTTTTGGATCATCTTTAAAGCTAGAATTGGGGGCCTTGATGAAGTGACCCGGGCGCGTTTACACATTTTTTATGAATGACAGGTGTGGTAGATTGATTTTCGTCACTTTTTGGAAAAATTGGAGACGGGTCGATTCTTGGTGATTTTGAGTGATTTTGAACAGTGCCGGCACTGTGAGATTTCTTCAATTTTGGCCAGGTAGGGATGAAAATTTTTTTTCTTCATTATAGTGTCAGGTAGGTGTGTTCGGTCATTTGTAGTAAGAATAAAGTGCTGGAAGAGTGGTGGTGTCAACATTAAGGAAGAAATAGAGCAAAAACTCTCTCTCCCCCCCCTCTCAGATTCTGTTCTCAGAGCTTATTTTTGGATCATCTTTAAAGCTAGAATTGGGGGCCTTGATGAAGTGACCCGGGCGCGTTTCCACATTTTTTATGAATGACAGGTGTGGTAGATTGATTTTCGTCACTTTTTGGAAAAATCGGAGACGGGTCGATTTTTGGTGATTTTGAGTGATTTTGAACAGTGCCGGCACTGTGAGATTTCTTCAATTTTGGCCAGGTAGGGATGAAAATTTTTTTTCTTCATTATAGTGTCAGGTAGGTGTGTTCGGTCATTTGTAGTAAGAATAAAGTGCTGGAAGAGTGGTGGTGTCAACATTAAGGAAGAAATAGAGCAAAAACTCTCTCTCCCCCCCCCCTCTCAGATTCTGTTCTCAGAGATTATTTTTGGATCATCTTTAAAGCTAGAATTGGGGGCCTTGATGAAGTGACCCGGGCGCGTTTACACATTTTTTATGAATGACAGGTGTGGTAGATTGATTTTCGTCACTTTTTGGAAAAATTGGAGACGGGTCGATTCTTGGTGATTTTGAGTGATTTTGAACAGTGCCGGCACTGTGAGATTTCTTCAATTTTGGCCAGGTAGGGATGAAAATTTTTTTTCTTCATTATAGTGTCAGGTAGGTGTGTTCGGTCATTTGTAGTAAGAATAAAGTGCTGGAAGAGTGGTGGTGTCAACATTAAGGAAGAAATAGAGCAAAAACTCTCTCTCCCCCCCCTCTCAGATTCTGTTCTCAGAGCTTATTTTTGGATCATCTTTAAAGCTAGAATTGGGGGCCTTGATGAAGTGACCCGGGCGCGTTTCCACATTTTTTATGAATGACAGGTGTGGTAGATTGATTTTCGTCACTTTTTGGAAAAATCGGAGACGGGTCGATTTTTGGTGATTTTGAGTGATTTTGAACAGTGCCGGCACTGTGAGATTTCTTCAATTTTGGCCAGGTAGGGATGAAAATTTTTTTTCTTCATTATAGTGTCAGGTAGGTGTGTTCGGTCATTTGTAGTAAGAATAAAGTGCTGGAAGAGTGGTGGTGTCAACATTAAGGAAGAAATAGAGCAAAAACTCTCTCTCCCCCCCCCTCTCAGATTCTGTTCTCAGATCTTATTTTTGGATCATCTTTAAAGCTAGAATTGGGGGCCTTGATGAAGTGACCCGGGCGCGTTTACACATTTTTTATGAATGACAGGTGTGGTAGATTGATTTTCGTCACTTTTTGGAAAAATCGGAGACGGGTCGATTTTTGGTGATTTTGAGTGATTTTGAACAGTGCCGGCACTGTGAGATTTCTTCAATTTTGGCCAGGTAGGGATGAAAATTTTTTTTCTTCATTATAGTGTCAGGTAGGTGTGTTCGGTCATTTGTAGTAAGAATAAAGTGCTGGAAGAGTGGTGGTGTCAACATTAAGCAAGAAATAGAGCAAAAACTCTCTCTCCCCCCCCCTCTCAGATTCTGTTCTCAGAGCTTATTTTTGGATCATCTTTAAAGCTAGAATTGGGGGCCTTGATGAAGTGACCCGGGCGCGTTTCCACATTTTTTATGAATGTCAGGTGTGGTAGATTGATTTTCGTCACTTTTTGGAAAAATCGGAGACGGGTCGATTTTTGGTGATTTTGAGTGATTTTGAACAGTGCCGGCACTGTGAGATTTCTTCAATTTTGGCCAGGTAGGGATGAAAATTTTTTTTCTTCATTATAGTGTCAAGTAGGTGTGTTCGGTCATTTGTAGTAAGAATAAAGTGCTGGAAGAGTGGTGGTGTCAACATTAAGGAAGAAATAGAGCAAAAACTCTGTCTCTCCCCCCCCCCCCCTCTCAGATTCTGTTCTCAGAGCTTATTTTTGGATCATCTTTAAAGCTAGAATTGGGGGCCTTGATGAAGTGACCCGGGCGCGTTTCCACATTTTTTATGAATGACAGGTGTGGTAGATTGATTTTCGTCACTTTTTGGAAAAATCGGAGACGGGTCGATTTTTGGTGATTTTGAGTGATTTTGAACAGTGCCGGCACTGTGAGATTTCTTCAATTTTGGCCAGGTAGGGATGAAAATTTTTTTTCTTCATTATAGTGTCAGGTAGGTGTGTTCGGTCATTTGTAGTAAGAATAAAGTGCTGGAAGAGTGGTGGTGTCAACATTAAGGAAGAAATAGAGCAAAAACTCTCTCTCCCCCCCCCCTCTCAGATTCTGTTCTCAGAGCTTATTTTTGGATCATCTTTAAAGCTAGAATTGGGGGCCTTGATGAAGTGACCCGGGCGTGTTTACACATTTTTTATGAATGACAGGTGTGGTAGATTGATTTTCGTCACTTTTTGGAAAAATCGGAGACGGGTCGATTTTTGGTGATTTTGAGTGATTTTGAACAGTGCCGGCACTGTGAGATTTCTGCAATTTTGGCCAGGTAGGGATGAAAATTTTTTTTCTTCATTATAGTGTCAGGTAGGTGTGTTCAGTCATTTGTAGTAAGAATAAAGTGCTGGAAGAGTGGTGGTGTCAACATTAAGGAAGAAATAGAGCAAAAACTCTCTCTCCCCCCCCCCTCTCAGATTCTGTTCTCAGAGCTTATTTTTGGATCATCTTTAAAGCTAGAATTGGGGGCCTTGATGAAGTGACCCGGGCGCGTTTACACATTTTTTATGAATGACAGGTGTGGTAGATTGATTTTCGTCACTTTTTGGAAAAATCGGAGACGGGTCGATTTTTGGTGATTTTGAGTGATTTTGAACAGTGCCGGCACTGTGAGATTTCTTCAATTTTGGCCAGTTAGGGATGAAAATTTTTTTTCTTCATTATAGTGTCAGGTAGGTGTGTTCGGTCATTTGTAGTAAGAATAAAGTGCTGGAAGAGTGGTGGTGTCAACATTAAGGAAGAAATAGAGCAAAAACTCTCTCTCCCCCCCCTCTCAGATTCTGTTCTCAGAGCTTATTTTTGGATCATCTTTAAAGCTAGAATTGGGGGCCTTGATGAAGTGACCCGGGCGCGTTTACACATTTTTTATGAATGACAGGTGTGGTAGATTGATTTTCGTCACTTTTTGGAAAAATCGGAGACGGGTCGATTTTTGGTGATTTTGAGTGATTTTGAACAGTGCCGGCACTGTGAGATTTCTTCAATTTTGGCCAGGTAGGGATGAAAATTTTTTTTCTTCATTATAGTGTCAGGTAGGTGTGTTCGGTCATTTGTAGTAAGAATAAAGTGCTGGAAGAGTGGTGGTGTCAACATTAAGGAAGAAATAGAGCAAAAACTCTCTCTCCCCCCCCCCTCTCAGATTCTGTTCTCAGAGCTTATTTTTGGATCATCTTTAAAGCTAGAATAAGGTCGCGCGACAAGGTTATTTTCAGTTGCACTCTGGATTACGCACGCTTGCTCCGCAAGGTGTCGCCTGTGGAGGGGGGGGCAGCACAGCCCATGTGGTTACTGTGACGAAGGTGACAAGTACTTCCAAACATTTTTCATAACTGTCATTATTCCTCATTCTATTCACAAATTTGATATTTACGGCAATGGAAAATGTGGCACTGGCAAAAGTGGGTCTAGGTGCGTTGACGGGCCGCACAGGTGTCCCCAACATTAACCGCTGCCAGAGAATCCCGAAGCATTAAACTACACAACCTGTAGATATTGGAAATTTGGCCAAAGTTAAGCAAATGAGGCTTTATTATATTTGGGTAGAAATAGAGAGGAATGTCCAGTGACATGCCAAACCCCTAAGTTTAAGTCTTGGCCTTTGACACCTGTAACGCACCCCTTAGTCAAGAATCTGAACAAATCAACGTTGGGCAGGTATGCTTTGTTTTTACCGGCGTTTTTGTGATTTTATCAACTTGATTGTCCAGTGCCAGACCTTTTGTTCCCAGGTACAAGTAGCAAACTTTATCAGATAACAATCTGACACTAAGCATGCTGTACTAACAGCGCCGTAAACCCAGTTATCAATGCTGTCATCTTTACCTGTATCTCTACCGGTATTATACCAGTGGTACGTCCGATATATATCAGTAAGGAAATATGCTGTGATGCTTATATTTATTTGTAATACGTTAGCATCAACCCGTTCATAAAAACTTGGAACCTTTCAGTATTATTACACAATAACATCACGGGAGTTGTTATGATTAAATGCTTAGAAGAAATAATAAAAACAGATTACGTAAGATAAAAAAATGAATTAATTTTATTTGAGTAATTTTTTTCAAACCAATTAATTATCAAACATGAATATTATTTTCAGAAACATCAACATATATTACTGCATTATAAATCTGCTGGTACACAGATCTACAGTTCTAAAATGCAAATACCAAGTACCTTTCACACACAAATGATGAGATGTAAATAATCATATGTATAAAGTAGTAAAAATATCACAAAATGTGTGTAGGCAAGATATTTCTACAAGTAACCTCATTAATCAGTCAGGAAACTTCATAATGCCCTCAATAAATGTAGAAATTTGAGCAAGAGAAATTCTACATACAGGCATGACAGATTTACCATATATTGCCACCAACCTTAAACTGAATGGGCATTTTAAAGAACAAAGTGAGTTAAAAATGAATAAGAAATAAAAAAACAGATACTGTCATTCTTAATACTGAAAGACAATGGCACCTTGCAGCCTTCATTTGCCTCACTATTTGCACACAATGTTCTAGTCACTGTCACTGTGTACTTTTGATGAGGCATAGATGCAAGGATAACTCCTTTGAATTATATTGTGGAGGTCTTTTTTGTCATAAATCTGCCACATATAACCTGAATGTACATATTGCAATTCACACCGCAGCGGCTTGTCTTAGTAAGGACTCAACCAGTTGAAAACTTGTGGCACAGTTTCAGGGACAGGATCACACCAACTACCCTTGCAGTGATGATGGATCTACTAGTACATTATCTATGTCTTAATTGTCCTCCTAGTTTCTCTTATACTATTTCCCCTGATCTATGCTCACATCAATCTCTACAGCTTTACCAACTTCTACGCAGTTTTTGCATCTGAAAGTATAAAGCAAAAATGTAATAAAGCACTATCAATTTACTTGTTATATATCGATTTGAGGGCGAGAGAAAAAAGGCAGAAACCGCATATCATAATCAATATAATTGAAATTCAAATATGTATAATCAAATAGCTTTAATTGCACATACTAGTGATGATTTAATCTTTTAAAATTCAGCATGAACTCTTGTTAAAGCATGGCCACTTTATCAAAATGTGCTTGAACAATTAATAATAATGATAATAATAATAACCTGCACACATGAAGTGATGGTCAACTGCCACAAAAATGAGTTGATATGTACTTGGTAGCCTGAGAAATAAAATCAGGTATTAATTTGAGCAGCAATAATACCACAGAGTTATCAACGACACAAGCATATGATGTGTTGCAAAATTTCATGCATAACTTGCTGTGGCCGTGTCCTCCTCAAACTATCGTGTACATCAGCTTTTGATTTCCAATGTCATCAAAATGTTACATTGTTGTTAGTAAGATCTATGTATCTGCTATCCAAATAGTATCGTTTGGAAAATAACTAAATAATTTAATTATGCTTTTTGCAACACGAAATTATCATTAACTTTGCCGGTTCACGTGTACACAGTACCTTGCTATCAATGCTGCTCTTTTTTCCTCAACTCGCCACTGACAGGCTAACCACATCGTTCCAAAACAAAGTTGGCATGATCATTTACTTTTGATGTTGGCAGTTTCGCCCCGGGAACATCGTCTTCGGTTAAAAACAACGTATCGTATTCACCCATCTTTGCATTGCTCCTGTACAAAATGTCCGCTTGCTGCCCCCCAAGGGAAAAATCGTAGCACGTGGGTAGTTACGCAAGACCTGTGACGTATAACGCGCGCGACCTTATTGGGGGCCTTGATGAAGTGACCCGGGCGCGTTTACACATTTTTTATGAATGACAGGTGTGGTAGATTGATTTTCGTCACTTTTTGGAAAAATCGGAGACGGGTCGATTTTTGGTGATTTTGAGTGATTTTGAACAGTGCCAGCACTGTGAGATTTCTTCAATTTTGGCCAGGTAGGGATGAAAATTTTTTTTCTTCATTATAGTGTCAGGTAGGTGTGTTCGGTCATTTGTAGTAAGAATAAAGTGCTGGAAGAGTGGTGGTGTCAACATTAAGGAAGAAATAGAGCAAAAACTCTCTCTCCCCCCCCCCCTCTCAGATTCTGTTCTCAGAGCTTATTTTTGGATCATCTTTAAAGCTAGAATTGGGGGCCTTGATGAAGTGACCCGGGCGCGTTTACACATTTTTTATGAATGACAGGTGTGGTAGATTGATTTTCGTCACTTTTTGGAAAAATCGGAGACGGGTCGATTTTTGGTGATTTTGAGTGATTTTGAACAGTGCCGGCACTGTGAGATTTCTTCAATTTTGGCCAGGTAGGGATGAAAATTTTTTTTCTTCATTATAGTGTCAGGTAGGTGTGTTCGGTCATTTGTAGTAAGAATAAATTGCTGGAAGAGTGGTGGTGTCAACATTAAGGAAGAAATAGAGCAAAAACTCTCTCTCCCCCCCCCCCCTCTCAGATTCTGTTCTCAGAGCTTATTTTTGGATCATCTTTAAAGCTAGAATTGGGGGCCTTGATGAAGTGACCCGGGCGCGTTTACACATTTTTTATGAATGACAGGTGTGGTAGATTGATTTTCGTCACTTTTTGGAAAAATCGGAGACAGGTCGATTTTTGGTGATTTTGAGTGATTTTGAACAGTGCCGGCACTGTGAGATTTCTTCAATTTTGGCCAGGTAGGGATGAAAATTTTTTTCTTCATTATAGTGTCAGGTAGGTGTGTTCGGTCATTTGTAGTAAGAATAAAGTGCTGGAAGAGTGGTGGTGTCAACATTAAGGAAGAAATAGAGCAAAAACTCTCTCTCCCCCCCCCTCTCAGATTCTGTTCTCAGAGCTTATTTTTGGATCATCTTTAAAGCTAGAATTGGGGGCCTTGATGAAGTGACCCGGGCGCGTTTACACATTTTTTATGAATGACAGGTGTGGTAGATTGATTTTCGTCACTTTTTGGAAAAATCGGAGACGGGTCGATTTTTGGTGATTTTGAGTGATTTTGAACAGTGCCGGCACTGTAAGATTTCTTCAATTTTGGCCAGGTAGGGATGAAAATTTTTTTTCTTCATTATAGTGTCAGGTAGGTGTGTTTGGTCATTTGTAGTAAGAATAAAGTGCTGGAAGAGTGGTGGTGTCAACATTAAGGAAGAAATAGAGCAAAAACTCTCTCTCCCCCCCCCCCCTCTCAGATTCTGTTCTCAGAGCTTATTTTTGGATCATCTTTAAAGCTAGAATTGGGGGCCTTGATGAAGTGACCCGGGCGCGTTTACACATTTTTTATGAATGACAGGTGTGGTAGATTGATTTTCGTCACTTTTTGGAAAAATCGGAGACGGGTCGATTTTTGGTGATTTTGAGTGATTTTGAACAGTGCCGGCACTGTGAGATTTCTTCAATTTTGGCCAGGTAGGGATGAAAATTTTTTTCTTCATTATAGTGTCAGGTAGGTGTGTTCGGTCATTTGTAGTAAGAATAAAGTGCTGGAAGAGTGGTGGTGTCAACATTAAGGAAGAAATAGAGCAAAAACTCTGTCTCTCCCCCCCCCCTCTCAGATTCTGTTCTCAGAGCTTATTTTTGGATCATCTTTAAAGCTAGAATTGGGGGCCTTGATGAAGTGACCCGGGCGCGTTTCCACATTTTTTATGAATGACAGGTGTGGTAGATTGATTTTCGTCACTTTTTGGAAAAATCGGAGACGGGTCGATTTTTGGTGATTTTGAGTGATTTTGAACAGTGCCGGCACTGTGAGATTTCTTCAATTTTGGCCAGGTAGGGATGAAAATTTTTTTTCTTCATTATAGTGTCAGGTAGGTGTGTTCGGTCATTTGTAGTAAGAATAAAGTGCTGGAAGAGTGGTGGTGTCAACATTAAGGAAGAAATAGAGCAAAAACTCTCTCTCCCCCCCCCCCTCTCAGATTCTGTTCTCAGAGCTTATTTTTGGATCATCTTTAAAGCTCGAATTGGGGGCCTTGATGAAGTGACCCGGGCGCGTTTACACATTTTTTATGAATGACAGGTGTGGTAGATTGATTTTCGTCACTTTTTGGAAAAATCGGAGACGGGTCGATTTTTGGTGATTTTGAGTGATTTTGAACAGTGCCGGCACTGTGAGATTTCTTCAATTTTGGCCAGGTAGGGATGAAAATTTTTTTTTCTTCATTATAGTGTCAGGTAGGTGTGTTCGGTCATTTGTAGTAAGAATAAAGTGCTGGAAGAGTGGTGGTGTCAACATTAAGGAAGAAATAGAGCAAAAACTCTCTCTCCCCCCCCCCCTCTCAGATTCTGTTCTCAGAGCTTATTTTTGGATCATCTTTAAAGCTAGAATTGGGGGCCTTGATGAAGTGACCCGGGCGCGTTTACACATTTTTTATGAATGACAGGTGTGGTAGATTGATTTTCGTCACTTTTTGGAAAAATCGGAGACGGGTCGATTTTTGGTGATTTTGAGTGATTTTGAACAGTGCCGGCACTGTGAGATTTCTTCAATTTTGGCCAGGTAGGGATGAAAATTTTTTTCTTCATTATAGTGTCAGGTAGGTGTGTTCGGTCATTTGTAGTAAGAATAAAGTGCTGGAAGAGTGGTGGTGTCAACATTAAGGAAGAAATAGAGCAAAAACTCTCTCTCCCCCCCCCCCCTCTCAGATTCTGTTCTCAGAGCTTATTTTTGGATCATCTTTAAAGCTAGAATTGGGGGCCTTGATGAAGTGACCCGGGCGCGTTTACACATTTTTTATGAATGACAGGTGTGGTAGATTGATTTTCGTCACTTTTTGGAAAAATCGGAGACGGGTCGATTTTTGGTGATTTTGAGTGATTTTGAACAGTGCCGGCACTGTGAGATTTCTTCAATTTTGGCCAGGTAGGGATGAAAATTTTTTTTCTTCATTATAGTGTCAGGTAGGTGTGTTCGGTCATTTGTAGTAAGAATAAAGTGCTGGAAGAGTGGTGGTGTCAACATTAAGGAAGAAATAGAGTAAAAACTCTCTCTCCCCCCCCCCCTCTCAGATTCTGTTCTCAGAGCTTATTTTTGGATCATCTTTAAAGCTCGAATTGGGGGCCTTGATGAAGTGACCCGGGCGCGTTTACACATTTTTTATGAATGACAGGTGTGGTAGATTGATTTTCGTCACTTTTTGGAAAAATCGGAGACGGGTCGATTTTTGGTGATTTTGAGTGATTTTGAACAGTGGGCACTGTGAGATTTCTTCAATTTTGGCCAGGTAGGGATGAAAATTTTTTTTCTTCATTATAGTGTCAGGTAGGTGTGTTCGGTCATTTGTAGTAAGAATAAAGTGCTGGAAGAGTGGTGGTGTCAACATTAAGGAAGAAATAGAGCAAAAACTCTCTCTCCCCCCCCCTCTCAGATTCTGTTCTCAGAGCTTATTTTTGGATCATCTTTAAAGCTAGAATTGGGGGCCTTGATGAAGTGACCCGGGCGCGTTTACACATTTTTTATGAATGACAGGTGTGGTAGATTGATTTTCGTCACTTTTTGGAAAAATCGGAGACGGGTCGATTTTTGGTGATTTTGAGTGATTTTGAACAGTGCCGGCACTGTGAGATTTCTTCAATTTTGGCCAGGTAGGGATGAAAATTTTTTTTCTTCATTATAGTGTCAGGTAGGTGTGTTCGGTCATTTGTAGTAAGAATAAAGTGCTGGAAGAGTGGTGGTGTCAACATTAAGGAAGAAATAGAGCAAAAACTCTCTCTCCCCCCCCTCTCAGATTCTGTTCTCAGAGCTTATTTTTGGATCATCTTTAAAGCTAGAATTGGGGGCCTTGATGAAGTGACCCGGGCGTGTTTACACATTTTTTATGAATGACAGGTGTGGTAGATTGATTTTCGTCACTTTTTGGAAAAATCGGAGACGGGTCGATTTTTGGTGATTTTGAGTGATTTTGAACAGTGCCGGCACTGTGAGATTTCTTCAATTTTGGCCAGGTAGGGATGAAATTTTTTTTTCTTCATTATAGTGTCAGGTAGGTGTGTTCGGTCATTTGTAGTAAGAATAAAGTGCTGGAAGAGTGGTGGTGTCAACATTAAGGAAGAAATAGAGCAAAAACTCTCTCTCCCCCCCCCCTCTCAGATTCTGTTCTCAGAGCTTATTTTTGGATCATCTTTAAAGCTAGAATTGGGGGCCTTGATGAAGTGACCCGGGCGCGTTTACACATTTTTTATGAATGACAGGTGTGGTAGATTGATTTTCGTCACTTTTTGGAAAAATCGGAGACGGGTCGATTTTTGGTGATTTTGAGTGATTTTGAACAGTGCCGGCACTGTGAGATTTCTTCAATTTTGGCCAGGTAGGGATGAAAATTTTTTTTCTTCATTATAGTGTCAGGTAGGTGTGTTTGGTCATTTGTAGTAAGAATAAAGTGCTGGAAGAGTGGTGGTGTCAACATTAAGGAAGAAATAGAGCAAAAACTCTCTCTCCCCCCCCCTCTCAGATTCTGTTCTCAGAGCTTATTTTTGGATCATCTTTAAAGCTAGAATTGGGGGCCTTGATGAAGTGACCCGGGCGCGTTTACACATTTTTTATGAATGACAGGTGTGGTAGATTGATTTTCGTCACTTTTTGGAAAAATCGGAGACGGGTCGATTTTTGGTGATTTTGAGTGATTTTGAACAGTGCCGGCACTGTGAGATTTCTTCAATTTTGGCCAGGTAGGGATGAAAATTTTTTTCTTCATTATAGTGTTAGGTAGGTGTGTTCGGTCATTTGTAGTAAGAATAAAGTGCTGGAAGAGTGGTGGTGTCAACATTAAGGAAGAAATAGAGCAAAAACTCTCTCTCCCCCCCCCCCCCCCCTCTCAGATTCTGTTCTCAGAGCTTATTTTTGGATCATCTTTAAAGCTAGAATTGGGGGCCTTGATGAAGTGACCCGGGCGCGTTTACACATTTTTTATGAATGACAGGTGTGGTAGATTGATTTTCGTCACTTTTTGGAAAAATCGGAGACGGGTCGATTTTTGGTGATTTTGAGTGATTTTGAACAGTGCCGGCACTGTGAGATTTCTTCAATTTTGGCCAGGTAGGGATGAAAATTTTTTTTCTTCATTATAGTGTCAGGTAGATGTGTTCGGTCATTTGTAGTAAGAATAAAGTGCTGGAAGAGTGGTGGTGTCAACATTAAGGAAGAAATAGAGCAAAAACTCTCTCTCCCCCCCCCCTCTCAGATTCTGTTCTCAGAGCTTATTTTTGGATCATCTTTAAAGCTCGAATTGGGGGCCTTGATGAAGTGACCCGGGCGCGTTTACACATTTTTTATGAATGACAGGTGTGGTAGATTGATTTTCGTCACTTTTTGGAAAAATCGGAGACGGGTCGATTTTTGGTGATTTTGAGTGATTTTGAACAGTGCCGGCACTGTGAGATTTCTTCAATTTTGGCCAGGTAGGGATGAAAATTTTTTTTCTTCATTATAGTGTCAGGTAGGTGTGTTCGGTCATTTGTAGTAAGAATAAAGTGCTGGAAGAGTGGTGGTGTCAACATTAAGGAAGAAATAGAGCAAAAACTCTCTCTCCCCCCCCCTCTCAGATTCTGTTCTCAGAGCTTATTTTTGGATCATCTTTAAAGCTAGAATTGGGGGCCTTGATGAAGTGACCCGGGCGCGTTTCCACATTTTTTATGAATGACAGGTGTGGTAGATTGATTTTCGTCACTTTTTGGAAAAATCGGAGACAGGTCGATTTTTGGTGATTTTGAGTGATTTTGAACAGTGCCGGCACTGTGAGATTTCTTCAATTTTGGCCAGGTAGGGATGAAAATTTTTTTTCTTCATTATAGTGTCAGGTAGGTGTGTTCGGTCATTTGTAGTAAGAATAAAGTGCTGGAAGAGTGGTGGTGTCAACATTAAGGAAGAAATAGAGCAAAAACTCTCTCTCCCCCCCCTCTCAGATTCTGTTCTCAGAGCTTATTTTTGGATCATCTTTAAAGCTAGAATTGGGGGCCTTGATGAAGTGACCCGGGCGTGTTTACACATTTTTTATGAATGACAGGTGTGGTAGATTGATTTTCGTCACTTTTTGGAAAAATCGGAGACGGGTCGATTTTTGGTGATTTTGAGTGATTTTGAACAGTGAGATTTCTTCAATTTTGGCCAGGTAGGGATGAAAATTTTTTTTCTTCATTATAGTGTCAGGTAGGTGTGTTCGGTCATTTGTAGTAAGAATAAAGTGCTGGAAGAGTGGTGGTGTCAACATAAAGGAAGAAATAGAGCAAAAACTCTGTCTCTCCCCCCCCCCCCCCCCCTCTCAGATTCTGTTCTCAGAGCTTATTTTTGGATCATCTTTAAAGCTAGAATTGGGGGCCTTGATGAAGTGACCCGGGCGCGTTTACACATTTTTTATGAATGACAGGTGTGGTAGATTGATTTTCGTCACTTTTTGGAAAAATCGGAGAAGGGTCGATTTTTGGTGATTTTGAGTGATTTTGAACAGTGCCGGCACTGTGAGATTTCTTCAATTTTGGCCAGGTAGGGATGAAAATTTTTTTTCTTCATTATAGTGTCAGGTAGGTGTGTTCGGTCATTTGTAGTAAGAATAAAGTGCTGGAAGAGTGGTGGTGTCAACATTAAGGAAGAAATAGAGCAAAAACTCTCTCTCCCCCCCCCTCTCAGATTCTGTTCTCAGAGCTTATTTTTGGATCATCTTTAAAGCTAGAATTGGGGGCCTTGATGAAGTGACCCGGGCGCGTTTACACATTTTTTATGAATGACAGGTGTGGTAGATTGATTTTCGTCACTTTTTGGAAAAATCGGAGACGGGTCGATTTTTGGTGATTTTGAGTGATTTTGAACAGTGCCGGCACTGTGAGATTTCTTCAATTTTGGCCAGGTAGGGATGAAAATTTTTTTTCTTCATTATAGTGTCAGGTAGGTGTGTTCGGTCATTTGTAGTAAGAATAAAGTGCTGGAAGAGTGGTGGTGTCAACATTAAGGAAGAAATAGAGCAAAAACTCTCTCTCCCCCCCCCTCTCAGATTCTGTTCTCAGAGCTTATTTTTGGATCATCTTTAAAGCTAGAATTGGGGGCCTTGATGAAGTGACCCGGGCGCGTTTACACATTTTTTATGAATGACAGGTGTGGTAGATTGATTTTCGTCACTTTTTGGAAAAATCGGAGACGGGTCGATTTTTGGTGATTTTGAGTGATTTTGAACAGTGCCGGCACTGTGAGATTTCTTCAATTTTGGCCAGGTAGGGATGAAAATTTTTTTCTTCATTATAGTGTCAGGTAGGTGTGTTCGGTCATTTGTAGTAAGAATAAAGTGCTGGAAGAGTGGTGGTGTCAACATTAAGGAAGAAATAGAGCAAAAACTCTCTCTCCCCCCCCCCCCTCTCAGATTCTGTTCTCAGACCTTATTTTTGGATCATCTTTAAAGCTAGAATTGGGGGCCTTGATGAAGTGACCCGGGCGCGTTTCCACATTTTTTATGAATGACAGGTGTGGTAGATTGATTTTCGTCACTTTTTGGAAAAATCGGAGACAGGTCGATTTTTGGTGATTTTGAGTGATTTTGAACAGTGCCGGCACTGTGAGATTTCTTCAATTTTGGCCAGGTAGGGATGAAAATTTTTTTTCTTCATTATAGTGTCAGGTAGGTGTGTTCGGTCATTTGTAGTAAGAATAAAGTGCTGGAAGAGTGGTGGTGTCAACATTAAGGAAGAAATAGAGCAAAAACTCTCTCTCCCCCCCCCTCTCAGATTCTGTTCTCAGAGCTTATTTTTGGATCATCTTTAAAGCTAGAATTGGGGGCCTTGATGAAGTGACCCGGGCGCGTTTCCACATTTTTTAGGAATGACAGGTGTGGTAGATTGATTTTCGTCACTTTTTGGAAAAATCGGAGACGGGTCAATTTTGGTGATTTTGAGTGATTTTGAACAGTGCCGGCACTGTGAGATTTCTTCAATTTTGGCCAGGTAGGGATGAAAATTTTTTTTCTTCATTATAGTGTCAGGTAGGTGTGTTCGGTCATTTGTAGTAAGAATAAAGTGCTGGAAGAGTGGTGGTGTCAACATTAAGGAAGAAATAGAGCAAAAACTCTCTCCCCCCCCCCCTCTCAGATTCTGTTCTCAGAGCTTATTTTTGGATCATCTTTAAAGCTAGAATTGGGGGCCTTGATGAAGTGACCCGGGCGCGTTTACACATTTTTTATGAATGACAGGTGTGGTAGATTGATTTTCGTCACTTTTTGGAAAAATTGGAGACGGGTCGATTTTTGGTGATTTTGAGTGATTTTGAACAGTGCCGGCACTGTGAGATTTCTTCAATTTTGGCCAGGTAGGGATGAAATTTTTTTTTCTTCATTATAGTGTCAGGTAGGTGTGTTCGGTCATTTGTAGTAAGAATAAAGTGCTGGAAGAGTGGTGGTGTCAACATTAAGGAAGAAATAGAGCAAAAACTCTCTCTCCCCCCCCCTCTCAGATTCTGTTCTCAGAGCTTATTTTTGGATCATCTTTAAAGCTAGAATTGGGGGCCTTGATGAAGTGACCCGGGCGCGTTTACACATTTTTTAGGAATGACAGGTGTGGTAGATTGATTTTCGTCACTTTTTGGAAAAATCGGAGACGGGTCGATTTTTGGTGATTTTGGGTGATTTTGAACAGTGCCGGCACTGTGAGATTTCTTCAATTTTGGCCAGGTAGGGATGAAAATTTTTTTTCTTCATTATAGTGTCAGGTAGGTGTGTTCGGTCATTTGTAGTAAGAATAAAGTGCTGGAAGAGTGGTGGTGTCAACATTAAGGAAGAAATAGAGCAAAAACTCTCTCTCCCCCCCCCCTCTCAGATTCTGTTCTCAGAGCTTATTTTTGGATCATCTTTAAAGCTAGAATTGGGGGCCTTGATGAAGTGACCCGGGCGCGTTTCCACATTTTTTAGGAATGACAGGTGTGGTAGATTGATTTTCGTCACTTTTTGGAAAAATCGGAGACGGGTCAATTTTGGTGATTTTGAGTGATTTTGAACAGTGCCGGCACTGTGAGATTTCTTCAATTTTGGCCAGGTAGGGATGAAAATTTTTTTTCTTCATTATAGTGTCAGGTAGGTGTGTTCGGTCATTTGTAGTAAGAATAAAGTGCTGGAAGAGTGGTGGTGTCAACATTAAGGAAGAAATAGAGCAAAAACTCTCTCCCCCCCCCCTCTCAGATTCTGTTCTCAGAGCTTATTTTTGGATCATCTTTAAAGCTAGAATTGGGGGCCTTGATGAAGTGACCCGGGCGCGTTTACACATTTTTTATGAATGACAGGTGTGGTAGATTGATTTTCGTCACTTTTTGGAAAAATTGGAGACGGGTCGATTTTTGGTGATTTTGAGTGATTTTGAACAGTGCCGGCACTGTGAGATTTCTTCAATTTTGGCCAGGTAGGGATGAAATTTTTTTTTCTTCATTATAGTGTCAGGTAGGTGTGTTCGGTCATTTGTAGTAAGAATAAAGTGCTGGAAGAGTGGTGGTGTCAACATTAAGGAAGAAATAGAGCAAAAACTCTCTCTCCCCCCCCCTCTCAGATTCTGTTCTCAGAGCTTATTTTTGGATCATCTTTAAAGCTAGAATTGGGGGCCTTGATGAAGTGACCCGGGCGCGTTTACACATTTTTTAGGAATGACAGGTGTGGTAGATTGATTTTCGTCACTTTTTGGAAAAATCGGAGACGGGTCGATTTTTGGTGATTTTGGGTGATTTTGAACAGTGCCGGCACTGTGAGATTTCTTCAATTTTGGCCAGGTAGGGATGAAAATTTTTTTTCTTCATTATAGTGTCAGGTAGGTGTGTTCGGTCATTTGTAGTAAGAATAAAGTGCTGGAAGAGTGGTGGTGTCAACATTAAGGAAGAAATAGAGCAAAAACTCTCTCTCCCCCCCCCCTCTCAGATTCTGTTCTCAGAGCTTATTTTTGGATCATCTTTAAAGCTAGAATTGGGGGCCTTGATGAAGTGACCCGGGCGCATTTACACATTTTTTAGGAATGACAGGTGTGGTAGATTGATTTTCGTCACTTTTTGGAAAAATCGGAGACGGGTCGATTTTTGGTGATTTTGAGTGATTTTGAACAGTGCCGGCACTGTGAGATTTCTTCAATTTTGGCCAGGTAGGGATGAAAATTTTTTTTCTTCATTATAGTGTCAGGTAGGTGTGTTCGGTCATTTGTAGTAAGAATAAAGTGCTGGAAGAGTGGTGGTGTCAACATTAAGGAAGAAATAGAGCAAAAACTCTCTCTCCCCCCCCCCCTCTCAGATTCTGTTCTCAGAGCTTATTTTTGGATCATCTTTAAAGCTAGAATTGGTGGCCTTGATGAAGTGACCCGGGCGCGTTTACACATTTTTTAGGAATGACAGGTGTGGTAGATTGATTTTCGTCACTTTTTGGAAAAATCGGAGACGGGTCGATTTTTGGTGATTTTGGGTGATTTTGAACAGTGCCGGCACTGTGAGATTTCTTCAATTTTGGCCAGGTAGGGATGAAAATTTTTTTTCTTCATTATAGTGTCAGGTAGGTGTGTTCGGTCATTTGTAGTAAGAATAAAGTGCTGGAAGAGTGGTGGTGTCAACATTAAGGAAGAAATAGAGCAAAAACTCTCTCTCCCCCCCCCTCTCAGATTCTGTTCTCAGAGCTTATTTTTGGATCATCTTTAAAGCTAGAATTGGGGGCCTTGATGAAGTGACCCGGGCGCATTTACACATTTTTTAGGAATGACAGGTGTGGTAGATTGATTTTCGTCACTTTTTGGAAAAATCGGAGACGGGTCGATTTTTGGTGATTTTGAGTGATTTTGAACAGTGCTGGCACTGTGAGATTTCTTCAGTTTTGGCCAGGTAGGGATGAAAATTTTTTTTCTTCATTATAGTGTCAGGTAGGTGTGTTCGGTCATTTGTAGTAAGAATAAAGTGCTGGAAGAGTGGTGGTGTCAACATTAAGGAAGAAATAGAGCAAAAACTCTCTCTCCCCCCCCCCCCCTCTCAGATTCTGTTCTCAGAGCTTATTTTTGGATCATCTTTAAAGCTAGAATTGGGGGCCTTGATGAAGTGACCCGGGCGCGTTTCCACATTTTTTATGAATGACAGGTGTGGTAGATTGATTTTCGTCACTTTTTGGAAAAATCGGAGACGGGTCGAATTTTGGTGATTTTGAGTGATTTTGAACAGTGCCGGCACTGTGAGATTTCTTCAATTTTGGCCAGGTAGGGATGAAAATTTTTTTTCTTCATTATAGTGTCAGGTAGGTGTGTTCGGTCATTTGTAGTAAGAATAAAGTGCTGGAAGAGTGGTGGTGTCAACATTAAGGAAGAAATAGAGCAAAAACTCTCTCTCCCCCCCCTCTCAGATTCTGTTCTCAGAGCTTATTTTTGGATCATCTTTAAAGCTAGAATTGGGGGCCTTGATGAAGTGACCCGGGCGCGTTTCCACATTTTTTATGAATGACAGGTGTGGTAGATTGATTTTCGTCACTTTTTGGAAAAATCGGAGACGGGTCGATTTTTGGTGATTTTGAGTGATTTTGAACAGTGCCGGCACTGTGAGATTTCTTCAATTTTGGCCAGGTAGGGATGAAAATTTTTTTTCTTCATTATAGTGTCAGGTAGGTGTGTTCGGTCATTTGTAGTAAGAATAAAGTGCTGGAAGAGTGGTGGTGTCAACATTAAGGAAGAAATAGAGCAAAAACTCTCTCTCCCCCCCCCCCTCTCAGATTCTGTTCTCAGAGCTTATTTTTGGATCATCTTTAAAGCTAGAATTGGGGGCCTTGATGAAGTGACCCGGGCGCGTTTCCACATTTTTTATGAATGACAGGTGTGGTAGATTGATTTTCGTCACTTTTTGGAAAAATCGGAGACGGGTCAATTTTTGGTGATTTTGAGTGATTTTGAACAGTGCCGGCACTGTGAGATTTCTTCAATTTTGGCCAGGTAGGGATGAAAATTTTTTTTTCTTCATTATAGTGTCAGGTAGGTGTGTTGGTCATTTGTAGTAAGAATAAAGTGCTGGAAGAGTGGTGGTGTCAACATTAAGGAAGAAATAGAGCAAAAACTCTCTCTCCCCCCCCCTCTCAGATTCTGTTCTCAGAGCTTATTTTTGGATCATCTTTAAAGCTAGAATTGGGGGCCTTGATGAAGTGACCCGGGCGCGTTTCCACATTTTTTATGAATGACAGGTGTGGTAGATTGATTTTCGTCACTTTTTGGAAAAATCGGAGACGGGTCGATTTTTGGTGATTTTGAGTTTTTTTGAACAGTGCCGGCACTGTGAGATTTCTTCAATTTTTACCAGGTAGGGATGAAAATTTTTTTTCTTCATTATAGTGTCAGGTAGGTGTGTTCGGTCATTTGTAGTAAGAATAAAGTGCTGGAAGAGTGGTGGTGTCAACATTAAGGAAGAAATAGAGCAAAAACTCTCTCTCCCCCCCCCCCTCTCAGATTCTGTTCTCAGAGCTTATTTTTGGATCATCTTTAAAGCTAGAATTGGGGGCCTTGATGAAGTGACCCGGGCGCGTTTCCACATTTTTTATGAATGACAGGTGTGGTAGATTGATTTTCATCACTTTTTGGAAAAATCGGAGACGGGTCGATTTTTGGTGATTTTGAGTGATTTTGAACAGTGCCGGCACTGTGAGATTTCTTCAATTTTGGCCAGGTAGGGATGAAAATTTTTTTTCTTCATTATAGTGTCAGGTAGGTGTGTTCGGTCATTTGTAGTAAGAATAAAGTGCTGGAAGAGTGGTGGTGTCAACATTAAGGAAGAAATAGAGCAAAAACTCTCTCTCCCCCCCCCCTCTCAGATTCTGTTCTCAGAGCTTATTTTTGGATCATCTTTAAAGCTAGAATTGGGGGCCTTGATGAAGTGACCCGGGCGCGTTTCCACATTTTTTATGAATGACAGGTGTGGTAGATTGATTTTCGTCACTTTTTGGAAAAATCGGAGACGGGTCGATTTTTGGTGATTTTGAGTGATTTTGAACAGTGCCGGCACTGTGAGATTTCTTCAATTTTGGCCAGGTAGGGATGAAAATTTTTTTTCTTCATTATAGTGTCAGGTAGGTGTGTTCGGTCATTTGTAGTAAGAATAAAGTGCTGGAAGAGTGGTGGTGTCAACATTAAGGAAGAAATAGAGCAAAAACTCTCTCTCCCCCCCCCTCTCAGATTCTGTTCTCAGAGCTTATTTTTGGATCATCTTTAAAGCTAGAATTGGGGGCCTTGATGAAGTGACCCGGGCGCGTTTCCACATTTTTTATGAATGACAGGTGTGGTAGATTGATTTTCGTCACTTTTTGGAAAAATCGGAGACGGGTCGATTTTTGGTGATTTTGAGTGATTTTGAACAGTGCCGGCACTGTGAGATTTCTTCAATTTTGGCCAGGTAGGGATGAAAATTTTTTTTCTTCATTATAGTGTCAGGTAGGTGTGTTCGGTCATTTGTAGTAAGAATAAAGTGCTGGAAGAGTGGTGGTGTCAACATTAAGGAAGAAATAGAGCAAAAACTCTCTCTCCCCCCCCCTCTCAGATTCTGTTCTCAGAGCTTATTTTTGGATCATCTTTAAAGCTAGAATTGGGGGCCTTGATGAAGTGACCCGGGCGCGTTTCCACATTTTTTATGAATGACAGGTGTGGTAGATTGATTTTCGTCACTTTTTGGAAAAATCGGAGACGGGTCGATTTTTGGTGATTTTGAGTGATTTTGAACAGTGCCGGCACTGTGAGATTTCTTCAATTTTGGCCAGGTAGGGATGAAAATTTTTTTTCTTCATTATAGTGTCAGGTAGGTGTGTTCGGTCATTTGTAGTAAGAATAAAGTGCTGGAAGAGTGGTGGTGTCAACATTAAGGAAGAAATAGAGCAAAAACTCTCTCTCCCCCCCCCCCTCTCAGATTCTGTTCTCAGAGCTTATTTTTGGATCATCTTTAAAGCTAGAATTGGGGGCCTTGATGAAGTGACCCGGGCGCGTTTCCACATTTTTTATGAATGACAGGTGTGGTAGATTGATTTATGTCACTTTTTGGAAAAATCGGAGACGGGTCGATTTTTGGTGATTTTGAGTGATTTTGAACAGTGCCGGCACTGTGAGATTTCTTCAATTTTGGCCAGGTAGGGATGAAAATTTTTTTTCTTCATTATAGTGTCAGGTAGGTGTGTTCGGTCATTTGTAGTAAGAATAAAGTGCTGGAAGAGTGGTGGTGTCAACATTAAGGAAGAAATAGAGCAAAAACTCTCTCTCCCCCCCCCTCTCAGATTCTGTTCTCAGAGCTTATTTTTGGATCATCTTTAAAGCTAGAATTGGGGGCCTTGATGAAGTGACCAGGGCGTGTTTACATATTTTTTATGAATGACAGGTGTGGTAGATTGATTTTCGTCACTTTTTGGAAAAATCGGAGACGGGTCGATTTTTGGTGATTTTGAGTGATTTTGAACAGTGCCGGCACTGTGAGATTTCTTCAATTTTGGCCAGGTAGGGATGAAAATTTTTTTTCTTCATTATAGTGTCAGGTAGGTGTGTTCGGTCATTTGTAGTAAGAATAAAGTGCTGGAAGAGTGGTGGTGTCAACATTAAGGAAGAAATAGAGCAAAAATTCTTTCTCCCCCCCCCCCCCCTCTCAGATTCTGTTCTCAGAGCTTATTTTTGGATCATCTTTAAAGCTAGAATTGGGGGCCTTGATGAAGTGACCCGGGCGCGTTTCCACATTTTTTATGAATGACAGGTGTGGTAGATTGATTTTCGTCACTTTTTGGAAAAATCGGAGACGGGTCGATTTTTGGTGATTTTGAGTGATTTTGAACAGTGCCGGCACTGTGAGATTTCTTCAATTTTGGCCAGGTAGGGATGAAAATTTTTTTTCTTCATTATAGTGTCAGGTAGGTGTGTTCGGTCATTTGTAGTAAGAATAAAGTGCTGGAAGAGTGGTGGTGTCAACATTAAGGAAGAAATAGAGCAAAAACTCTCTCCCCCCCCCCCCTCTCAGATTCTGTTCTCAGAGCTTATTTTTGGATCATCTTTAAAGCTAGAATTGGGGGCCTTGATGAAGTGACCCGGGCGCGTTTCCACATTTTTTATGAATGACAGGTGTGGTAGATTGATTTTCGTCACTTTTTGGAAAAATCGGAGACGGGTCGATTTTTGGTGATTTTGAGTGATTTTGAACAGTGCCGGCACTGTGAGATTTCTTCAATTTTGGCCAGGTAGGGATGAAAAATTTTTTTCTTCATTATAGTGTCAGGTAGGTGTGTTCGGTCATTTGTAGTAAGAATAAAGTGCTGGAAGAGTGGTGGTGTCAACATTAAGGAAGAAATAGAGCAAAAACTCTCTCTCCCCCCCCCTCTCAGATTCTGTTCTCAGAGCTTATTTTTGGATCATCTTTAAAGCTAGAATTGGGGGCCTTGATGAAGTGACCCGGGCGCGTTTCCACATTTTTTATGAATGACAGGTGTGGTAGATTGATTTTCGTCACTTTTGGAAAAATCGGAGACGGGTCGATTTTTGGTGATTTTGAGTGATTTTGAACAGTGCCAGCACTGTGAGATTTCTTCAATTTTGGCCAGGTAGGGATGAAAATTTTTTTTCTTCATTATAGTGTCAGGTAGGTGTGTTCGGTCATTTGTAGTAAGAATAAAGTGCTGGAAGAGTGGTGGTGTCAACATTAAGGAAGAAATAGAGCAAAAACTCTGTCTCTCCCCCCCCCCCCTCTCAGATTCTGTTCTCAGAGCTTATTTTTGGATCATCTTTAAAGCTAGAATTGGGGGCCTTGATGAAGTGACCCGGGCGCGTTTCCACATTTTTTATTAATGTCAGGTGTGGTAGATTGATTTTCGTCACTTTTTGGAAAAATCGGAGACGGGTCGATTTTTGGTGATTTTGAGTGATTTTGAACAGTGCCAGCACTGTGAGATTTCTTCAATTTTGGCCAGGTAGGGATGAAAATTTTTTTTCTTCATTATAGTGTCAGGTAGGTGTGTTCGGTCATTTGTAGTAAGAATAAAGTGCTGGAAGAGTGGTGGTGTCAACATTAAGGAAGAAATAGAGCAAAAACTCTCTCCCCCCCCCCCCTCTCAGATTCTGTTCTCAGAGCTTATTTTTGGATCATCTTTAAAGCTAGAATTGGGGGCCTTGATGAAGTGACCCGGGCGCGTTTCCACATTTTTTATGAATGACAGGTGTGGTAGATTGATTTTCGTCACTTTTTGGAAAAATCGGAGACGGGTCGATTTTTGGTGATTTTGAGTGATTTTGAACAGTGCCGGCACTGTGAGATTTCTTCAATTTTGGCCAGGTAGGGATGAAAAATTTTTTTCTTCATTATAGTGTCAGGTAGGTGTGTTCGGTCATTTGTAGTAAGAATAAAGTGCTGGAAGAGTGGTGGTGTCAACATTAAGGAAGAAATAGAGCAAAAACTCTCTCTCCCCCCCCCTCTCAGATTCTGTTCTCAGAGCTTATTTTTGGATCATCTTTAAAGCTAGAATTGGGGGCCTTGATGAAGTGACCCGGGCGCGTTTCCACATTTTTTATGAATGACAGGTGTGGTAGATTGATTTTCGTCACTTTTGGAAAAATCGGAGACGGGTCGATTTTTGGTGATTTTGAGTGATTTTGAACAGTGCCAGCACTGTGAGATTTCTTCAATTTTGGCCAGGTAGGGATGAAAATTTTTTTTCTTCATTATAGTGTCAGGTAGGTGTGTTCGGTCATTTGTAGTAAGAATAAAGTGCTGGAAGAGTGGTGGTGTCAACATTAAGGAAGAAATAGAGCAAAAACTCTGTCTCTCCCCCCCCCCCCTCTCAGATTCTGTTCTCAGAGCTTATTTTTGGATCATCTTTAAAGCTAGAATTGGGGGCCTTGATGAAGTGACCCGGGCGCGTTTCCACATTTTTTATTAATGTCAGGTGTGGTAGATTGATTTTCGTCACTTTTTGGAAAAATCGGAGACGGGTCGATTTTTGGTGATTTTGAGTGATTTTGAACAGTGCCAGCACTGTGAGATTTCTTCAATTTTGGCCAGGTAGGGATGAAAATTTTTTTTCTTCATTATAGTGTCAGGTAGGTGTGTTCGGTCATTTGTAGTAAGAATAAAGTGCTGGAAGAGTGGTGGTGTCAACATTAAGGAAGAAATAGAGCAAAAACTCTCTCTCCCCCCCCCCCTCTCAGATTCTGTTCTCAGAGCTTATTTTTGGATCATCTTTAAAGCTAGAATTGGGGGCCTTGATGAAGTGACCCGGGCGCATTTCCACATTTTTTATGAATGACAGGTGTGGTAGATTGATTTTCGTCACTTTTTGGAAAAATCGGAGACGGGTCGATTTTTGGTGATTTTGAGTGATTTTGAACAGTGCCGGCACTGTGAGATTTCTTCAATTTTGGCCAGGTAGGGATGAAAATTTTTTTTCTTCATTATAGTGTCAGGTAGGTGTGTTCGGTCATTTGTAGTAAGAATAAAGTGCTGGAAGAGTGGTGGTGTCAACATTAAGGAAGAAATAGAGCAAAAACCCTCTCTCCCCCCCCCTCTCAGATTCTGTTCTCAGAGCTTATTTTTGGATCATCTTTAAAGCTAGAATTGGGGGCCTTGATGAAGTGACCCGGGCGCGTTTACACATTTTTTATGAATGACAGGTGTGGTAGATTGATTTTCGTCACTTTTTGGAAAAATCGGAGACGGGTCGATTTTTGGTGATTTTGAGTGATTTTGAACAGTGCCGGCACTGTGAGATTTCTTCAATTTTGGCCAGGTAGGGATGAAAATTTTTTTTCTTCATTATAGTGTCAGGTAGGTGTGTTCGGTCATTTGTAGTAAGAATAAAGTGCTGGAAGAGTGGTGGTGTCAACATTAAGGAAGAAATAGAGCAAAAACTCTCTCTCCCCCCCCTCTCAGATTCTGTTCTCAGAGCTTATTTTTGGATCATCTTTAAAGCTAGAATTGGGGGCCTTGATGAAGTGACCCGGGCGCGTTTCCACATTTTTTATGAATGACAGGTGTGGTAGATTGATTTTCGTCACTTTTTGGAAAAATCGGAGACGGGTCGATTTTTGGTGATTTTGAGTGATTTTGAACAGTGCCGGCACTGTGAGATTTCTTCAATTTTGGCCAGGTAGGGATGAAAATTTTTTTTCTTCATTATAGTGTCAGGTAGGTGTGTTCGGTCATTTGTAGTAAGAATAAAGTGCTGGAAGAGTGGTGGTGTCAACATTAAGGAAGAAATAGAGCAAAAACTCTCTCCCCCCCCCTCTCAGATTCTGTTCTCAGAGCTTATTTTTGGATCATCTTTAAAGCTAGAATTGGGGGCCTTGATGAAGTGACCCGGGCGCGTTTACACATTTTTTATGAATGACAGGTGTGGTAGATTGATTTTCGTCACTTTTTGGAAAAATCGGAGACGGGTCGATTTTTGGTGATTTTGAGTGATTTTGAACAGTGCCGGCACTGTGAGATTTCTTCAATTTTGGCCAGGTAGGGATGAAAATTTTTTTTCTTCATTATAGTGTCAGGTAGGTGTGTTCGGTCATTTGTAGTAAGAATAAAGTGCTGGAAGAGTGGTGGTGTCAACATTAAGGAAGAAATAGAGCAAAAACTCTCTCTCCCCCCCCCCTCTCAGATTCTGTTCTCAGAGCTTATTTTTGGATCATCTTTAAAGCTAGAATTGGGGGCCTTGATGAAGTGACCCGGGCGCGTTTACACATTTTTTATGAATGACAGGTGTGGTAGATTGATTTTCGTCACTTTTTGGAAAAATCGGAGACGGGTCGATTTTTGGTGATTTTGAGTGATTTTGAACAGTGCCGGCACTGTGAGATTTCTTCAATTTTGGCCAGGTAGGGATGAAAATTTTTTTTCTTCATTATAGTGTCAGGTAGGTGTGTTCGGTCATTTGTAGTAAGAATAAAGTGCTGGAAGAGTGGTGGTGTCAACATTAAGGAAGAAATAGAGCAAAAACTCTCTCTCCCCCCCCCCTCTCAGATTCTGTTCTCAGAGCTTATTTTTGGATCATCTTTAAAGCTAGAATTGGGGGCCTTGATGAAGTGACCCGGGCGCGTTTACACATTTTTTATGAATGACAGGTGTGGTAGATTGATTTTCGTCACTTTTTGGAAAAATCGGAGACGGGTCGATTTTTGGTGATTTTGAGTGATTTTGAACAGTGCCGGCACTGTGAGATTTCTTCAATTTTGGCCAGGTAGGGATGAAAATTTTTTTTCTTCATTATAGTGTCAGGTAGGTGTGTTCGGTCATTTGTAGTAAGAATAAAGTGCTGGAAGAGTGGTGGTGTCAACATTAAGGAAGAAATAGAGCAAAAACTCTCTCCCCCCCCCTCTCAGATTCTGTTCTCAGAGCTTATTTTTGGATCATCTTTAAAGCTAGAATTGAGGGCCTTGATGAAGTGACCCGGGCGCGTTTACACATTTTTTATGAATGACAGGTGTGGTAGATTGATTTTCGTCACTTTTTGGAAAAATCGGAGACGGGTCGATTTTTGGTGATTTTGAGTGATTTTGAACAGTGCCGACACTGTGAGATTTCTTCAATTTTGGCCAGGTAGGGATGAAAAATTTTTTTCTTCATTATAGTGTCAGGTATGTGTGTTCGGTCATTTGTAGTAAGAATAAAGTGCTGGAAGAGTGGTGGTGTCAACATTAAGGAAGAAATAGAGCAAAAACTCTCTCTCCCCCCCCCCTCTCAGATTCTGTTCTCAGAGCTTATTTTTGGATCATCTTTAAAGCTAGAATTGGGGGCCTTGATGAAGTGACCCGGGCGCGTTTACACATTTTTTATGAATGACAGGTGTGGTAGATTGATTTTCGTCACTTTTTGGAAAAATCGGAGACGGGTCGATTTTTGGTGATTTTGAGTGATTTTGAACAGTGCCGGCACTGTGAGATTTCTTCAATTTTGGCCAGGTAGGGATGAAAATTTTTTTTCTTCATTATAGTGTCAGGTAGGTGTGTTCGGTCATTTGTAGTAAGAATAAAGTGCTGGAAGAGTGGTGGTGTCAACATTAAGGAAGAAATAGAGCAAAAACTCTCTCTCCCCCCCCCCTCTCAGATTCTGTTCTCAGAGCTTATTTTTGGATCATCTTTAAAGCTAGAATTGGGGGCCTTGATGAAGTGACCCGGGCGCGTTTACACATTTTTTATGAATGACAGGTGTGGTAGATTGATTTTCGTCACTTTTTGGAAAAATCGGAGACGGGTCGATTTTTGGTAATTTTGATTGATTTTGAACAGTGCCGGCACTGTGAGACTTCTTCAGTTTTGGCCAGGTAGGGATGAAAATTTTTTTTCTTCATTATAGTGTCAGGTAGGTGTGTTCGGTCATTTGTAGTAAGAATAAAGTGCTGGAAGAGTGGTGGTGTCAACATTAAGGAAGAAATAGAGCAAAAACTCTCTCTCCCCCCCCCCCCCTCTCAGATTCTGTTCTCAGAGCTTATTTTTGGATCATCTTTAAAGCTAGAATTGGGGGCCTTGATGAAATGACCCGGGCGCGTTTCCACATTTTTTATGAATGACAGGTGTGGTAGATTGATTTTCCTCACTTTTTGGAAAAATCGGAGACGGGTCGATTTTTGGTGATTTTGAGTGATTTTGAACAGTGCCGGCACTGTGAGATTTCTTCAATTTTGGCCAGGTAGGGATGAAAAATTTTTTTCTTTTTTATAGTGTCAGGTAGGTGTGTTCGGTCATTTGTAGTAAGAATAAAGTGCTGGAAGAGTGGTGGTGTCAACATTAAGGAAGAAATAGAGCAAAAACTCTCTCTCCCCCCCCCCCTCTCAGATTCTGTTCTCAGAGCTTATTTTTGGATCATCTTTAAAGCTAGAATTGGGGGCCTTGATGAAGTGACCCGGGCGCGTTTACACATTTTTTATGAATGATAGGTGTGGTAGATTGATTTTCGTCACTTTTTGGAAAAATCGGAGACGGGTCGATTTTTGGTGATTTTGAGTGATTTTGAACAGTGCCGGCACTGTGAGATTTCTTCAATTTTGGCCAGGTAGGGATGAAAAATTTTTTTTCTTCATTATAGTGTCAGGTAGGTGTGTTCGGTCATTTGTAGTAAGAATAAAGTGCTGGAAGAGTGGTGGTGTCAACATTAAGGAAGAAATAGAGCAAAAACTCTCTCTCCCCCCCCCTCTCAGATTCTGTTCTCAGAGCTTATTTTTGGATCATCTTTAAAGCTAGAATTGGGGGCCTTGATGAAGTGACCCGGGCGCGTTTACACATTTTTTATGAATGACAGGTGTGGTAGATTGATTTTCGTCACTTTTTGGAAAAATCGGAGACGGGTCGATTTTTGGTGATTTTGAGTGATTTTGAACAGTGCCGGCACTGTGAGATTTCTTCAATTTTGGCCAGGTAGGGATGAAAATTTTTTTTCTTCATTATAGTGTCAGGTAGGTGTGTTCGGTCATTTGTAGTAAGAATAAAGTGCTGGAAGAGTGGTGGTGTCAACATTAAGGAAGAAATAGAGCAAAAACTCTCTCTCCCCCCCCCTCTCAGATTCTGTTCTCAGAGCTTATTTTTGGATCATCTTTAAAGCTAGAATTGGGGGCCTTGATGAAGTGACCCGGGCGCGTTTACACATTTTTTATGAATGACAGGTGTGGTAGATTGATTTTCGTCACTTTTTGGAAAAATCGGAGACGGGTCGATTTTTGGTGATTTTGAGTGATTTTGAACAGTGCCGGCACTGTGAGATTTCTTCAATTTTGGCCAGGTAGGGATGAAAATTTTTTTTCTTCATTATAGTGTCAGGTAGGTGTGTTCGGTCATTTGTAGTAAGAATAAAGTGCTGGAAGAGTGGTGGTGTCAACATTAAGGAAGAAATAGAGCAAAAACTCTCTCTCCCCCCCCCTCTCAGATTCTGTTCTAAGAGCTTTTTTTTGGATCATCTTTAAAGCTAGAATTGGGGGCCTTGATGAAGTGACCCGGGCGCGTTTACACATTTTTTATGAATGACAGGTGTGGTAGATTGATTTTCGTCACTTTTTGGAAAAATCGGAGACGGGTCGATTTTTGGTGATTTTGAGTGATTTTGAACAGTGCCGGCACTGTGAGATTTCTTCAATTTTGGCCAGGTAGGGATGAAAATTTTTTTTCTTCATTATAGTGTCAGGTAGGTGTGTTCGGTCATTTGTAGTAAGAATAAAGTGCTGGAAGAGTGGTGGTGTCAACATTAAGGAAGAAATAGAGCTCTCTCTCCCCCCCCCCCTCTCAGATTCTGTTCTCAGAGCTTATTTTTGGATCATCTTTAAAGCTAGAATTGGGGGCCTTGATGAAGTGACCCGGGCGCGTTTACACATTTTTTATGAATGACAGGTGTGGTAGATTGATTTTCGTCACTTTTTGGAAAAATCGGAGACGGGTCGATTTTTGGTGATTTTGAGTGATTTTGAACAGTGCCGGCACTGTGAGATTTCTTCAATTTTGGCCAGGTAGGGATGAAAATTTTTTTTCTTCATTATAGTGTCAGGTAGGTGTGTTCGGTCATTTGTAGTAAGAATAAAGTGCTGGAAGAGTGGTGGTGTCAACATTAAGGAAGAAATAGAGCAAAAACTCTCTCTCCCCCCCCCCCCTCTCAGATTCTGTTCTCAGAGCTTATTTTTGGATCATCTTTAAAGCTAGAATTGGGGGCCTTGATGAAGTGACCCGGGCGCGTTTACACATTTTTTATGAATGACAGGTGTGGTAGATTGATTTTCGTCACTTTTTGGAAAAATCGGAGACGGGTCGATTTTTGGTGATTTTGAGTGATTTTGAACAGTGCCGGCACTGTGAGATTTCTTCAATTTTGGCCAGGTAGGGATGAAAATTTTTTTTCTTCATTATAGTGTCAGGTAGGTGTGTTCGGTCATTTGTAGTAAGAATAAAGTGCTGGAAGAGTGGTGGTGTCAACATTAAGGAAGAAATAGAGCAAAAACTCTCTCTCCCCCCCCCCTCTCAGATTCTGTTCTCAGAGCTTATTTTTGGATCATCTTTAAAGCTAGAATTGGGGGCCTTGATGAAGTGACCAGGGCGCGTTTACACATTTTTTATGAATGACAGGTGTGGTAGATTGATTTTCGTCACTTTTTGGAAAAATCGGAGACGGGTCGATTTTTGGTGATTTTGAGTGATTTTGAACAGTGCCAGCACTGTGAGATTTCTTCAATTTTGGCCAGGTAGGGATGAACATTTTTTTTCTTCATTATAGTGTCAGGTAGGTGTGTTCGGTCATTTGTAGTAAGAATAAAGTGCTGGAAGAGTGGTGGTGTCAACATTAAGGAAGAAATAGAGCAAAAACTCTCTCTCCCCCCCCCCCCTCTCAGATTCTGTTCTCAGAGCTTATTTTTGGATCATCTTTAAAGCTAGAATTGGGGGCCTGGATGAAGTGAACCGGGCGCGTTTACACATTTTTTATGAATGACAGGTGTGGTAGATTGATTTTCGTCACTTTTTGGAAAAATCGGAGACGGGTCGATTTTTGGTGATTTTGAGTGATTTTGAACAGTGCCGGCACTGTGAGATTTCTTCAATTTTGGCCAGGTAGGGATGAAAATTTTTTTTCTTCATTATAGTGTCAGGTAGGTGTGTTCGGTCATTTGTAGTAAGAATAAAGTGCTGGAAGAGTGGTGGTGTCAACATTAAGGAAGAAATAGAGCAAAAACTCTCTCTCCCCCCCCCCTCTCAGATTCTGTTCTCAGAGCTTATTTTTGGATCATCTTTAAAGCTAGAATTGGGGGCCTTGATGAAGTGACCCGGGCGCGTTTACACATTTTTTATGAATGACAGGTGTGGTAGATTGATTTTCGTCACTTTTTGGAAAAATCGGAGAGATTTTTGGTGATTTTGAGTGATTTTGAACAGTGCCGGCACTGTGAGATTTCTTCAATTTTGGCCAGGTAGGGATGAAAATTTTTTTTCTTCATTATAGTGTCAGGTAGGTGTGTTCGGTCATTTGTAGTAAGAATAAAGTGCTGGAAGAGTGGTGGTGTCAACATTAAGGAAGAAATAGAGCAAAAACTCTCTCTCCCCCCCCCCCTCTCAGATTCTGTTCTCAGAGCTTATTTTTGGATCATCTTTAAAGCTAGAATTGGGGGCCTTGATGAAGTGACCCGGGCGCGTTTCCACATTTTTTATGAATGACAGGTGTGGTAGATTGATTTTCCTCACTTTTTGGAAAAATCGGAGACGGGTCGATTTTTGGTGATTTTGAGTGATTTTGAACAGTGCCGGCACTGTGAGATTTCTTCAATTTTGGCCAGGTAGGGATGAAAATTTTTTTTCTTCATTATAGTGTCAGGTAGGTGTGTTTGGTCATTTGTAGTAAGAATAAAGTGCTGGAAGAGTGGTGGTGTCAACATTAAGGAAGAAATAGAGCAAAAACTCTCTCTCTCCCCCCCCTCTCAGATTCTGTTCTCAGAGCTTATTTTTGGATCATCTTTAAAGCTAGAATTGGGGGCCTTGATGAAGTGACCCGGGCGCGTTTCCACATTTTTTATGAATGACAGGTGTGGTAGATTGATTTTCGTCACTTTTTGGAAAAATCGGAGACGGGTCGATTTTTGGTGATTTTGAGTGATTTTGAACAGTGCCGGCACTGTGAGATTTCTTCAATTTTGGCCAGGTAGGGATGAAAATTTTTTTTCTTCATTATAGTGTCAGGTAGGTGTGTTCGTTCATTTGTAGTAAGAATAAAGTGCTGGAAGAGTGGTGGTGTCAACATAAGGGAAGAAATAGAGCAAAAACTCTCTCTCCCCCCCCCCTCTCAGATTCTGTTCTCAGAGCTTATTTTTGGATCATCTTTGAAGCTAGAATTGGGGGCCTTGATGAAGTGACCCGGGCGCGTTTCCACATTTTTTATGAATGACAGGTGTGGTAGATTGATTTTCGTCACTTTTTGGAAAAAATCGGAGACGGGTCGATTTTTGGTGATTTTGAGTGATTTTGAACAGTGCCGGCACTGTGAGATTTCTTCAATTTTGGCCAGGAAGGGATGAAAATTTTTTTTCTTCATTATAGTGTCAGGTAGGTGTGTTCGGTCATTTGTAGTAAGAATAAAGTGCTGGAAGAGTGGTGGTGTCAACATTAAGGAAGAAATAGAGCAAAAACTCTTTCTCCCCCCCCTCTCAGATTCTGTTCTCAGAGCTTATTTTTGGATCATCTTTAAAGCTAGAATTGGGGGCCTTGATGAAGTGACCCGGGTGCGTTTACACATTTTTTATGAATGACAGGTGTGGTAGATTGATTTTCGTCACTTTTTGGAAAAATCGGAGACGGGTCGATTTTTGGTGATTTTGAGTGAATTTGAACAGTGCCGGCACTGTGAGATTTCTTCAATTTTGGCCAGGTAGGGATGAAAATTTTTTTCTTCATTATAGTGTCAGGTAGGTGTGTTCGGTCATTTGTAGTAAGAATAAAGTGCTGGAAGAGTGGTGGTGTCAACATTAAGGAAGAAATAGAGCAAAAACTCTCTCTCCCCCCCCCCCCCTCTCAGATTCTGTTCTCAGAGCTTATTTTTGGATCATCTTTAAAGCTAGAATTGGGGGCCTTGATGAAGTGACCCGGGCGCGTTTACACATTTTTTATGAATGACAGGTGTGGTAGATTGATTTTCGTCACTTTTTGGAAAAATCGGAGACGGGTCGATTTTTGGTGATTTTGAGTGATTTTGAACAGTGCCGGCACTGTGAGATTTCTTCAATTTTGGCCAGGTAGGGATGAAAATTTTTTTCTTCATTATAGTGTCAGGTAGGTGTGTTCAGTCATTTGTAGTAAGAATAAAGTGCTGGAAGAGTGGTGGTGTCAACATTAAGGAAGAAATAGAGCAAAAACTCTCTCTCCCCCCCCCCCCTCTCAGATTCTGTTCTCAGAGCTTATTTTTGGATCATCTTTAAAGCTAGAATTGGGGGCCTTGATGAAGTGACCCGGGCGCGTTTACACATTTTTTATGAATGACAGGTGTGGTAGATTGATTTTCGTCACTTTTTGGAAAAATCGGAGACGGGTCGATTTTTGGTGATTTTGAGTGATTTTGAACAGTGCCGGCACTGTGAGATTTCTTCAATTTTGGCCAGGTAGGGATGAAAATTTTTTTTCTTCATTATAGTGTCAGGTAGGTGTGTTCGTTCATTTGTAGTAAGAATAAAGTGCTGGAAGAGTGGTGGTGTCAACATTAAGGAAGAAATAGAGCAAAAACTCTCTCTCCCCCCCCCTCTCAGATTCTGTTCTCAGAGCTTATTTTTGGATCATCTTTGAAGCTAGAATTGGGGGCCTTGATGAAGTGACCCGGGCGCGTTTCCACATTTTTTATGAATGACAGGTGTGGTAGATTGATTTTCGTCACTTTTTGGAAAAAATCGGAGACGGGTCGATTTTTGGTGATTTTGAGTGATTTTGAACAGTGCTGGCACTGTGAGATTTCTTCAATTTTGTCCAGGTAGGGATGAAAATTTTTTTTCTTCATTATAGTGTCAGGTAGGTGTGTTCGGTCATTTGTAGTAAGAATAAAGTGCTGGAAGAGTGGTGGTGTCAACATTAAGGAAGAAATAGAGCAAAAACTCTCTCTCCCCCCCCCCTCTCAGATTCTGTTCTCAGAGCTTATTTTTGGATCATCTTTAAAGCTAGAATTGGGGGCCTTGATGAAGTGACCCGGGCGCGTTTACACATTTTTTATGAATGACAGGTGTGGTAGATTGATTTTCCTCACTTTTTGGAAAAATCGGAGACGGGTCGATTTTTGGTGATTTTGAGTGATTTTGAACAGTGCCGGCACTGTGAGATTTCTTCAATTTTGGCCAGGTAGGGATGAAAATTTTTTTTCTTCATTATAGTGTCAGGTAGGTGTGTTCGGTCATTTGTAGTAAGAATAAAGTGCTGGAAGAGTGGTGGTGTCAACATTAAGGAAGAAATAGAGCAAAAACTCTCTCTCCCCCCCCCCCCTCTCAGATTCTGTTCTCAGAGCTTATTTTTGGATCATCTTTAAAGCTAGAATTGGGGGCCTTGATGAAGTGACCCGGGCGCGTTTACACATTTTTTATGAATGACAGGTGTGGTAGATTGATTTTCGTCACTTTTTGGAAAAATCGGAGACGGGTCGATTTTTGGTGATTTTGAGTGATTTTGAACAGTGCCGGCACTGTGAGATTTCTTCAATTTTGGCCAGGTAGGGATGAAAATTTTTTTTCTTCATTATAGTGTCAGGTAGGTGTGTTCGGTCATTTGTAGTAAGAATAAAGTGCTGGAAGAGTGGTGGTGTCAACATTAAGGAAGAAATAGAGCAAAAACTCTCTCTCCCCCCCCCCCCTCTCAGATTCTGTTCTCAGAGCTTATTTTTGGATCATCTTTAAAGCTAGAATTGGGGGCCTTGATGAAGTGACCCGGGCGCGTTTACACATTTTTTATGAATGACAGGTGTGGTAGATTGATTTTCGTCACTTTTTGGAAAAATCGGAGACGGGTCGATTTTTGGTGATTTTGAGTGATTTTGAACAGTGCCGGCACTGTGAGATTTCTTCAATTTTGGCCAGGTAGGGATGAAAATTTTTTTTCTTCATTATAGTGTCAGGTAGGTGTGTTCGGTCATTTGTAGTAAGAATAAAGTGCTGGAAGAGTGGTGGTGTCAACATTAAGGAAGAAATAGAGCAAAAACTCTCTCTCCCCCCCCCCCCCTCTCAGATTCTGTTCTCAGAGCTTATTTTTGGATCATCTTTAAAGCTAGAATTGGGGGCCTTGATGAAGTGACCCGGGCGCGTTTACACATTTTTTATGAATGACAGGTGTGGTAGATTGATTTTCGTCACTTTTTGGAAAAATCGGAGACGGGTCGATTTTTGGTGATTTTGAGTGATTTTGAACAGTGCCGGCACTGTGAGATTTCTTCAATTTTGGCCAGGTAGGGATGAAAATTTTTTTTCTTCATTATAGTGTCAGGTAGGTGTGTTCGGTCATTTGTAGTAAGAATAAAGTGCTGGAAGAGTGGTGGTGTCAACATTAAGGAAGAAATAGAGCAAAAACTCTCTCTCCCCCCCCCCCCCTCTCAGATTCTGCTCTCAGAGCTTATTTTTGGATCATCTTTAAAGCTAGAATTGGGGGCCTTGATGAAGTGACCCGGGCGCGTTTACACATTTTTTATGAATGACAGGTGTGGTAGATTGATTTTCGTCACTTTTTGGAAAAATCGGAGACGGGTCGATTTTTGGTGATTTTGAGTGATTTTGAACAGTGCCGGCACTGTGAGATTTCTTCAATTTTGGCCAGGTAGGGATGAAAATTTTTTTTCTTCATTATAGTGTCAGGTAGGTGTGTTCGGTCATTTGTAGTAAGAATAAAGTGCTGGAAGAGTGGTGGTGTCAACATTAAGGAAGAAATAGAGCAAAAACTCTCTCTCCCCCCCCCCCCCTCTCAGATTCTGTTCTCAGAGCTTATTTTTGGATCATCTTTAAAGCTAGAATTGGGGGCCTTGATGAAGTGACCCGGGCGCGTTTACACATTTTTTATGAATGACAGGTGTGGTAGATTGATTTTCGTCACTTTTTGGAAAAATCGGAGACGGGTCGATTTTTGGTGATTTTGAGTGATTTTGAACAGTGCCGGCACTGTGAGATTTCTTCAATTTTGGCCAGGTAGGGATGAAAATTTTTTTTCTTCATTATAGTGTCAGGTAGGTGTGTTCGGTCATTTGTAGTAAGAATAAAGTGCTGGAAGAGTGGTGGTGTCAACATTAAGGAAGAAATAGAGCAAAAACTCTCTCTCCCCCCCCCCCTCTCAGATTCTGTTCTCAGAGCTTATTTTTGGATCATCTTTAAAGCTAGAATTGGGGGCCTTGATGAAGTGACCCGGGCGCGTTTACACATTTTTTATGAATGACAGGTGTGGTAGATTGATTTTCGTCACTTTTTGGAAAAATCGGAGACGGGTCGATTTTTGGTGATTTTGAGTGATTTTGAACAGTGCCGGCACTGTGAGATTTCTTCAATTTTGGCCAGGTAGGGATGAAAATTTTTTTTCTTCATTATAGTGTCAGGTAGGTGTGTTCGGTCATTTGTAGTAAGAATAAAGTGCTGGAAGAGTGGTGGTGTCAACATTAAGGAAGAAATAGAGCAAAAACTCTCTCTCCCCCCCCCCCCCCTCTCAGATTCTGTTCTCAGAGCTTATTTTTGGATCCATCTTTAAAGCTAGAATTGGGGGCCTTGATGAAGTGACCCGGGCGCGTTTACACATTTTTTATGAATGACAGGTGTGGTAGATTGATTTTCGTCACTTTTTGGAAAAATCGGAGACGGGTCGATTTTTGGTGATTTTGAGTGATTTTGAACAGTGCCGGCACTGTGAGATTTCTTCAATTTTGGCCAGGTAGGGATGAAAATTTTTTTTCTTCATTATAGTGTCAGGTAGGTGTGTTCGGTCATTTGTAGTAAGAATAAAGTGCTGGAAGAGTGGTGGTGTCAACATTAAGGAAGAAATAGAGCAAAAACTCTCTCTCCCCCCCCCCCCCTCTCAGATTCTGTTCTCAGAGCTTATTTTTGGATCATCTTTAAAGCTAGAATTGGGGGCCTTGATGAAGTGACCCGGGCGCGTTTACACATTTTTTATGAATGACAGGTGTGGTAGATTGATTTTCGTCACTTTTTGGAAAAATCGGAGACGGGTCGATTTTTGGTGATTTTGAGTGATTTTGAACAGTGCCGGCACTGTGAGATTTCTTCAATTTTGGCCAGGTAGGGATGAAAATTTTTTTTCTTCATTATAGTGTCAGGTAGGTGTGTTCGGTCATTTGTAGTAAGAATAAAGTGCTGGAAGAGTGGTGGTGTCAACATTAAGGAAGAAATAGAGCAAAAACTCTCTCTCCCCCCCCCCCCCTCTCAGATTCTGTTCTCAGAGCTTATTTTTGGATCATCTTTAAAGCTAGAATTGGGGGCCTTGATGAAGTGACCCGGGCGCGTTTACACATTTTTTATGAATGACAGGTGTGGTAGATTGATTTTCGTCACTTTTTGGAAAAATCGGAGACGGGTCGATTTTTGGTGATTTTGAGTGATTTTGAACAGTGCCGGCACTGTGAGATTTCTTCAATTTTGGCCAGGTAGGGATGAAAATTTTTTTTCTTCATTATAGTGTCAGGTAGGTGTGTTCGGTCATTTGTAGTAAGAATAAAGTGCTGGAAGAGTGGTGGTGTCAACATTAAGGAAGAAATAGAGCAAAAACTCTCTCTCCCCCCCCCCCCCTCTCAGATTCTGTTCTCAGAGCTTATTTTTGGATCATCTTTAAAGCTAGAATTGGGGGCCTTGATGAAGTGACCCGGGCGCGTTTACACATTTTTTATGAATGACAGGTGTGGTAGATTGATTTTCGTCACTTTTTGGAAAAATCGGAGACGGGTCGATTTTTGGTGATTTTGAGTGATTTTGAACAGTGCCGGCACTGTGAGATTTCTTCAATTTTGGCCAGGTAGGGATGAAAATTTTTTTTCTTCATTATAGTGTCAGGTAGGTGTGTTCGGTCATTTGTAGTAAGAATAAAGTGCTGGAAGAGTGGTGGTGTCAACATTAAGGAAGAAATAGAGCAAAAACTCTCTCTCCCCCCCCCCCCCTCTCAGATTCTGTTCTCAGAGCTTATTTTTGGATCATCTTTAAAGCTAGAATTGGGGGCCTTGATGAAGTGACCCGGGCGCGTTTACACATTTTTTATGAATGACAGGTGTGGTAGATTGATTTTCGTCACTTTTTGGAAAAATCGGAGACGGGTCGATTTTTGGTGATTTTGAGTGATTTTGAACAGTGCCGGCACTGTGAGATTTCTTCAATTTTGGCCAGGTAGGGATGAAAATTTTTTTTCTTCATTATAGTGTCAGGTAGGTGTGTTCGGTCATTTGTAGTAAGAATAAAGTGCTGGAAGAGTGGTGGTGTCAACATTAAGGAAGAAATAGAGCAAAAACTCTCTCTCCCCCCCCCCCCCTCTCAGATTCTGTTCTCAGAGCTTATTTTTGGATCATCTTTAAAGCTAGAATTGGGGGCCTTGATGAAGTGACCCGGGCGCATTTACACATTTTTTATGAATGACAGGTGTGGTAGATTGATTTTCGTCACTTTTTGGAAAAATCGGAGACGGGTCGATTTTTGGTGATTTTGAGTGATTTTGAACAGTGCCGGCACTGTGAGATTTCTTCAATTTTGGCCAGGTAGGGATGAAAATTTTTTTTCTTCATTATAGTGTCAGGTAGGTGTGTTCGGTCATTTGTAGTAAGAATAAAGTGCTGGAAGAGTGGTGGTGTCAACATTAAGGAAGAAATAGAGCAAAAACTCTCTCTCCCCCCCCCCCCCCCTCTCAGATTCTGTTCTCAGAGCTTATTTTTGGATCATCTTTAAAGCTAGAATTGGGGGCCTTGATGAAGTGACCCGGGCGCGTTTACACATTTTTTATGAATGACAGGTGTGGTAGATTGATTTTCGTCACTTTTTGGAAAAATCGGAGACGGGTCGATTTTTGGTGATTTTGAGTGATTTTGAACAGTGCCGGCACTGTGAGATTTCTTCAATTTTGGCCAGGTAGGGATGAAAATTTTTTTTCTTCATTATAGTGTCAGGTAGGTGTGTTCGGTCATTTGTAGTAAGAATAAAGTGCTGGAAGAGTGGTGGTGTCAACATTAAGGAAGAAATAGAGCAAAAACTCTCTCTCCCCCCCCCCCCCTCTCAGATTCTGTTCTCAGAGCTTATTTTTGGATCATCTTTAAAGCTAGAATTGGGGGCCTTGATGAAGTGACCCGGGCGCGTTTACACATTTTTTATGAATGACAGGTGTGGTAGATTGATTTTCGTCACTTTTTGGAAAAATCGGAGACGGGTCGATTTTTGGTGATTTTGAGTGATTTTGAACAGTGCCGGCACTGTGAGATTTCTTCAATTTTGGCCAGGTAGGGATGAAAATTTTTTTTCTTCATTATAGTGTCAGGTAGGTGTGTTCGGTCATTTGTAGTAAGAATAAAGTGCTGGAAGAGTGGTGGTGTCAACATTAAGGAAGAAATAGAGCAAAAACTCTCTCTCCCCCCCCCCCCCCCCTCTCAGATTCTGTTCTCAGAGCTTATTTTTGGATCATCTTTAAAGCTAGAATTGGGGGCCTTGATGAAGTGACCCGGGCGCGTTTACACATTTTTTATGAATGACAGGTGTGGTAGATTGATTTTCGTCACTTTTTGGAAAAATCGGAGACGGGTCGATTTTTGGTGATTTTGAGTGATTTTGAACAGTGCCGGCACTGTGAGATTTCTTCAATTTTGGCCAGGTAGGGATGAAAATTTTTTTTCTTCATTATAGTGTCAGGTAGGTGTGTTCGGTCATTTGTAGTAAGAATAAAGTGCTGGAAGAGTGGTGGTGTCAACATTAAGGAAGAAATAGAGCAAAAACTCTCTCTCCCCCCCCCCCCCTCTCAGATTCTGTTCTCAGAGCTTATTTTTGGATCATCTTTAAAGCTAGAATTGGGGGCCTTGATGAAGTGACCCGGGCGCGTTTACACATTTTTTATGAATGACAGGTGTGGTAGATTGATTTTCGTCACTTTTTGGAAAAATCGGGAGACGGGTCGATTTTTGGTGATTTTGAGTGATTTTGAACAGTGCCGGCACTGTGAGATTTCTTCAATTTTGGCCAGGTAGGGATGAAAATTTTTTTTCTTCATTATAGTGTCAGGTAGGTGTGTTCGGTCATTTGTAGTAAGAATAAAGTGCTGGAAGAGTGGTGGTGTCAACATTAAGGAAGAAATAGAGCAAAAACTCTCTCTCCCCCCCCCCCCCTCTCAGATTCTGTTCTCAGAGCTTATTTTTGGATCATCTTTAAAGCTAGAATTGGGGGCCTTGATGAAGTGACCCGGGTGCGTTTACACATTTTTTATGAATGACAGGTGTGGTAGATTGATTTTCGTCACTTTTTGGAAAAATCGGAGACGGGTCGATTTTTGGTGATTTTGAGTGATTTTGAACAGTGCCGGCACTGTGAGATTTCTTCAATTTTGGCCAGGTAGGGATGAAAATTTTTTTTCTTCATTATAGTGTCAGGTAGGTGTGTTCGGTCATTTGTAGTAAGAATAAAGTGCTGGAAGAGTGGTGGTGTCAACATTAAGGAAGAAATAGAGCAAAAACTCTCTCTCCCCCCCCCCCCCTCTCAGATTCTGTTCTCAGAGCTTATTTTTGGATCATCTTTAAAGCTAGAATTGGGGGCCTTGATGAAGTGACCCGGGCGCGTTTACACATTTTTTATGAATGACAGGTGTGGTAGATTGATTTTCGTCACTTTTTGGAAAAATCGGAGACGGGTCGATTTTTGGTGATTTTGAGTGATTTTGAACAGTGCCGGCACTGTGAGATTTCTTCAATTTTGGCCAGGTAGGGATGAAAATTTTTTTTCTTCATTATAGTGTCAGGTAGGTGTGTTCGGTCATTTGTAGTAAGAATAAAGTGCTGGAAGAGTGGTGGTGTCAACATTAAGGAAGAAATAGAGCAAAAACTCTCTCTCCCCCCCCCCCCTCTCAGATTCTGTTCTCAGAGCTTATTTTTGGATCATCTTTAAAGCTAGAATTGGGGGCCTTGATGAAGTGACCCGGGCGCGTTTACACATTTTTTATGAATGACAGGTGTGGTAGATTGATTTTCGTCACTTTTTGGAAAAATCGGAGACGGGTCGATTTTTGGTGATTTTGAGTGATTTTGAACAGTGCCGGCACTGTGAGATTTCTTCAATTTTGGCCAGGTAGGGATGAAAATTTTTTTTCTTCATTATAGTGTCAGGTAGGTGTGTTCGGTCATTTGTAGTAAGAATAAAGTGCTGGAAGAGTGGTGGTGTCAACATTAAGGAAGAAATAGAGCAAAAACTCTCTCTCCCCCCCCCCCCCTCTCAGATTCTGTTCTCAGAGCTTATTTTTGGATCATCTTTAAAGCTAGAATTGGGGGCCTTGATGAAGTGACCCGGGCGCGTTTACACATTTTTTATGAATGACAGGTGTGGTAGATTGATTTTCGTCACTTTTTGGAAAAATCGGAGACGGGTCGATTTTTGGTGATTTTGAGTGATTTTGAACAGTGCCGGCACTGTGAGATTTCTTCAATTTTGGCCAGGTAGGGATGAAAATTTTTTTTCTTCATTATAGTGTCAGGTAGGTGTGTTCGGTCATTTGTAGTAAGAATAAAGTGCTGGAAGAGTGGTGGTGTCAACATTAAGGAAGAAATAGAGCAAAAACTCTCTCTCCCCCCCCCCCCCCTCTCAGATTCTGTTCTCAGAGCTTATTTTTGGATCATCTTTAAAGCTAGAATTGGGGGCCTTGATGAAGTGACCCGGGCGCGTTTACACATTTTTTATGAATGACAGGTGTGGTAGATTGATTTTCGTCACTTTTTGGAAAAATCGGAGACGGGTCGATTTTTGGTGATTTTGAGTGATTTTGAACAGTGCCGGCACTGTGAGATTTCTTCAATTTTGGCCAGGTAGGGATGAAAATTTTTTTTCTTCATTATAGTGTCAGGTAGGTGTGTTTGGTCATTTGTAGTAAGAATAAAGTGCTGGAAGAGTGGTGGTGTCAACATTAAGGAAGAAATAGAGCAAAAACTCTCTCTCCCCCCCCCCCCCCTCTCAGATTCTGTTCTCAGAGCTTATTTTTGGATCATCTTTAAAGCTAGAATTGGGGGCCTTGATGAAGTGACCCGGGCGCGTTTACACATTTTTTATGAATGACAGGTGTGGTAGATTGATTTTCGTCACTTTTTGGAAAAATCGGAGACGGGTCGATTTTTGGTGATTTTGAGTGATTTTGAACAGTGCCGGCACTGTGAGATTTCTTCAATTTTGGCCAGGTAGGGATGAAAATTTTTTTTCTTCATTATAGTGTCAGGTAGGTGTGTTCGGTCATTTGTAGTAAGAATAAAGTGCTGGAAGAGTGGTGGTGTCAACATTAAGGAAGAAATAGAGCAAAAACTCTCTCTTCCCCCCCCCCCTCTCAGATTCTGTTCTCAGAGCTTATTTTTGGATCATCTTTAAAGCTAGAATTGGGGGCCTTGATGAAGTGACCCGGGCGCGTTTACACATTTTTTATGAATGACAGGTGTGGTAGATTGATTTTCGTCACTTTTTGGAAAAATCGGAGACGGGTCGATTTTTGGTGATTTTGAGTGATTTTGAACAGTGCCGGCACTGTGAGATTTCTTCAATTTTGGCCAGGTAGGGATGAAAATTTTTTTTCTTCATTATAGTGTCAGGTAGGTGTGTTCGGTCATTTGTAGTAAGAATAAAGTGCTGGAAGAGTGGTGGTGTCAACATTAAGGAAGAAATAGAGCAAAAACTCTCTCTCTCCCCCCCCCCCCTCTCAGATTCTGTTCTCAGAGCTTATTTTTGGATCATCTTTAAAGCTAGAATTGGGGGCCTTGATGAAGTGACCCGGGCGCGTTTCCACATTTTTTATGAATGACAGGTGTGGTAGATTGATTTTCGTCACTTTTTGGAAAAATCGGAGACGGGTCGATTTTTGGTGATTTTGAGTGATTTTGAACAGTGCCGGCACTGTGAGATTTCTTCAATTTTGGCCAGGTAGGGATGAAAATTTTTTTTCTTCATTATAGTGTCAGGTAGGTGTGTTCGGTCATTTGTAGTAAGAATAAAGTGCTGGAAGAGTGGTGGTGTCAACATTAAGGAAGAAATAGAGCAAAAACTCTCTCTCCCCCCCCCCCTCTCAGATTCTGTTCTCAGAGCTTATTTTTGGATCATCTTTAAAGCTAGAATTGGGGGCCTTGATGAAGTGACCCGGGCGCGTTTCCACATTTTTTATGAATGACAGGTGTGGTAGATTGATTTTCGTCACTTTTTGGAAAAATCGGAGACGGGTCGATTTTTGGTGATTTTGAGTGATTTTGAACAGTGCCGGCACTGTGAGATTTCTTCAATTTTGGCCAGGTAGGGATGAAAATTTTTTTTCTTCATTATAGTGTCAGGTAGGTGTGTTCGGTCATTTGTAGTAAGAATAAAGTGCTGGAAGAGTGGTGGTGTCAACATTAAGGAAGAAATAGAGCAAAAACTCTCTCTCCCCCCCCCCCCCTCTCAGATTCTGTTCTCAGAGCTTATTTTTGGATCATCTTTAAAGCTAGAATTGGGGGCCTTGATGAAGTGACCCGGGCGCGTTTACACATTTTTTATGAATGACAGGTGTGGTAGATTGATTTTCGTCACTTTTTGGAAAAATCGGAGACGGGTCGATTTTTGGTGATTTTGAGTGATTTTGAACAGTGCCGGCACTGTGAGATTTCTTCAATTTTGGCCAGGTAGGGATGAAAATTTTTTTTCTTCATTATAGTGTCAGGTAGGTGTGTTCGGTCATTTGTAGTAAGAATAAAGTGCTGGAAGAGTGGTGGTGTCAACATTAAGGAAGAAATAGAGCAAAAACTCTCTCTCCCCCCCCGCCCCTCTCAGATTCTGTTCTCAGAGCTTATTTTTGGATCATCTTTAAAGCTAGAATTGGGGGCCTTGATGAAGTGACCCGGGCGCGTTTACACATTTTTTATGAATGACAGGTGTGGTAGATTGATTTTCGTCACTTTTTGGAAAAATCGGAGACGGGTCAATTTTTGGTGATTTTGAGTGATTTTGAACAGTGCCGGCACTGTGAGATTTCTTCAATTTTGGCCAGGTAGGGATGAAAATTTTTTTTCTTCATTATAGTGTCAGGTAGGTGTGTTCGGTCATTTGTAGTAAGAATAAAGTGCTGGAAGAGTGGTGGTGTCAACATTAAGGAAGAAATAGAGCAAAAACTCTCTCTCCCCCCCCCCCTCTCAGATTCTGTTCTCAGAGCTTATTTTTGGATCATCTTTAAAGCTAGAATTGGGGGCCTTGATGAAGTGACCCGGGCGCGTTTACACATTTTTTATGAATGACAGGTGTGGTAGATTGATTTTCGTCACTTTTTGGAAAAATCGGAGACGGGTCGATTTTTGGTGATTTTGAGTGATTTTGAACAGTGCCGGCACTGTGAGATTTCTTCAATTTTGGCCAGGTAGGGATGAAAATTTTTTTTCTTCATTATAGTGTCAGGTAGGTGTGTTCGGTCATTTGTAGTAAGAATAAAGTGCTGGAAGAGTGGTGGTGTCAACATTAAGGAAGAAATAGAGCAAAAACTCTCTCTCCCCCCCCCCCCCTCTCAGATTCTGTTCTCAGAGCTTATTTTTGGATCATCTTTAAAGCTAGAATTGGGGGCCTTGATGAAGTGACCCGGGCGCGTTTACACATTTTTTATGAATGACAGGTGTGGTAGATTGATTTTCGTCACTTTTTGGAAAAATCGGAGACGGGTCGATTTTTGGTGATTTTGAGTGATTTTGAACAGTGCCGGCACTGTGAGATTTCTTCAATTTTGGCCAGGTAGGGATGAAAATTTTTTTTCTTCATTATAGTGTCAGGTAGGTGTGTTCGGTCATTTGTAGTAAGAATAAAGTGCTGGAAGAGTGGTGGTGTCAACATTAAGGAAGAAATAGAGCAAAAACTCTCTCTCCCCCCCCCCCCCTCTCAGATTCTGTTCTCAGAGCTTATTTTTGGATCATCTTTAAAGCTAGAATTGGGGGCCTTGATGAAGTGACCCGGGCGCGTTTACACATTTTTTATGAATGACAGGTGTGGTAGATTGATTTTCGTCACTTTTTGGAAAAATCGGAGACGGGTCGATTTTTGGTGATTTTGAGTGATTTTGAACAGTGCCGGCACTGTGAGATTTCTTCAATTTTGGCCAGGTAGGATGAAAATTTTTTTTCTTCATTATAGTGTCAGGTAGGTGTGTTTGGTCATTTGTAGTAAGAATAAAGTGCTGGAAGAGTGGTGGTGTCAACATTAAGGAAGAAATAGAGCAAAAACTCTCTCTCCCCCCCCCCCCCCTCTCAGATTCTGTTCTCAGAGCTTATTTTTGGATCATCTTTAAAGCTAGAATTGGGGGCCTTGATGAAGTGACCCGGGCGCGTTTACACATTTTTTATGAATGACAGGTGTGGTAGATTGATTTTCGTCACTTTTTGGAAAAATCGGAGACGGGTCGATTTTTGGTGATTTTGAGTGATTTTGAACAGTGCCGGCACTGTGAGATTTCTTCAATTTTGGCCAGGTAGGGATGAAAATTTTTTTTCTTCATTATAGTGTCAGGTAGGTGTGTTCGGTCATTTGTAGTAAGAATAAAGTGCTGGAAGAGTGGTGGTGTCAACATTAAGGAAGAAATAGAGCAAAAACTCTCTCTTCCCCCCCCCCCTCTCAGATTCTGTTCTCAGAGCTTATTTTTGGATCATCTTTAAAGCTAGAATTGGGGGCCTTGATGAAGTGACCCGGGCGCGTTTACACATTTTTTATGAATGACAGGTGTGGTAGATTGATTTTCGTCACTTTTTGGAAAAATCGGAGACGGGTCGATTTTTGGTGATTTTGAGTGATTTTGAACAGTGCCGGCACTGTGAGATTTCTTCAATTTTGGCCAGGTAGGGATGAAAATTTTTTTTCTTCATTATAGTGTCAGGTAGGTGTGTTCGGTCATTTGTAGTAAGAATAAAGTGCTGGAAGAGTGGTGGTGTCAACATTAAGGAAGAAATAGAGCAAAAACTCTCTCTCTCCCCCCCCCCCCTCTCAGATTCTGTTCTCAGAGCTTATTTTTGGATCATCTTTAAAGCTAGAATTGGGGGCCTTGATGAAGTGACCCGGGCGCGTTTCCACATTTTTTATGAATGACAGGTGTGGTAGATTGATTTTCGTCACTTTTTGGAAAAATCGGAGACGGGTCGATTTTTGGTGATTTTGAGTGATTTTGAACAGTGCCGGCACTGTGAGATTTCTTCAATTTTGGCCAGGTAGGGATGAAAATTTTTTTTCTTCATTATAGTGTCAGGTAGGTGTGTTCGGTCATTTGTAGTAAGAATAAAGTGCTGGAAGAGTGGTGGTGTCAACATTAAGGAAGAAATAGAGCAAAAACTCTCTCTCCCCCCCCCCCTCTCAGATTCTGTTCTCAGAGCTTATTTTTGGATCATCTTTAAAGCTAGAATTGGGGGCCTTGATGAAGTGACCCGGGCGCGTTTCCACATTTTTTATGAATGACAGGTGTGGTAGATTGATTTTCGTCACTTTTTGGAAAAATCGGAGACGGGTCGATTTTTGGTGATTTTGAGTGATTTTGAACAGTGCCGGCACTGTGAGATTTCTTCAATTTTGGCCAGGTAGGGATGAAAATTTTTTTTCTTCATTATAGTGTCAGGTAGGTGTGTTCGGTCATTTGTAGTAAGAATAAAGTGCTGGAAGAGTGGTGGTGTCAACATTAAGGAAGAAATAGAGCAAAAACTCTCTCTCCCCCCCCCCCCCCTCTCAGATTCTGTTCTCAGAGCTTATTTTTGGATCATCTTTAAAGCTAGAATTGGGGGCCTTGATGAAGTGACCCGGGCGCGTTTACACATTTTTTATGAATGACAGGTGTGGTAGATTGATTTTCGTCACTTTTTGGAAAAATCGGAGACGGGTCGATTTTTGGTGATTTTGAGTGATTTTGAACAGTGCCGGCACTGTGAGATTTCTTCAATTTTGGCCAGGTAGGGATGAAAATTTTTTTTCTTCATTATAGTGTCAGGTAGGTGTGTTCGGTCATTTGTAGTAAGAATAAAGTGCTGGAAGAGTGGTGGTGTCAACATTAAGGAAGAAATAGAGCAAAAACTCTCTCTCCCCCCCGCCCCTCTCAGATTCTGTTCTCAGAGCTTATTTTTGGATCATCTTTAAAGCTAGAATTGGGGGCCTTGATGAAGTGACCCGGGCGCGTTTACACATTTTTTATGAATGACAGGTGTGGTAGATTGATTTTCGTCACTTTTTGGAAAAATCGGAGACGGGTCAATTTTTGGTGATTTTGAGTGATTTTGAACAGTGCCGGCACTGTGAGATTTCTTCAATTTTGGCCAGGTAGGGATGAAAATTTTTTTTCTTCATTATAGTGTCAGGTAGGTGTGTTCGGTCATTTGTAGTAAGAATAAAGTGCTGGAAGAGTGGTGGTGTCAACATTAAGGAAGAAATAGAGCAAAAACTCTCTCTCCCCCCCCCCTCTCAGATTCTGTTCTCAGAGCTTATTTTTGGATCATCTTTAAAGCTAGAATTGGGGGCCTTGATGAAGTGACCCGGGCGCGTTTACACATTTTTTATGAATGACAGGTGTGGTAGATTGATTTTCGTCACTTTTTGGAAAAATCGGAGACGGGTCGATTTTTGGTGATTTTGAGTGATTTTGAACAGTGCCGGCACTGTGAGATTTCTTCAATTTTGGCCAGGTAGGGATGAAAATTTTTTTTCTTCATTATAGTGTCAGGTAGGTGTGTTCGGTCATTTGTAGTAAGAATAAAGTGCTGGAAGAGTGGTGGTGTCAACATTAAGGAAGAAATAGAGCAAAAACTCTCTCTCCCCCCCCCCCCCCCCTCTCAGATTCTGTTCTCAGAGCTTATTTTTGGATCATCTTTAAAGCTAGAATTGGGGGCCTTGATGAAGTGACCCGGGCGCGTTTACACATTTTTTATGAATGACAGGTGTGGTAGATTGATTTTCGTCACTTTTTGGAAAAATCGGAGACGGGTCGATTTTTGGTGATTTTGAGTGATTTTGAACAGTGCCGGCACTGTGAGATTTCTTCAATTTTGGCCAGGTAGGGATGAAAATTTTTTTTCTTCATTATAGTGTCAGGTAGGTGTGTTCGGTCATTTGTAGTAAGAATAAAGTGCTGGAAGAGTGGTGGTGTCAACATTAAGGAAGAAATAGAGCAAAAACTCTCTCTCCCCCCCGCCCCTCTCAGATTCTGTTCTCAGAGCTTATTTTTGGATCATCTTTAAAGCTAGAATTGGGGGCCTTGATGAAGTGACCCGGGCGCGTTTACACATTTTTTATGAATGACAGGTGTGGTAGATTGATTTTCGTCACTTTTTGGAAAAATCGGAGACGGGTCAATTTTTGGTGATTTTGAGTGATTTTGAACAGTGCCGGCACTGTGAGATTTCTTCAATTTTGGCCAGGTAGGGATGAAAATTTTTTTTCTTCATTATAGTGTCAGGTAGGTGTGTTCGGTCATTTGTAGTAAGAATAAAGTGCTGGAAGAGTGGTGGTGTCAACATTAAGGAAGAAATAGAGCAAAAACTCTCTCTCCCCCCCCCCCTCTCAGATTCTGTTCTCAGAGCTTATTTTTGGATCATCTTTAAAGCTAGAATTGGGGGCCTTGATGAAGTGACCCGGGCGCGTTTACACATTTTTTATGAATGACAGGTGTGGTAGATTGATTTTCGTCACTTTTTGGAAAAATCGGAGACGGGTCGATTTTTGGTGATTTTGAGTGATTTTGAACAGTGCCGGCACTGTGAGATTTCTTCAATTTTGGCCAGGTAGGGATGAAAATTTTTTTTCTTCATTATAGTGTCAGGTAGGTGTGTTCGGTCATTTGTAGTAAGAATAAAGTGCTGGAAGAGTGGTGGTGTCAACATTAAGGAAGAAATAGAGCAAAAACTCTCTCTCCCCCCCCCCCCTCTCAGATTCTGTTCTCAGAGCTTATTTTTGGATCATCTTTAAAGCTAGAATTGGGGGCCTTGATGAAGTGACCCGGGCGCGTTTACACATTTTTTATGAATGACAGGTGTGGTAGATTGATTTTCGTCACTTTTTGGAAAAATCGGAGACGGGTCGATTTTGAGTGATTTTGAGTGCTTTTGAACAGTGCCGGCACTGTGAGATTTCTTCAATTTTGGCCAGGTAGGGATGAAAATTTTTTTTCTTCATTATAGTGTCAGGTAGGTGTGTTCGGTCATTTGTAGTAAGAATAAAGTGCTGGAAGAGTGGTGGTGTCAACATTAAGGAAGAAATAGAGCAAAAACTCTCTCTCCCCCCCCCCCCCCTCTCAGATTCTGTTCTCAGAGCTTATTTTTGGATCATCTTTAAAGCTAGAATTGGGGGCCTTGATGAAGTGACCCGGGCGCGTTTACACATTTTTTATGAATGACAGGTGTGGTAGATTGATTTTCGTCACTTTTCGGAAAAATCGGAGACGGGTCGATTTTTGGTGATTTTGAGTGATTTTGAACAGTGCCGGCACTGTAAGATTTCTTCAATTTTGGCCAGGTAGGGATGAAAATTTTTTTTCTTCATTATAGTGTCAGGTAGGTGTGTTCGGTCATTTGTAGTAAGAATAAAGTGCTGGAAGAGTGGTGGTGTCAACATTAAGGAAGAAATAGAGCAAAAACTCTCTCTCCCCCCCCCCCCCCTCTCAGATTCTGTTCTCAGAGCTTATTTTTGGATCATCTTTAAAGCTAGAATTGGGGGCCTTGATGAAGTGACCCGGGCGCGTTTACACATTTTTTATGAATGACAGGTGTGGTAGATTGATTTTCGTCACTTTTTGGAAAAATCGGAGACGGGTCGATTTTTGGTGATTTTGAGTGATTTTGAACAGTGCCGGCACTGTGAGATTTCTTCAATTTTGGCCAGGTAGGGATGAAAATTTTTTTTCTTCATTATAGTGTCAGGTAGGTGTGTTCGGTCATTTGTAGTAAGAATAAAGTGCTGGAAGAGTGGTGGTGTCAACATTAAGGAAGAAATAGAGCAAAAACTCTCTCTCCCCCCCCCCCCCTCTCAGATTCTGTTCTCAGAGCTTATTTTTGGATCATCTTTAAAGCTAGAATTGGGGGCCTTGATGAAGTGACCCGGGCGCGTTTACACATTTTTTATGAATGACAGGTGTGGTAGATTGATTTTCGTCACTTTTTGGAAAAATCGGAGACGGGTCGATTTTTGGTGATTTTGAGTGATTTTGAACAGTGCCGGCACTGTGAGATTTCTTCAATTTTGGCCAGGTAGGGATGAAAATTTTTTTTCTTCATTATAGTGTCAGGTAGGTGTGTTCGGTCATTTGTAGTAAGAATAAAGTGCTGGAAGAGTGGTGGTGTCAACATTAAGGAAGAAATAGAGCAAAAACTCTCTCTCCCCCCCCCCCCTCTCAGATTCTGTTCTCAGAGCTTATTTTTGGATCATCTTTAAAGCTAGAATTGGGGGCCTTGATGAAGTGACCCGGGCGCGTTTACACATTTTTTATGAATGACAGGTGTGGTAGATTGATTTTCGTCACTTTTTGGAAAAATCGGAGACGGGTCGATTTTTGGTGATTTTGAGTGATTTTGAACAGTGCCGGCACTGTGAGATTTCTTCAATTTTGGCCAGGTAGGGATGAAAATTTTTTTTCTTCATTATAGTGTCAGGTAGGTGTGTTCGGTCATTTGTAGTAAGAATAAAGTGCTGGAAGAGTGGTGGTGTCAACATTAAGGAAGAAATAGAGCAAAAACTCTCTCTCCCCCCCCCCCTCTCAGATTCTGTTCTCAGAGCTTATTTTTGGATCATCTTTAAAGCTAGAATTGGGGGCCTTGATGAAGTGACCCGGGCGCGTTTACACATTTTTTATGAATGACAGGTGTGGTAGATTGATTTTCGTCACTTTTTGGAAAAATCGGAGACGGGTCGATTTTTGGTGATTTTGAGTGATTTTGAACAGTGCCGGCACTGTGAGATTTCTTCAATTTTGGCCAGGTAGGGATGAAAATTTTTTTTCTTCATTATAGTGTCAGGTAGGTGTGTTCGGTCATTTGTAGTAAGAATAAAGTGCTGGAAGAGTGGTGGTGTCAACATTAAGGAAGAAATAGAGCAAAAACTCTCTCTCCCCCCCCCCCCCTCTCAGATTCTGTTCTCAGAGCTTATTTTTGGATCATCTTTAAAGCTAGAATTGGGGGCCTTGATGAAGTGACCCGGGCGCGTTTACACATTTTTTATGAATGACAGGTGTGGTAGATTGATTTTCGTCACTTTTTGGAAAAATCGGAGACGGGTCGATTTTTGGTGATTTTGAGTGATTTTGAACAGTGCCGGCACTGTGAGATTTCTTCAATTTTGGCCAGGTAGGGATGAAAATTTTTTTTCTTCATTATAGTGTCAGGTAGGTGTGTTCGGTCATTTGTAGTAAGAATAAAGTGCTGGAAGAGTGGTGGTGTCAACATTAAGGAAGAAATAGAGCAAAAACTCTCTCTCCCCCCCCCCCCTCTCAGATTCTGTTCTCAGAGCTTATTTTTGGATCATCTTTAAAGCTAGAATTGGGGGCCTTGATGAAGTGACCCGGGCGCGTTTACACATTTTTTATGAATGACAGGTGTGGTAGATTGATTTTCGTCACTTTTTGGAAAAATCGGAGACGGGTCGATTTTTGGTGATTTTGAGTGATTTTGAACAGTGCCGGCACTGTGAGATTTCTTCAATTTTGGCCAGGTAGGGATGAAAATTTTTTTTCTTCATTATAGTGTCAGGTAGGTGTGTTCGGTCATTTGTAGTAAGAATAAAGTGCTGGAAGAGTGGTGGTGTCAACATTAAGGAAGAAATAGAGCAAAAACTCTCTCTCCCCCCCCCCCCTCTCAGATTCTGTTCTCAGAGCTTATTTTTGGATCATCTTTAAAGCTAGAATTGGGGGCCTTGATGAAGTGACCCGGGCGCGTTTACACATTTTTTATGAATGACAGGTGTGGTAGATTGATTTTCGTCACTTTTTGGAAAAATCGGAGACGGGTCGATTTTTGGTGATTTTGAGTGATTTTGAACAGTGCCGGCACTGTGAGATTTCTTCAATTTTGGCCAGGTAGGGATGAAAATTTTTTTTCTTCATTATAGTGTCAGGTAGGTGTGTTCGGTCATTTGTAGTAAGAATAAAGTGCTGGAAGAGTGGTGGTGTCAACATTAAGGAAGAAATAGAGCAAAAACTCTCTCTCCCCCCCCCCCCTCTCAGATTCTGTTCTCAGAGCTTATTTTTGGATCATCTTTAAAGCTAGAATTGGGGGCCTTGATGAAGTGACCCGGGCGCGTTTACACATTTTTTATGAATGACAGGTGTGGTAGATTGATTTTCGTCACTTTTTGGAAAAATCGGAGACGGGTCGATTTTTGGTGATTTTGAGTGATTTTGAACAGTGCCGGCACTGTGAGATTTCTTCAATTTTGGCCAGGTAGGGATGAAAATTTTTTTTCTTCATTATAGTGTCAGGTAGGTGTGTTCGGTCATTTGTAGTAAGAATAAAGTGCTGGAAGAGTGGTGGTGTCAACATTAAGGAAGAAATAGAGCAAAAACTCTCTCTCCCCCCCCCCCCTCTCAGATTCTGTTCTCAGAGCTTATTTTTGGATCATCTTTAAAGCTAGAATTGGGGGCCTTGATGAAGTGACCCGGGCGCGTTTACACATTTTTTATGAATGACAGGTGTGGTAGATTGATTTTCGTCACTTTTTGGAAAAATCGGAGACGGGTCGATTTTTGGTGATTTTGAGTGATTTTGAACAGTGCCGGCACTGTGAGATTTCTTCAATTTTGGCCAGGTAGGGATGAAAATTTTTTTTCTTCATTATAGTGTCAGGTAGGTGTGTTCGGTCATTTGTAGTAAGAATAAAGTGCTGGAAGAGTGGTGGTGTCAACATTAAGGAAGAAATAGAGCAAAAACTCTCTCTCCCCCCCCCCCCCCCTCTCAGATTCTGTTCTCAGAGCTTATTTTTGGATCATCTTTAAAGCTAGAATTGGGGGCCTTGATGAAGTGACCCGGGCGCGTTTACACATTTTTTATGAATGACAGGTGTGGTAGATTGATTTTCGTCACTTTTTGGAAAAATCGGAGACGGGTCGATTTTTGGTGATTTTGAGTGATTTTGAACAGTGCCGGCACTGTGAGATTTCTTCAATTTTGGCCAGGTAGGGATGAAAATTTTTTTTCTTCATTATAGTGTCAGGTAGGTGTGTTCGGTCATTTGTAGTAAGAATAAAGTGCTGGAAGAGTGGTGGTGTCAACATTAAGGAAGAAATAGAGCAAAAACTCTCTCTCCCCCCCCCCCCCCCCTCTCAGATTCTGTTCTCAGAGCTTATTTTTGGATCATCTTTAAAGCTAGAATTGGGGGCCTTGATGAAGTGACCCGGGCGCGTTTACACATTTTTTATGAATGACAGGTGTGGTAGATTGATTTTCGTCACTTTTCGGAAAAATCGGAGACGGGTCGATTTTTGGTGATTTGAACAGTGCCGGCACTGTGAGATTTCTTCAATTTTGGCCAGGTAGGGATGAAAATTTTTTTTCTTCATTATAGTGTCAGGTAGGTGTGTTCGGTCATTTGTAGTAAGAATAAAGTGCTGGAAGAGTGGTGGTGTCAACATTAAGGAAGAAATAGAGCAAAAACTCTGTCTCCCCCCCCCCCTCTCAGATTCTGTTCTCAGAGCTTATTTTTGGATCATCTTTAAAGCTAGAATTGGGGGCCTTGATGAAGTGACCCGGGCGCGTTTCCACATTTTTTATGAATGACAGGTGTGGTAGATTGATTTTCGTCACTTTTTGGAAAAATCAGAGACGGGTCGATTTTTGGTGATTTTAAGTGATTTTGAACAGTGCCGGCACTGTGAGATTTCTTCAATTTTGGCCAGGTAGGGATGAAAATTTTTTTTCTTCATTATAGTGTCAGGTAGGTGTGTTCGGTCATTTGTAGTAAGAATAAAGTGCTGGAAGAGTGGTGGTGTCAACATTAAGGAAGAAATAGAGCAAAAACTCTGTCTCTCCCCCCGCCCTCTCAGATTCTGTTCTCAGAGCTTATTTTTGGATCATCTTTAAAGCTAGAATTGGGGGCCTTGATGAAGTGACCCGGGCGCGTTTCCACATTTTTTATGAATGACAGGTGTGGTAGATTGATTTTCGTCACTTTTTGGAAAAATCGGAGACGGGTCGATTTTTGGTGATTTTGAGTGATTTTGAACAGTGCCGGCACTGTGAGATTTCTTCAATTTTGGCCAGGTAGGGATGAAAATTTTTTTTCTTCATTATAGTGTCAGGTAGGTGTGTTCGGTCATTTGTAGTAAGAATAAAGTGCTGGAAGAGTGGTGGTGTCAACATTAAGGAAGAAATAGAGCAAAAACTCTGTCTCCCCCCCCCCCTCTCAGATTCTGTTCTCAGAGCTTATTTTTGGATCATCTTTAAAGCTAGAATTGGGGGCCTTGATGAAGTGACCCGGGCGCGTTTCCACATTTTTTATGAATGACAGGTGTGGTAGATTGATTTTCGTCACTTTTTGGAAAAATCGGAGACGGGTCGATTTTTGGTGATTTTGAGTGATTTTGAACAGTGCCGGCACTGTGAGATTTCTTCAATTTTGGCCAGGTAGGGATGAAAATTTTTTTTCTTCATTATAGTGTCAGGTAGGTGTGTTCGGTCATTTGTAGTAAGAATAAAGTGCTGGAAGAGTGGTGGTGTCAACATTAAGGAAGAAATAGAGCAAAAACTCTGTCTCCCCCCCCCCTCTCAGATTCTGTTCTCAGAGCTTATTTTTGGATCATCTTTAAAGCTAGAATTGGGGGCCTTGATGAAGTGACCCGGGCGCGTTTCCACATTTTTTATGAATGACAGGTGTGGTAGATTGATTTTCGTCACTTTTTGGAAAAATCGGAGACGGGTCGATTTTTGGTGATTTTGAGTGATTTTGAACAGTGCCGGCACTGTGAGATTTCTTCAATTTTGGCCAGGTAGGGATGAAAATTTTTTTTCTTCATTATAGTGTCAGGTAGGTGTGTTCGGTCATTTGTAGTAAGAATAAAGTGCTGGAAGAGTGGTGGTGTCAACATTAAGGAAGAAATAGAGCAAAAACTCTGTCTCCCCCCCCCCCCCTCTCAGATTCTGTTCTCAGAGCTTATTTTTGGATCATCTTTAAAGTTAGAATTGGGGGCCTTGATGAAGTGACCCAGGCACGTTTCCACATTTTTTATGAATGACAGGTGTGGTAGATTGATTTTCGTCACTTTTTGGAAAAATCGGAGACGGGTCGATTTTTGGTGATTTTGAGTGATTTTGAACAGTGCCGGCACTGTGAGATTTCTTCAGTTTTGGCCAGGTAGGGTTGAAAAATTTTTTTCTTCATTATAGTGTCAGGTAGGTGTGTTCGGTCATTTGTAGTAAGAATAAAGTGCTGGAAGAGTGGTGGTGTCAACATTAAGGAAGAAATAGAGCAAAAACTCTGTCTCCCCCCCCCCCCTCTCAGATTCTGTTCTCAGAGCTTATTTTTGGATCATCTTTAAAGCTAGAATTGGGGGCCTTGATGAAGTGACCCGGGCGCGTTTCCACATTTTTTATGAATGACAGGTGTGGTAGATTGATTTTCGTCACTTTTTGGAAAAATCGGAGACGGGTCGATTTTTGGTGATTTTGAGTGATTTTGAACAGTGCCGGCACTGTGAGATTTCTTCAATTTTGGCCAGGTAGGGATGAAAATTTTTTTTCTTCATTATAGTGTCAGGTAGGTGTGTTCGGTCATTTGTAGTAAGAATAAAGTGCTGGAAGAGTGGTGGTGTCAACATTAAGGAAGAAATAGAGCAAAAACTCTGTCTCCCCCCCCCCCCTCTCAGATTCTGTTCTCAGAGCTTATTTTTGGATCATCTTTAAAGCTAGAATTGGGGGCCTTGATGAAGTGACCCGGGCGCGTTTCCACATTTTTTATGAATGACAGGTGTGGTAGATTGATTTTCGTCACTTTTTGGAAAAATCGGAGACGGGTCGATTTTTGGTGATTTTGAGTGATTTTGAACAGTGCCGGCACTGTGAGATTTCTTCAATTTTGGCCAGGTAGGGATGAAAATTTTTTTTCTTCATTATAGTGTCAGGTATGTGTGTTCGGTCATTTGTAGTAAGAATAAAGTGCTGGAAGAGTGGTGGTGTCAACGTTAAGGAAGAAATAGAGCAAAAACTCTGTCTCCCCCCCCCCCTCTCAGATTCTGTTCTCAGAGCTTATTTTTGGATCATCTTTAAAGCTAGAATTGGGGGCCTTGATGAAGTGACCCGGGCGCGTTTCCACATTTTTTATGAATGACAGGTGTGGTAGATTGATTTTCGTCACTTTTTGGAAAAATCGGAGACGGGTCGATTTTTGGTGATTTTGAGTGATTTTGAACAGTGCCGGCACTGTGAGATTTCTTCAATTTTGGCCAGGTAGGGATGAAAATTTTTTTTCTTCATTATAGTGTCAGGTAGGTGTGTTCGGTCATTTGTAGTAAGAATAAAGTGCTGGAAGAGTGGTGGTGTCAACATTAAGGAAGAAATAGAGCAAAAACTCTGTCTCCCCCCCCCCCCTCTCAGATTCTGTTCTCAGAGCTTATTTTTGGATCATCTTTAAAGCTAGAATTGGGGGCCTTGATGAAGTGACCCGGGCGCGTTTCCACATTTTTTATGAATGACAGGTGTGGTAGATTGATTTTCGTCACTTTTTGGAAAAATCGGAGACGGGTCGATTTTTGGTGATTTTGAGTGATTTTGAACAGTGCCGGCACTGTGAGATTTCTTCAATTTTGGCCAGGTAGGGATGAAAATTTTTTTTCTTCATTATAGTGTCAGGTAGGTGTGTTCGGTCATTTCTAGTAAGAATAAAGTGCTGGAAGAGTGGTGGTGTCAACATTAAGGAAGAAATAGAGCAAAAACTCTGTCTCCCCCCCCCTCTCAGATTCTGTTCCCAGAGCTTATTTTTGGATCATCTTTAAAGCTAGAATTGGGGGCCTTGATGAAGTGACCCGGGCGCGTTTCCACATTTTTTATGAATGACAGGTGTGGTAGATTGATTTTCGTCACTTTTTGGAAAAATGGAGACGGGTCGATTTTTGGTGATTTTGAGTGATTTTGAACAGTGCCGGCACTGTGAGATTTCTTCAATTTTGGCCAGGTAGGGATGAAAATTTTTTTTCTTCATTATAGTGTCAGGTAGGTGTGTTCGGTCATTTGTAGTAAGAATAAAGTGCTGGAAGAGTGGTGGTGTCAACATTAAGGAAGAAATAGAGCAAAAACTCTGTCTCCCCCCCCCCCCTCTCAGATTCTGTTCTCAGAGCTTATTTTTGGATCATCTTTAAAGCTAGAATTGGGGGCCTTGATGAAGTGACCCGAAGCGTTTCCACATTTTTTATGAATGACAGGTGTGGTAGATTGATTTTCGTCACTTTTTGGAAAAATCGGAGACGGGTCGATTTTTGGTGATTTTGAGTGATTTTGAACAGTGCCGGCACTGTGAGATTTCTTCAATTTTGGCCAGGTAGGGATGAAAATTTTTTTCTTCATTATAGTGTCAGGTAGGTGTGTTCGGTCATTTGTAGTAAGAATAAAGTGCTGGAAGAGTGGTGGTGTCAACATTAAGGAAGAAATAGAGCAAAAACTCTGTCTCCCCCCCCCCCCTCTCAGATTCTGTTCTCAGAGCTTATTTTTGGATCATCTTTAAAGCTAGAATTGGGGGCCTTGATGAAGTGACCCGGGCGCGTTTCCACATTTTTTATGAATGACAGGTGTGGTAGATTGATTTTCGTCACTTTTTGGAAAAATCGGAGACGGGTCGATTTTTGGTGATTTTGAGTGATTTTGAACAGTGCCGGCACTGTGAGATTTCTTCAATTTTGGCCAGGTAGGGATGAAAATTTTTTTTCTTCATTATAGTGTCAGGTAGGTGTGTTCGGTCATTTGTAGTAAGAATAAAGTGCTGGAAGAGTGGTGGTGTCAACATTAAGGAAGAAATAGAGCAAAAACTCTGTCTCCCCCCCCCCCCCTCTCAGATTCTGTTCTCAGAGCTTATTTTTGGATCATCTTTAAAGCAAGTATTGGGGGCCTTGATGAAGTGACCCGGGCGCGTTTCCACATTTTTTATGAATGACAGGTGTGGTAGATTGATTTTCGTCACTTTTTGGAAAAATGGAGACGGGTCGATTTTTGGTGATTTTGAGTGATTTCGAACAGTGCCGGCACTGTGAGATTTCTTCAATTTTGGCCAGGTAGGGATGAAAATTTTTTTTCTTCATTATAGTGTCAGGTAGGTGTGTTCGGTCATTTGTAGTAAGAATAAAGTGCTGGAAGAGTGGTGGTGTCAACATTAAGGAAGAAATAGAGCAAAAACTCTGTCTCCCCCCCCCTCTCAGATTCTGTTCTCAGAGCTTATTTTTGGATCATCTTTAAAGCTAGAATTGGGGGCCTTGATGAAGTGACCCGGGCGCGTTTCCACATTTTTTATGAATGACAGGTGTGGTAGATTGATTTTCGTCACTTTTTGGAAAAATCAGAGACGGGTCGATTTTTGGTGATTTTGAGTGATTTTGAACAGTGCCGGCACTGTGAGATTTCTTCAATTTTGGCCAGGTAGGGATGAAAATTTTTTTTCTTCATTATAGTGTCAGGTAGGTGTGTTCGGTCATTTGTAGTAAGAATAAAGTGCTGGAAGAGTGGTGGTGTCAACATTAAGGAAGAAATAGAGCAAAAACTCTGTCTCTCCCCCCGCCCTCTCAGATTCTGTTCTCAGAGCTTATTTTTGGATCATCTTTAAAGCTAGAATTGGGGGCCTTGATGAAGTGACCCGGGCGCGTTTCCACATTTTTTATGAATGACAGGTGTGGTAGATTGATTTTCGTCACTTTTTGGAAAAATCGGAGACGGGTCGATTTTTGGTGATTTTGAGTGATTTTGAACAGTGCCGGCACTGTGAGATTTCTTCAATTTTGGCCAGGTAGGGATGAAAATTTTTTTTCTTCATTATAGTGTCAGGTAGGTGTGTTCGGTCATTTGTAGTAAGAATAAAGTGCTGGAAGAGTGGTGGTGTCAACATTAAGGAAGAAATAGAGCAAAAACTCTGTCTCCCCCCCCCCCTCTCAGATTCTGTTCTCAGAGCTTATTTTTGGATCATCTTTAAAGCTAGAATTGGGGGCCTTGATGAAGTGACCCGAAGCGTTTCCACATTTTTTATGAATGACAGGTGTGGTAGATTGATTTTCGTCACTTTTTGGAAAAATCGGAGACGGGTCGATTTTTGGTGATTTTGAGTGATTTTGAACAGTGCCGGCACTGTGAGATTTCTTCAATTTTGGCCAGGTAGGGATGAAAATTTTTTTCTTCATTATAGTGTCAGGTAGGTGTGTTCGGTCATTTGTAGTAAGAATAAAGTGCTGGAAGAGTGGTGGTGTCAACATTAAGGAAGAAATAGAGCAAAAACTCTGTCTCCCCCCCCCCCTCTCAGATTCTGTTCTCAGAGCTTATTTTTGGATCATCTTTAAAGCTAGAATTGGGGGCCTTGATGAAGTGACCCGGGCGCGTTTCCACATTTTTTATGAATGACAGGTGTGGTAGATTGATTTTCGTCACTTTTTGGAAAAATCGGAGACGGGTCGATTTTTGGTGATTTTGAGTGATTTTGAACAGTGCCGGCACTGTGAGATTTCTTCAATTTTGGCCAGGTAGGGATGAAAATTTTTTTTCTTCATTATAGTGTCAGGTAGGTGTGTTCGGTCATTTGTAGTAAGAATAAAGTGCTGGAAGAGTGGTGGTGTCAACATTAAGGAAGAAATAGAGCAAAAACTCTGTCTCCCCCCCCCCCCTCTCAGATTCTGTTCTCAGAGCTTATTTTTGGATCATCTTTAAAGCAAGTATTGGGGGCCTTGATGAAGTGACCCGGGCGCGTTTCCACATTTTTTATGAATGACAGGTGTGGTAGATTGATTTTCGTCACTTTTTGGAAAAATGGAGACGGGTCGATTTTTGGTGATTTTGAGTGATTTCGAACAGTGCCGGCACTGTGAGATTTCTTCAATTTTGGCCAGGTAGGGATGAAAATTTTTTTTCTTCATTATAGTGTCAGGTAGGTGTGTTCGGTCATTTGTAGTAAGAATAAAGTGCTGGAAGAGTGGTGGTGTCAACATTAAGGAAGAAATAGAGCAAAAACTCTGTCTCCCCCCCCCTCTCAGATTCTGTTCTCAGAGCTTATTTTTGGATCATCTTTAAAGCTAGAATTGGGGGCCTTGATGAAGTGACCCGGGCGCGTTTCCACATTTTTTATGAATGACAGGTGTGGTAGATTGATTTTCGTCACTTTTTGGAAAAATCAGAGACGGGTCGATTTTTGGTGATTTTGAGTGATTTTGAACAGTGCCGGCACTGTGAGATTTCTTCAATTTTGGCCAGGTAGGGATGAAAATTTTTTTTCTTCATTATAGTGTCAGGTAGGTGTGTTCGGTCATTTGTAGTAAGAATAAAGTGCTGGAAGAGTGGTGGTGTCAACATTAAGGAAGAAATAGAGCAAAAACTCTGTCTCTCCCCCCGCCCTCTCAGATTCTGTTCTCAGAGCTTATTTTTGGATCATCTTTAAAGCTAGAATTGGGGGCCTTGATGAAGTGACCCGGGCGCGTTTCCACATTTTTTATGAATGACAGGTGTGGTAGATTGATTTTCGTCACTTTTTGGAAAAATCGGAGACGGGTCGATTTTTGGTGATTTTGAGTGATTTTGAACAGTGCCGGCACTGTGAGATTTCTTCAATTTTGGCCAGGTAGGGATGAAAATTTTTTTTCTTCATTATAGTGTCAGGTAGGTGTGTTCGGTCATTTGTAGTAAGAATAAAGTGCTGGAAGAGTGGTGGTGTCAACATTAAGGAAGAAATAGAGCAAAAACTCTGTCTCCCCCCCCCCCTCTCAGATTCTGTTCTCAGAGCTTATTTTTGGATCATCTTTAAAGCTAGAATTGGGGGCCTTGATGAAGTGACCCGGGCGCGTTTCCACATTTTTTATGAATGACAGGTGTGGTAGATTGATTTTCGTCACTTTTTGGAAAAATCGGAGACGGGTCGATTTTTGGTGATTTTGAGTGATTTTGAACAGTGCCGGCACTGTGAGATTTCTTCAATTTTGGCCAGGTAGGGATGAAAATTTTTTTTCTTCATTATAGTGTCAGGTAGGTGTGTTCGGTCATTTGTAGTAAGAATAAAGTGCTGGAAGAGTGGTGGTGTCAACATTAAGGAAGAAATAGAGCAAAAACTCTGTCTCCCCCCCCCCTCTCAGATTCTGTTCTCAGAGCTTATTTTTGGATCATCTTTAAAGCTAGAATTGGGGGCCTTGATGAAGTGACCCGGGCGCGTTTCCACATTTTTTATGAATGACAGGTGTGGTAGATTGATTTTCGTCACTTTTTGGAAAAATCGGAGACGGGTCGATTTTTGGTGATTTTGAGTGATTTTGAACAGTGCCGGCACTGTGAGATTTCTTCAATTTTGGCCAGGTAGGGATGAAAATTTTTTTTCTTCATTATAGTGTCAGGTAGGTGTGTTCGGTCATTTGTAGTAAGAATAAAGTGCTGGAAGAGTGGTGGTGTCAACATTAAGGAAGAAATAGAGCAAAAACTCTGTCTCCCCCCCCCCCCTCTCAGATTCTGTTCTCAGAGCTTATTTTTGGATCATCTTTAAAGCTAGAATTGGGGGCCTTGATGAAGTGACCCGGGCGCGTTTCCACATTTTTTATGAATGACAGGTGTGGTAGATTGATTTTCGTCACTTTTTGGAAAAATCGGAGACGGGTCGATTTTTGGTGATTTTGAGTGATTTTGAACAGTGCCGGCACTGTGAGATTTCTTCAATTTTGGCCAGGTAGGGATGAAAATTTTTTTTCTTCATTATAGTGTCAGGTATGTGTGTTCGGTCATTTGTAGTAAGAATAAAGTGCTGGAAGAGTGGTGGTGTCAACGTTAAGGAAGAAATAGAGCAAAAACTCTGTCTCCCGCCCCCCCCCCCCCCTCTCAGATTCTGTTCTCAGAGCTTATTTTTGGATCATCTTTAAAGCTAGTTTTGGGGGCTTTGATGAAGTGACCCGGGCGCGTTTCCACATTTTTTATGAATGACAGGTGTGGTAGATTGATTTTCGTCACTTTTTGGAAAAATCGGAGACGGGTCGATTTTTGGTGATTTTGAGTGATTTTGAACAGTGCCGGCACTGTGAGATTTCTTCAATTTTGGCCAGGTAGGGATGAAAATTTTTTTTCTTCATTATAGTGTCAGGTAGGTGTGTTCAGTCATTTGTAGTAAGAATAAAGTGCTGGAAGAGTGGTGGTGTCAACGTTAAGGAAGAAATAGAGCAAAAACTCTGTCTCCCCCCCCCCTCTCAGATTCTGTTCTCAGAGCTTATTTTTGGATCATCTTTAAAGCTAGAATTGGGGGCTTTGATGAAGTGACCCGGGCGCGTTTCCACATTTTTTATGAATGACAGGTGTGGTAGATTGATTTTCGTCACTTTTTGGAAAAATCGGAGACGGGTCGATTTTTGGTGATTTTGAGTGATTTTGAACAGTGCCGGCACTGTGAGATTTCTTCAATTTTGGCCAGGTAGGGATGAAAAATTTTTTTCTTCATTATAGTGTCAGGTAGGTGTGTTCGGTCATTTGTAGTAAGAATAAAGTGCTGGAAGAGTGGTGGTGTCAACATTAAGGAAGAAATAGAGCAAAAACTCTGTCTCCCCCCCCCCCTCTCAGATTCTGTTCTCAGAGCTTATTTTTGGATCATCTTTAAAGCTAGAATTGGGGGCCTTGATGAAGTGACCCGGGCGCGTTTCCACATTTTTTATGAATGACAGGTGTGGTAGATTGATTTTCGTCACTTTTTGGAAAAATCGGAGACGGGTCGATTTTTGGTGATTTTGAGTGATTTTGAACAGTGCCGGCACTGTGAGATTTCTTCAATTTTGGCCAGGTAGGGATGAAAAATTTTTTTCTTCATTATAGTGTCAGGTAGGTGTGTTCGGTCATTTGTAGTAAGAATAAAGTGCTGGAAGAGTGGTGGTGTCAACATTAAGGAAGAAATAGAGCAAAAACTCTGTCTCCCCCCCCCCCCCTCTCAGATTCTGTTCTCAGAGCTTATTTTTGGATCATCTTTAAAGCTAGAATTGGGGGCCTTGATGAAGTGACCCGGGCGCGTTTCCACATTTTTTATGAATGACAGGTGTGGTAGATTGATTTTCGTCACTTTTTGGAAAAATCGGAGACGGGTCGATTTTTGGTGATTTTAAGTGATTTTGAACAGTGCCGGCACTGTGAGATTTCTTCAATTTTGGCCAGGTAGGGATGAAAATTTTTTTTCTTCATTATAGTGTCAGGTAGGTGTGTTCGGTCATTTGTAGTAAGAATAAAGTGCTGGAAGAGTGGTGGTGTCAACATTAAGGAAGAAATAGAGCAAAAACTCTGTCTCCCCCCCCCTCTCAGATTCTGTTCCCAGAGCTTATTTTTGGATCATCTTTAAAGCTAGAATTGGGGGCCTTGATGAAGTGACCCGGGCGCGTTTCCACATTTTTTATGAATGACAGGTGTGGTAGATTGATTTTCGTCACTTTTTGGAAAAATGGAGACGGGTCGATTTTTGGTGATTTTGAGTGATTTTGAACAGTGCCGGCACTGTGAGATTTCTTCAATTTTGGCCAGGTAGGGATGAAAATTTTTTTTCTTCATTATAGTGTCAGGTAGGTGTGTTCGGTCATTTGTAGTAAGAATAAAGTGCTGGAAGAGTGGTGGTGTCAACATTAAGGAAGAAATAGAGCAAAAACTCTGTCTCTCCCCCCGCCCTCTCAGATTCTGTTCTCAGAGCTTATTTTTGGATCATCTTTAAAGCTAGAATTGGGGGCCTTGATGAAGTGACCCGGGCGCGTTTCCACATTTTTTATGAATGACAGGTGTGGTAGATTGATTTTCGTCACTTTTTGGAAAAATCGGAGACGGGTCGATTTTTGGTGATTTTGAGTGATTTTGAACAGTGCCGGCACTGTGAGATTTCTTCAATTTTGGCCAGGTAGGGATGAAAATTTTTTTTCTTCATTATAGTGTCAGGTAGGTGTGTTCGGTCATTTGTAGTAAGAATAAAGTGCTGGAAGAGTGGTGGTGTCAACATTAAGGAAGAAATAGAGCAAAAACTCTGTCTCCCCCCCCCCCCCTCAGATTCTGTTCTCAGAGCTTATTTTTGGATCATCTTTAAAGCTAGAATTGGGGGCCTTGATGAAGTGACCCGGGCGCGTTTCCACATTTTTTATGAATGACAGGTGTGGTAGATTGATTTTCGTCACTTTTTGGAAAAATCGGAGACGGGTCGATTTTTGGTGATTTTGAGTGATTTTGAACAGTGCCGGCACTGTGAGATTTCTTCAATTTTGGCCAGGTAGGGATGAAAAATTTTTTTCTTCATTATAGTGTCAGGTAGGTGTGTTCGGTCATTTGTAGTAAGAATAAAGTGCTGGAAGAGTGGTGGTGTCAACATTAAGGAAGAAATAGAGCAAAAACTCTGTCTCCCCCCCCCCCCTCTCAGATTCTGTTCCCAGAGCTTATTTTTGGATCATCTTTAAAGCTAGAATTGGGGGCCTTGATGAAGTGACCCGGGCGCGTTTCCACATTTTTTATGAATGACAGGTGTGGTAGATTGATTTTCGTCACTTTTTGGAAAAATCGGAGACGGGTCGATTTTTGGTGATTTTGAGTGATTTTGAACAGTGCCGGCACTGTGAGATTTCTTCAATTTTGGCCAGGTAGGGATGAAAATTTTTTTTCTTCATTATAGTGTCAGGTAGGTGTGTTCGGTCATTTGTAGTAAGAATAAAGTGCTGGAAGAGTGGTGGTGTCAACATTAAGGAAGAAATAGAGCAAAAACTCTGTCTCCCCCCCCCCTCTCAGATTCTGTTCCCAGAGCTTATTTTTGGATCATCTTTAAAGCTAGAATTGGGGGCCTTGATGAAGTGACCCGGGCGCGTTTCCACATTTTTTATGAATGACAGGTGTGGTAGATTGATTTTCGTCACTTTTTGGAAAAATGGAGACGGGTCGATTTTTGGTGATTTTGAGTGATTTCGAACAGTGCCGGCACTGTGAGATTTCTTCAATTTTGGCCAGGTAGGGATGAAAATTTTTTTTCTTCATTATAGTGTCAGGTAGGTGTGTTCGGTCATTTGTAGTAAGAATAAAGTGCTGGAAGAGTGGTGGTGTCAACATTAAGGAAGAAATAGAGCAAAAACTCTGTCTCCCCCCCCCCTCTCAGATTCTGTTCTCAGAGCTTATTTTTGGATCATCTTTAAAGCTAGAATTGGGGGCCTTGATGAAGTGACCCGGGCGCGTTTCCACATTTTTTATGAATGACAGGTGTGGTAGATTGATTTTCGTCACTTTTTGGAAAAATCGGAGACGGGTCGATTTTTGGTGATTTTGAGTGATTTTGAACAGTGCCGGCACTGTGAGATTTCTTCAATTTTGGCCAGGTAGGGATGAAAATTTTTTTTCTTCATTATAGTGTCAGGTAGGTGTGTTCGGTCATTTGTAGTAAGAATAAAGTGCTGGAAGAGTGGTGGTGTCAACATTAAGGAAGAAATAGAGCAAAAACTCTGTCTCCCCCCCCCTCTCAGATTCTGTTCTCAGAGCTTATTTTTGGATCATCTTTAAAGCTAGAATTGGGGGCCTTGATGAAGTGACCCGGGCGCGTTTCCACATTTTTTATGAATGACAGGTGTGGTAGATTGATTTTCGTCACTTTTTGGAAAAATCGGAGACGGGTCGATTTTTGGTGATTTTGAGTGATTTTGAACAGTGCCGGCACTGTGAGATTTCTTCAATTTTGGCCAGGTAGGGATGAAAATTTTTTTTCTTCATTATAGTGTCAGGTAGGTGTGTTTGGTCATTTGTAGTAAGAATAAAGTGCTGGAAGAGTGGTGGTGTCAACATTAAGGAAGAAATAGAGCAAAAACTCTGTCTCCCCCCCCCCTCTCAGATTCTGTTCCCAGAGCTTATTTTTGGATCATCTTTAAAGCTAGAATTGGGGGCCTTGATGAAGTGACCCGGGCGCGTTTCCACATTTTTTATGAATGACAGGTGTGGTAGATTGATTTTCGTCACTTTTTGGAAAAATGGAGACGGGTCGATTTTTGGTGATTTTGAGTGATTTCGAACAGTGCCGGCACTGTGAGATTTCTTCAATTTTGGCCAGGTAGGGATGAAAATTTTTTTTCTTCATTATAGTGTCAGGTAGGTGTGTTCGGTCATTTGTAGTAAGAATAAAGTGCTGGAAGAGTGGTGGTGTCAACATTAAGGAAGAAATAGAGCAAAAACTCTGTCTCCCCCCCCCCCTCTCAGATTCTGTTCTCAGAGCTTATTTTTGGATCATCTTTAAAGCTAGAATTGGGGGCCTTGATGAAGTGACCCGTGCGCGTTTCCACATTTTTTATGAATGACAGGTGTGGTAGATTGATTTTCGTCACTTTTTGGAAAAATCGGAGACGGGTCGATTTTTGGTGATTTTGAGTGATTTTGAACAGTGCCGGCACTGTGAGATTTCTTCAATTTTGGCCAGGTAGGGATGAAAATTTTTTTCTTCATTATAGTGTCAGGTAGGTGTGTTCGGTCATTTGTAGTAAGAATAAAGTGCTGGAAGATTGGTGGTGTCAACATTAAGGAAGAAATAGAGCAAAAACTCTGTCTCCCCCCCCCCCCTCTCAGATTCTGTTCTCAGAGCTTATTTTTGGATCATCTTTAAAGCTAGAATTGGGGGCCTTGATGAAGTGACCCGGGCGCGTTTCCACATTTTTTATGAATGACAGGTGTGGTAGATTGATTTTCGTCACTTTTTGGAAAAATCGGAGACGGGTCGATTTTTGGTGATTTTGAGTGATTTTGAACAGTGCCGGCACTGTGAGATTTCTTCAATTTTGGCCAGGTAGGGATGAAAATTTTTTTTCTTCATTATAGTGTCAGGTAGGTGTGTTCGGTCATTTGTAGTAAGAATAAAGTGCTGGAAGAGTGGTGGTGTCAACATTAAGGAAGAAATAGAGCAAAAACTCTGTCTCCCCCCCCCCCTCTCAGATTCTGTTCTCAGAGCTTATTTTTGGATCATCTTTAAAGCAAGTATTGGGGGCCTTGATGAAGTGACCCGGGCGCGTTTCCACATTTTTTATGAATGACAGGTGTGGTAGATTGATTTTCGTCACTTTTTGGAAAAATGGAGACGGGTCGATTTTTGGTGATTTTGAGTGATTTCGAACAGTGCCGGCACTGTGAGATTTCTTCAATTTTGGCCAGGTAGGGATGAAAATTTTTTTTCTTCATTATAGTGTCAGGTAGGTGTGTTCGGTCATTTGTAGTAAGAATAAAGTGCTGGAAGAGTGGTGGTGTCAACATTAAGGAAGAAATAGAGCAAAAACTCTGTCTCCCCCCCCCCCCCCCCTCTCAGATTCTGTTCTCAGAGCTTATTTTTGGATCATCTTTAAAGCTAGAATTGGGGGCCTTGATGAAGTGACCCGGGCGCGTTTCCACATTTTTTATGAATGACAGGTGTGGTAGATTGATTTTCGTCACTTTTTGGAAAAATCGGAGACGGGTCGATTTTTGGTGATTTTGAGTGATTTTGAACAGTGCCGGCACTGTGAGATTTCTTCAATTTTGGCCAGGTAGGGATGAAAATTTTTTTTCTTCATTATAGTGTCAGGTAGGTGTGTTTGGTCATTTGTAGTAAGAATAAAGTGCTGGAAGAGTGGTGGTGTCAACATTAAGGAAGAAATAGAGCAAAAACTCTGTCTCCCCCCCCCTCTCAGATTCTGTTCTCAGAGCTTATTTTTGGATCATCTTTAAAGCTAGAATTGGGGGCCTTGATGAAGTGACCCGGGCGCGTTTCCACATTTTTTATGAATGACAGGTGTGGTAGATTGATTTTCGTCACTTTTTGGAAAAATCGGAGACGGGTCGATTTTTGGTGATTTTGAGTGATTTTGAACAGTGTCGGCACTGTGAGATTTCTTCAATTTTGGCCAGGTAGGGATGAAAATTTTTTTTCTTCATTATAGTGTCAGGTAGGTGTGTTCGGTCATTTGTAGTAAGAATAAAGTGCTGGAAGAGTGGTGGTGTCAACATTAAGGAAGAAATAGAGCAAAAACTCTGTCTCCCCCCCCCCCTCTCAGATTCTGTTCTCAGAGCTTATTTTTGGATCATCTTTAAAGCTAGAATTGGGGGCCTTGATGAAGTGACCCGGGCGCGTTTCCACATTTTTTATGAATGACAGGTGTGGTAGATTGATTTTCGTCACTTTTTGGAAAAATCGGAGACGGGTCGATTTTTGGTGATTTTGAGTGATTTTGAACAGTGCCGGCACTGTGAGATTTCTTCAATTTTGGCCAGGTAGGGATGAAAATTTTTTTTCTTCATTATAGTGTCAGGTAGGTGTGTTCGGTCATTTGTAGTAAGAATAAAGTGCTGGAAGAGTGGTGGTGTCAACATTAAGGAAGAAATAGAGCAAAAACTCTGTCTCCCCCCCCCCCTCTCAGATTCTGTTCTCAGAGCTTATTTTTGGATCATCTTTAAAGCTAGAATTGGGGGCCTTGATGAAGTGACCCGGGCGCGTTTCCACATTTTTTATGAATGACAGGTGTGGTAGATTGATTTTCGTCACTTTTTGGAAAAATCGGAGACGGGTCGATTTTTGGTGATTTTGAGTGATTTTGAACAGTGCCGGCACTGTGAGATTTCTTCAATTTTGGCCAGGTAGGGATGAAAATTTTTTTTCTTCATTATAGTGTCAGGTAGGTGTGTTTGGTCATTTGTAGTAAGAATAAAGTGCTGGAAGAGTGGTGGTGTCAACATTAAGGAAGAAATAGAGCAAAAACTCTGTCTCCCCCCCCCTCTCAGATTCTGTTCTCAGAGCTTATTTTTGGATCATCTTTAAAGCTAGAATTGGGGGCCTTGATGAAGTGACCCGGGCGCGTTTCCACATTTTTTATGAATGACAGGTGTGGTAGATTGATTTTCGTCACTTTTTGGAAAAATCGGAGACGGGTCGATTTTTGGTGATTTTGAGTGATTTTGAACAGTGCCGGCACTGTGAGATTTCTTCAATTTTGGCCAGGTAGGGATGAAAATTTTTTTTCTTCATTATAGTGTCAGGTAGGTGTGTTCGGTCATTTGTAGTAAGAATAAAGTGCTGGAAGAGTGGTGGTGTCAACATTAAGGAAGAAATAGAGCAAAAACTCTGTCTCCCCCCCCCCTCTCAGATTCTGTTCTCAGAGCTTATTTTTGGATCATCTTTAAAGCAAGTATTGGGGGCCTTGATGAAGTGACCCGGGCGCGTTTCCACATTTTTTATGAATGACAGGTGTGGTAGATTGATTTTCGTCACTTTTTGGAAAAATGGAGACGGGTCGATTTTTGGTGATTTTGAGTGATTTCGAACAGTGCCGGCACTGTGAGATTTCTTCAATTTTGGCCAGGTAGGGATGAAAATTTTTTTTCTTCATTATAGTGTCAGGTAGGTGTGTTCGGTCATTTGTAGTAAGAATAAAGTGCTGGAAGAGTGGTGGTGTCAACATTAAGGAAGAAATAGAGCAAAAACTCTGTCTCCCCCCCCCCCTCTCAGATTCTGTTCTCAGAGCTTATTTTTGGATCATCTTTAAAGCTAGAATTGGGGGCCTTGATGAAGTGACCCGGGCGCGTTTCCACATTTTTTATGAATGACAGGTGTGGTAGATTGATTTTCGTCACTTTTTGGAAAAATGGAGACGGGTCGATTTTTGGTGATTTTGAGTGATTTCGAACAGTGCCGGCACTGTGAGATTTCTTCAATTTTGGCCAGGTAGGGATGAAAATTTTTTTTCTTCATTATAGTGTCAGGTAGGTGTGTTCGGTCATTTGTAGTAAGAATAAAGTGCTGGAAGAGTGGTGGTGTCAACATTAAGGAAGAAATAGAGCAAAAACTCTGTCTCCCCCCCCCCTCTCAGATTCTGTTCTCAGAGCTTATTTTTGGATCATCTTTAAAGCTAGAATTGGGGGCCTTGATGAAGTGACCCGGGCGCGTTTCCACATTTTTTATGAATGACAGGTGTGGTAGATTGATTTTCGTCACTTTTTGGAAAAATCGGAGACGGGTCGATTTTTGGTGATTTTGAGTGATTTTGAACAGTGCCGGCACTGTGAGATTTCTTCAATTTTGGCCAGGTAGGGATGAAAATTTTTTTTCTTCATTATAGTGTCAGGTAGGTGTGTTCGGTCATTTGTAGTAAGAATAAAGTGCTGGAAGAGTGGTGGTGTCAACATTAAGGAAGAAATAGAGCAAAAACTCTGTCTCCCCCCCCCTCTCAGATTCTGTTCCCAGAGCTTATTTTTGGATCATCTTTAAAGCTAGAATTGGGGGCCTTGATGAAGTGACCCGGGCGCGTTTCCACATTTTTTATGAATGACAGGTGTGGTAGATTGATTTTCGTCACTTTTTGGAAAAATGGAGACGGGTCGATTTTTGGTGATTTTGAGTGATTTCGAACAGTGCCGGCACTGTGAGATTTCTTCAATTTTGGCCAGGTAGGGATGAAAATTTTTTTTCTTCATTATAGTGTCAGGTAGGTGTGTTCGGTCATTTGTAGTAAGAATAAAGTGCTGGAAGTGTGGTGGTGTCAACATTAAGGAAGAAATAGAGCAAAAACTCTGTCTCCCCCCCCCCCCTCTCAGATTCTGTTCTCAGAGCTTATTTTTGGATCATCTTTAAAGCTAGAATTGGGGGCCTTGATGAAGTGACCCGGGCGCGTTTCCACATTTTTTATGAATGACAGGTGTGGTAGATTGATTTTCGTCACTTTTTGGAAAAATCGGAGACGGGTCGATTTTTGGTGATTTTGAGTGATTTTGAACAGTGCCGGCACTGTGAGATTTCTTCAATTTTGGCCAGGTAGGGATGAAAATTTTTTTTCTTCATTATAGTGTCAGGTAGGTGTGTTTGGTCATTTGTAGTAAGAATAAAGTGCTGGAAGAGTGGTGGTGTCAACATTAAGGAAGAAATAGAGCAAAAACTCTGTCTCCCCCCCCCTCTCAGATTCTGTTCTCAGAGCTTATTTTTGGATCATCTTTAAAGCTAGAATTGGGGGCCTTGATGAAGTGACCCGGGCGCGTTTCCACATTTTTTATGAATGACAGGTGTGGTAGATTGATTTTCGTCACTTTTTGGAAAAATGGAGACGGGTCGATTTTTGGTGATTTTGAGTGATTTCGAACAGTGCCGGCACTGTGAGAGTTCTTCAATTTTGGCCAGGTAGGGATGAAAATTTTTTTCTTCATTATAGCGTCAGGTAGGTGTGTTCGGTCATTTGTAGTAAGAATAAAGTGCTGGAAGAGTGGTGGTGTCAACATTAAGGAAGAAATAGAGCAAAAACTCTGTCTCCCCCCCCCTCTCAGATTCTGTTCTCAGAGCTTATTTTTGGATCATCTTTAAAGCTAGAATTGGGGGCCTTGATGAAGTGACCCGGGCGCGTTTCCACATTTTTTATGAATGACAGGTGTGGTAGATTGATTTTCGTCACTTTTTGGAAAAATCGGAGACGGGTCGATTTTTGGTGATTTTGAGTGATTTTGAACAGTGCCGGCACTGTGAGATTTCTTCAATTTTGGCCAGGTAGGGATGAAAATTTTTTTCTTCATTATAGTGTCAGGTAGGTGTGTTTGGTCATTTGTAGTAAGAATAAAGTGCTGGAAGAGTGGTGGTGTCAACATTAAGGAAGACATAGAACAATAACTCTGTCTCCCCCACTCTCCGATTCAGATCTCGGAGCTTATTTTTGGATCATTTTTAAAGATAGAATTGGGGGGCCTTGATGAAGTGACCCGGGCGTATTTCCACATTTTTTATGAATGATAGGTGTGATAGATGATTTTCATGACATTTTTTTTTTATTTTGAGTGATTTTCATAATTGCCAGCCATGTGAGATTTCTTCAATTTTGGCCAGGTAGGGATGAAAAAAAAATTTTTTTTTTCATTATAGTGTCAGGTTGGTGTGTTTGGTCATTTGTAGTAAGCATAAAATGCGGGAAGAGTGGTGGTGTCAACATTATGGAATAAATAGAGCAAAAACTATTTATACAGATTCCTGCTATATTATTATTTTATCTTTAATTTATCGAATTTTATGATGCCTTTTATGGAAGCGTGTAAGGGTCACAACACCAACACCAAAAACAAAATTCACAACACCAACACCAAAAACAAACTTCACAACACCAACACCAAAAACAAAACTCACATCACCAACACCAAAAACAAAACTCACAACACCAACACCAAAAACAAACTTCACAACACCAACACCAAAAACAAAACTCACAACACCAACACCAAAAACAAAACTCACAACACCAACACCAAAAACAAACTTCACAACACCAAGTTGTTGGTGTTGTGAAGTTTGTTTTTGGTGTTGGTGTTGTGAGTTTTGTTTTTGATGTTGGTGTTGTGACCCTTACACGCTTCCATAGCCTTTCTATATACATAGTCCTTTTTAAAAATAATTACCGTATCAGTTTTTTAAAACTTAGAACAAAAGTTTTCAGTTTGTCTGTCTTTTTTATTCCAGCAATTTCAGCAGACATTACTGTTCCCAAGACACCTTGCCTGTGCTATCAAACGAATCCTGTTACTTACAGCACAGGAGCACCAAAGAGTTTGAAGAGTGCTTTACAAGTCATCAGTCAAATTAAAAAGAAATGGTCTTAGCTTTGCAAACCGGTGTCAAAGGGTCAAATCAAGTATTCCAAGCCTTCCAAGGACTAGTATGATGTAAGTCAGTATGGACAATATATTAAAGATCCAAAAGCATCAAAGTCTTTAAGGTACTCGCCCCACGCCGCAGCATGTCATCGAAGAAATGACCCCTTGATGATAGGGATATGGATTGCAAGTGTTCTGGAGGCTCCAAGATAACTGTCTATAGCAGGTTCTGGTACTTGCATAGTGGGTCTTCAAACCCTTGGTATAGAAAGTACAAACCAGCAGCTTAATCTGGAAGTTAAAAAGAAAAAACAGCCATAAGTCCATGCATTAAAATCATGTTGAAATCTCTTTTTGGAAATTAGAAAAACGACTATTGCAATTATTAGAGAAGGCTTAATTAACTTTGAGTGTGCATTTTGTATTTTTGGCAATAATGAGAAATGAATGAACATTCATTGATTAATTATTATCATTATTTATTTATTTATTTATTTATTTATTTATTTATTTTGCTATTTCCACTTGAGGGTGCTTACGCAAATTTGGCAGATTTCCCAAGTTTTGGGTTAAAAGCACAATGTTGTTATTTTGGGTCTTTATGAGGTAATGTGATTTTGTCAGCATATTAGTTAAATGAACAACTTTGTCTGGATGCCCCACTCCTGCCTCAAATGAGATTTTAAAAGCAAACATCAATATCTATAAAGACAGGTTTTAATGCTTATTTTGAACACATTTCACATAAATCACATTTCACATGATGATCTGGGCTGATTTTGTCAAAGTTAAAGAAACCCCATTTTGAACACTGATGACAATTTAAGTAAAACCATGTTACTCATGGATCTCAATCTTACAGAAAAGGTAAATTGGACTGAAATACAGCTTGAGTTAGAAAACTGAACTGATTGCATTCTTTTTCTGAGAGTTATTTATTTATTTAATTATCATCATTATTATTATTTATTATTATTATTATTTTCAAAACATTTTTTTCACATATTAGCATTTTCTTCGTGAGACTTGGAACTCCCACGGGATGAAATTCCAGCTCCCACTCTCAAGCCCCTGGGGAGCTTTTTGAAATAATATAAAGATGAAATTTGGGTCTTTTTAAAATAATTAAAATAATGATGTCAGGAAGGTGTGTTTTGTTTTTTCTAGCCATCCACAGGTAAATTGTTTTTTTTTTTTAATATTTCTTGTGAATTAAAAAAATATTTTTCCATCCCCCTCCCCAACCTCAAACCCCTGAGGACCTTTTTGAAGTACTATAAAGATGCAATTTGGGGATTTAATGATGAGATGTTGATATGTTTAGACAATTATTGTGAATGATCCCTTTCCGTCTCAGCACTGATACTCCTCCACACCATTACTCCCTCGTACCGATAGGCCTATACTACCCCTTACACTCCATCGACCTCACCCGCATCTTAAAGCTCCTGCCACGATACTCTCTCACAGCCTTTGCAATTGGTTAAAACTGCTACCAACAAAACACAATGATTGATCTAAAAACTCTCGAAATACTATTTTTCCGAAAGTGCACCACCCTCTTGGGACCCAAAAGTGACACATTTCAGTAGAAATATTGTGGAAAAATAAGGGAATTACTAAAGTTGGTCTGCTTAGTAACAAAGTACATAGTCGATCTAATATGTATGCAGCTCGGCTTTGTGATTATTAAGAAATATCTGTATACTTCACTTCGTTCTTCAACAGTGGTTACTGTATACAATATGTGCATCTTCTTCTTGATTTGTTTATTAATTATTTTACTAAAATTATGTTTTTAACAGAAGATAGCAAAGACGACATAATCTTTTCTTCAGGGGCCACTCTATTCGTAAAAGAAATTGAAACAACAACAACAAAAAAACATTGTTTAAGCGAGAAATTGCCGCCTTTGTCCTCCTGGAAATGTGAGATTCTACAATTTACGCTGTCCTTGGGCGATTGTAGGAACTACTCAGTGGTTCAGTGACTGAACACTCAGTGGTTCAGTGACTGAACACCTACAGTATAATGCGCTTAAATTACTGTTTTTTCTTTACGGTTCTGTTTGTAATAGAAATCTAGGACAGAAAAAATTACAACTTGAATGTAACATCATAAATCCTTAAAAATAGATGACAAATCCGATTGTGTTTATTGCCAGTATGCAGCAAGATCGTTATTAAGAAATCAATAACGAACAGCTCTCAGGGGCGAATCCAGGATTTCGAAGACTAGGTGGTTAGTTTTTATTGACCCCGCTTCTACGTGGACGGAACGGTTCATTTTTAACATTGAATAAATTAATTGAATTAATATTCATTAAAATTAAATCAAATAAAATAACGATGCATGATGATTAGTAATGCAAGATTTATGCCGCAAAGTCGCTTGTCAGACTACATCTAAGATGATCTCACGACATACTCGGGTATGGCTGTTTAGATGTAGGGGGTAGAGGCACTATTTGAAGGCAGCTGAAGGAAAAAATCGAAAGGAGTTCGATGGCATTTAGCATTACATGGTCCATTTCTCAGTAAAGAATACTAAATAAAGAAATTATACATACTTCAGGATGGCTCACTGCGGTTTTCGTCCACACATAGGCAACCAGTAATTCGGACTCTACTAGCGATAATGTAAACACACCTTGAATGCCCATTTATATATTTGCTTTTCTAGTTAAACTTAGCAATGTGTATTAATTTTGTTCGAAAAAAAAAGCATTCCACTGTAATTTGCGACCGCGTCCATGTGCACCAATGCAGGCCTATTCTATTTATGGAGATGGTCACATAATCAGCAAAACGGAAACTTAACTGGTACATGTACAAGTTTCGAAATAAAATGTTTGTCAAACCTTTATAATATCTAGAGCTTTTGTTGTTTGAAACATGTTTAACTAAAATGTAAGAAAAACAAAAAAAGTAAGCAGCAAGCTGGTAGGCAGTAAGTGAAAGCCTGGTCTGAACACTGAATTTCTAGGTAACCATGTATTTTTCACACCCCCTAATTTCATTTCCACAACGATCCGTGAATGAGGTTAAAAAGCAATAACATACTTGTGTGACAGGACAAAATGCTTTGTTTATTACGCCACTTTATCTTGTCAAATGAAGCATGAATTTGAAAAACCATGAAAACTAGAGGATCAGAGAGGTGATACCGCCTGAGGGTATTGTACCACCAGCTGGAGTAAGCTCATTCGTATAGAAAAGTGAAAAAAGGGACACCACCTCCAGTGTTGTGCTTGACAAGCTCTACATGCAGTAAGCAAAAGTTCTAAATAGTTTTGTTGAAAATTACCATTTAAAACAAAACCATGAGGAAAAGTAAAAGTTTAAATTCAAATTTGTGAAGTGCAGTTCATGGCAAAAAGTAGGTCAAAGCTCAATTTCAAGAGCACAGATTGTCAGCATATGACTGCCTATTCAAGTTCAATAGTGATTATGGGCATATCTCTGCTAGTTTTGGAGATATAAAAGTTGCAAAGTTGCGCGGCTCATTATAAAATCGCCACCTTTTAAAATTTCCAGTTGCACTAAGTGCACGTGGTTTGCAGATTAATTTTAGCCATTAAGAGCGTTAGATTGAAACCTTTTGCCGCTACAAATACAACAACTTGATTGATATCTTAGGCGATTATCAAAAACAGACAATAGCAAGAATCACTTACCTGCTGTAGGTTACAAGGGCGACCAACCCAGGGGCGGGACCAGGATTATTTGAAGGGGGGTCCACGGATGCAAAACCGACCCTTATCTTAGAGGGCGAACGGTGCTATTTGGTACTTTTTAGAACTATGATTCGGCTAGAGAAAATACTTATTTCATAAGGGGACCATCGGTGTGATTATTTTTAGAAACTGAAGGGGAGGAGGTCAGGACCCCCTGACCCCCCCCCCTCCAAATCCGCCACTGCAACTACCAATGGACCTCGGTGGACACAGGTTAATTACATATCTGGCATTTGTGTCATAGTTTGTGCATTTAAGCTTTAAACTTAAGTTTTATAAATATTAAAGTACCTACCCTTTAACGCGAAGTAAGAATCACGGTCAGCCACCTTTGTTTATGAGACAGTAATCAGTGTTACGCCGACGACCATCACCTGATCTATTGAATTAAACGAGTGGAGTAGTAACGAACCCTTGGAACGAATTTGAGAAATAAGCAAACCTGACTTTATCGAGTGTAGGGGAGTTCGATTTTCTAAAAAAAATGTACATTATATTTATAAAAATTCAGTCGGGGTCGAAACTCCCCCCCCCCCCCGCCCCCACCGACCCTCCTAAATCCACCACTGGCACAAATCTTTTGTCCTGTACCACCTTAACTGCGTCACGTCCAGCTCGATGTAGCGAGTCAATAGAAATATAATTTCAATCGGTTGACGAGAGGAATTAAAGTGAAATTAATTTCTCTCTGGTTATGACACGCCAGAAGAGGGCGGGATTGATGTAGGGGAGTTTTCGTGTCATTTAGGCGATTGACACGGTACTGTTAACACGCTTATGATTACGACTCCGTAGACGACATGGTTGATGAGTCCAGTGGAGGCGAACACTTTACCTTGGCTGATGTAATGAAAAAAATGGAAAGTAAAAAGAAAGAGACGAAAGACTATTTCGACCATAGACTGTCTACATTTAATGCCGAAGCCGGTAAAAACTGAAAGTCGACAATATTTATCTTGGAAAATAGAAGGTAATCACCAGAAATTTGACTCAACAGTATTTGAAAATAAGATTATTGTGGTGAACAAACTGACAGTGCCTTACAGTCTTGGCAAGAGAAACAAACTTATCAGAATTGCTGACACTTTCGACACTGTTAAGGAACATACTGTTAATCCTCTTGCTTGTGATTCTGAGAGCGAGAGAGCTACAAAGAAAATAAAAGAAAACAAAAAGGGAGCCAAAAAAATAAGGTTATATCAGCAGACCGACCGATAGGTGTGGTGGGCGATACTTCTCAGCGGAGAAGTCTTTATCGCAGCAGCGGGTCGTGACTTTGCTTAGCTTGTTGAGGAAAGGGCCATTTCATGCTTGAGTGACCAACTTACAGAGGGGAAAGTTATTCTACCAGAGTCCAACCCCAGAGATAAGGGAACATCTGGAATGGGATAGAAGGCGGAAGCATTGAAAAATAGATAAGTACCCGGTACATGTATGAGTGCGTTAGTTTCAATCAAGAGTTGCATAATTATGAACATGAGCAAAATCAGAAATTCATACCCGTGAAAAGTAGGTTAAGAACCAATTTAAGTTTTTGGGAAGAAGTAGGGTATTCATTTTTTATTCTAGACTTGATAAAAATGGTTATAAATTTCCGTTTATAGCAACACCCTGTGGGATGAGGAAAGATAACAGCTTTCACCATTGAAAAATAAGTTTTTTGTTAAAAAGCTATTCTTGAATTGAAAAAGATGCGTTTGATTAAAAGGTGTAGCAAACAACCAATTGTTGATAACCCTTAAACAGAAGCAGTGCATAGCAGTGAAAAAAATAGATTGATTTTAGATGTACGAGAAGTAAACAAACATGTCTGTAAGCAGTCTGGTAGTTACGGACATTTGAGAACGGCTCTTATGTTTATGAAACTGTGTGGTTGGTTGATTAAATTTGATTCAGCTAATCAACATCTAGATATCTATTATCCTCATACGGATTATTGAGGTTTTTCATGGAAAATTCAAGATCAGCAGATTTATTTTTGATTCTTAGTTCTTCCATTTGGGTTATCATTAGCACTTCATATTTTTTTTTGCAAAATTGACTTGGCAATTAATCAAAGAATGGTTCGATGTAATTGGATGACGGTCTGTGGTACTGCAGTAACATAGATAGATTGGAGCATCAGGGTGCTGAGATCAAAGATGATATTGCTAAGTCAGGTTTTATGTAAATATATGAGAATACTATTTGGTCGTACATGTAGGTACAGAGTCTGGCATTTATAGGCATCGAAATAGATATTAGTATTGGGGAAATCAAAGTTCTTGATATTAGATTAGCAAGTGCTAAGAGATCTGACATTATATTCGCACGAAAGTGAGCAGAGGTCTGGCTATGTCGGTCGGATTATACTATGTCTCATGTGTTGGGAAGTGTAACGCAACTAATGACAAATTATATTAGCATGGTTATTTCAAGTGCTTTTTCTTAGAATCAGAAAATGTGTGTGAAAGCATGCAGTCAAATTAGACCTTGGTGTAGTAAATCAGAATTTTACAGTTTTCACCTCAGTGCAATAAGGTAGTTTATTCTGATGCTAGTAGTACTGGGTTTGGAGGATATTGTGTGGATACACCTAAAAGGGTGTGTTGCGGGGAATGGTCAGCTGACGAAGCGACGGAGAGCTCTACTTACAGAGAACTGATAGCTGTTTTCAGGGTCCTGTTCTCCATGGCAAACACGTTGAGTGTTTTGAGATTGAAGTGGTTTTCTGATAGCAAAGATGTTGTAAACATTAAAGAAAAAAGTAGCATGAGGAGTAAATTACAACCTATTATTTTAGATGTTTTTCTTCTAATGGAGTTATTCAATAGAAATGAAAGGATACTGAGAGAAGAGAATACCCATGCAAATTATATAAGTAGAAGTGTGGATGTTGACAATTGGGGTATTTCTAAAGAATTATTCTCACATTTTGATAAGATATGGGGTCCTCTTGAAGTGGATTGGTTTACGTCCTGCTACAATGCTTAAGTACATATTTTTACTCTAGATTTTAGAATTCAGGAACAGTGAATGGGACACGCGTCATTTACGGATCTATCCTGGTCCTCAGATCAAATTCAGTCTCTTATTTCTACCAATGAGTTACAACAGACTCCTTGTTTCTATATTGTTTCCGACAGACTGTTCTGGTCCTTCACCTGTAAATATCCATCATGACGTAATCAAATGTGGCACCGAAACGTGCCCTTGGCTGACTCTGTTATGGTCTCAAAATTTTTGAAGCTTTAAGCTTTTAGATGCTACCTAGTTTCTTATTGAAAAGTCGAGATATAGAGGTGGCAATTGGCTTTTGATAAATCGGGTTAAATCGTATTTATGCCCAGTAAAAGTTCTTGAAAATATTTAGATTTCATTGGTAGGCCTCGATCCTAGCGACAGCTTTTCAAATTTACATGGCCTATTTTAAATATAATATCGTTGAGTTACAATGACAGTTATGTATGAAAATTGTATAACGACGAGGGGGAGTATCGGTGCGCGTACAACAGTAATTTATGAATACATTTTACAGTATTATGGAATATACATGTATATTAGCGCCCGTGGTCTTATTGATCAATTAATGTGTGAATGAATAAGTCAAATCCACATGTACATCTGGGGCGGATCCAGGATTTTTTGGAAGGGTGGTGGTGTTTTTTTTTACGGATTGACAAGGCCTCGGAGTGCAAGGCCGACCCTCACCCCTTTGGAGTTATGTCTGGGGCACGCTCGAGGGCCACGAAAAAGGGTGTTTTAGAGGGAAAATATCTCCATTTGATACGGTTTATAACTATTATTCAGCTATAGATTTTGGGTGTAATTTTTTTATCAGAAATCGAAGGGAGGAGGGGGTCTGGATCCCCCCTGACACTCCCTCTTTATCCGCCATGTACATGTATTAGACCGTGAACATTCGTGAACAGTTTCAACCACAGTCCCTCGCCTGAAATGAGCCATGCCTGTCTGTAATTTGCATAACAGTTACTTGCTCATCGTAGTGCGAGCTGTATTTCCGAATGCTCAGTAGGCAGTAGGACACAGCTAGGTGAAGACGCAATGTTCAACGTGCGGGTGCAGTCGCAACGCAGTCGTATGAGGCGTAGAAGCAAATGCATGTTTCGTAAGTAGCACTTTTTCTTCAGTATCGTATGTCAGTTGATAGAAAGAGAGTAGAAAAATGCAAAGAAATTTGCGACGAGTATTTACGGGTATGTTACTACTCTTTGTTGTCGCTGTCGCCTGTCGTTTCTGTTATGCCACTCAAAATATTATTTAGCAAATTAGTAAATGGGCATATTACCACAAAGATCACGGACATATTTACATGATGGTACCGTATTTGTCACAGTTCCGAGCTTTTGATCCTAAGACAAGCGTGCCCCATGAACGATAGTCAGTTTTAGTAGGTTTGTTAATTTTATTATACATGTACCTGTAAAATGCTTGTAAGCAGTGTTGAAACACGGGGAAATGATTTATTCTAAAGCGAAATATGGTTCCCAAACGCGTGATGCAAAGCGATTTTAGATATTACAACTTTATATAGTAGGTAAAATAAATAAATAGTGATAACCTACACAAACTAGAGGAGTGTTTTCAATATTTTTTTTTTTTCAAAGCAAGATATCTGAAATATCTTTATTACTAACTTCAGGTCTTAAATGTGGCGTTAGGCAACATAGAATCGATTGCTTTTTTGGGGTGCTATCTGAGCCTGAACTATGGACAAGTCAGATATTGTTAACATTACTTTCTTATTTCAGAAGTCCACTGAGATACTGAGAACTGCACGGCACCTGGCTGCAGGCAACCAAGCCTGTCATTCACCCTCTGGAACCCTACGCACATCCATGCATCTTTTGTTTTAAAATTGAATAAATACGTTTGTCATTCCTTGTTTTCTTATTCACTTCCATATGAAATGATGATAAAATATTAATAATAATAATAAAAGAGGGTTAGGGGTAAAATTGTAAAGATATTATTGTTTGAGCACTTTCTAATTAAATCTGCTAAAACTGATCTGTAAGCATTGTGTTTGGGATTGATGATTTCTCCAGTAACAGAGGATGTCGTAAATCGAAAGGATTAAAAGTTTTGTTAATATGCCCAGTATTTTGTAAATAATTGAGAGCATTTTAAGAATACATCTACAGGATTTCCAACAGCCCACATTTATAAATACAATTTGTATGAATTTACGATATTGCTTTTTTAAAAATCTGTCCTACATTTTTTATAGTGAGACGGGTTTTTTAATATCTATTTATAAATTAGTTCATCCTCCCAGATAAAATTTTCTTAATTTAATATAAGTCCATATTCTAAGGTTTTTGGTTTGCTAGAGAAAATTGTTTCAAATTTCACGACCTTCTCATCAGACGAACACTTCAATTTTAAATTAAAACGGAAATATAAGAGATCTTGACACACTTTTGAAATGGGAACAATGAAATTTGCTCCTCCACCCAAAACTTAGAACTGCATATTCTGATATGTTTGAAAATGTCTCATTAAAATCATAATTAAAATAAATTGATCCTTTGATATAAAGAAATGGGCTCGCCCCACCTGTCACCCCTCAAATCGAATGGACTTGTCCCACCTGTCACCCCTCAAATGGAATGGACTCGCCCCACCTGTCACCCCTCAAATCGAATGGACTCGTCCCACCTGTCACCCCTTAAATCGAATGGACTCGTCCCACCTGTCACCCCTCAAATGGAATGGACTCGCCCCACCTGTCACCCCTCAAATCGAATGGACTCGCCCCACCTGTCACCCCTCAAATGGAATGGACTCGTCCCACCTGTCACCCCTCAGATGGAATGGACTCGCCCCACCTGTCACCCCTCAAATCGAATGGACTCGCCCCACCTGTCACCCCTCAAATGGAATGGACTCGTCCCACCTGTCACCCCTCAGATGGAATGGACTCGCCCCACCTGTCACCCCTAAGATGAAATGGACTCGCCCCACCTGTCACCCCTCGGATGAAATGGACTCGCCCCACCTGTCACCCCTAAGATGAAATGGACTCGCCCCACCTGTCACCCCTCAAATGGAATGGACTCGTCCCACCTGTCACCCCTCAAATCGAATGGACTCGACCCACTTGAAAACTTTCAATGCATGTCAGTGGTGGGTGGAAGGGTATCATGTGATTTTCGGGAGCCAATGAAAAAAGCAGGAATTTTACACTCCGTTATAGGTAAACAAAATGGCACGTTCGACGCACCGGGGAGGATCGTTTATTTAGGAGGCATGCACATAAATTTGGTGGGTATTTTAAAAGCATTTTACTATTTACAACGATCAGTACCATCTCAACTTAACTCATGTGAAGTGATTTTCAAGTGTTTGGTCTGTATATGTTTTTATGACAATTTAAACTAGGCATAGCTTCATATGTAGTTTGACAATTGTAAACTGAAGTTTTCACACCACAAGCCTTCTTTCAAGTGAAATATCTCGAAAAGCACTCGGACGATTTTTTTCCAACTTTTCAGTAATGTTGCTCATTTATTTGTTGACAAAAAGTGCCGATGGCACCCGATGGGACCCCTGGATCTTTAGAGATATAGACGGTATAATCCTTCATACCCAATTACGACCATTTTTGTAGGAATGCGTCTTTATAATGTTAAACTCCCTCATTAAAAAGCATATATCTGAAAAAGTAAACGGTAGATTTTTTCCAAATCTTAATCTGACGTTTTTCGTGTACCTTTTTACATAATATGTAGCCTGCAACTGACAGCACCCCTGGGTCTTGGGATATATAGACAATGCAGTGCCATGGCAAATTACGGCCATTTTTGTTTGAGTGAAATTTGGATCACGCAGACCCCGTCTTTCAAATCAAATATCTGAAAAAGCAATCGGACAATTATTTTCAAAATTGTCAGAAATGTTGCTTAGATATTGGTTAGCAAAAAGAGCCTATGGCACCCAATGGCACCCCAGGATCTTGAGAATTATAGGCTGTATATAGTGCATGCCAAAGTACTGTTTTGGTTATCCCACAGCCAGCATTTACATGTATAACAACAGCATAATTGCACTTGTATATCACTTACATGCTTGTCTGTATTTTAAAGCATAATGTGCAAATTGATCACTATACAAGCACATTCCTACAACTGTTGAAGGGCTAGTCATGGTATTAGTCAGCTACAACTACTTGTCATTCACTGTGTATGATGTACAAGAGCCTATTATATCTCAACTGTAGCTCCATATAATAGCACTCTTTTATGCCACATACAGTAATTGGCTCAAGTACATATCAAATAAACATTTTTTTTAAATACTGATGATAAGTCTCATATCTTTTTCAGCATGGACTACAATTTTTATTTTTGAAATGCTGTGCACTATAAAGGTGAGAAGTAATTCATCGGAATACCATAGTTGTAAACTTGTGACTTATGTTTCCATTGCTCATCTATTTCGTTAACATTGACAAAAACATGTTCTGTGTTTGTTTTGCCTAAACTTTCATTTTAATCTTACTATCATAAAAATTGAAATCATATTTAAGTATAATGGTAACAGGTTACCTAAAAAGTTGAAGCCTTATCCAGTTAAATAATAATAATATCAAATATAAAACATTTACTGCTTTTTAATTTCAGGGAATGGAAACAGCTTATAACCTCATAATGGGATACCGCCTATGGATTGTAGCTGAAATTAGAGACTTGAGATAACAGGAATGATGTTTGTTATTTCCAAAATCTGTGCCTTCATGGAGTGTGACATTGTAATAAACATGATTGCTTTTTAATTACTCAGTCATCAAATGTTAAATTAGTAGTTTGTCACAATATCAAATATTGTATTATCTGCATAGAGAATTCCCCTCATCTTTTGTAAGTTAAGTTTTGATTAATTAAGTAAAGTGAGTAGTAAGTCTCATGAACTTGGAGAAAATTAAATACTGCAGATCTTGGAAAAACTTCGTTTATTGTGATTTCTGTCAGATATGAGGATTTGTAAATGTTGATAATACATTACATTTTCTGTCTCTTATTATATGCATTTACCATGATTTCTCACTCTGAGTAATGTACGCATCTAGCAAACTAACTTGAAATTCAAGGCATATTTTATAGTTTTAAAAAAAGTGATATTAAAATCTGACTAAGACGAATTTAAAGTAATCTGAATTCTATCAGGATTTCAGTCTTGCCTGTGCTATGTATGTATTTGTAGGTTGTCACCCTTTTAAATCATTTAAAAAGTATTATTATATTATTTCAATATTTTGTGAATAGTTAAATGAGTTATAAAATTTATAAGAAAAATGTAAGAAATAAAATATACTGTTAATTATGTTTTTATGAAATATGTGAAATAAAAAGTTTATAATCATATCAAAGTTCTTCCATTTGTTTATGATAATTTTGTCATTTTACATTTTCTTTGCCTTAAACTTTGGTCAAGCTTACTTTCCACAAAAAAAAAAAAAAAAAAAAAAAAAAAAAAAAAAAAAAAAAAAAAAAAAACTTTGTCACATGCCCTTTCTTATAGTTATCTGAATTATCAACTTGTCATAATTTACTATTTTAATTTCTAGAGTTAATTATTATTCTTATTCAAACAAGAAATTATCAATTATACACAGAAAAATTAAAGTCAATAACAAATCAACATTGCCAGCAAATTTTACTCTGCCCAAGCTACAGTCACTACAGGTATATAGGATAGTAGGCCTACACACTGACAGAGATGTGATACATATGCCACGGTGACATTTTACAACTCTACTCGTCGGTTTGTTGATCTTAAATTGCACATTTTTTCAAGTGTTTCATTATTAGTTTGTAGCATCCATATTTATATTTATATACATTTATACATAATGAAACAAAGTCGGCGTAACGTTACGCAAATGCCCCAATAAACAATGCATCGCACACAGTTGCGCCAATGCTTTACTGGACGAAGACGCAGGAAGACGTCGCCGGGAGCTCACTTTCGATGTTCACTCTTCGACGGCAAAACGTCAAATGACTGACGTGCGTGCGCATCTTTTGACGTATCACGTGATACCCTTCCAACCACCAATGAATGCAGGTCGTCTTCTTACAGGGTCTAGCTATCCAGTGACCAACCAGGAGCATAGCTTGCACTGCGATGCGCGACTTTTTCTTATGCAAATTACAACTGGTACAGTGCATGGCACATTTGAGGAGTTGCTGTGGAAATTGGTCTCAAAGAAATTATGGAATATTATTTTACTATTGTGACAAGGCTATTACCCGCGTAGACCTATTTGTCACCATACATAATATTTTTCTAGGACAACTAGTTTATATTAAATCAAAAACTAAAAATAGCAATGAAGATAGGTATAACAAGTAAATGATGATGCTCATACATTCGGGGAGTAGCTTTGCGTAGGATGAAATATATTGTATTGTACGCCCCCCTGGCTGTCGATTGTAAGTAATAGACATAAACTGGCCCGCTCGAAGATTCTGCGGGTCCGTGGTCAAAGTTAAATAAAAATAACCATGATTAAGGGAAGTTATTGAAGTTATCAATTTAAGATTTTAGAGATACTAATAAATTTACCTTTTTTAACACTGGTCGTATTCACAAAAGATCGTAAACATTACAGAGAGAAGGAAAAGTACCCAAGAGAAGGGAGGGGGTGTGTGTGAAGGAGCGCAATGTGAAACAAATTAATATTATGTTCTTATTTATCTATTCAATTTCATAAATAATTTGTAATCTCTTCACTCTTGATTCAAATAAATAAAAAGCAACAATTAAAACTTGTAGTACTTGCCACAGAAGCCAAACTGAAGTAAAACATTTGAAATAGCAAAAAAAAGAGGAAGACAAGTAAAAAAAATTAAATTCCCAAATTTTTAGAAACTAATAATCTTTCTTCGACAGTATCCTTAACATAACCGTCTTTTGTGTTTTCAGATCGCCATCTACCGTGTTTCTTAAACAGTCTGTCTTTAGTCCCTGCATTAGAATCCAGCATATGAAATCAAACAAACGGAAAGTACTCGGAGATCCTTCAAAGTGACTTCAGAACTCATAAAATTAGTAACCAATTGAGAAATGTGCTTAGCAGTTACAGGTTCCTTTTTTGTTACTCTATGATCTTTCCGTCTCTGAGATGCTTCCTTCACTGCAATAACGAATTTTGACTCGCAATTTCGGATTTTTCTTACAGTTGGCTGTACCATGAAACCATTTTAAAGTGTAAAAAGATGTCTAAACCGCAGCAGAATAATTACAAGTTTGTGACAAATTTTGAAGATAAAAAGCAACAATCGAGTCTTTCGCTGTAAAGAAAGAGGTCACACCGATCGTATTACACCGTTCAAGCCATTTTTGGAAGCCGAAAGAATATTATCTCACTGTGTTGTCTGCTCTTGACTTCAAAATGACATCTGGTAATGAATCTGCTAAAGCCTTCAAACTTTTATTGCTTGTAACCTCCACGTCTTGGAGGATAGCATTATCAAGAAAACATGAAAAAGGAAAAAAAGAAAATTTTTGAAAACAAAACTCTAGCAATCGTTCCCATAATCTCTGTTCATCCTGGACAATAATCATGTCCATGTTAACTGTCATTGATCAATGATTGTGATCCTAATGGCCATTTCTTCCATTCCTTCCTTCAATGTTGCAGAACTCCATTACAGCATGTTGTATCGATAACCCATTGATAACTAGAGCGTAGACCTCCGCCAAGGCAGCGATTTTTTATTATTATTGATTTTTGATTGATTATTGATCCGGATCACCACCAAAAAATAATCATCTCTTCCTTGGCCCACTTCGTACAGTTCCTGAAAAATTCATCAAAATCGGTCTAAGAAATACATAAACAAAGCCATCTCCATTATATCAATGATCCAGTGATCGTCTGTTTATCTCTCCTTCGAAGAAAGTGAGTTTTAAATTCTATAAACAGATGACCAATTATTCATCTACTTTAAATCCCTTTAAATATGAAAAACTTATTCGTATTTAAAACAAATGGTCCCAAACCGGGTTTTCTGGCATCTGAATAGACCGTTTTTAACTTACTAGGCAAGCTTTGTACACGTAGACTTTTCTCATTTAAAAAAAAAAAAAAAAGAAAACTAAATTGTCTTTCCAAAAATTAATTCTTTAATGCAGGACATTCGTCTTTAATATTAATATTAAAATCCCAATACTTCCTCTAGTTATTTATCTAGATACATTTCCAATCAATGGAGACATAATAATAAAACAGAAATAATTTTACCTGTAACCCTCGCCAATTTTATAGCTGTTATATACGGTAAATCTGAAACCAATTCGTCTAAAAGACACAGAGTATTACTAGTACATGTAGAAAGCCTTCTTTCGGGAATAAACAATCCCCTTACTTCCATGTTCCAAATAATCCCCAACCATTCCAATTTGTTGACTGGTTCTAATTTACTTTTTTCAATGTTTAAAACAAAATCTGCTTTAAACAGATCCATTTTAATTTTTTTAGAATGTAGTTTTAAATGTAATATATTTTTCTAGAGAATTTTCAGACACAATACCGTCATCTAAATAAACAACAATGGGGATTCCATTTTTCTCCAATACCCAACTAAACGTCTAAGTATTTTACTAAAAATAAACGGTGCTGAAGAAAGGCCAAACGAAAGTACCAAAAAAAAAAAAAGAATTCTTTCCGTTGATTTAAAAAAGTTTGAGATGCCGGAGCAATATCTAAATGGTGAATAAATAAATAAACACAACACTAAACTGCAGAATTATCTCAACAAATATTATCTGTGGTCTTGCTCACATTCCCAAAAGTGATAGTGTAATATGCCTTTGGTCCATGCAACCAGATCTCTTGTCCTCCTTGTCTGTTCAGCCTAAAATATAAAATTGCAAGACAGCTATTTAATTCTTAATGCATAACTCTATTAAAAAGGAAAATGTCCATGATGGAAAAAACTCATTTATTTTTTCTACCTGAAGATATGGAAAATGGTGCAATAGTTTGTGTTGTTCTCATGCATATCTACTCACAGTGATTATCTTCTTTCCAAGATTTTTGCCCCATGCCAAATGTCCCACGAATGTTTTATCCCGATTCATTTTTTTTTTCTGAAATAAGAAAAATTTAGCTAAATATATAGAGAGATATAACAAAAAAATAGCAAGAATTGCAAGTAAATAATCACATACATGTAGATACATTTCACATACTAAATTTGCTTTCTAATTATTAAAGTAAGACCTAAACAGCACTTTGTACTTAAGTGTGCAACAAGGGCATCTTTGACCACTTCTGTTGCACTGATTCCTTTTTTTTTTTTTCAGGAAATCCATAGCCCTGACAAACCCTTCCTTCTCCATTACAGAGCTACTCAGCTTGGTTTCTTTCTTCCTTACAACTTCTGCTTCCAACACATCCCCTGCTCGCGCAATATTGTGCACTATGTCCTGGGCTGTCCATTCTGCCATCTACTATGAATAAATGGGATATATCAACACGGACATCATAAGTATGTGGTGCGACAATTCCTAAAACAACACTTGGTGGGATTTAGGACACATTCCTATAGACACCACAGGTCTACATTGATCGACCAGACTTGGCATGGATTTTCACTGCTATCAGCTGAATAGGTCCCCCCCCCCCCTCTAAGAAATAAAATTGTTCATGTTCCTTTTGTTGATATATATATATATATATATATATATATATATATATATATATATATATATATATATATATATATATATACAATTTCCAAAGGAATAGAGGGCAATAAGTCATACTCAAATTATATTTTAGGATGCCAACCCATGTTATTTTCATCTTACTCCTTCTCAAAGTGTGTCTTGCCTTTAAATGTAAAGCTCTATGTTATTTAATGAAAGACAATATAAGTTCCATCTGTTTAGAGATGTATGTCGGTCTGCTTTATAGCAATTAAGTCCCTGCTGTGGTTTAGGCCTACTGGTCACAACCAGAACATCAGAACCACTGCTTCCATCCACCGCTTCTACTTGTGGACATGGGTACACTTGATATAGAAACAAAACACGCATTTAGTTAAAATTTTAGATTAATCCATTTAATCCATAAAGTTTAAATAACACATTTGCAATAAAGTTTTTGATTAAGTTTTTTATCAAAATTAAAATAGATTATTGTAATAATGTTATTAAAGTATGTGCCCTTTTTCAAATGCAAAGAATGCAAAGCAACCCTTATACAGCATTGGTCAAAAAGGTTGTCCCACCCCCATTTCCATGTACTTCTATTTACAAATGATCACCTAACAGCTGTTAATTGTTAGAAATAGTGTTTTTTATTACGTATACCGTGTCTAACATGATTAATGGTTTAAAAAATACAAAATAGTGGTGAAAATATACATATTTTATACCATTTAGTAAAATTTATAAGAGGTACCCCCTCAAATCGACTGTTTCACTGTGACTTCTAAAGATGTAAAGAAATGACTATAAAATTAAAAAGACGCCATCAAATGTCACCAAATTCACACACAATTAGCATTAGGGTGTGCTCATTAAAGATCACGTGCCTAACAGCGTGTGCGTCTACCGCGTACTGCAATTATTTCCTGTAGACGGCGCGACAAGCCTTCAACTCGGGTTACAATTCTGTTTTGTGGGATATTGTATTCTTCTTCTCAAACAAGTTGGGGGAGTTGGTCCACGTTTTTATTTGGTTGGTTCTCCTTTGCATTGCACACTCCAATACATGTCACAGTTGATTAGTAAGTTTGATATCAGGGCTCAAAGATGGTGGTTCCATCCTTAGACCATTATGTTTCTTCAACAAACAGTTGCCAGGCAAGAGGTGTGAGCAAGTGTGCAGTCATGATAAAGCCTGAAGTTAACCCCAAAGTCAGTTCTTGAAGATGGAATGAGATATCAGCTGAGAATGCTACGTTCAGTGATCCCACAGGCACCTGAACCTGGCCATCCATCACTGGAAGGAAGTTGATTTTGATGCAGAATCAAATTATTTCTTGTATCCCATCGATGGTCAAAGAGGGTCCATAGACATGTTAAAAAATGCCTCTTGGAAAGGTGCGTGCAGGATAATATCGCCTGAGGTGTTAGATCAATCCGCATTTGGAGAACATTCCAAGCCCATGGTATTAGTACATTGTTCCTTTTGGAACAAAACGTAACAGGGGCATTTTGATGTAACATTCTCAACAGAAATCTCATTCCATTTGCAAGAGGTGACTTCAGGGATACTACTGGCTTCATTGTGACGACGCACTTGCTCACAGCTCTCGTCTGGCAAACGATTTGTTGCAGAAACACAGGGCTCTGAGGATGGGACAACCGTCTTTGAGTCCTGATATTAATCCTACTGAGCACCTGTGGCATAAATTGGAATGTGCATTGCAGAGGAGAACCAATTCCTAAATAATCTTGACCAATTCCGCCACGCTCTTTAGGATGAATGGGACAATATCCCACATAACAGAATTGTTACCCATGTTGAAGGCTTGTCGCGCCGTCTACAGGAGATAATTGCAGTACGCGGTAGACGCACACGCTGTTAGGCACGTGATCTTTAACGAGCACACCCTAATGCTAATTGTGTGTGAATTTGGTGACATTTGATGGCACCTTTTCAATTTTATAGACATTTCTTTACATCTGTAGAAGTAACAGTGAAACAGTCGATTTGAGGGGGTACCTCTTATAAATTTTACTAAATGGTATAAAATATGTATATTTTCACCACTATTTTGTATTTTTTTAACCATTAATCATGTTAGACACGGTATCCGTGATAAAAAGAACTATTTCAAACAGTTCACAGCTGTGAGGCGTATCATTTGTAAATAAAAGTACATGGAAATGGGGGTGGGACAACCTTTTTGACCAATGCTGTATATACACGTACCTGTATATAAATATGTTTGATAAGATCTATTGGAGATATTTAAGCACATTTAAAAGACACTCACTCAGAAACAGAGTTTTCAATATCGCTTAATTTGGGATCAGGAATGGACTTAGCAGTGGTCCTCACCCTCGCCTGAACAAAGAAGCTCAAACAAATCAAGAACAAATCAATATCCGAATAACGACGGTGATATGGCCCTGCTGGCGCATATTAATTTCGTGATCTGTAAACACAGGGAATCAGCAGTTGTAAACATTCTCTTATAGTATATTTTGAACAAGCTGTCTGTACAGGGAGGGGGGGGGGCGGGGTCGGCCCGCCCCCTTAAAATATTCCTGGATCCGCCCCTGGATCCGCCACATGGTACCTATCTGTATCTTAAAAAAAAAAAACTGCTGGTATATGATAGACGGGAAGAGGGAGCGCATGGGATATGACGGTGTAGGCCGGATCTAAAGCCTTCCACAGTTTCAGCAGTAACTTGTTGGTCACTTCGTTCATTCCACTCGGAGACTGTTCTGGTAAAGAAAGAGTTTCAAACTGGTGTGTCGCAGTGTGATTCTTGCACTTAGAGTTTGTTTTAAATCCTAATATTAGTACATAAATGTAATTTATTCTAAAATGTGAGGCCTAATAATAAGGAGCTACGGGCAAATTTCTTCAACAATCAGTTTCTTTTTCAAACTGATTGTTTGACACATCATGATAACAACGGAAACCACCAAACTTCAATTAAGATAATGAATTGTATTTATGTAGCAAATGGTTTGTTTTAGTGGTGGTATTAACTTTTTGGTAATACATCAACGTTTTGTTTATAGGAAATTAGTCTGGTTAGTTAGTAGTAGGTAGTAGGATGGTAGTTTGGGTCTTGTGTCTGCACATTTTTACCTCTAGTAGTTGACCAAGGCAAGGTGATAACAGATGTCCCGGGTTAAGGAATTTCTTAGCTGCTGTGTATCTAGGCACACACATTTGCACCCCCACCTTTAATAATTACATATTTTTTTTTAGTTACCCGCACGAAAATGCAGTAGTATCGAAGTAGCAAAGCGGCGGGAGCATATTTGCAGAATAGCCTACTGCAATTCTACTCCAAAAAGTACATAGGTTTGTACAGAGAGGAGCATAAATGCATAATTTTTTTAATTCCCATGACAAAACACCCCGGTGACTCCCTTCGCCACATAAGTTTTCATGTAATTATTAAACAGAGCAAAAAATCTCCCTATTTCTGTAGAATTATAAATTTTATGAAAGATGTTTTTGGGACTAATTCTATCGAGCTGCATTCAGTGAGAAGTCATTCAGCTTTGTAGCTCCGGAGATATTGACGGCCGCACTAAAAAATTCCTGCAAAACTGCATGAACAGAATATTTTGGTGAAACATTTCCTATTCTCATAGACAGCAGACTCACTGACGTAACTCCCAATGCCACAAAACTTAAGTGTCAAAAAGTTACTTTTCATACCGGCAGTACTGTAATTGAACATGTGCATTCTCTTGTTTGTAAACAAACCACTGCACTGCTCACAGTCGTAAGCTCCCTCCGCCAGATGTCCGAAACTGTACAGTACTGAGCCAGGTCTCGCCCAAAAATAAGAAGCAATTTAGGCCCCAACCTGGTACTTGACACCAAATTAACCACTAGCAACACACAAAAAATTGTCAGGAAAAAAACTGAAAACAATCACTAATTTTTCACGCAGAACTTCATTCAGCTATAACAGTCCGTGATTGGCCAGGTAGGGATGAAAATTTTTTTTCTTCATTATAGTGTCAGGTAGGTGTGTTCGGTCATTTGTAGTAAGAATAAAGTGCTGGAAGAGTGGTGGTGTCAACATTAAGGAAGAAATAGAGCAAAAACTCTGTCTCCCCCCCCCCTCTCAGATTCTGTTCTCAGAGCTTATTTTTGGATCATCTTTAAAGCTAGAATTGGGGGCCTTGATGAAGTGACCCGGGCGCGTTTCCACATTTTTTATGAATGACAGGTGTGGTAGATTGATTTTCGTCACTTTTTGGAAAAATCGGAGACGGGTCGATTTTTGGTGATTTTGAGTGATTTTGAACAGTGCCGGCACTGTGAGATTTCTTCAATTTTGGCCAGGTAGGGATGAAAATTTTTTTTCTTCATTATAGTGTCAGGTAGGTGTGTTCGGTCATTTGTAGTAAGAATAAAGTGCTGGAAGAGTGGTGGTGTCAACATTAAGGAAGAAATAGAGCAAAAACTCTGTCTCCCCCCCCTCCCCCTCTCAGATTCTGTTCTCAGAGCTTATTTTTGGATCATCTTTAAAGCTAGAATTGGGGGCCTTGATGAAGTGACCCGGGTGCGTTTCCACATTTTTTATGAATGACAGGTGTGGTAGATTGATTTTCGTCACTTTTTGGAAAAATTGGAGACGGGTCGATTTTTGGTGATTTTGAGTGATTTTGAACAGTGCCGGCACTGTGAGATTTCTTCAATTTTGGCCAGGTAGGGATGAAAATTTTTTTTCTTCATTATAGTGTCAGGTAGGTGTGTTCGGTCATTTGTAGTAAGAATAAAGTGCTGGAAGAGTGGTGGTGTCAACATTAAGGAAGAAATAGAGCAAAAACTCTGTCTCCCCCCCCCCCCCCCCCTCTCAGATTCTGTTCTCAGAGCTTATTTTTGGATCATCTTTAAAGCTAGAATTGGGGGCCTTGATGAAGTGACCCGGGCGCGTTTCCACATTTTTTATGAATGACAGGTGTGGTAGATTGATTTTCGTCACTTTTTGAAAAAATCGGAGACGGGTCGATTTTTGGTGATTTTGAGTGATTTTGAACAGTGCCGGCACTGTGAGATTTCTTCAATTTTGGCCAGGTAGGGATGAAAATTTTTTTTCTTCATTATAGTGTCAGGTAGGTGTGTTCGGTCATTTGTAGTAAGAATAAAGTGCTGGAAGAGTGGTGGTGTCAACATTAAGGAAGAAATAGAGCAAAAACTCTGTCTCCCCCCCCCCCCCCTCTCAGATTCTGTTCTCAGAGCTTATTTTTGGATCATCTTTAAAGCTAGAATTGGGGGCCTTGATGAAGTGACCCGGGCGCGTTTCCACATTTTTTATGAATGACAGGTGTGGTAGATTGATTTTCGTCACTTTTTGGAAAAATCGGAGACGGGTCGATTTTTGGTGATTTTGAGTGATTTTGAACAGTGCCGGCACTGTGAGATTTCTTCAATTTTGGCCAGGTAGGGATGAAAATTTTTTTTCTTCATTATAGTGTCAGGTAGGTGTGTTCGGTCATTTGTAGTAAGAATAAAGTGCTGGAAGAGTGGTGGTGTCAACATTAAGGAAGAAATAGAGCAAAAACTCTGTCTCCCCCCCCCCTCTCTCAGATTCTGTTCTCAGAGCTTATTTTTGGATCATCTTTAAAGCTAGAATTGGGGGCCTTGATGAAGTGACCCGGGCGCGTTTCCACATTTTTTATGAATGACAGGTGTGGTAGATTGATTTTCGTCACTTTTTGGAAAAATCGGAGACGGGTCGATTTTTGGTGATTTTGAGTGATTTTGAACAGTGCCGGCACTGTGAGATTTCTTCAATTTTGGCCAGGTAGGGATGAAAATTTTTTTTCTTCATTATAGTGTCAGGTAGGTGTGTTCGGTCATTTGTAGTAAGAATAAAGTGCTGGAAGAGTGGTGGTGTCAACATTAAGGAAGAAATAGAGCAAAAACTCTGTCTCCCCCCCCCCCCTCTCAGATTCTGTTCTCAGAGCTTATTTTTGGATCATCTTTAAAGCTAGAATTGGGGGCCTTGATGAAGTGACCCGGGCGCGTTTCCACATTTTTTATGAATGACAGGTGTGGTAGATTGATTTTCGTCACTTTTTGAAAAAATCGGAGACGGGTCGATTTTTGGTGATTTTGAGTGATTTTGAACAGTGCCGGCACTGTGAGATTTCTTCAATTTTGGCCAGGTAGGGATGAAAATTTTTTTTCTTCATTATAGTGTCAGGTAGGTGTGTTCGGTCATTTGTAGTAAGAATAAAGTGCTGGAAGAGTGGTGGTGTCAACATTAAGGAAGAAATAGAGCAAAAACTCTGTCTCCCCCCCCCCCCTCTCAGATTCTGTTCTCAGAGCTTATTTTTGGATCATCTTTAAAGCTAGAATTGGGGGCCTTGATGAAGTGACTCGGGCGCGTTTCCACATTTTTTATGAATGACAGGTGTGGTAGATTGATTTTCGTCACTTTTTGGAAAAATTGGAGACGGGTCGATTTTTGGTGATTTTGAGTGATTTTGAACAGTGCCGGCACTGTGAGATTTCTTCAATTTTGGCCAGGTAGGGATGAAAATTTTTTTTCTTCATTATAGTGTCAGGTAGGTGTGTTCGGTCATTTGTAGTAAGAATAAAGTGCTGGAAGAGTGGTGGTGTCAACATTAAGGAAGAAATAGAGCAAAAACTCTGTCTCCCCCCCCCCCTCTCAGATTCTGTTCTCAGAGCTTATTTTTGGATCATCTTTAAAGCTAGAATTGGGGGCCTTGATGAAGTGACCCGGGCGCGTTTCCACATTTTTTATGAATGACAGGTGTGGTAGATTGATTTTCGTCACTTTTTGAAAAAATCGGAGACGGGTCGATTTTTGGTGATTTTGAGTGATTTTGAACAGTGCCGGCACTGTGAGATTTCTTCAATTTTGGCCAGGTAGGGATGAAAATTTTTTTTCTTCATTATAGTGTCAGGTAGGTGTGTTCGGTCATTTGTAGTAAGAATAAAGTGCTGGAAGAGTGGTGGTGTCAACATTAAGGAAGAAATAGAGCAAAAACTCTGTCTCCCCCCCCCCCCTCTCAGATTCTGTTCTCAGAGCTTATTTTTGGATCATCTTTAAAGCTAGAATTGGGGGCCTTGATGAAGTGACCCGGGCGCGTTTCCACATTTTTTATGAATGACAGGTGTGGTAGATTGATTTTCGTCACTTTTTGGAAAAATCGGAGACGGGTCGATTTTTGGTGATTTTGAGTGATTTTGAACAGTGCCGGCACTGTGAGATTTCTTCAATTTTGGCCAGGTAGGGATGAAAATTTTTTTTCTTCATTATAGTGTCAGGTAGGTGTGTTCGGTCATTTGTAGTAAGAATAAAGTGCTGGAAGAGTGGTGGTGTCAACATTAAGGAAGAAATAGAGCAAAAACTCTGTCTCCCCCCCCCCCCCTCTCAGATTCTCTTCTCAGAGCTTATTTTTGGATCATCTTTAAAGCTAGAATTGGGGGCCTTGATGAAGTGACCCGGGCGCGTTTCCACATTTTTTATGAATGACAGGTGTGGTAGATTGATTTTCGTCACTTTTTGGAAAAATCGGAGACGGGTCGATTTTTGGTGATTTTGAGTGATTTTGAACAGTGCCGGCACTGTGAGATTTCTTCAATTTTGGCCAGGTAGGGATGAAAATTTTTTTTCTTCATTATAGTGTCAGGTAGGTGTGTTCGGTCATTTGTAGTAAGAATAAAGTGCTGGAAGAGTGGTGGTGTCAACATTAAGGAAGAAATAGAGCAAAAACTCTGTCTCCCCCCCCCCCCCTCTCAGATTCTGTTCTCAGAGCTTATTTTTGGATCATCTTTAAAGCTAGAATTGGGGGCCTTGATGAAGTGACCCGGGCGCGTTTCCACATTTTTTATGAATGACAGGTGTGGTAGATTGATTTTCGTCACTTTTTGAAAAAATCGGAGACGGGTCGATTTTTGGTGATTTTGAGTGATTTTGAACAGTGCCGGCACTGTGAGATTTCTTCAATTTTGGCCAGGTAGGGATGAAAATTTTTTTTCTTCATTATAGTGTCAGGTAGGTGTGTTCGGTCATTTGTAGTAAGAATAAAGTGCTGGAAGAGTGGTGGTGTCAACATTAAGGAAGAAATAGAGCAAAAACTCTGTCTCCCCCCCCCCCCTCTCAGATTCTGTTCTCAGAGCTTATTTTTGGATCATCTTTAAAGCTAGAATTGGGGGCCTTGATGAAGTGACCCGGGCGCGTTTCCACATTTTTTATGAATGACAGGTGTGGTAGATTGATTTTCGTCACTTTTTGGAAAAATCGGAGACGGGTCGATTTTTGGTGATTTTGAGTGATTTTGAACAGTGCCGGCACTGTGAGATTTCTTCAATTTTGGCCAGGTAGGGATGAAAATTTTTTTTCTTCATTATAGTGTCAGGTAGGTGTGTTCGGTCATTTGTAGTAAGAATAAAGTGCTGGAAGAGTGGTGGTGTCAACATTAAGGAAGAAATAGAGCAAAAACTCTGTCTCCCCCCCCCCCCTCTCAGATTCTGTTCTCAGAGCTTATTTTTGGATCATCTTTAAAGCTAGAATTGGGGGCCTTGATGAAGTGACCCGGGCGCGTTTCCACATTTTTTATGAATGACAGGTGTGGTAGATTGATTTTCGTCACTTTTTGGAAAAATCGGAGACGGGTCGATTTTTGGTGATTTTGAGTGATTTTGAACAGTGCCGGCACTGTGAGATTTCTTCAATTTTGGCCAGGTAGGGATGAAAATTTTTTTTCTTCATTATAGTGTCAGGTAGGTGTGTTCGGTCATTTGTAGTAAGAATAAAGTGCTGGAAGAGTGGTGGTGTCAACATTAAGGAAGAAATAGAGCAAAAACTCTGTCTCCCCCCCCCCCCTCTCAGATTCTGTTCTCAGAGCTTATTTTTGGATCATCTTTAAAGCTAGAATTGGGGGCCTTGATGAAGTGACCCGGGCGCGTTTCCACATTTTTTATGAATGACAGGTGTGGTAGATTGATTTTCGTCACTTTTTGGAAAAATCGGAGACGGGTCGATTTTTGGTGATTTTGAGTGATTTTGAGCAGTGCCGGCACTGTGAGATTTCTTCAATTTTGGCCAGGTAGGGATGAAAATTTTTTTTCTTCATTATAGTGTCAGGTAGGTGTGTTCGGTCATTTGTAGTAAGAATAAAGTGCTGGAAGAGTGGTGGTGTCAACATTAAGGAAGAAATAGAGCAAAAACTCTGTCTCCCCCCCCCCTCTCAGATTCTGTTCTCAGAGCTTATTTTTGGATCATCTTTAAAGCTAGAATTGGGGGCCTTGATGAAGTGACCCGGGCGCGTTTCCACATTTTTTATGAATGACAGGTGTGGTAGATTGATTTTCGTCACTTTTTGGAAAAATCGGAGACGGGTCGATTTTTGGTGATTTTGAGTGATTTTGAACAGTGCCGGCACTGTGAGATTTCTTCAATTTTGGCCAGGTAGGGATGAAAATTTTTTTTCTTCATTATAGTGTCAGGTAGGTGTGTTCGGTCATTTGTAGTAAGAATAAAGTGCTGGAAGTGTGGTGGTGTCAACATTAAGGAAGAAATAGAGCAAAAACTCTGTCTCCCCCCCCCCTCTCAGATTCTGTTCTCAGAGCTTATTTTTGGATCATCTTTAAAGCTAGAATTGGGGGCCTTGATGAAGTGACCCGGGCGCGTTTCCACATTTTTTATGAATGACAGGTGTGGTAGATTGATTTTCGTCACTTTTTGGAAAAATCGGAGACGGGTCGATTTTTGGTGATTTTGAGTGATTTTGAACAGTGCCGGCACTGTGAGATTTCTTCAATTTTGGCCAGGTAGGGATGAAAATTTTTTTTCTTCATTATAGTGTCAGGTAGGTGTGTTCGGTCATTTGTAGTAAGAATAAAGTGCTGGAAGTGTGGTGGTGTCAACATTAAGGAAGAAATAGAGCAAAAACTCTGTCTCCCCCCCCCCCCTCTCAGATTCTGTTCTCAGAGCTTATTTTTGGATCATCTTTAAAGCTAGAATTGGGGGCCTTGATGAAGTGACCCGGGCGCGTTTCCACATTTTTTATGAATGACAGGTGTGGTAGATTGATTTTCGTCACTTTTTGAAAAAATCGGAGACGGGTCGATTTTTGGTGATTTTGAGTGATTTTGAACAGTGCCGGCACTGTGAGATTTCTTCAATTTTGGCCAGGTAGGGATGAAAATTTTTTTTCTTCATTATAGTGTCAGGTAGGTGTGTTCGGTCATTTGTAGTAAGAATAAAGTGCTGGAAGAGTGGTGGTGTCAACATTAAGGAAGAAATAGAGCAAAAACTCTGTCTCCCCCCCCCCCCCCCCCCTCTCAGATTCTGTTCTCAGAGCTTATTTTTGGATCATCTTTAAAGCTAGAATTGGGGGCCTTGATGAAGTGACCCGGGCGCGTTTCCACATTTTTTATGAATGACAGGTGTGGTAGATTGATTTTCGTCACTTTTTGGAAAAATCGGAGACGGGTCGATTTTTGGTGATTTTGAGTGATTTTGAACAGTGCCGGCACTGTGAGATTTCTTCAATTTTGGCCAGGTAGGGATGAAAATTTTTTTTCTTCATTATAGTGTCAGGTAGGTGTGTTCGGTCATTTGTAGTAAGAATAAAGTGCTGGAAGAGTGGTGGTGTCAACATTAAGGAAGAAATAGAGCAAAAACTCTGTCTCCCCCCCCCCCCTCTCAGATTCTGTTCTCAGAGCTTATTTTTGGATCATCTTTAAAGCTAGAATTGGGGGCCTTGATGAAGTGACCCGGGCGCGTTTCCACATTTTTTATGAATGACAGGTGTGGTAGATTGATTTTCGTCACTTTTTGGAAAAATCGGAGACGGGTCGATTTTTGGTGATTTTGAGTGATTTTGAACAGTGCCGGCACTGTGAGATTTCTTCAATTTTGGCCAGGTAGGGATGAAAATTTTTTTTCTTCATTATAGTGTCAGGTAGGTGTGTTCGGTCATTTGTAGTAAGAATAAAGTGCTGGAAGAGTGGTGGTGTCAACATTAAGGAAGAAATAGAGCAAAAACTCTGTCTCCCCCCCCCCCCTCTCAGATTCTGTTCTCAGAGCTTATTTTTGGATCATCTTTAAAGCTAGAATTGGGGGCCTTGATGAAGTGACCCGGGCGCGTTTCCACATTTTTTATGAATGACAGGTGTGGTAGATTGATTTTCGTCACTTTTTGAAAAAATCGGAGACGGGTCGATTTTTGGTGATTTTGAGTGATTTTGAACAGTGCCGGCACTGTGAGATTTCTTCAATTTTGGCCAGGTAGGGATGAAAATTTTTTTTCTTCATTATAGTGTCAGGTAGGTGTGTTCGGTCATTTGTAGTAAGAATAAAGTGCTGGAAGAGTGGTGGTGTCAACATTAAGGAAGAAATAGAGCAAAAACTCTGTCTCCACCCCCCCCTCTCAGATTCTGTTCTCAGAGCTTATTTTTGGATCATCTTTAAAGCTAGAATTGGGGGCCTTGATGAAGTGACCCGGGCGCGTTTCCACATTTTTTATGAATGACAGGTGTGGTAGATTGATTTTCGTCACTTTTTGGAAAAATCGGAGACGGGTCGATTTTTGGTGATTTTGAGTGATTTTGAACAGTGCCGGCACTGTGAGATTTCTTCAATTTTGGCCAGGTAGGGATGAAAATTTTTTTTCTTCATTATAGTGTCAGGTAGGTGTGTTCGGTCATTTGTAGTAAGAATAAAGTGCTGGAAGAGTGGTGGTGTCAACATTAAGGAAGAAATAGAGCAAAAACTCTGTCTCCCCCCCCCCCTCTCAGATTCTGTTCTCAGAGCTTATTTTTGGATCATCTTTAAAGCTAGAATTGGGGGCCTTGATGAAGTGACCCGGGCGCGTTTCCACATTTTTTATGAATGACAGGTGTGGTAGATTGATTTTCGTCACTTTTTGGAAAAATCGGAGACGGGTCGATTTTTGGTGATTTTGAGTGATTTTGAACAGTGCCGGCACTGTGAGATTTCTTCAATTTTGGCCAGGTAGGGATGAAAATTTTTTTTCTTCATTATAGTGTCAGGTAGGTGTGTTCGGTCATTTGTAGTAAGAATAAAGTGCTGGAAGAGTGGTGGTGTCAACATTAAGGAAGAAATAGAGCAAAAACTCTGTCTCCCCCCCCCCCCCTCTCAGATTCTGTTCTCAGAGCTTATTTTTGGATCATCTTTAAAGCTAGAATTGGGGGCCTTGATGAAGTGACCCGGGCGCGTTTCCACATTTTTTATGAATGACAGGTGTGGTAGATTGATTTTCGTCACTTTTTGGAAAAATCGGAGACGGGTCGATTTTTGGTGATTTTGAGTGATTTTGAACAGTGCCGGCACTGTGAGATTTCTTCAATTTTGGCCAGGTAGGGATGAAAATTTTTTTTCTTCATTATAATGTCAGGTAGGTGTGTTCGGTCATTTGAAGTAAGAATAAAGTGCTGGAAGAGTGGTGGTGTCAACATTAAGGAAGAAATAGAGCAAAAACTCTGTCTCCCCCCCCCCTCTCAGATTCTGTTCTCAGAGCTTATTTTTGGATCATCTTTAAAGCTAGAATTGGGGGCCTTGATGAAGTGACCCGGGCGCGTTTCCACATTTTTTATGAATGACAGGTGTGGTAGATTGATTTTCGTCACTTTTTGGAAAAATCGGAGACGGGTCGAGTTTTTGGTGATTTTGAGTGATTTTGAACAGTGCCGGCACTGTGAGATTTCTTCAATTTTGGCCAGGTAGGGATGAAAATTTTTTTTCTTCATTATAGTGTCAGGTAGGTGTGTTCGGTCATTTGTAGTAAGAATAAAGTGCTGGAAGAGTGGTGGTGTCAACATTAAGGAAGAAATAGAGCAAAAACTCTGTCTCCCCCCCCCCCCCCCCCTCTCAGATTCTGTTCTCAGAGCTTATTTTTGGATCATCTTTAAAGCTAGAATTGGGGGCCTTGATGAAGTGACCCGGGCGCGTTTCCACATTTTTTATGAATGACAGGTGTGGTAGATTGATTTTCGTCACTTTTTGGAAAAATCGGAGACGGGTCGATTTTTGGTGATTTTGAGTGATTTTGAACAGTGCCGGCACTGTGAGATTTCTTCAATTTTGGCCAGGTAGGGATGAAAATTTTTTTTCTTCATTATAGTGTCAGGTAGGTGTGTTCGGTCATTTGTAGTAAGAATAAAGTGCTGGAAGAGTGGTGGTGTCAACATTAAGGAAGAAATAGAGCAAAAACTCTGTCTCCCCCCCCCCCCCCTCTCAGATTCTGTTCTCAGAGCTTATTTTTGGATCATCTTTAAAGCTAGAATTGGGGGCCTTGATGAAGTGACCCGGGCGCGTTTCCACATTTTTTATGAATGACAGGTGTGGTAGATTGATTTTCGTCACTTTTTGGAAAAATCGGAGACGGGTCGATTTTTGGTGATTTTGAGTGATTTTGAACAGTGCCGGCACTGTGAGATTTCTTCAATTTTGGCCAGGTAGGGATGAAAATTTTTTTTCTTCATTATAGTGTCAGGTAGGTGTGTTCGGTCATTTGTAGTAAGAATAAAGTGCTGGAAGAGTGGTGGTGTCAACATTAAGGAAGAAATAGAGCAAAAACTCTGTCTCCCCCCCCCCCTCTCAGATTCTGTTCTCAGAGCTTATTTTTGGATCATCTTTAAAGCTAGAATTGGGGGCCTTGATGAAGTGACCCGGGCGCGTTTCCACATTTTTTATGAATGACAGGTGTGGTAGATTGATTTTCGTCACTTTTTGGAAAAATCGGAGACGGGTCGATTTTTGGTGATTTTGAGTGATTTTGAACAGTGCCGGCACTGTGAGATTTCTTCAATTTTGGCCAGGTAGGGATGAAAATTTTTTTTCTTCATTATAGTGTCAGGTAGGTGTGTTCGGTCATTTGTAGTAAGAATAAAGTGCTGGAAGAGTGGTGGTGTCAACATTAAGGAAGAAATAGAGCAAAAACTCTGTCTCCCCCCCCCCCTCTCAGATTCTGTTCTCAGAGCTTATTTTTGGATCATCTTTAAAGCTAGAATTGGGGGCCTTGATGAAGTGACCCGGGCGCGTTTCCACATTTTTTATGAATGACAGGTGTGGTAGATTGAATTTCGTCACTTTTTGGAAAAATCGGAGACGGGTCGATTTTTGGTGATTTTGAGTGATTTTGAACAGTGCCGGCACTGTGAGATTTCTTCAATTTTGGCCAGGTAGGGATGAAAATTTTTTTTCTTCATTATAGTGTCAGGTAGGTGTGTTCGGTCATTTGTAGTAAGAATAAAGTGCTGGAAGAGTGGTGGTGTCAACATTAAGGAAGAAATAGAGCAAAAACTCTGTCTCCCCCCCCCCCCTCTCAGATTCTGTTCTCAGAGCTTATTTTTGGATCATCTTTAAAGCTAGAATTGGGGGCCTTGATGAAGTGACCCGGGCGCGTTTCCACATTTTTTATGAATGACAGGTGTGGTAGATTGATTTTCGTCACTTTTTGGAAAAATCGGAGACGGGTCGATTTTTGGTGATTTTGAGTGATTTTGAACAGTGCCGGCACTGTGAGATTTCTTCAATTTTGGCCAGGTAGGGATGAAAATTTTTTTTCTTCATTATAGTGTCAGGTAGGTGTGTTCGGTCATTTGTAGTAAGAATAAAGTGCTGGAAGAGTGGTGGTGTCAACATTAAGGAAGAAATAGAGCAAAAACTCTGTCTCCCCCCCCCCCCCCTCTCAGATTCTGTTCTCAGAGCTTATTTTTGGATCATCTTTAAAGCTAGAATTGGGGGCCTTGATGAAGTGACCCGGGCGCGTTTCCACATTTTTTATGAATGACAGGTGTGGTAGATTGATTTTCGTCACTTTTTGAAAAAATCGGAGACGGGTCGATTTTTGGTGATTTTGAGTGATTTTGAACAGTGCCGGCACTGTGAGATTTCTTCAATTTTGGCCAGGTAGGGATGAAAATTTTTTTTCTTCATTATAGTGTCAGGTAGGTGTGTTCGGTCATTTGTAGTAAGAATAAAGTGCTGGAAGAGTGGTGGTGTCAACATTAAGGAAGAAATAGAGCAAAAACTCTGTCTCCCCCCCCCCCTCTCAGATTCTGTTCTCAGAGCTTATTTTTGGATCATCTTTAAAGCTAGAATTGGGGGCCTTGATGAAGTGACCCGGGCGCGTTTCCACATTTTTTATGAATGACAGGTGTGGTAGATTGATTTTCGTCACTGGAAAAATCGGAGACGGGTCGATTTTTGGTGATTTTGAGTGATTTTGAACAGTGCCGGCACTGTGAGATTTCTTCAATTTTGGCCAGGTAGGGATGAAAATTTTTTTTCTTCATTATAGTGTCAGGTAGGTGTGTTCGGTCATTTGTAGTAAGAATAAAGTGCTGGAAGAGTGGTGGTGTCAACATTAAGGAAGAAATAGAGCAAAAACTCTGTCTCCCCCCCCCCCCTCTCAGATTCTGTTCTCAGAGCTTATTTTTGGATCATCTTTAAAGCTAGAATTGGGGGCCTTGATGAAGTGACCCGGGCGCGTTTCCACATTTTTTATGAATGACAGGTGTGGTAGATTGATTTTCGTCACTTTTTGGAAAAATCGGAGACGGGTCGATTTTTGGTGATTTTGAGTGATTTTGAACAGTGCCGGCACTGTGAGATTTCTTCAATTTTGGCCAGGTAGGGATGAAAATTTTTTTTCTTCATTATAGTGTCAGGTAGGTGTGTTCGGTCATTTGTAGTAAGAATAAAGTGCTGGAAGAGTGGTGGTGTCAACATTAAGGAAGAAATAGAGCAAAAACTCTGTCTCCCCCCCCCCCCTCTCAGATTCTGTTCTCAGAGCTTATTTTTGGATCATCTTTAAAGCTAGAATTGGGGGCCTTGATGAAGTGACCCGGGCGCGTTTCCACATTTTTTATGAATGACAGGTGTGGTAGATTGATTTTCGTCACTTTTTGGAAAAATCGGAGACGGGTCGATTTTTGGTGATTTTGAGTGATTTTGAACAGTGCCGGCACTGTGAGATTTCTTCAATTTTGGCCAGGTAGGGATGAAAATTTTTTTTCTTCATTATAGTGTCAGGTAGGTGTGTTCGGTCATTTGTAGTAAGAATAAAGTGCTGGAAGAGTGGTGGTGTCAACATTAAGGAAGAAATAGAGCAAAAACTCTGTCTCCCCCCCCCCCTCTCAGATTCTGTTCTCAGAGCTTATTTTTGGATCATCTTTAAAGCTAGAATTGGGGGCCTTGATGAAGTGACCCGGGCGCGTTTCCACATTTTTTATGAATGACAGGTGTGGTAGATTGATTTTCGTCACTTTTTGGAAAAATCGGAGACGGGTCGATTTTTGGTGATTTTGAGTGATTTTGAACAGTGCCGGCACTGTGAGATTTCTTCAATTTTGGCCAGGTAGGGATGAAAATTTTTTTTCTTCATTATAGTGTCAGGTAGGTGTGTTCGGTCATTTGTAGTAAGAATAAAGTGCTGGAAGAGTGGTGGTGTCAACATTAAGGAAGAAATAGAGCAAAAACTCTGTCTCCCCCCCCCCCTCTCAGATTCTGTTCTCAGAGCTTATTTTTGGATCATCTTTAAAGCTAGAATTGGGGGCCTTGATGAAGTGACCCGGGCGCGTTTCCACATTTTTTATGAATGACAGGTGTGGTAGATTGATTTTCGTCACTTTTTGGAAAAATCGGAGACGGGTCGATTTTTGGTGATTTTGAGTGATTTTGAACAGTGCCGGCACTGTGAGATTTCTTCAATTTTGGCCAGGTAGGGATGAAAATTTTTTTTCTTCATTATAGTGTCAGGTAGGTGTGTTCGGTCATTTGTAGTAAGAATAAAGTGCTGGAAGAGTGGTGGTGTCAACATTAAGGAAGAAATAGAGCAAAAACTCTGTCTCCCCCCCCCCCCCCTCTCAGATTCTGTTCTCAGAGCTTATTTTTGGATCATCTTTAAAGCTAGAATTGGGGGCCTTGATGAAGTGACCCGGGCGCGTTTCCACATTTTTTATGAATGACAGGTGTGGTAGATTGATTTTCGTCACTTTTTGGAAAAATCGGAGACGGGTCGATTTTTGGTGATTTTGAGTGATTTTGAACAGTGCCGGCACTGTGAGATTTCTTCAATTTTGGCCAGGTAGGGATGAAAATTTTTTTTCTTCATTATAGTGTCAGGTAGGTGTGTTCGGTCATTTGTAGTAAGAATAAAGTGCTGGAAGAGTGGTGGTGTCAACATTAAGGAAGAAATAGAGCAAAAACTCTGTCTCCCCCCCCCCCCCTCTCAGATTCTGTTCTCAGAGCTTATTTTTGGATCATCTTTAAAGCTAGAATTGGGGGCCTTGATGAAGTGACCCGGGCGCGTTTCCACATTTTTTATGAATGACAGGTGTGGTAGATTGATTTTCGTCACTTTTTGGAAAAATCGGAGACGGGTCGATTTTTGGTGATTTTGAGTGATTTTGAACAGTGCCGGCACTGTGAGATTTCTTCAATTTTGGCCAGGTAGGGATGAAAATTTTTTTTCTTCATTATAGTGTCAGGTAGGTGTGTTCGGTCATTTGTAGTAAGAATAAAGTGCTGGAAGAGTGGTGGTGTCAACATTAAGGAAGAAATAGAGCAAAAACTCTGTCTCCCCCCCCCCCCCTCTCAGATTCTGTTCTCAGAGCTTATTTTTGGATCATCTTTAAAGCTAGAATTGGGGGCCTTGATGAAGTGACCCGGGCGCGTTTCCACATTTTTTATGAATGACAGGTGTGGTAGATTGATTTTCGTCACTTTTTGGAAAAATCGGAGACGGGTCGATTTTTGGTGATTTTGAGTGATTTTGAACAGTGCCGGCACTGTGAGATTTCTTCAATTTTGGCCAGGTAGGGATGAAAATTTTTTTTCTTCATTATAGTGTCAGGTAGGTGTGTTCGGTCATTTGTAGTAAGAATAAAGTGCTGGAAGAGTGGTGGTGTCAACATTAAGGAAGAAATAGAGCAAAAACTCTGTCTCCCCCCCCCCCTCTCAGATTCTGTTCTCAGAGCTTATTTTTGGATCATCTTTAAAGCTAGAATTGGGGGCCTTGATGAAGTGACCCGGGCGCGTTTCCACATTTTTTATGAATGACAGGTGTGGTAGATTGATTTTCGTCACTTTTTGGAAAAATCGGAGACGGGTCGATTTTTGGTGATTTTGAGTGATTTTGAACAGTGCCGGCATTGTGAGATTTCTTCAATTTTGGCCAGGTAGGGATGAAAATTTTTTTTCTTCATTATAGTGTCAGGTAGGTGTGTTCGGTCATTTGTAGTAAGAATAAAGTGCTGGAAGAGTGGTGGTGTCAACATTAAGGAAGAAATAGAGCAAAAACTCTGTCTCCCCCCCCCCCTCTCAGATTCTGTTCTCAGAGCTTATTTTTGGATCATCTTTAAAGCTAGAATTGGGGGCCTTGATGAAGTGACCCGGGCGCGTTTCCACATTTTTTATGAATGACAGGTGTGGTAGTTTCGTCACTTTTTGGAAAAATCGGAGACGGGTCGATTTTTGGTGATTTTGAGTGATTTTGAACAGTGCCGGCACTGGGGGGGACAGAGTTTTTGCTCTATTTCTTCCTTAATGTTGACACCACCACTCTTCCAGCACTTTATTCTTACTACAAATGACCGAACACACCTACCTGACACTATAATGAAGAAAAAAAATTTTCATCCCTACCTGGCCAAAATTGAAGAAATCTCACAGTGCCGGCACTGTTCAAAATCACTCAAAATCACCAAAAATCGACCCGTCTCCGATTTTTCCAAAAAGTGACGAAAATCAATCTACCACACCTGTCATTCATAAAAAATGTGGAAACGCGCCCGGGTCACTTCATCAAGGCCCCCAATTCTAGCTTTAAAGATGATCCAAAAACAAGCTCTGAGAACAGAATCTGAGAGGGGGGGGGACAGAGTTTTTGCTCTATTTCTTCCTTAATGTTGACACCACCACTCTTCCAGCACTTTATTCTTACTACAAATGACCGAACACACCTACCTGACACTATAATGAAGAAAAAAAATTTTCATCCCTACCTGACCAAAATTGAAGAAATCTCACAGTGCCGGCACTGTTTAAAATCACTCAAAATCACCAAAAATCGACCCGTCTCCGATTTTTCCAAAAAGTGACGAAAATCAATCTACCACACCTGTCATTCATAAAAAATGTGGAAACGCGCCCGGGTCACTTCATCAAGGCCCCCAATTCTAGCTTTAAAGATGATCCAAAAATAAGCTCTGAGAACAGAATCTGAGAGGGGGGGGGGGACAGAGTTTTTGCTCTATTTCTTCCTTAATGTTGACACCACCACTCTTCCAGCACTTTATTCTTACTACAAATGACCGAACACACCTACCTGACACTATAATGAAGAAAAAAATTTTTCATCCCTACCTGGCCAAAATTGAAGAAATCTCACAGTGCCGGCACTGTTCAAAATCACTCAAAATCACCAAAAATCGACCCGTCTCCGATTTTTCCAAAAAGTGACGAAAATCAATCTACCACACCTGTCATTCATAAAAAATGTGGAAACGCGCCCGGGTCACTTCATCAAGGCCCCCAATTCTAGCTTTAAAGATGATCCAAAAATAAGCTCTGAGAACAGAATCTGAGGGGGGGGGGACAGAGTTTTTGTTCTATTTCTTCCTTAATGTTGACACCACCACTCTTCCAGCACTTTATTCTTACTACAAATGACCGAACACACCTACCTGACACTATAATGAAGAAAAAAAATTTTCATCCCTACCTGGCCAAAATTGAAGAAATCTCACAGTGCCGGCACTGTTCAAAATCACTCAAAATCACCAAAAATCGACCCGTCTCCGATTTTTCCAAAAAGTGACGAAAATCAATCTACCACACCTGTCATTCATAAAAAATGTGGAAACGCGCCCGGGTCACTTCATCAAGGCCCCCAATTCTAGCTTTAAAGATGATCCAAAAATAAGCTCTGAGAACAGAATCTGAGAGGGGGGGGGACAGAGTTTTTGCTCTATTTCTTCCTTAATGTTGACACCACCACTCTTCCAGCACTTTATTCTTACTACAAATGACCGAACACACCTACCTGACACTATAATGAAGAAAAAAAATTTTCATCCCTACCTGGCCAAAATTGAAGAAATCTCACAGTGCCGGCACTGTTCAAAATCACTCAAAATCACCAAAAATCGACCCGTCTCCGATTTTTCCAAAAAGTGACGAAAATCAATCTACCACACCTGTCATTCATAAAAAATGTGGAAACGCGCCCGGGTCACTTCATCAAGGCCCCCAATTCTAGCTTTAAAGATGATCCAAAAATAAGCTCTGAGAACAGAATCTGAGAGGGGGGGGGGGGACAGAGTTTTTGCTCTATTTCTTCCTTAATGTTGACACCACCACTCTTCCAGCACTTTATTCTTACTACAAATGACCGAACACACCTACCTGACACTATAATGAAGAAAAAAAATTTTCATCCCTACCTGGCCAAAATTGAAGAAATCTCACAGTGCCGGCACTGTTCAAAATCACTCAAAATCACCAAAAATCGACCCGTCTCCGATTTTTCCAAAAAGTGACGAAAATCAATCTACCACACCTGTCATTCATAAAAAATGTGGAAACGCGCCCGGGTCACTTCATCAAGGCCCCCAATTCTAGCTTTAAAGATGATCCAAAAATAAGCTCTGAGAACAGAATCTGAGAGGGGGGGGGGGACAGAGTTTTTGCTCTATTTCTTCCTTAATGTTGACACCACCACTCTTCCAGCACTTTATTCTTACTACAAATGACCGAACACACCTACCTGACACTATAATGAAGAAAAAAAATTTTCATCCCTACCTGGCCAAAATTGAAGAAATCTCACAGTGCCGGCACTGTTCAAAATCACTCAAAATCACCAAAAATCGACCCGTCTCCGATTTTTCCAAAAAGTGACGAAAATCAATCTACCACACCTGTCATTCATAAAAAATGTGGAAACGCGCCCGGGTCACTTCATCAAGGCCCCCAATTCTAGCTTTAAAGATGATCCAAAAATAAGCTCTGAGAACAGAATCTGAGAGGGGGGGGGGGACAGAGTTTTTGCTCTATTTCTTCCTTAATGTTGACACCACCACTCTTCTAGCACTTTATTCTTACTACAAATGACCGAACACACCTACCTGACACTATAATGAAGAAAAAAAATTTTCATCCCTACCTGGCCAAAATTGAAGAAATCTCACAGTGCCGGCACTGTTCAAAATCACTCAAAATCACCAAAAATCGACCCGTCTCCGATTTTTCCAAAAAGTGACGAAAATCAATCTACCACACCTGTCATTCATAAAAAATGTGGAAACGCGCCCGGGTCACTTCATCAAGGCCCCCAATTCTAGCTTTAAAGATGATCCAAAAATAAGCTCTGAGAACAGAATCTGAGAGGGGGGGGGGGGACAGAGTTTTTGCTCTATTTCTTCCTTAATGTTGACACCACCACTCTTCCAGCACTTTATTCTTACTACAAATGACCGAACACACCTACCTGACACTATAATGAAGAAAAAAATTTTTCATCCCTACCTGGCCAAAATTGAAGAAATCTCACAGTGCCGGCACTGTTCAAAATCACTCAAAATCACCAAAAATCGACCCGTCTCCGATTTTTCCAAAAAGTGACGAAAATCAATCTACCACACCTGTCATTCATAAAAAATGTGGAAACGCGCCCGGGTCACTTCATCAAGGCCCCCAATTCTAGCTTTAAAGATGATCCAAAAATAAGCTCTGAGAACAGAATCTGAGAGGGGGGGGGGACAGAGTTTTTGCTCTATTTCTTCCTTAATGTTGACACCACCACTCTTCCAGCACTTTATTCTTACTACAAATGACCGAACACACCTACCTGACACTATAATGAAGAAAAAAAATTTTCATCCCTACCTAGCCAAAATTGAAGAAATCTCACAGTGCCGGCACTGTTCAAAATCACTCAAAATCACCAAAAATCGACCCGTCTCCGATTTTTCCAAAAAGTGACGAAAATCAATCTACCATACCTGTCATTCATAAAAAATGTGGAAACGCGCCCGGGTCACTTCATCAAGGCCCCCAATTCTAGCTTTAAAGATGATCCAAAAATAAGCTCTGAGAACAGAATCTGAGAGGGGGGGGGGGGACAGAGTTTTTGCTCTATTTCTTCCTTAATGTTGACACCACCACTCTTCCAGCACTTTATTCTTACTACAAATGACCGAACACACCTACCTGACACTATAATGAAGAAAAAAATTTTTCATCCCTACCTGGCCAAAATTGAAGAAATCTCACAGTGCCGGCACTGTTCAAAATCACTCAAAATCACCAAAAATCGACCCGTCTCCGATTTTTCCAAAAAGTGACGAAAATCAATCTACCACACCTGTCATTCATAAAAAATGTGGAAACGCGCCCGGGTCACTTCATCAAGGCCCCCAATTCTAGCTTTAAAGATGATCCAAAAATAAGCTCTGAGAACAGAATCTGAGAGGGGGGGGGGGACAGAGTTTTTGCTCTATTTCTTCCTTAATGTTGACACCACCACTCTTCCAGCACTTTATTCTTACTACAAATGACCGAACACACCTACCTGACACTATAATGAAGAAAAAAAATTTTCATCCCTACCTGGCCAAAATTGAAGAAATCTCACAGTGCCGGCACTGTTCAAAATCACTCAAAATCACCAAAAATCGACCCGTCTCCGATTTTTCCAAAAAGTGACGAAAATCAATCTACCACACCTGTCATTCATAAAAAATGTGGAAACGCGCCCGGGTCACTTCATCAAGGCCCCCAATTCTAGCTTTAAAGATGATCCAAAAATAAGCTCTGAGAACAGAATCTGAGAGGGGGGGGGGGAGACAGAGTTTTTGCTCTATTTCTTCCTTAATGTTGACACCACCACTCTTCCAGCACTTTATTCTTACTACAAATGACCGAACACACCTACCTGACACTATAATGAAGAAAAAAAATTTTCATCCCTACCTGGCCAAAATTGAAGAAATCTCACAGTGCCGGCACTGTTCAAAATCACTCAAAATCACCAAAAATCGACCCGTCTCCGATTTTTCCAAAAAGTGACGAAAATCAATCTACCACACCTGTCATTCATAAAAAATGTGGAAACGCGCCCGGGTCACTTCATCAAGGCCCCCAATTCTAGCTTTAAAGATGATCCAAAAATAAGCTCTGAGAACAGAATCTGAGAGGGGGGGGGGAGACAGAGTTTTTGCTCTATTTCTTCCTTAATGTTGACACCACCACTCTTCCAGCACTTTATTCTTACTACAAATGACCGAACACACCTACCTGACACTATAATGAAGAAAAAAAATTTTCATCCCTACCTGGCCAAAATTGAAGAAATCTCACAGTGCCGGCACTGTTCAAAATCACTCAAAATCACCAAAAATCGACCCGTCTCCGATTTTTCCAAAAAGTGACGAAAATCAATCTACCACACCTGTCATTCATAAAAAATGTGGAAACGCGCCCGGGTCACTTCATCAAGGCCCCCAATTCTAGCTTTAAAGATGATCCAAAAATAAGCTCTGAGAACAGAATCTGAGAGGGGGGGGGGAGACAGAGTTTTTGCTCTATTTCTTCCTTAATGTTGACACCACCACTCTTCCAGCACTTTATTCTTACTACAAATGACCGAACACACCTACCTGACACTATAATGAAGAAAAAAAATTTTCATCCCTACCTGGCCAAAATTGAAGAAATCTCACAGTGCCGGCACTGTTCAAAATCACTCAAAATCACCAAAAATCGACCCGTCTCCGATTTTTCCAAAAAGTGACGAAAATCAATCTACCACACCTGTCATTCATAAAAAATGTGGAAACGCGCCCGGGTCACTTCATCAAGGCCCCCAATTCTAGCTTTAAAGATGATCCAAAAATAAGCTCTGAGAACAGAATCTGAGAGGGGGGGGGGGAGACAGAGTTTTTGCTCTATTTCTTCCTTAATGTTGACACCACCACTCTTCCAGCACTTTATTCTTACTACAAATGACCGAACACACCTACCTGACACTATAATGAAGAAAAAAAATTTTCATCCCTACCTGGCCAAAATTGAAGAAATCTCACAGTGCCGGCACTGTTCAAAATCACTCAAAATCACCAAAAATCGACCCGTCTCCGATTTTTCCAAAAAGTGACGAAAATCAATCTACCACACCTGTCATTCATAAAAAATGTGGAAACGCGCCCGGGTCACTTCATCAAGGCCCCCAATTCTAGCTTTAAAGATGATCCAAAAATAAGCTCTGAGAACAGAATCTGAGAGGGGGGGGGGAGACAGAGTTTTTGCTCTATTTCTTCCTTAATGTTGACACCACCACTCTTCCAGCACTTTATTCTTACTACAAATGACCGAACACACCTACCTGACACTATAATGAAGAAAAAAAAATTTCATCCCTACCTGGCCAAAATTGAAGAAATCTCACAGTGCCGGCACTGTTCAAAATCACTCAAAATCACCAAAAATCGACCCGTCTCCGATTTTTCCAAAAAGTGACGAAAATCAATCTACCACACCTGTCATTCATAAAAAATGTGGAAACGCGCCCGGGTCACTTCATCAAGGCCCCCAATTCTAGCTTTAAAGATGATCCAAAAATAAGCTCTGAGAACAGAATCTGAGAGGGGGGGGGGAGACAGAGTTTTTGCTCTATTTCTTCCTTAATGTTGACACCACCACTCTTCCAGCACTTTATTCTTACTACAAATGACCGAACACACCTACCTGACACTATAATGAAGAAAAAAAATTTTCATCCCTACCTGGCCAAAATTGAAGAAATCTCACAGTGCCGGCACTGTTCAAAATCACTCAAAATCACCAAAAATCGACCCGTCTCCGATTTTTCCAAAAAGTGACGAAAATCAATCTACCACACCTGTCATTCATAAAAAATGTGGAAACGCGCCCGGGTCACTTCATCAAGGCCCCCAATTCTAGCTTTAAAGATGATCCAAAAATAAGCTCTGAGAACAGAATCTGAGAGGGGGGGGGGGAGACAGAGTTTTTGCTCTATTTCTTCCTTAATGTTGACACCACCACTCTTCCAGCACTTTATTCTTACTACAAATGACCGAACACACCTACCTGACACTATAATGAAGAAAAAAAATTTTCATCCCTACCTGGCCAAAATTGAAGAAATCTCACAGTGCCGGCACTGTTCAAAATCACTCAAAATCACCAAAAATCGACCCGTCTCCGATTTTTCCAAAAAGTGACGAAAATCAATCTACCACACCTGTCATTCATAAAAAATGTGGAAACGCGCCCGGGTCACTTCATCAAGGCCCCCAATTCTAGCTTTAAAGATGATCCAAAAATAAGCTCTGAGAACAGAATCTGAGAGGGGGGGGGGGGGGGGGAGACAGAGTTTTTGCTCTATTTCTTCCTTAATGTTGACACCACCACTCTTCCAGCACTTTATTCTTACTACAAATGACCGAACACACCTACCTGACACTATAATGAAGAAAAAAATTTTCATCCCTACCTGGCCAAAATTGAAGAAATCTCACAGTGCCGGCACTGTTCAAAATCACTCAAAATCACCAAAAATCGACCCGTCTCCGATTTTTCCAAAAAGTGACGAAAATCAATCTACCACACCTGTCATTCATAAAAAAATGTGGAAACGCGCCCGGGTCACTTCATCAAGGCCCCCAATTCTAGCTTTAAAGATGATCCAAAAATAAGCTCTGAGAACAGAATCTGAGAGGGGGGGGGGGGGAGACAGAGTTTTTGCTCTATTTCTTCCTTAATGTTGACACCACCACTCTTCCAGCACTTTATTCTTACTACAAATGACCGAACACACCTACCTGACACTATAATGAAGAAAAAAAATTTTCATCCGTACCTGGCCAAAATTGAAGAAATCTCACAGTGCCGGCACTGTTCAAAATCACTCAAAATCACCAAAAATCGACCCGTCTCCGATTTTTCCAAAAAGTGACGAAAATCAATCTACCACACCTGTCATTCATAAAAAAATGTGGAAACGCGCCCGGGTCACTTCATCAAGGCCCCCAATTCTAGCTTTAAAGATGATCCAAAAATAAGCTCTGAGAACAGAATCTGAGAGGGGGGGGGGGGGGAGACAGAGTTTTTGCTCTATTTCTTCCTTAATGTTGACACCACCACTCTTCCAGCACTTTATTCTTACTACAAATGACCGAACACACCTACCTGACACTATAATGAAGAAAAAAAATTTTCATCCGTACCTGGCCAAAATTGAAGAAATCTCACAGTGCCGGCACTGTTCAAAATCACTCAAAATCACCAAAAATCGACCCGTCTCCGATTTTTCCAAAAAGTGACGAAAATCAATCTACCACACCTGTCATTCATAAAAAATGTGGAAACGCGCCCGGGTCACTTCATCAAGGCCCCCAATTCTAGCTTTAAAGATGATCCAAAAATAAGCTCTGAGAACAGAATCTGAGAGGGGGGGGGGGGGGGGAGACAGAGTTTTTGCTCTATTTCTTCCTTAATGTTGACACCACCACTCTTCCAGCACTTTATTCTTACTACAAATGACCGAACACACCTACCTGACACTATAATGAAGAAAAAAAATTTTCATCCCTACCTGGCCAAAATTGAAGAAATCTCACAGTGCCGGCACTGTTCAAAATCACTCAAAATCACCAAAAATCGACCCGTCTCCGATTTTTCCAAAAAGTGACGAAAATCAATCTACCACACCTGTCATTCATTAAAAATGTGGATACGCGCCCAGGTCACTTCATCAAGGCCCCCAATTCTAGCTTTAAAGATGATCCAAAAATAAGCTCTGAGAACAGAATCTGAGAGGGGGGGGGGGGAGACAGAGCTTTTGCTCTATTTCTTCCTTAATGTTGACACCACCACTCTTCCAGCACTTTATTCTTACTACAAATGACCGAACACACCTACCTGACACTATAATGAAGAAAAAAAATTTTCATCCCTACCTGGCCAAAATTGAAGAAATCTCACAGTGCCGGCACTGTTCAAAATCACTCAAAATCACCAAAAATCGACCCGTCTCCGATTTTTCCAAAAAGTGATGAAAATCAATCTACCACACCTGTCATTCATAAAAAATGTGGAAACGCGCCCGGGTCACTTCATCAAGGCCCCCAATTCTAGCTTTAAAGATGATCCAAAAATAAGCTCTGAGAACAGAATCTGAGAGGGGGGGGGAGACAGAGTTTTTGCTCTATTTCTTCCTTAATGTTGACACCACCACTCTTCCAGCACTTTATTCTTACTACAAATGACCGAACACACCTACCTGACACTATAATGAAGAAAAAAAATTTTCATCCCTACCTGGCCAATCACGGACTGTTATACACGAATGAAGTTCTGCGTGAAAAATTAGTGATTGTTTTCAGTTTTTTTCCTGACAATTTTTTGTGTGTTGCTAGTGGTTAATTTGGTGTCAAGTACCAGGTTGGGGCCTAAATTGCTTCTTATTTTTGGGCGAGACCTGGCTCAGTGCTGTACAGTTTCGGACATCTGGCGGAGGGAGCTTACGACTGTGAGCAGTGCAGTGGTTTGTTTACAAACAAGAGAATGCACATGTTCAATTACAGTACTGCCGGTATGAAAAGTAACTTTTTGACACTTAAGTTTTGTGGCATTGGGAGTTACGTCAGTGAGTCTGCTGTCTATGAGAATAGGAAATGTTTCACCAAAATATTCTGTTCATGCAGTTTTGCAGGAATTTTTTAGTGCGGCCGTCAATATCTCCGGAGCTACAAAGCTGAATGACTTCTCACTGAATGCAGCTCGATAGAATTAGTCCCAAAAACATCTTTCATAAAATTTATAATTCTACAGAAATAGGGAGATTTTTTGCTCTGTTTAATAATTACATGAAAACTTATGTGGCGAAGGGAGTCACCGGGGTGTTTTGTCATGGGAATTAAAAAAATTATGCATTTATGCTCCTCTCTGTACAAACCTATGTACTTTTTGGAGTAGAATTGCAGTAGGCTATTCTGCAAATATGCTCCCGCCGCTTTGCTACTTCGATACTACTGCATTTTCGTGCGGGTAACTAAAAAGAAATATGTAATTATTAAAGGTGGGGGTGCAAATGTGTGTGCCTAGATACACAGCAGCTAAGAAATTCCTTAACCCGGGACATCTGTTATCACCTTGCCTTGGTCAACTACTAGAGGTAAAAATGTGCAGACAAACTACCATCCTACTACCTACTACTAACTAACCAGACTAATTTCCTATAAACAAAACGTTGATGTATTACCAAAAAGTTAATACCACCACTAAAACAAACCATTTGCTACATAAATACAATTAATTATCTTAATTGAAGTTTGGTGGTTTCCGTTGTTATCATGATGTGTCAAACAATCAGTTTGAAAAAGAAACTGATTGTTGAAGAAATTTGCCCGTAGCTCCTTATTATTAGGCCTCACATTTTAGAATAAATTACATTTATGTACTAATATTAGGATTTAAAACAAACTCTAAGTGCAAGAATCACACTGCGACACACCAGTTTGAAACTCTTTCTTTACCAGAACAGTCTCCGAGTGGAATGAACGAAGTGACCAACAAGTTACTGCTGAAACTGTGGAAGGCTTTAGATCCGGCCTACACCGTCATTTCCCATGCGCTCCCTCTTCCCGTCTATCATATACCAGCAGTTTTTTTTTTAAGATACAGATAGGTACCATGTGGCGGATCCAGGGGCGGATCCAGGAATATTTTAAGGGGGCGGGCCGACCCCGCCCCCCCCCCCTCCCTGTACAGACAGCTTGTTCAAAATATACTATAAGAGAATGTTTACAACTGCTGATTCCCTGTGTTTACAGATCACGAAATTAATATGCGCCAGCAGGGCCATATCACCGTCGTTATTCGGATATTGATTTGTTCTTGATTTGTTTGAGCTTCTTTGTTCAGGCGAGGGTGAGGACCACTGCTAAGTCCATTCCTGATCCCAAATTAAGCGATATTGAAAACTCTGTTTCTGAGTGAGTGTCTTTTAAATGTGCTTAAATATCTCCAATAGATCTTATCAAACATATTTATATACAGGTACATGTATATACAGCATTGGTCAAAAAGGTTGTCCCACCCCCATTTCCATGTACTTTTATTTACAAATGATACGCCTCACAGCTGTGAACTGTTTGAAATAGTTCTTTTTATCACGGATACCGTGTCTAACATGATTAATGGTTAAAAAAATACAAAATAGTGGTGAAAATATACATATTTTATACCATTTAGTAAAATTTATAAGAGGTACCCCCTCAAATCGACTGTTTCACTGTTACTTCTACAGATGTAAAGAAATGTCTATAAAATTGAAAAGGTGCCATCAAATGTCACCAAATTCACACACAATTAGCATTAGGGTGTGCTCGTTAAAGATCACGTGCCTAACAGCGTGTGCGTCTACCGCGTACTGCAATTATCTCCTGTAGACGGCGCGACAAGCCTTCAACATGGGTAACAATTCTGTTATGTGGGATATTGTCCCATTCATCCTAAAGAGCGTGGCGGAATTGGTCAAGATTATTTAGGAATTGGTTCTCCTCTGCAATGCACATTCCAATTTATGCCACAGGTGCTCAGTAGGATTAATATCAGGACTCAAAGACGGTTGTCCCATCCTCAGAGCCCTGTGTTTCTGCAACAAATCGTTTGCCAGACGAGAGCTGTGAGCAAGTGCGTCGTCACAATGAAGCCAGTAGTATCCCTGAAGTCACCTCTTGCAAATGGAATGAGATTTCTGTTGAGAATGTTACATCAAAATGCCCCTGTTACGTTTTGTTCCAAAAGGAACAATGTACTAATACCATGGGCTTGGAATGTTCTCCAAATGCGGATTGATCTAACACCTCAGGCGATATTATCCTGCACGCACCCTTCCAAGAGGCATTTTTTAACATGTCTATGGACCCTCTTTGACCATCGATGGGATACAAGAAATAATTTGATTCTGCATCAAAATCAACTTCCTTCCAGTGATGGATGGCCAGGTTCAGGTGCCTGTGGGATCACTGAACGTAGCATTCTCAGCTGATATCTCATTCCATCTTCAAGAACTGACTTTGGGGTTAACTTCAGGCTTTATCATGACTGCACACTTGCTCACACCTCTTGCCTGGCAACTGTTTGTTGAAGAAACATAATGGTCTAAGGATGGAACCACCATCTTTGAGCCCTGATATCAAACTTACTAATCAACTGTGACATGTATTGGAGTGTGCAATGCAAAGGAGAACCAACCCCATAAAAACGTGGACCAACTCCCCCAACTTGTTTGAGAAGAAGAATACAATATCCCACAAAACAGAATTGTAACCCGAGTTGAAGGCTTGTCGCGCCGTCTACAGGAAATAATTGCAGTACGCGGTAGACGCACACGCTGTTAGGCACGTGATCTTTAATGAGCACACCCTAATGCTAGTTGTGTGTGAATTTGGTGACATTTGATGGCGTCTTTTTAATTTTATAGTCATTTCTTTACATCTTTAGAAGTCACAGTGAAACAGTCGATTTGAGGGGGTACCTCTTATAAATTTTACTAAATGGTATAAAATATGTATATTTTCACCACTATTTTGTATTTTTTAAACCATTAATCATGTTAGACACGGTATACGTAATAAAAAACACTATTTCTAACAATTAACAGCTGTTAGGTGATCATTTGTAAATAAAAGTACATGGAAATGGGGGTGGGACAACCTTTTTGACCAATGCTGTATAAGGGTTGCTTTGCATTCTTTGCATTTGAAAAAGGGCACATACTTTAATAACATTATTACAATAATCTATTTTAATTTTGATAAAAAACTTAATCAAAAACTTTATTGCAAATGTGTTATTTAAACTTTATGGATTAAATGGATTAATCTAAAATTTTAACTAAATGCGTGTTTTGTTTCTATATCAAGTGTACCCATGTCCACAAGTAGAAGCGGTGGATGGAAGCAGTGGTTCTGATGTTCTGGTTGTGACCAGTAGGCCTAAACCACAGCAGGGACTTAATTGCTATAAAGCAGACCGACATACATCTCTAAACAGATGGAACTTATATTGTCTTTCATTAAATAACATAGAGCTTTACATTTAAAGGCAAGACACACTTTGAGAAGGAGTAAGATGAAAATAACATGGGTTGGCATCCTAAAATATAATTTGAGTATGACTTATTGCCCTCTATTCCTTTGGAAATTGTATATATATATATATATATATATATATATATATATATATATATATATATATATATATATATATATATATATATATATATATCAACAAAAGGAACATGAACAATTTTATTTCTTAGAGGGGGGGGGGGGGGGTACCTATTCAGCTGATAGCAGTGAAAATCCATGCCAAGTCTGGTCGATCAATGTAGACCTGTGGTGTCTATAGGAATGTGTCCTAAATCCCACCAAGTGTTGTTTTAGGAATTGTCGCACCACATACTTATGATGTCCGTGTTTCGATATATCCCATTTATTCATAGTTGATGGCAGAATGGACAGCCCAGGACATAGTGCACAATATTGCGCGAGCAGGGGATGTGTTGGAAGCAGAAGTTGTAAGGAAGAAAGAAACCAAGCTGAGTAGCTCTGTAATGGAGAAGGAAGGGTTTGTCAGGGCTATGGATTTCCTGAAAAAAAAAAAAAGGAATCAGTGCAACAGAAGTGGTCAAAGATGCCCTTGTTGCACACTTAAGTACAAAGTGCTGTTTAGGTCTTACTTTAATAATTAGAAAGCAAATTTAGTATGTGAAATGTATCTACATGTATGTGATTATTTACTTGCAATTCTTGCTATTTTTTTGTTATATCTCTCTATATATTTAGCTAAATTTTTCTTATTTCAGAAAAAAAATGAATCGGGATAAAACATTCGTGGGACATTTGGCATGGGACAAAAATCTTGGAAAGAAGATAATCACTGTGAGTAGATATGCATGAGAACAACACAAACTATTGCACCATTTTCCATATCTTCAGGTAGAAAAAATAAATGAGTTTTTTCCATCATGGACATTTTCCTTTTTAATAGAGTTATGCATTAAGAATTAAATAGCTGTCTTGCAATTTTATATTTTAGGCTGAACAGACAAGGAGGACAAGAGATCTGGTTGCATGGACCAAAGGCATATTACACTATCACTTTTGGGAATGTGAGCAAGACCACAGATAATATTTGTTGAGATAATTCTGCAGTTTAGTGTTGTGTTTATTTATTTATTCACCATTTAGATATTGCTCCGGCATCTCAAACTTTTTTAAATCAACGGAAAGAATTCTTTTTTTTTTTTTTTTTTTTTTTTGGTACTTTCGTTTGGCCTTTCTTCAGCACCGTTTATTTTTAGTAAAATACTTAGACGTTTAGTTGGGTATTGGAGAAAAATGGAATCCCCATTGTTGTTTATTTAGATGACGGTATTGTGTCTGAAAATTCTCTAGAAAAATATATTACATTTAAAACTACATTCTAAAAAAATTAAAATGGATCTGTTTAAAGCAGATTTTGTTTTAAACATTGAAAAAAGTAAATTAGAACCAGTCAACAAATTGGAATGGTTGGGGATTATTTGGGACATGGAAGTAAGGGGATTGTTTATTCCCGAAAGAAGGCTTTCTACATGTACTAGTAATACTCTGTGTCTTTTAGACGAATTGGTTTCAGATTTACCGTATATAACAGCTATAAAATTGGCGAGGGTTACAGGTAAAATTATTTCTGTTTTATTATTATGTCTCCATTGATTGGAAATGTATCTAGATAAATAACTAGAGGAAGTATTGGGATTTTAATATTAATATTAAAGACGAATGTCTTGCATTAAAGAATTAATTTTTGGAAAGACAATTTAGTTTTCTTTTTTTTTTTTTAAATGAGAAAAGTCTACGTGTACAAAGCTTGCCTAGTAAGTTAAAAACGGTCTATTCAGATGCCAGAAAACCCGGTTTGGGACCATTTGTTTTAAATACGAATAAGTTTTTCATATTTAAAGGGATTTAAAGTAGATGAATAATTGGTCATCTGTTTATAGAATTTAAAACTCACTTTCTTCGAAGGAGAGATAAACAGACGATCACTGGATCATTGATATAATGGAGATGGCTTTGTTTATGTATTTCTTAGACCGATTTTGATGAATTTTTCAGGAACTGTACGAAGTGGGCCAAGGAAGAGATGATTATTTTTTGGTGGTGATCCGGATCAATAATCAATCAAAAATCAATAATAATAAAAAATCGCTGCCTTGGCGGAGGTCTACGCTCTAGTTATCAATGGGTTATCGATACAACATGCTGTAATGGAGTTCTGCAACATTGAAGGAAGGAATGGAAGAAATGGCCATTAGGATCACAATCATTGATCAATGACAGTTAACATGGACATGATTATTGTCCAGGATGAACAGAGATTATGGGAACGATTGCTAGAGTTTTGTTTTCAAAAATTTTCTTTTTTTCCTTTTTCATGTTTTCTTGATAATGCTATCCTCCAAGACGTGGAGGTTACAAGCAATAAAAGTTTGAAGGCTTTAGCAGATTCATTACCAGATGTCATTTTGAAGTCAAGAGCAGACAACACAGTGAGATAATATTCTTTCGGCTTCCAAAAATGGCTTGAACGGTGTAATACGATCGGTGTGACCTCTTTCTTTACAGCGAAAGACTCGATTGTTGCTTTTTATCTTCAAAATTTGTCACAAACTTGTAATTATTCTGCTGCGGTTTAGACATCTTTTTACACTTTAAAATGGTTTCATGGTACAGCCAACTGTAAGAAAAATCCGAAATTGCGAGTCAAAATTCGTTATTGCAGTGAAGGAAGCATCTCAGAGACGGAAAGATCATAGAGTAACAAAAAAGGAACCTGTAACTGCTAAGCACATTTCTCAATTGGTTACTAATTTTATGAGTTCTGAAGTCACTTTGAAGGATCTCCGAGTACTTTCCGTTTGTTTGATTTCATATGCTGGATTCTAATGCAGGGACTAAAGACAGACTGTTTAAGAAACACGGTAGATGGCGATCTGAAAACACAAAAGACGGTTATGTTAAGGATACTGTCGAAGAAAGATTATTAGTTTCTAAAAATTTGGGAATTTAATTTTTTTTACTTGTCTTCCTCTTTTTTTTTGCTATTTCAAATGTTTTACTTCAGTTTGGCTTCTGTGGCAAGTACTACAAGTTTTAATTGTTGCTTTTTATTTATTTGAATCAAGAGTGAAGAGATTACAAATTATTTATGAAATTGAATAGATAAATAAGAACATAATATTAATTTGTTTCACATTGCGCTCCTTCACACACACCCCCTCCCTTCTCTTGGGTACTTTTCCTTCTCTCTGTAATGTTTACGATCTTTTGTGAATACGACCAGTGTTAAAAAAGGTAAATTTATTAGTATCTCTAAAATCTTAAATTGATAACTTCAATAACTTCCCTTAATCATGGTTATTTTTATTTAACTTTGACCACGGACCCGCAGAATCTTCGAGCGGGCCAGTTTATGTCTATTACTTACAATCGACAGCCAGGGGGGCGTACAATACAATATATTTCATCCTACGCAAAGCTACTCCCCGAATGTATGAGCATCATCATTTACTTGTTATACCTATCTTCATTGCTATTTTTAGTTTTTGATTTAATATAAACTAGTTGTCCTAGAAAAATATTATGTATGGTGACAAATAGGTCTACGCGGGTAATAGCCTTGTCACAATAGTAAAATAATATTCCATAATTTCGCCGTTCTTTGAGACCAATTTCCACAGCAACTCCTCAAATGTGCCATGCACTGTACCAGTTGTAATTTGCATAAGAAAAAGTCGCGCATCGCAGTGCAAGCTATGCTCCTGGTTGGTCACTGGATAGCTAGACCCTGTAAGAAGACGACCTGCATTCATTGGTGGTTGGAAGGGTATCACGTGATACGTCAAAAGATGCGCACGCACGTCAGTCATTTGACGTTTTGCCGTCGAAGAGTGAACATCGAAAGTGAGCTCCCGGCGACGTCTTCCTGCGTCTTCGTCCAGTAAAGCATTGGCGCAACTGTGTGCGATGCATTGTTTATTGGGGCATTTGCGTAACGTTACGCCGACTTTGTTTCATTATGTATAAATGTATATAAATATAAATATGGATGCTACAAACTAATAATGAAACACTTGAAAAAATGTGCAATTTAAGATCAACAAACCGACGAGTAGAGTTGTAAAATGTCACCGTGGCATATGTATCACATCTCTGTCAGTGTGTAGGCCTACTATCCTATATACCTGTAGTGACTGTAGCTTGGGCAGAGTAAAATTTGCTGGCAATGTTGATTTGTTATTGACTTTAATTTTTCTGTGTATAATTGATAATTTCTTGTTTGAATAAGAATAATAATTAACTCTAGAAATTAAAATAGTAAATTATGACAAGTTGATAATTCAGATAACTATAAGAAAGGGCATGTGACAAAGTTTTTTTTTTTTTTTTTTTTTTTTTTTTTTTTTTTTTTTTTGTGGAAAGTAAGCTTGACCAAAGTTTAAGGCAAAGAAAATGTAAAATGACAAAATTATCATAAACAAATGGAAGAACTTTGATATGATTATAAACTTTTTATTTCACATATTTCATAAAAACATAATTAACAGTATATTTTATTTCTTATATTTTTCTTATAAATTTTATAACTCATTTAACTATTCACAAAATATTGAAATAATATAATAATACTTTTTAAATGATTTAAAAGGGTGACAACCTACAAATACATACATAGCACAGGCAAGACTGAAATCCTGATAGAATTCAGATTACTTTAAATTCGTCTTAGTCAGATTTTAATATCACTTTTTTTAAAACTATAAAATATGCCTTGAATTTCAAGTTAGTTTGCTAGATGCGTACATTACTCAGAGTGAGAAATCATGGTAAATGCATATAATAAGAGACAGAAAATGTAATGTATTATCAACATTTACAAATCCTCATATCTGACAGAAATCACAATAAACGAAGTTTTTCCAAGATCTGCAGTATTTAATTTTCTCCAAGTTCATGAGACTTACTACTCACTTTACTTAATTAATCAAAACTTAACTTACAAAAGATGAGGGGAATTCTCTATGCAGATAATACAATATTTGATATTGTGACAAACTACTAATTTAACATTTGATGACTGAGTAATTAAAAAGCAATCATGTTTATTACAATGTCACACTCCATGAAGGCACAGATTTTGGAAATAACAAACATCATTCCTGTTATCTCAAGTCTCTAATTTCAGCTACAATCCATAGGCGGTATCCCATTATGAGGTTATAAGCTGTTTCCATTCCCTGAAATTAAAAAGCAGTAAATGTTTTATATTTGATATTATTATTATTTAACTGGATAAGGCTTCAACTTTTTAGGTAACCTGTTACCATTATACTTAAATATGATTTCAATTTTTATGATAGTAAGATTAAAATGAAAGTTTAGGCAAAACAAACACAGAACATGTTTTTGTCAATGTTAACGAAATAGATGAGCAATGGAAACATAAGTCACAAGTTTACAACTATGGTATTCCGATGAATTACTTCTCACCTTTATAGTGCACAGCATTTCAAAAATAAAAATTGTAGTCCATGCTGAAAAAGATATGAGACTTATCATCAGTATTTAAAAAAAATGTTTATTTGATATGTACTTGAGCCAATTACTGTATGTGGCATAAAAGAGTGCTATTATATGGAGCTACAGTTGAGATATAATAGGCTCTTGTACATCATACACAGTGAATGACAAGTAGTTGTAACTGACTAATACCATGACTAGCCCTTCAACAGTTGTAGGAATGTGCTTGTATAGTGATCAATTTGCACATTATGCTTTAAAATACAGACAAGCATGTAAGTGATATACAAGTGCAATTATGCTGTTGTTATACATGTAAATGCTGGCTGTGGGATAACCAAAACAGTACTTTGGCATGCACTATATACAGCCTATAATTCTCAAGATCCTGGGGTGCCATTGGGTGCCATAGGCTCTTTTTGCTAACCAATATCTAAGCAACATTTCTGACAATTTTGAAAATAATTGTCCGATTGCTTTTTCAGATATTTGATTTGAAAGACGGGGTCTGCGTGATCCAAATTTCACTCAAACAAAAATGGCCGTAATTTGCCATGGCACTGCATTGTCTATATATCCCAAGACCCAGGGGTGCTGTCAGTTGCAGGCTACATATTATGTAAAAAGGTACACGAAAAACGTCAGATTAAGATTTGGAAAAAATCTACCGTTTACTTTTTCAGATATATGCTTTTTAATGAGGGAGTTTAACATTATAAAGACGCATTCCTACAAAAATGGTCGTAATTGGGTATGAAGGATTATACCGTCTATACCTCTAAAGATCCAGGGGTCCCATCGGGTGCCATCGGCACTTTTTGTCAACAAATAAATGAGCAACATTACTGAAAAGTTGGAAAAAAATCGTCCGAGTGCTTTTCGAGATATTTCACTTGAAAGAAGGCTTGTGGTGTGAAAACTTCAGTTTACAATTGTCAAACTACATATGAAGCTATGCCTAGTTTAAATTGTCATAAAAACATATACAGACCAAACACTTGAAAATCACTTCACATGAGTTAAGTTGAGATGGTACTGATCGTTGTAAATAGTAAAATGCTTTTAAAATACCCACCAAATTTATGTGCATGCCTCCTAAATAAACGATCCTCCCCGGTGCGTCGAACGTGCCATTTTGTTTACCTATAACGGAGTGTAAAATTCCTGCTTTTTTCATTGGCTCCCGAAAATCACATGATACCCTTCCACCCACCACTGACCTGCATTGAAAGTTTTCAAGTGGGTCGAGTCCATTCGATTTGAGGGGTGACAGGTGGGACGAGTCCATTCCATTTGAGGGGTGACAGGTGGGGCGAGTCCATTTCATCTTAGGGGTGACAGGTGGGGCGAGTCCATTCCATCTGAGGGGTGACAGGTGGGACGAGTCCATTCCATTTGAGGGGTGACAGGTGGGGCGAGTCCATTCGATTTGAGGGGTGACAGGTGGGGCGAGTCCATTCCATTTGAGGGGTGACAGGTGGGACGAGTCCATTCGATTTAAGGGGTGACAGGTGGGACGAGTCCATTCGATTTGAGGGGTGACAGGTGGGGCGAGTCCATTCCATTTGAGGGGTGACAGGTGGGACAAGTCCATTCGATTTGAGGGGTGACAGGTGGGGCGAGCCCATTTCTTTATATCAAAGGATCAATTTATTTTAATTATGATTTTAATGAGACATTTTCAAACATATCAGAATATGCAGTTCTAAGTTTTGGGTGGAGGAGCAAATTTCATTGTTCCCATTTCAAAAGTGTGTCAAGATCTCTTATATTTCCGTTTTAATTTAAAATTGAAGTGTTCGTCTGATGAGATGGTCGTGAAATTTGAAACAATTTTCTCTAGCAAACCAAAAACCTTAGAATATGGACTTATATTAAATTAAGAAAATTTTATCTGGGAGGATGAACTAATTTATAAATAGATATTAAAAAACCCGTCTCACTATAAAAAATGTAGGACAGATTTTTAAAAAAGCAATATCGTAAATTCATACAAATTGTATTTATAAATGTGGGCTGTTGGAAATCCTGTAGATGTATTCTTAAAATGCTCTCAATTATTTACAAAATACTGGGCATATTAACAAAACTTTTAATCCTTTCGATTTACGACATCCTCTGTTACTGGAGAAATCATCAATCCCAAACACAATGCTTACAGATCAGTTTTAGCAGATTTAATTAGAAAGTGCTCAATCAATAATATCTTTACAATTTTACCCCTAACCCTCTTTTATTATTATTATTAATATTTTATCATCATTTCATATGGAAGTGAATAAGAAAACAAGGAATGACAAACGTATTTATTCAATTTTAAAACAAAAGATGCATGGATGTGCGTAGGGTTCCAGAGGGTGAATGACAGGCTTGGTTGCCTGCAGCCAGGTGCCGTGCAGTTCTCAGTATCTCAGTGGACTTCTGAAATAAGAAAGTAATGTTAACAATATCTGACTTGTCCATAGTTCAGGCTCAGATAGCACCCCAAAAAAGCAATCGATTCTATGTTGCCTAACGCCACATTTAAGACCTGAAGTTAGTAATAAAGATATTTCAGATATCTTGCTTTGAAAAAAAAAAAATATTGAAAACACTCCTCTAGTTTGTGTAGGTTATCACTATTTATTTATTTTACCTACTATATAAAGTTGTAATATCTAAAATCGCTTTGCATCACGCGTTTGGGAACCATATTTCGCTTTAGAATAAATCATTTCCCCGTGTTTCAACACTGCTTACAAGCATTTTACAGGTACATGTATAATAAAATTAACAAACCTACTAAAACTGACTATCGTTCATGGGGCACGCTTGTCTTAGGATCAAAAGCTCGGAACTGTGACAAATACGGTACCATCATGTAAATATGTCCGTGATCTTTGTGGTAATATGCCCATTTACTAATTTGCTAAATAATATTTTGAGTGGCATAACAGAAACGACAGGCGACAGCGACAACAAAGAGTAGTAACATACCCGTAAATACTCGTCGCAAATTTCTTTGCATTTTTCTACTCTCTTTCTATCAACTGACATACGATACTGAAGAAAAAGTGCTACTTACGAAACATGCATTTGCTTCTACGCCTCATACGACTGCGTTGCGACTGCACCCGCACGTTGAACATTGCGTCTTCACCTAGCTGTGTCCTACTGCCTACTGAGCATTCGGAAATACAGCTCGCACTACGATGAGCAAGTAACTGTTATGCAAATTACAGACAGGCATGGCTCATTTCAGGCGAGGGACTGTGGTTGAAACTGTTCACGAATGTTCACGGTCTAATACATGTACATGGCGGATAAAGAGGGAGTGTCAGGGGGGATCCAGACCCCCTCCTCCCTTCGATTTCTGATAAAAAAATTACACCCAAAATCTATAGCTGAATAATAGTTATAAACCGTATCAAATGGAGATATTTTCCCTCTAAAACACCCTTTTTCGTGGCCCTCGAGCGTGCCCCAGACATAACTCCAAAGGGGTGAGGGTCGGCCTTGCACTCCGAGGCCTTGTCAATCCGTAAAAAAAAACACCACCACCCTTCCAAAAAATCCTGGATCCGCCCCAGATGTACATGTGGATTTGACTTATTCATTCACACATTAATTGATCAATAAGACCACGGGCGCTAATATACATGTATATTCCATAATACTGTAAAATGTATTCATAAATTACTGTTGTACGCGCACCGATACTCCCCCTCGTCGTTATACAATTTTCATACATAACTGTCATTGTAACTCAACGATATTATATTTAAAATAGGCCATGTAAATTTGAAAAGCTGTCGCTAGGATCGAGGCCTACCAATGAAATCTAAATATTTTCAAGAACTTTTACTGGGCATAAATACGATTTAACCCGATTTATCAAAAGCCAATTGCCACCTCTATATCTCGACTTTTCAATAAGAAACTAGGTAGCATCTAAAAGCTTAAAGCTTCAAAAATTTTGAGACCATAACAGAGTCAGCCAAGGGCACGTTTCGGTGCCACATTTGATTACGTCATGATGGATATTTACAGGTGAAGGACCAGAACAGTCTGTCGGAAACAATATAGAAACAAGGAGTCTGTTGTAACTCATTGGTAGAAATAAGAGACTGAATTTGATCTGAGGACCAGGATAGATCCGTAAATGACGCGTGTCCCATTCACTGTTCCTGAATTCTAAAATCTAGAGTAAAAATATGTACTTAAGCATTGTAGCAGGACGTAAACCAATCCACTTCAAGAGGACCCCATATCTTATCAAAATGTGAGAATAATTCTTTAGAAATACCCCAATTGTCAACATCCACACTTCTACTTATATAATTTGCATGGGTATTCTCTTCTCTCAGTATCCTTTCATTTCTATTGAATAACTCCATTAGAAGAAAAACATCTAAAATAATAGGTTGTAATTTACTCCTCATGCTACTTTTTTCTTTAATGTTTACAACATCTTTGCTATCAGAAAACCACTTCAATCTCAAAACACTCAACGTGTTTGCCATGGAGAACAGGACCCTGAAAACAGCTATCAGTTCTCTGTAAGTAGAGCTCTCCGTCGCTTCGTCAGCTGACCATTCCCCGCAACACACCCTTTCAGGTGTCTCCACACAATATCCTCCAAACCCAGTACTACTAGCATCAGAATAAACTACCTTATTGCACTGAGGTGAAAACTGTAAAATTCTGATTTACTACACCAAGGTCTAATTTGACTGCATGCTTTCACACACATTTTCTGATTCTAAGAAAAAGCACTTGAAATAACCATGCTAATATAATTTGTCATTAGTTGCGTTACACTTCCCAACACATGAGACATAGTATAATCCGACCGACATAGCCAGACCTCTGCTCACTTTCGTGCGAATATAATGTCAGATCTCTTAGCACTTGCTAATCTAATATCAAGAACTTTGATTTCCCCAATACTAATATCTATTTCGATGCCTATAAATGCCAGACTCTGTACCTACATGTACGACCAAATAGTATTCTCATATATTTACATAAAACCTGACTTAGCAATATCATCTTTGATCTCAGCACCCTGATGCTCCAATCTATCTATGTTACTGCAGTACCACAGACCGTCATCCAATTACATCGAACCATTCTTTGATTAATTGCCAAGTCAATTTTGCAAAAAAAAATATGAAGTGCTAATGATAACCCAAATGGAAGAACTAAGAATCAAAAATAAATCTGCTGATCTTGAATTTTCCATGAAAAACCTCAATAATCCGTATGAGGATAATAGATATCTAGATGTTGATTAGCTGAATCAAATTTAATCAACCAACCACACAGTTTCATAAACATAAGAGCCGTTCTCAAATGTCCGTAACTACCAGACTGCTTACAGACATGTTTGTTTACTTCTCGTACATCTAAAATCAATCTATTTTTTTCACTGCTATGCACTGCTTCTGTTTAAGGGTTATCAACAATTGGTTGTTTGCTACACCTTTTAATCAAACGCATCTTTTTCAATTCAAGAATAGCTTTTTAACAAAAAACTTATTTTTCAATGGTGAAAGCTGTTATCTTTCCTCATCCCACAGGGTGTTGCTATAAACGGAAATTTATAACCATTTTTATCAAGTCTAGAATAAAAAATGAATACCCTACTTCTTCCCAAAAACTTAAATTGGTTCTTAACCTACTTTTCACGGGTATGAATTTCTGATTTTGCTCATGTTCATAATTATGCAACTCTTGATTGAAACTAACGCACTCATACATGTACCGGGTACTTATCTATTTTTCAATGCTTCCGCCTTCTATCCCATTCCAGATGTTCCCTTATCTCTGGGGTTGGACTCTGGTAGAATAACTTTCCCCTCTGTAAGTTGGTCACTCAAGCATGAAATGGCCCTTTCCTCAACAAGCTAAGCAAAGTCACGACCCGCTGCTGCGATAAAGACTTCTCCGCTGAGAAGTATCGCCCACCACACCTATCGGTCGGTCTGCTGATATAACCTTATTTTTTTGGCTCCCTTTTTGTTTTCTTTTATTTTCTTTGTAGCTCTCTCGCTCTCAGAATCACAAGCAAGAGGATTAACAGTATGTTCCTTAACAGTGTCGAAAGTGTCAGCAATTCTGATAAGTTTGTTTCTCTTGCCAAGACTGTAAGGCACTGTCAGTTTGTTCACCACAATAATCTTATTTTCAAATACTGTTGAGTCAAATTTCTGGTGATTACCTTCTATTTTCCAAGATAAATATTGTCGACTTTCAGTTTTTACCGGCTTCGGCATTAAATGTAGACAGTCTATGGTCGAAATAGTCTTTCGTCTCTTTCTTTTTACTTTCCATTTTTTTCATTACATCAGCCAAGGTAAAGTGTTCGCCTCCACTGGACTCATCAACCATGTCGTCTACGGAGTCGTAATCATAAGCGTGTTAACAGTACCGTGTCAATCGCCTAAATGACACGAAAACTCCCCTACATCAATCCCGCCCTCTTCTGGCGTGTCATAACCAGAGAGAAATTAATTTCACTTTAATTCCTCTCGTCAACCGATTGAAATTATATTTCTATTGACTCGCTACATCGAGCTGGACGTGACGCAGTTAAGGTGGTACAGGACAAAAGATTTGTGCCAGTGGTGGATTTAGGAGGGTCGGTGGGGGCGGGGGGGGGGGGGGGGGGGAGTTTCGACCCCGACTGAATTTTTATAAATATAATGTACATTTTTTTTTAGAAAATCGAACTCCCCTACACTCGATAAAGTCAGGTTTGCTTATTTCTCAAATTCGTTCCAAGGGTTCGTTACTACTCCACTCGTTTAATTCAATAGATCAGGTGATGGTCGTCGGCGTAACACTGATTACTGTCTCATAAACAAAGGTGGCTGACCGTGATTCTTACTTCGCGTTAAAGGGTAGGTACTTTAATATTTATAAAACTTAAGTTTAAAGCTTAAATGCACAAACTATGACACAAATGCCAGATATGTAATTAACCTGTGTCCACCGAGGTCCATTGGTAGTTGCAGTGGCGGATTTGGAGGGGGGGTCAGGGGGTCCTGACCTCCTCCCCTTCAGTTTCTAAAAATAATCACACCGATGGTCCCCTTATGAAATAAGTATTTTCTCTAGCCGAATCATAGTTCTAAAAAGTACCAAATAGCACCGTTCGCCCTCTAAGATAAGGGTCGGTTTTGCATCCGTGGACCCCCCTTCAAATAATCCTGGTCCCGCCCCTGGGTTGGTCGCCCTTGTAACCTACAGCAGGTAAGTGATTCTTGCTATTGTCTGTTTTTGATAATCGCCTAAGATATCAATCAAGTTGTTGTATTTGTAGCGGCAAAAGGTTTCAATCTAACGCTCTTAATGGCTAAAATTAATCTGCAAACCACGTGCACTTAGAGCAACTGGAAATTTTAAAAGGTGGCGATTTTATAATGAGCCGCGCAACTTTTATATCTCCAAAACTAGCAGAGATATGCCCATAATCACTATTGAACTTGAATAGGCAGTCATATGCTGACAATCTGTGATCTTGAAATTGAGCTTTGACCTACTTTTTGCCATGAACTGCACTTCACAAATTTGAATTTAAACTTTTACTTTTCCTCATGATTTTGTTTTAAATGGTAATTTTCAACAAAACTATTTAGAACTTTTGCTTACTGCATGTAGAGCTTGTCAAGCACAACACTGGAGGTGGTGTCCCTTTTTTCACTTTTCTATACGAATGAGCTTACTCCAGCTGGTGGTACAATACCCTCAGGCGGTATCACCTCTCTGATCCTCTAGTTTTCATGGTTTTTCAAATTCATGCTTCATTTGACAAGATAAAGTGGCGTAATAAACAAAGCATTTTGTCCTGTCACACAAGTATGTTATTGCTTTTTAACCTCATTCACGGATCGTTGTGGAAATGAAATTAGGGGGTGTGAAAAATACATGGTTACCTAGAAATTCAGTGTTCAGACCAGGCTTTCACTTACTGCCTACCAGCTTGCTGCTTACTTTTTTTGTTTTTCTTACATTTTAGTTAAACATGTTTCAAACAACAAAAGCTCTAGATATTATAAAGGTTTGACAAACATTTTATTTCGAAACTTGTACATGTACCAGTTAAGTTTCCGTTTTGCTGATTATGTGACCATCTCCATAAATAGAATAGGCCTGCATTGGTGCACATGGACGCGGTCGCAAATTACAGTGGAATGCTTTTTTTTCCGAACAAAATTAATACACATTGCTAAGTTTAACTAGAAAAGCAAATATATAAATGGGCATTCAAGGTGTGTTTACATTATCGCTAGTAGAGTCCGAATTACTGGTTGCCTATGTGTGGACGAAAACCGCAGTGAGCCATCCTGAAGTATGTATAATTTCTTTATTTAGTATTCTTTACTGAGAAATGGACCATGTAATGCTAAATGCCATCGAACTCCTTTAGATTTTTTCCTTCAGCTGCCTTCAAATAGTGCCTCTACCCCCTACATCTAAACAGCCATACCCGAGTATGTCGTGAGATCATCTTAGATGTAGTCTGACAAGCGACTTTGCGGCATAAATCTTGCATTACTAATCATCATGCATCGTTATTTTATTTGATTTAATTTTAATGAATATTAATTCAATTAATTTATTCAATGTTAAAAATGAACCGTTCCGTCCACGTAGAAGCGGGGTCAATAAAAACTAACCACCTAGTCTTCGAAATCCTGGATTCGCCCCTGAGAGCTGTTCGTTATTGATTTCTTAATAACGATCTTGCTGCATACTGGCAATAAACACAATCGGATTTGTCATCTATTTTTAAGGATTTATGATGTTACATTCAAGTTGTAATTTTTTCTGTCCTAGATTTCTATTACAAACAGAACCGTAAAGAAAAAACAGTAATTTAAGCGCATTATACTGTAGGTGTTCAGTCACTGAACCACTGAGTGTTCAGTCACTGAACCACTGAGTAGTTCCTACAATCGCCCAAGGACAGCGTAAATTGTAGAATCTCACATTTCCAGGAGGACAAAGGCGGCAATTTCTCGCTTAAACAATGTTTTTTTGTTGTTGTTGTTTCAATTTCTTTTACGAATAGAGTGGCCCCTGAAGAAAAGATTATGTCGTCTTTGCTATCTTCTGTTAAAAACATAATTTTAGTAAAATAATTAATAAACAAATCAAGAAGAAGATGCACATATTGTATACAGTAACCACTGTTGAAGAACGAAGTGAAGTATACAGATATTTCTTAATAATCACAAAGCCGAGCTGCATACATATTAGATCGACTATGTACTTTGTTACTAAGCAGACCAACTTTGGTAATTCCCTTATTTTTCCACAATATTTCTACTGAAATGTGTCACTTTTGGGTCCCAAGAGGGTGGTGCACTTTCGGAAAAATAGTATTTCGAGAGTTTTTAGATCAATCATTGTGTTTTGTTGGTAGCAGTTTTAACCAATTGCAAAGGCTGTGAGAGAGTATCGTGGCAGGAGCTTTAAGATGCGGGTGAGGTCGATGGAGTGTAAGGGGTAGTATAGGCCTATCGGTGCGAGGGAGTAATGGTGTGGAGGAGTATCAGTGCTGAGACGGAAAGGGATCATTCACAATAATTGTCTAAACATATCAACATCTCATCATTAAATCCCCAAATTGCATCTTTATAGTACTTCAAAAAGGTCCTCAGGGGTTTGAGGTTGGGGAGGGGGATGGAAAAATATTTTTTTAATTCACAAGAAATATTTAAAAAAAAAACAATTTACCTGTGGATGGCTAGAAAAAACAAAACACACCTTCCTGACATCATTATTTTAATTATTTTAAAAAGACCCAAATTTCATCTTTATATTATTTCAAAAAGCTCCCCAGGGGCTTGAGAGTGGGAGCTGGAATTTCATCCCGTGGGAGTTCCAAGTCTCACGAAGAAAATGCTAATATGTGAAAAAAATATTTTGAAAATAATAATAATAATAAATAATAATAATGATGATAATTAAATAAATAAATAACTCTCAGAAAAAGAATGCAATCAGTTCAGTTTTCTAACTCAAGCTGTATTTCAGTCCAATTTACCTTTTCTGTAAGATTGAGATCCATGAGTAACATGGTTTTACTTAAATTGTCATCAGTGTTCAAAATGGGGTTTCTTTAACTTTGACAAAATCAGCCCAGATCATCATGTGAAATGTGATTTATGTGAAATGTGTTCAAAATAAGCATTAAAACCTGTCTTTATAGATATTGATGTTTGCTTTTAAAATCTCATTTGAGGCAGGAGTGGGGCATCCAGACAAAGTTGTTCATTTAACTAATATGCTGACAAAATCACATTACCTCATAAAGACCCAAAATAACAACATTGTGCTTTTAACCCAAAACTTGGGAAATCTGCCAAATTTGCGTAAGCACCCTCAAGTGGAAATAGCAAAATAAATAAATAAATAAATAAATAAATAAATAATGATAATAATGATAATAATTAATCAATGAATGTTCATTCATTTCTCATTATTGCCAAAAATACAAAATGCACACTCAAAGTTAATTAAGCCTTCTCTAATAATTGCAATAGTCGTTTTTCTAATTTCCAAAAAGAGATTTCAACATGATTTTAATGCATGGACTTATGGCTGTTTTTTCTTTTTAACTTCCAGATTAAGCTGCTGGTTTGTACTTTCTATACCAAGGGTTTGAAGACCCACTATGCAAGTACCAGAACCTGCTATAGACAGTTGTCTTGGAGCCTCCAGAACACTTGCAATCCATACCCCTATCATCAAGAGGTCATTTCTTCGATGACATGCTGCGGCGTGGGGCGAGTACCTTAAAGACTTTGATGCTTTTGGACCTTTAATATATTGTCCATACTGACTTACATCATACTAGTCCTTGGAAGGCTTGGAATACTTGATTTGACCCTTTGACACCGGTTTGCAAAGCTAAGACCATTTCTGCTTAATTTGACTGATGACTTGTAAAGTAGTGCTCTTCAAACTCTTTGGTGCTCCTGTGCTGTAAGTAACAGGATTCGTTTGATAGCACAGGCAAGGTGTCTCGGGAACAGTAATGGCTGCTGAAATTGCTGGAATAAAAAAGACAGACAAACTGAAAACTTTTGTTCTAAGTTTTAAAAAACTGATACGGTAATTATTTTTAAAAAGGACTATGTATATAGAAAGGCTATGGAAGCGTGTAAGGGTCACAACACCAACATCAAAAACAAAACTCACAACACCAACACCAAAAACAAACTTCACAACACCAACAACTTGGTGTTGTGAAGTTTGTTTTTGGTGTTGGTGTTGTGAGTTTTGTTTTTGGTGTTGGTGTTGTGAAGTTTGTTTTTGGTGTTGGTGTTGTGAGTTTTGTTTTTGGTGTTGGTGATGTGAGTTTTGTTTTTGGTGTTGGTGTTGTGAAGTTTGTTTTTGGTGTTGGTGTTGTGAATTTTGTTTTTGGTGTTGGTGTTGTGACCCTTACACGCTTCCATAAAAGGCATCATAAAATTCGATAAATTAAAGATAAAATAATAATATAGCAGGAATCTGTATAAATAGTTTTTGCTCTATTTATTCCATAATGTTGACACCACCACTCTTCCCGCATTTTATGCTTACTACAAATGACCAAACACACCAACCTGACACTATAATGAAAAAAAAAATTTTTTTTCATCCCTACCTGGCCAAAATTGAAGAAATCTCACATGGCTGGCAATTATGAAAATCACTCAAAATAAAAAAAAAATGTCATGAAAATCATCTATCACACCTATCATTCATAAAAAATGTGGAAATACGCCAGGGTCACTTCATCAAGGCCCCCCAATTCTATCTTTAAAAATGATCCAAAAATAAGCTCCGAGATCTGAATCGGAGAGTGGGGGAGACAGAGTTATTGTTCTATGTCTTCCTAAATGTTGACACCACCACTCTTCCAGCACTTTATTCTTACTACAAATGACCAAACACACCTACCTGACACTATAATGAAGAAAAAAAATTTTCATCCCTACCTGGCCAAAATTGAAGAAATCTCACAGTGCCGGCACTGTTCAAAATCACTCAAAATCACCAAAAATCGACCCGTCTCCGATTTTTCCAAAAAGTGACGAAAATCAATCTACCACACCTGTCATTCATAAAAAATGTGGAAACGCGCCCGGGTCACTTCATCAAGGCCCCCAATTCTAGCTTTAAAGATGATCCAAAAATAAGCTCTGAGAACAGAATCTGAGAGGGGGGGGGGGAGACAGAGTTTTTGCTCTATTTTTTCCTTAATGTTGACACCACCACTCTTCCAGCACTTTATTCTTACTACAAATGACCGAACACACCTACCTGACACTATAATGAAGAAAAAAAATATTCATCCCTACCTGGCCAAAATTGAAGAACTCTCACAGTGCCGGCACTGTTCAAAATCACTCAAAATCACCAAAAATCGACCCGTCTCCGATTTTTCCAAAAAGTGACGAAAATCAATCTACCACACCTGTCATTCATAAAAAATGTGGAAACGCGCCCGGGTCACTTCATCAAGGCTCCCAATTCTAGCTTTAAAAATGATCCAAAAATAAGCTCTGAGAACAGAATCTGAGAGGGGGGGGGGAGACAGAGTTTTTGCTCTATTTCTTCCTTAATGTTGACACCACCACTCTTCCAGCACTTTATTCTTACTACAAATGACCGAACACACCTACCTGACGCTATAATGAAGAAAAAAAATTTTCATCCCTACTTGGCCAAAATTGAAGAAATCTCACAGTGCCGGCACGGTTCAAAATCAGTCAAAATCAGCAAAAATCGACCCGTCTCTGATTTTTCCAAAAAGTGACGAAAATCAATCTACCACACCTGTCATTCATAAAAAATGTGGAAACGCGCCCGGGTCACTTCATCAAGGCCCCCAATTCTAGCTTTAAAGATGATCCAAAAATAAGCTCTGAGAACAGAGTCTGAGAGGGGGGGGGGAGACAGAGTTTTTGCTCTATTTCTTCCTTAATGTTGACACCACCACTCTTCCAGCACTTTATTCTTACTACAAATGACGGAACACACCTTCCTGACACTATAATGAAGAAACAAAATTTTCATCCCAACCTGGCCAAAATTGAAGAACTCTCACAGTGCTGGCACTGTTCAAAATCACTCAAAATCACCAAAAATCGACCCGTCTCCGATTTTTCTAAAAAGTGACGAAAATCAATCTACCACACCTGTCATTCATAAAAAATGTGGAAACGCGCCCAGGTCACTTCATCAAGGCCCCCAATTCTAGCTTTAAAGATGATCCAAAAATAAGCTCTGAGAACAGAATCTGAGAGGGGGGGGGAGGGAGACAGAGTTTTTCCTCTATTTCTTCCTTAATGTTGACACCACCACTCTTCCAGCACTTTATTCTTACTACAAATGACCGAACACACCTACCTGACACTATAATGAAGAAAAAAAATTTTCATCCCTACCTGGCCAAAATTGAAGAACTCTCACAGTGCCGGCACTGTTCAAAATCACTCAAAATCACCAAAAATCGACCCGTCTCCGATTTTTCCAAAAAGTGACGAAAATCAATCTACCACACCTGTCATTCATAAAAAATGTGGAAATGCGCCCGGGTCACTTCATCAAGGCCCCCAATTCTAGCTTTAAAGATCATCCAAAAATAAGCTCTGAGAACAGAATCTGAGAGGGGGGGGGGAGACAAAGTTTTTGCTCTATTTCTTCCTTAATGTTGACACAACCACTCTTCCAGCACTTTATTCTTACTACAAATGACCGAACACACCTACCTGACACTATAATGAAGAAAAAAAATTTTCATCCCTACCTGGCCAAAATTGAAGAACTCTCACAGTGCCGACACTGTTCAAAATCACTCAAAATCACCAAAAATCGACCCGTCTCCGATTTTTCCAAAAAGTGACGAAAATCAATCTAGATCTACCACACCTGTCATTCATAAAAAATGTGGAAACGCACCCGGGTCACTTCATCAAGGCCCCCAATTCTAGCTTTAAAGATTATCCAAAAATAAGCTCTGAGAACAGAATCTGAGAGGGGGGGGGAGACATAGTTTTTGCTCTATTTCTTCCTTAATGTTGACACCACCACTCTTCCAGCACTTTATTCTTACTACAAATGACCGAACACACCTACCTGACACTATAATGAAGAAAAAAAATTTTCATCCCTACCTGGCCAAAATTGAAGAACTCTCACAGTGCCGGCACTGTTCAAAATCACTCAAAATCACCAAAAATCGACCCGTCTCCGATTTTTCCAAAAAGTGACGAAAATCAATCTATCACACCTGTCATTCATAAAAAATGTGGAAACGCGCCCGGGTCACTTCATCAAGGCCCCCAATTCTAGCTTTAAAGATGATCCAAAAATAAGCTCTGAGAACAGAATCTGAGAGGGGGGGGGGGGAGACAGAGTTTTTGCTCTATTTCTTCCTTAATGTTGACACCACCACTCTTCCAGCACTTTATTCTTACTACAAATGACCGAACACACCTACCTGACAATATAATGAAGAAAAAAAATTTTCATCCCTACCTGGCCAAAATCGAAGAAATCTCACAGTACCGGCACTGTTCAAAATCACTCAAAATCACCAAAAATCGACCCGTCTCCGATTTTTCCAAAAAGTGACGAAAATCAATCTACCACACCTGTCATTCATAAAAAATGTGGAAACGCACCCGGGTCACTTCATCAAGGCCCCCAATTCTAGCTTTAAAGATGATCCAAAAATAAGCTCTGAGAACAGAATCTGAGAGGGGGGGGGGGGGGAGACAGAGTTTTTGCTCTATTTCTTCCTTAATGTTGACACCACCACTCTTCCAGCACTTTATTCTTACTACAAATGACCGAACACAACTACCTGACACTATAATGAAGAAAAAAAATTTTCATCCCTACCTGGCCAAAATCGAAGAAATCTCACAGTGCCGGCACTGTTCAAAATCACTCAAAATCACCAAAAATCGACCCGTCTCCGATTTTTCCAAAAAGTGACGAAAATCAATCTACCGCACCTGTCATTCATAAAAAATGTGGAAACGCGCCCGGGTCACTTCATCAAGCCCCCAATTCTAGCTTTAAAGATGATCCAAAAATAAGCTCTGAGAACAGAATCTGAGAGGGGGGGGGGGGAGACAGAGTTTTTGCTCTATTTCTTCCTTAATGTTGACACCACCACTCTTCCAGCACTTTATTCTTACTACAAATGACCGAACACACCTACCTGACACTATAATGAAGAAAAAAAATTTTCATCCCTACCTGGCCAAAATTGAAGTACTCTCACAGTGCCGGCACTGTTCAAAATCACTCAAAATCACCAAAAATCGACCCGTCTCCGATTTTTCCAAAAAGTGACGAAAATCAATCTACCACACCTGTCATTCATAAAAAATGTGGAAACGCGCCCGGGTCACTTCATCAAGGCCCCCAATTCTAGCTTTAAAGATGATCCAAAAATAAGCTCTGAGAACAGAATCTGAGAGGGGGGGGGGGGAGACAGAGTTTTTGCTCTATTTCTTCCTTAATGTTGACACCACCACTCTTCCAGCACTTTATTCTTACTACAAATGACCGAACACACCTACCTGACACTATAATGAAGAAAAAAAATTTTTAATCCCTACCTGGCCAAAATTGAAGAACTCTCACAGTGCCGGCACTGTTCAAAATCACTCAAAATCACCAAAAATTGACCCGTCTCCGATTTTTCCAAAAAGTGACGAAAATCAATCTACCACACCTGTCATTCATAAAAAATGTGGAAACGCGCCCGGGTCACTTCATCAAGGCCCCCAATTCTAGCTTTAAAGATGATCCAAAAATAAGCTCTGAGAACAGAGTCTGAGAGGGGGGGGGGAGACAGAGTTTTTGCTCTATTTCTTCCTTAATGTTGACACCACCACTCTTCCAGCACTTTATTCTTACTACAAATGACGGAACACACCTACCTGACACTATAATGAAGAAACAAAATTTTCATCCCAACCTGGCCAAAATTGAAGAACTCTCACAGTGCCGGCACTGTTCAAAATCACTCAAAATCACCAAAAATCGACCCGTCTCCGATTTTTCCAAAAAGTGACGAAAATCAATCTACCACACCTGTCATTCATAAAAAATGTGGAAACGCGCCCAGGTCACTTCATCAAGGCCCCCAATTCTAGCTTTAAAGATGATCCAAAAATAAGCTCTGAGAACAGAATCTGAGAGGGGGGGGGAGGGAGACAGAGTTTTTCCTCTATTTCTTCCTTAATGTTGACACCACCACTCTTCCAGCACTTTATTCTTACTACAAATGACCGAACACACCTACCTGACACTATAATGAAGAAAAAAAATTTTCATCCCTACCTGGCCAAAATTGAAGAACTCTCACAGTGCCGGCACTGTTCAAAATCACTCAAAATCACCAAAAATCGACCCGTCTCCGATTTTTCCAAAAAGTGACGAAAATCAATCTACCACACCTGTCATTCATAAAAAATGTGGAAATGCGCCCGGGTCACTTCATCAAGGCCCCCAATTCTAGCTTTAAAGATCATCCAAAAATAAGCTCTGAGAACAGAATCTGAGAGGGGGGGGGGGAGACAAAGTTTTTGCTCTATTTCTTCCTTAATGTTGACACCACCACTCTTCCAGCACTTTATTCTTACTACAAATGACCGAACACACCTACCTGACACTATAATGAAGAAAAAAAATTTTCATCCCTACCTGGCCAAAATTGAAGAACTCTCACAGTGCCGACACTGTTCAAAATCACTCAAAATCACCAAAAATCGACCCGTCTCCGATTTTTCCAAAAAGTGACGAAAATCAATCTAGATCTACCACACCTGTCATTCATAAAAAATGTGGAAACGCACCCGGGTCACTTCATCAAGGCCCCCAATTCTAGCTTTAAAGATTATCCAAAAATAAGCTCTGAGAACAGAATCTGAGAGGGGGGGGGGGAGACATAGTTTTTGCTCTATTTCTTCCTTAATGTTGACACCACCACTCTTCCAGCACTTTATTCTTACTACAAATGACCGAACACACCTACCTGACACTATAATGAAGAAAAAAAATTTTCATCCCTACCTGGCCAAAATTGAAGAACTCTCACAGTGCCGACACTGTTCAAAATCACTCAAAATCACCAAAAATCGACCCGTCTCCGATTTTTCCAAAAAGTGACGAAAATCAATCTACCACACCTGTCATTCATAAAAAATGTGGAAACGCACCCGGGTCACTTCATCAAGGCCCCCAATTCTAGCTTTAAAGATTATCCAAAAATAAGCTCTGAGAACAGAATATGAGAGGGGGGGGGAGACATAGTTTTTGCTCTATTTCTTCCTTAATGTTGACACCACCACTCTTCCAGCACTTTATTCTTACTACAAATGACCGAACACACCTACCTGACACTATAATGAAGAAAAAAAATTTTCATCCCTACCTGGCCAAAATTGAAGAACTCTCACAGTGCCGGCACTGTTCAAAATCACTCAAAATCACCAAAAATCGACCCGTCTCCGATTTTTCCAAAAAGTGACGAAAATCAATCTATCACACCTGTCATTCATAAAAAATGTGGAAACGCGCCCGGGTCACTTCATCAAGGCCCCCAATTCTAGCTTTAAAGATGATCCAAAAATAAGCTCTGAGAACAGAATCTGAGAGGGGGGGGGGAGACAGAGTTTTTGCTCTATTTCTTCCTTAATGTTGACACCACCACTCTTCCAGCACTTTATTCTTACTACAAATGACCGAACACACCTACCTGACAATATAATGAAGAAAAAAAATTTTCATCCCTACCTGGCCAAAATCGAAGAAATCTCACAGTACCGGCACTGTTCAAAATCACTCAAAATCACCAAAAATCGACCCGTCTCCGATTTTTCCAAAAAGTGACGAAAATCAATCTACCACACCTGTCATTCATAAAAAATGTGGAAACGCACCCGGGTCACTTCATCAAGGCCCCCAATTCTAGCTTTAAAGATGATCCAAAAATAAGCTCTGAGAACAGAATCTGAGAGGGGGGGGGGGGGGAGACAGAGTTTTTGCTCTATTTCTTCCTTAATGTTGACACCACCACTCTTCCAGCACTTTATTCTTACTACAAATGACCGAACACAACTACCTGACACTATAATGAAGAAAAAAAATTTTCATCCCTACCTGGCCAAAATCGAAGAAATCTCACAGTGCCGGCACTGTTCAAAATCACTCAAAATCACCAAAAATCGACCCGTCTCCGATTTTTCCAAAAAGTGACGAAAATCAATCTACCGCACCTGTCATTCATAAAAAATGTGGAAACGCGCCCGGGTCACTTCATCAAGCCCCCAATTCTAGCTTTAAAGATGATCCAAAAATAAGCTCTGAGAACAGAATCTGAGAGGGGGGGGGGGGGAGACAGAGTTTTTGCTCTATTTCTTCCTTAATGTTGACACCACCACTCTTCCAGCACTTTATTCTTACTACAAATGACCGAACACACCTACCTGACACTATAATGAAGAAAAAAAATTTTCATCCCTACCTGGCCAAAATTGAAGAACTCTCACAGTGCCGGCACTGTTCAAAATCACTCAAAATCACCAAAAATCGACCCGTCTCCGATTTTTCCAAAAAGTGACGAAAATCAATCTACCACACCTGTCATTCATAAAAAATGTGGAAACGCGCCCGGGTCACTTCATCAAGGCCCCCAATTCTAGCTTTAAAGATGATCCAAAAATAAGCTCTGAGAACAGAATCTGAGAGGGGGGGGGGGGAGACAGAGTTTTTGCTCTATTTCTTCCTTAATGTTGACACCACCACTCTTCCAGCACTTTATTCTTACTACAAATGACCGAACACACCTACCTGACACTATAATGAAGAAAAAAAATTTTCATCCCTACCTGGCCAAAATTGAAGAACTCTCACAGTACCGGCACTGTTCAAAATCACTCAAAATCACCAAAAATCGACCCGTCTCCGATTTTTCCAAAAAGTGACGAAAATCAATCTACCACACCTGTCATTCATAAAAAATGTGGAAACGCACCCGGGTCACTTCATCAAGGCCCCCAATTCTAGCTTTAAAGATGATCCAAAAATAAGCTCTGAGAACAGAATCTGAGAGGGGGGGGGGGGAGACAGAGTTTTTGCTCTATTTCTTCCTTAATGTTGACACCACCACTCTTCCAGCACTTTATTCTTACTACAAATGACCGAACACACCTACCTGACAATATAATGAAGAAAAAAAATTTTCATCCCTACCTGGCCAAAATCGAAGAAATCTCACAGTACCGGCACTGTTCAAAATCACTCAAAATCACCAAAAATTGACCCGTCTCCGATTTTTCCAAAAAGTGACGAAAATCAATCTACCACACCTGTCATTCATAAAAAATGTGGAAACGCACCCGGGTCACTTCATCAAGGCCCCCAATTCTAGCTTTAAAGATGATCCAAAAATAAGCTCTGAGAACAGAATCTGAGAGGGGGGGGGGGGGAGACAGAGTTTTTGCTCTATTTCTTCCTTAATGTTGACACCACCACTCTTCCAGCACTTTATTCTTACTACAAATGACCGAACACAACTACCTGACACTATAATGAAGAAAAAAAATTTTCATCCCTACCTGGCCAAAATCGAAGAAATCTCACAGTGCCGGCACTGTTCAAAATCACTCAAAATCACCAAAAATCGACCCGTCTCCGATTTTTCCAAAAAGTGACGAAAATCAATCTACCGCACCTGTCATTCATAAAAAATGTGGAAACGCGCCCGGGTCACTTCATCAAGCCCCCAATTCTAGCTTTAAAGATGATCCAAAAATAAGCTCTGAGAACAGAATCTGAGAGGGGGGGGGGGGGAGACAGAGTTTTTGCTCTATTTCTTCCTTAATGTTGACACCACCACTCTTCCAGCACTTTATTCTTACTACAAATGACCGAACACACCTACCTGACACTATAATGAAGAAAAAAAATTTTCATCCCTACCTGGCCAAAATTGAAGAACTCTCACAGTGCCGGCACTGTTCAAAATCACTCAAAATCACCAAAAATCGACCCGTCTCCGATTTTTCCAAAAAGTGACGAAAATCAATCTACCACACCTGTCATTCATAAAAAATGTGGAAACGCGCCCGGGTCACTTCATCAAGGCCCCCAATTCTAGCTTTAAAGATGATCCAAAAATAAGCTCTGAGAACAGAATCTGAGAGGGGGGGGGGGGGGGAGACAGAGTTTTTGCTCTATTTCTTCCTTAATGTTGACACCACCACTCTTCCAGCACTTTATTCTTACTACAAATGACCGAACACACCTACCTGACACTATAATGAAGAAAAAAAATTTTCATCCCTACCTGGCCAAAATTGAAGAACTCTCACAGTGCCGGCACTGTTCAAAATCACTCAAAATCACCAAAAATTGACCCGTCTCCGATTTTTCCAAAAAGTGACGAAAATCAATCTACCACACCTGTCATTCATAAAAAATGTGGAAACGCGCCTGGGTCACTTCATCAAGGCCCCCAATTCTAGCTTTAAAGATGATCCAAAAATAAGCTCTGAGAACAGAATCTGAGAGGGGGGGGGAGACAGAGTTTTTGCTCTATTTCTTCCTTAATGTTGACACCACCACTCTTCCAGCACTTTATTCTTACTACAAATGACCGAACACACCTACCTGACGCTATAATGAAGAAAAAAATTTTTCATCCCTACCTGGCCAAAATTGAAGAAATCTCACAGTGCCGGCACGGTTCAAAATCAGTCAAAATCTGCAAAAATCGACCCGTCTCTGATTTTTCCAAAAAGTGACGAAAATCAATCTACCACACCTGTCATTCATAAAAAATGTGGAAACGCGCCCAGGTCACTTCATCAAGGCCCCCAATTCTAGCTTTAAAGATGATCCAAAAATAAGCTCTGAGAACAGAGTCTGAGAGGGGGGGGGGGGGAGACAGAGTTTTTGCTCTATTTCTTCCTTAATGTTGACACCACCACTCTTCCAGCACTTTATTCTTACTACAAATGACGGAACACACCTACCTGACACTATAATGAAGAAACAAAATTTTCATCCCAACCTGGCCAAAATTGAAGAACTCTCACAGTGCCGGCACTGTTCAAAATCACTCAAAATCACCAAAAATCGACCCGTCTCCGATTTTTCCAAAAAGTGACGAAAATCAATCTACCACACCTGTCATTCATAAAAAATGTGGAAACGCGCCCAGGTCACTTCATCAAGGCCCCCAATTCTAGCTTTAAAGATGATCCAAAAATAAGCTCTGAGAACAGAATCTGAGAGGGGGGGGAGGGAGACAGAGTTTTTCCTCTATTTCTTCCTTAATGTTGACACCACCACTCTTCCAGCACTTTATTCTTACTACAAATGACCGAACACACCTACCTGACACTATAATGAAGAAAAAAAATTTTCATCCCTACCTGGCCAAAATTGAAGAACTCTCACAGTGCCGGCACTGTTCAAAATCACTCAAAATCACCAAAAATCGACCCGTCTCCGATTTTTCCAAAAAGTGACGAAAATCAATCTACCACACCTGTCATTCATAAAAAATGTGGAAATGCGCCCGGGTCACTTCATCAAGGCCCCCAATTCTAGCTTTAAAGATGATCCAAAAATAAGCTCTGAGAACAGAATCTGAGAGGGGGGGGGGGGGAGACAAAGTTTTTGCTCTATTTCTTCCTTAATGTTGACACCACCACTCTTCCAGCACTTTATTCTTACTACAAATGACCGAACACACCTACCTGACACTATAATGAAGAAAAAAAATTTTTAATCCCTACCTGGCCAAAATTGAAGAACTCTCACAGTGCCGACACTGTTCAAAATCACTCAAAATCACCAAAAATCGACCCGTCTCCGATTTTTCCAAAAAGTGACGAAAATCAATCTAGATCTACCACACCTGTCATTCATAAAAAATGTGGAAACGCACCCGGGTCACTTCATCAAGGCCCCCAATTCTAGCTTTAAAGATTATCCAAAAATAAGCTCTGAGAACAGAATCTGAGAGGGGGGGGGGGAGACATAGTTTTTGCTCTATTTCTTCCTTAATGTTGACACCACCACTCTTCCAGCACTTTATTCTTACTACAAATGACCGAACACACCTACCTGACACTATAATGAAGAAAAAAAATTTTCATCCCTACCTGGCCAAAATTGAAGAACTCTCACAGTGCCGACACTGTTCAAAATCACTCAAAATCACCAAAAATCGACCCGTCTCCGATTTTTCCAAAAAGTGACGAAAATCAATCTACCACACCTGTCATTCATAAAAAATGTGGAAACGCACCCGGGTCACTTCATCAAGGCCCCCAATTCTAGCTTTAAAGATTATCCAAAAATAAGCTCTGAGAACAGGATCTGAGAGGGGGGGGGAGACATAGTTTTTGCTCTATTTCTTCCTTAATGTTGACACCACCACTCTTCCAGCACTTTATTCTTACTACAAATGACCGAACACACCTACCTGACACTATAATGAAGAAAAAAAATTTTCATCCCTACCTGGCCAAAATTGAAGAACTCTCACAGTGCCGGCACTGTTCAAAATCACTCAAAATCACCAAAAATCGACCCGTCTCCGATTTTTCCAAAAAGTGACGAAAATCAATCTATCACACCTGTCATTCATAAAAAATGTGGAAACGCGCCCGGGTCACTTCATCAAGGCCCCCAATTCTAGCTTTAAAGATGATCCAAAAATAAGCTCTGAGAACAGAATCTGAGAGGGGGGGGGGAGACAGAGTTTTTGCTCTATTTCTTCCTTAATGTTGACACCACCACTCTTCCAGCACTTTATTCTTACTACAAATGACCGAACACACCTACCTGACAATATAATGAAGAAAAAAAATTTTCATCCCTACCTGGCCAAAATCGAAGAAATCTCACAGTACCGGCACTGTTCAAAATCACTCAAAATCACCAAAAATCGACCCGTCTCCGATTTTTCCAAAAAGTGACGAAAATCAATCTACCACACCTGTCATTCATAAAAAATGTGGAAACGCACCCGGGTCACTTCATCAAGGCCCCCAATTCTAGCTTTAAAGATGATCCAAAAATAAGCTCTGAGAACAGAATCTGAGAGGGGGGGGGGGGGGGGGGAGACAGAGTTTTTGCTCTATTTCTTCCTTAATGTTGACTCCACCACTCTTCCAGCACTTTATTCTTACTACAAATGACCGAACACACCTACCTGACACTATAATGAAGAAAAAAAATTTTCATCCCTACCTGGCCAAAATCGAAGAAATCTCACAGTGCCGGCACTGTTCAAAATCACTCAAAATCACCAAAAATCGACCCGTCTCCGATTTTTCCAAAAAGTGACGAAAATCAATCTACCGCACCTGTCATTCATAAAAAATGTGGAAACGCGCCCGGGTCACTTCATCAAGGCCCCCAATTCTAGCTTTAAAGATGATCCAAAAATAAGCTCTGAGAACAGAATCTGAGAGGGGGGGGGGGGGAGACAGAGTTTTTGCTCTATTTCTTCCTTAATGTTGACACCACCACTCTTCCAGCACTTTATTCTTACTACAAATGACCGAACACACCTACCTGACACTATAATGAAGAAAAAAAATTTTCATCCCTACCTGGCCAAAATTGAAGGACTCTCACAGTGCCGGCACTGTTCAAAATCACTCAAAATCACCAAAAATCGACCCGTCTCCGATTTTTCCAAAAAGTGACGAAAATCAATCTACCACACCTGTCATTCATAAAAAATGTGGAAACGCGCCCGGGTCACTTCATCAAGGCCCCCAATTCTAGCTTTAAAGATGATCCAAAAATAAGCTCTGAGAACAGAATCTGAGAGGGGGGGGGGGGGGGAGACAGAGTTTTTGCTCTATTTCTTCCTTAATGTTGACACCACCACTCTTCCAGCACTTTATTCTTACTACAAATGACCGAACACACCTACCTGACACTATAATGAAGAAAAAAAATTTTCATCCCTACCTGGCCAAAATTGAAGAACTCTCACAGTGCCGGCACTGTTCAAAATCACTCAAAATCACCAAAAATTGACCCGTCTCCGATTTTTCCAAAAAGTGACGAAAATCAATCTACCACACCAGTCATTCATAAAAAATGTGGAAACGCGCCTGGGTCACTTCATCAAGGCCCCCAATTCTAGCTTTAAAGATGATCCAAAAATAAGCTCTGAGAACAGAATCTGAGAGGGGGGGGGGAGACAGAGTTTTTGCTCTATTTCTTCCTTAATGTTGACACCACCACTCTTCCAGCACTTTATTCTTACTACAAATGACCGAACACACCTACCTGACACTATAATGAAGAAAAAAAATTTTCATCCCTACCTGGCCAAAATTGAAGAACTCTCACAGTGCCGGCACTGTTCAAAATCACTCAAAATCACCAAAAATCGACCCGTCTCCGATTTTTCCAAAAAGTGACGAAAATCAATCTACCACACCTGTCATTCATAAAAAATGTGGAAATGCGCCCGGGTCACTTCATCAAGGCCCCCAATTCTAGCTTTAAAGATGATCCAAAAATAAGCTCTGAGAACAGAATCTGAGAGGGGGGGGGGAGACAGAGTTTTTGCTCTATTTCCTCCTTAATGTTGACACCACCACTCTTCCAGCACTTTATTCTTACTACAAATGACCGAACACACCTACCTGACACTATAATGAAGAAAAAAAAATTTCATCCCTACCTGGCCAAAATTGAAGAACTCTCACAGTGCCGGCACTGTTCAAAATCACTCAAAATCACCAAAAATCGACCCGTCTCCGATTTTTCCAAAAAGTGACGAAAATCAATCTATCACACCTGTCATTCATAAAAAATGTGGAAACGCGCCCGGGTCACTTCATCAAGGCCCCCAATTCTAGCTTTAAAGATGATCCAAAAATAAGCTCTGAGAACAGAATCTGAGAGGGGGGGGGGGAGACAGAGTTTTTGCATTATTTCTTCCTTAATGTTGACACCACCACTCTTCCAGCACTTTATTCTTACTACAAATGACCGAACACACCTACCTGACACTATAATGAAGAAAAAAAATTTTCATCCCTACCTGGCCAAAATCGAAGAAATCTCACAGTACCGGCACTGTTCAAAATCACTCAAAATCACCAAAAATCGACCCGTCTCCGATTTTTCCAAAAAGTGACGAAAATCAATCTACCACACCTGTCATTCATAAAAAATGTGGAAACGCGCCCGGGTCACTTCATCAAGGCCCCCAATTCTAGCTTTAAAGATGATCCAAAAATAAGCTTTGAGAACAGAATCTGAGAGGGGGGGGGGGGAGACAGAGTTTTTGCTCTATTTCTTCCTTAATGTTGACACCACCACTCTTCCAGCACTTTATTCTTACTACAAATGACCGAACACACCTACCTGACACTATAATGAAGAAAAAAAATTTTCATCCCTACCTGGCCAAAATTGAAGAACTCTCACAGTGCCGGCACTGTTCAAAATCACTCAAAATCACCAAAAATTGACCCGTCTCCGATTTTTCCAAAAAGTGACGAAAATCAATCTACCACACCTGTCATTCATAAAAAATGTGGAAACGCGCCTGGGTCACTTCATCAAGGCCCCCAATTCTAGCTTTAAAGATCATCCAAAAATAAGCTCTGAGAACAGAATCTGAGAGGGGGGGGGAGACAGAGTTTTTGCTCTATTTCTTCCTTAATGTTGACACCACCACTCTTCCAGCACTTTATTCTTACTACAAATGACCGAACACACCTACCTGACACTATAATGAAGAAAAAAATTTTCATCCCTACCTGGCCAAAATTGAAGAACTCTCACAGTGCCGGCACTGTTCAAAATCACTCAAAATCACCAAAAATCGACCCGTCTCCGATTTTTCCAAAAAGTGACGAAAATCAATCTACCACACCTGTCATTCATAAAAAATGTGGAAACGCGCCCGGGTCACTTCATCAAGGCCCCCAATTCTAGCTTTAAAGATGATCCAAAAATAAGCTCTGAGAACAGAATCTGAGAGGGGGGGGGGAGACAGAGTTTTTGCTCTATTTCTTCCTTAATGTTGACACCACCACTCTTCCAGCACTTTATTCTTACTACAAATGACCGAACACACCTACCTGACACTATAATGAAGAAAAAAAATTTTCATCCCTACCTGGCCAAAATCGAAGAAATCTCACAGTGCCGGCACTGTTCAAAATCACTCAAAATCACCAAAAATCGACCCGTCTCCGATTTTTCCAAAAAGTGACGAAAATCAATCTACCACACCTGTCATTCATAAAAAATGTGGAAACGCGCCCGGGTCACTTCATCAAGGCCCCCAATTCTAGCTTTAAAGATGATCCAAAAATAAGCTCTGAGAACAGAATCTGAGAGGGGGGGGGGGGGGAGACAGAGTTTTTGCTCTATTTCTTCCTTAATGTTGACACCACCACTCTTCCAGCACTTTATTCTTACTACAAATGACCGAACACACCTACCTGACACTATAATGAAGTAAAAAAATTTTCATCCCTACCTGGCCAAAATTGAAGAAATCTCACAGTGCCGGCACTGTTCAAAATCACTCAAAATCACCAAAAATCGACCCGTCTCCGATTTTTCCAAAAAGTGACGAAAATCAATCTACCACACCTGTCATTCATAAAAAATGTGGAAACGCGCCCGGTTCACTTCATCAAGGCCCCCAATTCTAGCTTTAAAGATGATCCAAAAATAAGCTCTGAGAACAGAATCTGAGAGGGGGGGGAGACAGAGTTTTTGCTCTATTTCATCCTTAATGTTGACACCACCACTCTTCCAGCACTTTATTCTTACTACAAATGACCGAACACACCTACCTGACACTATAATGAAGAAAAAAAAATTTCATCCCTACCTGGCCAAAATTGAAGAACTCTCACAGTGCCGGCACTGTTCAAAATCACTCAAAATCACCAAAAATCGACCCGTCTCCGATTTTTCCAAAAAGTGACGAAAATCAATCTACCACACCTGTCATTCATAAAAAATGTGGAAACGCGCCCGGGTCACTTCATCAAGGCCCCCAATTCTAGCTTTAAAGATGATCCAAAAATAAGCTCTGAGAACAGAATCTGAGAGGGGGGGGGGAGACAGAGTTTTTGCTCTATTTCATCCTTAATGTTGACACCACCACTCTTCCAGCACTTTATTCTTACTACAAATGACCGAACACACCTACCTGACACTATAATGAAGAAAAAAAATTTTCATCCCTACCTGGCCAAAATTGAAGAACTCTCACAGTGCCGGCACTGTTCAAAATCACTCAAAATCACCAAAAATCGACCCGTCTCCGATTTTTCCAAAAAGTGACGAAAATCAATCTACCACACCTGTCATTCATAAAAAATGTGGAAACGCGCCCGGGTCACTTCATCAAGGCCCCCAATTCTAGCTTTAAAGATGATCCAAAAATAAGCTCTGAGAACAGAATCTGAGAGGGGGGGGGAGACAGAGTTTTTGCTCTATTTCTTCCTTAATGTTGACACCACCACTCTTCCAGCACTTTATTCTTACTACAAATGACCGAACACACCTACCTGACACTATAATGAAGAAAAATAATTTTCATCCCTACCTGGCCAAAATTGAAGAACTCTCACAGTGCTGGCACTGTTCAAAATCACTCAAAATCACCAAAAATCGACCCGTCTCCGATTTTTCCAAAAAGTGACGAAAATCAATCTACCACACCTGTCATTCATAAAAAATGTGGAAACGGGCCCGGGTCACTTCATCAAGGCCCCCAATTCTAGCTTTAAAGATGATCCAAAAATAAGCTCTGAGAACAGAATCTGAAAGGGGGGGGGGGAGACAGAGTTTTTGCTCTATTTCTTCCTTAATGATGACACCACCACTCTTCCAGCACTTTATTCTTACTACGAAAGACCGAACACACCTACCTGACACTATAATGCAGAAAAAATTTTTCATCCCTACCTGGCCAAAATTGAAGAACTCTCACAGTGCCGGCACTGTTCAAAATCACTCAAAATCACCAAAAATCGACCCGTCTCCGATTTTTCCAAAAAGTGACGAAAATCAATCTACCACACCTGTCATTCATAAAAAATGTGGAAACGCGCCCGGGTCTCTTCATTAAGGCCCCCAATTCTAGCTTTAAAGATGATCCAAAAATAAGCTCTGAGAACAGAATCTGAGAGGGGGGGGGAGATAGAGTTTTTGCTCTATTTCTTCCTTAATGTTGACACCACCACTCTTCCAGCACTTTATTCTTACTACGAATGACCGAACACACCTACCTGACACTATAATGAAGAAAAAAAATTTTCATCCCTACCTGGCCAAAATTGAAGAACTCTCACAGTACCGGCACTGTTCAAAATCACTCAAAATCACCAAAAATCGACCCGTCTCCGATTTTTCCAAAAAGTGACGAAAATCAATCTACCATACCTGTCATTCATAAAAAATGTGGAAACGCGCCCGGGTCACTTCATCAAGGCCCCCAATTCTAGCTTTAAAAATGATCCAAAAATAAGCTCTGAGAACAGAATCTGAGAGGGGGGGGGAGACAGAGTTTTTGCTCTATTTCTTCCTTAATGTTGACACCACCACTCTTCCAGCACTTTATTCTTACTACAAATGACCGAACACACCTACCTGACACTATAATGAAGAAAAAAAATTTTCATCCCTACCTGGCCAAAATTGAAGAAATCTCACAGTGCCGGCACTGTTCAAAATCACTCAAAATCACCAAAAATCGACCCGTCTCCGATTTTTCCAAAAAGTGACGAAAATCAATCTACCACACCTGTCATTCATAAAAAATGTGGAAACGCGCCCGGGTCACTTCATCAAGGCCCCCAATTCTAGCTTTAAAGATGATCCAAAAATAAGCTCTGAGAACAGAATCTGAGAGGGGGGGGGGAGACAGAGTTTTTGCTCTATTTCTTCCTTAATGTTGACACCACCACTCTTCCAGCACTTTATTCTTACTACAAATGACCGAACACACCTACCTGACACTATAATGAAGAAAAAAAATTTTCATCCCTACCTGGCCAAAATTGAAGAACTCTCACAGTGCCCGCACTGTTCAAAATCACTCAAAATCACCAAAAATCGACCCGTCTCCGATTTTTCCAAAAAGTGACGAAAATCAATCTACCACACCTGTCATTCATAAAAAATGTGGAAACGCGCCCGGGTCACTTCAAAAAAGCCCCCAATTCTAGCTTTAAAGATGATCCAAAAATAAGCTCTGAGAACAGAATCTGAGAGGGGGGGGGGAGACAGAGTTTTGCTCTATTTCTTCCTTAATGTTGACACCACCACTCTTCCAGCACTTTATTCTTACTACAAATGACCGAACACACCTACCTGACACTATAATGAAGAAAAAAAATTTTCATCCCTACCTGGCCAAAATTGAAGAAATCTCACAGTGCCGGCACTGTTCAAAATCACTCAAAATCACCAAAAATCAACCCGTCTCCGATTTTTCCAAAAAGTGACGAAAAACAATCTACCACACCTGTCATTCATAAAAAATGTGGAAACGCGCCCGGGTCACTTCATCAAGGCCCCCAATTCTAGCTTTAAAGATGATCCAAAAATAAGCTCTGAGAACAGAATCTGAGAGGGGGGGGGGAAGACAGAGTTTTTGCTCTATTTCTTCCTTAATGTCGACACCACCACTCTTCCAGCACTTTATTCTTACTACAAATGACCGAACACACCTACCTGACACTATAATGAAGAAAAAAAATTTTCATCCCTACCTGGCCAAAATTGAAGAACTCTCACAGTGCCGGCACTGTTCAAAATCACTCAAAATCACCAAAAATCGACCCGTCTCCGATTTTTCCAAAAAGTGACGAAAATCAATCTACCACACCTGTCATTCATAAAAAATGTGGAAACGCGCCCGGGTCACTTCATCAAGGCCCCCAATTCTAGCTTTAAAGATGATCCAAAAATAAGCTCTGAGAACAGAATCTGAGAGGGGGGGGGAGACAGAGTTTTTGTTCTATTTCTTCCTTAATGTTGACACCACCACTCTTCCAGCACTTTATTCTTACTACAAATGACCGAACACACCTACCTGACACTATAATGAAGAAAAATAATTTTCATCCCTACCTGGCCAAAATTGAAGAACTCTCACAGTGCCGGCACTGTTCAAAATCACTCAAAATCACCAAAAATCGACCCGTCTCTGATTTTTCCAAAAAGTGACGAAAATCAATCTACCACACCTGTCATTCATAAAAAATGTGGAAACGCGCCCGGGTCACTTCATCAAGGCCCCCAATTCTAGCTTTAAAGATGATCCAAAAATAAGCTCTGAGAACAGAATCTGAGAGGGGGGGGGAGACAGAGTTTTTGCTCTATTTCTTCCTTAATGTTGACACCACCACTCTTCCAGCACTTTATTCTTACTACAAATGACCGAACACACCTACCTGACACTATAATGAAGAAAAAAAATTTTCATCCCTACCTGGCCAAAATTGAAGAAATCTCACAGTGCCGGCACTGTTCAAAATCACTCAAAATCACCAAAAATCAACCCGTCTCCGATTTTTCCAAAAAGTGACGAAAAACAATCTACCACACCTGTCATTCATAAAAAATGTGGAAACGCGCCCGGGTCACTTCATCAAGGCCCCCAATTCTAGCTTTAAAGATGATCCAAAAATAAGCTCTGAGAACAGAATCTGAGAGGGGGGGGGGGAAGACAGAGTTTTTGCTCTATTTCTTCCTTAATGTCGACACCACCACTCTTCCAGCACTTTATTCTTACTACAAATGACCGAACACACCTACCTGACACTATAATGAAGAAAAAAAATTTTCATCCCTACCTGGCCAAAATTGAAGAAATCTCACAGTGCCGGCACTGTTCAAAATCACTCAAAATCACCAAAAATCAACCCGTCTCCGATTTTTCCAAAAAGTGACGAAAAACAATCTACCACACCTGTCATTCATAAAAAATGTGGAAACGCGCCCGAGTCACTTCATCAAGGCCCCCAATTCTAGCTTTAAAGATGATCCAAAAATAAGCTCTGAGAACAGAATCTGAGAGGGGGGGGGGAGGACAGAGTTTTTGCTCTATTTCTTCCTGAAAAAAGTGACGAAAATCAATCTACCACACCTGTCATTCATAAAAAATGTGGAAACGCGCCCGGGTCACTTCATCAAGGCCCCCAATTCTAGCTTTAAAGATGATCCAAAAATAAGCTCTGAGAACAGAATCTGAGAGGGGGGGGGGAGACAGAGTTTTTGCTCTATTTCTTCCTTAATGTTGACACCACCACTCTTCCAGCACTTTATTCTTACTACAAATGACCGAACACACCTACCTGACACTATAATGAAAAAAAAAAATTTTCATCCCTACCTGGCCAAAATTGAAGAAATCTCACAGTGCCGGCACTGTTCAAAATCACTCAAAATCACCAAAAATCGACCCGTCTCCGATTTTTCCAAAAAGTGACGAAAATAAATCTACCACACCTGTCATTCATAAAAAATGTGGAAACGCGCCCGGGTCACTTCATCAAGGCCCCCAATTCTAGCTTTAAAGATGATCCAAAAACAAGCTCTGAGAACAGAATCTGAGAGGGGGGGGGGAGACAGTTTTTGCTCTATTTCTTCCTTAATGTTGACACCACCACTCTTCCAGCACTTTATTCTTACTACAAATGACCGAACACACATACCTGACACTATAATGAAGAAAAAAATTTTCATCCCTACCTGGCCAAAATTGAAGAAATCTCACAGTGCCGGCACTGTTCAAAATCACTCAAAATCACCAAAAATCGACCCGTCTCCGATTTTTCCAAAAAGTGACGAAAATCAATCTACCACACCTGTCATTCATAAAAAATGTGGAAACGCGCCCGGGTCACTTCATCAAGGCCCCCAATTCTAGCTTTAAAGATGATCCAAAAATAAGCTCTGAGAACAGAATCTGAGAGGGGGGGGGGGGAGACAGAGTTTTTGCTCTATTTCTTCCTTAATGTTGACACCACCACTCTTCCAGCACTTTATTCTTACTACAAATGACCGAACACACCTACCTGACACTATAATGAAAAAAAAAATTTTCATCCCTACCTGGCCAAAATTGAAGAAATCTCACAGTGCCGGCACTGTTCAAAATCACTCAAAATCACCAAAAATCGACCCGTCTCCGATTTTTCCAAAAAGTGACGAAAATAAATCTACCACACCTGTCATTCATAAAAAATGTGGAAACGCGCCCGGGTCACTTCATCAAGGCCCCCAATTCTAGCTTTAAAGATGATCCAAAAATAAGCTCTGAGAACAGAATCTGAGAGGGGGGGGGAGACAGTTTTTGCTCTATTTCTTCCTTAATGTTGACACCACCACTCTTCCAGCACTTTATTCTTAATACAAATGACCGAACACACCTACCTGACACTATAATGAAGAAAAAAAATTTTCATCCCTACCGGGCCAAAATTGAAGAAATTTCACAGTGCCGGCACTGTTCAAAATCACTCAAAATCACCAAAAATCGACCCGTCTCCGATTTTTCCAAAAAGTGACGAAAATCAATCTACCACACCTGTCATTCATAAAAAATGTGGAAACGCGCCCGGGTCACTTCATCAAGGCCCCCTATTCTAGCTTTAAAGATGATCCAAAAATAAGCTCTGAGAACAGAATCTGAGAGGGGGGGGGAGACAGAGTTTTTGCTCTATTTCTTCCTTAATGTTGACACCACCACTCTTCCAGCACTTTATTCTTACTACAAATGACCGAACACACCTACCTGACACTATAATGAAGAAAAAAAATTTTCATCCCTACCGGGCCAAAATTGAAGAAATCTCACAGTGCCGGCACTGTTCAAAATCACTCAAAATCACCAAAAATCGACCCGTCTCCGATTTTTCCAAAAAGTGACGAAAATCAATCTACCACACCTGTCATTCATAAAAAATGTGGAAACGCGCCCGGGTCACTTCATCAAGGCCCCCTATTCTAGCTTTAAAGATGATCCAAAAATAAGCTCTGAGAACAGAATCGGAGAGGGGGGGGGAGACAGAGTTTTTGCTCTATTTCTTCCTTAATGTTGACACCACCACTCTTCCAGCACTTTATTCTTACTACAAATGACCGAACACACCTACCTGACACTATAATGAAGAAAAAAAATTTTCATCCCTACCGGGCCAAAATTGAAGAAATCTCACAGTGCCGGCACTGTTCAAAATCACTCAAAATCACCAAAAATCGACCCGTCTCCGATTTTTCCAAAAAGTGACGAAAATCAATCTACCACACCTGTCATTCATAAAAAATGTGGAAACGCGCCCGGGTCACTTCATCAAGGCCCCCTATTCTAGCTTTAAAGATGATCCAAAAATAAGCTCTGAGAACAGAATCTGAGAGGGGGGGGAGACAGAGTTTTTGCTCTATTTCTTCCTTAATGTTGACACCACCACTCTTCCAGCACTTTATTCTTACTACAAATGACCGAATACACATACCTGACACTATAATGAAGAAAAAAAATTTTCATCCCTACCTGGCCAAAATTGAAGAAATCTCAGAGTGCCCGCACTGTTCAAAATCACTCAAAATCACCAAAAATCGACCCGTCTCCGATTTTTCCAAAAAGTGACGAAAATCAATCTACCACACCTGTCATTCATAAAAAATGTGGAAACGGGCCCGGGTCACTTCATCAAGGCCCCCAATTCTAGCTTTAAAGATGATCCAAAAATAAGCTCTGAGAACAGAATCTGAAAGGGGGGGGGGGGAGACAGAGTTTTTGCTCTATTTCTTCCTTAATGATGACACCACCACTCTTCCAGCACTTTATTCTTACTACGAAAGACCGAACACACCTACCTGACACTATAATGCAGAAAAAAATTTTCATCCCTACCTGGCCAAAATTGAAGAACTCTCACAGTGCCGGCACTGTTCAAAATCACTCAAAATCACCAAAAATCGACCCGTCTCCGATTTTTCCAAAAAGTGACGAAAATCAATCTACCACACCTGTCATTCATAAAAAATGTGGAAACGCGCCCGGGTCTCTTCATTAAGGCCCCCAATTCTAGCTTTAAAGATGATCCAAAAATAAGCTCTGAGAACAGAATCTGAGAGGGGGGGGGAGATAGAGTTTTTGCTCTATTTCTTCCTTAATGTTGACACCACCACTCTTCCAGCACTTTATTCTTACTACGAATGACCGAACACACCTACCTGACACTATAATGAAGAAAAAAAATTTTCATCCCTACCTGGCCAAAATTGAAGAACTCTCACAGTACCGGCACTGTTCAAAATCACTCAAAATCACCAAAAATCGACCCGTCTCCGATTTTTCCAAAAAGTGACGAAAATCAATCTACCATACCTGTCATTCATAAAAAATGTGGAAACGCGCCCGGGTCACTTCATCAAGGCCCCCAATTCTAGCTTTAAAAATGATCCAAAAATAAGCTCTGAGAACAGAATCTGAGAGGGGGGGGGAGACAGAGTTTTTGCTCTATTTCTTCCTTAATGTTGACACCACCACTCTTCCAGCACTTTATTCTTACTACAAATGACCGAACACACCTACCTGACACTATAATGAAGAAAAAAAATTTTCATCCCTACCTGGCCAAAATTGAAGAAATCTCACAGTGCCGGCACTGTTCAAAATCACTCAAAATCACCAAAAATCGACCCGTCTCCGATTTTTCCAAAAAGTGACGAAAATCAATCTACCACACCTGTCATTCATAAAAAATGTGGAAACGCGCCCGGGTCACTTCATCAAGGCCCCCAATTCTAGCTTTAAAGATGATCCAAAAATAAGCTCTGAGAACAGAATCTGAGAGGGGGGGGGGAAGACAGAGTTTTTGCTCTATTTCTTCCTTAATGTCGACACCACCACTCTTCCAGCACTTTATTCTTACTACAAATGACCGAACACACCTACCTGACACTATAATGAAGAAAAAAAATTTTCATCCCTACCTGGCCAAAATTGAAGAACTCTCACAGTGCCGGCACTGTTCAAAATCACTCAAAATCACCAAAAATCGACCCGTCTCCGATTTTTCCAAAAAGTGACGAAAATCAATCTACCACACCTGTCATTCATAAAAAATGTGGAAACGCGCCCGGGTCACTTCATCAAGGCCCCCAATTCTAGCTTTAAAGATGATCCAAAAATAAGCTCTGAGAACAGAATCTGAGAGGGGGGGGGAGACAGAGTTTTTGTTCTATTTCTTCCTTAATGTTGACACCACCACTCTTCCAGCACTTTATTCTTACTACAAATGACCGAACACACCTACCTGACACTATAATGAAGAAAAATAATTTTCATCCCTACCTGGCCAAAATTGAAGAACTCTCACAGTGCCGGCACTGTTCAAAATCACTCAAAATCACCAAAAATCGACCCGTCTCTGATTTTTCCAAAAAGTGACGAAAATCAATCTACCACACCTGTCATTCATAAAAAATGTGGAAACGCGCCCGGGTCACTTCATCAAGGCCCCCAATTCTAGCTTTAAAGATGATCCAAAAATAAGCTCTGAGAACAGAATCTGAGAGGGGGGGGGAGACAGAGTTTTTGCTCTATTTCTTCCTTAATGTTGACACCACCACTCTTCCAGCACTTTATTCTTACTACAAATGACCGAACACACCTACCTGACACTATAATGAAGAAAAAAAATTTTCATCCCTACCTGGCCAAAATTGAAGAAATCTCACAGTGCCGGCACTGTTCAAAATCACTCAAAATCACCAAAAATCAACCCGTCTCCGATTTTTCCAAAAAGTGACGAAAAACAATCTACCACACCTGTCATTCATAAAAAATGTGGAAACGCGCCCGGGTCACTTCATCAAGGCCCCCAATTCTAGCTTTAAAGATGATCCAAAAATAAGCTCTGAGAACAGAATCTGAGAGGGGGGGGGGGGAAGACAGAGTTTTTGCTCTATTTCTTCCTTAATGTCGACACCACCACTCTTCCAGCACTTTATTCTTACTACAAATGACCGAACACACCTACCTGACACTATAATGAAGAAAAAAAATTTTCATCCCTACCTGGCCAAAATTGAAGAAATCTCACAGTGCCGGCACTGTTCAAAATCACTCAAAATCACCAAAAATCAACCCGTCTCCGATTTTTCCAAAAAGTGACGAAAAACAATCTACCACACCTGTCATTCATAAAAAATGTGGAAACGCGCCCGGGTCACTTCATCAAGGCCCCCAATTCTAGCTTTAAAGATGATCCAAAAATAAGCTCTGAGAACAGAATCTGAGAGGGGGGGGGGAAGACAGAGTTTTTGCTCTATTTCTTCCTGAAAAAAGTGACGAAAATCAATCTACCACACCTGTCATTCATAAAAAATGTGGAAACGCGCCCGGGTCACTTCATCAAGGCCCCCAATTCTAGCTTTAAAGATGATCCAAAAATAAGCTCTGAGAACAGAATCTGAGAGGGGGGGGGGAGACAGAGTTTTTGCTCTATTTCTTCCTTAATGTTGACACCACCACTCTTCCAGCACTTTATTCTTACTACAAATGACCGAACACACCTACCTGACACTATAATGAAAAAAAAAAATTTTCATCCCTACCTGGCCAAAATTGAAGAAATCTCACAGTGCCGGCACTGTTCAAAATCACTCAAAATCACCAAAAATCGACCCGTCTCCGATTTTTCCAAAAAGTGACGAAAATAAATCTACCACACCTGTCATTCATAAAAAATGTGGAAACGCGCCCGGGTCACTTCATCAAGGCCCCCAATTCTAGCTTTAAAGATGATCCAAAAACAAGCTCTGAGAACAGAATCTGAGAGGGGGGGGGGAGACAGTTTTTGCTCTATTTCTTCCTTAATGTTGACACCACCACTCTTCCAGCACTTTATTCTTACTACAAATGACCGAACACACATACCTGACACTATAATGAAGAAAAAAATTTTCATCCCTACCTGGCCAAAATTGAAGAAATCTCACAGTGCCGGCACTGTTCAAAATCACTCAAAATCACCAAAAATCGACCCGTCTCCGATTTTTCCAAAAAGTGACGAAAATCAATCTACCACACCTGTCATTCATAAAAAATGTGGAAACGCGCCTGGGTCACTTCATCAAGGCCCCCAATTCTAGCTTTAAAGATGATCCAAAAATAAGCTCTGAGAACAGAATCTGAGAGGGGGGGGGGAGACAGAGTTTTTGCTCTATTTCTTCCTTAATGTTGACACCACCACTCTTCCAGCACTTTATTCTTACTACAAATGACCGAACACACCTACCTGACACTATAATGAAAAAAAAAATTTTCATCCCTACCTGGCCAAAATTGAAGAAATCTCACAGTGCCGGCACTGTTCAAAATCACTCAAAATCACCAAAAATCGACCCGTCTCCGATTTTTCCAAAAAGTGACGAAAATAAATCTACCACACCTGTCATTCATAAAAAATGTGGAAACGCGCCCGGGTCACTTCATCAAGGCCCCCAATTCTAGCTTTAAAGATGATCCAAAAATAAGCTCTGAGAACAGAATCTGAGAGGGGGGGGGAGACAGTTTTTGCTCTATTTCTTCCTTAATGTTGACACCACCACTCTTCCAGCACTTTATTCTTACTACAAATGACCGAACACACCTACCTGACACTATAATGAAGAAAAAAATTTTCATCCCTACCGGGCCAAAATTGAAGAAATTTCACAGTGCCGGCACTGTTCAAAATCACTCAAAATCACCAAAAATCGACCCGTCTCCGATTTTTCCAAAAAGTGACGAAAATCAATCTACCACACCTGTCATTCATAAAAAATGTGGAAACGCGCCCGGGTCACTTCATCAAGGCCCCCTATTCTAGCTTTAAAGATGATCCAAAAATAAGCTCTGAGAACAGAATCTGAGAGGGGGGGGGAGACAGAGTTTTTGCTCTATTTCTTCCTTAATGTTGACACCACCACTCTTCCAGCACTTTATTCTTACTACAAATGACCGAACACACCTACCTGACACTATAATGAAGAAAAAAAATTTTCATCCCTACCGGGCCAAAATTGAAGAAATCTCACAGTGCCGGCACTGTTCAAAATCACTCAAAATCACCAAAAATCGACCCGTCTCCGATTTTTCCAAAAAGTGACGAAAATCAATCTACCACACCTGTCATTCATAAAAAATGTGGAAACGCGCCCGGGTCACTTCATCAAGGCCCCCTATTCTAGCTTTAAAGATGATCCAAAAATAAGCTCTGAGAACAGAATCGGAGAGGGGGGGGGAGACAGAGTTTTTGCTCTATTTCTTCCTTAATGTTGACACCACCACTCTTCCAGCACTTTATTCTTACTACAAATGACCGAACACACCTACCTGACACTATAATGAAGAAAAAAAATTTTCATCCCTACCGGGCCAAAATTGAAGAAATCTCACAGTGCCGGCACTGTTCAAAATCACTCAAAATCACCAAAAATCGACCCGTCTCCGATTTTTCCAAAAAGTGACGAAAATCAATCTACCACACCTGTCATTCATAAAAAATGTGGAAACGCGCCCGGGTCACTTCATCAAGGCCCCCTATTCTAGCTTTAAAGATGATCCAAAAATAAGCTCTGAGAACAGAATCTGAGAGGGGGGGGAGACAGAGTTTTTGCTCTATTTCTTCCTTAATGTTGACACCACCACTCTTCCAGCACTTTATTCTTACTACAAATGACCGAACACACATACCTGACACTATAATGAAGAAAAAAAATTTTCATCCCTACCTGGCCAAAATTGAAGAAATCTCACAGTGCCCGCACTGTTCAAAATCACTCAAAATCACCAAAAATCGACCCGTCTCCGATTTTTCCAAAAAGTGACGAAAATAAATCTACCACACCTGTCATTCATAAAAAATGTGGAAACGCGCCCAGGTCACTTCATCAAGGCCCCCAATTCTAGCTTTAAAGATGATCCAAAAATAAGCTCTGAGAACAGAATCTGAGAGGGGGGGGGAGACAGAGTTTTTGCTCTATTTCTTCCTTAATGTTGACACCACCACTCTTCCAGCACTTTATTCTTACTACAAATGACCGAATACACATACCTGACACTATAATGAAGAAAAAAAATTTTCATCCCTACCTGGCCAAAATTGAAGAAATCTCACAGTGCCCGCACTGTTCAAAATCACTCAAAATCACCAAAAATCGACCCGTCTCCGATTTTTCCAAAAAGTGACGAAAATAAATCTACCACACCTGTCATTCATAAAAAATGTGGAAACGCGCCCAGGTCACTTCATCAAGGCCCCCAATTCTAGCTTTAAAGATGATCCAAAAATAAGCTCTGAGAACAGAATCTGAGAGGGGGGGGGGAGACAGAGTTTTTGCTCTATTTCTTCCTTAATGTTGACACCACCACTCTTCCAGCACTTTATTCTTACTACAAATGACCGAACACACCTACCTGACACTATAATGAAGAAAAATAATTTTCATCCCTACCTGGCCAAAATTGAAGAACTCTCACAGTGCTGGCACTGTTCAAAATCACTCAAAATCACCAAAAATCGACCCGTCTCCGATTTTTCCAAAAAGTGACGAAAATCAATCTACCACACCTGTCATTCATAAAAAATGTGGAAACGCGCCCGGGTCACTTCATCAAGGCCCCCAATTCTAGCTTTAAAGATGATCCAAAAATAAGCTCTGAGAACAGAATCTGAGAGGGGGGGGGAGACAAAGTTTTTGCTCTATTTCTTCCTTAATGTTGACACCACCACTCTTCCAGCACTTTATTCTTACTACAAATGACCGAACACACCTACCTGACACTATAATGAAGAAAAAAAATTTTCATCCCTACCTGGCCAAAATTGAAGAACTCTCACAGTGCCGGCACTGTTCAAAATCACTCAAAATCACCAAAAATCGACCCGTCTCCGATTTTTCCAAAAAGTGACGAAAATCAATCTACCACACCTGTCATTCATAAAAAATGTGGAAACGCACCCGGGTCACTTCATCAAGGCCCCCAATTCTAGCTTTAAAGATTATCCAAAAATAAGCTCTGAGAACAGAATCTGAGAGGGGGGGGAGACATAGTTTTTGCTCTATTTCTTCCTTAATGTTGACACCACCACTCTTCCAGCACTTTATTCTTACTACAAATGACCGAACACACCTACCTGACACTATAATGAAGAAAAAAAATTTTCATCCCTACCTGGCCAAAATTGAAGAAATCTCACAGTGCCGGCACTGTTCAAAATCACTCAAAATCACCAAAAATCGACCCGTCTCCGATTTTTCCAAAAAGTGACGAAAATCAATCTACCACACCTGTCATTCATAAAAAATGTGGAAACGCGCCCGGGTTACTTCATCAAGGCCCCCAATTCTAGCTTTAAAGATGATCCAAAAATAAGCTCTGAGAACAGAATCTGAGAGGGGGGGGGGAGACAGAGTTTTTGCTCTATTTCTTCCTTAATGTTGACACCACCACTCTTCCAGCACTTTATTCTTACTACAAATGACCGAACACACCTACCTGACACTATAATGAAGAAAAAAAATTTTCATCCCTACCTGGCCAAAATTGAAGAAATCTCACAGTGCCGGCACTGTTCAAAATCACTCAAAATCACCAAAAATCGACCCGTCTCTGATTTTTCCAAAAAGTGACGAAAATCAATCTACCACACCTGTCATTCATAAAAAAATGTGGAAACGCGCCCGGGTCACTTCATCAAGGCCCCCAATTCTAGCTTTAAAGATGATCCAAAAATAAGCTCTGAGAACAGAATCTGAGAGGGGGGGGGGGAGACAGAGTTTTTGCTCTATTTCTTCCTTAATGTTGACACCACCACTCTTCCAGCACTTTATTCTTACTACAAACGACCAAACACACCTACCTGACACTATAATGAAGAAAAAAAATTTTCATCCCTACCTGGCCAAAATTGAAGAAATCTCACAGTGCCGGCACTGTTCAAAATCACTCAAAATCACCAAAAATCGACCCGTCTCCGATTTTTCCAAAAAGTGACGAAAATCAATCTACCACACCTGTCATTCATAAAAAATGTGGAAACGTGCCCGGGTCACTTCATCAAGGCCCGCAATTCTAGCTTTAAAGATGATCCAAAAATAAGCTCTGAGAACAGAATCTGAGAGGGGGGGGGAGACAGAGTTTTTGCTCTATTTCTTCCTTAATGTGGACACCACCACTCTTCCAGCACTTTATTCTTACTACAAATGACCGAACACACCTACCTGACACTATAATGAAGAAAAAAAATTTTCATCCCTACCTGGCCAAAATTGAAGAAATCTCACAGTGCCGGCACTGTTCAAAATCACTCAAAATCAACAAAAATCGACCCGTCTCCGATTTTTCCAAAAAGTGACGAAAATCAATCTACCACACCTGTCATTCATAAAAAAATGTGGAAACGCGCCCGGGTCACTTCATCAAGGCCCCCAATTCTAGCTTTAAAGATGATCCAAAAATAAGCTCTGAGAACAGAATCTGAGAGGGGTGGGGGGAGACAGAGTTTTTGCTCTATTTCTTCCTTAATGTTGACACCACCACTCTTCCAGCACCTTATTCTACTACAAATGACCGAACACACCTACCTGACACTATAATGAAGAAAAAAAATTTTCATCCCTACCTGGCCAAAATTGAAGAAATCTCACAGTGCCGGCACTGTTCAAAATCACTCAAAATCACCAAAAATCGACCCGTCTCCGATTTTTCCAAAAAGTGACGAAAATCAATCTACCACACCTGTCATTCATAAAAAATGTGGAAACGCACCCGGGTCACTTCATCAAGGCCCCCAATTCTAGCTTTAAAGATGATCCAAAAATAAGCTCTGAGAACAGAATCTGAGAGGGGGGGGGGAGACAGAGTTTTTGCTCTATTTCTTCCTTAATGTTGACACCACCACTCTTCCAGCACTTTATTCTTACTACAAATGACCGAACACACCTACCTGACACTATAATGAAGAAAAAAAATTTTCATCCCTACCTGGCCAAAATTGAAGAAATCTCACAGTGCCGGCACTGTTCAAAATCACTCAAAATCACCAAAAATCGACCCGTCTCCGATTTTTCCAAAAAGTGACGAAAATCAATCTACCACACCTGTCATTCATAAAAAATGTGGAAACGCGCCCGGGTCACTTCATCAAGGCCCCCAATTCTAGCTTTAAAGATGATCCAAAAATAAGCTCTGAGAACAGAATCTGAGAGGGGGGGGGAGACAGAGTTTTTGCTCTATTTCTTCCTTAATGTTGACACCACCACTCTTCCAGCACTTTATTCTTACTACAAATGACCGAACACACCTACCTGACACTATAATAAAGAAAAAAAATTTTCATCCCTACCTGGCCAAAATTGAAGAACTCTCACAGTGCCGACACTGTTCAAAATCACTCAAAATCACCAAAAATCGACCCGTCTCCGATTTTTCCAAAAAGTGACGAAAATCAATCTACCACACCTGTCATTCATAAAAAATGTGGAAACGCACCCGGGTCACTTCATCAAGGCCCCCAATTCTAGCTTTAAAGATTATCCAAAAATAAGCTCTGAGAACAGAATCTGAAAGGGGGGGGGAGACAGTTTTTGCTCTATTTCTTCCTTAATGTTGACACCACCACTCTTCCAGCACTTTATTCTTACTACAAATGACCGAACACACCTACCTGACACTATAATGAAGAAAAAAAATTTTCATCCCTACCTGGCCAAAATTGAAGAAATCTCACAGTGCCGGCACTGTTCAAAATCACTCAAAATCACCAAAAATCGACCCGTCTCCGATTTTTCCAAAAAGTGACGAAAATCAATCTACAACACCTGTCATTCATAAAAAATGTGGAAACGCGCCCGGGTCACTTCATCAAGGCCCCCAATTCTAGCTTTAAAGATGATCCAAAAATAAGCTCTGAGAACAGAATCTGAGAGGGGGGGGGGGAGACAGAGTTTTTGCTCTATTTCTTCCTTAATGTTGACACCACCACTCTTCCAGCACTTTATTCTTACTACAAATGACCGAACACACCTACCTGACACTATAATAAAGAAAAAAAATTTTCATCCCTACCTGGCCAAAATTGAAGAAATCTCACAGTGCCGGCACTGTTCAAAATCACTCAAAATCACCAAAAATCGACCCGTCTCTGATTTTTCCAAAAAGTGACGAAAATCAATCTACCACACCTGTCATTCATAAAAAAATGTGGAAACGCGCCCGGGTCACTTCATCAAGGCCCCCAATTCTAGCTTTAAAGATGATCCAAAAATAAGCTCTGAGAACAGAATCTGAGAGGGGGGGGGGAGACAGAGTTTTTGCTCTATTTCTTCCTTAATGTTGACACCACCACTCTTCCAGCACTTTATTCTTACTACAAACGACCAAACACACCTACCTGACACTATAATGAAGAAAAAAAATTTTCATCCCTACCTGGCCAAAATTGAAGAAATCTCACAGTGCCGGCACTGTTCAAAATCACTCAAAATCACCAAAAATCGACCCGTCTCCGATTTTTCCAAAAAGTGACGAAAATCAATCTACCACACCTGTCATTCATAAAAAATGTGGAAACGTGCCCGGGTCACTTCATCAAGGCCCGCAATTCTAGCTTTAAAGATGATCCAAAAATAAGCTCTGAGAACAGAATCTGAAAGGGGGGGGGAGACATAGTTTTTGCTCTATTTCTTCCTTAATGTTGACACCACCACTCTTCCAGCACTTTATTCTTACTACAAATGACCGAACACACCTACCTGACAATATAATGAAGAAAAAAAATTTTCATCCCTACCTGGCCAAAATTGAAGAAATCTCACAGTGCCGGCACTGTTCAAAATCACTCAAAATCACCAAAAATCGACCCGTCTCCGATTTTTCCAAAAAGTGACGAAAATCAATCTACAACACCTGTCATTCATAAAAAATGTGGAAACGCGCCCGGGTCACTTCATCAAGGCCCCCAATTCTAGCTTTAAAGATGATCCAAAAATAAGCTCTGAGAACAGAATCTGAGAGGGGGGGGGGGAGACAGAGTTTTTGCTCTATTTCTTCCTTAATGTTGACACCACCACTCTTCCAGCACTTTATTCTTACTACAAATGACCGAACACACCTACCTGACACTATAATAAAGAAAAAAAATTTTCATCCCTACCTGGCCAAAATTGAAGAAATCTCACAGTGCCGGCACTGTTCAAAATCACTCAAAATCACCAAAAATCGACCCGTCTCTGATTTTTCCAAAAAGTGACGAAAATCAATCTACCACACCTGTCATTCATAAAAAAATGTGGAAACGCGCCCGGGTCACTTCATCAAGGCCCCCAATTCTAGCTTTAAAGATGATCCAAAAATAAGCTCTGAGAACAGAATCTGAGAGGGGGGGGGAGACAGAGTTTTTGCTCTATTTCTTCCTTAATGTTGACACCACCACTCTTCCAGCACTTTATTCTTACTACAAACGACCAAACACACCTACCTGACACTATAATGAAGAAAAAAAATTTTCATCCCTACCTGGCCAAAATTGAAGAAATCTCACAGTGCCGGCACTGTTCAAAATCACTCAAAATCACCAAAAATCGACCCGTCTCCGATTTTTCCAAAAAGTGACGAAAATCAATCTACCACACCTGTCATTCATAAAAAATGTGGAAACGTGCCCGGGTCACTTCATCAAGGCCCGCAATTCTAGCTTTAAAGATGATCCAAAAATAAGCTCTGAGAACAGAATCTGAGAGGGGGGGGGGAGACAGAGTTTTTGCTCTATTTCTTCCTTAATGTGGACACCACCACTCTTCCAGCACTTTATTCTTACTACAAATGACCGAACACACCTACCTGACACTATAATGAAGAAAAAAAATTTTCATCCCTACCTGGCCAAAATTGAAGAAATCTCACAGTGCCGGCACTGTTCAAAATCACTCAAAATCAACAAAAATCGACCCGTCTCCGATTTTTCCAAAAAGTGACGAAAATCAATCTACCACACCTGTCATTCATAAAAAATGTGGAAACGCACCCGGGTCACTTCATCAAGGCCCCCAATTCTAGCTTTAAAGATTATCCAAAAATAAGCTCTGAGAACAGAATCTGAAAGGGGGGGGGGAGACATAGTTTTTGCTCTATTTCTTCCTTAATGTTGACACCACCACTCTTCCAGCACTTTATTCTTACTACAAATGACCGAACACACCTACCTGACACTATAATGAAGAAAAAAAATTTTCATCCCTACCTGGCCAAAATTGAAGAAATCTCACAGTGCCGGCACTGTTCAAAATCACTCAAAATCACCAAAAATCGACCCGTCTCCGATTTTTCCAAAAAGTGACGAAAATCAATCTACAACACCTGTCATTCATAAAAAATGTGGAAACGCGCCCGGGTCACTTCATCAAGGCCCCCAATTCTAGCTTTAAAGATGATCCAAAAATAAGCTCTGAGAACAGAATCTGAGAGGGGGGGGGGGAGACAGAGTTTTTGCTCTATTTCTTCCTTAATGTTGACACCACCACTCTTCCAGCACTTTATTCTTACTACAAATGACCGAACACACCTACCTGACACTATAATAAAGAAAAAAAATTTTCATCCCTACCTGGCCAAAATTGAAGAAATCTCACAGTGCCGGCACTGTTCAAAATCACTCAAAATCACCAAAAATCGACCCGTCTCCGATTTTTCCAAAAAGTGACGAAAATCAATCTACCACACCTGTCATTCATAAAAAAATGTGGAAACGCGCCCGGGTCACTTCATCAAGGCCCCCAATTCTAGCTTTAAAGATGATCCAAAAATAAGCTCTGAGAACAGAATCTGAGAGGGGGGGGGGGAGACAGAGTTTTTGCTCTATTTATTCCTTAATGTTGACACCACCACTCTTCCAGCACTTTATTCTTACTACAAACGACCAAACACACCTACCTGACACTATAATGAAGAAAAAAAATTTTCATCCCTACCTGGCCAAAATTGAAGAAATCTCACAGTGCCGGCACTGTTCAAAATCACTCAAAATCACCAAAAATCGACCCGTCTCCGATTTTTCCAAAAAGTGACGAAAATCAATCTACCACACCTGTCATTCATAAAAAATGTGGAAACGTGCCCGGGTCACTTCATCAAGGCCCGCAATTCTAGCTTTAAAGATGATCCAAAAATAAGCTCTGAGAACAGAATCTGAAAGGGGGGGGGAGACATAGTTTTTGCTCTATTTCTTCCTTAATGTTGACACCACCACTCTTCCAGCACTTTATTCTTACTACAAATGACCGAACACACCTACCTGACACTATAATGAAGAAAAAAAATTTTCATCCCTACCTGGCCAAAATTGAAGAAATCTCACAGTGCCGGCACTGTTCAAAATCACTCAAAATCACCAAAAATCGACCCGTCTCCGATTTTTCCAAAAAGTGACGAAAATCAATCTACAACACCTGTCATTCATAAAAAATGTGGAAACGCGCCCGGGTCACTTCATCAAGGCCCCCAATTCTAGCTTTAAAGATGATCCAAAAATAAGCTCTGAGAACAGAATCTGAGAGGGGGGGGGGAGACAGAGTTTTTGCTCTATTTCTTCCTTAATGTTGACACCACCACTCTTCCAGCACTTTATTCTTACTACAAATGACCGAACACACCTACCTGACACTATAATGAAGAAAAAAAATTTTCATCCCTACCTGGCCAAAATTGAAGAAATCTCACAGTGCCGGCACTGTTCAAAATCACTCAAAATCACCAAAAATCGACCCGTCTCCGATTTTTCCAAAAAGTGACGAAAATCAATCTACCACACCTGTCATTCATAAAAAATGTGGAAACGCACCCGGGTCACTTCATCAAGGCCCCCAATTCTAGCTTTAAAGATGATCCAAAAATAAGCTCTGAGAACAGAATCTGAGAGGGGGGGGGGAGACAGAGTTTTTGCTCTATTTCTTCCTTAATGTTGACACCACCACTCTTCCAGCACTTTATTCTTACTACAAATGACCGAACACACCTACCTGACACTATAATGAAGAAAAAAAATTTTCATCCCTACCTGGCCAAAATTGAAGAAATCTCACAGTGCCGGCACTGTTCAAAATCACTCAAAATCACCAAAAATCGACCCGTCTCCGATTTTTCCAAAAAGTGACGAAAATCAATCTACCACACCTGTCATTCATAAAAAATGTGGAAACGCGCCCGGGTCACTTCATCAAGGCCCCCAATTCTAGCTTTAAAGATGATCCAAAAATAAGCTCTGAGAACAGAATCTGAGAGGGGGGGGGAGACAGAGTTTTTGCTCTATTTCTTCCTTAATGTTGACACCACCACTCTTCCAGCACTTTATTCTTACTACAAATGATCGAACACACCTACCTGACACTATAATGAAGAAAAATAATTTTCATCCCTACCTGGCCAAAATTGAAGAACTCTCACAGTGCTGGCACTGTTCAACATCACTCAAAATCACCAAAAATCGACCCGTCTCTGATTTTTCCAAAAAGTGACGAAAATCAATCTACCACACCTGTCATTCATAAAAAAATGTGGAAACGCGCCCGGGTCACTTCATCAAGGCCCCCAATTCTAGCTTTAAAGATGATCCAAAAATAAGCTCTGAGAACAGAATCTGAGAGGGGGGGGGGGAGACAGAGTTTTTGCTCTATTTCTTCCTTAATGTTGACACCACCACTCTTCCAGCACTTTATTCTTACTACAAACGACCAAACACACCTACCTGACACTATAATGAAGAAAAAAAATTTTCATCCCTACCTGGCCAAAATTGAAGAAATCTCACAGTGCCGGCACTGTTCAAAATCACTCAAAATCACCAAAAATCGACCCGTCTCCGATTTTTCCAAAAAGTGACGAAAATCAATCTACCACACCTGTCATTCATAAAAAATGTGGAAACGTGCCCGGGTCACTTCATCAAGGCCCGCAATTCTAGCTTTAAAGATGATCCAAAAATAAGCTCTGAGAACAGAATCTGAAAGGGGGGGGGAGACATAGTTTTTGCTCTATTTCTTCCTTAATGTTGACACCACCACTCTTCCAGCACTTTATTCTTACTACAAATGACCGAACACACCTACCTGACACTATAATGAAGAAAAAAAATTTTCATCCCTACCTGGCCAAAATTGAAGAAATCTCACAGTGCCGGCACTGTTCAAAATCACTCAAAATCACCAAAAATCGACCCGTCTCCGATTTTTCCAAAAAGTGACGAAAATCAATCTACAACACCTGTCATTCATAAAAAATGTGGAAACGCGCCCGGGTCACTTCATCAAGGCCCCCAATTCTAGCTTTAAAGATGATCCAAAAATAAGCTCTGAGAACAGAATCTGAGAGGGGGGGGGGGGAGACAGAGTTTTTGCTCTATTTCTTCCTTAATGTTGACACCACCACTCTTCCAGCACTTTATTCTTACTACAAATGACCGAACACACCTACCTGACACAATAATAAAGAAAAAAAATTTTCATCCCTACCTGGCCAAAATTGAAGAAATCTCACAGTGCCGGCACTGTTCAAAATCACTCAAAATCACCAAAAATCGACCCGTCTCTGATTTTTCCAAAAAGTGACGAAAATCAATCTACCACACCTGTCATTCATAAAAAAATGTGGAAACGTGCCCGGGTCACTTCATCAAGGCCCCCAATTCTAGCTTTAAAGATGATCCAAAAATAAGCTCTGAGAACAGAATCTGAGAGGGGGGGGGGAGACAGAGTTTTTGCTCTATTTCTTCCTTAATGTTGACACCACCACTCTTCCAGCACTTTATTCTTACTACAAACGACCAAACACACCTACCTGACACTATAATGAAGAAAAAAAATTTTCATCCCTACCTGGCCAAAATTGAAGAAATCTCACAGTGCCGGCACTGTTCAAAATCACTCAAAATCACCAAAAATCGACCCGTCTCCGATTTTTCCAAAAAGTGACGAAAATCAATCTACCACACCTGTCATTCATAAAAAATGTGGAAACGTGCCCGGGTCACTTCATCAAGGCCCGCAATTCTAGCTTTAAAGATGATCCAAAAATAAGCTCTGAGAACAGAATCTGAGAGGGGGGGGGAGACAGAGTTTTTGCTCTATTTCTTCCTTAATGTGGACACCACCACTCTTCCAGCACTTTATTCTTACTACAAATGACCGAACACACCTACCTGACACTATAATGAAGAAAAAAAATTTTCATCCCTACCTGGCCAAAATTGAAGAAATCTCACAGTGCCGGCACTGTTCAAAATCACTCAAAATCAACAAAAATCGACCCGTCTCCGATTTTTCCAAAAAGTGACGAAAATCAATCTACCACACCTGTCATTCATAAAAAAATGTGGAAACGCGCCCGGGTCACTTCATCAAGGCCCCCAATTCTAGCTTTAAAGATGATCCAAAAATAAGCTCTGAGAACAGAATCTGAGAGGGGGGGGGGAGACAGAGTTTTTGCTCTATTTCTTCCTTAATGTTGACACCACCACTCTTCCAGCACTTTATTCTTACTACAAATGACCGAACACACCTACCTGACACTATAATGAAGAAAAAAAATTTTCATCCCTACCTGGCCAAAATTGAAGAAATCTCACAGTGCCGGCACTGTTCAAAATCACTCAAAATCACCAAAAATCGACCCGTCTCCGATTTTTCCAAAAAGTGACGAAAATCAATCTACCACACCTGTCATTCATAAAAAATGTGGAAACGCGCCCGGGTCACTTCATCAAGGCCCCCAATTCTAGCTTTAAAGATGATCCAAAAATAAGCTCTGAGAACAGAATCTGAGAGGGGGGGGGAGACAGAGTTTTTGCTCTATTTCTTCCTTAATGTTGACACCACCACTCTTCCAGCACTTTATTCTTACTACAAATGATCGAACACACCTACCTGACACTATAATGAAGAAAAATAATTTTCATCCCTACCTGGCCAAAATTGAAGAACTCTCACAGTGCTGGCACTGTTCAACATCACTCAAAATCACCAAAAATCGACCCGTCTCCGATTTTTCCAAAAAGTGACGAAAATCAATCTACCACACCTGTCATTCATAAAAAATGTGGAAACGCGCCCGGGTCACTTCATCAAGGCCCCCAATTCTAGCTTTAAAGATGATCCAAAAATAAGCTCTGAGAACAGAATCTGAGAGGGGGGGGGGGGAGACAAAGTTTTTGCTCTATTTCTTCCTTAATGTTGACACCACCACTCTTCCAGCACTTTATTCTTACTACAAATGACCAAACACACCTACCTGACACTATAATGAAGAAAAAAAATTTTCATCCCTACCTGGCCAAAATTGAAGAACTCTCACAGTGCCCGCACTGTTCAAAATCACTCAAAATCACCAAAAATCGACCCGTCTCCGATTTTTCCAAAAAGTGACGAAAATCAATCTACCACACCTGTCATTCATAAAAAATGTGGAAACGCACCCGGGTCACTTCATCAAGGCCCCCAATTCTAGCTTTAAAGATTATCCAAAAATAAGCTCTGAGAACAGAATCTGAGAGGGGGGGGGGAGACATAGTTTTTGCTCTATTTCTTCCTTAATGTTGACACCACCACTCTTCCAGCACTTTATTCTTACTACAAATGACCGAACACACCTACCTGACACTATAATGAAGAAAAAAAATTTTCATCCCTACCTGGCCAAAATTGAAGAAATCTCACAGTGCCGGCACTGTTCAAAATCACTCAAAATCACCAAAAATCGACCCGTCTCCGATTTTTCCAAAAAGTGACGAAAATCAATCTACCACACCTGTCATTCATAAAAAATGTGGAAACGCGCCCGGGTTACTTCATCAAGGCCCCCAATTCTAGCTTTAAAGATAATCCAAAAATAAGCTCTGAGAACAGAATCTGAGAGGGGGGGGGGGGAGACAGAGTTTTTGCTCTATTTCTTCCTTAATGTTGACAGCACCACTCTTCCAGCACTTTATTCTTACTACAAATGACCGAACACACCTACCTGACACTATAATAAAGAAAAAAAAATTTTCATCCCTACCTGGCCAAAATTGAAGAACTCTCACAGTGCCGACACTGTTCAAAATCACTCAAAATCACCAAAAATCGACCCGTCTCCGATTTTTCCAAAAAGTGACGAAAATCAATCTACCACACCTGTCATTCATAAAAAATGTGGAAACGCACCCGGGTCACTTCATCAAGGCCCCCAATTCTAGCTTTAAAGATTATCCAAAAATAAGCTCTGAGAACAGAATCTGAGAGGGGGGGGGAGACATAGTTTTTGCTCTATTTCTTCCTTAATGTTGACACCACCACTCTTCCAGCACTTTATTCTTACTACAAATGACCGAACACACCTACCTGACACTATAATGAAGAAAAAAAATTTTCATCCCTACCTGGCCAAAATTGAAGAAATCTCACAGTGCCGGCACTGTTCAAAATCACTCAAAATCACCAAAAATCGACCCGTCTCCGATTTTTCCAAAAAGTGACGAAAATCAATCTACCACACCTGTCATTCATAAAAAATGTGGAAACGCGCCCGGGTCACTTCATCAAGGCCCCCATTTCTAGCTTTAAAGATGATCCAAAAATAAGCTCTGAGAACAGAATCTGAGAGGGGGGGGGGGAGATAGAGTTTTTGCTCTATTTCTTCCTTAATGTTGACACCACCACTCTTCCAGCACTTTATTCTTACTACAAATGACCGAACACACCTACCTGACACTATAATAAAGAAAAAAAATTTTCATCCCTACCTGGCCAAAATTGAAGAAATCTCACAGTGCCGGCACTGTTCAAAATCACTCAAAATCACCAAAAATCGACCCGTCTCTGATTTTTCCAAAAAGTGACGAAAATCAATCTACCACACCTGTCATTCATAAAAAAATGTGGAAACGCGCCTGGGTCACTTCATCAAGGCCCCCAATTCTAGCTTTAAAGATGATCCAAAAATAAGCTCTGAGAACAGAATCTGAGAGGGGGGGGGGAGACAGAGTTTTTGCTCTATTTCTTCCTTAATGTTGACACCACCACTCTTCCAGCACTTTATTCTTACTACAAATGACCAAACACACCTACCTGACACTATAATGAAGAAAAAAAATTTTCATCCCTACCTGGCCAAAATTGAAGAAATCTCACAGTGCCGGCACTGTTCAAAATCACTCAAAATCACCAAAAATCGACCCGTCTCCGATTTTTCCAAAAAGTGACGAAAATCAATCTACCACACCTGTCATTCATAAAAAATGTGGAAACGCGCCCGGGTCACTTCATCAAGGCCCGCAATTCTAGCTTTAAAGATGATCCAAAAATAAGCTCTGAGAACAGAATCTGAGAGGGGGGGGGGGGAGACAGAGTTTTTGCTCTATTTCTTCCTTAATGTGGACACCACCACTCTTCCAGCACTTTATTCTTACTACGAATGACCGAACACACCTACCTGACACTATAATGAAGAAAAAAAATTTTCATCCCTACCTGGCCAAAATTGAAGAAATCTCACAGTGCCGGCACTGTTCAAAATCACTCAAAATCAACAAAAATCGACCCGTCTCCGATTTTTCCAAAAAGTGACGAAAATCAATCTACCACACCTGTCATTCATAAAAAATGTGGAAACGCGCCCGGGTCACTTCATCAAGGCCCCCAATTCTAGCTTTAAAGATGATCCAAAAATAAGCTCTGAGAACAGAATCTGAGAGGGGGTGGGGAGACAGAGTTTTTGCTCTATTTCTTCCTTAATGTTGACACCACCACTCTTCCAGCACCTTATTCTTACTACAAATGACCGAACACACCTACCTGACACTATAATGAAGAAAAAAAATTTTCATCCCTACCTGGCCAAAATTGAAGAAATCTCACAGTGCCGCACTGTTCAAAATCACTCAAAATCACCAAAAATCGACCCGTCTCCGATTTTTCCAAAAAGTGACGAAAATCAATCTACCACACCTGTCATTCATAAAAAATGTGGAAACGCACCCGGGTCACTTCATCAAGGCCCCCAATTCTAGCTTTAAAGATGATCCAAAAATAAGCTCTGAGAACAGAATCTGAGAGGGGGGGGGAGACAGAGTTTTTGCTCTATTTCTTCCTTAATGTTGACACCACCACTCTTCCAGCACTTTATTCTTACTACAAATGACCGAACACACCTACCTGACACTATAATGAAGAAAAAAAATTTTCATCCCTACCTGGCCAAAATTGAAGAAATCTCACAGTGCCGGCACTGTTCAAAATCACTCAAAATCAACAAAAATCGACCCGTCTCCGATTTTTCCAAAAAGTGACGAAAATCAATCTACCACACCTGTCATTCATAAAAAATGTGGAAACGCGCCCGGGTCACTTCATCAAGGCCCCCAATTCTAGCTTTAAAGATGATCCAAAAATAAGCTCTGAGAACAGAATCTGAGAGGGGGGGGGGAGACAGAGTTTTTGCTCTATTTCTTCCTTAATGTTGACACCACCACTCTTCCAGCACTTTATTCTTACTACAAATGACCGAACACACCTACCTGACACTATAATGAAGAAAAAAAATTTTCATCCCTACCGGGCCAAAATTGAAGAAATTTCACAGTGCCGGCACTGTTCAAAATCACTCAAAATCACCAAAAATCGACCCGTCTCCGATTTTTCCAAAAAGTGACGAAAATCAATCTACCACACCTGTCATTCATAAAAAATGTGGAAACGCACCCGGGTCACTTCATCAAGGCCCCCAATTCTAGCTTTAAAGATGATCCAAAAATAAGCTCTGAGAACAGAATCTGAGAGGGGGGGGGAGACAGAGTTTTTGCTCTATTTCTTCCTTAATGTTGACACCACCACTCTTCCAGCACTTTATTCTTACTACAAATGACCGAACACACCTACCTGACACTATAATGAAGAAAAAAAATTTTCATCCCTACCTGGCCAAAATTGAAGAAATCTCACAGTGCCGGCACTGTTCAAAATCACTCAAAATCACCAAAAATCGACCCGTCTCCGATTTTTCCAAAAAGTGACGAAAATCAATCTACCACACCTGTCATTCATAAAAAATGTGGAAACGCGCCCGGGTCACTTCATCAAGGCCCCCAATGCTAGCTTTAAAGATGATCCAAAAATAAGCTCTGAGAACAGAATCTGAGAGGGGGGGGGGGGGAGACACAGTTTTTGCTCTATTTCTTCCTTAATGTTGACACCACCACTCTTCCAGCACTTTATTCTTACTACAAATGACCGAACACACCTACCTGACACTATAATGAAGAAAAAAAATTTTCATCCCTACCTGGCCAAAATTGAAGAAATCTCACAGTACCAGCACTGTTCAAAATCACTCAAAATCACCAAAAATCGACCCGTCTACGATTTTTCCAAAAAGTGACGAAAATCAATCTACCACACCTGTCATTCATAAAAAATGTGGAAACGCGCCCGGGTCACTTCATCAAGGCCCCCAATTCTAGCTTTAAAGATGATCCAAAAATAAGCTCTGAGAACAGAATCTGAGAGGGGGGGGGGGAGACAGAGTTTTTGCTCTATTTCTTCCTTAATGTTGACACCACCACTCTTCCAGCACTTTATTCTTACTACAAATGACCGAACACACCTACCTGACACTATAATGAAGAAAAAAAATTTTCATCCCTACCTGGCCAAAATTGAAGAACTCTCACAGTGCTGGCACTGTTCAAAATCACTCAAAATCACCAAAAATCGAACCGTCTCCGATTTTTCCAAAAAGTGACGAAAATCAATCTACCACACCTGTCATTCATAAAAAATGTGGAAACGCGCCCGGGTCACTTCATCAAGGCCCCCAATTCTAGCTTTAAAGATGATCCAAAAATAAGCTCTGAGAACAGAATCTGAGAGGGGGGGGGAGACAGAGTTTTTGCTCTATTTCTTCCTTAATGATGACACCACCACTCTTCCAGCACTTTATTCTTACTACGAATGACCGAACACACCTACCTGACACTATAATGAAGAAAAAAAATTTTCATCCCTACCTGGCCAAAATTGAAGAACTCTCACAGTACCGGCACTGTTCAAAATCACTCAAAATCACCAAAAATCGACCCGTCTCCGATTTTTCCAAAAAGTGACGAAAATCAATCTACCACACCTGTCATTCATAAAAAATGTGGAAACGCGCCCGGGTCACTTCATCAAGGCCCCCAATTCTAGCTTTAAAGATGATCCAAAAATAAGCTCTGAGAACAGAATCTGAGAGGGGGGGGGAGACAGAGTTTTTGCTCTATTTCTTCCTTAATGTTGACACCACCACTCTTCCAGCACTTTATTCTTACTACAAATGACCGAACACACCTACCTGACACTATAATGAAGAAAAAAAATTTTCATCCCTACCTGGCCAAAATTGAAGAAATCTCACAGTACCGGCACTGTTCAAAATCACTCAAAATCACCAAAAATCGACCCATCTCCGATTTTTCCAAAAAGTGACGAAAATCAATCTACCACACCTGTCATTCATAAAAAATGTGGAAACGCGCCCGGGTCACTTCATCAAAGCCCCCAATTCTAGCTTTAAAGATGATCCAAAAATAAGCTCTGAGAACAGAATCTGAGAGGGGGGGGGGGAAACAGAGTTTTTGCTCTATTTCTTCCTTAATGTTGACACCACCACTCTTCCAGCACTTTATTCTTACTACAAATGACCGAACACACCTACCTGACACTATAATGAAGAAAAAAAATTTTCATCCCTACCTGGCCAAAATTGAAGAACTCTCACAGTGCTGGCACTGTTCAAAATCACTCAAAATCACCAAAAATCGACCCGTCTCCGATTTTTCCAAAAAGTGACGAAAATCAATCTACCACACCTGTCATTCATAAAAAATGTGGAAACGCGCCCGGGTCACTTCATCAAGGCCCCCAATTCTAGCTTTAAAGATGATCCAAAAATAAGCTCTGAGAACAGAATCTGAGAGGGGGGGGGGGGAAACAGAGTTTTTGCTCTATTTCTTCCTTAATGTTGACACCACCACTCTTCCAGCACTTTATTCTTACTACAAATGACCGAACACACCTACCTGACACTATAATGAAGAAAAAAAATTTTCATCCCTACCTGGCCAAAATTGAAGAACTCTCACAGTGCTGGCACTGTTCAACATCACTCAAAATCACCAAAAATCGACCCGTCTCCGATTTTTCCAAAAAGTGACGAAAATCAATCTACCACACCTGTCATTCATAAAAAATGTGGAAACGCGCCCGGGTCACTTCATCAAGGCCCCCAATTCTAGCTTTAAAGATGATCCAAAAATAAGCTCTGAGAACAGAATCTGAGAGGGGGGGGGGGGAGACAGAGTTTTTGCCCTATTTCTTCCTTAATGTTGACACCACCACTCTTCCAGCACTTTATTCTTACTACAAATGACCGAACACACCTACCTGACACTATAATGAAGAAAAAAAATTTTCATCCCTACCTGGCCAAAATTGAAGAAATCTCACAGTGCCGGCACTATTCAAAATCACTCAAAATCACCAAAAATCGACCCGTCTCCGATTTTTCCAAAAAGTGACGAAAATCAATCTACCACACCTGTCATTCATAAAAAATGTGGAAACGCGCCCGGGTCACTTCATCAAGGCCCCCAATTCTAGCTTTAAAGATGATCCAAAAATAAGCTCTGAGAACAAAATCTGAGAGGGGGGGGGGAGACAGAGTTTTTGCTCTATTTCTTCCTTAATGTTGACACCACAACTCTTCCAGCACTTTATTCTTACTACAAATGACCGAACACACCTACCTGACACTATAATGAAGAAAAAAAATTTTCATCCCTACCTGGCCAAAATTGAAGAAATCTCACAGTGCCGGCACTGTTCAAAATCACTCAAAATCACCAAAAATCGACCCGTCTCCGATTTTTCCAAAAAGTGACGAAAATCAATCTACCACACCTGTCATTCATAAAAAATATGGAAACGCGCGCAGGTCACTTCATCAAGGCCCCCAATTCTAGCTTTAAAGATGATCCAAAAATAAGCTCTGAGAACAGAATCTGAGAGGGGGGGGGAGACAGAGTTTTTGCTCTATTTCTTCCTTAATGTTGACACCACCACTCTTCCAGCACTTTATTCTTACTACAAATGACCGAACACACCTACCTGACACTATAATGAAGAAAAAAAATTTTCATCCCTACCTGGCCAAAATTGAAGAAATCTCACAGTGCCGGCACTGTTCAAAATCACTCAAAATCACCAAAAATCGACCCGTCTCCGATTTTTCCAAAAAGTGACGAAAATCAATCTACCACACCTGTCATTCATAAAAAATGTGGAAACGCGCCCAGGTCACTTCATCAAGGCCCCCAATTCTAGCTTTAAAGATGATCCAAAAATAAGCTCTGAGAACAGAATCTGAGAGGGGGGGGGAGACAGAGTTTTTGCTCTATTTCTTCCTTAATGTTGACACCACCACTCTTCCAGCACTTTATTCTTACTACAAATGACCGAACACACCTACCTGACACTATAATGAAGAAAAAAAATTTTCATCCCTACCTGGCCAAAATTGAAGAAATCTCACAGTGCCGGCACTGTTCAAAATCACTCAAAATCACCAAAAATCGACCCGTCTCCGATTTTTCCAAAAAGTGACGAAAATCAATCTACCACACCTGTCATTCATAAAAAATGTGGAAACGCGCCCGGGTCACTTCATCAAGGCCCCCAATTCTAGCTTTAAAGATTATCCAAAAATAAGCTCTGAGAACAGAATCTGAGAGGGGGGGGGGGAGACAGAGTTTTTGCTCTATTTCTTCCTTAATGTTGACACCACCACTCTTCCAGCACTTTATTCTTACTACAAATGACCGAACACACCTACCTGACGCTATAATGAAGAAAAAAAATTTTCATCCCTACCTGGCCAAAATTGAAGAAATCTCACAGTGCCGGCACTGTTCAAAATCACTCAAAATCACCAAAAATCGACCCGTCTCCGATTTTTCCAAAAAGTGACGAAAATCAATCTACCACACCTGTCATTCATAAAAAATGTGGAAACGCGCCCGGGTCACTTCATCAAGGCCCCCAATTCTAGCTTTAAAGATGATCCAAAAATAAGCTCTGAGAACAGAATCTGAGAGGGGGGGGGAGACAGAGTTTTTGCTCTATTTCTTCCTTAATGTTGACACCACCACTCTTCCAGCACTTTATTCTTACTACAAATGACCGAACACACCTACCTGACACTATAATGAAGAAAAAAAATTTTCATCCCTACCTGGCCAAAATTGAAGAAATCTCACAGTGCCGGCACTGTTCAAAATCACTCAAAATCACCAAAAATCGACCCGTCTCCGATTTTTCCAAAAAGTGACGAAAATCAATCTACCACACCTGTCATTCATAAAAAATGTGGAAACGCGCCCGGGTCACTTCATCAAGGCCCCCAATTCTAGCTTTAAAGATGATCCAAAAATAAGCTCTGAGAACAGAATCTGAGAGGGGGGGGGGGGGAGACAGAGTTTTTGCTCTATTTCTTCCTTAATGTTGACACCACCACTCTTCCAGCACTTTATTCTTACTACAAATGACCGAACACACCTACCTGACACTATAATGAAGAAAAAAAATTTTCATCCCTACCTGGCCAAAATTGAAGAAATCTCACAGTGCCGGCACTGTTCAAAATCACTCAAAATCACCAAAAATCGACCCGTCTCCGATTTTTCCAAAAAGTGACGAAAATCAATCTACCACACCTGTCATTCATAAAAAATGTGGAAACGCGCCCGGGTCACTTCATCAAGGCCCCCAATTCTAGCTTTAAAGATGATCCAAAAATAAGCTCTGAGAACAGAATCTGAGAGGGGGGGGGGAGACAGAGTTTTTGCTCTATTTCTTCCTTAATGTTGACACCACCACTCTTCCAGCACTTTATTCTTACTACAAATGACCGAACACACCTACCTGACACTATAATGAAGAAAAAAAATTTTCATCCCTACCTGGCCAAAATTGAAGAAATCTCACAGTGCCGGCACTGTTCAAAATCACTCAAAATCACCAAAAATCGACCCGTCTCCGATTTTTCCAAAAAGTGACGAAAATCAATCTACCACACCTGTCATTCATAAAAAATGTGGAAACACGCCCGGGTCACTTCATCAAGGCCCCCAATTCTAGCTTTAAAGATGATCCAAAAATAAGCTCTGAGAACAGAATCTGAGAGGGGGGGGGGGAGACAGAGTTTTTGCTCTATTTCTTCCTTAATGTTGACACCACCACTCTTCCAGCACTTTATTCTTACTACAAATGACCGAACACACCTACCTGACACTATAATGAAGAAAAAAAATTTTCATCCCTACCTGGCCAAAATTGAAGAAATCTCACAGTGCCTGTGTGTCAGGTAGGTGTGTTCGGTTCAAAATCACTCAAAATCACCAAAAATCGACCCGTCTCCGATTTTTCCAAAAAGTGACGAAAATCAATCTACCACACCTGTCATTCATAAAAAATGTGGAAACGCGCCCGGGTCACTTCATCAAGGCCCCCAATTCTAGCTTTAAAGATGATCCAAAAATAAGCTCTGAGAACAGAATCTGAGAGGGGGGGGGAGACAGAGTTTTTGCTCTATTTCTTCCTTAATGTTGACACCACCACTCTTCCAGCACTTTATTCTTACTACAAATGATCGAACACACCTACCTGACACTATAATGAAGAAAAAAAATTTTTATCCCTACCTGGCCAAAATTGAAGAAATCTCACAGTGCCGGCACTGTTCAAAATCACTCAAAATCACCAAAAATCGACCCGTCTCCGATTTTTCCAAAAAGTGACGAAAATCAATCTACCACACCTGTCATTCATAAAAAATGTGGAAACGCGCCCGGGTCACTTAATCAAGGCCCCCAATTCTAGCTTTAAAGATGATCCAAAAATAAGCTCTGAGAACAGAATCTGAGAGGGGGGGGGAGACAGAGTTTTTGCTCTATTTCTTCCTTAATGTTGACACCACCACTCTTCCAGCACTTTATTCTTACTACAAATGACCAAACACACCTACCTGACACTATAATGAAGAAAAAAAATTTTCATCCCTACCTGGCCAAAATTGAAGAAATCTCACAGTGCCGGCACTGTTCAAAATCACTCAAAATCACCAAAAATCGACCCGTCTCCGATTTTTCCAAAAAGTGACGAAAACCAATCTACCACACCTGTCATTCATAAAAAATGTGGAAACGCGCCCGGGTCACTTCATCAAGGCCCCCAATTCTAGCTTTAAAGATGATCCAAAAATAAGCTCTGAGAACAGAATCTGAGAGGGGGGGGGAGACAGAGTTTTTGCTCTATTTCTTCCTTAATGTTGACACCACCACTCTTCCAGCACTTTATTCTTACTACAAATGACCGAACACACCTACCTGACACTATAATGAAGAAAAAAAATTTTCATCCCTACCTGGCCAAAATTGAAGAAATCTCACAGTGCCGGCACTGTTCAAAATCACTCAAAATCACCAAAAATCGACCCGTCTCCGATTTTTCCAAAAAGTGACGAAAATCAATCTACCACACCTGTCATTCATAAAAAATGTGGAAACGCGCCCGGGTCACTTCATCAAGGCCCCCAATTCTAGCTTTAAAGATGATCCAAAAATAAGCTCTGAGAACAGAATCTGAGAGGGGGGGGGGAGACAGAGTTTTTGCTCTATTTCTTCCTTAATGTTGACACCACCACTCTTCCAGCACTTTATTCTTACTACAAATGACCGAACACACCTACCTGACACTATAATGAAGAAAAAAAATTTTCATCCCTACCTGGCCAAAATTGAAGAAATCTCACAGTGCCGGCACTGTTCAAAATCACTCAAAATCACCAAAAATCGACCCGTCTCCGATTTTTCCAAAAAGTGACGAAAATCAATCTACCACACCTGTCATTCATAAAAAATGTGGAAACGCGCCCGGGTCACTTCATCAAGGCCCCCAATTCTAGCTTTAAAGATGATCCAAAAATAAGCTCTGAGAACAGAATCTGAGAGGGGGGGGGGAGACAGAGTTTTTGCTCTATTTCTTCCTTAATGTTGACACCACCACTCTTCCAGCACTTTATTCTTACTACAAATGACCGAACACACCTACCTGACACTATAATGAAGAAAAAAAATTTTCATCCCTACCTGGCCAAAATTGAAGAAATCTCACAGTGCCGGCACTGTTCAAAATCACTCAAAATCAACAAAAATCGACCCGTCTCCGATTTTTCCAAAAAGTGACGAAAATCAATCTACCACACCTGTCATTCATAAAAAATGTGGAAACGCGCCCGGGTCACTTCATCAAGGCCCCCAATTCTAGCTTTAAAGATGATCCAAAAATAAGCTCTGAGAACAGAATCTGAGAGGGGGGGGGGGGAGACAGAGTTTTTGCTCTATTTCTTCCTTAATGTTGACACCACCACTCTTCCAGCACTTTATTCTTACTACAAATGACCGAACACACCTACCTGACACTATAATGAAGAAAAAAAATTTTCATCCCTACCTGGCCAAAATTGAAGAAATCTCACAGTGCGGGCACTGTTCAAAATCACTCAAAATCACCAAAAATCGACCCGTCTCCAATTTTTCCAAAAAGTGACGAAAATCAATCTACCACACCTGTCATTCATAAAAAATGTGGAAACGCGCCCGGGTCACTTCATCAAGGCCCCCAATTCTAGCTTTAAAGATGATCCAAAAATAAGCTCTGAGAACAGAATCTGAGAGGGGGGGGGGGGAGACAGAGTTTTTGCTCTATTTCTCCTTAATGTTGACACCACCACTCTTCCAGCACTTTATTCTTACTACAAATGACCGAACACACCTAACTGACACTATAATGAAGAAAAAAAATTTTCATCCCTACCTGGCCAAAATTGAAGAAATCTTACAGTGCCCGCACTGTTCAAAATCACTCAAAATCACCAAAAATTGACCCGTCTCCGATTTTTCCAAAAAGTGACGAAAATCAATCTACCACACCTGTCATTCATAAAAAATGTGGAAACGCGCCCGGGTCACTTCATCAAGGCCCCCAATTCTAGCTTTAAAGATGATCCAAAAATAAGCTCTGAGAACAGAATCTGAGAGGGGGGGGGGGGGGAAACAGAGTTTTTGCTCTATTTCTTCCTTAATGTTGACACCACCACTCTTCCAGCACTTTATTCTTACTACAAATGACCGAACACACCTACCTGACACTATAATGAAGAAAAAAAATTTTCATCCCTACCTGGCCAAAATTGAAGAAATCTCACAGTGCCGGCACTGTTCAAAATCACTCAAAATCAACAAAAATCGACCCGTCTCCGATTTTTCCAAAAAGTGACGAAAATCAATCTACCACACCTGTCATTCATAAAAAATGTGGAAACGCGCCCGGGTCACTTCATCAAGGCCCCCAATTCTAGCTTTAAAGATGATCCAAAAATAAGCTCTGAGAACAGAATCTGAGAGGGTGGGGGAGACAGAGTTTTTGCTCTATTTCTTCCTTAATGTTGACACCACCACTCTTCCAGCACTTTATTCTTACTACAAATGACCGAACACACCTACCTGACACTATAATGAAGAAAAAAAATTTTCATCCCTACCTGGCCAAAATTGAAGAAATCTCACAGTGCCGGCACTGTTCAAAATCACTCAAAATCACCAAAAATCGACCCGTCTCCGATTTTTCCAAAAAGTGACGAAAATCAATCTACCACACCTGTCATTCATAAAAAATGTGGAAACGCGCCCGGGTCACTTCATCAAGGCCCCCAATTCTAGCTTTAAAGATGATCCAAAAATAAGCTCTGAGAACAGAATCTGAGAGGGGGGGGGGAGACAGAGTTTTTGCTCTATTTCTTCCTTAATGTTGACACCACCACTCTTCCAGCACTTTATTCTTACTACAAATGACCGAACACACCTACCTGACACTATAATGAAGAAAAAAAATTTTCATCCCTACCTGGCCAAAATTGAAGAAATCTCACAGTGCCGGCACTGTTCAAAATCACTCAAAATCAACAAAAATCGACCCGTCTCCGATTTTTCCAAAAAGTGACGAAAATCAATCTACCACACCTGTCATTCATAAAAAATGTGGAAACGCGCCCGGGTCACTTCATCAAGGCCCCCAATTCTAGCTTTAAAGATGATCCAAATATAAGCTCTGAGAACAGAATCTGAGAGGGGGGGGGGGAGACAGAGTTTTTGCTCTATTTCTTCCTTAATGTTGACACCACCACTCTTCCAGCACTTTATTCTTACTACAAATGACCGAACACACCTACCTGACACTATAATGAAGAAAAAAAATTTTCATCCCTACCTGGCCAAAATTGAAGAAATCTCACAGTGCCGGCACTGTTCAAAATCACTCAAAATCACCAAAAATCGACCCGTCTCCGATTTTTCCAAAAAGTGACGAAAATCAATCTACCACACCTGTCATTCATAAAAAATGTGGAAACGCGCCCGGGTCACTTCATCAAGGCCCCCAATTCTAGCTTTAAAGATGATCCAAAAATAAGCTCTGAGAACAGAATCTGAGAGGGGGGGGGGGGGGAGACAGAGTTTTTGCTCTATTTCTTCCTTAATGTTGACACCACCACTCTTCCAGCACTTTATTCTTACTACAAATGACCGAACACACCTACCTGACACTATAATGAAGAAAAAAAATTTTCATCCCTACCTGGCCAAAATTGAAGAAATCTCACAGTGCCGGCACTGTTCAAAATCACTCAAAATCACCAAAAATCGACCTGTCTCCGATTTTTCCAAAAAGTGACGAAAATCAATCTACCACACCTGTCATTCATAAAAAATGTGGAAACGCGCCCGGGTCACTTCATCAAGGCCCCCAATTCTAGCTTTAAAGATGATCCAAAAATAAGCTCTGAGAACAGAATCTGAGAGGGGGGGGGAGACAGAGTTTTTGCTCTATTTCTTCCTTAATGTTGACACCACCACTCTTCCAGCACTTTATTCTTACTACAAATGACCGAACACACCTACCTGACACTATAATGAAGAAAAAAAATTTTCATCCCTACCTGGCCAAAATTGAAGCAATCTCACAGTGCCGGCACTGTTCAAAATCACTCAAAATCAACAAAAATCGACCCGTCTCCGATTTTTCCAAAAAGTGACGAAAATCAATCTACCACACCTGTCATTCATAAAAAATGTGGAAACGCGCCCGGGTCACTTCATCAAGGCCCCCAATTCTAGCTTTAAAGATGATCCAAAAATAAGCTCTGAGAACAGAATCTGAGAGGGGGGGGGAGACAGAGTTTTTGCTCTATTTCTTCCTTAATGTTGACACCACCACTCTTCCAGCACTTTATTCTTACTACAAATGACCGAACACACCTACCTGACACTATAATGAAGAAAAAAAATTTTCATCCCTACCTGGCCAAAATTGAAGAAATCTCACAGTGCCGGCACTGTTCAAAATCACTCAAAATCACCAAAAATCGACCCGTCTCCGATTTTTCCAAAAAGTGACGAAAATCAATCTACCACACCTGTCATTCATAAAAAATGTGGAAACGCGCCCGGGTCACTTCATCAAGGCCCCCAATTCTAGCTTTAAAGATGATCCAAAAATAAGCTCTGAGAACAGAATCTGAGAGGGGGGGGGAGACAGATTTTTTGCTCTATTTCTTCCTTAATGTTGACACCACCACTCTTCCAGCACTTTATTCTTACTACAAATGACCGAACACACCTACCTGACACTATAATGAAGAAAAAAAATTTTCATCCCTACCTGGCCAAAATTGAAGAAATCTCACAGTGCCGGCACTGTTCAAAATCACTCAAAATCACCAAAAATCGACCCGTCTCCGATTTTTCCAAAAAGTGACGAAAATCAATCTACCACACCTGTCATTCATAAAAAATGTGGAAACGCGCCCGGGTCACTTCATCAAGGCCCCCAATTCTAGCTTTAAAGATGATCCAAAAATAAGCTCTGAGAACAGAATCTGAGAGGGGGGGGGGAGACAGAGTTTTTGCTCTATTTCTTCCTTAATGTTGACACCACCACTCTTCCAGCACTTTATTCTTACTACAAATGACCGAACACACCTACCTGACACTATAATGAAGAAAAAAAATTTTCATCCCTACCTGGCCAAAATTGAAGAAATCTCACAGTGCCGGCACTGTTCAAAATCACTCAAAATCACCAAAAATCGACCCGTCTCCGATTTTTCCAAAAAGTGACGAAAATCAATCTACCACACCTGTCATTCATAAAAAATGTGGAAACGCGCCCGGGTCACTTCATCAAGGCCCCCAATTCTAGCTTTAAAGATGATCCAAAAATAAGCTCTGAGAACAGAATCTGAGAGGGGGGGGGGGAGACAGAGTTTTTGCTCTATTTCTTCCTTAATGTTGACACCACCACTCTTCCAGCACTTTATTCTTACTACAAATGACCGAACACACCTACCTGACACTATAATGAAGAAAAAAAATTTTCATCCCTACCTGGCCAAAATTGAAGAAATCTCACAGTGCCGGCACTGTTCAAAATCACTCAAAATCACCAAAAATCGACCCGTCTCCGATTTTTCCAAAAAGTGACGAAAATCAATCTACCACACCTGTCATTCATAAAAAATGTGGAAACGCGCCCGGGTCACTTCATCAAGGCCCCCAATTCTAGCTTTAAAGATGATCCAAAAATAAGCTCTGAGAACAGAATCTGAGAGGGGGGGGAGACAGAGTTTTTGCTCTATTTCTTCCTTAATGTTGACACCACCACTCTTCCAGCACTTTATTCTTACTACAAATGACCGAACACACCTACCTGACACTATAATGAAGAAAAAAAATTTTCATCCCTACCTGGCCAAAATTGAAGAAATCTCACAGTGCCGGCACTGTTCAAAATCACTCAAAATCACCAAAAATCGACCCGTCTCCGATTTTTCCAAAAAGTGACGAAAATCAATCTACCACACCTGTCATTCATAAAAAATGTGGAAACGCGCCCGGGTCACTTCATCAAGGCCCCCAATTCTAGCTTTAAAGATGATCCAAAAATAAGCTCTGAGAACAGAATCTGAGAGGGGGGGGGGGAGACAGAGTTTTTGCTCTATTTCTTCCTTAATGTTGACCCCACCACTCTTCCAGCACTTTATTCTTACTACAAATGACCGAACACACCTACCTGACACTATAATGAAGAAAAAAAATTTTCATCCCTACCTGGCCAAAATTGAAGAAATCTCACAGTGCCGGCACTGTTCAAAATCACTCAAAATCACCAAAAATCGACCCGTCTCCGATTTTTCCAAAAAGTGACGAAAATCAATCTACCACACCTGTCATTCATAAAAAATGTGGAAACGCGCCCGGGTCACTTCATCAAGGCCCCCAATTCTAGCTTTAAAGATGATCCAAAAATAAGCTCTGAGAACAGAATCTGAGAGGGGGGGGGGAGACAGAGTTTTTGCTCTATTTCTTCCTTAATGTTGACACCACCACTCTTCCAGCACTTTATTCTTACTACAAATGACCGAACACACCTACCTGACACTATAATGAAGAAAAAAAATTTTCATCCCTACCTGGCCAAAATTGAAGAAATCTCACAGTGCCGGCACTGTTCAAAATCACTCAAAATCACCAAAAATCGACCCGTCTCCGATTTTTCCAAAAAGTGACGAAAATCAATCTACCACACCTGTCATTCATAAAAAATGTGGAAACGCGCCCGGGTCACTTCATCAAGGCCCCCAATTCTAGCTTTAAAGATGATCCAAAAATAAGCTCTGAGAACAGAATCTGAGAGGGGGGGGGAGACAGAGTTTTTGCTCTATTTCTCCTTAATGTTGACACCACCACTCTTCCAGCACTTTATTCTTACTACAAATGACCGAACACACCTACCTGACACTATAATGAAGAAAAAAAATTTTCATCCCTACCTGGCCAAATTTGAAGAAATCTCACAGTGCCGGCACTGTTCAAAATCACTCAAAATCACCAAAAATCGACCCGTCTCCGATTTTTCCAAAAAGTGACGAAAATCAATCTACCACACCTGTCATTCATAAAAAATGTGGAAACGCGCCCGGGTCACTTCATCAAGGCCCCCAATTCTAGCTTTAAAGATGATCCAAAAATAAGCTCTGAGAACAGAATCTGAGAGGGGGGGGGAGACAGAGTTTTTGCTCTATTTCTTCCTTAATGTTGACACCACCACTCTTCCAGCACTTTATTCTTACTACAAATGACCGAACACACCTACCTGACACTATAATGAAGAAAAAAAATTTTCATCCCTACCTGGCCAAAATTGAAGAAATCTCACAGTGCCGGCACTGTTCAAAATCACTCAAAATCAACAAAAATCGACCCGTCTCCGATTTTTCCAAAAAGTGACGAAAATCAATCTACCACACCTGTCATTCATAAAAAATGTGGAAACGTGCCCGGGTCACTTCATCAAGGCCCCCAATTCTAGCTTTAAAGATGATCCAAAAATAAGCTCTGAGAACAGAATCTGAGAGGGGGGGGGGGGAGACAGAGTTTTTGCTCTATTTCTTCCTTAATGTTGACACCACCACTCTTCCAGCACTTTATTCTTACTACAAATGACCGAACACACCTAACTGACACTATAATGAAGAAAAAAAATTTTCATCCCTACCTGGCCAAAATTGAAGAAATCTTACAGTGCCCGCACTGTTCAAAATCACTCAAAATCACCAAAAATTGACCCGTCTCCGATTTTTCCAAAAAGTGACGAAAATCAATCTACCACACCTGTCATTCATAAAAAATGTGGAAACGCGCCCGGGTCACTTCATCAAGGCCCCCAATTCTAGCTTTAAAGATGATCCAAAAATAAGCTCTGAGAACAGAATCTGAGAGGGGGGGGGGGAGACAGAGTTTTTGCTCTATTTCTTCCTTAATGTTGACACCACCACTCTTCCAGCACTTTATTCTTACTACAAATGACCGAACACACCTACCTGACACTATAATGAAGAAAAAAAATTTTCATCCCTACCTGGCCAAAATTGAAGAAATCTCACAGTACCGGCACTGTTCAAAATCACTCAAAATCACCAAAAATTGACCCGTCTCCGATTTTTCCAAAAAGTGACGAAAATCAATCTACCACACCTGTCATTCATAAAAAATGTGGAAACGCGCCCTGGTCACTTCATCAAGGCCCCCAATTCTAGCTTTAAAGATGATCCAAAAATAAGCTCTGAGAACAGAATCTGAGAGGGGGGGAGACAGAGTTTTTGCTCTATTTCTTCCTTAATGTTGACACCACCACTCTTCCAGCACTTTATTCTTACTATAAATGACCGAACACACCTACCTGACACTATAATGAAGAAAAAAAATTTTCATCCCTACCTGGCCAAAACTGAAGAAATCTCAAAGTGCCGGCACTGTTCAAAATCACTCAAAATCACCAAAAATCGACCCGTCTCCGATTTTTCCAAAAAGTGACGAAAATCAATCTACCACACCTGTCATTCATAAAAAATGTGGAAACGCGCCCGGGTCACTTCATCAAGGCCCCCAATTCTAGCTTTAAAGATGATCCAAAAATAAGCTCTGAGAACAGAATCTGAGGGGGGGGGGGGGGGAGACAGAGTTTTTGCTCTATTTCATCCTTAATGTTGACACCACCACTCTTCCAGCACTTTATTCTTACTACAAATGACCGAACACACCTACCTGACACTATAATGAAGAAAAAAAAATTTCATCCCTACCTGGCCAAAATTGAAGAAATCTCACAGTGCCGGCACTGTTCAAAATCACTCAAAATCACCAAAAATCGACCCGTCTCCGATTTTTCCAAAAAATGACGAAAATCAATCTACCACACCTGTCATTCATAAAAAATGTGGAAACGCGCCCGGGTCACTTCATCAAGGCCCCCAATTCTAGCTTTAAAGATGATCCAAAAATAAGCTCTGAGAACAGAATCTGAGAGGGTGGGGTAGACAGAGTTTTTGCTCTATTTCTTCCTTAATGTTGACACCACCACTCTTCCAGCACTTTATTCTTACTACAAATGACCGAACACACCTACCTGACACTATAATGAAGAAAAAAAATTTTCATCCCTAGCTGACCAAAATTGAAGAAATCTCACAGTGCCGGCACTGTTCAAAATCACTCAAAATCACCAAAAATTGACCCGTCTCCGATTTTTCCAAAAAGTGACGAAAATCAATCTACCACACCTGTCATTCATAAAAAATGTGGAAACGCGCCCGGGTCACTTCATCAAGGCCCCCAATTCTAGCTTTAAAGATGATCCAAAAATAAGCTCTGAGAACAGAATCTGAGAGGGGGGGGAGACAGAGTTTTTGCTCTATTTCTTCCTTAATGTTGACACCACCACTCTTCCAGCACTTTATTCTTACTTCAAATGACCGAACACACCTACCTGACACTATAATGAAGAAAAAAATTTTCATCCCTACCTGACCAAAATTGAAGAAATCTCACAGTGCCGGCACTGTTCAAAATCACCAAAAATCGACCCGTCTCCGATTTTTCCAAAAAGTGACGAAAATCAATCTACCACACCTGTCATTCATAAAAAATGTGGAAACGCGCCCGGGTCACTTCATCAAGGCCCCCAATTCTAGCTTTAAAGATGATCCAAAAATAAGCTCTGAGAACAGAATCTGAGAGGGGGGGGTGAGACAGAGTTTTTGCTCTATTTCTTCCTTAATGTTGACACCACCACTCTTCCAGCACTTTATTCTTACTACAAATGACTGAACACACCTACCTGACACTATAATGAAGAAAAAAAATTTTCATCCCTACCTGGCCAAAATTGAAGAAATCTCACAGTGCCGGCACTGTTCAAAATCACTCAAAATCACCAAAAATCGACCCGTCTCCGATTTTTCCAAAAAGTGACGAAAATCAATCTACCACACCTGTCATTCATAAAAAATGTGGAAACGCGCCCGGGTCACTTCATCAAGGCCCCCAATTCTAGCTTTAAAGATGATCCAAAAATAAGCTCTGAGAACAGAATCTGAGAGGGGGGGGGGAGACAGAGTTTTTGCTCTATTTCTTCCTTAATGTTGACACCACCACTCTTCCAGCACTTTATTCTTACTACAAATGACCGAACACACCTACCTGACACTATAATGAAGAAAAAAAATTTTCATCCCTACCTGGCCAAAATTGAAGAAATCTCACAGTGCCGGCACTGTTTAAAATCACTCAAAATCACCAAAAATCGACCTGTCTCTGATTTTTCCAAAAAGTGACGAAAATCAATCTACCACACCTGTCATTCATAAAAAATGTGGAAACGCGCCCGGGTCACTTCATCAAGGCCCCCAATTCTAGCTTTAAAGATGATCCAAAAATAAGCTCTGAGAACAGAATCTGAGAGGGGGGGGGAGACAGAGTTTTTGCTCTATTTCTTCCTTAATGTTGACACCACCACTCTTCCAGCACTTTATTCTTACTACAAATGACCGAACACACCTACCTGACACTATAATGAAGAAAAAAATTTTCATCCCTACCTGGCCAAAATTGAAGAAATCTCACAGTGCCGGCACTGTTCAAAATCACTCAAAATCACCAAAAATCGACCCGTCTCCGATTTTTCCAAAAAGTGACGAAAATCAATCTACCACACCTGTCATTCATAAAAAATGTGGAAACGCGCCCGGGTCACTTCATCAAGGCCCCCAATTCTAGCTTTAAAGATGATCCAAAAATAAGCTCTGAGAACAGAATCTGAGAGGGGGGGGAGACAGAGTTTTTGCTCTATTTCTTCCTTAATGTTGACACCACCACTCTTCCAGCACTTTATTCTTACTACAAATGACCGAACACACCTACCTGACACTATAATGAAGAAAAAAAATTTTCATCCCTACCTGGCCAAAATGAAGAAATCTCACAGTGCCGGCACTGTTCAAAATCACTCAAAATCACCAAAAATCGACCCGTCTCCGATTTTTCCAAAAAGTGACGAAAATCAATCTACCACACCTGTCATTCATAAAAAATGTGGAAACGCGCCCGGGTCACTTCATCAAGGCCCCCAATTCTAGCTTTATAGATGATCCAAAAATAAGCTCTGAGAACAGAATCTGAGAGGGGGGGGGGAGACAGAGTTTTTGCTCTATTTCTTCCTTAATGTTGACACCACCACTCTTCCAGCACTTTATTCTTACTACAAATGACTGAACACACCTACCTGACACTATAATGAAGAAAAAAAATTTTCATCCCTACCTGACCAAAATTGAAGAAATCTCACAGTGCCGGCACTGTTCAAAATCACTCAAAATCACCAAAAATTGACCCGTCTCCGATTTTTCCAAAAAGTGACGAAAATCAATCTACCACACCTGTCATTCATAAAAAATGTGGAAACGCGCCCGGGTCACTTCATCAAGGCCCCCAATTCTAGCTTTAAAGATGATCCAAAAATAAGCTCTGAGAACAGAATCTGAGGGGGGGGGGGGGGGAGACAGAGTTTTTGCTCTATTTCTTCCTTAATGTTGACACCACCACTCTTCCAGCACTTTATTCTTACTACAAATGACCAAACACACCTACCTGACACTATAATGAAGAAAAAAAATTTTCATCCCTACCTGGCCAAAATTGAAGAAATCTCACAGTGCCGGCACTGTTCAAAATCACTCAAAATCACCAAAAATCGACCCGTCTCCGATTTTTCCAAAAAGTGACGAAAATCAATCTACCACACCTGTCATTCATAAAAAATGTGGAAACGCGCCCAGGTCACTTCATCAAGGCCCGCAATTCAAGCTTTAAAGATGATCCAAAAATAAGCTCTGAGAACAGAATCTGAGAGGGGGGGGGAGACAGAGTTTTTGCTCTATTTCTTCCTTAATGTGGACACCACCACTCTTCCAGCACTTTATTCTTACTACGAATGACCGAACACACCTACCTGACACTATAATGAAGAAAAAAAATTTTCATCCCTACCTGGCCAAAATTGAAGAAATCTCACAGTGCCGGCACTGTTCAAAATCACTCAAAATCACCAAAAATCGACCCGTCTCCGATTTTTCCAAAAAGTGACGAAAATCAATCTACCACACCTGTCATTCATAAAAAATGTGGAAACGCACCCGGGTCACTTCATCAAGGCCCCCAATTCTAGCTTTAAAGATGATCCAAAAATAAGCTCTGAGAACAGAATCTGAGAGGGGGGGGGAGACAGAGTTTTTGCTCTATTTCTTCCTTAATGTTGACACCACCACTCTTCCAGCACTTTATTCTTACTACAAATGACCGAACACACCTACCTGACAATATAATGAAGAAAAAAATTTTCATCCCTACCTGGCCAAAATTGAAGAAATCTCACAGTGCCGGCACTGTTCAAAATCACTCAAAATCACCAAAAATCGACCCGTCTCCGATTTTTCCAAAAAGTGACGAAAATCAATCTACCACACCTGTCATTCATAAAAAATGTGGAAACGCGCCCGGGTCACTTCATCAAGGCCCCCAATTCTAGCTTTAAAGATGATCCAAAAATAAGCTCTGAGAACAGAATCTGAGAGGGGGGGGAGACAGAGTTTTTGCTCTATTTCTTCCTTAATGTTGACACCACCACTCTTCCAGCACTTTATTCTTACTACAAATGACCGAACACACCTACCTGACACTATAATGAAGAAAAAAAATTTTCATCCCTACCTGGCCAAAATTGAAGAAATCTCACAGTGCCGGCACTGTTCAAAATCACCAAAAATCGACCCGTCTCCGATTTTTCCAAAAAGTGACGAAAATCAATCTACCACACCTGTCATTCATAAAAAATGTGGAAACGCGCCCGGGTCACTTCATCAAGGCCCCCAATTCTAGCTTTAAAGATGATCCAAAAATAAGCTCTGAGAACAGAATCTGAGAGGGGGGGGGGAGACAGAGTTTTTGCTCTATTTCTTCCTTAATGTTGACACCACCACTCTTCCAGCACTTTATTCTTACTACAAATGACCGAACACACCTACCTGACACTATAATGAAGAAAAAAAATTTTCATCCCTACCTGGCCAAAATTGAAGAAATCTCACAGTGCCGGCACTGTTCAAAATCACTCAAAATCACCAAAAATCGACCCGTCTCCGATTTTTCCAAAAAGTGACGAAAATCAATCTACCACACCTGTCATTCATAAAAAATGTGGAAACGCGCCCGGGTCACTTCATCAAGGCCCCCAATTCTAGCTTTAAAGATGATCCAAAAATAAGCTCTGAGAACAGAATCTGAGAGGGGGGGGGGGAGACAGAGTTTTTGCTCTATTTCTTCCTTAATGTTGACACCACCACTCTTCCAGCACTTTATTCTTACTACAAATGACCGAACACACCTACCTGACACTATAATGAAGAAAAAAAATTTTCATCCCTACCTGGCCAAAATTGAAGAAATCTCACAGTGCCGGCACTGTTCAAAATCACCAAAAATCGACCCGTCTCCGATTTTTCCAAAAAGTGACGAAAATCAATCTACCACACCTGTCATTCATAAAAAATGTGGAAACGCGCCCGGGTGACTTCATCAAGGCCCCCAATTCTAGCTTTAAAGATGATCCAAAAATAAGCTCTGAGAACAGAATCTGAGAGGGGGGGGGAGACAGAGTTTTTGCTCTATTTCTTCCTTAATGTTGACACCACCACTCTTCCAGCACTTTATTCTTACTACAAATGACCGAACACACCTACCTGACACTATAATGAAGAAAAAAAATTTTCATCCCTACCTGGCCAAAATTGAAGAAATCTCACAGTGCCGGCACTGTTCAAAATCACTCAAAATCACCAAAAATCGACCCGTCTCCGATTTTTCCAAAAAGTGACGAAAATCAATCTACCACACCTGTCATTCATAAAAAATGTGGAAACGCGCCCGGGTCACTTCATCAAGGCCCCCAATTCTAGCTTTAAAGATGATCCAAAAATAAGCTCTGAGAACAGAATCTGAGAGGGGGGGGGGGGAGACAGAGTTTTTGCTCTATTTCTTCCTTAATGTTGACACCACCACTCTTCCAGCACTTTATTCTTACTACAAATGACCGAACACACCTACCTGACACTATAATGAAGAAAAAAAATTTTCATCCCTACCTGGCCAAAATTGAAGAAATCTCACAGTGCCGGCACTGTTCAAAATCACTCAAAATCACCAAAAATCAACCCGTCTCCGATTTTTCCAAAAAGTGACGAAAATCAATCTACCACACCTGTCATTCATAAAAAATGTGGAAACGCGCCCGGGTCACTTCATCAAGGCCCCCAATTCTAGCTTTAAAGTTGATCCAAAAATAAGCTCTGAGAACAGAATCTGAGAGGGGGGGGGAGGCAGAGTTTTTGCTCTATTTCTTCCTTAATGTTGACACCACCACTCTTCCAGCACTTTATTCTTACTACAAATGACCGAACACACCTACCTGACACTATAATGAAGAAAAAAAATTTTCATCCCTACCTGGCCAAAATTGAAGAAATCTCACAGTGCCGGCACTGTTCAAAATCACTCAAAATCACCAAAAATCACCCTGAGCTTCAGAGCTAACTTGACACTAACCTTTTCACTGTAGCCTATCTCCATCGTGTCAAGTAACCTCTGACGAAAATAGTTTGACCTAGTTTATATAAGCCAATCAAATCCATGTTTCAAAATTTTTCACCAAAGTTTGGTGAAAACGCTGATTGGTTGACCGTCAATCGGCAATCCTCGGCTGATTCCGCAAGCTCCATACTAACAACATAGTTATTGTCGAGTGCGGAGACATCCGAGTAGTTCCGAGTGTATTACCGTACACAAAGAAAGCAAGGCGAGTGACTACGAAAAAGAATGTGTTCAGTTATCTCTTGATTCTTTGCAAAATATGAGTAAATCGGAATTGAAACCATAGGGTCTAGCAGTTTGAGGCCCTGCATCATTATCTACTGAGAGACGATGTTATTTGCGTGCTGCCCACAGGTTACGGCAAGTCCCTGATATTCAGCCTTATCTTTGATTGGTCCGGATTTGAACAAAGCGCGCTTTGACTCGTTCGCGTTCATTGGCTAGATCGTTTAATGAGTCATTGAGTGCGGGCTTTTAAATTTGATTGGCGGGCGGCGGAGGCAATCGAATCTGGTCAGAGGTTACTTGACACGATGGAGATAGGCTACAGTGAAAAGGTTAGTGTCAAGTTAGCTCTGAAGCTCAGGGTGCCAAAAATCAACCCGTCTCCGATTTTTCCAAAAAGTGACGAAAATCAATCTACCACACCTGTCATTCATAAAAAATGTGGAAACGCGCCCGGGTCACTTCATCAAGGCCCCCAATTCTAGCTTTAAAGTTGATCCAAAAATAAGCTCTGAGAACAGAATCTGAGAGGGGGGGGGAGGCAGAGTTTTTGCTCTATTTCTTCCTTAATGTTGACACCACCACTCTTCCAGCACTTTATTCTTACTACAAATGACCGAACACACCTACCTGACACTATAATGAAGAAAAAAAATTTTCATCCCTACCTGGCCAAAATTGAAGAAATCTCACAGTGCCGGCACTGTTCAAAATCACTCAAAATCACCAAAAATCGAACCGTCTCCGATTTTTCCAAAAAGTGACGAAAATCAATCTACCACACCTGTCATTCATAAAAAATGTGGAAACGCGCCCGGGTCACTTCATCAAGGCCCCCAATTCTAGCTTTAAAGATGATCCAAAAATAAGCTCTGAGAACAGAATCTGAGAGGGGGGGGGGGGGGGGAGACAGAGTTTTTGCTCTATTTCTTCCTTAATGTTGACACCACCACTCTTCCAGCACTTTATTCTTACTACAAATGACCGAACACACCTACCTGACACTATAATGAAGAAAAAAAATTTTCATCCCTACCTGGCCAAAATTGAAGAAATCTTACAGTGCCCGCACTGTTCAAAATCACTCAAAATCACCAAAAATTGACCCCTCTCCGATTTTTCCAAAAAGTGACGAAAATCAATCTACCACACCTGTCATTCATAAAAAATGTGGAAACGCGCCCGGGTCACTTCATCAAGGCCCCCAATTCTAGCTTTAAAGATGATCCAAAAATAAGCTCTGAGAACAGAATCTGAGAGGGGGGGGGGGAGACAGAGTTTTTGCTCTATTTCTTCCTTAATGTTGACACCACCACTCTTCCAGCACTTTATTCTTACTACAAATGACCGAACACACCTACCTGACACTATAATGAAGAAAAAAAATTTTCATCCCTACCTGGCCAAAATTGAAGAAATCTCACAGTACCGGCACTGTTCAAAATCACTCAAAATCACCAAAAATTGACCCGTCTCCGATTTTTCCAAAAAGTGACGAAAATCAATCTACCACACCTGTCATTCATAAAAAATGTGGAAACGCGCCCGGGTCACTTCATCAAGGCCCCCAATTCTAGCTTTAAAGATGATCCAAAAATAAGCTCTGAGAACAGAATCTGAGAGGGGGGGGAGACAGAGTTTTTGCTCTATTTCTTCCTTAATGTTGACACCACCACTCTTCCAGCACTTTATTCTTACTATAAATGACCGAACACACCTACCTGACACTATAATGAAGAAAAAAAATTTTCATCCCTACCTGGCCAAAACTGAAGAAATCTCAAAGTGCCGGCACTGTTCAAAATCACTCAAAATCACCAAAAATCGACCCGTCTCCAATTTTTCCAAAAAGTGACGAAAATCAATCTACCACACCTGTCATTCATAAAAAATGTGGAAACGCGCCCGGGTCACTTCATCAAGGCCCCCAATTCTAGCTTTAAAGATGATCCAAAAATAAGCTCTGAGAACAGAATCTGAGGGGGGGGGGGAGACAGAGTTTTTGCTCTATTTCATCCTTAATGTTGACACCACCACTCTTCCAGCACTTTATTCTTACTACAAATGACCGAACACACCTACCTGACACTATAATGAAGAAAAAAAAATTTCATCCCTACCTGGCCAAAATTGAAGAAATCTCACAGTGCCGGCACTGTTCAAAATCACTCAAAATCACCAAAAATCGACCCGTCTCCGATTTTTCCAAAAAATGACGAAAATCAATCTACCACACCTGTCATTCATAAAAAATGTGGAAACGCGCCCGGGTCACTTCATCAAGGCCCCCAATTCTAGCTTTAAAGATGATCCAAAAATAAGCTCTGAGAACAGAATCTGAGAGGGTGGGGTAGACAGAGTTTTTGCTCTATTTCTTCCTTAATGTTGACACCACCACTCTTCCAGCACTTTATTCTTACTACAAATGACCGAACACACCTACCTGACACTATAATGAAGAAAAAAAATTTTCATCCCTAGCTGACCAAAATTGAAGAAATCTCACAGTGCCGGCACTGTTCAAAATCACTCAAAATCACCAAAAATTGACCCGTCTCCGATTTTTCCAAAAAGTGACGAAAATCAATCTACCACACCTGTCATTCATAAAAAATGTGGAAACGCGCCCGGGTCACTTCATCAAGGCCCCCAATTCTAGCTTTAAAGATGATCCAAAAATAAGCTCTGAGAACAGAATCTGAGAGGGGGTGGAGACAGAGTTTTTGCTCTATTTCTTCCTTAATGTTGACACCACCACTCTTCCAGCACTTTATTCTTACTTCAAATGACCGAACACACCTACCTGACACTATAATGAAGAAAAAAATTTTCATCCCTACCTGACCAAAATTGAAGAAATCTCACAGTGCCGGCACTGTTCAAAATCACCAAAAATCGACCCGTCTCCGATTTTTCCAAAAAGTGACGAAAATCAATCTACCACACCTGTCATTCATAAAAAATGTGGAAACGCACCCGGGTCACTTCATCAAGGCCCCCAATTCTAGCTTTAAAGATGATCCAAAAATAAGCTCTGAGAACAGAATCTGAGAGGGGGGGGGAGACAGAGTTTTTGCTCTATTTCTTCCTTAATGTTGACACCACCACTCTTCCAGCACTTTATTCTTACTACAAATGACCGAACACACCTACCTGACACTATAATGAAGAAAAAAAATTTTCATCCCTACCTGGCCAAAATTGAAGAAATCTCACAGTGCCGGCACTGTTCAAAATCACTCAAAATCACCAAAAATCGACCCGTCTCCGATTTTTCCAAAAAGTGACGAAAATCAATCTACCACACCTGTCATTCATAAAAAATGTGGAAACGCGCCCGGGTCACTTCATCAAGGCCCCCAATTCTAGCTTTAAAGATGATCCAAAAATAAGATCTGAGAACAGAATCTGAGAGGGGGGGGGGGAGACAGAGTTTTTGCTCTATTTCTTCCTTAATGTTGACACCACCACTCTTCCAGCACTTTATTCTTACTACAAATGACCGAACACACCTACCTGACACTATAATGAAGAAAAAAAATTTTCATCCCTACCTGGCCAAAATTGAAGAAATCTCACAGTGCCGGCACTGTTTAAAATCACTCAAAATCACCAAAAATCGACCCGTCTCTGATTTTTCCAAAAAGTGACGAAAATCAATCTACCACACCTGTCATTCATAAAAAATGTGGAAACGCGCCCGGGTCACTTCATCAAGGCCCCCAATTCTAGCTTTAAAGATGATCCAAAAATAAGCTCTGAGAACAGAATCTGAGAGGGTGGGGTAGACAGAGTTTTTGCTCTATTTCTTCCTTAATGTTGACACCACCACTCTTCCAGCACTTTATTCTTACTACAAATGACCGAACACACCTACCTGACACTATAATGAAGAAAAAAAATTTTCATCCCTAGCTGACCAAAATTGAAGAAATCTCACAGTGCCGGCACTGTTCAAAATCACTCAAAATCACCAAAAATTGACCCGTCTCCGATTTTTCCAAAAAGTGACGAAAATCAATCTACCACACCTGTCATTCATAAAAAATGTGGAAACGCGCCCGGGTCACTTCATCAAGGCCCCCAATTCTAGCTTTAAAGATGATCCAAAAATAAGCTCTGAGAACAGAATCTGAGAGGGGGTGGAGACAGAGTTTTTGCTCTATTTCTTCCTTAATGTTGACACCACCACTCTTCCAGCACTTTATTCTTACTTCAAATGACCGAACACACCTACCTGACACTATAATGAAGAAAAAAATTTTCATCCCTACCTGACCAAAATTGAAGAAATCTCACAGTGCCGGCACTGTTCAAAATCACCAAAAATCGACCCGTCTCCGATTTTTCCAAAAAGTGACGAAAATCAATCTACCACACCTGTCATTCATAAAAAATGTGGAAACGCGCCCGGGTCACTTCATCAAGGCCCCCAATTCTAGCTTTAAAGATGATCCAAAAATAAGCTCTGAGAACAGAATCTGAGAGGGGGGGGGAGACAGAGTTTTTGCTCTATTTCTTCCTTAATGTTGACACCACCACTCTTCCAGCACTTTATTCTTACTACAAATGACCGAACACACCTACCTGACACTATAATGAAGAAAAAAAATTTTCATCCCTACCTGGCCAAAATTGAAGAAATCTCACAGTGCCGGCACTGTTCAAAATCACTCAAAATCACCAAAAATCGACCCGTCTCCGATTTTTCCAAAAAGTGACGAAAATCAATCTACCACACCTGTCATTCATAAAAAATGTGGAAACGCGCCCGGGTCGCTTCATCAAGGCCCCCAATTCTAGCTTTAAAGATGATCCAAAAATAAGCTCTGAGAACAGAATCTGAGAGGGGGGGGGGAGACAGAGTTTTTGCTCTATTTCTTCCTTAATGTTGACACCACCACTCTTCCAGCACTTTATTCTTACTACAAATGACCGAACACACCTACCTGACACTATAATGAAGAAAAAAAATTTTCATCCCTACCTGGCCAAAATTGAAGAAATCTCACAGTGCCGGCACTGTTTAAAATCACTCAAAATCACCAAAAATCGACCCGTCTCTGATTTTTCCAAAAAGTGACGAAAATCAATCTACCACACCTGTCATTCATAAAAAATGTGGAAACGCGCCCGGGTCACTTCATCAAGGCCCCCAATTCTAGCTTTAAAGATGATCCAAAAATAAGCTCTGAGAACAGAATCTGAGAGGGGGGGGAGACAGAGTTTTTGCTCTATTTCTTCCTTAATGTTGACACCACCACTCTTCCAGCACTTTATTCTTACTACAAATGACCGAACACACCTACCTGACACTATAATGAAGAAAAAAAATTTTCATCCCTACCTGGCCAAAATTGAAGAAATCTCACAGTGCCGGCACTGTTCAAAATCACTCAAAATCACCAAAAATCGACCCGTCTCCGATTTTTCCAAAAAGTGACGAAAATCAATCTACCACACCTGTCATTCATAAAAAATGTGGAAACGCGCCCGGGTCACTTCATCAAGGCCCCCAATTCTAGCTTTAAAGATGATCCAAAAATAAGCTCTGAGAACAGAATCTGAGAGGGGGGGGGAGACAGAGTTTTTGCTCTATTTCTTCCTTAATGTTGACACCACCACTCTTCCAGCACTTTATTCTTACTACAAATGACTGAACACACCTACCTGACACTATAATGAAGAAAAAAAATTTTCATCCCTACCTGACCAAAATTGAAGAAATCTCACAGTGCCGGCACTGTTCAAAATCACTCAAAATCACCAAAAATTGACCCGTCTCCGATTTTTCCAAAAAGTGACGAAAATCAATCTACCACACCTGTCATTCATAAAAAATGTGGAAACGCGCCCGGGTCACTTCATCAAGGCCCCCAATTCTAGCTTTAAAGATGATCCAAAAATAAGCTCTGAGAACAGAATCTGAGAGGGGGGGGGGGAGACAGAGTTTTTGCTCTATTTCTTCCTTAATGTTGACACCACCACTCTTCCAGCACTTTATTCTTACTACAAATGACCAAACACACCTACCTGACACTATAATGAAGAAAAAAAATTTTCATCCCTACCTGGCCAAAATTGAAGAAATCTCACAGTGCCGGCACTGTTCAAAATCACTCAAAATCACCAAAAATCGACCCGTCTCCGATTTTTCCAAAAAGTGACGAAAATCAATCTACCACACCTGTCATTCATAAAAAATGTGGAAACGCGCCCAGGTCACTTCATCAAGGCCCGCAATTCAAGCTTTAAAGATGATCCAAAAATAAGCTCTGAGAACAGAATCTGAGAGGGGGGGGGAGACAGAGTTTTTGCTCTATTTCTTCCTTAATGTGGACACCACCACTCTTCCAGCACTTTATTTTTACTACGAATGACCGAACACACCTACCTGACACTATAATGAAGAAAAAAAATTTTCATCCCTACCTGGCCAAAATTGAAGAAATCTCACAGTGCCGGCACTGTTCAAAATCACTCAAAATCACCAAAAATCGACCCGTCTCCGATTTTTCCAAAAAGTGACGAAAATCAATCTACCACACCTGTCATTCATAAAAAATGTGGAAACGCACCCGGGTCACTTCATCAAGGCCCCCAATTCTAGCTTTAAAGATGATCCAAAAATAAGCTCTGAGAACAGAATCTGAGAGGGGGGGGGAGACAGAGTTTTTGCTCTATTTCTTCCTTAATGTTGACACCACCACTCTTCCAGCACTTTATTCTTACTACAAATGACCGAACACACCTACCTGACACTATAATGAAGAAAAAAATTTTCATCCCTACCTGGCCAAAATTGAAGAAATCTCACAGTGCCGGCACTGTTCAAAATCACTCAAAATCACCAAAAATCGACCCGTCTCCGATTTTTCCAAAAAGTGACGAAAATCAATCTACCACACCTGTCATTCATAAAAAATGTGGAAACGCGCCCGGGTCACTTCATCAAGGCCCCCAATTCTAGCTTTAAAGATGATCCAAAAATAAGCTCTGAGAACAGAATCTGAGAGGGGGGGGAGACAGAGTTTTTGCTCTATTTCTTCCTTAATGTTGACACCACCACTCTTCCAGCACTTTATTCTTACTACAAATGACCGAACACACCTACCTGACACTATAATGAAGAAAAAAAATTTTCATCCCTACCTGGCCAAAATTGAAGAAATCTCACAGTGCCGGCACTGTTCAAAATCACCAAAAATCGACCCGTCTCCGATTTTTCCAAAAAGTGACGAAAATCAATCTACCACACCTGTCATTCATAAAAAATGTGGAAACGCGCCCGGGTCACTTCATCAAGGCCCCCAATTCTAGCTTTAAAGATGATCCAAAAATAAGCTCTGAGAACAGAATCTGAGAGGGGGGGGGGAGACAGAGTTTTTGCTCTATTTCTTCCTTAATGTTGACACCACCACTCTTCCAGCACTTTATTCTTACTACAAATGACCGAACACACCTACCTGACACTATAATGAAGAAAAAAAATTTTCATCCCTACCTGGCCAAAATTGAAGAAATCTCACAGTGCCGGCACTGTTCAAAATCACTCAAAATCACCAAAAATCGACCCGTCTCCGATTTTTCCAAAAAGTGACGAAAATCAATCTACCACACCTGTCATTCATAAAAAATGTGGAAACGCGCCCGGGTCACTTCATCAAGGCCCCCAATTCTAGCTTTAAAGATGATCCAAAAATAAGCTCTGAGAACAGAATCTGAGAGGGGGGGGGGGAGACAGAGTTTTTGCTCTATTTCTTCCTTAATGTTGACACCACCACTCTTCCAGCACTTTATTCTTACTACAAATGACCGAACACACCTACCTGACACTATAATGAAGAAAAAAATTTTCATCCCTACCTGGCCAAAATTGAAGAAATCTCACAGTGCCGGCACTGTTCAAAATCACTCAAAATCACCAAAAATCGACCCGTCTCCGATTTTTCCAAAAAGTGACGAAAATCAATCTACCACACCTGTCATTCATAAAAAATGTGGAAACGCGCCCGGGTCACTTCATCAAGGCCCCCAATTCTAGCTTTAAAGTTGATCCAAAAATAAGCTCTGAGAACAGAATCTGAGAGGGGGGGGGGAGGCAGAGTTTTTGCTCTATTTCTTCCTTAATGTTGACACCACCACTCTTCCAGCACTTTATTCTTACTACAAATGACCGAACACACCTACCTGACACTATAATGAAGAAAAAAAATTTTCATCCCTACCTGGCCAAAATTGAAGAAATCTCACAGTGCCGGCACTGTTCAAAATCACTCAAAATCACCAAAAATCGAACCGTCTCCGATTTTTCCAAAAAGTGACGAAAATCAATCTACCACACCTGTCATTCATAAAAAATGTGGAAACGCGCCCGGGTCACTTCATCAAGGCCCCCAATTCTAGCTTTAAAGATGATCCAAAAATAAGCTCTGAGAACAGAATCTGAGAGGGGGGGGGAGGCAGAGTTTTTGCTCTATTTCTTCCTTAATGTTGACACCACCACTCTTCCAGCACTTTATTCTTACTACAAATGACCGAACACACCTACCTGACACTATAATGAAGAAAAAAAATTTTCATCCCTACCTGGCCAAAATTGAAGAAATCTCACAGTGCGGGCACTGTTCAAAATCACTCAAAATCACCAAAAATCGACCCGTCTCCGATTTTTCCAAAAAGTGACGAAAATCAATCTACCACACCTGTCATTCATAAAAAATGTGGAAACGCGCCCGGGTCACTTCATCAAGGCCCCCAATTCTAGCTTTAAAGATGATCCAAAAATAAGCTCTGAGAACAGAATCTGAGAGGGGTGGGGAGGCAGAGTTTTTGCTCTATTTCTTCCTTAATGTTGACACCACCACTCTTCCAGCACTTTATTCTTACTACAAATGACCGAACACACCTACCTGACACTATAATGAAGAAAAAAAATTTTCATCCCTACCTGGCCAAAATTGAAGAAATCTCACAGTGCCGGCACTGTTCAAAATCACTCAAAATCACCAAAAATCGACCCGTCTCCGATTTTTCCAAAAAGTGACGAAAATCAATCTACCACACCTGTCATTCATAAAAAATGTGGAAACGCGCCCGGGTGACTTCATCAAGGCCCCCAATTCTAGCTTTAAAGATGATCCAAAAATAAGCTCTGAGAACAGAATCTGAGAGGGGGGGGAGGCAGAGTTTTTGCTCTATTTCTTCCTTAATGTTGACACCACCACTCTTCCAGCACTTTATTCTTACTACAAATGACCGAACACACCTACCTGACACTATAATGAAGAAAAAAAATGTTCATCCCTACCTGGCCAAAATTGAAGAAATCTCACAGTGCCGGCACTGTTCAAAATCACTCAAAATCACCAAAAATCGACCCGTCTCCGATTTTTCCAAAAAGTGACGAAAATCAATCTACCACACCTGTCATTCATAAAAAATGTGGAAACGCGCCCGGGTCACTTCATCAAGGCCCCCAATTCTAGCTTTAAAGATGATCCAAAAATAAGCTCTGAGAACAGAATCTGAGAGGGGGGGGGAGACAGAGTTTTTGCACTATTTCTTCCTTAATGTTGTCACCACCACTCTTCCAGCACTTTATTCTTACTACAAATGACCGAACACACCTACCTGACACTATAATGAAGAAAAAAAATTTTCATCCCTACCTGGCCAAAATTGAAGAAATCTCACAGTGCCGGCACTGTTCAAAATCACTCAAAATCACCAAAAATCGACCCGTCTCCGATTTTTCCAAAAAGTGACGAAAATCGATCTACCACACCTGTCATTCATAAAAAATGTGGAAACGCGCCTGGGTCACTTCATCAAGGCCCCCAATTCTAGCTTTAAAGATGATCCAAAAATAAGCTCTGAGAACAGAATCTGAGAGGGGGGGGGGGGAGACAGAGTTTTTGCTCTATTTCTTCCTTAATGTTGACACCACCACTCTTCCAGCACTTTATTCTTACTACAAATGACCGAACACACCTACCTGACACTATAATGAAGAAAAAAAATTTTCATCCCTACCTGGCCAAAATTGAAGAAATCTCACAGTGCCGGCACTGTTCAAAATCACTCAAAATCACCAAAAATCGACCCGTCTCCGATTTTTCCAAAAAGTGACGAAAATCAATCTACCACACCTGTCATTCATAAAAAATGTGGAAATGCGCCCGGGTCACTTCATCAAGGCCCCCAATTCTAGCTTTAAAGATGATCCAAAAATAAGCTCTGAGAACAGAATCTGAGAGGGGGGGGGAGACAGAGTTTTTGCTCTATTTCTTCCTTAATGTTGACACCACCACTCTTCCAGCACTTTATTCTTACTACAAATGACCGAACACACCTACCTGACACTATAATGAAGAAAAAAAATTTTCATCCCTACCTGGCCAAAATTGAAGAAATCTCACAGTGCCGGCACTGTTCAAAATCACTCAAAATCACCAAAAATCGACCCGTCTCCGATTTTTCCAAAAAATGATGAAAATCAATCTACCACACCTGTCATTCATAAAAAATGTGGAAACGCGCCCGGGTCACTTCATCAAGGCCCCCAATTCTAGCTTTAAAGATGATCCAAAAATAAGCTCTGAGAACAGAATCTGAGAGGGGTGGGGAGACTGAGTTTTTGCTCTATTTCTTCCTTAATGTTGACACCACCACTCTTCCAGCACTTTATTCTTACTACAAATGACCGAACACACCTACCTGACACTATAATGAAGAAAAAAAATTTTCATCCCTACCTGGCCAAAATTGAAGAAATCTTACAGTGCCGGCACTGTTCAAAATCACTCAAAATCACCAAAAATCGACCCGTCTCCGATTTTTCCAAAAAGTGACGAAAATCAATCTACCACACCTGTCATTCATAAAAAATGTGGAAACGCGCCCGGGTCACTTCATCAAGGCCCCCAATTCTAGCTTTAAAGATGATCCAAAAATAAGCTCTGAGAACAGAATCTGAGAGGGGGGGGGAGGCAGAGTTTTTGCTCTATTTCTTCCTTAATGTTGACACCACCACTCTTCCAGCACTTTATTCTTACTACAAATGACCGAACACACCTACCTGACACTATAATGAAGAAAAAAATTTTCATCCCTACCTGGCCAAAATTGAAGAAATCTCACAGTGCCGGCACTGTTCAAAATCACTCAAAATCACCAAAAATCGACCCGTCTCCGATTTTTCCAAAAAGTGACGAAAATCAATCTACCACACCTGTCATTCATAAAAAATGTGGAAACGCGCCCGGGTCACTTCATCAAGGCCCCCAATTCTAGCTTTAAAGATGATCCAAAAATAAGCTCTGAGAACAGAATCTGAGAGGGGGGGGAGACAGAGTTTTTGCTCTATTTCTTCCTTAATGTTGACACCACCACTCTTCCAGCACTTTATTCTTACTACAAATGACCGAACACACCTACCTGACACTATAATGAAGAAAAAAAATTTTCATCCCTACCTGGCCAAAATTGAAGAAATCTCACAGTGCCGGCACTGTTCAAAATCACCAAAAATCAACCCGTCTCCGATTTTTCCAAAAAGTGACGAAAATCAATCTACCACACCTGTCATTCATAAAAAATGTGGAAACGCGCCCGGGTCACTTCATCAAGGCCCCCAATTCTAGCTTTAAAGATGATCCAAAAATAAGCTCTGAGAACAGAATCTGAGAGGGGGGGGGGAGACAGAGTTTTTGCTCTATTTCTTCCTTAATGTTGACACCACCACTCTTCCAGCACTTTATTCTTACTACAAATGACCGAACACACCTACCTGACACTATAATGAAGAAAAAAAATTTTCATCCCTACCTGGCCAAAATTGAAGAAATCTCACAGTGCCGGCACTGTTCAAAATCACTCAAAATCACCAAAAATCGACCCGTCTCCGATTTTTCCAAAAAGTGACGAAAATCAATCTACCACACCTGTCATTCATAAAAAATGTGGAAACGCGCCCGGGTCACTTCATCAAGGCCCCCAATTCTAGCTTTAAAGATGATCCAAAAATAAGCTCTGAGAACAGAATCTGAGAGGGGGGGGGGGAGACAGAGTTTTTGCTCTATTTCTTCCTTAATGTTGACACCACCACTCTTCCAGCACTTTATTCTTACTACAAATGACCGAACACACCTACCTGACACTATAATGAAGAAAAAAATTTTCATCCCTACCTGGCCAAAATTGAAGAAATCTCACAGTGCCGGCACTGTTCAAAATCACTCAAAATCACCAAAAATCGACCCGTCTCCGATTTTTCCAAAAAGTGACGAAAATCAATCTACCACACCTGTCATTCATAAAAAATGTGGAAACGCGCCCGGGTCACTTTATCAAGGCCCCCAATTCTAGCTTTAAAGTTGATCCAAAAATAAGCTCTGAGAACAGAATCTGAGAGGGGGGGGGGAGGCAGAGTTTTTGCTCTATTTCTTCCTTAATGTTGACACCACCACTCTTCCAGCACTTTATTCTTACTACAAATGACCGAACACACCTACCTGACACTATAATGAAGAAAAAAAATTTTCATCCCTACCTGGCCAAAATTGAAGAAATCTCACAGTGCCGGCACTGTTCAAAATCACTCAAAATCACCAAAAATCGAACCGTCTCCGATTTTTCCAAAAAGTGACGAAAATCAATCTACCACACCTGTCATTCATAAAAAATGTGGAAACGCGCCCGGGTCACTTCATCAAGGCCCCCAATTCTAGCTTTAAAGATGATCCAAAAATAAGCTCTGAGAACAGAATCTGAGAGGGGGGGGGAGGCAGAGTTTTTGCTCTATTTCTTCCTTAATGTTGACACCACCACTCTTCCAGCACTTTATTCTTACTACAAATGACCGAACACACCTACCTGACACTATAATGAAGAAAAAAAATTTTCATCCCTACCTGGCCAAAATTGAAGAAATCTCACAGTGCCGGCACTGTTCAAAATCACTCAAAATCACCAAAAATCGACCCGTCTCCGATTTTTCCAAAAAGTGACGAAAATCAATCTACCACACCTGTCATTCATAAAAAATGTGGAAACGCGCCCGGGTCACTTCATCAAGGCCCCCAATTCTAGCTTTAAAGATGATCCAAAAATAAGCTCTGAGAACAGAATCTGAGAGGGGTGGGGAGGCAGAGTTTTTGCTCTATTTCTTCCTTAATGTTGACACCACCACTCTTCCAGCACTTTATTCTTACTACAAATGACCGAACACACCTACCTGACACTATAATGAAGAAAAAAAATTTTCATCCCTACCTGGCCAAAATTGAAGAAATCTCACAGTGCCGGCACTGTTCAAAATCACTCAAAATCACCAAAAATCGACCCGTCTCCGATTTTTCCAAAAAGTGACGAAAATCAATCTACCACACCTGTCATTCATAAAAAATGTGGAAACGCGCCCGGGTGACTTCATCAAGGCCCCCAATTCTAGCTTTAAAGATGATCCAAAAATAAGCTCTGAGAACAGAATCTGAGAGGGGGGGGAGGCAGAGTTTTTGCTCTATTTCTTCCTTAATGTTGACACCACCACTCTTCCAGCACTTTATTCTTACTACAAATGACCGAACACACCTACCTGACACTATAATGAAGAAAAAAAATGTTCATCCCTACCTGGCCAAAATTGAAGAAATCTCACAGTGCCGGCACTGTTCAAAATCACTCAAAATCACCAAAAATCGACCCGTCTCCGATTTTTCCAAAAAGTGACGAAAATCAATCTACCACACCTGTCATTCATAAAAAATGTGGAAACGCGCCCGGGTCACTTCATCAAGGCCCCCAATTCTAGCTTTAAAGATGATCCAAAAATAAGCTCTGAGAACAGAATCTGAGAGGGGGGGGGAGACAGAGTTTTTGCACTATTTCTTCCTTAATGTTGTCACCACCACTCTTCCAGCACTTTATTCTTACTACAAATGACCGAACACACCTACCTGACACTATAATGAAGAAAAAAAATTTTCATCCCTACCTGGCCAAAATTGAAGAAATCTCACAGTGCCGGCACTGTTCAAAATCACTCAAAATCACCAAAAATCGACCCGTCTCCGATTTTTCCAAAAAGTGACGAAAATCGATCTACTACACCTGTCATTCATAAAAAATGTGGAAACGCGCCTGGGTCACTTCATCAAGGCCCCCAATTCTAGCTTTAAAGATGATCCAAAAATAAGCTCTGAGAACAGAATCTGAGAGGGGGGGGGGGGAGACAGAGTTTTTGCTCTATTTCTTCCTTAATGTTGACACCACCACTCTTCCAGCACTTTATTCTTACTACAAATGACCGAACACACCTACCTGACACTATAATGAAGAAAAAAAATTTTCATCCCTACCTGGCCAAAATTGAAGAAATCTCACAGTGCCGGCACTGTTCAAAATCACTCAAAATCACCAAAAATCGACCCGTCTCCGATTTTTCCAAAAAGTGACGAAAATCAATCTACCACACCTGTCATTCATAAAAAATGTGGAAATGCGCCCGGGTCACTTCATCAAGGCCCCCAATTCTAGCTTTAAAGATGATCCAAAAATAAGCTCTGAGAACAGAATCTGAGAGGGGGGGGGAGACAGAGTTTTTGCTCTATTTCTTCCTTAATGTTGACACCACCACTCTTCCAGCACTTTATTCTTACTACAAATGACCGAACACACCTACCTGACACTATAATGAAGAAAAAAAATTTTCATCCCTACCTGGCCAAAATTGAAGAAATCTCACAGTGCCGGCACTGTTCAAAATCACTCAAAATCACCAAAAATCGACCCGTCTCCGATTTTTCCAAAAAATGATGAAAATCAATCTACCACACCTGTCATTCATAAAAAATGTGGAAACGCGCCCGGGTCACTTCATCAAGGCCCCCAATTCTAGCTTTAAAGATGATCCAAAAATAAGCTCTGAGAACAGAATCTGAGAGGGGTGGGGAGACTGAGTTTTTGCTCTATTTCTTCCTTAATGTTGACACCACCACTCTTCCAGCACTTTATTCTTACTACAAATGACCGAACACACCTACCTGACACTATAATGAAGAAAAAAAATTTTCATCCCTACCTGGCCAAAATTGAAGAAATCTTACAGTGCCGGCACTGTTCAAAATCACTCAAAATCACCAAAAATCGACCCGTCTCCGATTTTTCCAAAAAGTGACGAAAATCAATCTACCACACCTGTCATTCATAAAAAATGTGGAAACGCGCCCGGGTCACTTCATCAAGGCCCCCAATTCTAGCTTTAAAGATGATCCAAAAATAAGCTCTGAGAACAGAATCTGAGAGGGGGGGGGAGGCAGAGTTTTTGCTCTATTTCTTCCTTAATGTTGACACCACCACTCTTCCAGCACTTTATTCTTACTACAAATGACCGAACACACCTACCTGACACTATAATGAAGAAAAAAAATTTTCATCCCTACCTGGCCAAAATTGAAGAAATCTCACAGTGCCGGCACTGTTCAAAATCACTCAAAATCACCAAAAATCGACCCGTCTCCGATTTTTCCAAAAAGTGACGAAAATGAATCTACCACACCTGTCATTCATAAAAAATGTGGAAACGCGCCCGGGTCACTTCATCAAGGCCCCCAATTCTAGCTTTAAAGATGATCCAAAAATAAGCTCTGAGAACAGAATCTGAGAGGGGGGGGAGGCAGAGTTTTTGCTCTATTTCTTCCTTAATGTTGACACCACCACTCTTCCAGCACTTTATTCTTACTACAAATGACCGAACACACCTACCTGACACTATAATGAAGAAAAAAAATTTTCATCCCTACCTGGCCAAAATTGAAGAAATCTCACAGTGCCGGCACTGTTCAAAATCACTCAAAATCACCAAAAATCGACCCGTCTCGGATTTTTCCAAAAAGTGACGAAAATCAATCTACCACACCTGTCATTCATAAAAAATGTGGAAACGCGCCCGGGTCCCTTCATCAAGGCCCCCAATTCTAGCTTTAAAGATGATCCAAAAATAAGCTCTGAGAACAGAATCTGAGAGGGGGGGGGGAGGCAGAGTTTTTGCTCTATTTCTTCCTTAATGTTGACACCACCACTCTTCCAGCACTTTATTCTTACTACAAATGACCGAACACACCTACCTGACACTATAATGAAGAAAAAAAATTTTCATCCCTACCTGGCCAAAATTGAAGAAATCTCACAGTGCCGGCACTGTTCAAAATCACTCAAAATCACCAAAAATCGACCCGTCTCCGATTTTTCCAAAAAGTGACGAAAATCGATCTACCACACCTGTCATTCATAAAAAATGTGGAAACGCGCCCGGGTCACTTCATCAAGGCCCCCAATTCTAGCTTTAAAGATGATCCAAAAATAAGCTCTGAGAACAGAATCTGAGAGGGGGGGGGGGGAGACAGAGTTTTTGCTCTATTTCTTCCTTAATGTTGACACCACCACTCTTCCAGCACTTTATTCTTACTACAAATGACCGAACACACCTACCTGACACTATAATGAAGAAAAAAAATTTTCATCCCTACCTGGCCAAAATTGAAGAAATCTCACAGTGCCGGCACTGTTCAAAATCACTCAAAATCACCAAAAATCGACCCGTCTCCGATTTTTCCAAAAAATGATGAAAATCAATCTACCACACCTGTCATTCATAAAAAATGTGGAAACGCGCCCGGGTCACTTCATCAAGGCCCCCAATTCTAGCTTTAAAGATGATCCAAAAATAAGCTCTGAGAACAGAATCTGAGAGGGGGGGGGAGACTGAGTTTTTGCTCTATTTCTTCCTTAATGTTGACACCACCACTCTTCCAGCACTTTATTCTTACTACAAATGACCGAACACACCTACCTGACACTATAATGAAGAAAAAAAATTTTCATCCCTACCTGGCCAAAATTGAAGAAATCTTACAGTGCCGGCACTGTTCAAAATCACTCAAAATCACCAAAAATCGACCCGTCTCCGATTTTTCCAAAAAGTGACGAAAATCAATCTACCACACCTGTCATTCATAAAAAATGTGGAAACGCGCCCGGGTCACTTCATCAAGGCCCCCAATTCTAGCTTTAAAGATGATCCAAAAATAAGCTCTGAGAACAGAATCTGAGAGGGGGGGGGAGGCAGAGTTTTTGCTCTATTTCTTCCTTAATGTTGACACCACCACTCTTCCAGCACTTTATTCTTACTACAAATGACCGAACACACCTACCTGACACTATAATGAAGAAAAAAAATTTTCATCCCTACCTGGCCAAAATTGAAGAAATCTCACAGTGCCGGCACTGTTCAAAATCACTCAAAATCACCAAAAATCGACCCGTCTCCGATTTTTCCAAAAAGTGACGAAAATCAATCTACCACACCTGTCATTCATAAAAAATGTGGAAACGCGCCCGGGTCACTTCATCAAGGCCCCCAATTCTAGCTTTAAAGATGATCCAAAAATAAGCTCTGAGAACAGAATCTGAGAGGGGGGGGGAGGCAGAGTTTTTGCTCTATTTCTTCCTTAATGTTGACACCACCACTCTTCCAGCACTTTATTCTTACTACAAATGACCGAACACACCTACCTGACACTATAATGAAGAAAAAAAATTTTCATCCCTACCTGGCCAAAATTGAAGAAATCTCACAGTGCCGGCACTGTTCAAAATCACTCAAAATCACCAAAAATCGACCCGTCTCGGATTTTTCCAAAAAGTGACGAAAATCAATCTACCACACCTGTCATTCATAAAAAATGTGGAAACGCGCCCGGGTCCCTTCATCAAGGCCCCCAATTCTAGCTTTAAAGATGATCCAAAAATAAGCTCTGAGAACAGAAGCTGAGAGGGGGGGGGAGGCAGAGTTTTTGCTCTATTTCTTCCTTAATGTTGACACCACCACTCTTCCAGCACTTTATTCTTACTACAAATGACCGAACACACCTACCTGACACTATAATGAAGAAAAAAAAATTTCATCCCTACCTGGCCAAAATTGAAGAAATCTCACAGTGCCGGCACTGTTCAAAATCACTCAAAATCACCAAAAATCGACCCGTCTCCGATTTTTCCAAAAAGTGACGAAAATCAATCTACCACACCTGTCATTCATAAAAAATGTGGAAACGCGCCCGGGTCACTTCATCAAGGCCCCCAATTCTAGCTTTAAAGATGATCCAAAAATAAGCTCTGAGAACAGAATCTGAGAGGGGGGGGGAGACAGAGTTTTTGCTCTATTTCTTCAATAATGTTGACACCACCACTCTTCCAGCACTTTATTCTTACTACAAATGACCGAACACACCTACCTGACACTATAATGAAGAAAAAAAATTTTCATCCCTACCTGGCCAAAATTGAAGAAATCTCACAGTGCCGGCACTGTTCAAAATCACTCAAAATCACCAAAAATCGACCCGTCTCCGATTTTTCCAAAAAGTGACGAAAATCAATCTACCACACCTGTCATTCATAAAAAATGTGGAAACGCGCCCGGGTCACTTCATCAAGGCCCCCAATTCTAGCTTTAAAGATGATCCAAAAATAAGCTCTGAGAACAGAATCTGAGAGGGGGGGGGAGACAGAGTTTTTGCTCTATTTCTTCCTTAATGTTGACACCACCACTCTTCCAGCACTTTATTCTTACTACAAATGACCGAACACACCTACCTGACACTATAATGAAGAAAAAAAATTTTCATCCCTACCTGGCCAAAATTGAAGAAATCTCACAGTGCCGGCACTGTTCAAAATCACTCAAAATCACCAAAAATCGACCCGTCTCGGATTTTTCCAAAAAGTGACGAAAATCAATCTACCACACCTGTCATTCATAAAAAATGTGGAAACGCGCCCGGGTCCCTTCATCAAGGCCCCCAATTCTAGCTTTAAAGATGATCCAAAAATAAGCTCTGAGAACAGAATCTGAGAGGGGGGGGGGGAGGCAGAGTTTTTGCTCTATTTCTTCCTTAATGTTGACACCACCACTCTTCCAGCACTTTATTCTTACTACAAATGACCGAACACACCTACCTGACACTATAATGAAGAAAAAAAATTTTCATCCCTACCTGGCCAAAATTGAAGAAATCTCACAGTGCCGGCACTGTTCAAAATCACTCAAAATCACCAAAAATCGACCCGTCTCCGATTTTTCCAAAAAGTGACGAAAATCAATCTACCACACCTGTCATTCATAAAAAATGTGGAAACGCGCCCGGGTCACTTCATCAAGGCCCCCAATTCTAGCTTTAAAGATGATCCAAAAATAAGCTCTGAGAACAGAATCTGAGAGGGGGGGGGGAGACAGAGTTTTTGCTCTATTTCTTCAATAATGTTGACACCACCACTCTTCCAGCACTTTATTCTTACTACAAATGACCGAACACACCTACCTGACACTATAATGAAGAAAAAAAATTTTCATCCCTACCTGGCCAAAATTGAAGAAATCTCACAGTGCCGGCACTGTTCAAAATCACTCAAAATCACCAAAAATCGACCCGTCTCCGATTTTTCCAAAAAGTGACGAAAATCAATCTACCACACCTGTCATTCATAAAAAATGTGGAAACGCGCCCGGGTCACTTCATCAAGGCCCCCAATTCTAGCTTTAAAGATGATCCAAAAATAAGCTCTGAGAACAGAATCTGAGAGGGGGGGGGAGACAGAGTTTTTGCTCTATTTCTTCCTTAATGTTGACACCACCACTCTTCCAGCACTTTATTCTTACTACAAATGACCGAACACACCTACCTGACACTATAATGAAGAAAAAAAATTTTCATCCCTACCTGGCCAAAATTGAAGAAATCTCACAGTGCCGGCACTGTTCAAAATCACTCAAAATCACCAAAAATCGACCCGTCTCCGATTTTTCCAAAAAGTGACGAAAATCAATCTACCACACCTGTCATTCATAAAAAATGTGGAAACGCGCCCGGGTCCCTTCATCAAGGCCCCCAATTCTAGCTTTAAAGATGATCCAAAAATAAGCTCTGAGAACAGAATCTGAGAGGGGGGGGGAGGCAGAGTTTTTGCTCTATTTCTTCCTTAATGTTGACACCACCACTCTTCCAGCACTTTATTCTTACTACAAATGACCGAACACACCTACCTGACACTATAATGAAGAAAAAAAATTTTCATCCCTACCTGGCCAAAATTGAAGAAATCTCACAGTGCCGGCACTGTTCAAAATCACTCAAAATCACCAAAAATCGACCCGTCTCCGATTTTTCCAAAAAGTGACGAAAATCAATCTACCACACCTGTCATTCATAAAAAATGTGGAAACGCGCCCGGGTCACTTCATCAAGGCCCCCAATTCTAGCTTTAAAGATGATCCAAAAATAAGCTCTGAGAACAGAATCTGAGAGGGGGGGGGAGACAGAGTTTTTGCTCTATTTCTTCAATAATGTTGACACCACCACTCTTCCAGCACTTTATTCTTACTACAAATGACCGAACACACCTACCTGACACTGTAATGAAGAAAAAAAATTTTCATCCCTACCTGGCCAAAATTGAAGAAATCTCACAGTGCCGGCACTGTTCAAAATCACTCAAAATCACCAAAAATCGACCCGTCTCCGATTTTTCCAAAAAGTGACGAAAATCAATCTACCACACCTGTCATTCATAAAAAATGTGGAAACGCGCCCGGGTCACTTCATCAAGGCCCCCAATTCTAGCTTTAAAGATGATCCAAAAATAAGCTCTGAGAACAGAATCTGAGAGGGGGGAGGAGACAGAGTTTTTGCTCTATTTCTTCCTTAATGTTGACACCACCACTCTTCCAGCACTTTATTCTTACTACAAATGACCGAACACACCTACCTGACACTATAATGAAGAAAAAAAATTTTCATCCCTACCTGGCCAAAATTGAAGAAATCTCACAGTGCCGGCACTGTTCAAAATCACTCAAAATCACCAAAAATCGACCCGTCTCCGATTTTTCCAAAAAGTGACGAAAATCAATCTACCACACCTGTCATTCATAAAAAATGTGGAAACGCGCCCGGGTCACTTCATCAAGGCCCCCAATTCTAGCTTTAAAGATGATCCAAAAATAAGCTCTGAGAACAGAATCTGAGAGGGGGGGGAGACAGAGTTTTTGCTCTATTTCTTCCTTAATGTTGACACCACCACTCTTCCAGCACTTTATTCTTACTACAAATGACCGAACACATCTACCTGACACTATAATGAAGAAAAAAAATTTTCATCCCTACCTGGCCAAAATTGAAGAAATCTCACAGTGCCGGCACTGTTCAAAATCACTCAAAATCACCAAAAATCGACCCGTCTCCGATTTTTCCAACAAGTGACGAAAATCAATCTACCACACCTGTCATTCATAGAAAATGTGGAAACGCGCCCGGGTCACTTCATCAAGGCCCCCAATTCTAGCTTTAAAGATGATCCAAAAATAAGCTCTGAGAACAGAATCTGAGAGGGGGGGAGACAGAGTTTTTGCTCTATTTCTTCCTTAATGTTGACACCACCACTCTTCCAGCACTTTATTCTTACTACAAATGACCGAACACATCTACCTGACACTATAATGAAGAAAAAAAATTTTCATCCCTACCTGGCCAAAATTGAAGAAATCTCACAGTGCCGGCACTGTTCAAAATCACTCAAAATCACCAAAAATCGACCCGTCTCCGATTTTTCCAAAAAGTGACGAAAATCAATCTACCACACCTGTCATTCATAAAAAATGTGGAAACGCGCCCGGGTCACTTCATCAAGGCCCCCAATTCTAGCTTTAAAGATGATCCAAAAATAAGCTCTGAGAACAGAATCTGAGAGGGGGGGGTAGAGACAGAATTTTTGCTCTATTTCTTCCTTAATGTTGACACCCCTACTCTTCCAGCACTTTATTCTTACTACAAATGACCAACACACCTACCTGACACTATAATGAAGAAAAAAAATTTTCATCCCTACCTGGCCGAAATTGAAGAAATCTCACAGTGCCGGCACTGTTCAAAATCACTCAAAATCACCAAAAATCGACCCGTCTCCGATTTTTCCAAAAAGTGACGAAAATCAATCTACCACACCTGTCATTCATAAAAAATGTGGAAACGCGCCCGGGTCACTTCATCAAGGCCCCCAATTCTAGCTTTAAAGATGATCCAAAAATAAGCTCTGAGAACAGAATCTGAGAGGGGGGGGGGGAGACAGAGTTTTTGCTCTATCTCTTCAATAATGTTGACACCACCACTCTTCCAGCACTTTATTCTTACTACAAATGACCGAACACACCTACCTGACAGTATAATGAAGAAAAAAAATTTTCATCCCTACCTGGCCAAAATTGAAGAAATCTCACAGTGCCGGCACTGTTCAAAATCACTCAAAATCACCAAAAATCGACCCGTCTCCGATTTTTCCAAAAAGTGACGAAAATCAATCTACCACACCTGTCATTCATAAAAAATGTGGAAACGCGCCCGGGTCACTTCATCAAGGCCCCCAATTCTAGCTTTAAAGATGATCCAAAAATAAGCTCTGAGAACAGAATCTGAGAGGGGGGGGAGACAGAGTTTTTGCTCTATTTCTTCCTTAATGTTGACACCACCACTCTTCCAGCACTTTATTCTTACTACAAATGACCGAACACATCTACCTGACACTATAATGAAGAAAAAAAATTTTCATCCCTACCTGGCCAAAATTGAAGAAATCTCACAGTGCCGGCACTGTTCAAAATCACTCAAAATCACCAAAAATCGACCCGTCTCCGATTTTTCCAACAAGTGACGAAAATCAATCTACCACACCTGTCATTCATAGAAAATGTGGAAACGCGCCCGGGTCAATTCATCAAGGCCCCCAATTCTAGCTTTAAAGATGATCCAAAAATAAGCTCTGAGAACAGAATCTGAGAGGGGGGGGGGGGGAGACAGAGTTTTTGCTCTATCTCTTCAATAATGTTGACACCACCACTCTTCCAGCACTTTATTCTTACTACAAATGACCGAACACACCTACCTGACACTATAATGAAGAAAAAAAATTTTCATCCCTACCTGGCCAAAATTGAAGAAATCTCACAGTGCCGGCACTGTTCAAAATCACTCAAAATCACCAAAAATCGACCCGTCTCCGATTTTTCCAAAAAGTGACGAAAATCAATCTACCACACCTGTCATTCATAAAAAATGTGGAAACGCGCCCGGGTCACTTCATCAAGGCCCCCAATTCTAGCTTTAAAGATGATCCAAAAATAAGCTCTGAGAACAGAATCTGAGAGGGGGGGGGAGACAGAGTTTTTGCTCTATTTCTTCCTTGATGTTGACACCACCACTCTTCCAGCACTTTATTCTTACTACAAATGACCGAACACATCTACCTGACACTATAATGAAGAAAAAAAATTTTCATCCCTACCTGGCCAAAATTGAAGAACTCTCACAGTGCCGGCACTGTTCAAAATCACTTTAAATCACCAAAAATCGACCCGTCTCCGATTTTTCCAAAAAGTGACGAAAATCAATCTACCACACCTGTCATTCATAAAAAGTGTGGAAACGCGCCCGGGTCACTTCATCAAGGCCCCCAATTCTAGCTTTAAAGATGATCCAAAAATAAGCTCTGAGAACAGAATCTGAGAGGGGGGGGAGACAGAGTTTTTGCTCTATTTCTTCCTTAATGTTGACACCACCACTCTTCCAGCACTTTATTCTTACTATAAATGACCGAACACATCTACCTGACACTATAATGAAGAAAAAAAATTTTCATCCCTACCTGGCCAAAATTGAAGAAATCTCACAGTGCCGGCACTGTTCAAAATCACTCAAAATCACCAAAAATCGACCCGTCTCTGATTTTTCCAACAAGTGACGAAAATCAATCTACCACACCTGTCATTCATAGAAAATGTGGAAACGCGCCCGGGTCAATTCATCAAGGCCCCCAATTCTAGCTTTAAAGATGATCCAAAAATAAGCTCTGAGAACAGAATCTGAGAGGGGGGGAGACAGAGTTTTTGCTCTATTTCTTCCTTAATGTTGACACCACCACTCTTCCAGCACTTTATTCTTACTACAAATGACCGAACACATCTACCTGACACTATAATGAAGAAAAAAAATTTTCATCCCTACCTGGCCAAAATTGAAGAAATCTCACAGTGCCGGCACTGTTCAAAATCATTCAAAATCACCAAAAATCGACCCGTCTCCGATTTTTCCAAAAAGTGACGAAAATCAATCTACCACACCTGTCATTCATAAAAAATGTGGAAACGCGCCCGGGTCACTTCATCAAGGCCCCCAATTCTAGCTTTAAAGATGATCCAAAAATAAGCTCTGAGAACAGAATCTGAGAGGGGGGGGGGGGAGACAGAGTTTTTGCTCTATTTCTTCCTTAATGTTGACCCCACCACTCTTCCAGCACTTTATTCTTACTACAAATGACTGAACACACCTACCTGACACTATAATGAAGAAAAAAATTTTCATCCCTACCTGGCCAAAATTGAAGAAATCTCACAGTGCCGGCACTGTTCAAAATCACTCAAAATCACCAAAAATCGACCCGTCTCCGCTTTTTCCAAAAAGTGACGAAAATCAATCTACCACACCTGTCATTCATAAAAAATGAGGAAACGCGCCCGGGTCACTTCATCAAGGCCCCCAATTCTAGCTTTAAAGATGATCCAAAAATAAGCTCTGAGAACAGAATCTGAGAGGGGGGGGGAGACAGAGTTTTTGCTCTATTTCTTCCTTAATGTTGACACCACCACTCTTCCAGCACTTTATTCTTACTACAAATGACCCAACACATCTACCTGACACTATAATGAAGAAAAAAAATTTTCATCCCTACCTGGCCAAAATTGAAGAAATCTCACAGTGCCGGCACTGTTCAAAATCACTCAAAATCACCAAAAATCGACCCGTCTCCGATTTTTCCAAAAAGTGACGAAAATCAATCTACCACACCTGTCATTCATAAAAAATGTGGAAACGCGCCCGGGTCACTTCATCAAGGCCCCCAATTCTAGCTTTAAAGATGATCCAAAAATAAGCTCTGAGAACAGAATCTGAGAGGGGGGGGGGGGGGAGACAGAGTTTTTGCTCTATTTCTTCCTTAATGTTGACACCACCACTCTTCCAGCACTTTATTCTTACTGCAAATGACCGAACACACCTACCTGACACTATAATGAAGAAAAAAAATTTTCATCCCTACCTGGCCAAAATTGAAGAAATCTCACAGTGCCGGCACTGTTCAAAATCACTCAAAATCACCAAAAATCGACCCGTCTCCGATTTTTCCAAAAAGTGACGAAAATCAATCTACCACACCTGTCATTCATAAAAAATGTGGAAACGCGCCCGGGTCACTTCATCAAGGCCCCCAATTCTAGCTTTAAAGATGATCCAAAAATAAGCTCTGAGAACAGAATCTGAGAGGGGGGGGGAGACAGAGTTTTTGCTCTATTTCTTCCTTAATGTTGACACCACCACTCTTCCAGCACTTTATTCTTACTACAAATGACCGAACACACCTACCTGACACTATAATGAAGAAAAAAAATTTTCATCCCTACCTGGCCAAAATTGAAGAAATCTCACAGTGCCGGCACTGTTCAAAATCACTCAAAATCACCAAAAATCGACCCGTCTCCGATTTTTCAAAAAAGTGACGAAAATCAATCTACCACACCTGTCATTCATAAAAAATGTGGAAACGCGCCTGGGTCACTTCATCAAGGCCCCCAATTCTAGCTTTAAAGATGATCCAAAAATAAGCTCTGAGAACAGAATCTGAGAGGGGGGGGGGAGACAGAGTTTTTGCTCTATTTCTTCCTTTATGTTGACACCACCACTCTTCCAGCACTTTATTCTTACTACAAATGACCGAACACACCTACCTGACACTATAATGAAGAAAAAAAATTTTCATCCCTACCTGGCCAAAATTGAAGAAATCTCACAGTGCCGGCACTGTTCAAAATCACTCAAAATCACCAAAAATCGACCCTTCTCCGATTTTTCCAAAAAGTGACGAAAATCAATCTACCACACCTGTCATTCATAAAAAATGTGGAAACGCGCTCGGGTCACTTCATCAAGGCCCCCAATTCTAGCTTTAAAGATGATCCAAAAATAAGCTCTGAGAACAGAATCTGAGAGGGGGGGGAGACAGAGTTTTTGCTCTATTTCTTCCTTAATGTTGACACCACCACTCTTCCAGCACTTTATTCTTACTGCAAATGACCGAACACACCTACCTGACACTATAATGAAGAAAAAAAATTTTCATCCCTACCTGGCCAAAATTGAAGAAATCTCACAGTGCCGGCACTGTTCAAAATCACTCAAAATCACCAAAAATCGACCCGTCTCCGATTTTTCCAAAAAGTGACGAAAATCAATCTACCACACCTGTCATTCATAAAAAATGTGGAAACGCGCCCGGGTCACTTCATCAAGGCCCCCAATTCTAGCTTTAAAGATGATCCAAAAATAAGCTCTGAGAACAGAATCTGAGAGGGGGGGGGAGACAGAGTTTTTGCTCTATTTCTTCCTTAATGTTGACACCACCACTCTTCCAGCACTTTATTCTTACTACAAATGACCGAACACACCTACCTGACACTATAATGAAGAAAAAAAATTTTCATCCCTACCTGGCCAAAATTGAAGAAATCTCACAGTGCCGGCACTGTTCAAAATCACTCAAAATCACCAAAAATCGACCCGTCTCCGATTTTTCCAAAAAGTGACGAAAATCAATCTACCACACCTGTCATTCATAAAAAATGTGGAAACGCGCCCGGGTCACTTCATCAAGGCCCCCAATTCTAGCTTTAAAGATGATCCAAAAATAAGCTCTGAGAACAGAATCTGAGAGGGGGGGGGAGACAGAGTTTTTGCTCTATTTCTTCCTTAATGTTGACACCACCACTCTTCCAGCACTTTATTCTTACTACAAATGACCGAACACACCTACCTGACACTATAATGAAGAAAAAAAATTTTCATCCCTACCTGGCCAAAATTGAAGAAATCTCACAGTGCCGGCACTGTTCAAAATCACTCAAAATCACCAAAAATCGACCCGTCTCCGATTTTTCAAAAAAGTGACGAAAATCAATCTACCACACCTGTCATTCATAAAAAATGTGGAAACGCGCCTGGGTCACTTCATCAAGGCCCCCAATTCTAGCTTTAAAGATGATCCAAAAATAAGCTCTGAGAACAGAATCTGAGAGGGGGGGGGGAGACAGAGTTTTTGCTCTATTTCTTCCTTTATGTTGACACCACCACTCTTCCAGCACTTTATTCTTACTACAAATGACCGAACACACCTACCTGACACTATAATGAAGAAAAAAAATTTTCATCCCTACCTGGCCAAAATTGAAGAAATCTCACAGTGCCGGCACTGTTCAAAATCACTCAAAATCACCAAAAATCGACCCTTCTCCAATTTTTCCAAAAAGTGACGAAAATCAATCTACCACACCTGTCATTCATAAAAAATGTGGAAACGCGCTCGGGTCACTTCATCAAGGCCCCCAATTCTAGCTTTAAAGATGATCCAAAAATAAGCTCTGAGAACAGAATCTGAGAGGGGGGGGGAGACAGAGTTTTTGCTCTATTTCTTCCTTAATGTTGACACCACCACTCTTCCAGCACTTTATTCTTACTACAAATGACCGAACACACCTACCTGACACTATAATGAAGAAAAAAAATTTTCATCCCTACCTGGCCAAAATTGAAGAAATCTCACAGTGCCGGCACTGTTCAAAATCACTCAAAATCACCAAAAATCGACCCGTCTCCGATTTTTCCAAAAAGTGACGAAAATCAATCTACCACACCTGTCATTCATAAAAAATGTGGAAACGCACCCGGGTCACTTCAATAAGGCCCCCAATTCTAGCTTTAAAGATGATCCAAAAATAAGCTCTGAGAACAGAATCTGAGAGGGGGGGGGGAGACAGAGTTTTTGCTCTATTTCTTCCTTAATGTTGACACCACCACTCTTCCAGCACTTTATTCTTACTACAAATGACCGAACACACCTACCTGACACTATAATGAAGAAAAAAAATTTTCATCCCTACCTGGCCAAAATTGAAGAAATCTCACAGTGCCGGCACTGTTCAAAATCACTCAAAATCACCAAAAATCGACCCGTCTCCGATTTTTCCAAAAAGTGACGAAAATCAATCTACCACACCTTTCATTCAAAAAAAATGTGGAAACGCGCCCGGGTCACTTCATCAAGGCCCCCAATTCTAGCTTTAAAGATGATCCAAAAATAAGCTCTGAGAACAGAATCTGAGAGGGTGGGGGAGACAGAGTTTTTGCTCTATTTCTTCCTTAATGTTGACACCACCACTCTTCCAGCACTTTATTCTTACTACAAATGACCGAACACACCTACCTGACACTATAATGAAGAAAAAAAATTTACATCCCTACCTGGCCAAAATTGAAGAAATCTCACAGTGCCGGCACTGTTCAAAATCACTCAAAATCACCAAAAATCGACCCGTCTCCGATTTTTCCAAAAAGTGACGAAAATCAATCTACCACACCTGTCATTCATAAAAAATGTGGAAACGCGCCCAGGTGACTTCATCAAGGCCCCCAATTCTAGCTTTAAAGATGATCCAAAAATAAGCTCTGAGAACAGAATCTGAGAGGGGGGGGGGGGGGAGACAGAGTTTTTGCTCTATTTCTTCCTTAATGTTGACACCACCACTCTTCCAGCACTTTATTCTTACTACAAATGACCGAACACACCTACCTGACACTATAATGAAGAAAAAAAATTTACATCCCTACCTGGCCAAAATTGAAGAAATCTCACAGTGCCGGCACTGTTCAAAATCACTCAAAATCACCAAAAATCGACCCGTCTCCAATTTTTCCAAAAAGTGACGAAAATCAATCTACCACACCTGTCATTCATAAAAAATGTGGAAACGCGCCCAGGTGACTTCATCAAGGCCCCCAATTCTAGCTTTAAAGATGATCCAAAAATAAGCTCTGAGAACAGAATCTGAGAGGGGGGGGGGAGACAGAGTTTTTGCTCTATTTCTTCCTTAATGTTGACACCACCACTCTTCCAGCACTTTATTCTTACTACAAATGACCGAACACACCTACCTGACACTATAATGAAGAAAAAAAATTTTCATCCCTACCTGGCCAAAATTGAAGAAATCTCACAGTGCCGGCACTGTTCAAAATCACTCAAAATCACCAAAAATCGACCCGTCTCCGATTTTTCCAAAAAGTGACGAAAATCAATCTACCACACCTGTCATTCATAAAAAATGTGGAAACGCGCCCGGGTCACTTCATCAAGGCCCCCAATTCTAGCTTTAAAGATGATCCAAAAATAAGCTCTGAGAACAGAATCTGAGAGGGGGGGGGGGGAGACAGAGTTTTTGCTCTATTTCTTCCTTTATGTTGACACCACCACTCTTCCAGCACTTTATTCTTACTACAAATGACCGAACACACCTACCTGACACTATAATGAAGAAAAAAAATTTTCATCCCTACCTGGCCAAAATTGAAGAAATCTCACAGTGCCGGCACTGTTCAAAATCACTCAAAATCACCAAAAATCGACCCGTCTCCTATTTTTCCAAAAAGTGACGAAAATCAATCTACCACACCTGTTATTCATAAAAAATGTGGAAACGCGCCCGGGTCACTTCATCAAGGCCCCCAATTCTAGCTTTAAAGATGATCCAAAAATAAGCTCTGAGAACAGAATCTGAGAGGGGGGGGGGGGAGACAGAGTTTTTGCTATATTTTTTCCTTAATGTTGACACCACCACTCTTCCAGCACTTTATTCTTTCTACAAATGACCGAACACACCTACCTGACACTATAATGAAGAAAAAAAATTTTCATCCCTACCTGGCCAAAATTGAAGACATCTCACAGTGCCGGCACTGTTCAAAATCACTCAAAATCACCAAAAATCGACCCGTCTCCGATTTTTGCAAAAAGTGACGAAAATCAATCTACCACACCTGTCATTCATAAAAAATGTGGAAACGCGCCCGGGTCACTTCATCAAGGCCCCCAATTCTAGCTTTAAAGATGATCCAAAAATAAGCTCTGAGAACAGAATCTGAGAGGGGGGGGGGGAGACAGAGTTTTTGCTCTATTTCTTCCTTAATGTTGACACCACCACTCTTCCAGCACTTTATTCTTACTACAAATGACCGAACACACCTACCTGACACTATAATGAAGAAAAAAAATTTTCATCCCTACCTGGCCAAAATTGAAGAAATCTCACAGTGCCGGCACTGTTCAAAATCACTCAAAATCACCAAAAATCGACCCGTCTCCGATTTTTCCAAAAAGTGACGAAAATCAATCTACCACACCTGTCATTCATAAAAAATGTGGAAACGCGCCCAGGTCACTTCATCAAGGCCCCCAATTCTTGCTTTAAAGATGATCCAAAAATAAGCTCTGAGAACAGAATCTGAGAGGGGGGGGGGGAGACAGAGTTTTTGCTCTATTTCTTCCTTAATGTTGACACCACCACTCTTCCAGCACTTTATTCTTACTACAAATGACTGAACACACCTACCTGACACTATAATGAAGAAAAAAAATTTTCATCCCTACCTGGCCAAAATTGAAGAAATCTCACAGTGCCGGCACTGTTCAAAATCACTCAAAATCACCAAAAATCGACCCGTCTCCGATTTTTCCAAAAAGTGACGAAAATCAATCTACCACACCTGTCATTCATAAAAAATGTGGAAACGCGCCCGGGTCACTTCATCAAGGCCCCCAATTCTAGCTTTAAAGATGATCCAAAAATAAGCTCTGAGAACAGAATCTGAGAGGGGGGGGGGAGACAGAGTTTTTGCTCTATTTCTTCCTTAATGTTGACACCACCACTCTTCCAGCACTTTATTCTTACTACAAATGACCGAACACACCTACCTGACACTATAATGAAGAAAAAAAATTTTCATCCCTACCTGGCCAAAATTGAAGAAATCTCACAGTGCCGGCACTGTTCAAAATCACTCAAAATCACCAAAAATCGACCCGTCTCCGATTTTTCCAAAAAGTGACGAAAATCAATCTACCACACCTGTCATTCATAAAAAATGTGGAAACGCACCCGGGTCACTTCATCAAGGCCCCCAATTCTAGCTTTAAAGATGATCCAAAAATAAGCTCTGAGAACAGAATCTGAGAGGGGGGGGGGAGACAGAGTTTTTGCTCTATTTCTTCCTTAATGTTGACACCACCACTCTTCCAGCACTTTATTCTTACTACAAATGACCGAACACACCTACCTGACACTATAATGAAGAAAAAAAATTTTCATCCCTACCTGGCCAAAATTGAAGAAATCTCACAGTGCCGGCACTGTTCAAAATCACTCAAAATCACCAAAAATCGACCCGTCTCCGATTTTTCCAAAAAGTGACGAAAATCAATCTACCACACCTGTCATTCATAAAAAATGTGGAAACGCGCCCGGGTCACTTCATCAAGGCCCCCAATTCTAGCTTTAAAGATGATCCAAAAATAAGCTCTGAGAACAGAATCTGAGAGGGGGGGGGGGAGACAGAGTTTTTGCTCTATTTCTTCCTTAATGTTGACACCACCACTCTTCCAGCACTTTATTCTTACTACAAATGACCGAACACACCTACCTGACACTATAATGAAGAAAAAAAATTTTCATCCCTACCTGGCCAAAATTGAAGAAATCTCACAGTGCCGGCACTGTTCAAAATCACTCAAAATCACCAAAAATCGACCCGTCTCCGATTTTTCCAAAAAGTGACGAAAATCAATCTACCACACCTGTTATTCATAAAAAATGTGGAAACGCGCCCGGGTCACTTCATCAAGGCCCCCAATTCTAGCTTTAAAGATGATCCAAAAATAAGCTCTGAGAACAGAATCTGAGAGGGGGGGGGGGGGAGACAGAGTTTTTGCTCTATCTCTTCAATAATGTTGACACCACCACTCTTCCAGCACTTTATTCTTACTACAAATGACCGAACACACCTACCTGACAGTATAATGAAGAAAAAAAATTTTCATCCCTACCTGGCCAAAATTGAAGAAATCTCACAGTGCCGGCACTGTTCAAAATCACTCAAAATCACCAAAAATCGACCCGTCTCCGATTTTTCCAAAAAGTGACGAAAATCAATCTACCACACCTGTCATTCATAAAAAATGTGGAAACGCGCCCGGGTCACTTCATCAAGGCCCCCAATTCTAGCTTTAAAGATGATCCAAAAATAAGCTCTGAGAACAGAATCTGAGAGGGGGGGGGGGAGACAGAGTTTTTGCTCTATTTCTTCCTTAATGTTGACACCACCACTCTTCCAGCACTTTATTCTTACTACAAATGACCGAACACACCTACCTGACACTATAATGAAGAAAAAAAATTTTCATCCCTACCTGGCCAAAATTGAAGAAATCTCACAGTGCCGGCACTGTTCAAAATCACTCAAAATCACCAAAAATCGACCCGTCTCCGATTTTTCCAAAAAGTGACGAAAATCAATCTACCACACCTGTCATTCATAAAAAATGTGGAAACGCGCCCGGGTCACTTCATCAAGGCCCCCAATTCTAGCTTTAAAGATGATCCAAAAATAAGCTCTGAGAACAGAATCTGAGAGGGGGGGGGGGGGGGGGAGACAGAGTTTTTGCTCTATTTCTTCCTTAATGTTGATACCACCACTCTTCCAGCACTTTATTCTTACTACAAATGACCGAACACACCTACCTGACACTATAATGAAGAAAAAAAATTTTCATCCCTACCTGGCCAAAATTGAAGAAATCTCACAGTGCCGGCACTGTTCAAAATCACTCAAAATCACCAAAAATCGACCCGTCTCCGATTTTTCCAAAAAGTGACGAAAATCAATCTACCACACCTGTCATTCATAAAAAATGTGGAAACGCGCCCGGGTCACTTCATCAAGGCCCCCAATTCTAGCTTTAAAGATGATCCAAAAATAAGCTCTGAGAACAGAATCTGAGAGGGGGGGGGGGGAGACAGAGTTTTTGCTCTATTTCTTCCTTTATGTTGACACCACCACTCTTCCAGCACTTTATTCTTACTACAAATGACCGAACACACCTACCTGACAGTATAATGAAGAAAAAAAATTTTCATCCCTACCTGGCCAAAATTGAAGAAATCTCACAGTGCCGGCACTGTTCAAAATCACTCAAAATCACCAAAAATCGAACCGTCTCCGATTTTTCCAAAAAGTGACGAAAATCAATCTACCACACCTGTCATTCATAAAAAATGTGGAAACGCGCCCAGGTCACTTCATCAAGGCCCCCAATTCTAGCTTTAAAGATGATCCAAAAATAAGCTCTGAGAACAGAATCTGAGAGGGGGGGGGGGAGACAGAGTTTTTGCTCTATTTCTTCCTTAATGTTGACACCACCACTCTTCCAGCACTTTATTCTTACTACAAATGACTGAACACACCTACCTGACACTATAATGAAGAAAAAAAATTTTCATCCCTACCTGGCCAAAATTGAAGAAATCTCACAGTGCCGGCACTGTTCAAAATCACTCAAAATCACCAAAAATCGACCCGTCTCCGATTTTTCCAAAAAGTGACGAAAATCAATCTACCACACCTGTCATTCATAAAAAATGTGGAAACGCGCCCGGGTCACTTCATCAAGGCCCCCAATTCTAGCTTTAAAGATGATCCAAAAATAAGCTCTGAGAACAGAATCTGAGAGGGGGGGGGAGACAGAGTTTTTGCTCTATTTCTTCCTTAATGTTGACACCACCACTCTTCTAGCACTTTATTCTTACTACAAATGACCGAACACACCTACCTGACACTATAATGAAGAAAAAAAATTTACATCCCTACCTGGCCAAAATTGAAGAAATCTCACAGTGCCGGCACTGTTCAAAATCACTCAAAATCACCAAAAATCGACCCGTCTCCGATTTTTCCAAAAAGTGACGAAAATCAATCTACCACACCTGTCATTCATAAAAAATGTGGAAACGCGCCCGGGTCACTTCATCAAGGCCCCCAATTCTAGCTTTAAAGATGATCCAAAAATAAGCTCTGAGAACAGAATCTGAGAGGGGGGGGTGGAGACAGAGATTTTGCTCTATTTCTTCCTTAATGTTGACACCACCACTCTTCCAGCACTTTATTCTTACTACAAATGACCGAACACACCTACCTGACACTATAATGAAGAAAAAAAATTTTCATCCCTACCTGGCCAAAATTGAAGAAATCTCACAGTGCCGGCACTGTTCAAAATCACTCAAAATCACCAAAAATCGACCCGTCTCCGATTTTTCCAAAAAGTGACGAAAATCAATCTACCACACCTGTCATTCATAAAAAATGTGGAAACGCGCCCGGGTCACTTCATCAAGGCCCCCAATTCTAGCTTTAAAGATGATCCAAAAATAAGCTCTGAGAACAGAATCTGAGAGGGGGGGGTGGAGACAGAGTTTTTGCTCTATTTCTTCCTTAATGTTGACACCACCACTCTTCCAGCACTTTATTCTTACTACAAATGACCGAACACACCTACCTGACACTATAATGAAGAAAAAAAATTTTCATCCCTACCTGGCCAAAATTGAAGAAATCTCACATTGCCGGCACTGTTCAAAATCACTCAAAATCACCAAAAATCGACCCGCGCCGATTTTTCCAAAAAGTGACGAAAATCAATCTACCACACCTGTCATTCATAAAAAATGTGGAAACGCGCCCGGGTCACTTCATCAAGGCCCCCAATTCTAGCTTTAAAGATGATCCAAAAATAAGCTCTGAGAACAGAATCTGAGAGGGGGGGGGGGAGACAGAGTTTTTGCTCTATTTCTTCCTTAATGTTGACACCACCACTCTTCCAGCACTTTATTCTTACTACAAATGACCGAACACACCTACCTGACACTATAATGAAGAAAAAAAATTTTCATCCCTACCTGGCCAAAATTGAAGAAATCTCACAGTGCCGGCACTGTTCAAAATCACTCAAAATCACCAAAAATTGACCCGTCTCCGATTTTTCCAAAAAGTGACGAAAATCAATCTACCACACCTGTCATTCATAAAAAATGTGGAAACGCGCCCGGGTCACTTCATCAAGGCCCCCAATTCTAGCTTTAAAGATGATCCAAAAATAAGCTCTGAGAACAGAATCTGAGAGGGGGGGGGAGACAGAGTTTTTGCTCTATTTCTTCCTTAATGTTGACACCACCACTCTTCCAGCACTTTATTCTTACTACAAATGACCGAACACACCTACCTGACACTATAATGAAGAAAAAAAATTTTCATCCCTACCTGGCCAAAATTGAAAAAATCTCACAGTGCCGGCACTGTTCAAAATCACTCAAAATCACCAAAAATCGACCCGTCTCCGATTTTTCCAAAAAGTGACGAAAATCAATCTACCACACCTGTCATTCATAAAAAATGTGGAAACGCGCCCGGGTCAATTCATCAAGGCCCCCAATTCTAGCTTTAAAGATGATCCAAAAATAAGCTCTGAGAACAGAATCTGAGAGGGGGGGGGAGACAGAGTTTTTGCTCTATTTCTTCCTTAATGTTGACACCACCACTCTTCCAGCACTTTATTCTTACTACAAATGACCGAACACACCTACCTGACACTATAATGAAGAAAAAAAATTTTCATCCCTACCTGGCCAAAATTGAAGAAATTTCACAGTGCCGGCACTGTTCAAAATCACTCAAAATCACCAAAAATCGACCCGTCTCCGATTTTTCCAAAAAGTGACGAAAATCAATCTACCACACCTGTCATTCATAAAAAATGTGGAAACGCGCCCGGGTCACTTCATCAAGGCCCCCAATTCTAGCTTTAAAGATGATCCGAAAATAAGCTCTGAGAACAGAATCTGAGAGGGGGGGGGGGAGACAGAGTTTTTGCTCTATTTCTTCCTTAATGTTGACACCACCACTCTTCCAGCACTTTATTCTTACTACAAATGACCGAACACACCTACCTGACACTATAATGAAGAAAAAAAATTTTCATCCCTACCTGGCCAAAATTGAAGAAATCTCACAGTGCCGGCACTGTGCAAAATCACTCAAAATCACCAAAAAATCGACCCGTCTCCGATTTTTCCAAAAAGTGACGAAAATCAATCTACCACACCTGTCATTCATAAAAAATGTGGAAACGCGCCCGGGTCACTTCATCAAGGCCCCCAATTCTAGCTTTAAAGATGATCCAAAAATAAGCTCTGAGAACAGAATCTGAGAGGTGGGGGGGGGAGACAGAGTTTTTGCTCTATTTCTTCCTTAATGTTGACACCACCACTCTTCCAGCACTTTATTCTTACTACAAATGACCGAACACACCTACCTGACACTATAATGAAGAAAAAAAATTTTCATCCCTACCTGGCCAAAATTGAAGAAATCTCACAGTGACGGCACTGTTCAAAATCACTCAAAATCACCAAAAATCGACCCGTCTCCGATTTTTCCAAAAAGTGACGAAAATCAATCTACCACACCTGTCATTCATAAAAAATGTGGAAACGCGCCCGGGTCACTTCATCAAGGCCCCCAATTCTAGCTTTAAAGATGATCCAAAAATAAGCTCTGAGAACAGAATCTGAGAGGGGGGGAGACAGAGTTTTTGCTCTATTTCTTCCTTAATGTTGACACCACCACTCTTCCAGCACTTTATTCTTACTACAAATGACCGAACACACCTACCTGACACTATAATGAAGAAAAAAAATTTTCATCCCTACCTGGCCAAAATTGAAGAAATCTCACAGTGCCGGCACTGTTCAAAATCACTCAAAATCACCAAAAATCGACCCGTCTCCGATTTTTCCAAAAAGTGACGAAAATCAATCTACCACACCTGTCATTCATAAAAAATGTGGAAACGCGCCCGGGTCACTTCATCAAGGCCCCCAATTCTAGCTTTAAAGATGATCCAAAAATAAGCTCTGAGAACAGAATCTGAGAGGGGGGGGGGGGGGAGACAGAGTTTTTGCTCTATTTCTTCCTTAATGTTGACACCACCACTCTTCCAGCACTTTATTCTTACTACAAATGACCGAACACACCTACCTGACACTATAATGAAGAAAAAAAATTTTCATCCCTACCTGGCCAAAATTGAAGAAATCTCACAGTGCCGGCACTGTTCAAAATCACTCAAAATCACCAAAAATCGACCCGTCTCCGATTTTTCCAAAAAGTGACGAAAATCAATCTACCACACCTGTCATTCATAAAAAATGTGGAAACGCGCCCGGGTCACTTCATCAAGGCCCCCAATTCTAGCTTTAAAGATGATCCAAAAATAAGCTCTGAGAACAGAATCTGAGAGGGGGGGGGGGAGACAGAGTTTTTGCTCTATTTCTTCCTTAATGTTGACACCACCACTCTTCCAGCACTTTATTCTTACTACAAATGACCGAACACACCTACCTGACACTATAATGAAGAAAAAAAATTTTCATCCCTACCTGGCCAAAATTGAAGAAATCTCACAGTGCCGGCACTGTTCAAAATCACTCAAAATCACCAAAAATCGACCCGTCTCCGATTTTTCCAAAAAGTGACGAAAATCAATCTACCACACCTGTTATTCATAAAAAATGTGGAAACGCGCCCGGGTCACTTCATCAAGGCCCCCAATTCTAGCTTTAAAGATGATCCAAAAATAAGCTCTGAGAACAGAATCTGAGAGGGGGGGGGGGGAGACAGAGTTTTTGCTCTATCTCTTCAATAATGTTGACACCACCACTCTTCCAGCACTTTATTCTTACTACAAATGACCGAACACACCTACCTGACAGTATAATGAAGAAAAAAAATTTTCATCCCTACCTGGCCAAAATTGAAGAAATCTCACAGTGCCGGCACTGTTCAAAATCACTCAAAATCACCAAAAATCGACCCGTCTCCGATTTTTCCAAAAAGTGACGAAAATCAATCTACCACACCTGTCATTCATAAAAAATGTGGAAACGCGCCCGGGTCACTTCATCAAGGCCCCCAATTCTTGCTTTAAAGATGATCCAAAAATAAGCTCTGAGAACAGAATCTGAGAGGGGGGGGAGACAGAGTTTTTGCTCTATTTCTTCCTTAATGTTGACACCACCACTCTTCCAGCACTTTATTCTTACTACAAATAACCGAAAACACCTACCTGACACTATAATGAAGAAAAAAAATTTTCATCCCTACCTGGCCAAAATTGAAGAAATCTCACAGTGCCGGCACTGTTCAAAATCACTCAAAATCACCAAAAATCGACCCGTCTCCGATTTTTCCAAAAAGTGACGAAAATCAATCTACCACACCTGTCATTCATAAAAAATGTGGAAACGCGCCCGGGTCACTTCATCAAGGCCCCCAATTCTAGCTTTAAAGATGATCCAAAAATAAGCTCTGAGAACAGAATCTGAGAGGGGGGGGGGAGACAGAGTTTTTGCTCTATTTCTTCCTTAATGTTGACACCACCACTCTTCCAGCACTTTATTCTTACTACAAATGACCGAACACACCTACCTGACACTATAATGAAGAAAAAAAATTTTCATCCCTACCTGGCCAAAATTGAAGAAATCTCACAGTGCCGGCACTGTTCAAAATCACTCAAAATCACCAAAAATCGACCCGTCTCCGATTTTTCCAAAAAGTGACGAAAATCAATCTACCACACCTGTCATTCATAAAAAATGTGGAAACGCGCCCAGGTCACTTCATCAAGGCCCCCAATTCTAGCTTTAAAGATGATCCAAAAATAAGCTCTGAGAACAGAATCTGAGAGGGGGGGGGAGACAGAGTTTTTGCTCTATTTCTTCCTTAATGTTGACACCACCACTCTTCCAGCACTTTATTCTTACTACAAATGACTGAACACACCTACCTGACACTATAATGAAGAAAAAAAATTTTCATCCCTACCTGGCCAAAATTGAAGAAATCTCAAAGTGCCGGCACTGTTCAAAATCACTCAAAATCACGAAAAATCGACCCGTCTCCGATTTTTCCAAAAAGTGACGAAAATCAATCTACCACACCTGTCATTCATAAAAAATGTGGAAACGCGCCCAGGTCACTTCATCAAGGCCCCCAATTCTAGCTTTAAAGATGATCCAAAAATAAGCTCTGAGAACAGAATCTGAGAGTTGGGGGGGAGACAGAGTTTTTGCTCTATTTCTTCCTTAATGTTGACACCACCACTCTTCCAGCACTTTATTCTTACTACAAATGACCGAACACACCTACCTGACACTATAATGAAGAAAAAAATTTTCATCCCTACCTGGCCAAAATTGAAGAAATCTCACAGTGCCGGCACTGTTCAAAATCACTCAAAATCACCAAAAATCGACCCGTCTCCGATTTTTCCAAAAAGTGACGAAAATCAATCTACCACACCTGTCATTCATAAAAAATGTGGAAACGCGCCCGGGTCACTTCATCAAGGCCCCCAATTCTTGCTTTAAAGATGATCCAAAAATAAGCTCTGAGAACAGAATCTGAGAGGGGGGGGAGACAGAGTTTTTGCTCTATTTCTTCCTTAATGTTGACACCACCACTCTTCCAGCACTTTATTCTTACTACAAATAACCGAAAACACCTACCTGACACTATAATGAAGAAAAAAAATTTTCATCCCTACCTGGCCAAAATTGAAGAAATCTCACAGTGCCGGCACTGTTCAAAATCACTCAAAATCACCAAAAATCGACCCGTCTCCGATTTTTCCAAAAAGTGACGAAAATCAATCTACCACACCTGTCATTCATAAAAAATGTGGAAACGCGCCCGGGTCACTTCATCAAGGCCCCCAATTCTAGCTTTAAAGATGATCCAAAAATAAGCTCTGAGAACAGAATCTGAGAGGGGGGGGGGGAGACAGAGTTTTTGCTCTATTTCTTCCTTAATGTTGACACCACCACTCTTCCAGCACTTTATTCTTACTACAAATGACCGAACATACCTACCTGACACTATAATGAAGAAAAACATTTTTCATCCCTACCTGGCCAAAATTGAAGAAATCTCACAGTGCCGGCACTGTTCAAAATCACTCAAAATCACCAAAAATCGACCTGTCTCCGATTTTTCCAAAAAGTGACGAAAATCAATCTACCACACCTGTCATTCATAAAAAATGTGGAAACGCGCCCGGGTCACTTCATCAAGGCCCCCAATTCTAGCTTTAAAGATGATCCAAAAATAAGCTCTGAGAACAGAATCTGAGAGGGGGGGGAGACAGAGTTTTTGCTCTATTTCTTCCTTAATGTTGACACCACCACTCTTCCAGCACTTTATTCTTACTACAAATGACCAAACACACCTACCTGACACTATAATGAAGAAAAAAAATTTTCATCCCTACCTGGCCAAAATTGAAGAAATCTCACAGTGCCGGCACTGTTCAAAATCACTCAAAATCACCAAAAATCGACCCGTCTCCGATTTTTCCAAAAAGTGACGAAAATCAATCTACCACACCTGTCATTCATAAAAATGTGGAAACGCGCCCGGGTCACTTCATCAAGGCCCCCAATTCTAGCTTTAAAGATGATCCAAAAATAAGCTCTGAGAACAGAATCTGAGAGGGGGGGGAGACAGAGTTTTTCCTCTATTTCTTCCTTAATGTTGACACCACCACTCTTCCAGCACTTTATTCTTACTACAAATGACCGAACACACCTACCTGACACTATAATGAAGAAAAAAAATTTTCATCCCTACCTGGCCAAAATTGAAGAAATCTCACAGTGCCGGCACTGTTCAAAATCACTCAAAATCACCAAAAATCGACCCGTCTCCGATTTTTCCAAAAAGTGACGAAAATCAATCTACCACACCTGTCATTCATAAAAAATGTGGAAACGCGCCCGGGTCACTTCATCAAGGCCCCCAATTCTAGCTTTAAAGATGATCCAAAAATAAGCTCTGAGAACAGAATCTGAGAGTTGGGGGGGAGACAGAGTTTTTGCTCTATTTCTTCCTTAATGTTGACACCACCACTCTTCCAGCACTTTATTCTTACTACAAATGACCGAACACATCTACCTGACACTATAATGAAGAAAAAAAATTTTCATCCCTACCTGGCCAAAATTGAAGAAATCTCACAGTGCCGGCACTGTTCAAAATCACTCAAAATCACCAAAAATCAACCCGTCTCCGATTTTTCCAAAAAGTGACGAAAATCAATCTACCACACCTGTCATTCATAAAAAATGTGGAAACGCGCCCGGGTCACTTCATCAAGGCCCCCAATTCTAGCTTTAAAGATGATCCAAAAATAAGCTCTGAGAACAGAATCTGAGAGGGGGGGGGGGGAGACAGAGTTTTTGCTCTATTTCTTCCTTAATGTTGACACCACCACTCTTCCAGCACTTTATTCTTACTACAAATGACCGAACACATCTACCTGACACTATAATGAAGAAAAAAAATTTTCATCCCTACCTGGCCAAAATTGAAGAAATCTCACAGTGCCGGCACTGTTCAAAATCACTCAAAATCACCAAAAATCGACCCGTCTCCGATTTTTCCAAAAAGTGACGAAAATCAATCTACCACACCTGTCATTCATAAAAAATGTGGAAACGCGCCCGGGTCACTTCATCAAGGCCCCCAATTCTAGCTTTAAAGATGATCCAAAAATAAGCTCTGAGAACAGAATCTGAGAGGGGGGGGAGACAGAGTTTTTGCTCTATTTCTTCCTTAATGTTGACACCACCACTCTTCCAGCACTTTATTCTTACTACAAATGACCGAACACACCTACCTGACACTATAATGAAGAAAAAAAATTTTCATCCCTACCTGGCCAAAATTGAAGAAATCTCACAGTGCCGGCACTGTTCAAAATCACTCAAAATCACCAAAAATCGACCCGTCTCCGATTTTTCCAAAAAGTGACGAAAATCAATCTACCACACCTGTCATTCATAAAAAAATGTGGAAACGCGCCCAGGTCACTTCATCAAGGCCCCCAATTCTAGCTTTAAATATGATCCAAAAATAAGCTCTGAGAACAGAATCTGAGAGGGGGGGGGAGACAGAGTTTTTGCTCTATTTCTTCCTTAATGTTGACACCACCACTCTTCCAGCACTTTATTCTTACTACAAATGACCGAACACATCTACCTGACACTATAATGAAGAAAAAAAATTTTCATCCCTACCTGGCCAAAATTGAAGAAATCTCACAGTGCCGGCACTGTTCAAAATCACTCAAAATCACCAAAAATCGACCCGTCTCCGATTTTTCCAAAAAGTGACGAAAATCAATCTACCACACCTGTCATTCATAAAAAATGTGGAAACGCGCCCGGGTCACTTCATCAAGGCCCCCAATTCTAGCTTTAAAGATGATCCAAAAATAAGCTCTGAGAACAGAATCTGAGAGGGGGGGGAGACAGAGTTTTTGCTCTATTTCTTCCTTAATGTTGACACCACCACTCTTCCAGCACTTTATTCTTACTACAAATGACCGAACACATCTACCTGACACTATAATGAAGAAAAAAAATTTTCATCCCTACCTGGCCAAAATTGAAGAAATCTCATAGTGCCGGCACTGTTCAAAATCACTCAAAATCACCAAAAATCGACCCGTCTCCGATTTTTCCAAAAAGTGACGAAAATCAATCTACCACACCTGTCATTCATAAAAAATGTGGAAACGCGCCCGGGTCACTTCATCAAGGCCCCCAATTCTAGCTTTAAAGATGATCCAAAAATAAGCTCTGAGAACAGAATCTGAGAGGGGGGGGTGGAGACAGAGTTTTTGCTCTATTTCTTCCTTAATGTTGACACCACCACTCTTCCAGCACTTTATTCTTACTACAAATGACCGAACACACCTACCTGACACTATAATGAAGAAAAAAAATTTTCATCCCTACCTGGCCAAAATTGAAGAAATCTCACAGTGCCGGCACTGTTCAAAATCACTCAAAATCACCAAAAATCGACCCGTCTCCGATTTTTCCAAAAAGTGACGAAAATCAATCTACCACACCTGTCATTCATAAAAAATGTGGAAACGCGCCCGGGTCACTTCATCAAGGCCCCCAATTCTAGCTTTAAAGATGATCCAAAAATAAGCTCTGAGAACAGAATCTGAGAGGGGGGGGGGGGGAGACAGAGTTTTTGCTCTATTTCTTCCTTAATGTTGACACCACCACTCTTCCAGCACTTTATTCTTACTACAAATGACCGAACACATCTACCTGACACTATAATGAAGAAAAAAAATTTTCTTCCCTACCTGGCCAAAATTGAAGAAATCTCACAGTGCCGGCACTGTTCAAAATCACTCAAAATCACCAAAAATCGACCCGTCTCCGATTTTTCCAAAAAGTGACGAAAATCAATCTACCACACCTGTCATTCATAAAAAATGTGGAAACGCGCCCGGGTCACTTCATCAAGGCCCCCAATTCTAGCTTTAAAGATGATCCAAAAATAAGCTCTGAGAACAGAATCTGAGAGGGGGGGGGGGGAGACAGAGTTTTTGCTCTATTTCTTCCTTAATGTTGACACCACCACTCTTCCAGCACTTTATTCTTACTACAAATGACCGAACACATCTACCTGACACTATAATGAAGAAAAAAAATTTTCATCCCTACCTGGCCAAAATTGAAGAAATCTCACAGTGCCGGCACTGTTCAAAATCATTCAAAATCACCAAAAATCGACCCGTCTCCGATTTTTCCAAAAAGTGACGAAAATCAATCTACCACACCTGTCATTCATAAAAAATGTGGAAACGCGCCCGGGTCACTTCATCAAGGCCCCCAATTCTAGCTTTAAAGATGATCCAAAAATAAGCTCTGAGAACAGAATTTGAGAGGGGGGGGAGACAGAGTTTTTGCTCTATTTCTTCCTTAATGTTGACACCACCACTCTTCCAGCACTTTATTCTTACTACAAATGACCGAACACACCTACCTGACACTATAATGAAGAAAAAAAATTTTCATCCCTACCTGGCCAAAATTGAAGAAATCTCACAGTGCCGGCACTGTTCAAAATCACTCAAAATCACCAAAAATCGACCCGTCTCCGATTTTTCCAAAAAGTGACGAAAATCAATCTACCACACCTGTCATTCATAAAAAAATGTGGAAACGCGCCCAGGTCACTTCATCAAGGCCCCCAATTCTAGCTTTAAAGATGATCCAAAAATAAGCTCTGAGAACAGAATCTGAGAGGGGGGGGGAGACAGAGTTTTTGCTCTATTTCTTCCTTAATGTTGACACCACCACTCTTCCAGCACTTTATTCTTACTACAAATGACCGAACACATCTACCTGACACTATAATGAAGAAAAAAAATTTTCATCCCTACCTGGCCAAAATTGAAGAAATCTCACAGTGCCGGCACTGTTCAAAATCACTCAAAATCACCAAAAATCGACCCGTCTCCGATTTTTCCAAAAAGTGACGAAAATCAATCTACCACACCTGTCATTCATAAAAAATGTGGAAACGCGCCCGGGTCACTTCATCAAGGCCCCCAATTCTAGCTTTAAAGATGATCCAAAAATAAGCTCTGAGAACAGAATCTGAGAGGGGGGGGAGACAGAGTTTTTGCTCTATTTCTTCCTTAATGTTGACACCACCACTCTTCCAGCACTTTATTCTTACTACAAATGACCGAACACATCTACCTGACACTATAATGAAGAAAAAAAATTTTCATCCCTACCTGGCCAAAATTGAAGAAATCTTATAGTGCCGGCACTGTTCAAAATCACTCAAAATCACCAAAAATCGACCCGTCTCCGATTTTTCCAAAAAGTGACGAAAATCAATCTACCACACCTGTCATTCATAAAAAATGTGGAAACGCGCCCGGGTCACTTCATCAAGGCCCCCAATTCTAGCTTTAAAGATGATCCAAAAATAAGCTCTGAGAACAGAATCTGAGAGGGGGGGGTGGAGACAGAGTTTTTGCTCTATTTCTTCCTTAATGTTGACACCACCACTCTTCCAGCACTTTATTCTTACTACAAATGACCGAACACACCTACCTGACACTATAATGAAGAAAAAAAATTTTCATCCCTACCTGGCCAAAATTGAAGAAATCTCACAGTGCCGGCACTGTTCAAAATCACTCAAAATCACCAAAAATCGACCCGTCTCCGATTTTTCCAAAAAGTGACGAAAATCAATCTACCACACCTGTCATTCATAAAAAATGTGGAAACGCGCCCGGGTCACTTCATCAAGGCCCCCAATTCTAGCTTTAAAGATGATCCAAAAATAAGCTCTGAGAACAGAATCTGAGAGGGGGGGGGGGGGAGACAGAGTTTTTGCTCTATTTCTTCCTTAATGTTGACACCACCACTCTTCCAGCACTTTATTCTTACTACAAATGACCGAACACATCTACCTGACACTATAATGAAGAAAAAAAATTTTCTTCCCTACCTGGCCAAAATTGAAGAAATCTCACAGTGCCGGCACTGTTCAAAATCACTCAAAATCACCAAAAATCGACCCGTCTCCGATTTTTCCAAAAAGTGACGAAAATCAATCTATCACACCTGTCATTCATAAAAAATGTGGAAACGCGCCCGGGTCACTTCATCAAGGCCCCTAATTCTAGCTTTAAAGATGATCGAAAAATAAGCTCTGAGAACAGAATCTGAGAGGGGGGGGAGACAGAGTTTTTGCTCTATTTCTTCCTTAATGTTGACACCACCACTCTTCCAGCACTTTATTCTTACTACAAATGACCGAACACACCTACCTGACACTATAATGAAGAAAAAAAATTTTCATCCCTACCTGGCCAAAATTGAAGAAATCTCACAGTGCCGGCACTGTTCAAAATCACTCAAAATCACCAAAAATCGACCCGTCTCCGATTTTTCCAAAAAGTGACGAAAATCAATCTACCACACCTGTCATTCATAAAAAAATGTGGAAACGCGCCCAGGTCACTTCATCAAGGCCCCCAATTCTAGCTTTAAAGATGATCCAAAAATAAGCTCTGAGAACAGAATCTGAGAGGGGGGGGGGAGACAGAGTTTTTGCTCTATTTCTTCCTTAATGTTGACACCACCACTCTTCCAGCACTTTATTCTTACTACAAATGACCGAACACATCTACCTGACACTATAATGAAGAAAAAAAATTTTCATCCCTACCTGGCCAAAATTGAAGAAATCTCACAGTGCCGGCACTGTTCAAAATCACTCAAAATCACCAAAAATCGACCCGTCTCCGATTTTTCCAAAAAGTGACGAAAATCAATCTACCACACCTGTCATTCATAAAAAATGTGGAAACGCGCCCGGGTCACTTCATCAAGGCCCCCAATTCTAGCTTTAAAGATGATCCAAAAATAAGCTCTGAGAACAGAATCTGAGAGGGGGGGGAGACAGAGTTTTTGCTCTATTTCTTCCTTAATGTTGACACCACCACTCTTCCAGCACTTTATTCTTACTACAAATGACCGAACACATCTACCTGACACTATAATGAAGAAAAAAAATTTTCATCCCTACCTGGCCAAAATTGAAGAAATCTCACAGTGCCGGCACTGTTCAAAATCACTCAAAATCACCAAAAATCGACCCGTCTCCGATTTTTCCAAAAAGTGACGAAAATCAATCTACCACACCTGTCATTCATAAAAAATGTGGAAACGCGCCCGGGTCACTTCATCAAGGCCCCCAATTCTAGCTTTAAAGATGATCCAAAAATAAGCTCTGAGAACAGAATCTGAGAGGGGGGGGGGAGACAGAGTTTTTGCTCTATTTCTTCCTTAATGTTGACACCACCACTCTTCCAGCACTTTATTCTTACTACAAATGACCGAACACATCTACCTGACACTATAATGAAGAAAAAAAATTTTCATCCCTACCTGGCCAAAATTGAAGAAATCTCACAGTGCCAGCACTGTTCAAAATCACTCAAAATCACCAAAAATCGACCCGTCTCCGATTTTTCCAAAAAGTGACGAAAATCAATCTACCACACCTGTCATTCATAAAAAATGTGGAAACGCGCCCGGGTCACTTCATCAAGGCCCCCAATTCTAGCTTTAAAGATGATCCAAAAATAAGCTCTGAGAACAGAATCTGAGAGGGGGGGGGAGACAGAGTTTTTGCTCTATTTCTTCCTTAATGTTGACACCACCACTCTTCCAGCACTTTATTCTTACTACAAATGACCGAACACATCTACCTGACACTATAATGAAGAAAAAATATTTTCATCCCTACCTGGCCAAAATTGAAGAAATCTCACAGTGCCGGCACTGTTCAAAATCACTCAAAATCACCAAAAATCAACCCGTCTCCGATTTTTCCAAAAAGTGGCGAAAATCAATCTACCACACCTGTCATTCATAAAAAATGTGGAAACGCGCCCGGGTCACTTCATCAAGGCCCCCAATTCTAGCTTTAAAGATGATCCAAAAATAAGCTCTGAGAACAGAATCTGAGAGGGGGGGGGGGAGACAGAGTTTTTGCTCTATTTCTTCCTTAATGTTGACACCACCACTCTTCCAGCACTTTATTCTTACTACAAATGACCGAACACATCTACCTGACACTATAATGAAGAAAAAAAATTTTCATCCCTACCTGGCCAAAATTGAAGAAATCTCACAGTGCCGGCACTGTTCAAAATCACTCAAAATCACCAAAAATCGACCCGTCTCCGATTTTTCCAAAAAGTGACGAAAATCAATCTACCACACCTGTCATTCATAAAAAATGTGGAAACGCGCCCGGGTCACTTCATCAAGGCCCCCAATTCTAGCTTTAAAGATGATCCAAAAATAAGCTCTGAGAACAGAATCTGAGAGGGGGGGGGAGACAGAGTTTTTGCTCTATTTCTTCCTTAATGTTGACACCACCACTCTTCCAGCACTTTATTCTTACTACAAATGACCGAACACATCTACCTGACACTATAATGAAGAAAAAATATTTTCATCCCTACCTGGCCAAAATTGAAGAAATCTCACAGTGCCGGCACTGTTCAAAATCACTCAAAATCACCAAAAATCAACCCGTCTCCGATTTTTCCAAAAAGTGACAAAAATCAATCTACCACACCTGTCATTCATAAAAAAATGTGGAAACGCGCCCAGGTCACTTCATCAAGGCCCCCAATTCTAGCTTTAAAGATGATCCAAAAATAAGCTCTGAGAACAGAATCTGAGAGGGGGGGGGGGGAGACAGAGTTTTTGCTCTATTTCTTCCTTAATGTTGACACCACCACTCTTCCAGCACTTTATTCTTACTACAAATGACCGAACACATCTACCTGACACTATAATGAAGAAAAAAAATTTTCATCCCTACCTGGCCAAAATTGAAGAAATCTCACAGTGCCAGCACTGTTCAAAATCACTCAAAATCACCAAAAATCGACCCGTCTCCGATTTTTCCAAAAAGTGACGAAAATCAATCTACCACACCTGTCATTCATAAAAAATGTGGAAACGCGCCCGGGTCACTTCATCAAGGCCCCCAATTCTAGCTTTAAAGATGATCCAAAAATAAGCTCTGAGAACAGAATCTGAGAGGGGGGGGAGACAGAGTTTTTGCTCTATTTCTTCCTTAATGTTGACACCACCACTCTTCCAGCACTTTATTCTTACTACAAATGACCGAACACACCTACCTGACACTATAATGAAGAAAAAAAATTTTCATCCCTACCTGGCCAAAATTGAAGAAATCTCACAGTGCCGGCACTGTTCAAAATCACTCAAAATCACCAAAAATCGACCCGTCTCCGATTTTTCCAAAAAGTGACGAAAATCAATCTACCACACCTGTCATTCATAAAAAATGTGGAAACGCGCCCTGGTCACTTCATCAAGGCCCCCAATTCTAGCTTTAAAGATGATCCAAAAATAAGCTCTGAGAACAGAATCTGAGAGGGGGGGGGAGACAGAGTTTTTGCTCTATTTCTTCCTTAATGTTGACACCACCACTCTTCCAGCACTTTATTCTTACTACAAATGACCGAACACATCTACCTGACACTATAATGAAGAAAAAAAATTTTCATCCCTACCTGGCCAAAATTGAAGAAATCTCACAGTGCCGGCACTGTTCAAAATCACTCAAAATCACCAAAAATCGACCCGTCTCCGATTTTTCCAAAAAGTGACGAAAATCAATCTACCACACCTGTCATTCATAAAAAATGTGGAAACGCGCCCGGGTCACTTCATCAAGGCCCCCAATTCTAGCTTTAAAGATGATCCAAAAATAAGCTCTGAGAACAGAATCTGAGAGTTGGGGGGGAGACAGAGTTTTTGCTCTATTTCTTCCTTAATGTTGACACCACCACTCTTCCAGCACTTTATTCTTACTACAAATGACCAAACACATCTACCTGACACTATAATGAAGAAAAAAAATTTTCATCCCTACCTGGCCAAAATTGAAGAAATCTCACAGTGCCGGCACTGTTCAAAATCACTCAAAATCACCAAAAATCGACCCGTCTCCGATTTTTCCAAAAAGTGACGAAAATCAATCTACCACACCTGTCATTCATAAAAAATGTGGAAACGCGCCCGGGTCACTTCATCAAGGCCCCCAATTCTAGCTTTAAAGATGATCCAAAAATAAGCTCTGAGAACAGAATCTGAGAGGGGGGGGGAGACAGAGTTTTTGCTCTATTTCTTCCTTAATGTTGACACCACCACTCTTCCAGCACTTTATTCTTACTACAAATGACCGAACACATCTACCTGACACTATAATGAAGAAAAAATATTTTCATCCCTACCTGGCCAAAATTGAAGAAATCTCACAGTGCCGGCACTGTTCAAAATCACTCAAAATCACCAAAAATCAACCCGTCTCCGATTTTTCCAAAAAGTGACAAAAATCAATCTACCACACCTGTCATTCATAAAAAATGTGGAAACGCGCCCGGGTCACTTCATCAAGGCCCCCAATTCTAGCTTTAAAGATGATCCAAAAATAAGCTCTGAGAACAGAATCTGAGAGGGGGGGGGGAGACAGAGTTTTTGCTCTATTTCTTCCTTAATGTTGACACCACCACTCTTCCAGCACTTTATTCTTACTACAAATGACCGAACACATCTACCTGACACTATAATGAAGAAAAAAAATTTTCATCCCTACCTGGCCAAAATTGAAGAAATCTCACAGTGCCGGCACTGTTCAAAATCACTCAAAATCACCAAAAATCGACCCGTCTCCGATTTTTCCAAAAAGTGACGAAAATCAATCTACCACACCTGTCATTCATAAAAAATGTGGAAACGCGCCCGGGTCACTTCATCAAGGCCCCCAATTCTAGCTTTAAAGATGATCCAAAAATAAGCTCTGAGAACAGAATCTGAGAGGGGGGGGAGACAGAGTTTTTGCTCTATTTCTTCCTTAATGTTGACACCACCACTCTTCCAGCACTTTATTCTTACTACAAATGACCGAACACACCTACCTGACACTATAATGAAGAAAAAAAATTTTCATCCCTACCTGGCCAAAATTGAAGAAATCTCACAGTGCCGGCACTGTTCAAAATCACTCAAAATCACCAAAAATCGATCCGTCTCCGATTTTTCCAAAAAGTGACGAAAATCAATCTACCACACCTGTCATTCATAAAAAAATGTGGAAACGCGCCCAGGTCACTTCATCAAGGCCCCCAATTCTAGCTTTAAAGATGATCCAAAAATAAGCTCTGAGAACAGAATCTGAGAGGGGGGGGGGGAGACAGAGTTTTTGCTCTATTTCTTCCTTAATGTTGACACCACCACTCTTCCAGCACTTTATTCTTACTACAAATGACCGAACACATCTACCTGACACTATAATGAAGAAAAAAAATTTTCATCCCTACCTGGCCAAAACTGAAGAAATCTCACAGTGCCGGCACTGTTCAAAATCACTCAAAATCACCAAAAATCGACCCGTCTCCGATTTTTCCAAAAAGTGACGAAAATCAATCTACCACACCTGTCATTCATAAAAAATGTGGAAACGCGCCCGGGTCACTTCATCAAGGCCCCCAATTCTAGCTTTAAAGATGATCCAAAAATAAGCTCTGAGAACAGAATCTAAGAGGGGGGGGGGAGACAGAGTTTTTGCTCTATTTCTTCCTTAATATTGACACCACCACTCTTCCAGCACTTTATTCTTACTACAAATGACCGAACACATCTACCTGACACTATAATGAAGAAAAAAATTTTCATCCCTACCTGGCCAAAATTGAAGAAATCTCACAGTGCCGGCACTGTTCAAAATCACTCAAAATCACCAAAAATCGACCCGTCTCCGATTTTTCCAAAAAGTGACGAAAATCAATCTACCACACCTGTCATTCATAAAAAATGTGGAAACGCGCCCAGGTCACTTCTTCAAGGCCCCCAATTCTAGCTTTAAAGATGATCTAAAAATAAGCTCTGAGAACAGAATCTGAGAGGGGGGGGGGGAGACAGAGTTTTTGCTCTATTTCTTCCTTAATGTTGACACCACCACTCTTCCAGCACTTTATTCTTACTACAAATGACCGAACACACCTACCTGACACTATAATGAAGAAAAAAAATTTTCATCCGTACCTGGCCAAAATTGAAGAAATCTCACAGTGCCGGCACTGTTCAAAATCACTCAAAATCACCAAAAATCGACCCGTCTCCGATTTTTCCAAAAAGTGACGAAAATCAATCTACCACACCTGTCATTCATAAAAAATGTGGAAACGCGCCCGGGTCACTTCATCAAGGCCCCCAATTCTAGCTTTAAAGATGATCCAAAAATAAGCTCTGAGAACAGAATCTGAGAGGGGGGGGGGAGACAGAGTTTTTGCTCTATTTCTTCCTTAATGTTGACACCACCACTCTTCCAGCACTTTATTCTTACTACAAATGACCGAACACACCTACCTGACACTATAATGAAGAAAAAAAATTTTCATCCGTACCTGGCCAAAATTGAAGAAATCTCACAGTGCCGGCACTGTTCAAAATCACTCAAAATCACCAAAAATCGACCCGTCTCCGATTTTTCCAAAAAGTGACGAAAATCAATCTACCACACCTGTCATTCATAAAAAATGTGGAAACGCGCCCGGGTCACTTCATCAAGGCCCCCAATTCTAGCTTTAAAGATGATCCAAAAATAAGCTCTGAGAACAGAATCTGAGAGGGGGGGGGAGACAGAGTTTTTGCTCTATTTCTTCCTTAATGTTGACACCACCACTCTTCCAGCACTTTATTCTTACTACAAATGACCGAACACATCTACCTGACACTATAATGAAGAAAAAAAATTTTCATCCCTACCTGGCCAAAACTGAAGAAATCTCACAGTGCCGGCACTGTTCAAAATCACTCAAAATCACCAAAAATCAACCAGTCTCCGATTTTTCCAAAAAGTGACGAAAATCAATCTACCACACCTGTCATTCATAAAAAATGTGGAAACGCACCCGGGTCACTTCATCAAGGCCCCCAATTCTAGCTTTAAAGATGATCTAAAAATAAGCTCTGAGAACAGAATCTGAGAGGGGGGGGGGGGAGACAGAGTTTTTGCTCTATTTCTTCCTTAATGTTGACACCACCACTCTTCCAGCACTTTATTCTTACTACAAATGACCGAACACACCTACCTGACACTATAATGAAGAAAAAAAATTTTCATCCGTACCTGGCCAAAATTGAAGAAATCTCACAGTGCCGGCACTGTTCAAAATCACTCAAAATCACCAAAAATCGACCCGTCTCCGATTTTTCCAAAAAGTGACGAAAATCAATCTACCACACCTGTCATTCATAAAAAATGTGGAAACGCGCCCGGGTCACTTCATCAAGGCCCCCAATTCTAGCTTTAAAGATGATCCAAAAATAAGCTCTGAGAACAGAATCTGAGAGGGGGGGGGAGACAGAGTTTTTGCTCTATTTCTTCCTTAATGTTGACACCACCACTCTTCCAGCACTTTATTCTTACTACAAATGACCGAACACACCTACCTGACACTATAATGAAGAAAAAAAATTTTCATCCGTACCTGGCCAAAATTGAAGAAATCTCACAGTGCCGGCACTGTTCAAAATCACTCAAAATCACCAAAAATCGACCCGTCTCCGATTTTTCCAAAAAGTGACGAAAATCAATCTACCACACCTGTCATTCATAAAAAATGTGGAAACGCGCCCGGGTCACTTCATCAAGGCCCCCAATTCTAGCTTTAAAGATGATCCAAAAATAAGCTCTGAGAACAGAATCTGAGAGGGGGGGGGAGACAGAGTTTTTGCTCTATTTCTTCCTTAATGTTGACACCACCACTCTTCCAGCACTTTATTCTTACTACAAATGACCGAACACATCTACCTGACACTATAATGAAGAAAAAAAATTTTCATCCCTACCTGGCCAAAACTGAAGAAATCTCACAGTGCCGGCACTGTTCAAAATCACTCAAAATCACCAAAAATCAACCAGTCTCCGATTTTTCCAAAAAGTGACGAAAATCAATCTACCACACCTGTCATTCATAAAAAATGTGGAAACGCACCCGGGTCACTTCATCAAGGCCCCCAATTCTAGCTTTAAAGATGATCCAAAAATAAGCTCTGAGAACAGAATCTAAGAAGGGGGGGGGGGAGACAGAGTTTTTGCTCTATTTCTTCCTTAATGTTGACACCACCACTCTTCCAGCACGTTATTCTTACTACAAATGACCGAACACATCTACCTGACACTATAATGAAGAAAAAAAATTTTCATCCCTACCTGGCCAAAATTGAAGAAATCTCACAGTGCCGGCACTGTTCAAAATCACTCAAAATCACCAAAAATCGACCCGTCTCCGATTTTTCCAAAAAGTGACGAAAATCAATCTACCACACCTGTCATTCATAAAAAATGTGGAAACGCGCCCGGGTCACTTCATCAAGGCCCCCAATTCTAGCTTTAAAGATGATCCAAAAATAAGCTCTGAGAACAGAATCTGAGAGGGGGGGAGACAGAGTTTTTGCTCTATTTCTTCCTTAATGTTGACACCACCACTCTTCCAGCACTTTATTCTTACTACAAATGACCGAACACACCTACCTGACACTATAATGAAGAAAAAAAATTTTCATCCCTACCTGGCCAAAATTGAAGAAATCTCACAGTGCCGGCACTGTTCAAAATCACTCAAAATCACCAAAAATCGACCCGTCTCCGATTTTTCCAAAAAGTGACGAAAATCAATCTACCACACCTGTCATTCATAAAAAATGTGGAAACGCGCCCGGGTCACTTCATCAAGGCCCCCAATTCTAGCTTTAAAGATGATCCAAAAATAAGCTCTGAGAACAGAATCTGAGAGGGGGGGGGGGAGACAGAGTTTTTGCTCTATTTCTTCCTTAATGTTGACACCACCACTCTTCCAGCACTTTATTCTTACTACAAATGACCGAACACATCTACCTGACACTATAATGAAGAAAAAAAATTTTCATCCCTACCTGGCCAAAATTGAAGAAATCTCACAGTGCCGGCACTGTTCAAAATCACTCAAAATCACCAAAAATCGACCCGTCTCCGATTTTTCCAAAAAGTGACGAAAATCAATCTACCACACCTGTCATTCATAAAAAATGTGAAAACGCGCCCGGGTCACTTCATCAAGGCCCCCAATTCTAGCTTTAAAGATGATCCAAAAATAAGCTCTGAGAACAGAATCTGAGAGGGAGGGGGGGGAGACAGAGTTTTTGCTCTATTTCTTCCTTAATGTTGACACCACCACTCTTCCAGCACTTTATTCTTACTACAAATGACCGAACACACCTACCTGACACTATAATGAAGAAAAAAAATTTTCATCCGTACCTGGCCAAAACTGAAGAAATCTCACAGTGCCGGCACTGTTCAAAATCACTCAAAATCACCAAAAATCGACCCGTCTCCGATTTTTCCAAAAAGTGACGAAAATCAATCTACCACACCTGTCATTCATAAAAAATGTGGAAACGCGCCCGGGTCACTTCATCAAGGCCCCCAATTCTAGCTTTAAATATGATCCAAAAATAAGCTCTGAGAACAGAATCTGAGAGGGGGGGGGGAGACAGAGTTTTTGCTCTATTTCTTCCTTAATGTTGACACCACCACTCTTCCAGCACTTTATTCTTACTACAAATGACCGAACACACCTACCTGACACTATAATGAAGAAAAAAAATTTTCATCCGTACCTGGCCAAAATTGAAGAAATCTCACAGTGCCGGCACTGTTCAAAATCACTGAAAATCGCCAAAAATCGACCCGTCTCCGATTTTTCCAAAAAGTGACGAAAATCAATCTACCACACCTGTCATTCATAAAAAATGTGCAAACGCGCCCGGGTCACTTCATCAAGGCCCCCAATTCTAGCTTTAAAGATGATCCAAAAATAAGCTCTGAAAACAGAATCTGAGAGGGGGGGGGAGACAGAGTTTTTGCTCTATTTCTTCCTTAATGTTGACACCACCACTCTTCCAGCACTTTATTCTTACTACAAATGACCGAACACATCTACCTGACACTATAATGAAGAAAAAAAATTTTCATCCCTACCTGGCCAAAATTGAAGAAATCTCACAGTGCCGGCACTGTTCAAAATCACTCAAAATCACCAAAAATCGACCCGTCTCCGATTTTTCCAAAAAGTGACGAAAATCAATCTACCACACCTGTCATTCATAAAAAATGTGGAAACGCGCCCGGGTCACTTCATCAAGGCCCCCAATTCTAGCTTTAAAGATGATCCAAAAATAAGCTCTGAGAACAGAATCTGAGAGGGTGGGGGGGAGACAGAGTTTTTGCTCTATTTCTTCCTTAATGTTGACACCACCACTCTTCCAGCACTTTATTCTTACTACAAATGACCGAACACACCTACCTGACACTATAATGAAGAAAAAAAATTTTCATCCGTACCTGGCCAAAATTGAAGAAATCTCACAGTGCCGGCACTGTTCAAAATCACTCAAAATCACCAAAAATCGACCCGTCTCCGATTTTTCCAAAAAGTGACGAAAATCAATCTACCACACCTGTCATTCATAAAAAATGTGCAAACGCGCCCGGGTCACTTCATCAAGGCCCCCAATTCTAGCTTTAAAGATGATCCAAAAATAAGCTCTGAGAACAGAATCTGAGAGGGGGGGGGGAGACAGAGTTTTTGCTCTATTTCTTCCTTAATGTTGACACCACCACTCTTCCAGCACTTTATTCTTACTACAAATGACCGAACACATCTACCTGACACTATAATGAAGAAAAAAAATTTTCATCCCTACCTGGCCAAAATTGAAGAAATCTCACAGTGCCGGCACTGTTCAAAATCACTCAAAATCACCAAAAATCGACCCGTCTCCGATTTTTCCAAAAAGTGACGAAAATCAATCTACCACACCTGTCATTCATAAAAAATGTGGAAACGCGCCCAGGTCACTTCATCAAGGCCCCCAATTCTAGCTTTAAAGATGATCCAAAAATAAGCTCTGAGAACAGAATCTGAGAGGGGGGGGGGAGACAGAGTTTTTGCTCTATTTCTTCCTTAATGTTGACACCACCACTCTTCCAGCACTTTATTCTTACTACAAATGACCGAACACACCTACCTGACACTATAATGAAGAAAAAAAATTTTCATCCCTACCTGGCCAAAATTGAAGAAATCTCACAGTGCCGGCACTGTTCAAAATCACTCAAAATCACCAAAAATCGACCCGTCTCCGATTTTTCCAAAAAGTGACGAAAATCAATCTACCACACCTGTCATTCATAAAAAATGTGGAAACGCGCCCGGGTCACTTCATCAAGGCCCCCAATTCTAGCTTTAAAGATGATCCAAAAATAAGCTCTGAGAACAGAATCTGAGAGGGGGGGGGGAGACAGAGTTTTTGCTCTATTTCTTCCTTAATGTTGACACCACCACTTTTCCAGCACTTTATTCTTACTACAAATGACCGAACACACCTACCTGACACTATAATGAAGAAAAAAAATTTTCATCCGTACCTGGCCAAAATTGAAGAAATCTCACAGTGCCGGCACTGTTCAAAATCATTCAAAATCACCAAAAATCGACCCGTCTCCGATTTTTCCAAAAAGTGACGAAAATCAATCTACCACACCTGTCATTCATAAAAAATGTGGAAACACGCCCGGGTCACTTCATCAAGGCCCCCAATTCTAGCTTTAAAGATGATCCAAAAATAAGCTCTGAGAACAGAATCTGAGAGGGGGGGGGGGGGGAGACAGAGTTTTTGCTCTATTTCTTCCTTAATGTTGACACCACCACTCTTCCAGCACTTTATTCTTACTACAAATGACCGAACACACCTACCTGACACTATAATGAAGAAAAAAAATTTTCATCCCTACCTGGCCAAAATTGAAGAAATCTCACAGTGCCGGCACTGTTCAAAATCACTCAAAATCACCAAAAATCGACCCGTCTCCGATTTTTCCAAAAAGTGACGAAAATCAATCTACCACACCTGTCATTCATAAAAAATGTGGAAACGCGCCCGGGTCACTTCATCAAGGCCCCCAATTCTAGCTTTAAAGATGATCCAAAAATAAGCTCTGAGAACAGAATCTGAGAGGGGGGGGGGGGAGACAGAGTTTTTGCTCTATTTCTTCCTTAATGTTGACACCACCACTCTTCCAGCACTTTATTCTTACTACAAATGACCGAACACACCTACCTGACACTATAATGAAGAAAAAAAATTTTCATCCGTACCTGGCCAAAATTGAAGAAATCTCACAGTGCCGGCACTGTTCAAAATCACTCAAAATCACCAAAAATCGACCCGTCTCCGATTTTTCCAAAAAGTGACGAAAATCAATCTACCACACCTGTCATTCATAAAAAATGTGGAAACGCGCCCGGGTCACTTCATCAAGGCCCCCAATTCTAGCTTTAAAGATGATCCAAAAATAAGCTCTGAGAACAGAATCTGAGAGGGGGGGGGAGACAGAGTTTTTGCTCTATTTCTTCCTTAATGTTGACACCACCACTCTTCCAGCACTTTATTCTTACTACAAATGACCGAACACACCTACCTGACACTATAATGAAGAAAAAAAATTTTCATCCCTACCTGGCCAAAATTGAAGAAATCTCACAGTGCCGGCACTGTTCAAAATCACTCAAAATCACCAAAAATCGACCCGTCTCCGATTTTTCCAAAAAGTGACGAAAATCAATCTACCACACCTGTCATTCATAAAAAATGTGGAAACGCGCCCGGGTCACTTCATCAAGGCCCCCAATTCTAGCTTTAAAGATGATCCAAAAATAAGCTCTGAGAACAGAATCTGAGAGGGGGGGGGGGAGACAGAGTTTTTGCTCTATTTCTTCCTTAATGTTGACACCACCACTCTTCCAGCACTTTATTCTTACTACAAATGACCGAACACACCTACCTGACACTATAATGAAGAAAAAAAATTTTCATCCGTACCTGGCCAAAATTGAAGAAATCTCACAGTGCCGGCACTGTTCAAAATCACTCAAAATCACCAAAAATCGACCCGTCTCCGATTTTTCCAAAAAGTGACGAAAATCAATCTACCACACCTGTCATTCATAAAAAATGTGGAAACGCGCCCGGGTCACTTCATCAAGGCCCCCAATTCTAGCTTTAAAGATGATCCAAAAATAAGCTCTGAGAACAGAATCTGAGAGGGGGGGGGGGGGGAGACAGAGTTTTTGCTCTATTTCTTCCTTAATGTTGACACCACCACTCTTCCAGCACTTTATTCTTACTACAAATGACCGAACACACCTACCTGACACTATAATGAAGAAAAAAATTTTCATCCCTACCTGGCCAAAATTGAAGAAATCTCACAGTGCCGGCACTGTTCAAAATCACTCAAAATCACCAAAAATCGACCCGTCTCCGATTTTTCCAAAAAATGACGAAAATCAATCTACCACACCTGTCATTCATAAAAAAATGTGGAAACGCGCCCGGGTCACTTCATCAAGGCCCCCAATTCTAGCTTTAAAGATGATCCAAAAATAAGCTCTGAGAACAGAATCTGAGAGGGGGGGGGGGGGGGAGACAGAGTTTTTGCTCTATTTCTTCCTTAATGTTGACACCACCACTCTTCCAGCACTTTATTCTTACTACAAATGACCGAACACACCTACCTGACACTATAATGAAGAAAAAAAATTTTCATCCGTACCTGGCCAAAATTGAAGAAATCTCACAGTGCCGGCACTGTTCAAAATCACTCAAAATCACCAAAAATCGACCCGTCTCCGATTTTTCCAAAAAGTGACGAAAATCAATCTACCACACCTGTCATTCATAAAAAATGTGGAAACGCGCCCGGGTCACTTCATCAAGGCCCCCAATTCTAGCTTTAAAGATGATCCAAAAATAAGCTCTGAGAACAGAATCTGAGAGGGGGGGGGGGGAGGGGGGAGACAGAGTTTTTGCTCTATTTCTTCCTTAATGTTGACACCACCACTCTTCCAGCACTTTATTCTTACTACAAATGACCGAACACACCTACCTGACACTATAATGAAGAAAAAAAATTTTCATCCGTACCTGGCCAAAATTGAAGAAATCTCACAGTGCCGGCACTGTTCAAAATCACTCAAAATCACCAAAAATCGACCCGTCTCCGATTTTTCCAAAAAGTGACGAAAATCAATCTACCACACCTGTCATTCATAAAAAATGTGGAAACGCGCCCGGGTCACTTCATCAAGGCCCCCAATTCTAGCTTTAAAGATGATCCAAAAATAAGCTCTGAGAACAGAATCTGAGAGGGGGGGGGGGGGGAGACAGAGTTTTTGCTCTATTTCTTCCTTAATGTTGACACCACCACTCTTCCAGCACTTTATTCTTACTACAAATGACCGAACACACCTACCTGACACTATAATGAAGAAAAAAAATTTTCATCCCTACCTGGCCAAAATTGAAGAAATCTCACAGTGCCGGCACTGTTCAAAATCACTCAAAATCACCAAAAATCGACCCGTCTCCGATTTTTCCAAAAAGTGACAAAAATCAATCTACCACACCTGTCATTCATTAAAAATGTGGATACGCGCCCGGGTCACTTCATCAAGGCCCCCAATTCTAGCTTTAAAGATGATCCAAAAATAAGCTCTGAGAACAGAATCTGAGAGGGGGGGGGGGAGACAGAGCTTTTGCTCTATTTCTTCCTTAATGTTGACACCACCACTCTTCCAGCACTTTATTCTTACTACAAATGACCGAACACACCTACCTGACACTATAATGAAGAAAAAAAATTTTCATCCCTACCTGGCCAAAATTGAAGAAATCTCACAGTGCCGGCACTGTTCAAAATCATTCAAAATCACCAAAAATCGACCCGTCTCCGATTTTTCCAAAAAGTGACGAAAATCAATCTACCACACCTGTCATTCATAAAAAATGTGGAAACGCGCCCGGGTCACTTCATCAAGGCCCCCAATTCTAGCTTTAAAGATGATCCAAAAATAAGCTCTGAGAACAGAATCTGAGAGGGGGGGGGGGGAGACAGAGTTTTTGCTCTATTTCTTCCTTAATGTTGACACCACCACTCTTCCAGCACTTTATTCTTACTACAAATGACCGAACACACCTACCTGACACTATAATGAAGAAAAAAAATTTTCATCCGTACCTGGCCAAAATTGAAGAAATCTCACAGTGCCGGCACTGTTCAAAATCACTCAAAATCACCAAAAATCGACCCGTCTCCGATTTTTCCAAAAAGTGACGAAAATCAATCTACCACACCTGTCATTCATAAAAAATGTGGAAACGCGCCCGGGTCACTTCATCAAGGCCCCCAATTCTAGCTTTAAAGATGATCCAAAAATAAGCTCTGAGAACAGAATCTGAGAGGGGGGGGGGGGGGGAGACAGAGTTTTTGCTCTATTTCTTCCTTAATGTTGACACCACCACTCTTCCAGCACTTTATTCTTACTACAAATGACCGAACACACCTACCTGACACTATAATGAAGAAAAAAATTTTCATCCCTACCTGGCCAAAATTGAAGAAATCTCACAGTGCCGGCACTGTTCAAAATCACTCAAAATCACCAAAAATCGACCCGTCTCCGATTTTTCCAAAAAGTGACGAAAATCAATCTACCACACCTGTCATTCATAAAAAAATGTGGAAACGCGCCCGGGTCACTTCATCAAGGCCCCCAATTCTAGCTTTAAAGATGATCCAAAAATAAGCTCTGAGAACAGAATCTGAGAGGGGGGGGGGGGGAGACAGAGTTTTTGCTCTATTTCTTCCTTAATGTTGACACCACCACTCTTCCAGCACTTTATTCTTACTACAAATGACCGAACACACCTACCTGACACTATAATGAAGAAAAAAAATTTTCATCCGTACCTGGCCAAAATTGAAGAAATCTCACAGTGCCGGCACTGTTCAAAATCACTCAAAATCACCAAAAATCGACCCGTCTCCGATTTTTCCAAAAAGTGACGAAAATCAATCTACCACACCTGTCATTCATAAAAAAATGTGGAAACGCGCCCGGGTCACTTCATCAAGGCCCCCAATTCTAGCTTTAAAGATGATCCAAAAATAAGCTCTGAGAACAGAATCTGAGAGGGGGGGGGGGGGGAGACAGAGTTTTTGCTCTATTTCTTCCTTAATGTTGACACCACCACTCTTCCAGCACTTTATTCTTACTACAAATGACCGAACACACCTACCTGACACTATAATGAAGAAAAAAAATTTTCATCCGTACCTGGCCAAAATTGAAGAAATCTCACAGTGCCGGCACTGTTCAAAATCACTCAAAATCACCAAAAATCGACCCGTCTCCGATTTTTCCAAAAAGTGACGAAAATCAATCTACCACACCTGTCATTCATAAAAAATGTGGAAACGCGCCCGGGTCACTTCATCAAGGCCCCCAATTCTAGCTTTAAAGATGATCCAAAAATAAGCTCTGAGAACAGAATCTGAGAGGGGGGGGGGGGGGGGAGACAGAGTTTTTGCTCTATTTCTTCCTTAATGTTGACACCACCACTCTTCCAGCACTTTATTCTTACTACAAATGACCGAACACACCTACCTGACACTATAATGAAGAAAAAAAATTTTCATCCCTACCTGGCCAAAATTGAAGAAATCTCACAGTGCCGGCACTGTTCAAAATCACTCAAAATCACCAAAAATCGACCCGTCTCCGATTTTTCCAAAAAGTGACGAAAATCAATCTACCACACCTGTCATTCATTAAAAATGTGGATACGCGCCCAGGTCACTTCATCAAGGCCCCCAATTCTAGCTTTAAAGATGATCCAAAAATAAGCTCTGAGAACAGAATCTGAGAGGGGGGGGGGGAGACAGAGCTTTTGCTCTATTTCTTCCTTAATGTTGACACCACCACTCTTCCAGCACTTTATTCTTACTACAAATGACCGAACACACCTACCTGACACTATAATGAAGAAAAAAAATTTTCATCCCTACCTGGCCAAAATTGAAGAAATCTCACAGTGCCGGCACTGTTCAAAATCACTCAAAATCACCAAAAATCGACCCGTCTCCGATTTTTCCAAAAAGTGATGAAAATCAATCTACCACACCTGTCATTCATAAAAAATGTGGAAACGCGCCCGGGTCACTTCATCAAGGCCCCCAATTCTAGCTTTAAAGATGATCCAAAAATAAGCTCTGAGAACAGAATCTGAGAGGGGGGGGGAGACAGAGTTTTTGCTCTATTTCTTCCTTAATGTTGACACCACCACTCTTCCAGCACTTTATTCTTACTACAAATGACCGAACACACCTACCTGACACTATAATGAAGAAAAAAAATTTTCATCCCTACCTGGCCAATCACGGACTGTTATACACGAATGAAGTTCTGCGTGAAAAATTAGTGATTGTTTTCAGTTTTTTTCCTGACAATTTTTTGTGTGTTGCTAGTGGTTAATTTGGTGTCAAGTACCAGGTTGGGGCCTAAATTGCTTCTTATTTTTGGGCGAGACCTGGCTCAGTGCTGTACAGTTTCGGACATCTGGCGGAGGGAGCTTACGACTGTGAGCAGTGCAGTGGTTTGTTTACAAACAAGAGAATGCACATGTTCAATTACAGTACTGCCGGTATGAAAAGTAACTTTTTGACACTTAAGTTTTGTGGCATTGGGAGTTACGTCAGTGAGTCTGCTGTCTATGAGAATAGGAAATGTTTCACCAAAATATTCTGTTCATGCAGTTTTGCAGGAATTTTTTAGTGCGGCCGTCAATATCTCCGGAGCTACAAAGCTGAATGACTTCTCACTGAATGCAGCTCGATAGAATTAGTCCCAAAAACATCTTTCATAAAATTTATAATTCTACAGAAATAGGGAGATTTTTTGCTCTGTTTAATAATTACATGAAAACTTATGTGGCGAAGGGAGTCACCGGGGTGTTTTGTCATGGGAATTAAAAAAATTATGCATTTATGCTCCTCTCTGTACAAACCTATGTACTTTTTGGAGTAGAATTGCAGTAGGCTATTCTGCAAATATGCTCCCGCCGCTTTGCTACTTCGATACTACTGCATTTTCGTGCGGGTAACTAAAAAGAAATATGTAATTATTAAAGGTGGGGGTGCAAATGTGTGTGCCTAGATACACAGCAGCTAAGAAATTCCTTAACCCGGGACATCTGTTATCACCTTGCCTTGGTCAACTACTAGAGGTAAAAATGTGCAGACAAACTACCATCCTACTACCTACTACTAACTAACCAGACTAATTTCCTATAAACAAAACGTTGATGTATTACCAAAAAGTTAATACCACCACTAAAACAAACCATTTGCTACATAAATACAATTAATTATCTTAATTGAAGTTTGGTGGTTTCCGTTGTTATCATGATGTGTCAAACAATCAGTTTGAAAAAGAAACTGATTGTTGAAGAAATTTGCCCGTAGCTCCTTATTATTAGGCCTCACATTTTAGAATAAATTACATTTATGTACTAATATTAGGATTTAAAACAAACTCTAAGTGCAAGAATCACACTGCGACACACCAGTTTGAAACTCTTTCTTTACCAGAACAGTCTCCGAGTGGAATGAACGAAGTGACCAACAAGTTACTGCTGAAACTGTGGAAGGCTTTAGATCCGGCCTACACCGTCATTTCCCATGCGCTCTCTCTTCCCGTCTATCATATACCAGCAGTTTTTTATTTTTTTTAAGATACAGATAGGTACCATGTGGCGGATCCAGGGGCGGATCCAGGAATATTTGAAGGGGGCGGGCCGACCCCGCCCCCCCCCCCTCCCTGTACAGACAGCTTGTTCAAAATATACTATAAGAGAATGTTTACAACTGCTGATTCCCTGTGTTTACAGATCACGAAATTAATATGCGCCAGCAGAGCCATATCACCGTCGTTATTCGGATATTGATTTGTTCTTGATTTGTTTGAGCTTCTTTGTTCAGGCGAGGGTGAGGACCACTGCTAAGTCCATTCCTGATCCCAAATTAAGCGATATTGAAAACTCTGTTTCTGAGTGAGTGTCTTTTAAATGTGCTTAAATATCTCCAATAGATCTTATCAAACATATTTATATACAGGTACATGTATATACAGCATTGGTCAAAAAGGTTGTCCCACCCCCATTTCCATGTACTTTTATTTACAAATGATACGCCTCACAGCTGTGAACTGTTTGAAATAGTGCTTTTTATCACGGATACCGTGTCTAACATGATTAATGGTTTAAAAAATACAAAATAGTGGTGAAAATATACATATTTTATACCATTTAGTAAAATTTATAAGAGGTACCCCCTCAAATCGACTGTTTCACTGTTACTTCTACAGATGTAAAGAAATGTCTATAAAATTGAAAAGGTGCCATCAAATGTCACCAAATTCACACACAATTAGCATTAGGGTGTGCTCGTTAAAGATCACGTGCCTAACAGCGTGTGCGTCTACCGCGTACTGCAATTATCTCCTGTAGACGGCGCGACAAGCCTTCAACATGGGTAACAATTCTGTTATGTGGGATATTGTCCCATTCATCCTAAAGAGCATGGCGGAATTGGTCAAGATTATTTAGGAATTGGTTCTCCTCTGCAATGCACATTCCAATTTATGCCACAGGTGCTCAGTAGGATTAATATCAGGACTCAAAGACGGTTGTCCCATCCTCAGAGCCCTGTGTTTCTGCAACAAATCGTTTGCCAGACGAGAGCTGTGAGCAAGTGCGTCGTCACAATGAAGCCAGTAGTATCCCTGAAGTCACCTCTTGCAAATGGAATGAGATTTCTGTTGATAATGTTACATCAAAATGCCCCTGTTACGTTTTGTTCCAAAAGGAACAATGTACTAATACCATGGGCTTGGAATGTTCTCCAAATGCGGATTGATCTAACACCTCAGGCGATATTATCCTGCACGCACCCTTCCAAGAGGCATTTTTTAACATGTCTATGGACCCTCTTTGACCATCGATGGGATACAAGAAATAATTTGATTCTGCATCAAAATCAACTTCCTTCCAGTGATGGATGGCCAGGTTCAGGTGCCTGTGGGATCACTGAACGTAGCATTCTCAGCTGATATCTCATTCCATCTTCAAGAACTGACTTTGGGGTTAACTTCAGGCTTTATCATGACTGCACACTTGCTCACACCTCTCGCCTGGCAACTGTTTGTTGAAGAAACATAATGGTCTAAGGATGGAACCACCATCTTTGAGCCCTGATATCAAACTTACTAATCAACTGTGACATGTATTGGAGTGTGCAATGCAAAGGAGAACCAACCTCATAAAAACGTGGACCAACTCCCCCAACTTGTTTGAGAAGAAGAATACAATATCCCACAAAACAGAATTGTAACCCGAGTTGAAGGCTTGTCGCGCCGTCTACAGGAAATAATTGCAGTACGCGGTAGACGCACACGCTGTTAGGCACGTGATCTTTAATGAGCACACCCTAATGCTAATTGTGTGTGAATTTGGTGACATTTGATGGCGTCTTTTTAATTTTATAGTCATTTCTTTACATCTTTAGAAGTCACAGTGAAACAGTCGATTTGAGGGGGTACCTCTTATAAATTTTACTAAATGGTATAAAATATGTATATTTTCACCACTATTTTGTATTTTTTAAACCATTAATCATGTTAGACACGGTATACGTAATAAAAAACACTATTTCTAACAATTAACAGCTGTTAGGTGATCATTTGTAAATAAAAGTACATGGAAATGGGGGTGGGACAACCTTTTTGACCAATGCTGTATAAGGGTTGCTTTGCATTCTTTGCATTTGAAAAAGGGCACATACTTTAATAACATTATTACAATAATCTATTTTAATTTTGATAAGAAACTTAATCAAAAACTTTATTGCAAATGTGTTATTTAAACTTTATGGATTAAATGGATTAATCTAAAATTTTAAATAAATGCGTGTTTTGTTTCTATATCAAGTGTACCCATGTCCACAAGTAGAAGCGGTGGATGGAAGCAGTGGTTCTGATGTTCTGGTTGTGACCAGTAGGCCTAAACCACAGCAGGGACTTAATTGCTATAAAGCAGACCGACATACATCTCTAAACAGATGGAACTTATATTGTCTTTCATTAAATAACATAGAGCTTTACATTTAAAGGCAAGACACACTTTGAGAAGGAGTAAGATGAAAATAACATGGGTTGGCATCCTAAAATATAATTTGAGTATGACTTATTACCCTCTATTCCTTTGGAAATTATATATATATATATATATATATATATATATATATATATATATATATATATATATATATATATATATATATATATATATCAACAAAAGGAACATGAACAATTTATTTCTTAGAGGGGGGGGGTTACCTATTCAGCTGATAGCAGTGAAAATCCATGCCAAGTCTGGTCGATCAATGTAGACCTGTGGTGTCTATAGGAATGTGTCCTAAATCCCACCAAGTGTTGTTTTAGGAATTGTCGCACCACATACTTATGATGTCCGTGTTTCGATATATCCCATTTATCCATAGTTGATGGCAGAATGGACAGCCCAGGACATAGTGCACAATATTGCGCGAGCATTATTGTTGACTATGAAACAGGGGATGTGTTGGAAGCAGAAGTTGTAAGGAAGAAAGAAACCAAGCTGAGTAGCTCTGTAATGGAGAAGGAAGGGTTTGTCAGGGCTATGGATTTCCTGAAAAAAAAAAGGAATCAGTGCAACAGAAGTGGTCAAAGATGCCCTTGTTGCACACTTGAGTACAAAGTGCTGTTTAGGTTTTACTTTAATAATTAGAAAGCAAATTTAGTATGTGAAATGTATCTACATGTATGTGATTATTTACTTGCAATTCTTGCTATTTTTTTGTTATATCTCTCTATATATTTAGCTAAATTTTTCTTATTTCAGAAAAAAAAAATGAATCGGGATAAAACATTCGTGGGACATTTGGCATGGGGCAAAAATCTTGGAAAGAAGATAATCACTGTGAGTAGATATGCATGAGAACAACACAAACTATTGCACCATTTTCCATATCTTCAGGTAGAAAAAATAAATGAGTTTTTTCCATCATGGACATTTTCCTTTTTAATAGAGTTATGCATTAAGAATTAAATAGCTGTCTTGCAATTTTATATTTTAGGCTGAACAGACAAGGAGGACAAGAGATCTGGTTGCATGGACCAAAGGCATATTACACTCTCACTTTTGGGAATGTGAGCAAGACCACAGATAATATTTGTTGAGATAATTCTGCAGTTTAGTGTTGTGTTTATTTATTTAATCACCATTTAGATATTGCTCCGGCATCTCAAACGTTTTTAAATCAACGGAAAGAATTCTTTTTTTTTTTTTTTTGGTACTTTCGTTTGGCCTTTCTTCAGCACCGTTTATTTTTAGTAAAATACTTAGACGTTTAGTTGGGTATTGGAGAAAAATGGAATCCCCATTGTTGTTTATTTAGATGACGGTATTGTGTCTGAAAATTCTCTAGAAAAATATATTACATTTAAAACTACATTCTAAAAAAATTAAAATGGATCTGTTTAAAGCAGATTTTGTTTTAAACGCTGAAAAAAGTAAATTAGAACCAGTCAACAAATTGGAATGGTTGGGGATTATTTGGGACATGGAAGTAAGGGGATTGTTTATTCCCGAAAGAAGGCTTTCTACATGTACTAGTAATACTCTGTGTCTTTTAGACGAATTGGTTTCAGATTTACCGTATATAACAGCTATAAAATTGGCGAGGGTTACAGGTAAAATTATTTCTGTTTTATTATTATGTCTCCATTGATTGGAAATGTATCTAGATAAATAACTAGAGGAAGTATTGGGATTTTAATATTAATATTAAAGACGAATGTCTTGCATTAAAGAATTAATTTTTGGAAAGACAATTTAGTTTTCTTTTTTTTTTTTAAATGAGAAAAGTCTACGTGTACAAAGCTTGCCTAATAAGTTAAAAACGGTCTATTCAGATGCCAGAAAACCCGGTTTGGGACCATTTGTTTTAAATACGAATAAGTTTTTCATATTTAAAGGGATTTAAAGTAGATGAATAATTGGTCATCTGTTTATAGAATTTAAAACTCACTTTCTTCGAAGGAGAGATAAACAGACGATCACTGGATCATTGATATAATCGAGATGGCTTTGTTTATGTATTTCTTAGACCGATTTTGATGAATTTTTCAGGAACTGTACGAAGTGGGCCAAGGAAGAGATGATTATTTTTTGGTGGTGATCTGGATCAATAATCAATCAAAAATCAATAATAATAAAAAATCGCTGCCTTGGCGGAGGTCTGCGCTCTAGTTATCAATGGGTTATCGATACAACATGCTGTAATGGAGTTCTGCAACATTGAAGGAAGGAATGGAAGAAATGGCCATTAGGATCACAATCATTGATCAATGACAGTTAACATGGACATGATTATTGTCCAGGATGAACAGAGATTATGGGAACGATTGCTAGAGTTTTGTTTTCAAAATTTTTCTTTTTTTCCTTTTTCATGTTTTCTTGATAATGCTATCCTCCAAGACGTGGAGGTTACAAGCAATAAAAGTTTGAAGGCTTTAGCAGATTCATTACCAGATGTCATTTTGAAGTCAAGAGCAGACAACACAGTGAGAAAATATTCTTACGGCTTCCAAAAATGGCTTGAACGGTGTAATACGATCGGTGTGACCTCTTTCTTTACAGCGAAAGACTCGATTGTTGCTTTTTATCTTCAAAATTTGTCACAAACTTGTAATTATTCTGCTGCGGTTTAGACATCTTTTTACACTTTAAAATGGTTTCATGGTACAGCCAACTGTAAGAAAAATCCGAAATTGCGAGTCAAAATTCGTTATTGCAGTGAAGGAAGCATCTCAGAGACGGAAAGATCATAGAGTAACAAAAAAGGAACCTGTAACTGCTAAGCACATTTCTCAATTGGTTACTAATTTTATGAGTTCTGAAGTCACTTTGAAGGATCTCCGAGTACTTTCCGTTTGTTTGATTTCATATGCTGGATTCTAATGCAGGGACTAAAGACAGACTGTTTAAGAAACACGGTAGATGGCGATCTGAAAACACAAAAGACGGTTATGTTAAGGATACTGTCGAAGAAAGATTATTAGTTTCTAAAAATTTGGGAATTTAATTTTTTTTACTTGTCTTCCTCTTTTTTTTGCTATTTCAAATGTTTCACTTCAGTTTGGCTTCTGTGGCAAGTACTGCAAGTTTTAATTGTTGCTTTTTATTTATTTGAATCAAGAGTGAAGAGATTACAAATTATTTATGAAATTGAATAGATAAATAAGAACATAATATTAATTTGTTTCACATTGCGCTCCTTCACACACCCCCCCCCTCCCTTCTCTTGGGTACTTTTCCTTCTCTCTGTAATGTTTACGATCTTTTGTGAATACGACCAGTGTTAAAAAAGGTAAATTTATTAGTATCTCTAAAATCTTAAATTGATAACTTCAATAACTTCCCTTAATCATGGTTATTTTTATTTAACTTTGACCACGGACCCGCAGAATCTTCGAGCGGGCCAGTTTATGTCTATTACTTACAATCGACAGCCAGGGGGGCGTACAATACAAAATATTTCATCCTACGCAAAGCTACTCCCCGAATGTATGAGCATCATCATTTACTTGTTATACCTATCTTCATTGCTATTTTTAGTTTTTGATTTAATATAAACTAGTTGTCCTAGAAAAATATTATGTATGGTGACAAATAGGTCTACGCGGGTAATAGCCTTGTCACAATAGTAAAATAATATTCCATAATTTCGCCGTTCTTTGAGACCAATTTCCACAGCAACTCCTCAAATGTGCCATGCACTGTACCAGTTGTAATTTGCATAAGAAAAAGTCGCGCATCGCAGTGCAAGCTATGCTCCTGGTTGGTCACTGGATAGCTAGACCCTGTAAGAAGACGACCTGCATTCATTGGTGGTTGGAAGGGTATCACGTGATACGTCAAAAGATGCGCACGCACGTCAGTCATTTGACGTTTTGCCGTCGAAGAGTGAACATCGAAAGTGAGCTACCGGCGACGTCTTCCTGCGACTTCGTCCAGTAAAGCGTTGGCGCAACTGTGTGCGATGCATTGTTTATTGGGGCATTTGCGTAACGTTAGGCCGACTTTGTTTCATTATGTATAAATGTATATAAATATAAATATGGATGCTACAAACTAATAATGAAACACTTGAAAAAATGTGCAATTTATGATCAACAAACCGACGAGTAGAGTTGTAAAATGTCACCGTGGCATAGGTATCACATCTCTGTCAGTGTGTAGGCCTACTATCCTATATACCTGTAGTGACTGTAGCTTGGGCAGAGTAAAATTTGCTGGCAATGTTGATTTGTTATTGACTTTAATTTTTCTGTGTATAATTGATAATTTCTTGTTTGAATAAGAATAATAATTAACTCTAGAAATTAAAATAGTAAATTATGACAAGTTGATAATTCAGATAACTATAAGAAAGGGCATGTGACAAAGTTTTTTTTTTTTTTTTTTTTTTTTTTTTTTTTTTTTTTTTTTTTTGTGGAAAGTAAGCTTGACCAAAGTTTAAGGCAAAGAAAATGTAAAATGACAAAATTATCATAAACAAATGGAAGAACTTTGATATGATTATAAACTTTTTATTTCACATATTTCATAAAAACATAATTAACAGTATATTTTATTTCTTACATTTCTCTTATAAATTTTATAACTCATTTAACTATTCACAAAATATTGAAATAATATAATAATACTTTTTAAATGATTTAAAAGGGTGACAACCTACAAATACATACATAGCACAGGCAAGACTGAAATCCTGATAGAATTCAGATTACTTTAAATTCGTCTTGGTCAGATTTTAATATCACTTTTTTTAAAACTATAAAATATGCCTTGAATTTCAAGTTAGTTTGCCAGATGCGTACATTACTCAGAGTGAGAAATCATGGTAAATGCATATAATAAGAGACAGAAAATGTAATGTATTATCAACATTTACAAATCCTCATATCTGACAGAAATCACAATAAACGAAGTTTTTCCAAGATCTGCAGTATTTAATTTTCTCCAAGTTCATGAGACTTACTACTCACTTTACTTAATTAATCAAAACTTAACTTACAAAAGATGAGGGGAATTCTCTATGCAGATAATACAATATTTGATATTGTGACAAACTACTAATTTAACATTTGATGACTGAGTAATTAAAAAGCAATCATGTTTATTACAATGTCACACTCCATGAAGGCACAGATTTTGGAAATAACAAACATCATTCCTGTTATCTCAAGTCTCTAATTTCAGCTACAATCCATAGGCGGTATCCCATTATGAGGTTATAAGCTGTTTCCATTCCCTGAAATTAAAAAGCAGTAAATGTTTTATATTTGATATTATTATTATTTAACTGGATAAGGCTTCAACTTTTTAGGTAACCTGTTACCATTATACTTAAATATGATTTCAATTTTTATGATAGTAAGATTAAAATGAAAGTTTAGGCAAAACAAACACAGAACATGTTTTTGTCAATGTTAACGAAATAGATGAGCAATGGAAACATAAGTCACAAGTTTACAACTATGGTATTCCGATGAATTACTTCTCACCTTTATAGTGCACAGCATTTCAAAAATAAAAATTGTAGTCCATGCTGAAAAAGATATGAGACTTATCATCAGTATTTTAAAAAAATGTTTATTTGATATGTACTTGAGCCAATTACTGTATGTGGCATAAAAGAGTGCTATTATATGGAGCTACAGTTGAGATATAATAGGCTCTTGTACATCATACACAGTGAATGACAAGTAGTTGTAACTGACTAATACCATGACTAGCCCTTCAACAGTTGTAGGAATGTGCTTGTATAGTGATCAGATTGCACATTATGCTTTAAAATACAGACAAGCATGTAAGTGATATACAAGTGCAATTATGCTGTTGTTATACATGTAAATGCTGGCTGTGGGATAACCAAAACAGTACTTTGGCATGCACTATATACAGCCTATAATTCTCAAGATCCTGGGGTGCCATTGGGTGCCACAGGCTCTTTTTGCTAACCAATATCTAAGCAACATTTCTGACAATTTTGAAAATAATTGTCCGATTGCTTTTTCAGATATTTGATTTGAAAGACGGGGTCTGCGTGATCCAAAATTCACTCAAACAAAAATGGCCGTATATGCTTTTTAATGAGGGAGTTTAACATTATAAAGACGCATTCCTACAAAAATGGTCGTAATTGGGTATGAAGGATTATACCGTCTATATCTCTAAAGATCCAGGGGTGCCATCGGGTGCCATCGGCACTCTTTGTCAACAAATAAATGAGCAACATTACTGAAAAGTTGGAAAAAAATCGTCCGAGTGCTTTTCGAGATATTTCACTTGAAAGAAGGCTTGTGGTGTGAAAACTTCAGTTTACAATTGTCAAACTACATATGAAGCTATGCCTAGTTTAAATTGTCATAAAAACATAAACAGACCAAACACTTGAAAATCACTTCACATGAGTTAAGTTGAGATGGTACTGATCGTTGTAAATAGTAAAATGCTTTTAAAATACCCACCAAATTTATGTGCATGCCTCCTAAATAAACGATCCTCCCCGGTGCGTCGAACGTGCCATTTTGTTTACCTATAACGGAGTGTAAAATTCCTGCTTTTTTCATTGGCTCCCGAAAATCACGTGATACCCTTCCACCCACCACTGACCTGCATTGAAAGTTTTCAAGTGGGTCGAGTCCATTCGATTTGAGGGGTGACAGGTGGAACGAGTCCATTCCATTTGAGGGGTGACAGGTGGGGCGAGTCCATTTCATCTTAGGGGTGACAGGTGGGGCGAGTCCATTTCATCCGAGGGGTGACAGGTGGGGCGAGTCCATTTCATCTTAGGGGTGACAGGTGGGGCGAGTCCATTCCATCTGAGGGGTGACAGGTGGGACGAGTCCATTCCATTTGAGGGGTGACAGGTGGGGCGAGTCCATTCGATTTGAGGGGTGACAGGTGGGGCGAGTCCATTCCATTTGAGGGGTGACAGGTGGGACGAGTCCATTCGATTTAAGGGGTGACAGGTGGGACGAGTCCATTCGATTTGAGGGGTGACAGGTGGGGCGAGTCCATTCCATTTGAGGGGTGACAGGTGGGACAAGTCCATTCGATTTGAGGGGTGACAGGTGGGGCGAGCCCATTTCTTTATATCAAAGGATCAATTTATTTTAATTATGATTTTAATGAGACATTTTCAAACATATCAGAATATGCAGTTCTAAGTTTTGGGTGGAGGAGCAAATTTCATTGTTCCCATTTCAAAAGTGTGTCAAGATCTCTTATATTTCCGTTTTAATTTAAAATTGAAGTGTTCGTCTGATGATAAGGTCGTGAAATTTGAAACAATTTTCTCTAGCAAACCAAAAACCTTAGAATATGGACTTATATTAAATTAAGAAAATTTTATCTGGGAGGATGAACTAATTTATAAATAGATATTAAAAAACCCGTCTCACTATAAAAAATGTAGGACAGATTTTTAAAAAAGCAATATCGTAAATTCATACAAATTGTATTTATAAATGTGGGCTGTTGGAAATCCTGTAGATGTATTCTTTAAATGCTCTCAATTATTTACAAAATACTGGGCATATTAACAAAACCTTTCGATTTACGACATCCTCTGTTACTGGAGAAATCATCAATCCCAAACACAATGCTTACAGATCAGTTTTAGCAGATTTAATTAGAAAGTGCTCAAACAATAATATCTTTACAATTTTACCCCTAACCCTCTATTATTATTATTATTAATATTTTATCATCATTTCATATGGAAGTAAATAAGAAAACAAGGAATGACAAACGTATTTATTCAATTTTAAAACAAAAGATGCATGGATGTGCGTAGGGTTCCAGAGGGTGAATGACAGGCTTGGTTGCTAGCAGCCAGGTGCCGTGCAGTTCTCAGTATCTCAGTGGACTTCTGAAATAAGAAGGTAATGTTAACAATATCTGACTTGTCCATAGTTCAGGCTCAGATAGCACCCCAAAAAAGCAATCGATTCTATGTTGCCTAACGCCACATTTAAGACCTGAAGTTAGTAATAAAGATATTTCAGATATCTTGCTTTAAAAAAAAATATTGAAAACACTCCTCTAGTTTGTGTAGGTTATCACTATTTATTTATTTTACCTACTATATAAAGTTGTAATATCTAAAATAGCTTTGCATCACGCGTTTGGGAACCATATTTCGCTTTAGAATAAATCATTTCCCCGTGTTTCAACACTGCTTACAAGCATTTTACAGGTACATGTATAATAAAATTAACAAACCTACTAAAACTGACTATCGTTCATGGGGCACGCTTGTCTTAGGATCAAAAGCTCGGAACTGTGACAAGTACGGTACCATCATGTAAATATATCCGTGATCTTTGTGGTAATATGCCCATTTACTAATTTGCTAAATAATATTTTGAGTGGCATAACAGAAACGACAGGCGACAGCGACAACAAAGAGTAGTAACATACCCGTAAATACTCGTCGCAAATTTCTTTGCATTTTTCTACTCTCTTTCTATCAACTGACATACGATACTGAAGAAAAAGTGCTACTTACGAAACATGCATTTGCTTCTACGCCTCATACGACTGCGTTGCGACTGCACCCGCACGTTGAACATTGCGTTTTCACCTAGCTGTGTCCTACTGCCTACTGAGCATTCGGAAATACAGCTCGCACTACGATGAGCAAGTAACTGTTATGCAAATTACAGACAGGCATGGCTCATTTCAGGCGAGGGACTGTGGTTGAAACTGTTCACGAATGTTCACGGTCTAATACATGTACATGGCGGATAAAGAGGGAGTGTCAGGGGGGATCCAGACCCCCTCCTCCCTTCGATTTCTGATAAAAAAATTACACCCAAAATCTATAGCTGAATAATAGTTATAAACCGTATCAAATGGAGATATTTTCCCTCTAAAACACCCTTTTTCGTGGCCCTCGAGCGTGCCCCAGACATAACTCCAAAGGGGTGAGGGTCGGCCTTGCACTCCGAGGCCTTGTCAATCCGTAAAAAAAACACCACCACCCTTCCAAAAAATCCTGGATCCGCCCCAGATGTACATGTGGATTTGACTTCTTCATTCACACATTAATTGATCAATAAGACCACGGGCGCTAATATACATGTATATTCCATAATACTGTAAAATGTATTCATAAATTACTGTTGTACGCGCACCGATACTCCCCCTCGTCGTTATACAATTTTCATACATAACTGTCATTGTAACTCAACGATATTATATTTAAAATAGGCCATGTAAATTTGAAAAGCTGTCGCTAGGATCGAGGCCTACCAATGAAATCTAAATATTTTCAAGAACTTTTACTGGGCATAAATACGATTTAACCCGATTTATCAAAAGCCAATTGCCACCTCTATATCTCGACTTTTCAATAAGAAACTAGGTAGCATCTAAAAGCTTAAAGCTTCAAAAATTTTGAGACCATAACAGAGTCAGCCAAGGGCACGTTTCGGTGCCACATTTGATTACGTCATGATGGATATTTACAGGTGAAGGACCAGAACAGTCTGTCGGAAACAATATAGAAACAAGGAGTCTGTTGTAACTCATTGGTAGAAATAAGAGACTGAATTTGATCTGAGGACCAGGATAGATCCGTAAATGACGCGTGTCCCATTCACTGTTCCTGAATTCTAAAATCTAGAGTAAAAATATGTACTTAAGCATTGTAGCAGGACGTAAACCAATCCACTTCAAGAGGACCCCATATCTTATCAAAATGTGAGAATAATTCTTTAGAAATACCCCAATTGTCAACATCCACACTTCTACTTATATAATCTGCATGGGTATTCTCTTCTCTCAGTATCCTTTCATTTCTATTGAATAACTCCATTAGAAGAAAAACATCTAAAATAATAGGTTGTAATTTACTCCTCATGCTACTTTTTTCTTTAATGTTTACAACATCTTTGCTATCAGAAAACCACTTCAATCTCAAAACACTCAACGTGTTTGCCATGGAGAACAGGACCCTGAAAACAGCTATCAGTTCTCTGTAAGTAGAGCTCTCCGTCGCTTCGTCAGCTGACCATTCCCCGCAACACACCCTTTTAGGTGTCTCCACACAATGTCCTCCAAACCCAGTACTACTAGCATCAGAATAAACTACCTTATTGCACTGAGGTGAAAACTGTAAAATTCTGATTTACTACACCAAGGTCTAATTTGACTGCATGCTTTCACACACATTTTCTGATTCTAAGAAAAAGCACTTGAAATAACCATGCTAATATAATTTGTCATTAGTTGCGTTACACTTCCCAACACATGAGACATAGTATAATCCGACCGACATAGCCAGACCTCTGCTCACTTTCGTGCGAATATAATGTCAGATCTCTAAGCACTTGCTAATCTAATATCAAGAACTTTGATTTCCCCAATACTAATATCTATTTCGATGCCTATAAATGCCAGACTCTGTACCTACGACCAAATAGTATTCTCATATATTTACATAAAACCTGACTTAGCAATATCATCTTTGATCTCAGCACCCTGATGCTCCAATCTATCTATGTTACTGCAGTACCACAGACCGTCATCCAATTACATCGAACCATTCTTTGATTAATTGCCAAGTCAATTTTGAAAAAAATATTAAGTGCTAATGATAACCCAAATGGAAGAACTAAGAATCAAAAATAAATCTGCTGATCTTGAATTTTCCATGAAAAACCTCAATAATCCGTATGAGGATAACAGATATCTAGATGTTGATTAGCTGAATCAAATTTAATCAACCAACCACACAGTTTCATAAACATAAGAGCCGTTCTCAAATGTCCGTAACTACCAGACTGCTTACAGACATGTTTGTTTACTTCTCGTACATCTAAAATCAATCTATTTTTTTCACTGCTATGCACTGCTTCTGTTTAAGGGAATAAGGTTTATCAACAATTGGTTGTTTGCTACACCTTTTAATCAAACGCATCTTTTTCAATTCAAGAATAGCTTTTTAACAAAAAACTTATTTTTCAATGGTGAAAGCTGTTATCTTTCCTCATCCCACAGGGTGTTGCTATAAACGGAAATTTATAACCATTTTTATCAAGTCTAGAATAAAAAATGAATACCCTACTTCTTCCCAAAAACTTAAATTGGTTCTTAACCTACTTTTCACGGGTATGAATTTCTGATTTTGCTCATGTTCATAATTATGCAACTCTTGATTGAAACTAACGCACTCATACATGTACCGGGTACTTATCTATTTTTCAATGCTTCCGCCTTCTATCCCATTCCAGATGTTCCCTTATCTCTGGGGTTGGACTCTGGTAGAATAACTTTCCCCTCTGTAAGTTGGTCACTCAAGCATGAAATGGCCCTTTCCTCAACAAGCTAAGCAAAGTCGCGACCCGCTGCTGCGATAAAGACTTCTCCGCTGAGAAGTATCGCCCACCACACCTATCGGTCGGTCTGCTGATATAACCTTATTTTTTTGGCTCCCTTTTTGTTTTCTTTTATTTTCTTTGTAGCTCTCTCGCTCTCAGAATCACAAGCAAGAGGATTAACAGTATGTTCCTTAACAGTGTCGAAAGTGTCAGCAATTCTGATAAGTTTGTTTCTCTTGCCAAGACTGTAAGGCACTGTCAGTTTGTTCACCACAATAATCTTATTTTCAAATACTGTTGAGTCAAATTGCTGGTGATTACCTTCTATTTTCCAAGATAAATATTGTCGACTTTCAGTTTTTACCGGCTTCGGCATTAAATGTAGACAGTCTATGGTCGAAATAGTCTTTCGTCTCTTTCTTTTTATTTTCCATTTTTTTCATTACATCAGCCAAGGTAAAGTGTTCGCCTCCACTGGACTCATCAACCATGTCGTCTACGGAGTCGTAATCATAAGCGTGTTAACAGTACCGTGTCAATCGCCTAAATGACACGAAAACTCCCCTACATCAATCCCGCCCTCTTCTGGCGTGTCATAACCAGAGAGAAATTAATTTCACTTTAATTCCTCTCGTCAACCGATTGAAATTATATTTCTATTGACTCGCTACATCGAGCTGGACGTGACGCAGTTAAGGTGGTACAGGACAAAAGATTTGTGCCAGTGGTGGATTTAGGAGGGTCGGTGGGGGCGGGGGGGGGGGGGAGAGTTTCGACCCCGACTGAATTTTTATAAATATAATGTACATTTTTTTTAGAAAATCGAACTCCCCTACACTCGATAAAGTCAGGTTTGCTTATTTCTCAAATTCGTTCCAAGGGTTCGTTACTACTCCATTCGTTTAATTCAATAGATCAGGTGATGGTCGTCGGCGTAACACTGATTACTGTCTCATAAACAAAGGTGGCTGACCGTGATTCTTACTTCGCGTTAAAGGGTAGGTACTTTAATATTTATAAAACTTAAGTTTAAAGCTTAAATGCACAAACTATGACACAAATGCCAGATATGTAATTAACCTGTGTCCACCGAGGTCCATTGGTAGTTGCAGTGGCGGATTGGGAGGGGGGGTCAGGGGGTCCTGACCTCCTCCCCTTCAGTTTCTAAAAATAATCACACCGATGGTCCCCTTATGAAATAAGTATTTTCTCTAGCCGAATCATAGTTCTAAAAAGTACCAAATAGCACCGTTCGCCCTCTAAGATAAGGGTCGGTTTTGCATCCGTGGACCCCCCTTCAAATAATCCTGGTCCCACCCCTGGGTTGGTCGCCCTTGTAACCTACAGCAGGTAAGTGATTCTTGCTATTGTCTGTTTTTGATAATCGCCTAAGATATCAATCAAGTTGTTGTATTTGTAGCGGCAAAAGGTTTCAATCTAACGCTCTTAATGGCTAAAATTAATCTGCAAACCACGTGCACTTAGTGCAACTGGAAATTTTAAAAGGTGGCGATTTTATAATGAGCCGCGCAACTTTGCAACTTTTCTATCTCCAAAACTAGCAGAGATATGCCCATAATCACTATTGAACTTGAATAGGCAGTCATATGCTGACAATCTGTGATCTTGAAATTGAGCTTTGACCTACTTTTTGCCATGAACTGCACTTCACAAATTTGAATTTAAACTTTTACTTTTCCTCATGATTTTGTTTTAAATGGTAATTTTCAACAAAACTATTTAGAACTTTTGCTTACTGCATGTAGAGCTTGTCAAGCACAACACTGGAGGTGGTGTCCCTTTTTTCACTTTTCTATACGAATGAGCTTACTCCAGCTGGTGGTACAATACCCTCAGGCGGTATCACCTCTCTGATCCTCTAGTTTTCATGGTTTTTCAAATTCATGCTTCATTTGACAAGATAAAGTGGCGTAATAAACAAAGCATTTTGTCCTGTCACACAAGTATGTTATTGCTTTTTAACCTCATTCACGGATCGTTGTGGAAATGAAATTAGGGGGTGTGAAAAATACATGGTTACCTAGAAATTCAGTGTTCAGACCAGGCTTTCACTTACTGCCTACCAGCTTGCTGCTTACTTTTTTCGTTTTTCTTACATTTTAGTTAAACATGTTTCAAACAACAAAAGCTCTAGATATTATAAAGGTTTGACAAACATTTTATTTCGAAACTTGTACATGTACCAGTTAAGTTTCCGTTTTGCTGATTATGTGACCATCTCCATAAATAGAATAGGCCTGCATTGGTGCACATGGACGCGGTCGCAAATTACAGTGGAATGCTTTTTTTTTCGAACAAAATTAATACACATTGCTAAGTTTAACTAGAAAAGCAAATATATAAATGGGCATTCAAGGTGTGTTTACATTATCGCTAGTAGAGTCCGAATTACTGGTTGCCTATGTGTGGACGAAAACCGCAGTGAGCCATCCTGAAGTATGTATAATTTCTTTATTTAGTATTCTTTACTGAGAAATGGACCATGTAATGCTAAATGCCATCGAACTCCTTTCGATTTTTTCCTTCAGCTGCCTTCAAATAGTGCCTCTACCCCCTACATCTAAACAGCCATACCCGAGTATGTCGTGAGATCATCTTAGATGTAGTCTGACAAGCGACTTTGCGGCATAAATCTTGCATTACTAATCATCATGCATCGTTATTTTATTTGATTTAATTTTAATGAATATTAATACAATTAATTTATTCAATGTTAAAAATGAACCGTTCCGTCCACGTAGAAGCGGGGTCAATAAAAACTAACCACCTAGTCTTCGAAATCCTGGATTCGCCCCTGAGAGCTGTTCGTTATTGATTTCTTAATAACGATCTTGCTGCATACTGGCAATAAACACAATCGGATTTGTCATCTATTTTTAAGGATTTATGATGTTACATTCAAGTTGTAATTTTTCCTAGATTTCTATTACAAACAGAACCGTAAAGAAAAAACAGTAATTTAAGCGCATTATACTGTAGGTGTTCAGTCACTGAACCACTGAGTGTTCAGTCACTGAACCACTGAGAATAATCACAAAGCCGAGCTGCATACATATTAGATCGACTATGTACTTTGTTACTAAGCAGACCAACTTTAGTAATTCCCTTATTTTTCCACAATATTTCTACTGAAATGTGTCACTTTTGGGTCCCAAGAGGGTGGTGCACTTTCGGAAAAATAGTATTTCGAGAGTTTTTAGATCAATCATTGTGTTTTGTTGGTAGCAGTTTTAACCAATTGCAAAGGCTGTGAGAGAGTATCGTGGCAGGAGCTTTAAGATGCGGGTGAGGTCGATGGAGTGTAAGGGGTAGTATAGGCCTATCGGTGCGAGGGAGTAATGGTGTGGAGGAGTATCAGTGCTGGGACGGAAAGGGATCATTCACAATAATTGTCTAAACATATCAACATCTCATCATTAAATCCCCAAATTGCATCTTTATAGTACTTCAAAAAGCTCCTCAGGTTGGGGAGGGGGATGGAAAAATATTTTTTTAATTCACAAGAAATATTAAAAAAAAAAAAAAACAATTTACCTGTGGATGGCTAGAAAAAACAAAACACACCTTCCTGACATCATTATTTTAATTATTTTAAAAAGACCCAAATTTCATCTTTATATTATTTCAAAAAGCTCCCCAGGGGCTTGAGAGTGGGAGCTGGAATTTCATCCCGTGGGAGTTCCAAGTCTCACGAAGAAAATGCTAATATGTGAAAAAAAAATATTTTGAAAATAATGATAATAATAAATAATAATAATGATGATAATTAAATAAATAAATAACTCTCAGAAAAAGAATGCAATCAGTTCAGTTTCTAACTCAAGCTGTATTTCAGTCCAATTTACCTTTTCTGTAAGATTGAGATCCATGAGTAACATGGTTTTACTTAAATTGTCATCAGTGTTCAAAATGGGGTTTCTTTAACTTTGACAAAATCAGCCCAGATCATCATGTGAAATGTGATTTATGTGAAATGTGTTCAAAATAAGCATTAAAACCTGTCTTTATAGATATTGATGTTTGCTTTTAAAATCTCATTTGAGGCAGGAGTGGGGCATCCAGACAAAGTTGTTCATTTAACTAATATGCTGACAAAATCACATTACCTCATAAAAACCCAAAATAACAACATTGTGCTTTTAACCCAAAACTTGGGAAATCTGCCAAATTTGCGTAAGCACCCTCAAGTGGAAATAGCAAAAAAAAAAAAAAAAAAAATAAATAAATAAATAAATAAATAAATAATGATAATAATTAATCAATGAATGTTCATTCATTTCTCATTATTGCCAAAAATACAAAATGCACACTCAAAGTTAATTAAGCCTTCTCTAATAATTGCAATAGTCGTTTTTCTAATTTCCAAAAAGAGATTTCAACATGATTTTAATGCATGGACTTATGGCTGTTTTTTCTTTTTAACTTCCAGATTAAGCTGCTGGTTTGTACTTTCTATACCAAGGGTTTGAAGACCCACTATACAAGTACCAGAACCTGCTATAGACAGTTGTCTTGGAGCCTCCAGAACACTTGCAATCCATACCCCTATCATCAAGGGGTCATTTCTTCGATGACATGCTGCGGCGTGGGGCGAGTACCTTAAAGACTTTGATGCTTTTGGACCTTTAATATATTGTCCATACTGACTTACATCATACTAGTCCTTGGAAGGCTTGGAATACTTGATTTGACCCTTTGACACCGGTTTGCAAAGCTAAGACCATTTCTGCTTAATTTGACTGATCACTTGTAAAGCACGTATACTCTTCAAACTCTTTGGTGCTCCTGTGCTGTAAGTAACAGGATTCGTTTGATAGCACAGGCAAGGTGTCTCGGGAACAGTAATGGCTGCTGAAATTGCTGGAATAAAAAAGACAGACAAACTGAAAACTTTTGTTCTAAGTTTTAAAAAACTGATACGGTAATTATTTTAAAAAAGGACTATGTATATAGGAAAGGCTATGGAAGCATGTAAGGGTCACAACACCAACACCAAAAACAAAACTCACAACACCAACACCAAAAACAAACTTCACAACACCAACAACTTGGTGTTGTGAAGTTTGTTTTTGGTGTTGGTGTTGTGAGTTTTGTTTTTGGTGTTGGTGTTGTGAAGTTTCTTTTTGGTGTTGGTGTTGTGAGTTTTGTTTTTGGTGTTGGTGTTGTGAGTTTTGTTATTGGTGTTGGTGATGTGAGTTTTGTTTTTGGTGTTGGTGTTGTGAAGTTTGTTTTTGGTGTTGGTGTTGTGATTTTTGTTTTTGGTGTTGGTGTTGTGAGTTTTGTTTTTGGTGTTGGTGTTGTGACCCTTACACGCTTCCATAAAAGGCATCATAAAATTCGATAAATTAAAGATAAAATAATAATATAGCAGGAATCTGTATAAATAGTTTTTGCTCTATTTCTTCCATAATGTTGACACCACCACTCTTCCCGCATTTTATGCTTACTACAAATGACCAAACACACCAACCTGACACTATAATGAAAAAAAAAATTTTTTTCATCCCTACCTGGCCAAAATTGAAGAAATCTCACATGGCTGGCAATTATGAAAATCACTCAAAATAAAAAAAAAATGTCATGAAAATCATCTATCACACCTATCATTCATAAAAAATGTGGAAATACGCCCGGGTCACTTCATCAAGGCCCCCCAATTCTATCTTTAAAAATGATCCAAAAATAAGCTCCGAGATCTGAATTGGAGAGTGGGGGAGACAGAGTTATTGTTCTATGTCTTCCTTAATGTTGACACCACCACTCTTCCAGCACTTTATTCTTACTACATATGACCGAACACACCTACCTGACACTATGATGAAGAAAAAAAATTTTCATCCCTACCTGGCCAAAATTGAAGAAATCTCACAGTGCCGGCACTGTTCAAAATCACTCAAAATCACCAAAAATCGACCCGTCTCCGATTTTTCCAAAAAGTGACGAAAATCAATCTACCACACCTGTCATTCATAAAAAATGTGGAAACGCGCCCGGGTCACTTCATCAAGGCCGACAATTCTAGCTTTAAAGATGATCCGAAAATAAGCTCTGAGAACAGAATCTGAGAGGGGGGGGGAGACAGAGTTTTTTCTCTATTTCTTCCTTAATGTTGACACCACCACTCTTCCAGCACTTTATTCTTACTACAAATGACCGAACACACCTACCTGACACTATAATGAAGAAAAAGATTTTCATCCCTACATGGCCAAAATTGAAGAAATCTCACAGTGCGGGCACTGTTCAAAATCACTCAAAATCACCAAAAATCGACCCGTCTCCGATTTTTCCAAAAAGTGACGAAAATCAATCTACCACACCTGTCATTCATAAAAAATGTGGAAACGCGCCCAGGTCACTTCATCAAGGCCCCCAATTCTAGCTTTAAAGATGATCCAAAAATAAGCTCTTAGAACAGAATCTGGTGGGGGGGGGGAGACAGAGTTTTTGCTCTATTTCTTCCTTAATGTTGACACCACCAGTCTTCCAGCACTTTATTCTTACTACAAATGACCGAACACACCTACCTGACACTATAATAAAGAAAAAAAATTTTCATCCCTACCTGGCCAAAATTGAAGAAATCTCACAGTGCCGGCACTGTTCAAAATCGCTCAAAATCACCAAAAATCAACCCGTCTCCGATTTTTCCAAAAAGTGACGAAAATCAATCTACCACACCTGTCATTCATAAAAAATGTGGAAACGTGCCCGGGTCACTTCATCAAGGCCCCCAATTCTAGCTTTAAAGATGATCCAAAAATAAGCTCTGAGAACAGAATCTGAGAGGGGGGGGGGAGACAGAGTTTTTGCTCTATTTCTTCCTTAATGTTGACACCAATACTCTTCCAGCACTTTATTCTTACTACATATGACCGAACACACCTACCTGACACTATAATGAAGAAAAAAAATTTTCATCCCTACCTGGCCAAAATTGAAGAAATCTCACAGTGCCGGCACTGTTCAAAATCACTCAAAATCACCAAAAATCGACCCGTCTCCGATTTTTCCAAAAAGTGACGAAAATCAATCTACCACACCTGTCATTCATAAAAAATGTGGAAACGCGCCCGGGTCACTTCATCAAGGCCCCCAATTCTAGCTTTAAAGATGATCCGAAAATAAGCTCTGAGAACAGAATCTGAGAGGGGGGGGGAGACAGAGTTTTTGCTCTATTTCTTCCTTAATGTTGACAACACCACTCTTCCAGCACTTTATTCTTACTACAAATGACCGAACACATCTACCTGACGCTATAATGAAGAAAAAAATTTTCATCCCTACCTGGCCAAAATTGAAGAAATCTCACAGTGCCGGCACTGCTCAAAATCACTCAAAATCACCAAAAATCGACCCGTCTCTACGATTTTTCCAAAAAGTGACGAAAATCAATCTACCACACCTGTAATTCATAAAAAATGTGGAAACGCGCCCGGGTCACTTCATCAAGGCCCCTAATTCTAGCTTTAAAGATGATCCAAAAATAAGCTCTGAGAATAGAATCTGAGAGGGGGGGGGGGGGGAAGACAGAGTTTTTGCTCTATTTCTTCCTTAATGTTGATATCACCACTCTTCCAGCACTTTATTCTTACTACAAATGACCGAACACACCTACCTGACACTATAATGAAGAAAAAATTTTTTCATCCCTACCTGGCCAAAATTGAAGAAATCTCACAGTGCCGGCACTGTTCAAAATCACCAAAAATCGACCCGTCTCCGATTTTTCCAAAAAGTGACGAAAATCAATCTACCACACCTGTCATTCATAAAAAATGAGGAAAAGCGCCCGGGTCACTTCATCAAGGTCCCCAATTCTAGCTTTAAAGATGATCCAAAAATAAGCTCTGAGAACAGAATTTGAGAGGGGGGGGGAGACAGAGTTTTTGCTCTATTTCTTCCTTAATGTTGATATCACCACTCTTCCAGCACTTTATTTTTACTACAAATGACCGAACACACCTACCTGACACTATGATGAAGAAAAAAAAATTTCATCCCTACCTGGCCAAAATTGAAGAAATCTCACAGTGCCGGCACTGTTCAAAATCACTCAAAATCACCAAAAATCGACCCGTCTCCGATTTTTCCAAAAAGTGACGAAAATCAATCTACCACACCTGTCATTCATAAAAAATGTGGAAACGCGCCCGGGTCACTTCATCAAGGCCCCCAATTCTAGCTTTAAAGATGATCCAAAAATAAGCTCTAAGAACAGAATCTGAGAGGGGGGGGAGACAGAGTTTTTGCTCTATTTCTTCCTTAATGTTGACAACACCACTCTTCCAGCACTTTATTCTTACTACAAATGACCGAACACACCTACCTGACACTATAATGAAGAAAAAAAATTTTCATCCCTACCTGGCCAAAATTGAAGAAATCTCACAGTGCCGGCACTGTTCAAAATCACTCAAAATCACCAAAAATCAACCCGTCTCCGATTTTTCCAAAAAGTGACGAAAATCAATCTACCACACCTGGCATTCATAAAAAATGTGGAAACGCGCCCGGGTCACTTCATCAAGGCCCCCAATTCTAGCTTTAAAGATGATCCAAAAATAAGCTCTGAGAACAGAATCTGAGAGGGGGGGGGAGACAGAGTTTTTGCTCTGTTTCTTCCTTTATGTTGACACCACCACTCTTCCAGCACTTTATTCTTACTACAAATGACCGAACACACCTACCTGACACTATAATGAAGAAAAAAAATTTTCATCCCTACCTGGCCAAAATTGAAGAAATCTCACAATGCCGGCACTGTTCAAAATCACTCAAAATCACCAAAAATCGACCCGTCTCCGATTTTTCCAAAAAGTGACGAAAATCAATCTACCACACCTGTCATTCATAAAAAATGTGGAAACGCGCCCGGGTCACTTCATCAAGGCCCCTAATTCTAGCTTTAAAGATGATCCAAAAATAAGCTCTGAGAACAGAATCTGAGAGGGGGGGGGGGACAGAGTTTTTGCTCTATTTCTTCCTTAATGTTGACAACACCACTCTTCCAGCACTTTATTCTTACTACAAATGACCGAACACACCTACCTGACACTATAATGAAGAAAAAAAATTTTCATCCCTACCTGGCCAAAATTGAAGAAATCTCACAGTGCCGGCACTGTTCAAAATCACTCAAAATCACCAAAAATCAACCCGTCTCCGATTTTTCCAAAAAGTGACGAAAATCAATCTACCACACCTGTCATTCATAAAAAATGTGGAAACGCGCCCGGGTCACTTCATCAAGGCCCCCAATTCTAGCTTTAAAGATGATCCAAAAATAAGCTCTGAGATCAGGATCTCAGAGGGGGGGGGGGGGGGGGGGGCAGACAGAGTTTTTGCTCTATTTCTTCCTTAATGTTGACACCACCACTCTTCCAGCACTTTATTCTTACTACAAATGACGGAACACACCTACCTGACACTATAATGAAGAAAAAAAATTTTCATCCCTACCTGGCCAAAATTGAAGAAATCTCACAGTGCCGGCACTGTTCAAAATCACTCAAAATCACCAAAAATCGACCCGTCTCCGATTTTTCCAAAAAGTGACGAAAATCAATCTACCACACCTGTCATTCATAAAAAATGTGGAAACGCGCCCGGGTCACTTCATCAAGGCCCCCAATTCTAGCTTCAAAGATGAACCAAAAATAAGCTCTAAGAACAGAATCTGAGAGGGGGGGGGGGGGGGGAAGACAGAGTTTTTGCTCTATTTCTTCCTTAATGTTGACACCACCACTCTTCCACCACTTTATTCTTACTACAAATGACCGAACACACCTACCTGACACTATAATGAAGAAAAAAAATTTTCATCCCTACCTGGCCAAAATTGAAGAAATCTCACAGTGCCGGCACTGTTCAAAATCACTCAAAATCACCAAAAATCAACCCGTCTCCGATTTTTCCAAAAAGTGACGAAAATCAATCTACCACACCTGTCATTCATAAAAAATGTGGAAACGTGCCCGGGTCACTTCATCAAGGCCCCCAATTCTAGCTTTAAAGATGATCCAAAAATAAGCTCTGAGAACAGAATCTGAGGGGGGGGGGTGGAAGACAGAGTTTTTGCTCTATTTCTTCCTTAATATTGACACCACCACTCTTCCAGCACTTTATTCTTACTACAAATGACCGAAAACACCTACCTGACACTATAATGAAGAAAAAAAATTTTCACTCCTACCTGGCCAAAATTGAAGAAATCTCACAGTGCCGGCACTGTTCAAAATCACTCAAAATCACCAAAAATCGACCCGTCTCCGATTTTTCCAAAAAGTGACGAAAATCAATCTACCACACCTGTCATTCATAAAAAATGTGGAAACGTGCCCGGGTCACTTCATCAAGGCCCCCAATTCTAGCTTTAAAGATTATCCAAAAATAAGCTCTGAGAACAGAATCTGAGAGGGGGGGGGGGGGGAAGACAGAGTTTTTGCTCTATTTCTTCCTTTATGTTGACACCACCACTCTTCCAGCACTTTATTCTTACTACAAATGACCGAACACACCTACCTGACACTATAATGAAGAAAAAAAATTTTCATCCCTACCTGGCCAAAATTGAAGAAATCTCACAGTGCCGGCACTGTTCAAAATCACTCAAAATCACCAAAAATCGACCCGTCTCCGATTTTTCCAAAAAGTGACGAAAATCAATCTACCAAACCTGTCATTCATAAAAAATGTGGAATCGCGCCCGGGTCACTTCATCAAGGCCCCCAATTCTAGCTTTAAAGATGATCCAAAAATAAGCTCTGAGAACAGAATCTGAGAGGGGGGGGGGGGGGAAGACAGAGTTTATGCTCTATTTCTTCCTTAATGTTGACACCACCACTCTTCCAGCACTTTATTCTTACTACAAATGACCGAACACACCTACCTGACACTATAATGAAGAAAAAAAATTTTCATCCCTACCTGGCCAAAATTGAAGAAATCTCACAGTGCCGGCACTGTTCAAAATCACTCAAAATCACCAAAAATCGACCCGTCTCCGATTTTTCCAAAAAGTGACGAAAATCAATCTACCACACCTGTCATTCATAAAACATGTGGAAACGTGCCCGGGTCACTTCATCAAGGCCCCCAATTCTAGCTTTAAAGATGATCCAAAAATAAGCTCTGAGAACAGAATCTGAGAGGGGGGGGGAAGACAGAGTTTTTGCTCTATTTCTTCCTTAATGTTGACACCACCACTCTTCCAGCACTTTATTCTTACTACAAATGACCGAACACACCTACCTGACACTATAATGAAGAAAAAAAATTTTCACTCCTACCTGGCCAAAATTGAAGAAATCTCACAGTGCCGGCACTGTTCAAAATCACTCAAAATCACCAAAAATCGACCCGTCTCCGATTTTTCCAAAAAGTGACGAAAATCAATCTACCACACCTGTCATTCATAAAAAATGTGGAAACGTGCCCGGGTCACTTCATCAAGGCCCCCAATTCTAGCTTTAAAGATGATCCAAAAATAAGCTCTGAGAACAGAATCTGAGAGGGGGGGGGGGGGGAAGACAGAGTTTTTGCTCTATTTCTTCCTTTATGTTGACACCACCACTCTTCCAGCACTTTATTCTTACTACAAATGACCGAACACACCTACCTGACACTATAATGAAGAAAAAAAATTTTCATCCCTACCTGGCCAAAATTGAAGAAATCTCACAGTGCCGGCACTGTTCAAAATCACTCAAAATCACCAAAAATCGACCCGTCTCCGATTTTTCCAAAAAGTGACGAAAATCAATCTACCAAACCTGTCATTCATAAAAAATGTGGAATCGCGCCCGGGTCACTTCATCAAGGCCCCCAATTCTAGCTTTAAAGATGATCCAAAAATAAGCTCTGAGAACAGAATCTGAGAGGGGGGGGGGGAAGACAGAGTTTATGCTCTATTTCTTCCTTAATGTTGACACCACCACTCTTCCAGCACTTTATTCTTACTACAAATGACCGAACACACCTACCTGACACTATAATGAAGAAAAAAAATTTTCATCCCTACCTGGCCAAAATTGAAGAAATCTCACAGTGCCGGCACTGTTCAAAATCACTCAAAATCACCAAAAATCGACCCGTCTCCGATTTTTCCAAAAAGTGACGAAAATCAATCTACCACACCTGTCATTCATAAAACATGTGGAAACGTGCCCGGGTCACTTCATCAAGGCCCCCAATTCTAGCTTTAAAGATGATCCAAAAATAAGCTCTGAGAACAGAATCTGAGAGGGGGGGGGAAGACAGAGTTTTTGCTCTATTTCTTCCTTAATGTTGACACCACCACTCTTCCAGCACTTTATTCTTACTACAAATGACCGAACACACCTACCTGACACTATAATGAAGAAAAAAAATTTTCACTCCTACCTGGCCAAAATTGAAGAAATCTCACAGTGCCGGCACTGTTCAAAATCACTCAAAATCACCAAAAATCGACCCGTCTCCGATTTTTCCAAAAAGTGACGAAAATCAATCTACCACACCTGTCATTCATAAAAAATGTGGAAACGCGCCCGGGTCACTTCATCAAGGCCCCCAATTCTAGCTTTAAAGATGATCCAAAAATAAGCTCTGAGAACAGAATCTGAGAGGGGGGGGGGACAGAGTTTTTGCTCTATTTCTTCCTTGATGTTGACACCACCACTCTTCCAGCACTTTATTCTTACTACAAATGACCGAACACACCTACCTGACACTATAATGAAGAAAAAAAATTTTCATCCCTACCTGGCCAAAATTTAAGAAATCTCACAGTGCCGGCACTGTTCAAAATCACTCAAAATCACCAAAAATCGACCCGTCTCCGATTTTTCCAAAAAGTGACGAAAATCAATCTACCACACCTGTCATTCATAAAAAATGTGGAAACGCGCCCGGGTCACTTCATCAAGGCCCCCAATTCTAGCTTTAAAGATGATCCAAAAATAAGCTCTGAGAACAGAATCTGAGAGGGGGGGGGGGGAAGACAGAGTTTTTGCTCTATTTCTTCCTTAATGTTGACACCATCACTCTTCCAGCACTTTATTCATACTACAAATGACCGAACACACCTACCTGACACTATAATGAAGAAAAAAAATTTTCATCCCTACCTGGCCAAAATTGAAGAAATCTCACAGTGCCGGCACTGTTCAAAATCACTTAAAATCACCAAAAATCGACCCGTCTCCGATTTTTCCAAAAAGTGACGAAAATCAATCTACCACACCTGTCATTCATAAAAAATGTGGAAACGCGCCCGGGTCACTTCATCAAGGCCCCCAATTCTAGCTTTAAAGATGATCCAAAAATAAGCTCTGAGAACAGAATCTGAGAGGGGGGGGGGGGACAGAGTTTTTGCTCTATTTCTTCCTTAATGTTGACACCACCACTCTTCCAGCACTTTATTCTTACTACAAATGACCGAACACACCTACCTGACACTATAATGAAGAAAAAAAAATTTCATCCCTACCTGGCCAAAATTGAAGAAATCTCACAGTGCCGGCACTGTTCAAAATCACTCAAAATCACCAAAAATCAACCCGTCTCCGATTTTTCCAAAAAGTGACGAAAATCAATCTACCACACCTGTCATTCATAAAAAATGTGGAAACGCGCCCGGGTCACTTCATCAAGGCCCCCAATTCTAGCTTTAAAGATGATCCAAAAATAAGCTCTGAGAACAGAATCTGAGAGGGGGGGGGGGGAAAGACAGAGTTTTTGCTCTATTTCTTCCTTAATGTTGACACCACCACTCTTCCAGCACTTTATTCTTACTACAAATGACCGAACACACCTACCTGACACTATAATGAAGAAAAAAAATTTTCATCCCTACCTGGCCAAAATTGAAGAAATCTCACAGTGCCGGCACTGTTCAAAATCACTCAAAATCACAAAAAATCGACCCGTCTCCGATTTTTCCAAAAAGTGACGAAAATCAATCTACCACACCTGTCATTCATAAAAAATGTGGAAACGCGCCCGGGTCACTTCATCAAGGCCCCCAATTCTAGCTTTAAAGATGATCCAAAAATAAGCTCTGAGAACAGAATCTGAGAGGGGGGGGGGGGACAGAGTTTTTGCTCTATTTCTTCCTTAATGTTGACACCACCACTCTTCCAGCACTTTATTCTTACTACAAATGACCGAACACACCTACCTGACACTATAATGAAGAAAAAAATTTTTCATCCCTACCTGGCCAAAATTGAAGAAATCTCACAGTGCCGGCACTGTTCAAAATCACTCAAAATCACCAAAAATCGACCCGTCTCCGATTTTTCCAAAAAGTGACGAAAATCAATCTACCACACCTGTCATTCATAAAAAATGTGGAAACGCGCCCGGGTCACTTCATCAAGGCCCCCAATTCTAGCTTTAAAGATGATCCAAAAATAAGCTCTGAGAACAGAATCTGAGAGGGGGGGGGGACAGAGTTTTTGCTCTATTTCTTCCTTAATGTTGACACCACCACTCTTCCAGCACTTTATTCTTACTACAAATGACCGAACACACCTACCTGACACTATAATGAAGAAAAAAAATTTTCATCTCTACCTGGCCAAAATTGAAGAAATCTCACAGTGCTGGCACTGTTCAAAATCACTCAAAATCACCAAAAATCGACCCGTCTCCGATTTTTCTAAAAAGTGACGAAAATCAATCGACCACACCTGTCATTCATAAAAAATGTGGAAACGCGCCCAGGTCACTTCATCAAGGCCCCCAATTCTAGCTTTAAAGATGATCCAAAAATAAGCTCTGAGAACAGAATCTGAGAGGGGGGGGGACAGAGTTTTTGCTCTATTTCTTCCTTAATGTTGACACCACCACTCTTCCAGCACTTTATTCTTACTACAAATGACCGAACACACCTACCTGACACTATGATGAAGAAAAAAAATTTTCATCCCTACCTGGCCAAAATTGAAGAAATCTCACAGTGCCGGCACTGTTCAAAATCACACAAAATCACCAAAATTCGACCCGTCTCCGATTTTTCCAAAAAGTGACGAAAATCAATCTACCACACCTGTCATTCATAAAAAATGTGGAAACGCGCCCGGGTCACTTCATCAAGGCCCCCAATTCTAGCTTTAAAGATGATCCAAAAATAAGCTCTGAGAACAGAATCTGAGAGGGGGGGGGGAAGACAGAGTTTTTGCTCTATTTCTTCCTTAATGTTGACACCACCACTCTTCCAGCACTTTATTCTTACTACAAATGACCGAACACACCTACCTGACACTATAATGAAGAAAAAAAATTTTCATCCCTACCTGGCCAAAATTGAAGAAATCTCACAGTGCCGGCACTGTTCAAAATCACTCAAAATCACCAAAAATCGACCCGTCTCCGATTTTTCCAAAAAGTGACGAAAATCAATCTACCACACCTGTCATTCATAAAAAATGTGGAAACGCGCCCGGGTCACTTCATCAAGGCCCCCAATTCTAGCTTTAAAGATGATCCAAAAATAAGCTCTGAGATCAGGATCTCAGAGGGGGGGGGGGGGGAGAGACAGAGTTTTTGCTCTATTTCTTCCTTAATGTTGACACCACCACTCTTCCAGCACTTTATTCTTACTACAAATGACCGAACACACCTACCTGACACTATAATGAAGAAAAAAAATTTTCATCCCTACCTGGCCAAAATTGAAGAAATCTCACAGTGCCGGCACTGTTCAAAATCACTCAAAATCACCAAAAATCGACCCGTCTCCGATTTTTCCAAAAAGTGACGAAAATCAATCTACCACACCTGTCATTCATAAAAAATGTGGAATCGCGCCCGGGTCACTTCATCAAGGCCCCCAATTCTAGCTTTAAAGATGATCCAAAAATAAGCTCTGAGAACAGAATCTGAGAGGGGGGGGGGAAGACAGAGTTTTTGCTCTATTTCTTCCTTAATGTTGACACCACCACTCTTCCAGCACTTTATTCTTACTACAAATGACCGAACACACCTACCTGACACTATAATGAAGAAAAAAAATTTTCATCCCTACCTGGCCAAAATTGAAGAAATCTCACAGTGCCGGCACTGTTCAAAATCACTTAAAATCACCAAAAATCGACCCGTCTCCGATTTTTCCAAAAAGTGACGAAAATCAATCGACCACACCTGTCATTCATAAAAAATGTGGAAACGCGCCCGGGTCACTTCATCAAGGCCCCCAATTCTAGCTTTAAAGATGATCCAAAAATAAGCTCTGAGAACAGAATCTGAGAGGGGGGGGGGGACAGAGTTTTTGCTCTATTTCTTCCTTAATGTTGACACCACCACTCTTCCAGCACTTTATTCTTACTACAAATGACCGAACACACCTACCTGACACTATAATGAAGAAAAAAATTTTCATCCCTACCTGGCCAAAATTGAAGAAATCTCACAGTGCCGGCACTGTTCAAAATCACTCAAAATCACCAAAAATCGACCCGTCTCCGATTTTTCCAAAAAGTGACGAAAATCAATCTACCACACCTGTCATTCATAAAAAATGTGGAAACGCGCCCGGGTCACTTCATCAAGGCCCCCAATTCTAGCTTTAAAGATGATCCAAAAATAAGCTCTGAGAACAGAATCTGAGAGGGGGGGGGGGACAGAGTTTTTGCTCTATTTCTTCATTAATGTTGACACCACCACTCTTCCAGCACTTTATTCTTACTACAAATGACCGAACACACCTACCTGACACTATAATGAAGAAAAAAAATTTTCATCCCTACCTGGCCAAAATTGAAGAAATCTCACAGTGCCGGCACTGTTCAAAATCACTCAAAATAACCAAAAATCGACCCGTCTCCGATTTTTCCAAAAAGTGACGAAAATCAATCTACCACACCTGTCATTCATAAAAAATGTGGAAACGCGCCCGGGTCACTTCATCAAGGCCCCCAATTCTAGCTTTAAAGATGATCCAAAAATAAGCTCTAAGAACAGAATCTGAGAGGGGGGGGGGACAGAGTTTTTGCTCTATTTCTTCCTTAATGTTGACACCACCACTCTTCCAGCACTTTATTCTTACTACAAATGACCGAACACACCTACAGTGCCGGCACTGTTCAAAATCACTCAAAATCACAAAAAATCGACCCGTCTCCGATTTTTCCAAAAAGTGACGAAAATCAATCTACCACACCTGTCATTCATAAAAAATGTGGAAACGCGCCCGGGTCACTTCATCAAGGCCCCCAATTCTAGCTTTAAAGATGATCCAAAAATAAGCTCTGAGAACAGAATCTGAGAGGGGGGGGGGGGACAGAGTTTTTGCTCTATTTCTTCATTAATGTTGACACCACCACTCTTCCAGCACTTTATTCTTACTACAAATGACCGAACACACCTACCTGACACTATAATGAAGAAAAAAATTTTCATCCCTACCTGGCCAAAATTGAAGAAATCTCACAGTGCCGGCACTGTTCAAAATCACTCAAAATCACAAAAAATCGACCCGTCTCCGATTTTTCCAAAAAGTGACGAAAATCAATCTACCACACCTGTCATTCATAAAAAATGTGGAAACGCGCCCGGGTCACTTCATCAAGGCCCCCAATTCTAGCTTTAAAGATGATCCAAAAATAAGCTCTGAGAACAGAATCTGAGAGGGGGGGGGGGGGGGGGACAGAGTTTTTGCTCTATTTCTTCATTAATGTTGACACCACCACTCTTCCAGCACTTTATTCTTACTACAAATGACCGAACACACCTACCTGACACTATAATGAAGAAAAAAAATTTTCATCCCTACCTGGCCAAAACTGAAGAAATCTCACAGTGCTGGCACTGTTCAAAATCACTCAAAATCACCAAAAATCGACCCGTCTCCGATTTTTCTAAAAAGTGACGAAAATCAATCTACCACACCTGTCATTTATAAAAAATGTGGAAACGCGCCCGGGTCACTTCATCAAGGCCTCCAATTCTAGCTTTAAAGATGATCCAAAAATAAGCTCTGAGATCAGAATCTGAGAGGGGGGGGGGGAAGACAGAGTTTTTGCTCTATTTCTTCCTTAATGTTGACACCACCACTCTTCCAGCACTTTATTCTTACTACAAATGACCGAACACACCTACCTGACACTATAATGAAGAAAAAAAATTTTCATCCCTACCTGGCCAAAATTGAAGAAATCTCACAGTGCCGGCACTGTTCAAAATCACTCAAAATCACCAAAAATCGACCCGTCTCCGATTTTTCCAAAAAGTGACGAAAATCAATCTACCACACCTGTCATTCATAAAAAATGTGGAAACGCGCCCGGGTCACTTCATCAAGGCCCCCAATTCTAGCTTTAAAGATGATCCAAAAATAAGCTCTGAGAACAGAATCTGAGAGGGAGGGGGGGACAGAGTTTTTGCTCTATTTCTTCCTTAATGTTGACACCACCACTCTTCCAGCACTTTATTCTTACTACAAATGACCGAACACACCTACCTGACACTATAATGAAGAAAAAAAATTTTCATCCCTACCTGGCCAAAATTGAAGAAATCTCACAGTGCCGGCACTGTTCAAAATCACTCAAAATCACCAAAAATCGACCCGTCTCCGATTTTTCCAAAAAGTGACGAAAATCAATCTACCACACCTGTCATTCATAAAAAATGTGGAAACGCGCCCGGGTCACTTCATCAAGGCCCCCAATTCTAGCTTTAAAGATTATCCAAAAATAAGCTCTGAGAACAGAATCTGAGAGGGGGGGGGGCAGAGTTTTTGCTCTATTTCTTCCTTAATGTGGACACCACCACTCTTCCAGCACTTTATTCTTACTACAAATGACCGAACACACCTACCTGACACTATAATGAAGAAAAAAAATTTTCATCCCTACCTGGCCAAAATTGAAGAAATCTCACAGTGCCGGCACTGTTCAAAATCACTCAAAATAACCAAAAATCGACCCGTCTCCGATTTTTCCAAAAAGTGACGAAAATCAATCTACCACACCTGTCATTCATAAAAAATGTGGAAACGCGCCCGGGTCACTTCATCAAGGCCCCCAATTCTAGCTTTAAAGATGATCCAAAAATAAGCTCTAAGAACAGAATCTGAGAGGGGGGGGGGACAGAGTTTTTGCTCTATTTCTTCCTTAATGTTGACACCACCACTCTTCCAGCACTTTATTCTTACTACAAATGACCGAACACACCTACCTGACACTATAATGAAGAAAAAATATTTTCATCCCTACCTGGCCAAAATTGAAGAAATCTCAAAGTGCCGGCACTGTTCAAAATCACTCAAAATCACCAAAAATCGACCCGTCACCGATTTTTCCAAACAGTGACGAAAATCTATCTACCACACCTGTCATTCATAAAAAATGTGGAAACGCGCCCGGGTCACTTCATCAAGGCCCCCAATTCTAGCTTTAAAGATGATCCAAAAATAAGCTCTGAGAACAGAATCTGAGAAGGGGGGGGGGGACAGAGTTTTTGCTCTATTTCTTCCTTAATGTTGACACCACCACTCTTCCAGCACTTTATTCTTACTACAAATGACCGAACACACCTACCTGACACTATAATGAAGAAAAAAAATTTTCATCCCTACCTGGCCAAAATTGAAGAAATCTCACAGTGCCGGCACTGTTCAAAATCACTCAAAATCACAAAAAATCGACCCGTCTCCGATTTTTCCAAAAAGTGACGAAAATCAATCTACCACACCTGTCATTCATAAAAAATGTGGAAACGCGCCCGGGTCACTTCATCAAGGCCCCCAATTCTAGCTTTAAAGATGATCCAAAAATAAGCTCTGAGAACAGAATCTGAGAGGGGGGGGGGAAGACAGAGTTTTTGCTCTATTTCTTCCTTAATGTTGACACCACCACTCTTCCAGCACTTTATTCTTACTACAAATGACCGAACACACCTACCTGACACTATAATGAAGAAAAAATATTTTCATCCCTACCTGGCCAAAATTGAAGAAATCTCACAGTGCCGGCACTGTTCAAAATCACTCAAAATCACCAAAAATCGACCCGTCACCGATTTTTCCAAACAGTGACGAAAATCTATCTACCACACCTGTCATTCATAAAAAATGTGGAAACGCGCCCGGGTCACTTCATCAAGGCCCCCAATTCTAGCTTTAAAGATGATCCAAAAATAAGCTCTGAGAACAGAATCTGAGAGGGGGGGGGGACAGAGTTTTTGCTCTATTTCTTCCTTAATGTTGACACCACCACTCTTCCAGCACTTTATTCTTACTACAAATGACCGAACACACCTACCTGACACTATAATGAAGAAAAAAAATTTTCATCCCTACCTGGCCAAAATTGAAGAAATCTCACAGTGCCGGCACTGTTCAAAATCACTCAAAATCACAAAAAATCGACCCGTCTCCGATTTTTCCAAAAAGTGACGAAAATCAATCTACCACACCTGTCATTCATAAAAAATGTGGAAACGCGCCCGGGTCACTTCATCAAGGCCCCCAATTCTAGCTTTAAAGATGATCCAAAAATAAGCTCTGAGAACAGAATCTGAGAGGGGGGGGGGAAGACAGAGTTTTTGCTCTATTTCTTCCTTAATGTTGACACCACCACTCTTCCAGCACTTTATTCTTAATACAAATGACCGAACACACCTACCTGACACTATAATGAAGAAAAAAATTTTCATCCCTACCTGGCCAAAATTGAAGAAATCTCACAGTGCCGGCACTGTTCAAAATCACTCAAAATCACAAAAAATCGACCCGTCTCCGATTTTTCCAAAAAGTGACGAAAATCAATCTACCACACCTGTCATTCATAAAAAATGTGGAAACGCGCCCGGGTCACTTCATCAAGGCCCCCAATTCTAGCTTTAAAGATGATCCAAAAATAAGCTCTGAGAACAGAATCTGAGAGGGGGGGGGGGGGGGAGAGAGTTTTTGCTCTATTTCTTCCTTAATGTTGACACCACCACTCTTCCAGCACTTTATTCTTACTACAAATGACCGAACACACCTACCTGACACTATAATGAAGAAAAAAATTTTTCATCCCTACCTGGCCAAAATTGAAGAAATCTCACAGTGCCGGCAATGTTCAAAATCACTCAAAATCACCAAAAATCGACCCGTCTCCGATTTTTCCAAAAAGTGACGAAAATCAATCTACCACATATGTCATTCATAAAAAATGTGGAAACGCGCCCGGGTCACTTCATCAAGGCCCCCAATTCTAGCTTTAAAGATGATCCAAAAATAAGCTCTGAGAACAGAATCTGAGAGGGGGGGGGGACAGAGTTTTTGCTCTATTTCTTCATTAATGTTGACACCACCACTCTTCCAGCACTTTATTCTTACTACAAATGACCGAACACACCTACCTGACACTATAATGAAGAAAAAAAATTTTCATCCCTACCTGGCCAAAATTGAAGAAATCTCACAGTGCTGGCACTGTTCAAAATCACTCAAAATCACCAAAAATCGACCCGTCTCCGATTTTTCTAAAAAGTGACGAAAATCAATCTACCACACCTGTCATTTATAAAAAATGTGGAAACGCGCCCGGGTCACTTCATCAAGGCCTCCAATTCTAGCTTTAAAGATGATCCAAAAATAAGCTCTGAGATCAGAATCTGAGAGGGGGGGGGGGAAGACAGAGTTTTTGCTCTATTTCTTCCTTAATGTTGACACCACCACTCTTCCAGCACTTTATTCTTACTACAAATGACCGAACACACCTACCTGACACTATAATGAAGAAAAAAAATTTTCATCCCTACCTGGCCAAAATTGAAGAAATCTCACAGTGCCGGCACTGTTCAAAATCACTCAAAATCACCAAAAATCGACCCGTCTCCGATTTTTCCACAAAGTGACGAAAATCAATCTACCACACCTGTCATTCATAAAAAATGTGGAAACGCGCCCGGGTCACTTCATCAAGGCCCCCAATTCTAGCTTTAAAGATGATCCAAAAATAAGCTCTGAGAACAGAATCTGAGAGGGAGGGGGGGACAGAGTTTTTGCTCTATTTCTTCCTTAATGTTGACACCACCACTCTTCCAGCACTTTATTCTTACTACAAATGACCGAACACACCTACCTGACACTATAATGAAGAAAAAAAATTTTCATCCCTACCTGGCCAAAATTGAAGAAATCTCACAGTGCCGGCACTGTTCAAAATCACTCAAAATCACCAAAAATCGACCCGTCTCCGATTTTTCCAAAAAGTGACGAAAATCAATCTACCACACCTGTCATTCATAAAATATGTGGAAACACGCCCGGGTCACTTCATCAAGGCCCCCAATTCTAGCTTTAAAGATGATCCAAAAATAAGCTCTGAGAACAGAATCTGAGAGGGAGGGGGGGACAGAGTTTTTGCTCTATTTCTTCCTTAATGTTGACACCACCACTCTTCCAGCACTTTATTCTTACTACAAATGACCGAACACACCTACCTGACACTAATGAAGAAAAAAAATTTTCATCCCTACCTGGCCAAAATTGAAGAAATCTCACAGTGCCGGCACTGTTCAAAATCACTCAAAATCACCAAAATTCGACCCGTCTCCGATTTTTCCAAAAAGTGACGAAAATCAATCTACCACACCTGTCATTCATAAAAAATGTGGAAACGCGCCCGGGTCACTTCATCAAGGCCCCCAATTCTAGCTTTAAAGATGATCCAAAAATAAGCTCTGAGATCAGAATCTCAGAGGGGGGGGGGGGGGGGGAAGACAGAGTTTTTGCTCTATTTCTTCCTTAATGTTGACACCACCACTCTTCCAGCACTTTATTCTTACTACAAATGACCGAACACACCTACCTGACACTATAATGAAGAAAAAAAATTTTCATCCCTACCTGGCCAAAATTGAAGAAATCTCACAGTGCCGGCACTGTTCAAAATCACTCAAAATCACCAAAAATCGACCCGTCTCCGATTTTTCCAAAAAGTGACGAAAATCAATCTACCACACCTGTCATTCATAAAAAATGTGGAAACGCGCCCAGGTCACTTCATCAAGGCCCCCAATTCTAGATTTAAAGATGATCCAAAAATAAGCTCTGAGAACAGAATCTGAGAGGGGGGGGGGACAGAGTTTTTGCTCTATTTCTTCCTTAATGTTGACACCACCACTCTTCCAGCACTTTATTCTTACTACAAATGACCAAACACACCTACCTGACACTATAATGAAGAAAAAAAATTTTCATCCCTACCTGGCCAAAATTGAAGAAATCTCACAGTGCCGGCACTGTTCAAAATCACTCAAAATCACCAAAAATCGACCCGTCTCCGATTTTTCCAAAAAGTGACGAAAATCAATCTACCACACCTGTCATTCATAAAATATGTGGAAACACGCCCGGGTCACTTCATCAAGGCCCCCAATTCTAGCTTTAAAGATGATCCAAAAATAAGCTCTGAGAACAGAATCTGAGAGGGAGGGGGGGACAGAGTTTTTGCTCTATTTCTTCCTTAATGTTGACACCACCACTCTTCCAGCACTTTATTCTTACTACAAATGACCGAACACACCTACCTGACACTATAATGAAGAAAAAAAATTTTCATCCCTACCTGGCCAAAATTGAAGAAATCTCACAGTGCCGGCACTGTTCAAAATCACTCAAAATCACCAAAATTCGACCCGTCTCCGATTTTTCCAAAAAGTGACGAAAATCAATCTACCACACCTGTCATTCATAAAAAATGTGGAAACGCGCCCGGGTCACTTCATCAAGGCCCCCAATTCTAGCTTTAAAGATGATCCAAAAATAAGCTCTGAGATCAGAATCTCAGAGGGGGGGGGGGGGGGGAAGACAGAGTTTTTGCTCTATTTCTTCCTTAATGTTGACACCACCACTCTTCCAGCACTTTATTCTTACTACAAATGACCGAACACACCTACCTGACACTATAATGAAGAAAAAAAATTTTCATCCCTACCTGGCCAAAATTGAAGAAATCTCACAGTGCCGGCACTGTTCAAAATCACTCAAAATCACCAAATATCGACCCGTCTCCGATTTTTCCAAAAAGTGACGAAAATCAATCTACCACACCTGTCATTCATAAAAAATGTGGAATCGCGCCCAGGTCACTTCATCAAGGCCCCCAATTGTAGCTTTAAAGATGATCCAAAAATAAGCTCTGAGAACAGAATCTGAGAGGGGGGGGAGACAGAGTTTTTGCTCTATTTCTTCCTTAATGTTGACACCACCACTCTTCCAGCACTTTATTCTTACTACAAATGACCGAACACACCTACCTGACACTATAATGAAGAAAAAAAATTTTCATCCCTACCTGGCCAAAATTGAAGAAATCTCACAGTGCCGGCACTGTTCAAAATCACTCAAAATCACCAAAAATCGACCCGTCTCCGATTTTTCCAAAAAGTGACGAAAATCAATCTACCACACCTGTCATTCATAAAAAATGTGGAAACGCGCCCGGGTCACTTCATCAAGGCCCCCAATTCTAGCTTTAAAGATGATCCAAAAATAAGCTCTGAGATCAGAATCTGAGAGGGGGGGGGGGGGAAGACAGAGTTTTTGCTCTATTTCTTCCTTAATGTTGACACCACCACTCTTCCAGCACTTTATTCTTACTACAAATGACCGAACACACCTACCTGACACTATAATGAAGAAAAAAAATTTTCATCCCTACCTGGCCAAAATTGAAGAAATCTCACAGTGCCGGCACTGTTCAAAATCACTCAAAATCACCAAAAATCGACCCGTCTCCGATTTTTCCAAAAAGTGACGAAAATCAATCTACCACACCTGTCATTCATAAAAAATGTGGAAATGCGCCCGGGTCACTTCATCAAGGCCCCCAATTCTAGCTTTAAAGATGATCCAAAAATAAGCTCTGAGAACAGAATCTGAGAGGGGGGGGGACAGAGTTTTTGCTCTATTTCTTCCTTAATGTTGACACCACCACTCTTCCAGCACTTTATTCTTACTACAAATGACCAAACACACCTACCTGACACTATAATGAAGAAAAAAAATTTTCATCCCTACCTGGCCAAAATTGAAGAAATCTCACAGTGCCGGCACTGTTCAAAATCACTCAAAATCACCAAAAATCGACCCGTCTCCGATTTTTCCAAAAAGTGACGAAAATCAATCTACCACACCTGTCATTCATAAAAAATGTGGAAACGCGCCCGGGTCACTTCATCAAGGCCCCCAATTCTAGCTTTAAAGATGATCCAAAAATAAGCTCTGAGATCAGGATCTCAGAGGGGGGGGGGGGGGAGACAGAGTTTTTGCTCTATTTCTTCCTTAATGTTGACACCACCACTCTTCCAGCACTTTATTCTTACTACAAATGACCGAACACACCTACCTGACACTATAATGAAGAAAAAAAATTTTTATCCCTACCTGGCCAAAATTGAAGAAATCTCACAGTGCCGGCACTGTTCAAAATCACTCAAAATCACCAAAAATCGACCCGTCTCCAATTTTTCCAAAAAGTGACGAAAATCAATCTACCACACCTGTCATTCATAAAAAATGTGGAATCGCGCCCGGGTCACTTCATCAAGGCCCCCAATTCTAGCTTTAAAGATGATCCAAAAATAAGCTCTGAGAACAGAATCTGAGAGGGGGGGGAGACAGAGTTTTTGCTCTATTTCTTCCTTAATGTTGACACCACCACTCTTCCAGCACTTTATTCTTACTACAAATGACCAAACACACCTACCTGACACTATAATGAAGAAAAAAAATTTTCATCCCTACCTGGCCAAAATTGAAGAAATCTCACAGTGCCGGCACTGTTCAAAATCACTCAAAATCACCAAAAATCGACCCGTCTCCAATTTTTCCAAAAAGTGACGAAAATCAATCTACCACACCTGTCATTCATAAAAAATGTGGAATCGCGCCCGGGTCACTTCATCAAGGCCACCAATTCTAGCTTTAAAGATGATCCAAAAATAAGCTCTGAGAACAGAATCTGAGAGGGGGGGGAGACAGAGTTTTTGCTCTATTTCTTCCTTAATGTTGACACCACCACTCTTCCAGCACTTTATTCTTACTACAAATGACCAAACACACCTACCTGACACTATAATGAAGAAAAAAAATTTTCATCCCTACCTGGCCAAAATTGAAGAAATCTCACAGTGCCGGCACTGTTCAAAATCACTCAAAATCACCAAAAATCGACCCGTCTCCGATTTTTCCAAAAAGTGACGAAAATCAATCTACCACACCTGTCATTCATAAAAAATGTGGAAACCCGCCCGGGTCACTTCATCAAGGCCCCCAATTCTAGCTTTAAAGATGATCCAAAAATAAGCTCTGAGATCAGAATCTGAGAGGGGGGGGGGGAAGACAGAGTTTTTGCTCTATTTCTTCCTTAATGTTCACACCACCACTCTTCCAGCACTTTATTCTTACTACAAATGACCGAACACACCTACCTGACACTATAATGAAGAAAAAAAATTTTCATCCCTACCTGGACAAAATTGAAGAAATCTCACAGTGCCGGCACTGTTCAAAATCACTCAAAATCACCAAAAATCGACCCGTCTCCGATTTTTCCAAAAAGTGACGAAAATCAATCTACCACACCTGTCATTCATAAAAAATGTGGAAACGCGCCCGGGTCACTTCATCAAGGCCCCCAATTCTAGCTTTAAAGATGATCCAAAAATAAGCTCTGAGAACAGAATCTGAGAGGGGGGAGGGGGGGGGGACAGAGTTTTTGCTTTATTTCTTCCTTAATGTTGACACCACCACTCTTCCAGCACTTTATTCTTACTACAAATGACCGAACACACCTACCTGACACTATAATGAAGAAAAAAAATTTTCATCCCTACCTGGCCAAAACTGAAGAAATCTCACAGTGCCGGCACTGTTCAAAATCACTCAAAATCACCAAAAATCGACCCGTCTCCGATTTTTCCAAAAAGTGACGAAAATCAATCTACCACACCTGTCATTCATAAAAAATGTGGAAACGCGCCCGGGTCACTTCATCAAGGCCCCCAATTCTAGCTTTAAAGATGATCCAAAAATAAGCTCTGAGAACAGAATCTGAGAGGGGGGGGGGACAGAGTTTTTGCTCTATTTCTTCCTTAATGTTGACACCACCACTCTTCCAGCACTTTATTCTTACTACAAATGACCGAACACACCTACCTGACACTATAATGAAGAAAAAAAATTTTCATCCCTACCTGGCCAAAATTGAAGAAATCTCACAGTGCCGGCACTGTTCAAAATCACTCAAAATCACCAAAAATCGACCCGTCTCCGATTTTTCCAAAAAGTGACGAAAATCAATCTACCACACCTGTCATTCATAAAAAATGTGGAAACGCGCCCGGGTCACTTCATCAAGGCCCCCAATTCTAGCTTTAAAGATGATCCAAAAATAAGCTCTGAGAACAGAATCTGAGAGGGGGGGGGGGGACAGAGTTTTTGCTCTATCTTCCTTAATGTTGACACCACCACTCTTCCAGCACTTTATTCTTACTACAAATGACCGAACACACCTACCTGACACTATAATGAAGAAAAAAAATTTTCATCCCTACCTGGCCAAAATTGAAGAAATCTCACAGTGCCGGCACTGTTCAAAATCACTCAAAATCACCAAAAATCGACCCGTCTCCGATTTTTCCAAAATGTGACGAAAATCAATCTACCACACCTGTCATTCATAAAAAATGTGGAAATGCGCCCAGGTCACTTCATCAAGGCCCCCAATTCTAGCTTTAAAGATGATCCAAAAATAAGCTCTGAGAACAGAATCTGAGAGGGGGGGGGGACAGAGTTTTTGCTCTATTTCTTCCTTAATGTTGACACCACCACTCTTCCAGCACTTTATTCTTACTACAAATGACTGAACACACCACCTGACACTATAATGAAGAAAAAAAATTTTCATCCCTACCTGGCCAAAATTGAAGAAATCTCACAGTGCCGGCACTGTTCAAAATCACTCAAAATCACCAAAAATCGACCCGTCTCCGATTTTTCCAAAAAGTGACGAAAATCAATCTACCACACCTGTCATTCATAAAAAAAGTGGAAACGCGCCCGGGTCACTTCATCAAGGCCCCCAATTCTAGCTTTAAAGATGATCCAAAAATAAGCTCTGAGAACAGAATCTGAGAGGGGGGGGGGACAGAGTTTTTGCTCTATTTCTTCCTTAATGTTGACACCACCACTCTTCCAGCACTTTATTCTTACTACAAATGACCGAACACACCTACCTGACACTATAATGAAGAAAAAAAATTTTCATCCCTACCTGGCCAATATTGAAGAAATCTCACAGTGCCGGCACTGTTCAAAATCACTCAAAATCACCAAAAATCGACCCGTCTCCGATTTTTCCAAAAAGTGACGAAAATCAATCTACCACACCTGTCATTCATAAAAAATGTGGAAACGCGCCCGGGTCACTTCATCAAGGCCCCCAATTCTAGCTTTAAAGATGATCCAAAAATAAGCTCTGAGAACAGAATCTGAGAGGGGAGGGGGGGGGGGCAGAGTTTTTGCTCTATTTCTTCCTTAATGTTGACACCACCACTCTTCCAGCACTTTATTCTTACTACAAATGACCGAACACACCTACCTGACACTATAATGAAGAAAAAAAATTTTCATCCCTACCTGGCCAAAATTGAAGAAATCTCACAGTGCCGGCACTGTTCAAAATCACTCAAAATCACCAAAAATCGACCCGTCTCCGATTTTTCCAAAAAGTGACGAAAATCAATCTACCACACCTGTCATTCATAAAAAATGTGGAAACGCGCCCGGGTCACTTCATCAAGGCCCCCAATTCTAGCTTTAAAGATGATCCAAAAATAAGCTCTGAGAACAGAATCTGAGAGGGGGGGGGACAGAGTTTTTGCTCTATTTCTTCCTTAATGTTGACACCACCACTCTTCCAGCACTTTATTCTAACTACAAATGACCGAACACACCTACCTGACACTATAATGAAGAAAAAAAATTTTCATCCCTACCTGGCCAAAATTGAAGAAATCTCACAGTGCCGGCACTGTTCAAAATCACTCAAAATCACCAAAAATCGACCCGTCTCCGATTTTTTCAAAAAGTGATGAAAATCAATATACAACACCTGTAATTCAAAAAAAATGTGGAAACGCGCCCGGGTCACTTCATCAAGGCCCCCAATTCTAGCTTTAAAGATGATCCAAAAATAAGCCCTGAGAACAGAATCTGAGAGGGGGGGGGGGACAGAGTTTTTGCTCTATTTCTTCCTTAATGTTGACACCACCACTCTTCCAGCACTTTATTCTTACTACAAATGACCAAACACACCTACCTGACACTATAATGAAGAAAAAAAATTTCATCCCTACCTGGCCAAAATTGAAGAAATCTCACAGTGCTGGCACTGTTCAAAATCACTCAAAATCACCAAAAATCGACCCGTCTCCGATTTTTCCAAAAAGTGACGAAAATCAATCTACCACACCTGTCATTCATAAAAAATGTGGAAACGCGCCCGGGTCACTTCATCAAGGCCCCCAATTCTAGCTTTAAAGATGATCCAAAAATAAGCTCTGAGAACAGAATCTGAGAGGGGGGGGGGGAGACAGAGTTTTTGCTCTATTTCTTCCTTAATGTTGACACCACCACTCTTCCAGCACTTTATTCTTACTACAAATGACCGAACACACCTACCTGACACTATAATGAAGAAAAAAAATTTTCATCCCTACCTGGCCAAAATTGAAGAAATCTCACAGTGCCGGCACTGTTAAAAACCACTCAAAATCACCAAAAATCGACCCGTCTCCGATTTTTCTAAAAAGTGAGGAAAATCAATCTACCACACCTGTCATTCATAAAAAATGTGGAAACCCGCCCGGGTCACTTCATCAAGGCCCCCAATTCTAGCTTTAAAGATGATCCAAAAATAAGCTCTGAGATCAGAATCTGAGAGGGGGGGGGGGGAAGACAGAGTTTTTGCTCTATTTCTTCCTTAATGTTCACACCACCACTCTTCCAGCACTTTATTCTTACTACAAATGACCGAACACACCTACCTGACACTATAATGAAGAAAAAAAATTTTCATCCCTACCTGGCCAAAATTGAAGAAATCTCACAGTGCCGGCACTGTTCAAAATCACTCAAAATCACCAAAAATCGACCCGTCTCCGATTTTTCCAAAAAGTGACGAAAATCAATCTACCACACCTGTCATTCATAAAAAATGTGGAAACGTGCCCGGGTCACTTCATCAAGGCCCCCAATTCTAGCTTTAAAGATGATCCAAAAATAAGCTCTGAGAACAGAATCTGAGAGGGGGGAGGGGGGGGGACAGAGTTTTTGCTTTATTTCTTCCTTAATGTTGACACCACCACTCTTCCAGCACTTTATTCTTACTACAAATGACCGAACACACCTACCTGACACTATAATGAAGAAAAAAAATTTTCATCCCAACCTGGCCAAAACTGAAGAAATCTCACAGTGCCGGCACTGTTCAAAATCACTCAAAATCACCAAAAATCGACCCGTCTCCGATTTTTCCAAAAAGTGACGAAAATCAATCTACCACACCTGTCATTCATAAAAAATGTGGAAACGCGCCCGGGTCACTTCATCAAGGCCCCCAATTCTAGCTTTAAAGATGATCCAAAAATAAGCTCTGAGAACAGAATCTGAGAGGGGGGGGGGACAGAGTTTTTGCTCTATTTCTTCCTTAATGTTGACACCACCACTCTTCCAGCACTTTATTCTTACTACAAATGACCGAACACACCTACCTGACACTATAATGAAGAAAAAAAATTTTCATCCCTACCTGGCCAAAATTGAAGAAATCTCACAGTGCCGGCACTGTTCAAAATCACTCAAAATCACCAAAAATCGACCCGTCTCCGATTTTTCCAAAAAGTGACGAAAATCAATCTACCACACCTGTCATTCATAAAAAATGTGGAAACGCGCCCGGGTCACTTCATCAAGGCCCCCAATTCTAGCTTTAAAGATGATCCAAAAATAAGATCTGAGAACAGAATCTGAGAGGGGGGGGGGGGGACAGAGTTTTTGCTCTATTTCTTCCTTAATGTTGACACCACCACTCTTCCAGCACTTTATTCTTACTACAAATGACCGAACACACCTACCTGACACTATAATGAAGAAAAAAAATTTTCATCCCTACCTGGCCAAAATTGAAGAAATCTCACAGTGCCGGCACTGTTCAAAATCACTCAAAATCACCAAAAATCGACCCGTCTCCGATTTTTCCAAAATGTGACGAAAATCAATCTACCACACCTGTCATTCATAAAAAATGTGGAAACGCGCCCAGGTCACTTCATCAAGGCCACCAATTCTAGCTTTAAAGATGATCCAAAAATAAGCTCTGAGAACAGAATCTGAGAGGGGGGGGGGACAGAGTTTTTGCTCTATTTCTTCCTTAATGTTGACACCACCACTCTTCCAGCACTTTATTCTTACTACAAATGACTGAACACACCACCTGACACTATAATGAAGAAAAAAAATTTTCATCCCTACCTGGCCAAAATTGAAGAAATCTCACAGTGCCGGCACTGTTCAAAATCACTCAAAATCACCAAAAATCGACCCGTCTCCGATTTTTCCAAAAAGTGACGAAAATCAATCTACCACACCTGTCATTCATAAAAAATGTGGAAACGCGCCCGGGTCACTTCATCAAGGCCCCCAATTCTAGCTTTAAAGATGATCCAAAAATAAGCTCTGAGAACAGAATCTGAGAGGGGGGGGGGGACAGAGTTTTTGCTCTATTTCTTCCTTAATGTTGACACCACCACTCTTCCAGCACTTTATTCTTACTACAAATGACCGAACACACCTACCTGACACTATAATGAAGAAAAAAAATTTTCATCCCTACCTGGCCAAAATTGAAGAAATCTCACAGTGCCGGCACTGTTCAAAATCACTCAAAATCACCAAAAATCGACCCGTCTCCGATTTTTCCAAAAAGTGACGAAAATCAATCTACCACACCTGTCATTCATAAAAAATGTGGAAACGCGCCCGGGTCACTTCATCAAGGCCCCCAATTCTAGCTTTAAAGATGATCCAAAAATAAGCTCTGAGAACAGAATCTGAGAGGGGGGGGGGCAGAGTTTTTGCTCTATTTCTTCCTTAATGTTGACACCACCACTCTTCCAGCACTTTATTCTTACTACAAATGACCGAACACACCTACCTGACACTATAATGAAGAAAAAAAATTTTCATCCCTACCTGGCCAAAATTGAAGAAATCTCACAGTGCCGGCACTGTTCAAAATCACTCAAAATCACCAAAAATCGACCCGTCTCCGATTTTTCCAAAAAGTGACGAAAATCAATCTACCACACCTGTCATTCATAAAAAATGTGGAAACGCGCCCGGGTCACTTCATCAAGGCCCCCAATTCTAGCTTTAAAGATGATCCAAAAATAAGCTCTGAGAACAGAATCTGAGAGGGGGGGGGACAGAGTTTTTGCTCTATTTCTTCCTTAATGTTGACACCACCACTCTTCCAGCACTTTATTCTTACTACAAATGACCGAACACACCTACCTGACACTATAATGAAGAAAAAAAATTTTCATCCCTACCTGGCCAAAATTGAAGAAATCTCACAGTGCCGGCACTGTTCAAAATCACTCAAAATCACCAAAAATCGACCCGTCTCCGATTTTTCCAAAAAGTGATGAAAATCAATATACCACACCTGTCATTCAAAAAAAAATGTGGAAACGCGCCCAGGTCACTTCATCAAGGCCCCCAATTCTAGCTTTAAAGATGATCCAAAAATAAGCTCTGAGAACAGAATCTGAGAGGGGGGGGGGACAGAGTTTTTGCTCTATTTCTTCCTTAATGTTGACACCACCACTCTTCCAGCACTTTATTCTTACTACAAATGACCGAACACACCTACCTGACACTATAATGAAGAAAAAAAATTTTCATCCCTACCTGGCCAAAATTGAAGAAATCTCACAGTGCTGGCACTGTTCAAAATCACTCAAAATCACCAAAAATCGACCCGTCTCCGATTTTTCCAAAAAGTGACGAAAATCAATCTACCACACCTGTCATTCATAAAAAATGTGGAAACGCGCCCGGGTCACTTCATCAAGGCCCCCAATTCTAGCTTTAAAGATGATCCAAAAATAAGCTCTGAGAACAGAATCTGAGAGGGGGGGGGGACAGAGTTTTTGCTCTATTTCTTCCTTAATGTTGACACCACCACTCTTCCAGCACTTTATTCTTACTACAAATGACCGAACACACCTACCTGACACTATAATGAAGAAAAAAAATTTTCATCCCTACCTGGCCAAAATTGAAGAAATCTCACAGTGCCGGCACTGTTCAAAATCACTCAAAATCACCAAAAATCGACCCGTCTCCGATTTTTCCAAAAAGTGACGAAAATCAATCTACCACACCTGTCATTCATAAAAAATGTGGAAACGCGCCCGGGTCACTTCATCAAGGCCCCCAATTCTAGCTTTAAAGATGATCCAAAAATAAGCTCTGAGAACAGAATCTGAGAGGGGGGGGGACAGAGTTTTTGCTCTATTTCTTCCTTAATGTTGACACCACCACTCTTCCAGCACTTTATTCTTACTACAAATGACCGAACACACCTACCTGACACTATAATGAAGAAAAAAAATTTTCATCCCTACCTGGACAAAATTGAAGAAATCTCACAGTGCTGGCACTGTTCAAAATCACTCAAAATCACCAAAAATCGACCCGTCTCCGATTTTTCCAAAAAGTGACGAAAATCAATCTACCACACCTGTCATTCATAAAAAATGTGGAAACGCGCCCGGGTCACTTCATCAAGGCCCCCAATTCTAGCTTTAAAGATGATCCAAAAATAAGCTCTGAGAACAGAATCTGAGAGGGGGGGGGGACAGAGTTTTTGCTCTATTTCTTCCTTAATGTTGACACCACCACTCTTCCAGCACTTTATTCTTACTACAAATGACCGAACACACCTACCTGACACTATAATGAAGAAAAAAAATTTTCATCCCTACCTGGCCAAAATTGAAGAAATCTCACAGTGCCGGCACTGTTCAAAATCACTCAAAATCACCAAAAATCGACCCGTCTCCGATTTTTCCAAAAAGTGACGAAAATCAATCTACCACACCTGTCATTCATAAAAAATGTGGAAACGCGCCCGGGTCACTTCATCAAGGCCCCCAATTCTAGCTTTAAAGATGATCCAAAAATAAGCTCTGAGAACAGAATCTGAGAGGGGGGGGGACAGAGTTTTTGCTCTATTTCTTCCTTAATGTTGACACCACCACTCTTCCAGCACTTTATTCTTACTACAAATGACCGAACACACCTACCTGACACTATAATGAAGAAAAAAAATTTTCATCCCTACCTGGCCAAAATTGAAGAAATCTCACAGTGCCGGCACTGTTCAAAATCACTCAAAATCACCAAAAATCGACCCGTCTCCGATTTTTCCAAAAAGTGACGAAAATCAATCTACCACACCTGTCATTCATAAAAAATGTGGAAACGCGCCCGGGTCACTTCATCAAGGCCCCCAATTCTAGCTTTAAAGATGATCCAAAAATAAGCTCTGAGAACAGAATCTGAGAGGGGGGGGGGGGCAGAGTTTTTGCTCTATTTCTTCCTTAATGTTGACACCACCACTCTTCCAGCACTTTATTCTTACTACAAATGACCGAACACACCTACCTGACACTATAATGAAGAAAAAAAATTTTCATCCCTACCTGGCCAAAATTGAAGAAATCTCACAGTGCCGGCACTGTTCAAAATCACTCAAAATCACCAAAAATCGACCCGTCTCCGATTTTTCCAAAAAGTGACGAAAATCAATCTACCACACCTGTCATTCATAAAAAATGTGGAAACGCGCCCGGGTCACTTCATCAAGGCCCCCAATTCTAGCTTTAAAGATGATCCAAAAATAAGCTCTGAGAACAGAATCTGAGAGGGGGGGGGGACAGAGTTTTTGCTCTATTTCTTCCTTAATGTTGACACCACCACTCTTCCAGCACTTTATTCTAACTACAAATGACCGAACACACCTACCTGACACTATAATGAAGAAAAAAAATTTTCATCCCTACCTGGCCAAAATTGAAGAAATCTCACAGTGCCGGCACTGTTCAAAATCACTCAAAATCACCAAAAATCGACCCGTCTCCGATTTTTTCAAAAAGTGATGAAAATCAATATACAACACCTGTCATTCAAAAAAAATGTGGAAACGCGCCCGGGTCACTTCATCAAGGCCCCCAATTCTAGCTTTAAAGATGATCCAAAAATAAGCCCTGAGAACAGAATCTGAGAGGGGGGGGGGGACAGAGTTTTTGCTCTATTTCTTCCTTAATGTTGACACCACCACTCTTCCAGCACTTTATTCTTACTACAAATGACCAAACACACCTACCTGACACTATAATGAACAAAAAAAAATTTCATCCCTACCTGGCCAAAATTGAAGAAATCTCACAGTGCTGGCACTGTTCAAAATCACTCAAAATCACCAAAAATCGACCCGTCTCCGATTTTTCCAAAAAGTGACGAAAATCAATCTACCACACCTGTCATTCATAAAAAATGTGGAAACGCGCCCGGGTCACTTCATCAAGGCCCCCAATTCTAGCTTTAAAGATGATCCAAAAATAAGCTCTGAGAACAGAATCTGAGAGGGGGGGGGGGAGACAGAGTTTTTGCTCTATTTCTTCCTTAATGTTGACACCACCACTCTTCCAGCACTTTATTCTTACTACAAATGACCGAACACACCTACCTGACACTATAATGAAGAAAAAAAATTTTCATCCCTACCTGGCCAAAATTGAAGAAATCTCACAGTGCCGGCACTGTTCAAAATCACTCAAAATCACCAAAAATCGACCCGTCTCCGATTTTTCCAAAAAGTGACGAAAATCAATCTACCACACCTGTCATTCATAAAAAATGTGGAAACGCGCCCGGGTCACTTCATCAAGGCCCCCAATTCTAGCTTTAAAGATGATCCAAAAATAAGCTCTGAGAACAGAATCTGAGAGGGGGGGGGGGGCAGAGTTTTTGCTCTATTTCTTCCTTAATGTTGACACCACCACTCTTCCAGCACTTTATTCTTACTACAAATGACCGAACACACCTACCTGACACTATAATGAAGAAAAAAAATTTTCATCCCTACCTGGCCAAAATTGAAGAAATCTCACAGTGCCGGCACTGTTCAAAATCACTCAAAATCACCAAAAATCGACCCGTCTCCGATTTTTCCAAAAAGTGACGAAAATCAATCTACCACACCTGTCATTCATAAAAAATGTGGAAACGCGCCCGGGTCACTTCATCAAGGCCCCCAATTCTAGCTTTAAAGATGATCCAAAAATAAGCTCTGAGAACAGAATCTGAGAGGGGGGGGGGACAGAGTTTTTGCTCTATTTCTTCCTTAATGTTGACACCACCACTCTTCCAGCACTTTATTCTAACTACAAATGACCGAACACACCTACCTGACACTATAATGAAGAAAAAAAATTTTCATCCCTACCTGGCCAAAATTGAAGAAATCTCACAGTGCCGGCACTGTTCAAAATCACTCAAAATCACCAAAAATCGACCCGTCTCCGATTTTTTCAAAAAGTGATGAAAATCAATATACAACACCTGTCATTCAAAAAAAATGTGGAAACGCGCCCGGGTCACTTCATCAAGGCCCCCAATTCTAGCTTTAAAGATGATCCAAAAATAAGCCCTGAGAACAGAATCTGAGAGGGGGGGGGGGACAGAGTTTTTGCTCTATTTCTTCCTTAATGTTGACACCACCACTCTTCCAGCACTTTATTCTTACTACAAATGACCAAACACACCTACCTGACACTATAATGAACAAAAAAAAATTTCATCCCTACCTGGCCAAAATTGAAGAAATCTCACAGTGCTGGCACTGTTCAAAATCACTCAAAATCACCAAAAATCGACCCGTCTCCGATTTTTCCAAAAAGTGACGAAAATCAATCTACCACACCTGTCATTCATAAAAAATGTGGAAACGCGCCCGGGTCACTTCATCAAGGCCCCCAATTCTAGCTTTAAAGATGATCCAAAAATAAGCTCTGAGAACAGAATCTGAGAGGGGGGGGGGGGAGACAGAGTTTTTGCTCTATTTCTTCCTTAATGTTGACACCACCACTCTTCCAGCACTTTATTCTTACTACAAATGACCGAACACACCTACCTGACACTATAATGAAGAAAAAAAATTTTCATCCCTACCTGGCCAAAATTGAAGAAATCTCACAGTGCCGGCACTGTTCAAAATCACTCAAAATCACCAAAAATCGACCCGTCTCCGATTTTTCCAAAAAGTGACGAAAATCAATCTACCACACCTGTCATTCATAAAAAATGTGGAAACGTGCCCGGGTCACTTCATCAAGGACCCAATTCTAGCTTTAAAGATGATCCAAAAATAAGCTCTGAGAACAGAATCTGAGAGGGGGGAGGGGGGGGGACAGAGTTTTTGCTTTATTTCTTCCTTAATGTTGACACCACCACTCTTCCAGCACTTTATTCTTACTACAAATGACCGAACACACCTACCTGACACTATAATGAAGAAAAAAAATTTTCATCCCAACATGGCCAAAACTGAAGAAATCTCACAGTGCCGGCACTGTTCAAAATCACTCAAAATCACCAAAAATCGACCCGTCTCCGATTTTTCCAAAAAGTGACGAAAATCAATCTACCACACCTGTCATTCATAAAAAATGTGGAAACGCGCCCGGGTCACTTCATCAAGGCCCCCAATTCTAGCTTTAAAGATGATCCAAAAATAAGCTCTGAGAACAGAATCTGAGAGGGGGGGGGGGACAGAGTTTTTGCTCTATTTCTTCCTTAATGTTGACACCACCACTCTTCCAGCACTTTATTCTTACTACAAATGACCGAACACACCTACCTGACACTATAATGAAGAAAAAAAATTTTCATCCCTACCTGGCCAAAATTGAAGAAATCTCACAGTGCCGGCACTGTTAAAAATCACTCAAAATCACCAAAAATCGACCCGTCTCCGATTTTTCCAAAAAGTGACGAAAATCAATCTACCACACCTGTCATTCATAAAAAATGTGGAAACGCGCCCGGGTCACTTCATCAAGGCCCCCAATTCTAGCTTTAAAGATGATCCAAAAATAAGATCTGAGAACAGAATCTGAGAGGGGGGGGGGGGACAGAGTTTTTGCTCTATTTCTTCCTTAATGTTGACACCACCACTCTTCCAGCACTTTATTCTTACTACAAATGACCGAACACACCTACCTGACACTATAATGAAGAAAAAAAATTTTCATCCCTACCTGGCCAAAATTGAAGAAATCTCACAGTGCCGGCACTGTTCAAAATCACTCAAAATCACCAAAAATCGACCCGTCTCCGATTTTTCCAAAATGTGACGAAAATCAATCTACCACACCTGTCATTCATAAAAAATGTGGAAACGCGCCCAGGTCACTTCATCAAGGCCACCAATTCTAGCTTTAAAGATGATCCAAAAATAAGCTCTGAGAACAGAATCTGAGAGGGGGGGGGGGGGGACAGAGTTTTTGCTCTATTTCTTCCTTAATGTTGACACCACCACTCTTCCAGCACTTTATTCTTACTACAAATGACTGAACACACCACCTGACACTATAATGAAGAAAAAAAATTTTCATCCCTACCTGGCCAAAATTGAAGAAATCTCACAGTGCCGGCACTGTTCAAAATCACTCAAAATCACCAAAAATCGACCCGTCTCCGATTTTTCCAAAAAGTGACGAAAATCAATCTACCACACCTGTCATTCATAAAAAATGTGGAAACGCGCCCGGGTCACTTCATCAAGGCCCCCAATTCTAGCTTTAAAGATGATCCAAAAATAAGCTCTGAGAACAGAATCTGAGAGGGGGGGGGACAGAGTTTTTGCTTTATTTCTTCCTTAATGTTGACACCACCACTCTTCCAGCACTTTATTCTTACTACAAATGACCGAACACACCTACCTGACACTATAATGAAGAAAAAAAATTTTCATCCCTACCTGGCCAAAATTGAAGAAATCTCACAGTGCCGGCACTGTTCAAAATCACTCAAAATCACCAAAAATCGACCCGTCTCCGATTTTTCCAAAAAGTGACGAAAATCAATCTACCACACCTGTCATTCATAAAAAATGTGGAAACGCGCCCGGGTCACTTCATCAAGGCCCCCAATTCTAGCTTTAAAGATGATCCAAAAATAAGCTCTGAGAACAGAATCTGAGAGGGGGGGGGGGCAGAGTTTTTGCTCTATTTCTTCCTTAATGTTGACACCACCACTCTTCCAGCACTTTATTCTTACTACAAATGACCGAACACACCTACCTGACACTATAATGAAGAAAAAAAATTTTCATCCCTACCTGGCCAAAATTGAAGAAATCTCACAGTGCCGGCACTGTTCAAAATCACTCAAAATCACCAAAAATCGACCCGTCTCCGATTTTTCCAAAAAGTGACGAAAATCAATCTACCACACCTGTCATTCATAAAAAATGTGGAAACGCGCCCGGGTCACTTCATCAAGGCCCCCAATTCTAGCTTTAAAGATGATACAAAAATAAGCTCTGAGAACAGAATCTGAGAGGGGGGGGACAGAGTTTTTGCTCTATTTCTTCCTTAATGTTGACACCACCACTCTTCCAGCACTTTATTCTTACTACAAATGACCGAACACACCTACCTGACACTATAATGAAGAAAAAAAATTTTCATCCCTACCTGGCCAAAATTGAAGAAATCTCACAGTGCCGGCACTGTTCAAAATCACTCAAAATCACCAAAAATCGACCCGTCTCCGATTTTTCCAAAAAGTGATGAAAATCAATATACCACACCTGTCATTCAAAAAAAATGTGGAAACGCGCCCAGGTCACTTCATCAAGGCCCCCAATTCTAGCTTTAAAGATGATCCAAAAATAAGCTCTGAGAACAGAATCTGAGAGGGGGGGGGGGACAGAGTTTTTGCTCTATTTCTTCCTTAATGTTGACACCACCACTCTTCCAGCACTTTATTCTTACTACAAATGACCGAACACACCTACCTGACACTATAATGAAGAAAAAAAATTTTCATCCCTACCTGGCCAAAATTGAAGAAATCTCACAGTGCTGGCACTGTTCAAAATCACTCAAAATCACCAAAATTCGACCCGTCTCCGATTTTTCCAAAAAGTGACGAAAATCAATCTACCACACCTGTCATTCATAAAAAATTTGGAAACGCGCCCGGGTCACTTCATCAAGGCCCCCAATTCTAGCTTTAAAGATGATCCAAAAATAAGCTCTGAGAACAGAATCTGAGAGGGGGGGGGGGACAGAGTTTTTGCTCTATTTCTTCCTTAATGTTGACACCACCACTCTTCCAGCACTTTATTCTTACTACAAATGACTGAACACACCACCTGACACTATAATGAAGAAAAAAAATTTTCATCCCTACCTGGCCAAAATTGAAGAAATCTCAAAGTGCCGGCACTGTTCAAAATCACTCAAAATCACCAAAAATCGACCCGTCTCCGATTTTTCCAAAAAGTGACGAAAATCAATCTACCACACCTGTCATTCATAAAAAAAGTGGAAACGCGCCCGGGTCACTTCATCAAGGCCCCCAATTCTAGCTTTAAAGATGATCCAAAAATAAGCTCTGAGAACAGAATCTGAGAGGGGGGGGGGACAGAGTTTTTGCTCTATTTCTTCCTTAATGTTGACACCACCACTCTTCCAGCACTTTATTCTTACTACAAATGACCGAACACACCTACCTGACACTATAATGAAGAAAAAAAATTTTCATCCCTACCTGGCCAAAATTGAAGAAATCTCACAGTGCCGGCACTGTTCAAAATCACTCAAAATCACCAAAAATCGACCCGTCTCCGATTTTTCCAAAAAGTGACGAAAATCAATCTACCACACCTGTCATTCATAAAAAATGTGGAAACGCGCCCGGGTCACTTCATCAAGGCCCCCAATTCTAGCTTTAAAGATGATCCAAAAATAAGCTCTGAGAACAGAATCTGAGAGGGGGGGACAGAGTTTTTGCTCTATTTCTTCCTTAATGTTGACACCACCACTCTTCCAGCACTTTATTCTTACTACAAATGACCGAACACACCTACCTGACACTATAATGAAGAAAAAAAATTTTCATCCCTACCTGGCCAAAATTGAAGAAATCTCACAGTGCCGGCACTGTTCAAAATCACTCAAAATCACCAAAAATCGACCCGTCTCCGATTTTTCCAAAAAGTGATGAAAATCAATATACTACACCTGTCATTCAAAAAAAATGTGGAAACGCGCCCAGGTCACTTCATCAAGGCCCCCAATTCTAGCTTTAAAGATGATCCAAAAATAAGCTCTGAGAACAGAATCTGAGAGGGGGGGGGGGGACAGAGTTTTTGCTCTATTTCTTCCTTAATGTTGACACCACCACTCTTCCAGCACTTTATTCTTACTACAAATGACCGAACACACCTACCTGACACTATAATGAAGAAAAAAAATTTTCATCCCTACCTGGCCAAAATTGAAGAAATCTCACAGTGCTGGCACTGTTCAAAATCACTCAAAATCACCAAAAATCGACCCGTCTCCGATTTTTCCAAAAAGTGACGAAAATCAATCTACCACACCTGTCATTCATAAAAAATGTGGAAACGCGCCCGGGTCACTTCATCAAGGCCCCCAATTCTAGCTTTAAAGATGATCCAAAAATAAGCTCTGAGAACAGAATCTGAGAGGGGGGGGGGACAGAGTTTTTGCTCTATTTCTTCCTTAATGTTGACACCACCACTCTTCCAGCACTTTATTCTTACTACAAATGACCGAACACACCTACCTGACACTATAATGAAGAAAAAAAATTTTCATCCCTACCTGGCCAAAATTGAAGAAATCTCACAGTGCCGGCACTGTTCAAAATCACTCAAAATCACCAAAAATCGACCCGTCTCCGATTTTTCCAAAAAGTGACGAAAATCAATCTACCACACCTGTCATTCATAAAAAATGTGGAAACGCGCCCGGGTCACTTCATCAAGGCCCCCAATTCTAGCTTTAAAGATGATCCAAAAATAAGCTCTGAGAACAGAATCTGAGAGGGGGGGGGACAGAGTTTTTGCTCTATTTCTTCCTTAATGTTGACACCACCACTCTTCCAGCACTTTATTCTTACTACAAATGACCGAACACACCTACCTGACACTATAATGAAGAAAAAAAATTTTCATCCCTACCTGGCCAAAATTTAAGAAATCTCACAGTGCCGGCACTGTTCACAATCACTCAAAATCACCAAAAATCGACCCGTCTCCGTTTTTTCCAAAAAGTGACGAAAATCAATCTACCACACCTGTCATTCATAAAAAATGTGGAAACGCGCCCGGAACACTTCATCAAGGCCCCCAATTCTAGCTTTAAAGATGATCCAAAAATAAGCTCTGAGAACAGAATCTGAGAGGGGGGGGGGACAGAGTTTTTGCTCTATTTCTTCCTTAATGTTGACACCACCACTCTTCCAGCACTTTATTCTTACTACAAATGACCGAACACACCTACCTGACACTATAATGAAGAAAAAAAATTTTCATCCCTACCTGGCCAAAATTGAAGAAATCTCACAGTGCCGGCACTGTTCAAAATCACTCAAAATCACCAAAAATTGACCAGTCTCCGATTTTTCCAAAAAGTGACGAAAATCAATCTACCACACCTGTCATTCATAAAAAATGTGGAAACGCGCCCGGGTCACTTCATCAAGGCCCCCAATTCTAGCTTTAAAGATGATCCAAAAATAAGATCTGAGAACAGAATCTGAGAGGGGGGGGGGACAGAGTTTTTGCTCTATTTCTTCCTTAATGTTGACACCACCACTCTTCCAGCACTTTATTCTTACTACAAATGACCGAACACACCTACCTGACACTATAATGAAGAAAAAAAATTTTCATCCCTACCTGGCCAAAATTGAAGAAATCTCACAGTGCCGGCACTGTTCAAAATCACTCAAAATCACCAAAAATCGACCCGTCTCCGATTTTTCCAAAAAGTGATGAAAATCAATATACCACACCTGTCATTCAAAAAAAATGTGGAAACGCGCCCAGGTCACTTCATCAAGGCCCCCAATTCTAGCTTTAAAGATGATCCAAAAATAAGCTCTGAGAACAGAATCTGAGAGGGGGGGGGGAAGACAGAGTTTTTGCTCTATTTCTTCCTTAATGTTGACACCACCACTCTTCCAGCACTTTATTCTTACTACAAATGACCGAACACACCTACCTGACACTATAATGAAGAAAAAAAATTTTCATCCCTACCTGGCCAAAATTGAAGAAATCTCACAGTGCTGGCACTGTTCAAAATCACTCAAAATCACCAAAAATCGACCCGTCTCCGATTTTTCCAAAAAGTGACGAAAATCAATCTACCACACCTGTCATTCATAAAAAATGTGGAAACGCGCCCGGGTCACTTCCTCAAGGCCCCCAATTCTAGCTTTAAAGATGATCCAAAAATAAGCTCTGAGAACAGAATCTGAGAGGGGGGGGGGACAGAGTTTTTGCTCTATTTCTTCCTTAATGTTGACACCACCACTCTTCCAGCACTTTATTCTTACTACAAATGACCGAACACACCTACCTGACACTATAATGAAGAAAAAAAATTTTCATCCCTACCTGGCCAAAATTGAAGAAATCTCACAGTGCCGGCACTGTTCAAAATCACTCAAAATCACCAAAAATCGACCCGTCTCCGATTTTTCCAAAAAGTGACGAAAATCAATCTACCACACCTGTCATTCATAAAAAATGTGGAAACGCGCCCGGGTCACTTCATCAAGGCCCCCAATTCTAGCTTTAAAGATGATCCAAAAATAAGCTCTGAGAACAGAATCTGAGAGGGGGGGGGACAGAGTTTTTGCTCTATTTCTTCCTTAATGTTGACACCACCACTCTTCCAGCACTTTATTCTTACTACAAATGACCGAACACACCTACCTGACACTATAATGAAGAAAAAAAATTTTCATCCCTACCTGGCCAAAATTTAAGAAATCTCACAGTGCCGGCACTGTTCACAATCACTCAAAATCACCAAAAATCGACCCGTCTCCGTTTTTTCCAAAAAGTGACGAAAATCAATCTACCACACCTGTCATTCATAAAAAATGTGGAAACGCGCCCGGGTCACTTCATCAAGGCCCCCAATTCTAGCTTTAAAGATGATCCAAAAATAAGCTCTGAGAACAGAATCTGAGAGGGGGGGGGGGGACAGAGTTTTTGCTCTATTTCTTCCTTAATGTTGACACCACCACTCTTCCAGCACTTTATTCTTACTACAAATGACCGAACACACCTACCTGACACTATAATGAAGAAAAAAAATTTTCATCCCTACATGGCCAAAATTGAAGAAATCTCAAAGTGCCGGCACTGTTCAAAATCACTCAAAATCACCAAAAATTGACCCGTCTCCGATTTTTCCAAAAAGTGACGAAAATCAATCTACCACACCTGTCATTCATAAAAAATGTGGAAACGCGCCCGGGTCACTTCATCAAGGCCCCCAATTCTAGCTTTAAAGATGATCCAAAAATAAGCTCTGAGAACAGAATCTGAGAGGGGGGGGGGGACAGAGTTTTTGCTCTATTTCTTCCTTAATGTTGACACCACCACTCTTCCAGCACTTTATTCTTACTACAAATGACCGAACACACCTACCTGACACTATAATGAAGAAAAAAAATTTTCATCCCTACCTGGCCAAAATTGAAGAAATCTCACAGTGCCGGCACTGTTCAAAATCACTCAAAATCACCAAAAATCGACCCGTCTCCGATTTTTCCAAAAAGTGACGAAAATCAATCTACCACACCTGTCATTCATAAAAAATGTGGAAACGCGCCCGGGTCACTTCATCAAGGCCCCCAATTCTAGCTTTAAAGATGATCCAAAAATAAGCTCTGAGAACAGAATCTGAGAGGGGGGGGGGACAGAGTTTTTGCTCTATTTCTTCCTTAATGTTGACACCACCACTCTTCCAGCACTTTATTCTTACTACAAATGACCGAACACACCTACCTGACACTATAATGAAGAAAAAAAATTTTCATCCCTACCTGGCCAAAATTTAAGAAATCTCACAGTGCCGGCACTGTTCACAATCACTCAAAATCACCAAAAATCGACCCGTCTCCGTTTTTTCCAAAAAGTGACGAAAATCAATCTACCACACCTGTCATTCATAAAAAATGTGGAAACGCGCCCGGAACACTTCATCAAGGCCCCCAATTCTAGCTTTAAAGATGATCCAAAAATAAGCTCTGAGAACAGAATCTGAGAGGGGGGGGGACAGAGTTTTTGCTCTATTTCTTCCTTAATGTTGACACCACCACTCTTCCAGCACTTTATTCTTACTACAAATGACCGAACACACCTACCTGACACTATAATGAAGAAAAAAAATTTTCATCCCTACCTGGCCAAAATTGAAGAAATCTCACAGTGCCGGCACTGTTCAAAATCACTCAAAATCACCAAAAATTGACCCGTCTCCGATTTTTCCAAAAAGTGACGAAAATCAATCTACCACACCTGTCATTCATAAAAAATGTGGAAACGCGCCCGGGTCACTTCATCAAGGCCCCCAATTCTAGCTTTAAAGATGATCCAAAAATAAGATCTGAGAACAGAATCTGAGAGGGGGGGGGGGGGACAGAGTTTTTGCTCTATTTCTTCCTTAATGTTGACACCACCACTCTTCCAGCACTTTATTCTTACTACAAATGACCGAACACACCTACCTGACACTATAATGAAGAAAAAAATTTTTCATCCCTACCTGGCCAAAATTGAAGAAATCTCACAGTGCCGGCACTGTTCAAAATCACTCAAAATCACCAAAAATCGACCCGTCTCCGATTTTTCCAAAAAGTGATGAAAATCAATATACCACACCTGTCATTCAAAAAAAATGTGGAAACGCGCCCAGGTCACTTCATCAAGGCCCCCAATTCTAGCTTTAAAGATGATCCAAAAATAAGCTCTGAGAACAGAATCTGAGAGGGGGGGGGGGGGGACAGAGTTTTTGCTCTATTTCTTCCTTAATGTTGACACCACCACTCTTCCAGCACTTTATTCTTACTACAAATGACCGAACACACCTACCTGACACTATAATGAAGAAAAAAAATTTTCATCCCTACCTGGCCAAAATTGAAGAAATCTCACAGTGCTGGCACTGTTCAAAATCACTCAAAATCACCAAAAATCGACCCGTCTCCGATTTTTCCAAAAAGTGACGAAAATCAATCTACCACACCTGTCATTCATAAAAAATGTGGAAACGCGCCCGGGTCACTTCCTCAAGGCCCCCAATTCTAGCTTTAAAGATGATCCAAAAATAAGCTCTGAGAACAGAATCTGAGAGGGGGGGGGGGGACAGAGTTTTTGCTCTATTTCTTCCTTAATGTTGACACCACCACTCTTCCAGCACTTTATTCTTACTACAAATGACCGAACACACCTACCTGACACTATAATGAAGAAAAAAAATTATCATCTATACCTGGCCAAAATTGAAGAAATCTCACAGTGCCGGCACTGTTCAAAATCACTCAAAATCACCAAAAATCGACCCGTCTTCGATTTTTCCAAAAAGTGACGAAAATCAATCTACCACACCTGTCATTCATAAAAAATGTGGAAACGCGCCCGGGTCACTTCATCAAGGCCCCCAATTCTAGCTTTAAAGATGATCCAAAAATAAGCTCTGAGAACAGAATCTGAGAGGGGGGGGGGGACAGAGTTTTTGCTCTATTTCTTCCTTAATGTTGACACCACCACTCTTCCAGCACTTTATTCTTACTACAAATGACCGAACACACCTACCTGACACTATAATGAAGAAAAAAAATTTTCATCCCTACCTGGCCAAAATTGAAGAAATCTCACAGTGCCGGCACTGTTCAAAATCACTCAAAATCACCAAAAATCGACCCGTCTCCGATTTTTCCAAAAAGTGACGAAAATCAATCTACCACACCTGTCATTCATAAAAAATGTGGAAACGCGCCCGGGTCACTTCATCAAGGCCCCCAATTCTAGCTTTAAAGATGATCCAAAAATAAGCTCTGAGAACAGAATCTGAGAGGGGGGGGGGGGAAGACAGAGTTTTTGCTCTATTTCTTCCTTAATGTTGACACCACCACTCTTCCAGCACTTTATTCTTACTACAAATGACCGAACACACCTACCTGACACTATAAAGAAGAAAAAAAATTTTCATCCCTACCTGGCCAAAATTGAAGAAATCTCACAGTGCCGGCACTGTTCAAAATCACTCAAAATCACCAAAAATCGACCCGTCTCCGATTTTTCCAAAAAGTGATGAAAATCAATATACCACACCTGTCATTCAAAAAAAATGTGGAAACGCGCCCGGGTCACTTCATCAAGGCCCCCAATTCTAGCTTTAAAGATGATCCAAAAATAAGCTCTGAGAACAGAATCTGAGAGGGGGGGGGGGGGACAGAGTTTTTGCTCTATTTCTTCCTTAATGTTGACACCACCACTCTTCCAGCACTTTATTCTTACTACAAATGACCGAACACACCTACCTGACACTATAATGAAGAAAAAAAATTTTCATCCCTACCTGGCCAAAATTGAAGAAATCTCACAGTGCCGGCACTGTTCAAAATCACTCAAAATCACCAAAAATCGACCCGTCTCCGATTTTTCCAAAAAGTGACGAAAATCAATCTACCACACCTGTCATTCATAAAAAATGTGGAAACGCGCCCGGGTCACTTCATCAAGGCCCCCAATTCTAGCTTTAAAGATGATCCAAAAATAAGCTCTGAGAACAGAATCTGAGAGGGGGGGGGGGGGCAGAGTTTTTGCTCTATTTCTTCCTTAATGTTGACACCACCACTCTTCCAGCACTTTATTCTTACTACAAATGACCGAACACACCTACCTGACAATATAATGAAGAAAAAAAATTTTCATCCCTACCTGGCCAAAATTGAAGAAATCTCACAGTGCCGGCACTGTTCAAAATCACTCAAAATCACCAAAAATCGACCCGTCTCCGATTTTTCCAAAAAGTGACGAAAATCAATCTACCACACCTGTCATTCATAAAAAATGTGGAAACGCGCCCGGGTCACTTCATCAAGGCCCCCAATTCTAGCTTTAAAGATGATCCAAAAATAAGCTCTGAGAACAGAATCTGAGAGGGGGGGGGGACAGAGTTTTTGCTCTATTTCTTCCTTAATGTTGACACCACCACTCTTCCAGCACTTTATTCTTACTACAAATGACCGAACACACCTACCTGACACTATAATGAAGAAAAAAAATTTTCATCCCTACCTGGCCAAAATTGAAGAAATCTCACAGTGCCGGCACTGTTCAAAATCACTCAAAATCACCAAAAATCGACCCGTCTCCGATTTTTCCAAAAAGTGACGAAAATCAATCTACCACACCTGTCATTCATAAAAAATGTGGAAACGCGCCCGGGTCACTTCATCAAGGCCCCCAATTCTAGCTTTAAAGATGATCCAAAAATAAGCTCTGAGAACAGAATCTGAGAGGGGGGGGGGGGGGGGGAAGACAGAGTTTTTGCTCTATTTCTTCCTTAATGTTGACACCACCACTCTTCCAGCACTTTATTCTTACTACAAATGACCGAACACACCTACCTGACACTATAAAGAAGAAAAAAAATTTTCATCCCTACCTGGCCAAAATTGAAGAAATCTCACAGTGCCGGCACTGTTCAAAATCACTCAAAATCACCAAAAATCGACCCGTCTTCGATTTTTCCAAAAAGTGATGAAAATCAATATACCACACCTGTCATTCAAAAAAAATGTGGAAACGCGCCCGGGTCACTTCATCAAGGCCCCCAATTCTAGCTTTAAAGATGATCCAAAAATAAGCTCTGAGAACAGAATCTGAGAGGGGGGGGGGGGGACAGAGTTTTTGCTCTATTTCTTCCTTAATGTTGACACCACCACTCTTCCAGCACTTTATTCTTACTACAAATGACCGAACACACCTACCTGACACTATAATGAAGAAAAAAAATTTTCATCCCTACCTGGCCAAAATTGAAGAAATCTCACAGTGCCGGCACTGTTCAAAATCACTCAAAATCACCAAAAATCGACCCGTCTCCGATTTTTCCAAAAAATGACGAAAATCAATCTACCACACCTGTCATTCATAAAAAATGTGGAAACGCGCCCGGGTCACTTCATCAAGGCCCCCAATTCTAGCTTTAAAGATGATCCAAAAATAAGCTCTGAGAACAGAATCTGAGAGGGGGGGGGGGGAGACAGAGTTTTTGCTCTATTTCTTCCTTAATGTTGACACCACCACTCTTCCAGCACTTTATTCTTACTACAAATGACCGAACACACCTACCTGACACTATAATGAAGAAAAAAAATTTTTATCCCTACCTGGCCAAAATTGAAGAAATCTCACAGTGCCGGCACTGTTCAAAATCACTCAAAATCACCAAAAATCGACCCGTCTCCGATTTTTCCAAAAAGTGACGAAAATCAATCTACCACACCTGTCATTCATAAAAAATGTGGAAACGCGCCCGGGTCACTTCATCAAGGCCCCCAATTCTAGCTTTAAAGATGATCCAAAAATAAGCTCTGAGAACAGAATCTGAGAGGGGGGGGGGGCAGAGTTTTTGCTCTATTTCTTCCTTAATGTTGACACCACCACTCTTCCAGCACTTTATTCTTACTACAAATGACCGAACACACCTACCTGACAATATAATGAAGAAAAAAAATTTTCATCCCTACCTGGCCAAAATTGAAGAAATCTCACAGTGCCGGCACTGTTCAAAATCACTCAAAATCACCAAAAATCGACCCGTCTCCGATTTTTCCAAAAAGTGACGAAAATCAATCTACCACACCTGTCATTCATAAAAAATGTGGAAACGCGCCCGGGTCACTTCATCAAGGCCCCCAATTCTAGCTTTAAAGATGATCCAAAAATAAGCTCTGAGAACAGAATCTGAGAGGGGGGGGGACAGAGTTTTTGCTCTATTTCTTCCTTAATGTTGACACCACCACTCTTCCAGCACTTTATTCTTACTACAAATGACCGAACACACCTACCTGACACTATAATGAAGAAAAAAAATTTTCATCCCTACCTGGCCAAAATTTAAGAAATCTCACAGTGCCGGCACTGTTCAAAATCACTCAAAATCACCAAAAATCGACCCGTCTCCGATTTTTCCAAAAAGTGACGAAAATCAATCTACCACACCTGTCATTCATAAAAAATGTGGAAACGCGCCCGGGTCACTTCATCAAGGCCCCCAATTCTAGCTTTAAAGATGATCCAAAAATAAGCTCTGAGAACAGAATCTGAGAGGGGGGGGGGGGATAGAGTTTTTGCTCTATTTCTTCCTTAATGTTGACACCACCACTCTTCCAGCACTTTATTCTTACTACAAATGACCGAACACACCTACCTGACACTATAATGAAGAAAAAAAATTTTCATCCCTACCTGGCCAAAATTGAAGAAATTTCACAGTGCCGGCACTGTTCAAAATCACTCAAAATCACCAAAAATCGACCCGTCTCCGATTTTTCCAAAAAGTGACGAAAATCAATCTACCACACCTGTCATTCATAAAAAATGAGGAAACGCGCCCGGGTCACTTCATCAAGGCCCCCAATTCTAGCTTTAAAGATGATCCAAAAATAAGCTCTGAGAACAGAATCTGAGAGGGGGGGGGGGGGAAGACAGAGTTTTTGCTCTATTTCTTCCTTAATGTTGACACCACCACTCTTCCAGCACTTTATTCTTACTACAAATGACCGAACACACCTACCTGACACTATAAAGAAGAAAAAAAATTTTCATCCCTACCTGGCCAAAATTGAAGAAATCTCACAGTGCCGGCACTGTTCAAAATCACTCAAAATCACCAAAAATCGACCCGTCTCCGATTTTTCCAAAAAGTGATGAAAATCAATATACCACACCTGTCATTCAAAAAAAATGTGGAAACGCGCCCGGGTCACTTCATCAAGGCCCCCAATTCTAGCTTTAAAGATGATCCAAAAATAAGCTCTGAGAACAGAATCTGAGAGGGGGGGGGGGGGACAGAGTTTTTGCTCTATTTCTTCCTTAATGTTGACACCACCACTCTTCCAGCACTTTATTCTTACTACAAATGACCGAACACACCTACCTGACACTATAATGAAGAAAAAAAATTTTCATCCCTACCTGGCCAAAATTGAAGAAATCTCACAGTGCCGGCACTGTTCAAAATCACTCAAAATCACCAAAAATCGACCCGTCTCCGATTTTTCCAAAAAGTGACGAAAATCAATCTACCACACCTGTCATTCATAAAAAATGTGGAAACGCGCCCGGGTCACTTCATCAAGGCCCCCAATTCTAGCTTTAAAGATGATCCAAAAATAAGCTCTGAGAACAGAATCTGAGAGGGGGGGGGGGACAGAGTTTTTGCTCTATTTCTTCCTTAATGTTGACACCACCACTCTTCCAGCACTTTATTCTTACAACAAATGACCGAACACACCTACCTGACACTATAATGAAGAAAAAAAATTTTTATCCCTACCTGGCCAAAATTGAAGAAATCTCACAGTGCCGGCACTGTTCAAAATCACTCAAAATCACCAAAAATCGACCCGTCTCCGATTTTTCCAAAAAGTGACGAAAATCAATCTACCACACCTGTCATTCATAAAAAATGTGGAAACGCGCCCGGGTCACTTCATCAAGGCCCCCAATTCTAGCTTTAAAGATGATCCAAAAATAAGCTCTGAGAACAGAATCTGAGAGGGGGGGGGGCAGAGTTTTTGCTCTATTTCTTCCTTAATGTTGACACCACCACTCTTCCAGCACTTTATTCTTACTACAAATGACCGAACACACCTACCTGACAATATAATGAAGAAAAAAAATTTTCATCCCTACCTGGCCAAAATTGAAGAAATCTCACAGTGCCGGCACTGTTCAAAATCACTCAAAATCACCAAAAATCGACCCGTCTCCGATTTTTCCAAAAAGTGACGAAAATCAATCTACCACACCTGTCATTCATAAAAAATGTGGAAACGCGCCCGGGTCACTTCATCAAGGCCCCCAATTCTAGCTTTAAAGATGATCCAAAAATAAGCTCTGAGAACAGAATCTGAGAGGGGGGGGGGGGACAGAGTTTTTGCTCTATTTCTTCCTTAATGTTGACACCACCATTCTTCCAGCACTTTATTCTTACTACAAATGACCGAACACACCTACCTGACACTATAATGAAGAAAAAAAATTTTCATCCCTACCTGGCCAAAATTGAAGAAATCTCACAGTGCCGGCACTGTTCAAAATCACTCAAAATCACCAAAAATCGACCCGTCTCCGTTTTTTCCAAAAAGTGACGAAAATCAATCTACCACACCTGTCATTCATAAAAAATGTGGAAACGCGCCCGGGTCACTTCATCAAGGCCCCCAATTCTAGCTTTAAAGATGATACAAAAATAAGCTCTGAGAACAGAATCTGAGAGGGGGGGGGACAGAGTTTTTGCTCTATTTCTTCCTTAATGTTGACACCACCACTCTTACAGCACTTTATTCTTACTACAAATGACCGAACACACCTACCTGACACTATAATGAAGAAAAAAAATTTTCATCCCTACCTGGCCAAAATTGAAGAAATCTCACAGTGCCGGCACTGTTCAAAATCACTCAAAATCACCAAAAATCGACCCGTCTCCGATTTTTCCAAAAAGTGACGAAAATCAATCTACCACACCTGTCATTCATAAAAAATGTGGAAACGCGCCCGGGTCACTTCATCAAGGCCCCCAATTCTAGCTTTAAAGATGATCCAAAAATAAGCTCTGAGAACAGAATCTGAGAGGGGGGGGGGGACAGAGTTTTTGCTCTATTTCTTCCTTAATGTTGACACCACCACTCTTCCAGCACTTTATTCTTACTACAAATGACCGAACACACCTACCTGACACTATAATGAAGAAAAAAAATTTTCATCCCTACCTGGCCAAAATTGAAGAAATCTCACAGTGCCGGCACTGTTCAAAATCACTCAAAATCACCAAAAATCGACCCGTCTCCGATTTTTCCAAAAAGTGACGAAAATCAATCTACCACACCTGTCATTCATAAAAAATGTGGAAACGCGCCCGGGTCACTTCATCAAGGCCCCCAATTCTAGCTTTAAAGATGATCCAAAAATAAGCTCTGAGAACAGAATCTGAGAGGGGGGGGGACAGAGTTTTTGCTCTATTTCTTCCTTAATGTTGACACCACCACTCTTCCAGCACTTTATTCTTACTACAAATGACCGAACACACCTACCTGACACTATAATGAAGAAAAAAAATTTTCATCCCTACCTGGCCAAAATTGAAGAAATCTCACAGTGCCGGCACTGTTCAAAATCACTCAAAATCACCAAAAATCGACCCGTCTCTGATTTTTCCAAAAAGTGATGAAAATCAATCTACCACACCTGTCATTCATAAAAAATGTGGAAACGCGCCCGGGTCACTTCATCAAGGCCCCCAATTCTAGCTTTAAAGATGATCCAAAAATAAGCTCTGAGAACAGAATCTGAGAGGGGGGGGGACAGAGTTTTTGCTCTATTTCTTCCTTAATGTTGACACCACCACTCTTCCAGCACTTTATTCTTACTACAAATGACCGAACACACCTACCTGACACTATAATGAAGACAAAAAATTTTCATCCCTACCTGGCCAAAATTGAAGAAATCTCACAGTGCCGGCACTGTTCAAAATCACTCAAAATCACCAAAAATCGACCCATCTCCGATTTTTCCAAAAAGTGACGAAAATCAATCTACCACACCTGTCATTCATAAAAAATGTGGAAACGCGCCCGGGTCACTTCATCAAGGCCCCCAATTCTAGCTTTAAAGATGATCCAAAAATAAGCTCTGAGAACAGAATCTGAGAGGGGGGGGGGGGGGACAGAGTTTTTGCTCTATTTCTTCCTTAATGTTGACACCACCACTCTTCCAGCACTTTATTCTTACTACAAATGACCGAACACACCTACCTGACACTATAATGAAGAAAAAAAATTTTCATCCCTACCTGGCCAAAATTGAAGAAATCTCACAGTGCCGGCACTGTTCAAAATCACTCAAAATCACCAAAAATCGACCCGTCTCCGATTTTTCCAAAAAGTGACGAAAATCAATCTACAACACCTGTCATTCATAAAAAATGTGGAAACGCGCCCGGGTCACTTCATCAAGGCCCCCAATTCTAGCTTTAAAGATGATCCAAAAATAAGCTCTGAGAACAGAATCTGAGAGGTGGGGGGGACAGATTTTTTGCTCTATTTCTTCCTTAATGTTGACACCACCACTCTTCCAGCACTTTATTCTTACTACAAATGACCGAACACACCTACCTGACACTATAATGAAGAAAAAAAATTTTCATCCCTACCTGGCCAAAATTGAAGAAATCTCACAGTGCCGGCACTGTTCAAAATCACTCAAAATCACCAAAAATCGACCCGTCTCCGATTTTTCCAAAAAGTGACGAAAATCAATCTACAACACCTGTCATTCATAAAAAATGTGGAAACGCGCCCGGGTCACTTCATCAAGGCCCCCAATTCTAGCTTTAAAGATGATCCAAAAATAAGCTCTGAGAACAGAATCTGAGAGGTGGGGGGGACAGATTTTTTGCTCTATTTCTTCCTTAATGTTGACACCACCACTCTTCCCGCACTTTATTCTTACTACAAATGACCGAACACACCTACCTGACACTATAATGAAGAAACAAAATTTTCATCCCTACCTGGCCAAAATTGAAGAAATCTCACAGTGCCGGCACTGTTCAAAATCACTCAAAATCACCAAAAATCGACCCGTCTCCGATTTTTCCAAAAAGTGACCAAAATCAATCTACCACACCTGTCATTCATAAAAAATGTGGAAACGCGCCCGGGTCACTTCATCAAGGCCCCCAATTCTAGCTTTAAAGATGATCCAAAAATAAGCTCTGAGAACAGAATCTGAGAGGGGGGGGGGGGAGACAGAGTTTTTGCTCTATTTCTTCCTTAATGTTGACACCACCACTCTTCCAGCACTTTATTCTTACTACAAATGACCGAACACACCTACCTGACACTATAATGAAGAAAAAAAATTTTCATCCCTACCTGGCCAAAATTGAAGAAATCTCACAGTGCCGGCACTGTTCAAAATCACTCAAAATCACCAAAAATCGACCCGTCTCCGATTTTTCCAAAAAGTGACGAAAATCAATCTACCACACCTGTCATTCATAAAAAATGTGGAAACGCGCCCGGGTCACTTCATCAAGGCCCCCAATTCTAGCTTTAAAGATGATCCAAAAATAAGCTCTGAGAACAGAATCTGAGAGGGGGGGGGACAGAGTTTTTGCTCTATTTCTTCCTTAATGTTGACACCACCACTCTTCCAGCACTTTATTCTTACTACAAATGACCGAACACACCTACCTGACACTATAATGAAGAAAAAAAATTTTCATCCCTACCTGGCCAAAATTGAAGAAATCTCACAGTGCCGGCACTGTTCAAAATCACTCAAAATCACCAAAAATCGACCCGTCTCCGATTTTTCCAAAAAGTGACGAAAATCAATCTACCACACCTGTCATTCATAAAAAATGTGGAAACGCGCCCGGGTCACTTCATCAAGGCCCCCAATTCTAGCTTTAAAGATGATCCAAAAATAAGCTCTGAGAACAGAATCTGAGAGGGGGGGGGACAGAGTTTTTGCTCTATTTCTTCCTTAATGTTGACACCACCACTCTTCCAGCACTTTATTCTTACTACAAATGACCGAACACACCTACCTGACACTATAATGAAGAAAAAAAATTTTAATCCCTACCTGGCCAAAATTGAAGAAATCTCACAGTGCCGGCACTGTTCAAAATCACTCAAAATCACCAAAAATCGACCCGTCTCCGATTTTTCCAAAAAGTGACGAAAATCAATCTACCACACCTGTCATTCATAAAAAATGTGGAAACGCGCCCGGGTCACTTCATCAAGGCCCCCAATTCTAGCTTTAAAGATGATCCAAAAATAAGCTCTGAGAACAGAATCTGAGAGGGGGGGGGGACAGAGTTTTTGCTCTATTTCTTCCTTAATGTTGACACCACCACTCTTCCAGCACTTTATTCTTACTACAAATGACCGAACACACCTACCTGACACTATAATGAAGAAAAAAAATTTTCATCCCTACCTGGCCAAAATTGAAGAAATCTCACAGTGCCGGCACTGTTCAAAATCACTCAAAATCACCAAAAATCGACCCGTCTCCGATTTTTCCAAAAAGTGACGAAAATCAATCTACCACACCTGTCATTCATAAAAAATGTGGAAACGCACCCGGGTCACTTCATCAAGGCCCCCAATTCTAGCTTTAAAGATGATCCAAAAATAAGCTCTGAGAACAGAATCTGAGAGGGGGGGGGGACAGAGTTTTTGCTCTATTTCTTCCTTAATGTTGACACCACCACTCTTCCAGCACTTTATTCTTACTACAAATGACCGAACACACCTACCTGACACTATAATGAAGAAAAAAAATTTTCATCCCTACCTGGCCAAAATTGAAGAAATCTCACAGTGCCGGCACTGTTCAAAATCACTCAAAATCACCAAAAATCGACCCGTCTCCGATTTTTCCAAAAAGTGACGAAAATCAATCTACCACACCTGTCATTCATAAAAAATGTGGAAACGCGCCCGGGTCACTTCATCAAGGCCCCCAATTCTAGCTTTAAAGATGATCCAAAAACAAGCTCTGAGAACAGAATCTGAGAGGGGGGGGGACAGAGTTTTTGCTCTATTTCTTCCTTAATGTTGACACCACCACTCTTCCAGCACTTTATTCTTACTACAAATGACCGAACACACCTACCTGACACTATAATGAAGAAAAAAAATTTTCATCCCTACCTGGCCAAAATTGAAGAAATCTCACAGTGCCGGCACTGTTTAAAATCACTCAAAATCACCAAAAATCGACCCGTCTCCGATTTTTCCAAAAAGTGACGAAAATCAATCTACCACACCTGTCATTCATAAAAAATGTGGAAACGCGCCCGGGTCACTTCATCAAGGCCCCCAATTCTAGCTTTAAAGATGATCCAAAAATAAGCTCTAAGAACAGAATCTGAGAGGGGGGGGGGGGGGACAGAGTTTTTGCTCTATTTCTTCCTTAATGTTGACACCACCACTCTTCCAGCACTTTATTCTTACTACAAATGACCGAACACACCTACCTGACACTATAATGAAGAAAAAAATTTTTCATCCCTACCTGGCCAAAATTGAAGAAATCTCACAGTGCCGGCACTGTTCAAAATCACTCAAAATCACCAAAAATCGACCCGTCTCCGATTTTTCCAAAAAGTGACGAAAATCAATCTACCACACCTGTCATTCATAAAAAATGTGGAAACGCGCCCGGGTCACTTCATCAAGGCCCCCAATTCTAGCTTTAAAGATGATCCAAAAATAAGCTCTGAGAACAGAATCTGAGGGGGGGGGGGGACAGAGTTTTTGTTCTATTTCTTCCTTAATGTTGACACCACCACTCTTCCAGCACTTTATTCTTACTACAAATGACCGAACACACCTACCTGACACTATAATGAAGAAAAAAAATTTTCATCCCTACCTGGCCAAAATTGAAGAAATCTCACAGTGCCGGCACTGTTCAAAATCACTCAAAATCACCAAAAATCGACCCGTCTCCGATTTTTCCAAAAAGTGACGAAAATCAATCTACCACACCTGTCATTCATAAAAAATGTGGAAACGCGCCCGGGTCACTTCATCAAGGCCCCCAATTCTAGCTTTAAAGATGATCCAAAAATAAGCTCTGAGAACAGAATCTGAGAGGGGGGGGGACAGAGTTTTTGCTCTATTTCTTCCTTAATGTTGACACCACCACTCTTCCAGCACTTTATTCTTACTACAAATGACCGAACACACCTACCTGACACTATAATGAAGAAAAAAAATTTTCATCCCTACCTGGCCAAAATTGAAGAAATCTCACAGTGCCGGCACTGTTCAAAATCACTCAAAATCACCAAAAATCGACCCGTCTCCGATTTTTCCAAAAAGTGACGAAAATCAATCTACCACACCTGTCATTCATAAAAAATGTGGAAACGCGCCCGGGTCACTTCATCAAGGCCCCCAATTCAAGCTTTAAAGATGATCCAAAAATAAGCTCTGAGAACAGAATCTGAGAGGGGGGGGGGGGACAGAGTTTTTGCTCTATTTCTTCCTTAATGTTGACACCACCACTCTTCCAGCACTTTATTCTTACTACAAATGACCGAACACACCTACCTGACACTATAATGAAGAAAAAAAATTTTCATCCCTACCTGGCCAAAATTGAAGAAATCTCACAGTGCCGGCACTGTTCAAAATCACTCAAAATCACCAAAAATCGACCCGTCTCCGATTTTTCCAAAAAGTGACGAAAATCAATCTACCACACCTGTCATTCATAAAAAATGTGGAAACGCGCCCGGGTCACTTCATCAAGGCCCCCAATTCTAGCTTTAAAGATGATCCAAAAATAAGCTCTGAGAACAGAATCTGAGAGGGGGGGGGGGACAGAGTTTTTGCTCTATTTCTTCCTTAATGTTGACACCACCACTCTTCCAGCACTTTATTCTTACTACAAATGACCGAACACACCTACCTGACACTATAATGAAGAAAAAAAATTTTCATCCCTACCTGGCCAAAATTGAAGAAATCTCACAGTGCCGGCACTGTTCAAAATCACTCAAAATCACCAAAAATCGACCCGTCTCCGATTTTTCCAAAAAGTGACGAAAATCAATCTACAACACCTGTCATTCATAAAAAATGTGGAAACGCGCCCGGGTCACTTCATCAAGGCCCCCAATTCTAGCTTTAAAGATGATCCAAAAATAAGCTCTGAGAACAGAATCTGAGAGGTGGGGGGGACAGATTTTTTGCTCTATTTCTTCCTTAATGTTGACACCACCACTCTTCCAGCACTTTATTCTTACTACAAATGACCGAACACACCTACCTGACACTATAATGAAGAAAAAAAATTTTCATCCCTACCTGGCCAAAATTGAAGAAATCTCACAGTGCCGGCACTGTTCAAAATCACTCAAAATCACCAAAAATCGACCCGTCTCCGATTTTTCCAAAAAGTGACGAAAATCAATCTACCACACCTGTCATTCATAAAAAATGTGGAAACGCGCCCGGGTCACTTCATCAAGGCCCCCAATTCTAGCTTTAAAGATGATCCAAAAATAAGCTCTGAGAACAGAATCTGAGAGGGGGGGGGACAGAGTTTTTGCTCTATTTCTTCCTTAATGTTGACACCACCACTCTTCCAGCACTTTATTCTTACTACAAATGACCGAACACACCTACCTGACACTATAATGAAGAAAAAAAATTTTCATCCCAACCTGGCCAAAATTGAAGAAATCTCACAGTGCCGGCACTGTTCAAAATCACTCAAAATCACCAAAAATCGACCCGTCTCCGATTTTTCCAAAAAGTGACGAAAATCAATCTACCACACCTGTCATTCATAAAAAATGTGGAAACGCGCCCGGGTCACTTCATCAAGGCCCCCAATTCTAGCTTTAAAGATGATCCAAAAATAAGCTCTGAGAACAGAATCTGAGAGGGGGGGGGACAGAGTTTTTGCTCTATTTCTTCCTTAATGTTGACACCACCACTCTTCCAGCACTTTATTCTTACTACAAATGACCGAACACACCTACCTGACACTATAATGAAGAAAAAAAATTTTCATCCCTACCTGGCCAAAATTGAAGAAATCTCACAGTGCCGGCACTGTTCAAAATCACTCAAAATCACCAAAAATCGACCCGTCTCCGATTTTTCCAAAAAGTGACGAAAATCAATCTACCACACCTGTCATTCATAAAAAATGTGGAAACGCGCCCGGGTCACTTCATCAAGGCCCCCAATTCTAGCTTTAAAGATGATCCAAAAATAAGCTCTGAGAACAGAATCTGAGAGGGGGGGGACAGAGTTTTTGCTCTATTTCTTCCTTAATGTTGACACCACCACTCTTCCAGCACTTTATTCTTACTACAAATGACCGAACACACCTACCTGACACTATAATGAAGAAAAAAAATTTTCATCCCTACCTGGCCAAAATTGAAGAAATCTCACAGTGCCGGCACTGTTCAAAATCACTCAAAATCACCAAAAATCGACCCGTCTCCGATTTTTCCAAAAAGTGACGAAAATCAATCTACCACACCTGTCATTCATAAAAAATGTGGAAACGCGCCCGGGTCACTTCATCAAGGCCCCCAATTCTAGCTTTAAAGATGATCCAAAAATAAGCTCTGAGAACAGAATCTGAGAGGGGGGGGGACAGAGTTTTTGCTCTATTTCTTCCTTAATGTTGACACCACCACTCTTCCAGCACTTTATTCTTACTACAAATGACCGAACACACCTACCTGACACTATAATGAAGAAAAAAAATTTTCATCCCTACCTGGCCAAAATTGAAGAAATCTCACAGTGCCGGCACTGTTCAAAATCACTCAAAATCACCAAAAATCGACCCGTCTCCGATTTTTCCAAAAAGTGACGAAAATCAATCTACCACACCTGTCATTCATAAAAAATGTGGAAACGCGCCCGGGTCACTTCATCAAGGCCCCCAATTCTAGCTTTAAAGATGATCCAAAAACAAGCTCTGAGAACAGAATCTGAGAGGGGGGGGGACAGAGTTTTTGCTCTATTTCTTCCTTAATGTTGACACCACCACTCTTCCAGCACTTTATTCTTACTACAAATGACCGAACACACCTACCTGACACTATAATGAAGAAAAAAAATTTTCATCCCTACCTGACCAAAATTGAAGAAATCTCACAGTGCCGGCACTGTTTAAAATCACTCAAAATCACCAAAAATCGACCCGTCTCCGATTTTTCCAAAAAGTGACGAAAATCAATCTACCACACCTGTCATTCATAAAAAATGTGGAAACGCGCCCGGGTCACTTCATCAAGGCCCCCAATTCTAGCTTTAAAGATGATCCAAAAATAAGCTCTGAGAACAGAATCTGAGAGGGGGGGGGGGACAGAGTTTTTGCTCTATTTCTTCCTTAATGTTGACACCACCACTCTTCCAGCACTTTATTCTTACTACAAATGACCGAACACACCTACCTGACACTATAATGAAGAAAAAAATTTTTCATCCCTACCTGGCCAAAATTGAAGAAATCTCACAGTGCCGGCACTGTTCAAAATCACTCAAAATCACCAAAAATCGACCCGTCTCCGATTTTTCCAAAAAGTGACGAAAATCAATCTACCACACCTGTCATTCATAAAAAATGTGGAAACGCGCCCGGGTCACTTCATCAAGGCCCCCAATTCTAGCTTTAAAGATGATCCAAAAATAAGCTCTGAGAACAGAATCTGAGGGGGGGGGGACAGAGTTTTTGTTCTATTTCTTCCTTAATGTTGACACCACCACTCTTCCAGCACTTTATTCTTACTACAAATGACCGAACACACCTACCTGACACTATAATGAAGAAAAAAAATTTTCATCCCTACCTGGCCAAAATTGAAGAAATCTCACAGTGCCGGCACTGTTCAAAATCACTCAAAATCACCAAAAATCGACCCGTCTCCGATTTTTCCAAAAAGTGACGAAAATCAATCTACCACACCTGTCATTCATAAAAAATGTGGAAACGCGCCCGGGTCACTTCATCAAGGCCCCCAATTCTAGCTTTAAAGATGATCCAAAAATAAGCTCTGAGAACAGAATCTGAGAGGGGGGGGGGACAGAGTTTTTGCTCTATTTCTTCCTTAATGTTGACACCACCACTCTTCCAGCACTTTATTCTTACTACAAATGACCGAACACACCTACCTGACACTATAATGAAGAAAAAAAATTTTCATCCCTACCTGGCCAAAATTGAAGAAATCTCACAGTGCCGGCACTGTTCAAAATCACTCAAAATCACCAAAAATCGACCCGTCTCCGATTTTTCCAAAAAGTGACGAAAATCAATCTACCACACCTGTCATTCATAAAAAATGTGGAAACGCGCCCGGGTCACTTCATCAAGGCCCCCAATTCTAGCTTTAAAGATGATCCAAAAATAAGCTCTGAGAACAGAATCTGAGAGGGGGGGGGGGGGACAGAGTTTTTGCTCTATTTCTTCCTTAATGTTGACACCACCACTCTTCCAGCACTTTATTCTTACTACAAATGACCGAACACACCTACCTGACACTATAATGAAGAAAAAAAATTTTCATCCCTACCTGGCCAAAATTGAAGAAATCTCACAGTGCCGGCACTGTTCAAAATCACTCAAAATCACCAAAAATCGACCCGTCTCCGATTTTTCCAAAAAGTGACGAAAATCAATCTACCACACCTGTCATTCATAAAAAATGTGGAAACGCGCCCGGGTCACTTCATCAAGGCCCCCAATTCTAGCTTTAAAGATGATCCAAAAATAAGCTCTGAGAACAGAATCTGAGAGGGGGGGGGGGACAGAGTTTTTGCTCTATTTCTTCCTTAATGTTGACACCACCACTCTTCCAGCACTTTATTCTTACTACAAATGACCGAACACACCTACCTGACACTATAATGAAGAAAAAAAATTTTCATCCCTACCTGGCCAAAATTGAAGAAATCTCACAGTGCCGGCACTGTTCAAAATCACTCAAAATCACCAAAAATCGACCCGTCTCCGATTTTTCCAAAAAGTGACGAAAATCAATCTACCACACCTGTCATTCATAAAAAATGTGGAAACGCGCCCGGGTCACTTCATCAAGGCCCCCAATTCTAGCTTTAAAGATGATCCAAAAATAAGCTCTGAGAACAGAATCTGAGAGGGGGGGGGGGACAGAGTTTTTGCTCTATTTCTTCCTTAATGTTGACACCACCACTCTTCTAGCACTTTATTCTTACTACAAATGACCGAACACACCTACCTGACACTATAATGAAGAAAAAAAATTTTCATCCCTACCTGGCCAAAATTGAAGAAATCTCACAGTGCCGGCACTGTTCAAAATCACTCAAAATCACCAAAAATCGACCCGTCTCCGATTTTTCCAAAAAGTGACGAAAATCAATCTACCACACCTGTCATTCATAAAAAATGTGGAAACGCGCCCGGGTCACTTCATCAAGGCCCCCAATTCTAGCTTTAAAGATGATCCAAAAATAAGCTCTGAGAACAGAATCTGAGAGGGGGGGGGGGGACAGAGTTTTTGCTCTATTTCTTCCTTAATGTTGACACCACCACTCTTCCAGCACTTTATTCTTACTACAAATGACCGAACACACCTACCTGACACTATAATGAAGAAAAAAATTTTTCATCCCTACCTGGCCAAAATTGAAGAAATCTCACAGTGCCGGCACTGTTCAAAATCACTCAAAATCACCAAAAATCGACCCGTCTCCGATTTTTCCAAAAAGTGACGAAAATCAATCTACCACACCTGTCATTCATAAAAAATGTGGAAACGCGCCCGGGTCACTTCATCAAGGCCCCCAATTCTAGCTTTAAAGATGATCCAAAAATAAGCTCTGAGAACAGAATCTGAGAGGGGGGGGGGACAGAGTTTTTGCTCTATTTCTTCCTTAATGTTGACACCACCACTCTTCCAGCACTTTATTCTTACTACAAATGACCGAACACACCTACCTGACACTATAATGAAGAAAAAAAATTTTCATCCCTACCTAGCCAAAATTGAAGAAATCTCACAGTGCCGGCACTGTTCAAAATCACTCAAAATCACCAAAAATCGACCCGTCTCCGATTTTTCCAAAAAGTGACGAAAATCAATCTACCATACCTGTCATTCATAAAAAATGTGGAAACGCGCCCGGGTCACTTCATCAAGGCCCCCAATTCTAGCTTTAAAGATGATCCAAAAATAAGCTCTGAGAACAGAATCTGAGAGGGGGGGGGGGGACAGAGTTTTTGCTCTATTTCTTCCTTAATGTTGACACCACCACTCTTCCAGCACTTTATTCTTACTACAAATGACCGAACACACCTACCTGACACTATAATGAAGAAAAAAATTTTTCATCCCTACCTGGCCAAAATTGAAGAAATCTCACAGTGCCGGCACTGTTCAAAATCACTCAAAATCACCAAAAATCGACCCGTCTCCGATTTTTCCAAAAAGTGACGAAAATCAATCTACCACACCTGTCATTCATAAAAAATGTGGAAACGCGCCCGGGTCACTTCATCAAGGCCCCCAATTCTAGCTTTAAAGATGATCCAAAAATAAGCTCTGAGAACAGAATCTGAGAGGGGGGGGGGACAGAGTTTTTGTTCTATTTCTTCCTTAATGTTGACACCACCACTCTTCCAGCACTTTATTCTTACTACAAATGACCGAACACACCTACCTGACACTATAATGAAGAAAAAAAATTTTCATCCCTACCTGGCCAAAATTGAAGAAATCTCACAGTGCCGGCACTGTTCAAAATCACTCAAAATCACCAAAAATCGACCCGTCTCCGATTTTTCCAAAAAGTGACGAAAATCAATCTACCACACCTGTCATTCATAAAAAATGTGGAAACGCGCCCGGGTCACTTCATCAAGGCCCCCAATTCTAGCTTTAAAGATGATCCAAAAATAAGCTCTGAGAACAGAATCTGAGAGGGGGGGGGGACAGAGTTTTTGCTCTATTTCTTCCTTAATGTTGACACCACCACTCTTCCAGCACTTTATTCTTACTACAAATGACCGAACACACCTACCTGACACTATAATGAAGAAAAAAAATTTTCATCCCTACCTAGCCAAAATTGAAGAAATCTCACAGTGCCGGCACTGTTCAAAATCACTCAAAATCACCAAAAATCGACCCGTCTCCGATTTTTCCAAAAAGTGACGAAAATCAATCTACCATACCTGTCATTCATAAAAAATGTGGAAACGCGCCCGGGTCACTTCATCAAGGCCCCCAATTCTAGCTTTAAAGATGATCCAAAAATAAGCTCTGAGAACAGAATCTGAGAGGGGGGGGGGACAGAGTTTTTGCTCTATTTCTTCCTTAATGTTGACACCACCACTCTTCCAGCACTTTATTCTTACTACAAATGACCGAACACACCTACCTGACACTATAATGAAGAAAAAAATTTTTCATCCCTACCTGGCCAAAATTGAAGAAATCTCACAGTGCCGGCACTGTTCAAAATCACTCAAAATCACCAAAAATCGACCCGTCTCCGATTTTTCCAAAAAGTGACGAAAATCAATCTACCACACCTGTCATTCATAAAAAATGTGGAAACGCGCCCGGGTCACTTCATCAAGGCCCCCAATTCTAGCTTTAAAGATGATCCAAAAATAAGCTCTGAGAACAGAATCTGAGAGGGGGGGGGGACAGAGTTTTTGCTCTATTTCTTCCTTAATGTTGACACCACCACTCTTCCAGCACTTTATTCTTACTACAAATGACCGAACACACCTACCTGACACTATAATGAAGAAAAAAAATTTTCATCCCTACCTGGCCAAAATTGAAGAAATCTCACAGTGCCGGCACTGTTCAAAATCACTCAAAATCACCAAAAATCGACCCGTCTCCGATTTTTCCAAAAAGTGACGAAAATCAATCTACCACACCTGTCATTCATAAAAAATGTGGAAACGCGCCCGGGTCACTTCATCAAGGCCCCCAATTCTAGCTTTAAAGATGATCCAAAAATAAGCTCTGAGAACAGAATCTGAGAGGGGGGGGGGACAGAGTTTTTGCTCTATTTCTTCCTTAATGTTGACACCACCACTCTTCCAGCACTTTATTCTTACTACAAATGACCGAACACACCTACCTGACACTATAATGAAGAAAAAAAATTTTCATCCCTACCTGGCCAAAATTGAAGAAATCTCACAGTGCCGGCACTGTTCAAAATCACTCAAAATCACCAAAAATCGACCCGTCTCCGATTTTTCCAAAAAGTGACGAAAATCAATCTACCACACCTGTCATTCATAAAAAATGTGGAAACGCGCCCGGGTCACTTCATCAAGGCCCCCAATTCTAGCTTTAAAGATGATCCAAAAATAAGCTCTGAGAACAGAATCTGAGAGGGGGGGGGGGACAGAGTTTTTTCTCTATTTCTTCCTTAATGTTGACACCACCACTCTTCCAGCACTTTATTCTTACTACAAATGACCGAACACACCTACCTGACACTATAATGAAGAAAAAAAATTTTCATCCCTACCTGGCCAAAATTGAAGAAATCTCACAGTGCCGGCACTGTTCAAAATCACTCAAAATCACCAAAAATCGACCCGTCTCCGATTTTTCCAAAAAGTGACGAAAATCAATCTACCACACCTGTCATTCATAAAAAATGTGGAAACGCGCCCGGGTCACTTCATCAAGGCCCCCAATTCTAGCTTTAAAGATGATCTAAAAATAAGCTCTGAGAACAGAATCTGAGAGGGGGGGGACAGAGTTTTTGCTCTATTTCTTCCTTAATGTTGACACCACCACTCTTCCAGCACTTTATTCTTACTACAAATGACCGAACACACCTACCTGACACTATAATGAAGAAAAAAAATTTTCATCCCAACCTGGCCAAAATTGAAGAAATCTCACAGTGCCGGCACTGTTCAAAATCACTCAAAATCACCAAAAATCGACCCGTCTCCGATTTTTCCAAAAAGTGACGAAAATCAATCTACCACACCTGTCATTCATAAAAAATGTGGAAACGCGCCCGGGTCACTTCATCAAGGCCCCCAATTCTAGCTTTAAAGATGATCCAAAAATAAGCTCTGAGAACAGAATCTGAGAGGGGGGGGGACAGAGTTTTTGCTCTATTTCTTCCTTAATGTTGACACCACCACTCTTCCAGCACTTTATTCTTACTACAAATGACCGAACACACCTACCTGACACTATAATGAAGAAAAAAAATTTTCATCCCTACCTGGCCAAAATTGAAGAAATCTCACAGTGCCGGCACTGTTCAAAATATCTCAAAATCACCAAAAATCGACCCGTCTCCGATTTTTCCAAAAAGTGACGAAAATCAATCTACCACACCTGTCATTCATAAAAAATGTGGAAACGCGCCCGGGTCACTTCATCAAGGCCCCCAATTCTAGCTTTAAAGATGATCCAAAAATAAGCTCTGAGAACAGAATCTGAGAGGGGGGGGGACAGAGTTTTTGCTCTATTTCTTCCTTAATGTTGACACCACCACTCTTCCAGCACTTTATTCTTACTACAAATGACCGAACACACCTACCTGACACTATAATGAAGAAAAAAAATTTTAATCCCTACCTGGCCAAAATTGAAGAAATCTCACAGTGCCGGCACTGTTCAAAATCACTCAAAATCACCAAAAATTGACCCGTCTCCGATTTTTCCAAAAAGTGACGAAAATCAATCTACCACACCTGTCATTCATAAAAAATGTGGAAACGCGCCCGGGTCACTTCATCAAGGCCCCCAATTCTAGCTTTAAAGATGATCCAAAAATAAGCTCTGAGAACAGAATCTGACAGGGGGGGGGGGGGGGGACAGAGTTTTTGCTCTATTTCTTCCTTAATGTTGACACCACCACTCTTCCAGCACTTTATTCTTACTACAAATGACCGAACACACCTACCTGACACTATAATGAAGAAAAAAAATTTTCATCCCTACCTGGCCAAAATTGAAGAAATCTCACAGTGCCGGTGTACCATGAAAATCTGACTCCCCTAAAATGTGACTCCCCAGTCAGATTTTCATTATGAAAATGTGACTCCCCAGTCAGATTTTCATAATGAAAATGTGACTCCCCCTATGAAATTTTGACTCCCCCCCCAAAAAAAAAAAATTCTTTAATCTCATTTTATTTGAGTAAATGACTATGATTTTGTAGTATTATAATGGATGATACATTGGCACTTATTTGTAGTTTGCAGGTGAAAATTTTCATTACAAAAAAGAAAAATTAAAAATGTGCACATAATGAAAATGTGGTTCCCCTATGAAAATTTGACTCCCCTACAAAAAAACATTCATTAATCTCTAATTAATTTAGAAAATGACTATGATTTTGTAGTATGCATAATGGATGATACATTGGCACTTTTTTGTAGTTTGCAGGTGAAATTTTTCAAAAAAAAAAAAGAAAAATTAAAATTTTCACATAATGAAAATCTGACTCCCCCATGAAAATTTGACTCCCCCTCCACAAAACTTCATTATTCTTATTTTATTTTGAGTATATGACTGTGATCTTGTAGTATGGAAAATGGATGATACATTGGCACATTTTTTGTAGTTTGCAGTGAAAATTTTAATGAAAAAATGAGAAAATTGAAAATGTGATATGACTGTGACATGCTTGGTGGTAGCTTAATCATATGTCGTAGCTTAAAGGAAAAAAAATATTAAATATGAAACATTTGATTTGTAAGATGGGTCGTCAAAGTCCTTTGGGCGCAAGAATGCATACTTATTATCCTTTTTGCTTAATTAACCCCCATCTTTCATCCAGCTTTGGGGAAAATAATGGGAAAACAAAAGGAAGTGTTTTGCTGGGTATGCCATATAGGAAGAATTAAATCAAAAAGGCGATGGGGCCAATTTCTTGTCTTAAAAATGTAGTGTTTTGAAATGGGAGTGCAAAACCTACAAGAATAAAGATGGATACTTGTTTTTTAAATATTGACCAAAATTTTCATCATCAAACTTTCAAATAATGACAAAATATCCATCTCTATGTAAACAATGTGGAAAACAGTGGTATGGTCACTGAATACAAAATAGGTCCTTTTCTCCATGGGAGTCCAAATCTCATGGGTGTAAAAATAAAGATTTTCATGATTTCTTTTTAATGCTTTCACTATTTTATCAACAAACCTTTAAATATTTCCAATATATTTTTCATAAAGTATCCTAAAAGAAAAGGTGTTGAAATGATCATTGAATATTAAATAACATAGGGGAGACAATAGGCGATTAAGTGGACATTTTTAATTTTCTTATTTTTTCATGAAAATTTTCATCTGCAAATTACAAAAAAGCACCAATTTATCCTCCATTTCACATACTACAAGATCACAGTCACATACTCAAAATAAAATAAGATTTATGAAGTTTTGTGGAGGGGGAGTCATATTTTCATGGGGGAGTCAGATTTTCATTATTTGCTCATTTTTTAATTTTCTTACTTTTTCACATAATTTTTCACCTGCAAACTACAACAAATGTGCCAATCTATCCTCCTTTTTACATACTACAAGATCACAGACATATACTCAAAATAAAATAAGATTTATGAAGTTTTGTGGAGGGGGAGTCAAATTTTCATGGAGGAGTCAGATTTTCACTATGTGCACATTTTTAATTTTCTTATTCTTTCATTAAAATTTTTACTGCAAACTACAAAAAATGTGCCAATGTATTAAGTATTTTACTTACTACAAGATCACAGTCATATACCCAAAATAAGATAAGATTTATGAAGTTTTATGATGGGGGAGTCACATTTTCATGGGGGAGTCACATTTTCATTACATGCTCATTTTTCATTTTCTTATTTTTTCATTAAAATTTTCACCTTCGAACTACAAAAAATGTGCCAATGTATCCTCCATTTTACATTCTACAAGATCACAGACATATACTCAAAATAAAGAAAGTTTTATGAAGTTTTATGATGGGGGAGTTCAATTTTCACAGGGGAATCAAATTTTCCTTTTGTGCACATTTTAATTTTCTTTATTTTTCATTAAAATTTCACCTGCAAACTACAAAAAATGTGCCAATGTATCCTCCATTTTACATACTACAAGATCACAGACATATACCCAAAATAAAATAAGATTTATAAAGTTTTATGATAGGGGAGTCAGATTTTCATTATGTGCTCATTTTTAATTTTCTTATTTTTTCATTAAAATTTTCACTGCAAACTACAAAAAATGTGCCAATCTATCCTCCTTTTTACATACAACAAGATTACAGTCATATACCCAAAATAAAATAAAATTTATGAAGTTTTTTTATAGGGGAATCAAATTTTCATAGAGGAGTCAGATTTTCATTATGTGCATATTTTTAATTTTCTAATTTTTTCATTAAAATTTTCAGTGCAAACTACAAAAAATGTGCCAACGTATCATCCATTTTACATACTACAAGATCACAGTCATATACTCAAATAAAATAAGATGTATGAAGTTTTGTGGAGGGGGAGTCAAATTTTCATGGGGGGAGTCAGATTTTCATTATGAAAATCTGACTGGGGAGTCACATTTTCATAATGAAAATCTGACTGGGGAGTCACATTTTCATGGGAGTCAGATTTTCATGTTACACCGGCACTGTTCAAAATCACTCAAAATCACCAAAAATCGACCCGTCTCTGATTTTTCCAAAAAGTGACGAAAATCAATCTACCACACCTGTCATTCATAAAAAATGTGGAAACGCGCCCGGGTCACTTCATCAAGGCCCCCAATTCTAGCTTTAAAGATGATCCAAAAATAAGCTCTGAGAACAGAATCTGAGAGGGGGGGGGGGACAGAGTTTTTGCTCTATTTCTTCCTTAATGTTGACACCACCACTCTTCCAGCACTTTATTCTTACTACAAATGACCGAACACACCTACCTGACACTATAATGAAGAAAAAAAATTTTCATCCCTACCTGGCCAAAATTGAAGAAATCTCACAGTGCCGGCACTGTTCAAAATCACTCAAAATCACCAAAAATCGACCCGTCTCCGATTTTTCCAAAAAGTGACGAAAATCAATCTACCACACCTGTCATTCATAAAAAATGTGGAAACGCGCCCGGGTCACTTCATCAAGGCCCCCAATTCTAGCTTTAAAGATGATCCAAAAATAAGCTCTGAGAACAGAATCTGAGAGGGGGGGGGGGACAGAGTTTTTGCTCTATTTCTTCCTTAATGTTGACACCACCACTCTTCCAGCACTTTATTCTTACTACAAATGACCGAACACACCTACCTGACACTATAATGAAGAAAAAAAATTTTCATCCCTACCTGGCCAAAATTGAAGAAATCTCACAGTGCCGGCACTGTTCAAAATCACTCAAAATCACCAAAAATCGACCCGTCTCCGATTTTTCCAAAAAGTGACGAAAATCAATCTACCACACCTGTCATTCATAAAAAATGTGGAAACGCGCCCGGGTCACTTCATCAAGGCCCCCAATTCTAGCTTTAAAGATGATCCAAAAATAAGCTCTGAGAACAGAATCTGAGAGGGGGGGGGGGGGACAGAGTTTTTGCTCTATTTCTTCCTTAATGTTGACACCACCACTCTTCCAGCACTTTATTCTTACTACAAATGACCGAACACACCTACCTGACACTATAATGAAGAAAAAAAATTTTCATCCCTACCTGGCCAAAATTGAAGAAATCTCACAGTGCCGGCACTGTTCAAAATCACTCAAAATCACCAAAAATCGACCCGTCTCCGATTTTTCCAAAAAGTGACGAAAATCAATCTACCACACCTGTCATTCATAAAAAATGTGGAAACGCGCCCGGGTCACTTCATCAAGGCCCCCAATTCTAGCTTTAAAGATGATCCAAAAATAAGCTCTGAGAACAGAATCTGACAGGGGGGGGGGGGGGGGACAGAGTTTTTGCTCTATTTCTTCCTTAATGTTGACACCACCACTCTTCCAGCACTTTATTCTTACTACAAATGACCGAACACACCTACCTGACACTATAATGAAGAAAAAAAATTTTCATCCCTACCTGGCCAAAATTGAAGAAATCTCACAGTGCCGGCACTGTTCAAAATCACTCAAAATCACCAAAAATCGACCCGTCTCCGATTTTTCCAAAAAGTGACGAAAATCAATCTACCACACCTGTCATTCATAAAAAATGTGGAAACGCGCCCGGGTCACTTCATCAAGGCCCCCAATTCTAGCTTTAAAGATGATCCAAAAATAAGCTCTGAGAACAGAATCTGAGAGAGGGGGGGGGGACAGAGTTTTTGCTCTATTTCTTCCTTAATGTTGACACCACCACTCTTCCAGCACTTTATTCTTACTACAAATGACCGAACACACCTACCTGACACTATAATGAAGAAAAAAAATTTTCATCCCTACCTGGCCAAAATTGAAGAAATCTCACAGTGCCGGCACTGTTCAAAATCACTCAAAATCACCAAAAATCGACCCGTCTCCGATTTTTCCAAAAAGTGACGAAAATCAATCTACCACACCTGTCATTCATAAAAAATGTGGAAACGCGCCCGGGTCACTTCATCAAGGCCCCCAATTCTAGCTTTAAAGATGATCCAAAAATAAGCTCTGAGAACAGAATCTGACAGGGGGGGGGGGACAGAGTTTTTGCTCTATTTCTTCCTTAATGTTGACACCACCACTCTTCCAGCACTTTATTCTTACTACAAATGACCGAACACACCTACCTGACACTATAATGAAGAAAAAAAATTTTCATCCCTACCTGGCCAAAATTGAAGAAATCTCACAGTGCCGGCACTGTTCAAAATCACTCAAAATCACCAAAAATCGACCCGTCTCCGATTTTTCCAAAAAGTGACGAAAATCAATCTACCACACCTGTCATTCATAAAAAATGTGGAAACGCGCCCGGGTCACTTCATCAAGGCCCCCAATTCTAGCTTTAAAGATGATCCAAAAATAAGCTCTGAGAACAGAATCTGAGAGGGGGGGGGGGGGACAGAGTTTTTGCTCTATTTCTTCCTTAATGTTGACACCACCACTCTTCCAGCACTTTATTCTTACTACAAATGACCGAACACACCTACCTGACACTATAATGAAGAAAAAAAATTTTCATCCCTACCTGGCCAAAATTGAAGAAATCTCACAGTGCCGGCACTGTTCAAAATCACTCAAAATCACCAAAAATCGACCCGTCTCCGATTTTTCCAAAAAGTGACGAAAATCAATCTACCACACCTGTCATTCATAAAAAATGTGGAAACGCGCCCGGGTCACTTCATCAAGGCCCCCAATTCTAGCTTTAAAGATGATCCAAAAATAAGCTCTGAGAACAGAATCTGAGAGGGGGGGGGGACAGAGTTTTTGCTCTATTTCTTCCTTAATGTTGACACCACCACTCTTCCAGCACTTTATTCTTACTACAAATGACCGAACACACCTACCTGACACTATAATGAAGAAAAAAAATTTTCATCCCTACCTAGCCAAAATTGAAGAAATCTCACAGTGCCGGCACTGTTCAAAATCACTCAAAATCACCAAAAATCGACCCGTCTCCGATTTTTCCAAAAAGTGACGAAAATCAATCTACCACACCTGTCATTCATAAAAAATGTGGAAACGCGCCCGGGTCACTTCATCAAGGCCCCCAATTCTAGCTTTAAAGATGATCCAAAAATAAGCTCTGAGAACAGAATCTGAGAGGGGGGGGGGACAGAGTTTTTGCTCTATTTCTTCCTTAATGTTGACACCACCACTCTTCCAGCACTTTATTCTTACTACAAATGACCGAACACACCTACCTGACACTATAATGAAGAAAAAAAATTTTCATCCCTACCTGGCCAAAATTGAAGAAATCTCACAGTGCCGGCACTGTTCAAAATCACTCAAAATCACCAAAAATCGACCCGTCTCCGATTTTTCCAAAAAGTGACGAAAATCAATCTACCACACCTGTCATTCATAAAAAATGTGGAAACGCGCCCGGGTCACTTCATCAAGGCCCCCAATTCTAGCTTTAAAGATGATCCAAAAATAAGCTCTGAGAACAGAATCTGAGAGGGGGGGGGGGGACAGAGTTTTTGCTCTATTTCTTCCTTAATGTTGACACCACCACTCTTCCAGCACTTTATTCTTACTACAAATGACCGAACACACCTACCTGACACTATAATGAAGAAAAAAAATTTTCATCCCTACCTGGCCAAAATTGAAGAAATCTCAAAGTGCCGGCACTGTTCAAAATCACTCAAAATCACCAAAAATCGACCCGTCTCCGATTTTTCCAAAAAGTGACGAAAATCAATCTACCACACCTGTCATTCATAAAAAATGTGGAAACGCGCCCGGGTCACTTCATCAAGGCCCCCAATTCTAGCTTTAAAGATGATCCAAAAATAAGCTCTGAGAACAGAATCTGACAGGGGGGGGGGGGGACAGAGTTTTTGCTCTATTTCTTCCTTAATGTTGACACCACCACTCTTCCAGCACTTTATTCTTACTACAAATGACCGAACACACCTACCTGACACTATAATGAAGAAAAAAAATTTTCATCCCTACCTGGCCAAAATTGAAGAAATCTCACAGTGCCGGCACTGTTCAAAATCACTCAAAATCACCAAAAATCGACCCGTCTCCGATTTTTCCAAAAAGTGACGAAAATCAATCTACCACACCTGTCATTCATAAAAAATGTGGAAACGCGCCCGGGTCACTTCATCAAGGCCCCCAATTCTAGCTTTAAAGATGATCCAAAAATAAGCTCTGAGAACAGAATCTGAGAGGGGGGGGGGGGGACAGAGTTTTTGCTCTATTTCTTCCTTAATGTTGACACCACCACTCTTCCAGCACTTTATTCTTACTACAAATGACCGAACACACCTACCTGACACTATAATGAAGAAAAAAATTTTTCATCCCTACCTGGCCAAAATTGAAGAAATCTCACAGTGCCGGCACTGTTCAAAATCACTCAAAATCACCAAAAATCGACCCGTCTCCGATTTTTCCAAAAAGTGACGAAAATCAATCTACCACACCTGTCATTCATAAAAAATGTGGAAACGCGCCCGGGTCACTTCATCAAGGCCCCCAATTCTAGCTTTAAAGATGATCCAAAAATAAGCTCTGAGAACAGAATCTGAGAGGGGGGGGGGGGACAGAGTTTTTGCTCTATTTCTTCCTTAATGTTGACACCACCACTCTTCCAGCACTTTATTCTTACTACAAATGACCGAACACACCTACCTGACACTATAATGAAGAAAAAAAATTTTCATCCCTACCTGGCCAAAATTGAAGAAATCTCACAGTGCCGGCACTGTTCAAAATCACTCAAAATCACCAAAAATCGACCCGTCTCCGATTTTTCCAAAAAGTGACGAAAATCAATCTACCACACCTGTCATTCATAAAAAATGTGGAAACGCGCCCGGGTCACTTCATCAAGGCCCCCAATTCTAGCTTTAAAGATGATCCAAAAATAAGCTCTGAGAACAGAATCTGACAGGGGGGGGGGGACAGAGTTTTTGCTCTATTTCTTCCTTAATGTTGACACCACCACTCTTCCAGCACTTTATTCTTACTACAAATGACCGAACACACCTACCTGACACTATAATGAAGAAAAAAAATTTTCATCCCTACCTGGCCAAAATTGAAGAAATCTCACAGTGCCGGCACTGTTCAAAATCACTCAAAATCACCAAAAATCGACCCGTCTCCGATTTTTCCAAAAAGTGACGAAAATCAATCTACCACACCTGTCATTCATAAAAAATGTGGAAACGCGCCCGGGTCACTTCATCAAGGCCCCCAATTCTAGCTTTAAAGATGATCCAAAAATAAGCTCTGAGAACAGAATCTGAGAGGGGGGGGGGGGACAGAGTTTTTGCTCTATTTCTTCCTTAATGTTGACACCACCACTCTTCCAGCACTTTATTCTTACTACAAATGACCGAACACACCTACCTGACACTATAATGAAGAAAAAAAATTTTCATCCCTACCTGGCCAAAATTGAAGAAATCTCACAGTGCCGGCACTGTTCAAAATCACTCAAAATCACCAAAAATCGACCCGTCTCCGATTTTTCCAAAAAGTGACGAAAATCAATCTACCACACCTGTCATTCATAAAAAATGTGGAAACGCGCCCGGGTCACTTCATCAAGGCCCCCAATTCTAGCTTTAAAGATGATCCAAAAATAAGCTCTGAGAACAGAATCTGAGAGGGGGGGGGGGGGACAGAGTTTTTGCTCTATTTCTTCCTTAATGTTGACACCACCACTCTTCCAGCACTTTATTCTTACTACAAATGACCGAACACACCTACCTGACACTATAATGAAGAAAAAAATTTTTCATCCCTACCTGGCCAAAATTGAAGAAATCTCACAGTGCCGGCACTGTTCAAAATCACTCAAAATCACCAAAAATCGACCCGTCTCCGATTTTTCCAAAAAGTGACGAAAATCAATCTACCACACCTGTCATTCATAAAAAATGTGGAAACGCGCCCGGGTCACTTCATCAAGGCCCCCAATTCTAGCTTTAAAGATGATCCAAAAATAAGCTCTGAGAACAGAATCTGAGAGGGGGGGGGGGGACAGAGTTTTTGCTCTATTTCTTCCTTAATGTTGACACCACCACTCTTCCAGCACTTTATTCTTACTACAAATGACCGAACACACCTACCTGACACTATAATGAAGAAAAAAAATTTTCATCCCTACCTGGCCAAAATTGAAGAAATCTCACAGTGCCGGCACTGTTCAAAATCACTCAAAATCACCAAAAATCGACCCGTCTCCGATTTTTCCAAAAAGTGACGAAAATCAATCTACCACACCTGTCATTCATAAAAAATGTGGAAACGCGCCCGGGTCACTTCATCAAGGCCCCCAATTCTAGCTTTAAAGATGATCCAAAAATAAGCTCTGAGAACAGAATCTGACAGGGGGGGGGGGGGACAGAGTTTTTGCTCTATTTCTTCCTTAATGTTGACACCACCACTCTTCCAGCACTTTATTCTTACTACAAATGACCGAACACACCTACCTGACACTATAATGAAGAAAAAAAATTTTCATCCCTACCTGGCCAAAATTGAAGAAATCTCACAGTGCCGGCACTGTTCAAAATCACTCAAAATCACCAAAAATCGACCCGTCTCCGATTTTTCCAAAAAGTGACGAAAATCAATCTACCACACCTGTCATTCATAAAAAATGTGGAAACGCGCCCGGGTCACTTCATCAAGGCCCCCAATTCTAGCTTTAAAGATGATCCAAAAATAAGCTCTGAGAACAGAATCTGAGAGGGGGGGGGGGACAGAGTTTTTGCTCTATTTCTTCCTTAATGTTGACACCACCACTCTTCCAGCACTTTATTCTTACTACAAATGACCGAACACACCTACCTGACACTATAATGAAGAAAAAAAATTTTCATCCCTACCTGGCCAAAATTGAAGAAATCTCACAGTGCCGGCACTGTTCAAAATCACTCAAAATCACCAAAAATCGACCCGTCTCCGATTTTTCCAAAAAGTGACGAAAATCAATCTACCACACCTGTCATTCATAAAAAATGTGGAAACGCGCCCGGGTCACTTCATCAAGGCCCCCAATTCTAGCTTTAAAGATGATCCAAAAATAAGCTCTGAGAACAGAATCTGAGAGGGGGGGGGGGACAGAGTTTTTTCTCTATTTCTTCCTTAATGTTGACACCACCACTCTTCCAGCACTTTATTCTTACTACAAATGACCGAACACACCTACCTGACACTATAATGAAGAAAAAAAATTTTCATCCCTACCTGGCCAAAATTGAAGAAATCTCACAGTGCCGGCACTGTTCAAAATCACTCAAAATCACCAAAAATCGACCCGTCTCCGATTTTTCCAAAAAGTGACGAAAATCAATCTACCACACCTGTCATTCATAAAAAATGTGGAAACGCGCCCGGGTCACTTCATCAAGGCCCCCAATTCTAGCTTTAAAGATGATCCAAAAATAAGCTCTGAGAACAGAATCTGAGAGGGGGGGGGGGACAGAGTTTTTGCTCTATTTCTTCCTTAATGTTGACACCACCACTCTTCTAGCACTTTATTCTTACTACAAATGACCGAACACACCTACCTGACACTATAATGAAGAAAAAAAATTTTCATCCCTACCTGGCCAAAATTGAAGAAATCTCACAGTGCCGGCACTGTTCAAAATCACTCAAAATCACCAAAAATCGACCCGTCTCCGATTTTTCCAAAAAGTGACGAAAATCAATCTACCACACCTGTCATTCATAAAAAATGTGGAAACGCGCCCGGGTCACTTCATCAAGGCCCCCAATTCTAGCTTTAAAGATGATCCAAAAATAAGCTCTGAGAACAGAATCTGAGAGGGGGGGGGGGGACAGAGTTTTTGCTCTATTTCTTCCTTAATGTTGACACCACCACTCTTCCAGCACTTTATTCTTACTACAAATGACCGAACACACCTACCTGACACTATAATGAAGAAAAAAAATTTTCATCCCTACCTAGCCAAAATTGAAGAAATCTCACAGTGCCGGCACTGTTCAAAATCACTCAAAATCACCAAAAATCGACCCGTCTCCGATTTTTCCAAAAAGTGACGAAAATCAATCTACCACACCTGTCATTCATAAAAAATGTGGAAACGCGCCCGGGTCACTTCATCAAGGCCCCCAATTCTAGCTTTAAAGATGATCCAAAAATAAGCTCTGAGAACAGAATCTGAGAGGGGGGGGGGGGGGGGGACAGAGTTTTTGCTCTATTTCTTCCTTAATGTTGACACCACCACTCTTCCAGCACTTTATTCTTACTACAAATGACCGAACACACCTACCTGACACTATAATGAAGAAAAAAAATTTTCATCCCTACCTGGCCAAAATTGAAGAAATCTCACAGTGCCGGCACTGTTCAAAATCACTCAAAATCACCAAAAATCGACCCGTCTCCGATTTTTCCAAAAAGTGACGAAAATCAATCTACCACACCTGTCATTCATAAAAAATGTGGAAACGCGCCCGGGTCACTTCATCAAGGCCCCCAATTCTAGCTTTAAAGATGATCCAAAAATAAGCTCTGAGAACAGAATCTGACAGGGGGGGGGGGGGGGGGACAGAGTTTTTGCTCTATTTCTTCCTTAATGTTGACACCACCACTCTTCCAGCACTTTATTCTTACTACAAATGACCGAACACACCTACCTGACACTATAATGAAGAAAAAAAATTTTCATCCCTACCTGGCCAAAATTGAAGAAATCTCACAGTGCCGGCACTGTTCAAAATCACTCAAAATCACCAAAAATCGACCCGTCTCCGATTTTTCCAAAAAGTGACGAAAATCAATCTACCACACCTGTCATTCATAAAAAATGTGGAAACGCGCCCGGGTCACTTCATCAAGGCCCCCAATTCTAGCTTTAAAGATGATCCAAAAATAAGCTCTGAGAACAGAATCTGAGAGGGGGGGGGGGGACAGAGTTTTTGCTCTATTTCTTCCTTAATGTTGACACCACCACTCTTCCAGCACTTTATTCTTACTACAAATGACCGAACACACCTACCTGACACTATAATGAAGAAAAAAAATTTTCATCCCTACCTGGCCAAAATTGAAGAAATCTCACAGTGCCGGCACTGTTCAAAATCACTCAAAATCACCAAAAATCGACCCGTCTCCGATTTTTCCAAAAAGTGACGAAAATCAATCTACCACACCTGTCATTCATAAAAAATGTGGAAACGCGCCCGGGTCACTTCATCAAGGCCCCCAATTCTAGCTTTAAAGATGATCCAAAAATAAGCTCTGAGAACAGAATCTGAGAGGGGGGGGGGGACAGAGTTTTTTCTCTATTTCTTCCTTAATGTTGACACCACCACTCTTCCAGCACTTTATTCTTACTACAAATGACCGAACACACCTACCTGACACTATAATGAAGAAAAAAAATTTTCATCCCTACCTGGCCAAAATTGAAGAAATCTCACAGTGCCGGCACTGTTCAAAATCACTCAAAATCACCAAAAATCGACCCGTCTCCGATTTTTCCAAAAAGTGACGAAAATCAATCTACCACACCTGTCATTCATAAAAAATGTGGAAACGCGCCCGGGTCACTTCATCAAGGCCCCCAATTCTAGCTTTAAAGATGATCCAAAAATAAGCTCTGAGAACAGAATCTGAGAGGGGGGGGGGGACAGAGTTTTTGCTCTATTTCTTCCTTAATGTTGACACCACCACTCTTCTAGCACTTTATTCTTACTACAAATGACCGAACACACCTACCTGACACTATAATGAAGAAAAAAAATTTTCATCCCTACCTGGCCAAAATTGAAGAAATCTCACAGTGCCGGCACTGTTCAAAATCACTCAAAATCACCAAAAATCGACCCGTCTCCAATTTTTCCAAAAAGTGACGAAAATCAATCTACCACACCTGTCATTCATAAAAAATGTGGAAACGCGCCCGGGTCACTTCATCAAGGCCCCCAATTCTAGCTTTAAAGATGATCCAAAAATAAGCTCTGAGAACAGAATCTGAGAGGGGGGGGGGACAGAGTTTTTGCTCTATTTCTTCCTTAATGTTGACACCACCACTCTTCCAGCACTTTATTCTTACTACAAATGACCGAACACACCTACCTGACACTATAATGAAGAAAAAAAATTTTCATCCCTACCTAGCCAAAATTGAAGAAATCTCACAGTGCCGGCACTGTTCAAAATCACTCAAAATCACCAAAAATCGACCCGTCTCCGATTTTTCCAAAAAGTGACGAAAATCAATCTACCACACCTGTCATTCATAAAAAATGTGGAAACGCGCCCGGGTCACTTCATCAAGGCCCCCAATTCTAGCTTTAAAGATGATCCAAAAATAAGCTCTGAGAACAGAATCTGAGAGGGGGGGGGGGGGGACAGAGTTTTTGCTCTATTTCTTCCTTAATGTTGACACCACCACTCTTCCAGCACTTTATTCTTACTACAAATGACCGAACACACCTACCTGACACTATAATGAAGAAAAAAATTTTTCATCCCTACCTGGCCAAAATTGAAGAAATCTCACAGTGCCGGCACTGTTCAAAATCACTCAAAATCACCAAAAATCGACCCGTCTCCGATTTTTCCAAAAAGTGACGAAAATCAATCTACCACACCTGTCATTCATAAAAAATGTGGAAACGCGCCCGGGTCACTTCATCAAGGCCCCCAATTCTAGCTTTAAAGATGATCCAAAAATAAGCTCTGAGAACAGAATCTGAGAGGGGGGGGGGGGGGGACAGAGTTTTTGCTCTATTTCTTCCTTAATGTTGACACCACCACTCTTCCAGCACTTTATTCTTACTACAAATGACCGAACACACCTACCTGACACTATAATGAAGAAAAAAAATTTTCATCCCTACCTGGCCAAAATTGAAGAAATCTCACAGTGCCGGCACTGTTCAAAATCACTCAAAATCACCAAAAATCGACCCGTCTCCGATTTTTCCAAAAAGTGACGAAAATCAATCTACCACACCTGTCATTCATAAAAAATGTGGAAACGCGCCCGGGTCACTTCATCAAGGCCCCCAATTCTAGCTTTAAAGATGATCCAAAAATAAGCTCTGAGAACAGAATCTGACAGGGGGGGGGGGGGGGGGACAGAGTTTTTGCTCTATTTCTTCCTTAATGTTGACACCACCACTCTTCCAGCACTTTATTCTTACTACAAATGACCGAACACACCTACCTGACACTATAATGAAGAAAAAAAATTTTCATCCCTACCTGGCCAAAATTGAAGAAATCTCACAGTGCCGGCACTGTTCAAAATCACTCAAAATCACCAAAAATCGACCCGTCTCCGATTTTTCCAAAAAGTGACGAAAATCAATCTACCACACCTGTCATTCATAAAAAATGTGGAAACGCGCCCGGGTCACTTCATCAAGGCCCCCAATTCTAGCTTTAAAGATGATCCAAAAATAAGCTCTGAGAACAGAATCTGAGAGGGGGGGGGGGACAGAGTTTTTTCTCTATTTCTTCCTTAATGTTGACACCACCACTCTTCCAGCACTTTATTCTTACTACAAATGACCGAACACACCTACCTGACACTATAATGAAGAAAAAAAATTTTAATCCCTACCTGGCCAATCACGGACTGTTATACACGAATGAAGTTCTGCGTGAAAAATTAGTGATTGTTTCCAGTTTTTTTCCTGACAATTTTTTGTGTGTTGCTAGTGGTTAATTTGGTGTCAAGTACCAGGTTGGGGCCTAAATTGCTTCTTATTTTTGGGCGAGACCTGGTTCAGTGCTGTACAGTTTCGGACATCTGGCGGAGGGATCTTACGACTGTGAGCAGTGCAGTGGTTTGTTTACAAACAAGAGAATGCACATGTTCAATTACAGTACTGCCGGTATGAAAAGTAACTTTTTGACACTTAAGTTTTGTGGCATTGGGAGTTACGTCAGTGAGTCTGCTGTCTATGAGAATAGGAAATGTTTCACCAAAATATTCTGTTCATGCAGTTTTGCAGGAATTTTTTAGTGCGGCCGTCAATATCTCCGGAGCTACAAAGCTGAATGACTTCTCACTGAATGCAGCTCGATAGAATTAGTCCCAAAAACATCTTTCATAAAATTTATAATTCTACAGAAATAGGGAGATTTTTTGCTCTGTTTAATAATTACATGAAAACTTATGTGGCGAAGGGAGTCACCGGGGTGTTTTGTCATGGGAATTAAAAAAATTATGCATTTATGCTCCTCTCTGTACAAACCTATGTACTTTTTGGAGTAGAATTGCAGTAGGCTATTCTGCAAATATGCTCCCGCCGCTTTGCTACTTCGATACTACTGCATTTTCGTGCGGGTAACTAAAAAGAAATATGTAATTATTAAAGGTGGGGGTGCAAATGTGTGTGCCTAGATACACAGCAGCTAAGAAATTCCTTAACCCGGGACATCTGTTATCACCTTGCCTTGGTCAACTACTAAAGGTAAAAAATGTGCAGACACAAGACCCAAACTACCATCCTACTACCTACTACTAACTAACCAGACTAATTTCCTATAAACAAAACGTTGATGTATTACCAAAAAGTTAATACCACCACTAAAACAAACCATTTGCTACATAAATACAATTAATTATCTTAATTGAAGTTTGGTGGTTTCCGTTGTTATCATGATGTGTCAAACAATCAGTTTGAAAAAGAAACTGATTGTTGAAGAAATTTGCCCGTAGCTCCTTATTATTAGGCCTCACATTTTAGAATAAATTACATTTATGTACTAATATTAGGATTTAAAACAAACTCTAAGTGCAAGAATCACACTGCGACACACCAGTTTGAAACTCTTTCTTTACCAGAACAGTCTCCGAGTAGAATGAACGAAGTGACCAACAAGTTACTGCTGAAACTGTGGAAGGCTTTAGATCCGGCCTACACCGTCATTTCCCATGCGCTCCCTCTTCCCGTCTATCATATACCAGCAGTTTTTTTTTTTTTTTTTTAAGATACAGATAGGTACCATGTGGCGGATCCAGGGGCGGATCCAGGAATATTTTAAGGGGGCGGGCCGACCCCGCCCCCCCCCCCCCCTCCCTGTACAGACAGCTTGTTCAAAATATACTATAAGAGACTTGTGAAGATTCTTTTGTCTATAGCTATTTATATTAGTTTTATCTTACCATCCAATATTTCATCTGCTTGCAGTCAGATTTCATCAGGGAATGAGGTTGTGACAGGTATGACAACCTGTCACCCCCTCTGGTGTGCTATTTGAGAGAAAAACAACAAAGGCCCGAGAACATGACTGAAAAAGAAAAACCCAAAGGATATGCAGTACTACCTTACATGAAAGGGGTTAGTGAAAAGCTAAAAAGAGCATTCAGAAAAAGGAATGTAGTATTACACCATAAGGCAGGACAGACACTAAGAGGCATCCTAGTATCCCCAAAGGACAAATTAGACCCAGGAGAACAGTGTGGAGTTGTATACCAGTGTGAGTGTCAGGTGTGTGGAGAGAAATACATCGGAGAGACAGGACGTTCCTTAACTGAAAGAATCGCTGAACATCAAAAATCGATCAAAAAACATGACAAAAAATCTGCCCTCAGCCAACACCAGGAACAGACAGGGCATTGTATAACATCAACAACCATAGAAGACATAATAATCTTGGAAAGAGAGCCACGAGATCTACACCGGAAAGTTCTTGAAGCAATTAACATCCGCTTACATGGGGCTAAGTTGAATCGGAATGATGGGACTGAGCTACCCAACCTCTACCTACCACTCCTAAGGGAGGGGCAGGCAAGGGGGGGGGGGGATCTGACCAAATAGCACACCAGAGGGGGTGACAGGTTGTCATACCTGTCACAACCTCATTCCCTGATGAAATCTGACTGCAAGCAGATGAAATATTGGATGGTAAGATAAAACTAATATAAATAGCTATAGACAAAAGAATCTTCACAAGTCTATTATAATAACATAGCTAATGAAACTGTTCTACACTATACTATAAGAGAATGTTTACAACTGCTGATTCCCTGTGTTTACAGATCACGAAATTAATATGCGCCAGCAGGGCCATATCACCGTCGTTATTCGGATATTGATTTGTTCTTGATTTGTTTGAGCTTCTTTGTTCAGGCGAGGGTAGGACCACTGCTAAGTCCATTCCTGATCCCAAATTAAGCGATATTGAAAACTCTGTTTCTGAGTGAGTGTCTTTTAAATGTGCTTAAATATCTCCAATAGATCTTATCAAACATATTTATATACAGGTACATGTAAATACAGCAATGGTCAAAAAGGTTGTCCCACCCCCATTTCCATGTACTTTTATTTACAAATGATACGCCTCACAGCTGTGAACTGTTAGAAATAGTGCTTTTTATCACGGATACCGTGTCTAACATGATTAATGGTTAAAAAAATACAAAATAGTGGTGAAAATATACATATTTTATACCATTTAATAAAATTTATAAGAGGTACCCCCTCAAATCGACTGTTTCACTGTTACTTCTACAGATGTAAAGAAATGTCTATAAAATTGAAAAGGTGCCATCAAATGTCACCAAATTCACACACAATTAGCATTAGGGTGTGCTCGTTAAAGATCACGTGCCTAACAGCGTGTGCGTCTACCGCGTACTGCAATTATCTCCTGTAGACGGCGCGACAAGCCTTCAACATGGGTAACAATTCTGTTATGTGGGATATTGTCCCATTCATCCTAAAGAGCGTGGCGGAATTGGTCAAGATTATTTAGGAATTGGTTCTCCTCTGCAATGCACATTCCAATTTATGCCACAGGTGCTCAGTAGGATTAATATCAGGACTCAAAGACGGTTGTCCCATCCTCAGAGCCCTGTGTTTCTGCAACAAATCGTTTGCCAGACGAGAGCTGTGAGCAAGTGCGTCGTCACAATGAAGCCAGTACTATCCCTGAAGTCACCTCTTGCAAATGGAATGAGATTTCTGTTGAGAATGTTACATCAAAATGCCCCTGTTACGTTTTGTTCCAAAAGGAACAATGTACTAATACCATGGGCTTGGAATGTTCTCCAAATGCGGATTGATCTAACACCTCAGGCGATATTATCCTGCACGCACCCTTCCAAGAGGCATTTTTAACATGTCTATGGACCCTCTTTGACCATCGATGGGATACAAGAAATAATTTGATTCTGCATCAAAATCAACTTCCTTCCAGTGATGGATGGCCAGGTTCAGGTGCCTGTGGGATCACTGAACGTAGCATTCTCAGCTGATATCTCATTCCATCTTCAAGAACTGACTTTGGGGTTAACTTCAGGCTTTATCATGACTGCACACTTGCTCACACCTCTCGCCTGGCAACTGTTTGTTGAAGAAACATAATGGTCTAAGGATGAAACCACCATCTTTGAGCCCTGATATCAAACTTACTAATCAACTGTGACATGTATTGGAGTGTGCAATGCAAAAGAGAACCAACCCCATAAAAACGTGGACCAACTCCCCCAACTTGTTTGAGAAGAAGAATACAATATCCCACAAAACAGAATTGTAACCCGAGTTGAAGGCTTGTCGCGCCGTCTACAGGAAATAATTGCAGTACGCGGTAGACGCACACGCTGTTAGGCACGTGATCTTTAATGAGCACACCATAATGCTAATTGTGTGTGAATTTGGTGACATTGGATGGCGTCTTTTTAATTTTATAGTCATTTCTTTACATCTTTAGAAGTCACAGTGAAACAGTCGATTTGAGGGGGCACCTCTTATAAATTTTACTAAATGGTATAAAATATGTATATTTTCACCACTATTTTGTATTTTTTAAACCATTTATCATGTTAGACACGGTATACGTAATAAAAAACACTATTTCTAACAATTAACAGCTGTTAGGTGATCATTTGTAAATAAAAGTACATGGAAATGGGGGTGGGACAACCTTTTTGACCAATGCTGTATAAGGGTTGCTTTGCATTCTTTGCCTTTGAAAAAGGGCACATACTTTAATAACATTATTACAATAATCTATTTTAATTTTGATAAAAAAATTAATCAAAAACTTTATTGCAAATGTGTTATTTAAACTTTATGGATTAAATGGATTAATCTAAAATTTTAACTAAATGCATGTTTTGTTTCTATATCAAGTGTACCCATGTCCACAAGTAGAAGCGGTGGATGGAAGCAGTGGTTCTGATGTTCTGGTTGTGACCAGTAGGCCTAAACCACAGCAGGGACTTAATTGCTATAAAGCAGACCGACATACATCTCTAAACAGATGGAACTTATATTGTCTTTCATTAAATAACATAGAACTTTACATTTAAAGGCAAGACACACTTTGAGAAGGAGTAAGATGAAAATAACATGGGTTGGCATCCTAAAATATAATTTGAGTATGACTTATTACCCTCTATTCCTTTGGAAATTATATATATATATATATATATATATATATATATATATATATATATATATATATATATATATATATCAACAAAAGGAACATGAACAATTTTATTTCTTAGAGGGGGGGGGGTTACCTATTCAGCTGATAGCAGTGAAAATCCATGCCAAGTCTGGTCGATCAATGTAGACCTGTGGTGTCTATAGGAATGTGTCCTAAATCCCACCAAGTGTTGTTTTAGGAATTGTCGCACCACATACTTATGATGTCCGTGTTTCGATATATCCCATTTATTCATAGTTGATGGCAGAATGGACAGCCCAGGACATAGTGCACAATATTGCGCGAGCAGGGGATGTGTTGGAAGCAGAAGTTGTAAGGAAGAAAGAAACCAAGCTGAGTAGCTCTGTAATGGAGAAGGAAGGGTTTGTCAGGGCTATGGATTTCCAGAAAAAAAAAAGGAATCAGTGCAACAGAAGTGGTCAAAGATGCCCTTGTTGCACACTTAAGTACAAAGTGCTGTTTAGGTCTTACTTTAATAATTAGAAAGCAAATTTAGTATGTGAAATGTATCTACATGTATGTGATTATTTACTTGCAATTCTTGCTATTTTTTTGTTATATCTCTCTATATATTTAGCTAAATTTTTCTTATTTCAGAAAAAAAATGAATCGGGATAAAACATTCGTGGGACATTTGGCATGGGGCAAAAATCTTGGAAAGAAGATAATCACTGTGAGTAGATATGCATGAAAACAAAACAAACTATTGCACCATTTTCCATATCTTCAGGTAGAAAAAATAAATGAGTTTTTTCCATGATGGACATTTTCCTTTTTAATAGAGTCATGCATTAAGAATTAAATAGCTGTCTTGCAATTTTATATTTTAGGCTGAACAGACAAGGAGGACAAGAGATCTGGTTGCATGGACCAAAGGCATATTACACTCTCACTTTTGGGAATGTGAGCAAGACCACAGATAATATTTGTTGAGATAATTCTGCAGTTTAGTGTTGTGTTTATTTATTTATTCACCATTTAGATATTGCTCCGGCATCTCAAACTTTTTTAAATCAACGGAAAGAATTCTTTTTTTTTTTTTTTTTTTTTTTTTTGGTACTTTCGTTTGGCCTTTCTTCAGCACCGTTTATTTTTAGTAAAATACTTAGACGCTTAGTTGGGTATTGGAGAAAAATGGAATCCCCATTGTTGTTTACTTAGATGACGGTATTGTGTCTGAAAATTCTCTAGAAAAATATATTACATTTAAAACTACATTCTAAAAAAATTAAAATGGATCTGTTTAAAGCAGATTTTGTTTTAAACGCTGAAAAAAGTAAATTAGAACCAGTCAACAAATTGGAATGGTTGGGGATTATTTGGGACATGGAAGTAAGGGGATTGTTTATTCCCGAAAGAAGGCTTTCTACATGTACTAGTAATACTCTGTGTCTTTTAGACGAATTGGTTTCAGATTTACCGTATATAACAGCTATAAAATTGGCGAGGGTTACAGGTAAAATTATTTCTGTTTTATTATTATGTCTCCATTGATTGGAAATGTATCTAGATAAATAACTAGAGGAAGTATTGGGATTTTAATATTAATATTAAAGACGAATGTCTTGCATTAAAGAATTAATTTTTGGAAAGACAATTTAGTTTTCTTTTTTTTTTTTTTTAAATGAGAAAAGTCTACGTGTACAAAGCTTGCCTAGTAAGTTAAAAACGGTCTATTCAGATGCCAGAAAACCCGGTTTGGGACCATTTGTTTTAAATACGAATAAGTTTTTCATATTTAAAGGGATTTAAAGTAGATGAATAATTGGTCATCTGTTTATAGAATTTAAAACTCACTTTCTTCGAAGGAGAGATAAACAGACGATCACTGGATCATTGATATAATGGAGATGGCTTTGTTTATGTATTTCTTAGACCGATTTTGATGAATTTTTCAGGAACTGTACGAAGTGGGCCAAGGAAGAGATGATTATTTTTTGGTGGTGATCCGGATCAATAATCAATCAAAAATCAATAATAATAAAAAATCGCTGCCTTGGCGGAGGTCTGCGCTCTAGTTATCAATGGGTTATCGATACAACATGCTGTAATGGAGTTCTGCAACATTGAAGGAAGGAATGGAAGAAATGGCCATTAGGATCACAATCATTGATCAATGACAGTTAACATGGACATGATTATTGTCCAGGATGAACAGAGATTATGGGAACGATTGCTAGAGTTTTGTTTTCAAAAATTTTCTTTTTTTCCTTTTTCATGTTTTCTTGATAATGCTATCCTCCAAGACGTGGAGGTTACAAGTAATAAAAGTTTGAAGGCTTTAGCAGATTCATTACCAGATGTCATTTTGAAGTCAAGAGCAGACAACACAGTGAGAAAATATTCTTACGGCTTCCAAAAATGGCTTGAACGGTGTAATACGATCGGTGTGACCTCTTTCTTTACAGCGAAAGATTCGATTGTTGCTTTTTATCTTCAAAATTTGTCACAAACTTGTAATTATTCTGCTGCGGTTTAGACATCTTTTTACACTTTAAAATGGTTTCATGGTACAGCCAACTGTAAGAAAAATCCGAAATTGCGAGTCAAAATTCGTTATTGTAGTGAAGGAAGCATCTCAGAGACGGAAAGATCATAGAGTAACAAAAAAGGAACCTGTAACTGCTAAGCACATTTCTCAATTGGTTACTAATTTTATGAGTTCTGAAGTCACTTTGAAGGCTCTCCGAGTACTTTCCGTTTGTTTGATTTCATATGCTGGATTCTAATGCAGGGACTAAAGACAGACTGTTTAAGAAACACGGTAGATGGCGATCTGAAAACACAAAAGACGGTTATGTTAAGGATACTGTCGAAGAAAGATTATTAGTTTCTAAAAATTTGGGAATTTAATTTTTTTTACTTGTCTTCCTCTTTTTTTTTTGCTATTTCAAATGTTTTACTTCAGTTTGGCTTCTGTGGCAAGTACTACAAGTTTTAATTGTTGCTTTTTATTTATTTGAATCAAGAGTGAAGAGATTACAAATTATTTATGAAATTGAATAGATAAATAAGAACATAATATTAATTTGTTTCACATTGCGCTCCTTCACCCCCCCCCCCCTCCCTTCTCTTGGGTACTTTTCCTTCTCTCTGTAATGTTTACGATCTTTTGTGAATACGACCAGTGTTAAAAAAGGTAAATTTATTAGTATCTCTAAAATCTTAAATTGATAACTTCAATAACTTCCCTTAATCATGGTTATTTTTATTTAACTTTGACCACGGACCCGCAGAATCTTCGAGCGGGCCAGTTTATGTCTATTACTTACAATCGACAGCCAGGGGGGCGTACAATACAATATATTTCATCCTACGCAAAGCTACTCCCCGAATGTATGAGCATCATCATTTACTTGTTATACCTATCTCCATTGCTATTTTAGTTTTTGATTTAATATAAACTAGTTGTCCTAGAAAAATATTATGTATGGTGACAAATAGGTCTACGCGGGTAATAGCCTTGTCACAATAGTAAAATAATATTCCATAATTTCGCCGTTCTTTGAGACCAATTTCCACAGCAACTCCTCAAATGTGCCATGCACTGTACCAGTTGTAATTTGCATAAGAAAAAGTCGCGCATCGCAGTGCAAGCTATGCTCCTGGTTGGTCACTGGATAGCTAGACCCTGTAAGAAGACGACCTGCATTCATTGGTGGTTGGAAGGGTATCACGTGATACGTCAAAAGATGCGCACGCACGTCAGTCATTTGACGTTTTGCCGTCGAAGAGTGAACATCGAAAGTGAGCTCCCGGCGACGTCTTCCTGCGACTTCGTCCAGTAAAGCGTTGGCGCAACTGTGTGCGATGCATTGTTTATTGGGGCATTTGCGTAACGTTACGCCGACTTTGTTTCATTATGTATAAATGTATATAAATATAAATATGGATGCTACAAACTAATAATGAAACACTTGAAAAAATGTGCAATTTATGATCAACAAACCGACGAGTAGAGTTGTAAAATGTCACCGTGGCATAGGTATCACATCTCTGTCAGTGTGTAGGCCTACTATCCTATATACCTGTAGTGACTGTAGCTTGGGCAGAGTAAAATTTGCTGGCAATGTTGATTTGTTATTGACTTTAATTTTTCTGTGTATAATTGATAATTTCTTGTTTGAATAAGAATAATAATTAACTCTAGAAATTAAAATAGTAAATTATGACAAGTTGATAAATCAGATAACTATAAGAAAGGGCATGTGACAAAGTTTTTTTTTTTTTTTTTTTTTTTTTTTTTTTTTTTTTTTTTTTTGTGGAAAGTAAGCTTGACCAAAGTTTAAGGCAAAGAAAATGTAAAATGACAAAATTATCATAAACAAATGGAAGAACTTTGATATGATTATAAACTTTTTATTTCACATATTTCATAAAAACATAATTAACAGTATATTTTATTTCTTACATTTTTCTTATAAATTTTATAACTCATTTAACTATTCACAAAATATTGAAATAATATAATAATACTTTTTAAATGATTTAAAAGGGTGACAACCTACAAATACATACATAGCACAGGCAAGACTGAAATCCTGATAGAATTCAGATTACTTTAAATTCGTCTTGGTCAGATTTTAATATCACTTTTTTCAAAACTATAAAATATGCCTTGAATTTCAAGTTAGTTTGCCAGATGCGTACATTACTCAGAGTGAGAAATCATGGTAAATGCATATAATAAGAGACAGAAAATGTAATGTATTATCAACATTTACAAATCCTCATATCTGACAGAAATCACAATAAACGAAGTTTTTCCAAGATCTGCAGTATTTAATTTTCTCCAAACTCATGAGACTTACTACTCACTTTACTTAATTAATCAAAACTTAACTTACAAAAGATGAGGGGAATTCTCTATGCAGATAATACAATATTTGATATTGTGACAAACTAATTTAACATTTGATGACTGAGTAATTAAAAAGCAATCATGTTTATTACAATGTCACACTCCATGAAGGCACAGATTTTGGAAATAACAAACATCATTCCTGTTATCTCAAGTCTCTAATTTCAGCTACAATCCATAGGCGGTATCCCATTATGAGGTTATAAGCTGTTTCCATTCCCTGAAATTAAAAAGCAGTAAATGTTTTATATTTGATATTATTATTATTTAACTGGATAAGGCTTCAACTTTTTAGGTAACCTGTTACCATTATACTTAAATATGATTTCAATTTTTATGATAGTAAGATTAAAATGAAAGTTTAGGCAAAACAAACACAGAACATGTTTTTGTCAATGTTAACGAAATAGATGAGCAATGGAAACATAAGTCACAAGTTTACAACTATGGTATTCCGATGAATTACTTCTCACCTTTATAGTGCACAGCATTTCAAAAATAAAAATTGTAGTCCATGCTGAAAAAGATATGAGACTTATCATCAGTATTTTAAAAAAATGTTTATTTGATATGTACTTGAGCCAATTACTGTATGTGGCATAAAAGAGTGCTATTATATGGAGCTACAGTTGAGATATAATAGGCTCTTGTACATCATACACAGTGAATGACAAGTAGTTGTAACTGACTAATACCATGACTAGCCCTTCAACAGTTGTAGGAATGTGCTTGTATAGTGATCAGATTGCACATTATGCTTTAAAATACAGACAAGCATGTAAGTGATATACAAGTGCAATTATGCTGTTGTTATAAATGCTGGCTGTGGGATAACCAAAACAGTACTTTGGCATGCACTATATACAGCCTATAATTCTCAAGATCCTGGGGTGCCATTGGGTGCCATAAGCTCTTTTTGCTAACCAATATCTAAGCAACATTTCTGACAATTTTGAAAATAATTGTCCGATTGCTTTTTCAGATATTTGATTTGAAAGACGGGGTCTGCGTGATCCAAAATTCACTCAAACAAAAATGGCCGTAATTTGCCATGGCACTGCATTGTCTATATATCCCAAGACCCAGGGGTGCTGTCAGTTGCAGGCTACATATTATGTAAAAAGGTACACGAAAAACGTCAGATTAAGATTTGGAAAAATCTACCGTTTACTTTTTCAGATATATGCTTTTTAATGAGGGAGTTTAACATTATAAAGACGCATTCCTACAAAAATGGTCGTAATTGGGTATGAAGGATTATACCGTCTATATCTCCAAAGATCCAGGGGTGCCATCGGGTGCCATCGGCACTTTTTGTCAACAAATAAATGAGCAACATTACTGAAAAGTTGGAAAAAATCGTCCGAGTGCTTTTCGAGATATTTCACTTGAAAGAAGGCTTGTGGTGTGAAAACTTCAGTTTACAATTGTCAAACTACATATGAAGCTATGCCTAGTTTAAATTGTCATAAAAACATAAACAGACCAAACACTTGAAAATCACTTCACATGAGTTAAGTTGAGATGGTACTGATCGTTGTAAATAGTAAAATGCTTTTAAAATACCCACCAAATTTATGTGCATGCCTCCTAAATAAACGATCCTCCCTGGTGCGTCGAACGTGCCATTTTGTTTACCTATAACGGAGTGTAAAATTCCTGCTTTTTTCATTGGCTCCCGAAAATCACGTGATACCCTTCCACCCACCACTGACCTGCATTGAAAGTTTTCAAGTGGGTCGAGTCCATTCGATTTGAGGGGTGACAGGTGGGACGAGTCCATTCCATTTGAGGGGTGACAGGTGGGGCGAGTCCATTCCATTTGAGGGGTGACAGGTGGGGCGAGTCCATTTCATCTTAGGGGTGACAGGTGGGGCGAGTCCATTTCATCCGAGGGGTGACAGGTGGGGCGAGTCCATTTCATCTGAGGGGTGACAGGTGGGGCGAGTCCATTCCATCTGAGGGGTGACAGGTGGGACGAGTCCATTCCATTTGAGGGGTGACAGGTGGGGCGAGTCCATTCCATTTGAGGGGTGACAGGTGGGACGAGTCCATTCCATTTGAGGGGTGACAGGTGGGACGAGTCCATTCGATTTGAGGGGTGACAGGTGGGGCGAGTCCATTCCATTTGAGGGGTGACAGGTGGGACAAGTCCATTCGATTTGAGGGGTGACAGGTGGGGCGAGCCCATTTCTTTATATCAAAGGATCAATTTATTTTAATTATGATTTTAATGAGACATTTTCAAACATATCAGAATATGCAGTTCTAAGTTTTGGGTGGAGGAGCAAATTTCATTGTTCCCATTTCAAAAGTGTGTCAAGATCTCTTATATTTTCGTTTTAATTTAAAATTGAAGTGTTCGTCTGATGAGAAGGTCGTGAAATTTGAAACAATTTTCTCTAGCAAACCAAAAACCTTAGAATATGGACTTATATTAAATTAAGAAAATTTTATCTGGGAGGATGAACTAATTTATAAATAGATATTAAAAAACCCGTCTCACTATAAAAAATGTAGGACAGATTTTTAAAAAAGCAATATCGTAAATTCATACAAATTGTATTTATAAATGTGGGCTGTTGGAAATCCTGTAGATGTATTCTTAAAATGCTCTCAATTATTTACAAAATACTGGGCATATTAACAAAACTTTTAATCCTTTCGATTTACGACATCCTCTGTTACTGGAGAAATCATCAATCCCAAACACAATGCTTACAGATCAGATTTAGCAGATTTAATTAGAAAGTGCTCAAACAATAATATCTTTACAATTTTACCCCTAACCCTCTATTATTATTATTATTAATATTTTATCATCATTTCATATGGAAGTGAATAAGAAAACAAGGAATGACAAACGTATTTATTCAATTTTAAAACAAAAGATGCATGGATGTGCGTAGGGTTCCAGAGGGTGAATGACAGGCTTGGTTGCTAGCAGCCAGGTGCCGTGCAGTTCTCAGTATCTCAGTGGACTTCTGAAATAAGAAGGTAATGTTAACAATATCTGACTTGTCCATAGTTCAGGCTCAGATAGCACCCCAAAAAAGCAATCGATTCTATGTTGCCTAACGCCACATTTAAGACCTGAAGTTAGTAATAAAGATATTTCAGATATCTTGCTTTAAAAAAAAAATATTGAAAACACTCCTCTAGTTTGTGTAGGTTATCACTATTTCTTTATTTTACCTACTATATAAAGTTGTAATATCTAAAATCGCTTTGCATCACGCGTTTGGGAACCATATTTCGCTTTAGAATAAATCATTTCCCCGTGTTTCAACACTGCTTACAAGCATTTTACAGGTACATGTATAATAAAATTAACAAACCTACTAAAACTGACTATCGTTCATGGGGCACGCTTGTCTTAGGATCAAAAGCTCGGAACTGTGACAAGTACGGTACCATCATGTAAATATGTCCGTGATCTTTGTGGTAATATGCCCATTTTCTAATTTGCTAAATAATATTTTGAGTGGCATAACAGAAACGACAGGCGACAGCGACAACAAAGAGTAGTAACATACCCGTAAATACTCGTCGCAAATTTCTTTGCATTTTTCTACTCTCTTTCTATCAACTGACATACGATACTGAAGAAAAAGTGCTACTTACGAAACATGCATTTGCTTCTACGCCTCATACGACTGCGTTGCGACTGCACCCGCACGTTGAACATTGCGTCTTCACCTAGCTGTGTCCTACTGCCTACTGAGCATTCGGAAATACAGCTCGCACTACGATGAGCAAGTAACTGTTATGCAAATTACAGACAGGCATGGCTCATTTCAGGCGAGGGACTATGGTTGAAACTGTTCACGAATGTTCACGGTCTAATACATGTACATGGCGGATAAAGAGGGAGTGTCAGGGGGGATCCAGACCCCCTCCTCCCTTCGATTTCTGATAAAAAAATTACACCCAAAATCTATAGCTGAATAATAGTTATAAACCGTATCAAATGGAGATATTTTCCCTCTAAAACACCCTTTTTCGTGGCCCTCGAGCGTGCCCCAGACATAACTCCAAAGGGGTGAGGGTCGGCCTTGCACTCCGAGGCCTTGTCAATCCGTAAAAAAAACACCACCACCCTTCCAAAAAATCCTGGATCCGCCCCAGATGTACATGTGGATTTGACTTCTTCATTCACACATTAATTGATCAATAAGACCACGGGCGCTAATATACATGTATATTCCATAATACTGTAAAATGTATTCATAAATTACTGTTGTACGCGCACCGATACTCCCCCTCGTCGTTATACAATTTTCATACATAACTGTCATTGTAACTCAACGATATTATATTTAAAATAGGCCATGTAAATTTGAAAAGCTGTCGCTAGGATCGAGGCCTACCAATGAAATCTAAATATTTTCAAGAACTTTTACTGGGCATAAATACGATTTAACCCGATTTATCAAAAGCCAATTGCCACCTCTATATCTCGACTTTTCAATAAGAAACTAGGTAGCATCTAAAAGCTTAAAGCTTCAAAAATTTTGAGACCATAACAGAGTCAGCCAAGGGCACGTTTCGGTGCCACATTTGATTACGTCATGATGGATATTTACAGGTGAAGGACCAGAACAGTCTGTCGGAAACAATATAGAAACAAGGAGTCTGTTGTAACTCATTGGTAGAAATAAGAGACTGAATTTGATCTGAGGACCAGGATAGATCCGTAAATGACGCGTGTCCCATTCACTGTTCCTGAATTCTAAAATCTAGAGTAAAAATATGTGTGAAATCGTTGAGACATTGGAGAGTTTATGTTACTCATGCTTTATTTTTAAACGTTCAGTTCAGTAACCATTCACATCGCTTATGTCAATACAGTAAATGGACTAGTCAGCAGGTCAGCAGGTCAGCATGACAGCAAGCAAGCAAGCAAGCAAGCAAGCAAGCAAGGTACATAATCTAAAAAAAAACAAACAATAAATAAATAAAATGAATAAATAAATAAAGGAAACTATATAAATACTTATGCATCAAATACATAGGCCTAAGTATAATTTACTAGATATATGGAACATTACATTACATTAATTCGGTTATATATAGCGAGACTTGAAATTTGCTATATCTATACAGTAAGCAGAAATGATATGAAGTTTACCTTTTAATGCAATAATCATAATTAAAACGTTATATAATGAATTACAGGAAGGGTTTTGCAGTTGATAATTAAACCAATGCGTTCTCATATTATCATTTATCGTACTTCATATTAATTACCACACCCTACCAGGTGCTCTATCTTATATACCTATTTTTTCACCTTTATAATTTAAACAGAAAACTTATAAATACACACTTGACAGTATAAACACTTACATTATGATTTCTCCCTTTGAACTGTTACAATACACTATACTACGTTGGGAAATACGGTTAGCTGCAGGAGAGACCCTTCTTGTACGGATTCTGGTAGCGTTATGACCGAGAAGCATTCAAATAAGCGCGCTACTCACACAAGTAATGAAAACTACTCATAACTGTTATAGCTAAAACAAGGAATCTGTACTTACACCTTGTTTATATAAAACAGGGAATCTGGCACTTACATACCCGGCTCCATAAATAAGTTATACTGAATAAGTTGTACTTATTTATCTACAAAACAAAATATTCTAAGTGCCCTTAAAACAAAACAAAATAATATCTTACTGAAATTAACTAGTTACTTCAAATCTCCCGTCTAATGTTCATTTGGAACTAAAAGAACCAACTTGTTAGAAGGTCTACGGATATCTACACTTTGTGTTTTAAGCAGTACTGCTCTAACATAACCTTCAGAGTCCATCTCTACCTCTTTAACACGACCCATGCGCCACTCACAACGCGGCACATTTTCTTCTCGAATAATAACTACATCGCCGATCGCTAGATTTCGACGATGTTTCATCCATTTTGTACGACTTTGCAAATTCAGTAGAAACTCTCTTTTCCATCTTGCCCAGAACACATTCGCAAGGTACTGTACTCGTCGCCAACGTTTGCGAAGATACACATCTTCTCTCTGGAATACACCTGGAGGCGGAACGGTAACCCGTGATCTGAGCGTCAAAATGTGATTCGGAGTTAGAGAATCTTCATCACGCGGATCCATGGAGACTGTCGTCAGTGGTCTCGAGTTGATGATCGCTTCTACTTCACAGAGGAGAGTGTGAAAGGAGTCAGTGTCGAGCTGGGTTCCATGTTCTTGTAAAAGACCCGTGAGAACTTTCCTAACAGACCGTATCATGCGTTCCCATGACCCACCCATGTTACTTGCTGCAGGAGGGTTAAAATGCCAATCAATGCCTACTCGACACATATTATCTTGAATGACATCATGTTTCATGTTCTGAAGAGCTTGTTTAAGTTCTTTGTGAGCTCCAACAAAATTTGTTCCGTTGTCGCTCCACAACTCTCTAACATTTCCTCGGCGCGCAATGAATCTTCGAAGCACGTTAAGGAAAGTGTCCGTTTCAAGGTTCATGGCAACTTCTATGTGTACTGCCCGACTAGACAAGCAAGTAAAGAGTACCCCGTATCGTTTGACTTCTTTCCTTCCGTCTTTTACGACAAAGAGTCCAAAACAGTCCACGCCTGATCTGCTAAACGGAGGAAGCGTTTCATCTACTCTACAACTAGGTAAGTTGGCCATTCTCTGCTGTTCCACTGGACCAGTGAGACGTCGGCACTTAACACAAGAAGCCAGCAAAGAACGCACAGCAGCATTTCCACTTATAATCCAATATTTCGTACGAAGGCTTGAGAGCACGTGATTTCGACCTGCATGCCCCAGACGTTCGTGTTCTTGGCGTATTATTAGGGTAGTAATATGGCCTTTCTTAGGTAGTATGATTGGATGTTTCGCTTTTTCTGGTAGATTTGCTCGCTGTAATCTTCCACCCACTCTTAAGATACCATTGTCAACAATTGGATCCAACTTGTAAAGGTTGCTGGTCTTGTTTACCGTCTTTGCCCGGCTCCGTGTTTGATCTGCATCAGCTGAGGTAAGTTGGGTAATCTCGTCTTTGTAACTGCGCCAATGTAGCCAACGTATGACTGTGGTCTCCGATTGGGCAATATCCTCGGACGTAATCACCGGAGAGAAACTCGTCTTAGACTTCTCTCTTTTGCACAACCACTGAACAAATTTTCCATAGATAGCAACTGCTTTGCACAATTTATACCAACTTGAGTAGTGATTCACAAGCTGAAAGAAAGAATCTTCTTCATCACTGCTCAATGCAAAACACGCTGTATGTTGGATCTCATCGTCCGATTCTGATTGGTCTTGCGTCTGAGAATTTAGTGGGCTTGCTGGCCATGTATCTTCCTCGGTATACAGAAACTCGGGACCAGTCAACCACCTTGCACTGTCACTCAACTCATCCGCTGATAAACCTCTAGAGGCTTCGTCTGCACTATTATTTGATGACGGTACGTAACGCCACTGCTCTACACTGGAAAAATCGCGTATCAGTTGAATTCTATTTGCCACAAACACTGGGAATCGCTTCTTCTCATTGGCTATGTAGCGAAGTACAGTAGTGGAGTCGGTATGGTAAAACACTTTCAAGTCTTCCTCAATTTCTCTCTCTATCATTTTGGCTAGTCGCACTGAGGTAACTGCAGCGGTAAGTTCGAGTCGTGGGATTGACATAGTCTTGATGGGTGCGAGTCGAGCTTTTCCTGCTACAAAGAAAACATTTATGTTTCCTGCATAATCCTTACATCGAAGGTAGGCAACTGATCCATAACCATAGAAGCTGGCATCTGAGAAGACATGGAGCTGCACTTCACCATGTGGGAGACAGTCTGAAAGTTTGAAACAGCGGTTTATTTTTACATTTTCTAATGCTAATATCGAAGATGACCATTTGCTCCACCTTTCTTGAAACTTCTCCGGTACATCATCATCCCATCCTACATTTCCGTCACGACAAAGATCCTGTAGTATTTTCTTCGCTGGCAATATCACCGGAGCCACAAAACCAAGTGGGTCATAAAGCGAAGAAATGACGGAGAGAATCCCCCTTCTAGTTGATGGTTTGGCTTTTAGCTGTATGGAAAACTCAAACTGATCTGTCTCAATGTTCCATTGTACCCCAAGCGTCTTTGTGATTGGTAGCTCATCATAATGGATATCAATTGAGGATATTTCTTTGGAATGCTCAGCCTTGGGTATAGAGTCCATAACTTCAATGCTATTGCTGGCAAACTTGGTAAGATGGAATCCTCCGCTTGCACAGGTTTTCTGAAGATCATCTACCAGTCTGATGGCGTCATAGGTAGACTTCACAGATTTAATACAGTCGTCTACATAGAAATTTCTGAGAAGAGTTTTACTCACTTCAGAATTTTCTGCTTCAGCCCCAATTTTCTTCAGAACAAAATTGGCAACACTAGGAGAGGAGACAGCACCAAAAAGATGAACGCTCATCTGATATTCTTGCAAGTCGCTGTTCAAGTCACCGTTTTCCCACCACATGAATCTCATAAAACTTCTTTGTTCTAATGGAACCCGGACCTGAAAAAACATGGATTCTATATCGGCAATGAATGCGGTTTGATGCTGACGGAACCTACAAAGAACTCCCACTAAGTTGTTGGCCAGATCCGGTCCTTGTAATAAGTGATCATTCAGGCTTGTCCCTTGAAACTTGGCACTCGCATCAAACACTACTCTAATTTTCCCCGGTTTGTTTGGATTGTATATACCGTGATGAGGTAAGTACCATACTTGGCCCTGTGCTGAGACATCATAAAGAGGAACACGCTCTGCATAACCACGCTCCAAAATATTTGAAACAAATGCTACGTAATCTACACGGTAAGTTTCGTTTTTCATCATCTTCCTCTTTTGCCACAATGCCCTCTGTACTGCTTGTGATCGGTTATTAGGAAGTGACACTTCACTGGATCTGAAAGGTAAGGGCAAAGTATAATGACCATTCTCAAAAACAACACCGTCTTCTGCAATCTGTAAGAAACGTTTGTCCTCTGGTGACATTCCTTTCTCATCAGGATATGATGGCTTATGCTCACAAAAATCAAGCTCCATCATGTGCATTGCAGTAGCCGGGGACATTATCTCCTTGTGGACTTCCTCCACCTGTATACGATTGCATGTAATGTGGTCCCTAGTATCGGCGGTTAACGGTCCATGTACTGTCCAACCGTGTCTAAGTAACACTGCATATGGGCCTCCATTTGAAGAAGGTATTGCTCCAAGCGGCTCCAAGGCTAGTGGGCAATTGTTTCCAATCAAGATAGCCAAGTCCACATTTTCTTGCAATTCTGGTATTTCCTGAGCAACACTTTTGAGGTGATCCCACCTTCTGACGATATCTGGCGTAGGTATCTGATCTTTGGTGATTGGAATATCATCTCTTGTGAAAGTTCGTGGCAGTTCAATGGCATTACCACCATTACTATCTGTAATCACCAGATTTTCCACCGCACTGCTTTGAAAACAGCTGCTTCCAGACAAAGTCTTGAGCTGAAGACGAGTAGTTACACCCGAGGCATCAAGTTGGCGGAATAATCCTTCTGTAATAAAACAACCACTACTTCCATTATCATAAAAACAGTATGCATTCATAACAGTGCTACTACCTTTCTGGTGGATCTTCACTGGGAGAATTGCATGAAAAGTACGGTCTGCAGACACTGTGGTAACGCAGGAAGACACAGTAGCACCATCGGTCAGCCGTGTATTAGCTTGAGCTGTGAGAGAATGCGATTGGACAGCAGGTTGTCGTCGGGGCCGAAAACCTTCAACATGGAGTGAAGTTGGATGCAATTTCTGACACTTATGACATCGGCGTTTCTTGGTGCAGCCCTTTGACACGTGGTCTCGTCCAAAACATCCAAAACAGAGGCGTTTATCCATCAGAAATGCTCTCTTGTCATCGATACTCTTAGATAAAAATGTCTGACAGTTCTCAAGGTCATGACGTCCTTGGCAAAGTGGACAACAAGGTTGCGCGGTAGTGACGTCAGAAACGGTCGTTGCCAAACTGGACACTTTTTGGTTGAACTTACTTGTTGGAGGCTTTGAAGACTTTGTAGAGATGGTTCCTTTACCAAACACTGGGTCGTTGGCTACTTCAGACGCTGATGATACAAAGGAGACAAGATCTGAAAACTGAACAACCCTTTGTTGATGTTGCCTCAACTTAACTACATGCTCTCGCCATTTATTTTGCAAATAAAAAGGCAGTTTCTTAACTACATTTATCATATTGGGTGGGTGATTTAACACACTGAGGTAAGATAAATGCTGCATTGCATAAGAACACTTTGTTAATGACAAAGCCAATTTCTTTAGACCAACATGATCATCTTGTTTTACAGATGGCAACTCATTCACTTTATTCAAATACATCATAGCAGTTTTATATGGGTCACCATATTCTTTGTCAAGCAACATACGGGCTTGTTGATACCCATCCTCTAAATAAAAACAACTACTGATGATTTCTTTGGGCTCACCTATCAGTAACTGATCAAGGTAATACAATTTGTCAGATGAAGATGCTGCACGAGAAGCAATACGAGTATCAAAAGCAGCCAAGAAAACCCTATACTCAGTTAAGTCACCAGCAAACTTTGGCACTTCTGGCTGAGGTAAGGACAACGCAGCTAGGAGAGCATCAGTGTGGAGTAGATGACTGCCTCCAGGAATGCCACTAGTCTGAGGTGCACGCGCTGGTACTTCTACGCCAGTGGGGGGTAAAGGACTGCCTCTGGGAATTGCTCCGGCCTGGGGAGTGATCGCCGTTGTCACATCAGTTGTGGGTTCTCGGGGAATGGTCCTGGCATAGGGAGTTGGTGTTGGTGCTTCTACATCAGTCATAGGTCCTCGGGGAATGGTCCTGGTGCTCGGAGTGAACGCTGGTGCTTCTGCATCGATCGGATGTACATGGCTGTCTCGGGGAATAAATTCAGGAGCCTCTACATTCATCATACCGTGGTCGGAGAGGTTATCTACCCAGGCATCTACATTAATGGTTTTCAACGGTGCCCATGTTTTCAGCTCTGCTTCCGCTTTTTTAATTGCAGTCTGAATACGCAGCGATTCCTTCCTTTGCTTTAGTCGAAATTCTTCTTCTTCAATTTTCTGTTTTTCTTTTAATGCCTTCGCCTCTTCTTCTAAAACTGCCCTTTTTGCCGCAGCTCTTGTAGATCTTTCACTGTTGGTGGTTGATCTTGAACTTTTACTAGAGCAGGAGACAGCATCGTCTTCATGGAAATGGAATTTGGAGATATATAAAGATGTACGGCGTTGAACTTTACTAAAATTTTCCTCTGCCTGGTCTAAATATTTTTCTGCTCCTTCTTTTTCTTCTTGGGTATTAAGCAAATTGAAGTATTTAAAATGTGCCTCTCTAAATCGGTCTATTGAAACACAAAAGTCATTCAATGCTTTCTGTACAATATTTACATGAGCAGAGTCCAAAATAAGTTCATTTATGATGTTTTCTTTTTTAGTACATTCACCTTTAAAGGCGGCACGACTGTGCTTTAATTCTTGACGATAGTCCCGGTCTCCACCTGCATCCATGGCTGTTATTATGTACTAGTGTGAAATCGTTGAGACATTGGAGAGTTTATGTTACTCATGCTTTATTTTTAAACGTTCAGTTCAGTATCCATTCACATCGCTTATGTCAATACAGTAAATGGACTAGTCAGCAGGTCAGCAGGTCAGCATGACAGCAAGCAAGCAAGCAAGCAAGCAAGCAAGCAAGGTACATAATCTAAAAAAAAACAAACAATAAATAAATAAAATGAATAAATAAATAAAGGAAACTATATAAATACTTATGCATCAAATACATAGGCCTAAGTATAATTTACTAGATATATGGAACATTACATTACATTAATTCGGTTATATATAGCGAGACTTGAAATTTGCTATATCTATACAGTAAGCAGAAATGATATGAAGTTTACCTTTTAATGCAATAATCATAATTAAAACGTTATATAATGAATTACAGGAAGGGTTTTGCAGTTGATAATTAAACCAATGCGTTCTCATATTATCATTTATCGTACTTCATATTAATTACCACACCCTACCAGGTGCTCTATCTTATATACCTATTTTTTCACCTTTATAATTTAAACAGAAAACTTATAAATACACACTTGACAGTATAAACACTTACATTATGATTTCTCCCTTTGAACTGTTACAATACACTATACTACGTTGGGAAATACGGTTAGCTGCAGGAGAGACCCTTCTTGTACGGATTCTGGTAGCGTTATGACCGAGAAGCATTCAAATAAGCGCGCTACTCACACAAGTAATGAAAACTACTCATAACTGTTATAGCTAAAACAAGGAATCTGTACTTACACCTTGTTTATATAAAACAGGGAATCTGGCACTTACAATATGTACTTAAGCATTGTAGCAGGACGTAAACCAATCCACTTCAAGAGGACCCCATATCTTATCAAAATGTGAGAATAATTCTTTAGAAATACCCCAATTGTCAACATCCACACTTCTACTTATATAATCTGCATGGGTATTCTCTTCTCTCAGTATCCTTTCATTTCTATTGAATAACTCCATTAGAAGAAAAACATCTAAAATAATAGGTTGTAATTTACTCCTCATGCTACTTTTTTCTTTAATGTTTACAACATCTTTGCTATCAGAAAACCACTTCAATCTCAAAACACTCAACGTGTTTGCCATGGAGAACAGGGCTCGGAATCTCGAAAGGTTCGCTATGTTGCGCACACGCTCTAGCATGGCTAGCGTGCGCTATCCCGTATCTCGAAAGAATCGCTATTTTGAGCGCCTACGCTAGCATGGCTAGCGTGCGCTATCCCATATCTCGAAAGCTTCGCAAATCCCGGCCGTGCGCTAATGTCCAAATCGCCATTAGTTTCGAGGCTATTATTTGCGGCGATACAAACTAGTCGCAAAGGCCTCTGCGTATGCAAAATTCGTCATTTTAATGTGTCTTTCATGTAATTAAACATGGTGGCAAGTTTGGGTTGCTAGTCATAATAGCATATAATAAAACATATAACAAAAACATGGAAGCTTTTAATTGATTGAATCACTGGTACCTCTGATAGAAAAACTTGCGGTAAATATTCACGTGAAGAATGCCAAAGTCATATTTTATTATGCAGAAAAATTTCAAAATTAAACATTTCATACATCATTTTATATTTTCTGGTGAATTTCATTCATCTGTGTAGTCTATTGATAATAATAATAAATTTAAAAGTGTCATTTTCCACACAAAATGAAAAAGCAGAAACAAAGCATTCGGCCGCACCGTGACCTTCCTCAATGTCTATTATTGTGAGACTGAACACTACTCACCATTGTGTCAGTAATTGTGTCAGTCCAAGCTTCGCTTATTGAATTGTTTTTTGACATTTTATTGGTGTCAAATACTTCAAATATCAGTATTTGTAATTATGATATTCCTATAAATAAAAACAACCTCTTGATTTGCGTCATGGTGAAAAAAATTGCATTTTGTGTAATTGTGTTATGACGTATTCAGTTTATGCGGCAATCGAATATTAGTAGAGTTTGAGGTTATAATTGCGTTGCGTCTGCTAAGGCTTCGAGATAGCAGGTGGGTGCAATCGCACTAGCAAATAACGCACGCTAGCTATGCTATAGCGCGTGCGCAACATAGCGATACTTTCGAGATTCCGAGCCCAGGACCCTGAAAACAGCTATCAGTTCTCTGTAAGTAGAGCTCTCCGTCGCTTCGTCAGCTGACCATTCCCCGCAACACACCCTTTTAGGTGTCTCCACACAATATCCTCCAAACCCAGTACTACTAGCATCAGAATAAACTACCTTATTGCACTGAGGTGAAAACTGTAAAATTCTGATTTACTACACCAAGGTCTAATTTGACTGCATGCTTTCACACACATTTTCTGATTCTAAGAAAAAGCACTTGAAATAACCATGCTAATATAATTTGTCATTAGTTGCGTTACACTTCCCAACACATGAGACATAGTATAATCCGACCGACATAGCCAGACTTCTGCTCACTTTCGTGCGAATATAATGTCAGATCTCTTAGCACTTGCTAATCTAATATCAAGAACTTTGATTTCCCCAATACTAATATCTATTTCGATGCCTATAAATGCCAGACTCTGTACCTACGACCAAATAGTATTCTCATATATTTACATAAAACCTGACTTAGCAATATCATCTTTGATCTCAGCACCCTGATGCTCCAATCTATCTATGTTACTGCAGTACCACAGACCGTCATCCAATTACATCGAACCATTCTTTGATTAATTGCCAAGTCAATTTTGAAAAAAATATTAAGTGCTAATGATAACCCAAATGGAAGAACTAAGAATCAAAAATAAATCTGCTGATCTTGAATTTTCCATGAAAAACCTCAATAATCCGTATGAGGATAATAGATATCTAGATGTTGATTAGCTGAATCAAATTTAATCAACCAACCACACAGTTTCATAAACATAAGAGCCGTTCTCAAATGTCCGTAACTACCAGACTGCTTACAGACATGTTTGTTTACTTCTCGTACATCTAAAATCAATCTATTTTTTTCACTGCTATGCACTGCTTCTGTTTAAGGGTTATCAACAATTGGTTGTTTGCTACACCTTTTAATCAAACGCATCTTTTTCAATTCAAGAATAGCTTTTTAACAAAAAACTTATTTTTCAATGGTGAAAGCTGTTATCTTTCCTCATCCCACAGGGTGTTGCTATAAACGGAAATTTATAACCATTTTTATCAAGTCTAGAATAAAAAATGAATACCCTACTTCTTCCCAAAAACTTAAATTGGTTCTTAACCTACCTTTCACGGGTATGAATTTCTGATTTTGCTCATGTTCATAATTATGCAACTCTTGATTGAAACTAACGCACTCATACATGTACCGGGTACTTATCTATTTTTCAATGCTTCCGCCTTCTATCCCATTCCAGATGTTCCCTTATCTCTGGGGTTGGACTCTGGTAGAATAACTTTCCCCTCTGTAAGTTGGTCACTCAAGCATGAAATGGCCCTTTCCTCAACAAGCTAAGCAAAGTCACGACCCGCTGCTGCGATAAAGACTTCTCCGCTGAGAAGTATCGCCCACCACACCTATCGGTCGGTCTGCTGATATAACCTTATTTTTTTGGCTCCCTTTTTGTTTTCTTTTATTTTCTTAGTAGCTCTCTCGCTCTCAGAATCACAAGCAAGAGGATTAACAGTATGTTCCTTAACAGTGTCGAAAGTGTCAGCAATTCTGATAAGTTTGTTTCTCTTGCCAAGACTGTAAGGCACTGTCAGTTTGTTCACCACAATAATCTTATTTGCAAATACTGTTGAGTCAAATTGCTGGTGATTACCTTCTATTTTCCAAGATAAATATTGTCGACTTTCAGTTTTTACCGGCTTCGGCATTAAATGTAGACAGTCTATGGTCGAAATAGTCTTTCGTCTCTTTCTTTTTACTTTCCATTTTTTTCATTACATCAGCCAAGGTAAAGTGTTCGCCTCCACTGGACTCATCAACTATGTCGTCTACGGAGTCGTAATCATAAGCGTGTTAACAGTACCGTGTCAATCGCCTAAATGACACGAAAACTCCCCTACATCAATCCCGCCCTCTTCTGGCGTGTCATAACCAGAGAGAAATTAATTTCACTTTAATTCCTCTCGTCAACCGATTGAAATTATATTTCTATTGACTCGCTACATCGAGCTGGACGTGACGCAGTTAAGGTGGTACAGGACAAAAGATTTGTGCCAGTGGTGGATTTAGGAGGGTCGGTGGGGGCGGGGGGGGGGGGGGAGTTTCGACCCCGACTGAATTTTTATAAATATAATGTACATTTTTTTTTTAGAAAATCGAACTCCCCTACACTCGATAAAGTCAGGTTTGCTTATTTCTCAAATTCGTTCCAAGGGTTCGTTACTACTCCATTCGTTTAATTCAATAGATCAGGTGATGGTCGTCGGCGTAACACTGATTACTGTCTCATAAACAAAGGTGGCTGACCGTGATTCTTACTTCGCGTTAAAGGGTAGGTACTTTAATATTTATAAAACTTAAGTTTAAAGCTTAAATGCACAAACTATGACACAAATGCCAGATATGTAATTAACCTGTGTCCACCGAGGTCCATTGGTAGTTGCAGTGGCGGATTGGGAGGGGGGGTCAGGGGGTCCTGACCTCCTCCCCTTCAGTTTCTAAAAATAATCACACCGATGGTCCCCTTATGAAATAAGTATTTTCTCTAGCCGAATCATAGTTCTAAAAAGTACCAAATAGCACCGTTCGCCCTCTAAGATAAGGGTCGGTTTTGCATCCGTGGACCCCCCTTCAAATAATCCTGGTCCCACCCCTGGGTTGGTCGCCCTTGTAACCTACAGCAGGTAAGTGATTCTTGCTATTGTCTGTTTTTGATAATCGCCTAAGATATCAATCAAGTTGTTGTATTTGTAGCGGCAAAAGGTTTCAATCTAACGCTCTTAATGGCTAAAATTAATCTGCAAACCACGTGCACTTAGTGCAACTGGAAATTTTAAAAGGTGGCGATTTTATAATGAGCCGCGCAACTTTGCAACTTTTCTATCTCCAAAACTAGCAGAGATATGCTCATAATCACTATTGAACTTGAATAGGCAGTCATATGCTGACAATCTGTGATCTTGAAATTGAGCTTTGACCTACTTTTTGCCATGAACTGCACTTCACAAATTTGAATTTAAACTTTTACTTTTCCTCATGATTTTGTTTTAAATGGTAATTTTCAACAAAACTATTTAGAACTTTTGCTTACTGCATGTAGAGCTTGTCAAGCACAACACTGGAGGTGGTGTCCCTTTTTTCACTTTTCTATACGAATGAGCTTACTCCAGCTGGTGGTACAATACCCTCAGGCGGTATCACCTCTCTGATCCTCTAGTTTTCATGGTTTTTCAAATTCATGCTTCATTTGACAAGATAAAGTGGCGTAATAAACAAAGCATTTTGTCCTGTCACACAAGTATGTTATTGCTTTTTAACCTCATTCACGGATCGTTGTGGAAATGAAATTAGGGGGTGTGAAAAATACATGGTTACCTAGAAATTCAGTGTTCAGACCAGGCTTTCACTTACTGCCTACCAGCTTGCTGCTTACTTTTTTCGTTTTTCTTACATTTTAGTTAAACATGTTTCAAACAACAAAAGCTCTAGATATTATAAAGGTTTGACAAACATTTTATTTCGAAACTTGTACATGTACCAGTTAAGTTTCCGTTTTGCTGATTATGTGACCATCTCCATAAATAGAATAGGCCTGCATTGGTGCACATGGACGCGGTCGCAAATTACAGTGGAATGCTTTTTTTTTCGAACAAAATTAATACACATTGCTAAGTTTAACTAGAAAAGCAAATATATAAATGGGCATTCAAGGTGTGTTTACATTATCGCTAGTAGAGTCCGAATTACTGGTTGCCTATGTGTGGACGAAAACCGCAGTGAGCCATCCTGAAGTATGTATAATTTCTTTATTTAGTATTCTTTACTGAGAAATGGACCATGTAATGCTAAATGCCATCGAACTCCTTTCGATTTTTTCCTTCAGCTGCCTTCAAATAGTGCCTCTACCCCCTACATCTAAACAGCCATACCCGAGTATGTCGTGAGATCATCTTAGATGTAGTCTGACAAGCGACTTTGCGGCATAAATCTTGCATTACTAATCATCATGCATCGTTATTTTATTTGATTTAATTTTAATGAATATTAATTCAATTAATTTATTCAATGTTAAAAATGAACCGTTCCGTCCACGAAGAAGCGGGGTCAATAAAAACTAACCACCTAGTCTTCGAAATCCTGGATTCGCCCCTGAGAGCTGTTCGTTATTGATTTCTTAATAACGATCTTGCTGCATACTGGCAATAAACACAATCGGATTTGTCATCTATTTTTAAGGATTTATGATGTTACATTCAAGTTGTAATTTTTTCTGTCCTAGATTTCTATTACAAACAGAACCGTAAAAAAAAACAGTAATTTAAGCGCATTATACTGTAGGTGTTCAGTCACTGAACCACTGAGTGTTCAGTCACTGAACCACTGAGTAGTTCCTACAGTCGCCCAAGGACAGCGTAAATTGTAGAATCTCACATTTCCAGGAGGACAAAGGCGGCAATTTCTCGCTTAAACAATGTTTTTTTTTTTGTTGTTGTTGTTTCAATTTCTTTTACGAATAGAGTGGCCCCTGAAGAAAAGATTATGTCGTCTTTGCTATCTTCTGTTAAAAACATAATTTTAGTAAAATAATTAATAAACAAATCAAGAAGAAGATGCACATATTGTATACAGTAACCACTGTTGAAGAACGAAGTGAAGTATACAGATATTTCTTAATAATCACAAAGCCGAGCTGCATACATATTAGATCGACTATGTACTTTGTTACTAAGCAGACCAACTTTAGTAATTCCCTTATTTTTCCACAATATTTCTACTGAAATGTGTCACTTTTGGGTCCCAAGAGGGTGGTGCACTTTCGGAAAAATAGTATTTCGAGAGTTTTTAGATCAATCATTGTGTTTTGTTGGTAGCAGTTTTAACCAATTGCAAAGGCTGTGAGAGAGTATCGTGGCAGGAGCTTTAAAATGCGGGTGAGGTCGATGGAGTGTAAGGGGTAGTATAGGCCTATCGGTGCGAGGGAGTAATGGTGTGGAGGAGTATCAGTGCTGAGACGGAAAGGGATCATTCACAATAATTGTCTAAACATATCAACATCTCATCATTAAATCCCCAAATTGCATCTTTATAGTACTTCAAAAAGGTCCTCAGGGGTTTGAGGTTGGGGAGGGGGATGGAAAAATATTTTTTTAATTCACAAGAAATATTAAAAAAAAAAACAATTTACCTGTGGATGGCTAGAAAAAACAAAACACACCTTCCTGACATCATTATTTTAATTATTTTAAAAAGACCCAAATTTCATCTTTATATTATTTCAAAAAGCTCCCCAGGGGCTTGAGAGTGGGAGCTGGAATTTCATCCCGTGGGAGTTCCAAATCTCACGAAGAAAATGCTAATATGTGAAAAAAATATTTTGAAAATAATAATAATAATAAATAATAATAATGATGATAATTAAATAAATAAATAACTCTCAGAAAAAGAATGCAATCAGTTCAGTTTTCTAACTCAAGCTGTATTTCAGTCCAATTTACCTTTTCTGTAAGATTGAGATCCATGAGTAACATGGTTTTACTTAAATTGTCATCAGTGTTCAAAATGGGGTTTCTTTAACTTTGACAAAATCAGCCCAGATCATCATGTGAAATGTGATTTATGTGAAATGTGTTCAAAATAAGCATTAAAACCTGTCTTTATAGATATTGATGTTTGCTTTTAAAATCTCATTTGAGGCAGGAGTGGGGCATCCAGACAAAGTTGTTCATTTAACTAATATGCTGACAAAATCACATTACCTCATAAAGACCCAAAATAACAACATTGTGCTTTTAACCCAAAACTTGGGAAATCTGCCAAATTTGCGTAAGCACCCTCAAGTGGAAATAGCAAAATAAATAAATAAATAAATAAATAAATAAATAATGATAATAATTAATCAATGAATGTTCATTCATTTCTCATTATTGCCAAAAATACAAAATGCACACTCAAAGTTAATTAAGCCTTCTCTAATAATTGCAATAGTCGTTTTTCTAATTTCCAAAAAGAGATTTCAACATGATTTTAATGCATGGACTTATGGCTGTTTTTTCTTTTTAACTTCCAGATTAAGCTGCTGGTTTGTACTTTCTATACCAAGGGTTTGAAGACCCACTATGCAAGTACCAGAACCTGCTATAGACAGTTATCTTGGAGCCTCCAGAACACTTGCAATCCATATCCCTATCATCAAGGGGTCATTTCTTCGATGACATGCTGCGGCGTGGGGCGAGTACCTTAAAGACTTTGATGCTTTTGGATCTTTAATATATTGTCCATACTGACTTACATCATACTAGTCCTTGGAAGGCTTGGAATACTTGATTTGACCCTTTGACACCGGTTTGCAAAGCTAAGACCATTTCTTTTTAATTTGACTGATGACTTGTAAAGCACTCTTCAAACTCTTTGGTGCTCCTGTGCTGTAAGTAACAGGATTCGTTTGATAGCACAGGCAAGGTGTCTCGGGAACAGTAATGGCTGCTGAAATTGCTGGAATAAAAAAGACAGACAAACTGAAAACTTTTGTTCTAAGTTTTAAAAAACTGATACGGTAATTATTTTTAAAAAGGACTATGTATATAGAAAGGCTATGGAAGCGTGTAAGGGTCACAACACCAACATCAAAAACAAAACTCACAACACCAACACCAAAAACAAACTTCACAACACCAACAACTTGGTGTTGTGAAGTTTGTTTTTGGTGTTGGTGTTGTGAGTTTTGTTTTTGGTGTTGGTGTTGTGAGTTTTGTTTTTGGTGTTGGTGTTGTGAAGTTTGTTTTTGGTGTTGGTGTTGTGAGTTTTGTTTTTGGTGTTGGTGATGTGAGTTTTGTTTTTGGTGTTGGTGTTGTGAAGTTTGTTTTTGGTGTTGGTGTTGTGAAGTTTGTTTTTGGTGTTGGTGTTGTGACCCTTACACGCTTCCATAAAAGGCATCATAAAATTCGATAAATTAAAGATAAAATAATAATATAGCAGGAATCTGTATAAATAGTTTTTGCTCTATTTATTCCATAATGTTGACACCACCACTCTTCCCGCATTTTATGCTTACTACAAATGACCAAACACACCAACCTGACACTATAATGAAAAAAAAAATTTTTTTTCATCCCTACCTGGCCAAAATTGAAGAAATCTCACATGGCTGGCAATTATGAAAATCACTCAAAATAAAAAAAAATGTCATGAAAATCATCTATCACACCTATCATTCATAAAAAATGTGGAAATACGCCCGGGTCACTTCATCAAGGCCCCCAAATTCTATCTTTAAAAATGATCCAAAAATAAGCTCCGAGATCTGAATCGGAGAGTGGGGGAGACAGAGTTATTGTTCTATGTCTTCCTTAATGTTGACACCACCACTCTTCCAGCACTTTATTCTTACTACAAATGACCGAACACACCTACCTGACACTATAATGAAGAAAAAAAATTTTCCTCCCTACCTGGCCAAAATTGAAGAAATCTCACAGTGCCGGCACTGTTCAAAATCACTCAAAATCACCAAAAATCGACCCGTCTCTGATTTTTCCAAAAAGTGACGAAAATCAATCTAATACACCTGTCATTCATAAAAAATATGGAAACGCGCCCAGGTCACTTCATCAAGGCCCCCAATTCTAGCTTTAAAGATGATCCAAAAATAAGCTCTGAGAACAGAATCTGAGAGGGGGGGGAGACAGAGTTTTTGCTCTATTTCTTCCTTAATGTTGACACCACCACTCTTCCAGCACTTTATTCTTACTACAAATGACCGAACACACCTACCTGACACTATAATGAAGAAAAAAAATTTTCATCCCTACCTGGCCAAAATTGAAGAACTCTCACAGTGCCGGCACTGTTCAAAATCACTCAAAATCACCAAAAATCGACCCGTCTCCGATTTTTCCAAAAAGTGACGAAAATCAATCTACCACACCTGTCATTCATAAAAAATGTGGAAACGCGCCCGGGTCACTTCATCAAGGCCCCCAATTCTAGCTTTAAAGATGATCCAAAAATAAGCTCTGAGAACAGAATCTGAGAGGGGGGGGGGGGGGGAGACAGAGTTTTTGCTCTATTTCTTCCTTAATGTTGACACCACCACTCTACCAGCACTTTATTCTTACTACAAATGACCGAACACACCTACCTGACACTATAATGAAGAAAAAAAATTTTAATCCCTACCTGGCCAAAATTGAAGAACTCTCACAGTGCCGGCACTGTTCAAAATCACTCAAAATCACCAAAAATCTCCGATTTTTCCAAAAAGTGACGAAAATCAATCTACCACACCTGTCATTCATAAAAAATGTGGAAACGCGCCCGGGTCACTTCATCAAGGCCCCCAATTCTAGCTTTAAAGATGATCCAAAAATAAGCTCTGAGAACAGAATCTGAGAGGGGGGGGGGGAGACAGAGTTTTTGCTCTATTTCTTCCTTAATGTTGACACCACCACTCTTCCAGCACTTTATTCTTACTACAAATGACCGAACACACCTACCTGACACTATAATGAAGAAAAAAAATTTTCATCCCTTCCTGGCCAAAATTGAAGAACTCTCACAGTGCCGACACTGTTCAAAATCACTCAAAATCACCAAAAATCGACCCGTCTCCGATTTTTCCAAAAAGTGACGAAAATCAATCTACCACACCTGTCATTCATAAAAAATGTGGAAACGCGCCCGGGTCACTTCATCAAGGCCCCCAATTCTAGCTTTAAAGATGATCCAAAAATAAGCTCTGAGAACAGAATCTGAGAGGGGGGGGAGACAGAGTTTTTGCTCTATTTCTTCCTTAATGTTGACACCACCACTCTTCCAGCACTTTATTCTTACTACAAATGACCGAACACACCTACCTGACACTGTAATGAAGAAAAAAAATTTTCATCCCTACCTGGCCAAAATTGAAGAAATCTCACAGTGCCGGCACTGTTCAAAATCACTCAAAATCACCAAAAATCGACCTGTCTCCGATTTTTCCAAAAAGTGACGAAAATCAATCTACCACACCTGTCATTCATAAAAAATGTGGAAACGCGCCCGGGTCACTTCATCAAGGCCCCCAATTCTAGCTTTAAAGATGATCCAAAAATAAGCTCTGAGAACAGAATCTGAGGGGGGGGGGGGGGGGAGACAGAGTTTTTGCTCTATTTCTTCCTTAATGTTGACACCACCACTCTTCCAGCACTTTATTCTTACTACAAATGACCGAACACACCTACCTGACACTATAATGAAGAAAAAAAATTTTCATCCCTACCTGGCCAAAATTGAAGAACTCTCACAGTGCCGGCACTGTTCAAAATCACTCAAAATCACCAAAATTCGACCCGTCTCCGATTTTTCCAAAAAGTGACGAAAATCAATCTACCACACCTGTCATTCATAAAAAATGTGGAAACGCGCCCGGGTCACTTCATCAAGGCCCCCAATTCTAGCTTTAAAGATGATCCAAAAATAAGCTCTGAGAACAGAATCTGAGAGGGGGGGGGGAGACAGAGTTTTTGCTCTATTTCTTCCTTAATGTTGACACCACCACTCTTCCAGCACTTTATTATTACTACAAATGACCGAACACACCTACCTGACACTATAATGAAGAAAAAAAATTTTCATCCCTACCTGGCCAAAATTGAAGAAATCTCACAGTGCCGGCACTGTTCAAAATCACTCAAAATCACCAAAAATCGACCCGTCTCCGATTTTTCCAAAAAGTGACGAAAATCAATCTACCACACCTGTCATTCATAAAAAATGTGGAAACGCGCCCGGGTCACTTCATCAAGGCCCCCAATTCTAGCTTTAAAGATGATCCAAAAATAAGCTCTGAGAACAGAATCTGAGAGGGGGGGGGGGGAGACAGAGTTTTTGCTCTATTTCTTCCTTAATGTTGACACCACCACTCTTCCAGCACTTTATTCTTACTACAAATGACCGAACACACCTACCTGACACTATAATGAAGAAAAAAAATTTTCATCCCTACCTGGCCAAAATTGAAGAAATCTCACAGTGCCGGCACTGTTCAAAATCACTCAAAATCACCAAAAATCGACCCGTCTCCGATTTTTCCAAAAAGTGACGAAAATCAATCTACCACACCTGTCATTCATAAAAAATGTGGAAACGCGCCCGGGTCACTTCATCAAGGCCCCCAATTCTAGCTTTAAAGATGATCCAAAAATAAGCTCTGAGAACAGAATCTGAGAGGGGGGGGGAGACAGAGTTTTTGCTCTATTTCTTCCTTAATGTTGACACCACCACTCTTCCAGCACTTTATTCTTACTACAAATGACCGAACACACCTACCTGACACTATAATGAAGAAAAAAAATTTTCATCCCTACCTGGCCAAAATTGAAGAAATCTCACAGTGCCGGCACTGTTCAAAATCACTCAAAATCACCAAAAATTGACCCGTCTCCGATTTTTCCAAAAAGTGACGAAAATCAATCTACCACACCTGTCATTCATAAAAAATGTGGAAACGCGCCCGGGTCACTTCATCAAGGCAACCAATTCTAGCTTTAAAGATGATCCAAAAATAAGCTCTGAGAACAGAATCTGAGAGGGGGGGGGGGGAGACAGAGTTTTTGCTCTATTTCTTCCTTAATGTTGACACCACCACTCTTCCAGCACTTTATTCTTACTACAAATGACCGAACACACCTACCTGACACTATAATGAAGAAAAAAAATTTTCATCCCTACCTGGCCAAAATTGAAGAACTCTCACAGTGCCGGCACTGTTCAAAATCACTCAAAATCACCAAAAATCGACCCGTGTCCGATTTTTCCAAAAAGTGACGAAAATCAATCTACCACACCTGTCATTCATAAAAAATGTGGAAACGCGCCCGGGTCACTTCATCAAGGCCCCCAATTCTAGCTTTAAAGATGATCCAAAAATAAGCTCTGAGAACAGAACATGAAAAGGGGGGGGGGAGACAGAGTTTTTGCTCTATTTCTTCCTTAATGTTGACACCACCACTCTTCCAGCACTTTATTCTTACTACAAATGACCGAACACACCTACCTGACACTATAATGAAGAAAAAAAATTTTCATCCCTACCTGGCCAAAATTGAAGAAATCTCACAGTGCCGGCACTGTTTAAAATCACTCAAAATCACCAAAAATCGACCCGTCTCCGATTTTTCCAAAAAGTGACAAAAATCAATCTACCACACCTGTCATTCATAAAAAATGTGGAAACGCGCCCGGGTCACTTCATCAAGGCCCCCAATTCTAGCTTTAAAGATGATCCAAAAATAATCTCTGAGAACAGAATCTGAGAGGGGGGGGAGACAGAGTTTTTGCTCTATTTCTTCCTTAATGTTGACACCACCACTCTTCCAGCACTTTATTCTTACTACAAATGACCGAACACACCTACCTGACACTATAATGAAGAAAAAAAATTTTCATCCCTACCTGGCCAAAATTGAAGAAATCTCACAGTGCCGGCACTGTTCAAAATCACTCAAAATCACCAAAAATCGACCCGTCTCCGATTTTTCCAAAAAGTGACGAAAATCAATCTACCACACCTGTCATTCATAAAAAATGTGGAAACGCGCCCGGGTCACTTCATCAAGGCAACCAATTCTAGCTTTAAAGATGATCCAAAAATAAGCTCTGAGAACAGAATCTGAGAGGGGGGGGGGGGGGGGGGAGACAGAGTTTTTGCTCTATTTCTTCCTTAATGTTGACACCACCACTCTTCCAGCACTTTATTCTTACTACAAATGACCGAACACACCTACCTGACACTATAATGAAGAAAAAAAATTTTCATCCCTACCTGGCCAAAATTGAAGAAATCTCACAGTGCCGGCACTGTTCAAAATCACTCAAAATCACCAAAAATCGACCCGTGTCCGATTTTTCCAAAAAGTGACGAAAATCAATCTACCACACCTGTCATTCATAAAAAATGTGGAAACGCGCCCGGGTCACTTCATCAAGGCCCCCAATTCTAGCTTTAAAGATGATCCAAAAATAAGCTCTGAGAACAGAACATGAAAAGGGGGGGGGGGAGACAGAGTTTTTGCTCTATTTCTTCCTTAATGTTGACACCACCACTCTTCCAGCACTTTATTCTTACTACAAATGACCGAACACACCTACCTGACACTATAATGAAGAAAAAAAATTTTCATCCCTACCTGGCCAAAATTGAAGAACTCTCACAGTGCCGGCACTGTTCAAAATCACTCAAAATCACCAAAAATCGACCCGTCTCCGATTTTTCCAAAAAGTGACGAAAATCAATCTACCACACCTGTCATTCATAAAAAATGTGGAAACGCGCCCGGGTCACTTCATCAAGGCCCCCAATTCTAGCTTTAAAGATGATCCAAAAATAAGCTCTGAGAACAGAATCTGAGAGGGGGGGGGGAGACAGAGTTTTTGCTCTATTTCTTCCTTAATGTTGACACCACCACTCTTCCAGCACTTTATTCTTACTGCAAATGACCGAACACACCTACCTGACACTATAATGAAGAAAAAAAATTTTCATCCCTACCTGGCCAAAATTGAAGAACTCTCACAGTGCCGGCACTGTTCAAAATCACTCAAAATCACCAAAAATCGACCCGTCTCCGATTTTTCCAAAAAGTGACGAAAATCAATCTACCACACCTGTCATTCATAAAAAATGTGGAAACGCGCCCGGGTCACTTCATCAAGGCCCCCAATTCTAGCTTTAAAGATGATCCAAAAATAAGCTCTGAGAACAGAATCTGAGAGGGGGGGGAGACAGAGTTTTTGCTCTATTTCTTCCTTAATGTTGACACCACCACTCTTCCAGCACTTTATTCTTACTACAAATGACCGAACACACCTACCTGACACTATAATGAAGAAAAAAAATTTTCATCCCTACCTGGCCAAAATTGAAGAAATTTCACAGTGCCGGCACTGTTCAAAATCACTCAAAATCACCAAAAATCGACCTGTCTCCGATTTTTCCAAAAAGTGACGAAAATCAATCTACCACACCTGTCATTCATAAAAAATGTGGAAACGCGCCCGGGTCACTTCATCAAGGCCCCCAATTCTAGCTTTAAAGATGATCCAAAAATAAGCTCTGAGAACAGAATCTGAGGGGGGGGGGAGACAGAGTTTTTGCTCTATTTCTTCCTTAATGTTGACACCACCACTCTTCCAGCACTTTATTCTTACTACAAATGACCGAACACACCTACCTGACATTATAATGAAGAAAAAAAATTTTCATCCCTACCTGGCCAAAATTGAAGAACTCTCACAGTGCCGGCACTGTTCAAAATCACTCAAAATCACCAAAATTCGACCCGTCTCCGATTTTTCCAAAAAGTGACGAAAATCAATCTACCACACCTGTCATTCATAAAAAATGTGGAAACGCGCCCGGGTCACTTCATCAAGGCCCCCAATTCTAGCTTTAAAGATGATCCAAAAATAAGCTCTGAGAACAGAATCTGAGAGGGGGGGGGGGGAGACAGAGTTTTTGCTCTATTTCTTCCTTAATGTTGACACCACCACTCTTCCAGCACTTTATTCTTACTACAAATGACCGAAAACACCTACCTGACACTATAATGAAGAAAAAAAAATTTCATCCCTACCTGGCCAAAATTGAAGAAATCTCACAGTGCCGGCACTGTTCAAAATCACTCATAATCACCAAAAATCGACCTGTCTCCGATTTTTCCAAAAAGTGACGAAAATCAATCTACCACACCTGTCATTCATAAAAAATGTGGAAACGCGCCCGGGTCACTTCATCAAGGCCCCCAATTCTAGCTTTAAAGATGATCCAAAAATAAGCTCTGAGAACAGAATCTGAGGGGGGGGGGGGGGGGAGACAGAGTTTTTGCTCTATTTCTTCCTTAATGTTGACACCACCACTCTTCCAGCACTTTATTCTTACTACAAATGACCGAACACACCTACCTGACACTATAATGAAGAAAAAAAATTTTCATCCCTACCTGGCCAAAATTGAAGAACTCTCACAGTGCCGGCACTGTTCAAAATCACTCAAAATCACCAAAAATCGACCCGTCTCCGATTTTTCCAAAAAGTGACGAAAATCAATCTACCACACCTGTCATTCATAAAAAATGTGGAAACGCGCCCGGGTCACTTCATCAAGGCCCCCAATTCTAGCTTTAAAGATGATCCAAAAATAAGCTCTGAGAACAGAATCTGAGGGGGGGGGGGGAGACAGAGTTTTTGCTCTATTTCTTCCTTAATGTTGACACCACCACTCTTCCAGCACTTTATTCTTACTGCAAATGACCGAACACACCTACCTGACACTATAATGAAGAAAAAAAATTTTCATCCCTACCTGGCCAAAATTGAAGAACTCTCACAGTGCCGGCACTGTTCAAAATCACTCAAAATCACCAAAAATCGACCCGTCTCCGATTTTTCCAAAAAGTGACGAAAATCAATCTACCACACCTGTCATTCATAAAAAATGTGGAAACGCGCCCGGGTCACTTCATCAAGGCCCCCAATTCTAGCTTTAAAGATGATCCAAAAATAAGCTCTGAGAACAGAATCTGAGAGGGGGGGGGGGAGACAGAGTTTTTGCTCTATTTCTTCCTTAATGTTGACACCACCACTCTTCCAGCACTTTATTATTACTACAAATGACCGAACACACCTACCTGACACTATAATGAAGAAAAAAAATTTTCATCCCTACCTGGCCAAAATTGAAGAACTCTCACAGTGCCGGCACTGTTCAAAATCACTCAAAATCACCAAAAATCGACCCGTCTCCGATTTTTCCAAAAAGTGACGAAAATCAATCTACCACACCTGTCATTCATAAAAAATGTGGAAACGCGCCTGGGTCACTTCATCAAGGCCCCCAATTCTAGCTTTAAAGATGATCCAAAAATAAGCTCTGAGAACAGAATCTGAGGGGGGGGGGGAGACAGAGTTTTTGCTCTATTTCTTCCTTAATGTTGACACCACCATTCTTCCAGCACTTTATTCTTACTACAAATGACCGAACACACCTACCTGACACTATAATGAAGAAAAAAAATTTCATCCCTACCTGGCCAAAATTGAAGAACTCTCACAGTGCCGGCACTGTTCAAAATCACTCAAAATCACCAAAAATCGACCCGTCTCCGATTTTTCCAAAAAGTGACGAAAATCAATCTACCACACCTGTCATTCATAAAAAATGTGGAAACGCGCCCGGGTCACTTCATCAAGGCCCCCAATTCTAGCTTTAAAGATGATCCAAAAATAAGCTCTGAGAACAGAATCTGAGAGGGGGGGGGGGGGAGAGACAGAGTTTTTGCTCTATTTCTTCCTTAATGTTGACAACACCACTCTTCCAGCACTTTATTCTTACTACAAATGACCGAACACACCTACCTGACACTATAATGAGGAAAAAAAATTTTCATCCCTACCTGGCCAAAATTGAAGAACTCTCACAGTGCCGACACTGTTCAAAATCACTTAAAATCACCAAAAATCGACCCGTCTCCGATTTTTCCAAAAAGTGACGAAAATCAATCTACCACACCTGTCATTCATAAAAAATGTGGAAACGCGCCCGGGTCACTTCATCAAGGCCCCCAATTCTAGCTTTAAAGATGATCCAAAAATAAGCTCTGAGAACAGAATCTGAGAGTGGGGGGGAGACAGAGTTTTTGCTCTATTTCTTCCTTAATGTTGACACCACCACTCTTCCAGCACTTTATTCTTACTACAAATGACCGAACACACCTACCTGACACTATAATGAAGAAAAAAAATTTTCATCCCTACCTGGCCAAAATTGAAGAACTCTCACAGTGCCGGCACTGTTCAAAATCACTCAAAATCACCAAAAATTGACCCGTCTCTGATTTTTCCAAAAAGTGACGAAAATCAATCTACCACACCTGTCATTCATAAAAAATGTGGAAACGCGCCCGGGTCACTTCATCAAGGCCCCCAATTCTAGCTTTAAAGATGATCCAAAAATAAGCTCTGAGAACAGAATCTGAGAGGGGGGGGGGGGGGGGGGGAGACAGAGTTTTTGCTCTATTTCTTCCTTAATGTTAACACCACCACTCATCCAGCACTTTATTCTTACTACAAATGACCGAACACACCTACCTGACACTATAATGAAGAAAAAAAATTTTCATCCCTACCTGGCCAAAATTGAAGAAATCTCACAGTGCCGGCACTGTTCAAAATCACTCAAAATCACCAAAAATCGACCCGTGTCCGATTTTTCCAAAAAGTGACGAAAATCAATCTACCACACCTGTCATTCATAAAAAATGTGGAAACGCGCCAGGGTCACTTCATCAAGGCCCCCAATTCTAGCTTTAAAGATGATCCAAAAATAAGCTCTGAGAACAGAATCTGAGAGGGGGGGGAGGGAGACAGAGTTTTTACTCTATTTCTTCCTTAATGTTGACACCACCACTCTTCCAGCACTTTATTTTTACTACAAATGACCGAACACACCTACCTGACACTATAATGAAGAAAAAAAATTTTCATCCCTACCTGGCCAAAATTGAAGAACTCTCACAGTGCCGGCACTGTTCAAAATCACTCAAAATCACCAAAAATCGACCTGTCTCCGATTTTTCTAAAAAGTGACGAAAATCAATCTACCACACCTGTCATTCATAAAAAATGTGGAAACGCGCCCGGGTCACTTCATCAAGGCCCCCAATTCTAGCTTTAAAGATGATCCAAAAATAAGCTCTGAGAACAGAATCTGAGAGGGGGGGGGGGGAGACAGAGTTTTTGCTCTATTTCTTCCTTAATGTTGACACCACCACTCTTCCAGCACTTTATTCTTACTACAAATGACCGAACACACCTACCTGACACTATAATGAAGAAAAAAAATTTTCATCCCTACCTGGCCAAAATTGAAGAAACCTCACAGTGCCGGCACTGTTCAAAATCACTCAAAATCACCAAAAATCGACCCGTCTCCATTTTTCCAAAAAGTGACGAAAATCAATCTACCACACCTGTCATTCATAAAAAATGTGGAAACGCGCCCGGGTCACTTCATCAAGGCCCCCAATTCTAGCTTTAAAGATGATCCAAAAATAAGCTCTGAGAACAGAATCTGAGAGGGGGGGGGAGACAGAGTTTTTGCTCTATTTCTTCCTTAATGTTGACACCACCACTCTTCCAGCACTTTATTCTTACTACAAATGACCGAACACACCTACCTGACACTATAATGAAGAAAAAAAATTTTCATCCCTACCTGGCCAAAATTGAAGAAATCTCACAGTGCCGGCACTGTTCAAAATCACCAAAAATCGACCCGTCTCCGATTTTTCCAAAAAGTGACGAAAATCAATCTACCACACCTGTCATTCATAAAAAATGTGGAAACGCGCCCGGGTCACTTCATCAAGGCCCCCAATTCTAGCTTTAAAGATGATCCAAAAATAAGCTCTGAGAACAGAATCTGAGGGGGGGGGGGGGGGGGGAGACAGAGTTTTTGCTCTATTTCTTCCTTAATGTTGACACCACCACTCTTCCAGCACTTTATTCTTACTACAAATGACCGAACACACCTACCTGACACTATAATGAAGAAAAAAAATTTTCATCCCTACCTGGCCAAAATTGAAGAACTCTCACAGTGCCGGCACTGTTCAAAATCACTCAAAATCACCAAAAATCGACCCGTCTCCGATTTTTCCAAAAAGTGACGAAAATCAATCTACCACACCTGTCATTCATAAAAAATGTGGAAACGCGCCCGGGTCACTTCATCAAGGCCCCCAATTCTAGCTTTAAAGATGATCCAAAAATAAGCTCTGAGAACAGAATCTGAGGGGGGGGGGAGACAGAGTTTTTGCTCTATTTCTTCCTTAATGTTGACACCACCACTCTTCCAGCACTTTATTCTTACTGCAAATGACCGAACACACCTACCTGACACTATAATGAAGAAAAAAAATTTTCATCCCTACCTGGCCAAAATTGAAGAACTCTCACAGTGCCGGCACTGTTCAAAATCACTCAAAATCACCAAAAATCGACCCGTCTCCGATTTTTCCAAAAAGTGACGAAAATCAATCTACCACACCTGTCATTCATAAAAAATGTGGAAACGCGCCCGGGTCACTTCATCAAGGCCCCCAATTCTAGCTTTAAAGATGATCCAAAAATAAGCTCTGAGAACAGAATCTGAGAGGGGGGGGGGGGGAGACAGAGTTTTTGCTCTATTTCTTCCTTAATGTTGACACCACCACTCTTCCAGCACTTTATTCTTACTGCAAATGACCGAACACACCTACCTGACACTATAATGAAGAAAAAAAATTTTCATCCCTACCTGGCCAAAATTGAAGAACTCTCACAGTGCCGGCACTGTTCAAAATCACTCAAAATCACCAAAAATCGACCCGTCTCCGATTTTTCCAAAAAGTGATGAAAATCAATCTACCACACCTGTCATTCATAAAAAATGTGGAAACGCGCCCGGGTCACTTCATCAAGGCCCCCAATTCTAGCTTTAAAGATGATCCAAAAATAAGCTCTGAGAACAGAATCTGAGAGGGGGGGGGGAGACAGAGTTTTTGCTCTATTTCTTCCTTAATGTTGACACCACCACTCTTCCAGCACTTTATTCTTACTACAAATGACCGAACACACCTACCTGACACTATAATGAAGAAAAAAAATTTTCATCCCTACCTGGCCAAAATTGAAGAACTCTCACAGTGCCGGCACTGTTCAAAATCACTCAAAATCACCAAAAATCGACCCGTCTCCGATTTTTCCAAAAAGTGACGAAAATCAATCTACCACACCTGTCATTCATAAAAAATGTGGAAACGCGCCCGGGTCACTTCATCAAGGCCCCCAATTCTAGCTTTAAAGATGATCCAAAAATAAGCTCTGAGAACAGAATCTGAGAGGGGGGGGGGGAGACAGAGTTTTTGCTCTATTTCTTCCTTAATGTTGACACCACCACTCTTCCAGCACTTTATTCTTACTACAAATGACCGAACACACCTACCTGACACTATAATGAAGAAAAAAAATTTTCATCCCTACCTGGCCAAAATTGAAGAACTCTCACAGTGCCGGCACTGTTCAAAATCACTCAAAATCACCAAAAATTGACCCGTCTCTGATTTTTCCAAAAAGTGACGAAAATCAATCTACCACACCTGTCATTCATAAAAAATGTGGAAACGCGCCCGGGTCACTTCATCAAGGCCCCCAATTCTAGCTTTAAAGATGATCCAAAAATAAGCTCTGAGAACAGAATCTGAGAGGGGGGGGGGGGGAGACAGAGTTTTTGCTCTATTTCTTCCTTAATGTTAACACCACCACTCATCCAGCACTTTATTCTTACTACAAATGACCGAACACACCTACCTGACACTATAATGAAGAAAAAAAATTTTCATCCCTACCTGGTCAAAATTGAAGAAATCTCACAGTGCCGGCACTGTTCAAAATCACTCAAAATCACCAAAAATCGACCCGTGTCCGATTTTTCCAAAAAGTGACGAAAATCAATCTACCACACCTGTCATTCATAAAAAATGTGGAAACGCGCCCGGGTCACTTCATCAAGGCCCCCAATTCTAGCTTTAAAGATGATCCAAAAATAAGCTCTGAGAACAGAATCTGAGAGGGGGGGGAGGGAGACAGAGTTTTTACTCTATTTCTTCCTTAATGTTGACACCACCACTCTTCCAGCACTTTATTTTTACTACAAATGACCGAACACACCTACCTGACACTATAATGAAGAAAAAAAATTTTCATCCCTACCTGGCCAAAATTGAAGAACTCTCACAGTGCCGGCACTGTTCAAAATCACTCAAAATCACCAAAAATCGACCCGTCTCCGATTTTTCTAAAAAGTGACGAAAATCAATCTACCACACCTGTCATTCATAAAAAATGTGGAAACGCGCCCGGGTCACTTCATCAAGGCCCCCAATTCTAGCTTTAAAGATGATCCAAAAATAAGCTCTGAGAACAGAATCTGAGAGGGGGGGGGGGGAGACAGAGTTTTTGCTCTATTTCTTCCTTAATGTTGACACCACCACTCTTCCAGCACTTTATTCTTACTACAAATGACCGAACACACCTACCTGACACTATAATGAAGAAAAAAAATTTTCATCCCTACCTGGCCAAAATTGAAGAAACCTCACAGTGCCGGCACTGTTCAAAATCACTCAAAATCACCAAAAATCGACCCGTCTCCATTTTTCCAAAAAGTGACGAAAATCAATCTACCACACCTGTCATTCATAAAAAATGTGGAAACGCGCCCGGGTCACTTCATCAAGGCCCCCAATTCTAGCTTTAAAGATGATCCAAAAATAAGCTCTAAGAACAGAATCTGAGAGGGGGGGGGAGACAGAGTTTTTGCTCTATTTCTTCCTTAATGTTGACACCACCACTCTTCCAGCACTTTATTCTTACTACAAATGACCGAACACACCTACCTGACACTATAATGAAGAAAAAAAATTTTCATCCCTACCTGGCCAAAATTGAAGAAATCTCACAGTGCCGGCACTGTTCAAAATCACCAAAAATCGACCCGTCTCCGATTTTTCCAAAAAGTGACGAAAATCAATCTACCACACCTGTCATTCATAAAAAATGTGGAAACGCGCCCGGGTCACTTCATCAAAGCCCCCAATTCTAGCTTTAAAGATGATCCAAAAATAAGCTCTGAGAACAGAATCTGAGAGGGGGGGGAGGGAGACAGAGTTTTTACTCTATTTCTTCCTTAATGTTGACACCACCACTCTTCCAGCACTTTATTTTTACTACAAATGACCGAACACACCTACCTGACACTATAATGAAGAAAAAAAATTTTCATCCCTACCTGGCCAAAATTGAAGAACTCTCACAGTGCCGGCACTGTTCAAAATCACTCAAAATCACCAAAAATCGACCCGTCTCCGATTTTTCTAAAAAGTGACGAAAATCAATCTACCACACCTGTCATTCATAAAAAATGTGGAAACGCGCCCGGGTCACTTCATCAAGGCCCCCAATTCTAGCTTTAAAGATGATCCAAAAATAAGCTCTGAGAACAGAATCTGAGAGGGGGGGGGGGGGGGGGAGACAGAGTTTTTGCTCTATTTCTTCCTTAATGTTGACACCACCACTCTTCCAGCACTTTATTCTTACTACAAATGACCGAACACACCTACCTGACACTATAATGAAGAAAAAAATTTTTCATCCCTACCTGGCCAAAATTGAAGAAACCTCACAGTGCCGGCACTGTTCAAAATCACTCAAAATCACCAAAAATCGACCCGTCTCCGATTTTTCTAAAAAGTGACGAAAATCAATCTACCACACCTGTCATTCATAAAAAATGTGGAAACGCGCCCGGGTCACTTCATCAAGGCCCCCAATTCTAGCTTTAAAGATGATCCAAAAATAAGCTCTGAGAACAGAATCTGAGAGGGGGGGGGGGGGGGGGAGACAGAGTTTTTGCTCTATTTCTTCCTTAATGTTGACACCACCACTCTTCCAGCACTTTATTCTTACTACAAATGACCGAACACACCTACCTGACACTATAATGAAGAAAAAAATTTTTCATCCCTACCTGGCCAAAATTGAAGAAACCTCACAGTGCCGGCACTGTTCAAAATCACTCAAAATCACCAAAAATCGACACGTCTCCATTTTTCCAAAAAGTGACGAAAATCAATCTACCACACCTGTCATTCATAAAAAATGTGGAAACGCGCCCGGGTCACTTCATCAAGGCCCCCAATTCTAGCTTTAAAGATGATCCAAAAATAAGCTCTGAGAACAGAATCTGAGAGGGGGGGGGGAGACAGAGTTTTTGCTCTATTTCTTCCTTAATGTTGACACCACCACTCTTCCAGCACTTTATTCTTACTACAAATGACCGAACACACCTACCTGACACTATAATGAAGAAAAAAAATTTTCATCCCTACCTGGCCAAAATTGAAGAAATCTCACAGTGCCGGCACTGTTCAAAATCACCAAAAATCGACCCGTCTCCGATTTTTCCAAAAAGTGACGAAAATCAATCTACCACACCTGTCATTCATAAAAAATGTGGAAACGCGCCCGGGTCACTTCATCAAAGCCCCCAATTCTAGCTTTAAAGATGATCCAAAAATAAGCTCTGAGAACAGAATCTGAGAGGGGGGGGGGGGGAGACAGAGTTTTTGCTCTATTTCTTCCTTAACGTTGACACCACCACTCTTCCAGCACTTTATTCTTACTACAAATGACCGAACACACCTACCTGACACTATAATGAAGAAAAAAAATTTTCATCCCTACCTGGCCAAAATTGAAGAACTCTCACAGTGCTGGCACTGTTCAAAATCACTCAAAATCACCAAAAATCGACCCGTCTCCGATTTTTCCAAAAAGTGACGAAAATCAATCTACCACACCTGTCATTCATAAAAAATGTGGAAACGCGCCAGGGTCACTTCATCAAGGCCCCCAATTCTAGCTTTAAAGATGATCCAAAAATAAGCTCTGAGAACAGAATCTGAGAGGGGGGGGGAGACAGAGTTTTTGCTCTATTTCTTCCTTAATGTTGACACCACCACTCTTCAAGTACATTATTCTTACTACAAATGACCGAACACACCTACCTGACACTATAATGAAGAAAAAAAATTTTCATCCCTACCTGGCCAAAATTGAAGAAATCTCACAGTGCCGGCACTGTTCAAAATCACTCAAAATCACCAAAATTCGACCCGTCTCCGATTTTTCCAAAAAGTGACGAAAATCAATCTACCACACCTGTCATTCATAAAAAATGTGGAAACGCGCCCGGGTCACTTCATCAAGGCCCCCAATTCTAGCTTTAAAGATGATCCAAAAATAAGCTCTGAGAACAGAATCTGAGAGGGGGGGGGGGGAGACAGAGTTTTATCTCTATTTCTTCCTTAATGTTGACACCACCACTCTTCCAGCACTTTATTCTTACTACAAATGACCGAACACACCTACCTGACACTATAATGAAGAAAAAAAATTTTCATCCCTACCTGGCCAAAATTGAAGAAATCTCACAGTGCCGGCACTGTTCAAAATCACTCAAAATCACCAAAAATCGACCCGTCTCCGATTTTTCCAAAAAGTGACGAAAATCAATCTACCACACCTGTCATTCATAAAAAATGTGGAAACGCGCCAGGGTCACTTCATCAAGGCCCCCAATTCTAGCTTTAAAGATGATCCAAAAATAAGCTCTGAGAACAGAATCTGAGAGGGGGGGGGGAGACAGAGTTTTTGCTCTATTTCTTCCTTAATGTTGACACCACCACTCTTCAAGTACATTATTCTTACTACAAATGACCGAACACACCTACCTGACACTATAATGAAGAAAAAAAATTTTCATCCCTACCTGGCCAAAATTGAAGAAATCTCACAGTGCCGGCACTGTTCAAAATCACTCAAAATCACCAAAATTCGACCCGTCTCCGATTTTTCCAAAAAGTGACGAAAATCAATCTACCACACCTTTCATTCATAAAAAATGTGGAAACGCGCCCGGGTCACATCATCAAGGCCCCTAATTCTAGCTTTAAAGATGATCCAAAAAGCTCTGAGAACAGAATCTGAGAGGGGGGGGGAGACAGAGTTTTTGCTCTATTTCTTCCTTAATGTTGACACCACCACTCTTCCAGCACTTTATTCTTACTACAAATGACCGAACACACCTACCTGACACTATAATGAAGAAAAAAAATTTTCATCCCTACCTGGCCAAAATTGAAGAACTCTCACAGTGCTGGCACTGTTCAAAATCACTCAAAATCACCAAAAATCGACCCGTCTCCGATTTTTCCAAAAAGTGACGAAAATCAATCTACCACACCTGTCATTCATAAAAAATGTGGAAACGCGCCAGGGTCACTTCATCAAGGCCCCCAATTCTAGCTTTAAAGATGATCCAAAAATAAGCTCTGAGAACAGAATCTGAGAGGGGGGGGAGACAGAGTTTTTGCTCTATTTCTTCCTTAATGTTGACACCACCACTCTTCAAGTACATTATTCTTACTACAAATGACCGAACACACCTACCTGACACTATAATGAAGAAAAAAAATTTTCATCCCTACCTGGCCAAAATTGAAGAAATCTCACAGTGCCGGCACTGTTCAAAATCACTCAAAATCACCAAAATTCGACCCGTCTCCGATTTTTCCAAAAAGTGACGAAAATCAATCTACCACACCTGTCATTCATAAAAAATGTGGAAACGCGCCCGGGTCACTTCATCAAGGCCCCCAATTCTAGCTTTAAAGATGATCCAAAAATAAGCTCTGAGAACAGAATCTGAGAGGGGGGGGGGGAGACAGAGTTTTATCTCTATTTCTTCCTTAATGTTGACACCACCACTCTTCCAGCACTTTATTCTTACTACAAATGACCGAACACACCTACCTGACACTATAATGAAGAAAAAAATTTTCATCCCTACCTGGCCAAAATTGAAGAAATCTCACAGTGCCGGCACTGTTCAAAATCACTCAAAATCACCAAAAATCGACCTGTCTCCGATTTTTCCAAAAAGTGACGAAAATCAATCTACCACACCTGTCATTCATAAAAAATGTGGAAACGCGCCAGGGTCACTTCATCAAGGCCCCCAATTCTAGCTTTAAAGATGATCCAAAAATAAGCTCTGAGAACAGAATCTGAGAGGGGGGGGGGAGACAGAGTTTTTGCTCTATTTCTTCCTTAATGTTGACACCACCACTCTTCAAGTACATTATTCTTACTACAAATGACCGAACACACCTACCTGACACTATAATGAAGAAAAAAAATTTTCATCCCTACCTGGCCAAAATTGAAGAAATCTCACAGTGCCGGCACTGTTCAAAATCACTCAAAATCACCAAAATTCGACCCGTCTCCGATTTTTCCAAAAAGTGACGAAAATCAATCTACCACACCTTTCATTCATAAAAAATGTGGAAACGCGCCCGGGTCACATCATCAAGGCCCCTAATTCTAGCTTTAAAGATGATCCAAAAAGCTCTGAGAACAGAATCTGAGAGGGGGGGGGAGACAGAGTTTTTGCTCTATTTCTTCCTTAACGTTGACACCACCACTCTTCCAGCACTTTATTCTTACTACAAATGACCGAACACACCTACCTGACACTATAATGAAGAAAAAAAATTTTCATCCCTACCTGGCCAAAATTGAAGAACTCTCACAGTGCTGGCACTGTTCAAAATCACTCAAAATCACCAAAAATCGACCCGTCTCCGATTTTTCCAAAAAGTGACGAAAATCAATCTACCACACCTGTCATTCATAAAAAATGTGGAAACGCGCCCGGGTCACTTCATCAAGGCCCCCAATTCTAGCTTTAAAGATGATCCAAAAATAAGCTCTGAGAACAGAATCTGAGAGGGGGGGGGGGAGACAGAGTTTTTGCTCTATTTTTTCCTTAATGTGGACACCACCACTCTTCCAGCACTTTATTCTTACTACAAATGACCGAACATACCTACCTGACACTATAATGAAGAAAAAAAATTTTCATCCCTACCTGGCCAAAATTGAAGAAATCTCACAGTGCCGGCACTGTTCAAAATCACCAAAAATCGACCCGTGTCCGATTTTTCCAAAAAGTGACGAAAATCAATCTACCACACCTGTCATTCATAAAAAATGTGGAAACGCGCCCGGGTCACTTCATCAAGGCCCCCAATTCTAGCTTTAAAGATGATCCAAAAATAAGCTCTGAGAACAGAATCTGAGAGGGGGGGGGGGGAGACAGAGTTTTATCTCTATTTCTTCCTTAATGTTGACACCACCACTCTTCCAGCACTTTATTCTTACTACAAATTACCGAACACACCTACCTGACACTATAATGAAGAAAAAAAATTTTCATCCCTACCTGGCCAAAATTGAAGAAATCTCACAGTGCCGGCACTGTTCAAAATCACTCAAAATCACCAAAAATTGACCCGTCTCCGATTTTTCCAAAAAGTGACGAAAATCAATCTACCACACCTGTCATTCATAAAAAATGTGGAAACGCGCCAGGGTCACTTCATCAAGGCCCCCAATTCTAGCTTTAAAGATGATCCAAAAATAAGCTCTGAGAACAGAATCTGAGAGGGGGGGGGAGACAGAGTTTTTGCTCTATTTCTTCCTTAATGTTGACACCACCACTCTTCAAGCACATTATTCTTACTACAAATGACCGAACACACCTACCTGACACTATAATGAAGAAAAAAAATTTTCATCCCTACCTGGCCAAAATTGAAGAAATCTCACAGTGCCGGCACTGTTCAAAATCACTCAAAATCACCAAAAATCGACCCGTCTCCGATTTTTCCAAAAAATTGACGAAAATCAATCTACCACACCTGTCATTCATAAAAAATGTGGAAACGCGCCCGGGTCACTTCATCAAAGCCCCCAATTCTAGCTTTAAAGATGATCCAAAAATAAGCTCTGAGAACAGAATCTGAGAGGGGGGGGGGGGAAGATAGAGTTTTTGCTCTATTTCTTCCTTAATGTTGACACCACCACTCTTCCAGCACTTTATTCTAACTACAAATGACCGAACACACCTACCTGACACTATAATGAAGAAAAAAAATTTTCATCCCTACCTGGCCAAAATTGAAGAAATCTCACAGTGCCGGCACTGTTCAAAATCACTCAAAATCACCAAAATTCGACCCGTCTCCGATTTTTCCAAAAAGTGACGAAAATCAATCTACCACACCTGTCATTCATAAAAAATGTGGAAACGCGCCCGGGTCACATCATCAAGGCCCCTAATTCTAGCTTTAAAGATGATCCAAAAAGCTCTGAGAACAGAATCTGAGAGGGGGGGGGGAGACAGAGTTTTTGCTCTATTTCTTCCTTAATGTTGACACCACCACTCTTCCAGCACTTTATTCTTACTACAAATGACCGAACACACCTACCTGACACTATAATGAAGAAAAAAATTTTCATCCCTACCTGGCCAAATTTGAAGAAGTCTCACAGTGCCGGCACTGTTCAAAATCACTCAAAATCACCTAAAATTGACCCGTCTCCGATTTTTCCAAAAAGTGACGAAAATAAATCTACCACACCTGTCATTCATAAAAAATGTGGAAACGCGCCCGGGTCACTTCATCAAGGCCCCCAATTCTAGCTTTAAAGATGATCCAAAAATAAGCTCTGAGAACAGAATCTGAGAGGGGGGGGAGACAGAGTTTTTGCTCTATTTCTTCCTTAATGTTGACACCACCTCTCTTCCAGCACTTTATTCTTACTACAAATGACCGAACACACCTACCTGACACTATAATGAAGAAAAAAAATTTTCATCCCTACCTGGCCAAAATTGAAGAAATCTCACAGTGCCGGCACTGTTCAAAATCACTCAAAATCACCAAAAATCGACCCGTCTCCGATTTTTCCAAAAAGTGACGAAAATCAATCTACCACACCTGTCATTCATAAAAAATGTGGAAACGCGCCTGGGTCACTTCATCAAGGCCCCCAATTCTAGCTTTAAACATGATCCAAAAATAAGCTCTGAAAACAGAATCTGAGAGGGGGGGGGGGGGAGACAGAGTTTTTACTCTATTTCTTCCTTAATGTTGACACCACCACTCTTCCAGCACTTTATTCTTACTACAAATGACCGAACACACCTACCTGACACTATAATGAAGAAAAAAAATTTTCATCCCTACCTGGCCAAAATTGAAGAAATCTCACAGTGCCGGCACTGTTCAAAATCACTCAAAATCACCAAAAATCGACCCGTCTCCGATTTTTCCAAAAAGTGACGAAAATCAATCTACCACACCCGTCATTCATAAAAAATGTGGAAACGCGCCCGGGTCACTTCATCAAGGCCCCCAATTCTAGCTTTAAAGATGATCCAAAAATAAGCTCTGAGAACAGAATCTGAGAGGGGGGGGGAGACAGAGTTTTTGCTCTATTTCTTCCTTAATGTTGACACCACCACTCTTCCAGCACTTTATTCTTACTACAAATGACCGAACACACCTACCTGACACTATAATGAAGAAAAAAAATTTTCATCCCTACCTGGCCAAAATTGAAGAAATCTCACAGTGCCGGCACTGTTCAAAATCACTCAAAATCACCAAAAATCGACCCGTCTCCGATTTTTCCAAAAAGTGACGAAAATCAATCTACCACACCTGTCATTCATAAAAAATGAGGAAACGCGCCCGGGTCACTTCATCAAGGCCCCCAATTCTAGCTTTAAAGATGATCCAAAAATAAGCTCTGAGAACAGAATCTGAGAGGGGGGGGGGGAGACAGAGTTTTTGCTCTATTTCTTCCTTAATGTTGACACCAGCACTCTTCCAGCACTTTATTCTTACTTCAAATGACCGAACACACCTACCTGACACTATAATGAAGAAAAAAAATTTTCATCCCTACCTGGCCAAAATTGAAGAAATCTCACAGTGCCGGCACTGTTCAAAATCACTCAAAATCACCAAAAATCGACCCGTCTCCGATTTTTCCAAAAAGTGACGAAAATCAATCTACCACACCTGTCATTCATAAAAAATGTGGAAACGCGCCCGGGTCACTTCATCAAGGCCCCCAATTCTAGCTTTAAAGATGATCCAAAAATAAGCTCTGAGAACAGAATCTGAGAGGGGGGGGGGAGACAGAGTTTTTGCTCTATTTCTTCCTTAATGTTGACACCAGCACTCTTCCAGTACTTTATTCTTACTACAAATGACCGAACACACCTACCTGACACTATAATGAAGAAAAAAAATTTTCATCCCTACCTGGCCAAAATTGAAGAAATCTCACAGTGCCGGCACTGTTCAAAATCACTCAAAATCACCAAAAATCGACCCGTCTCCGATTTTTCCAAAAAGTGACGAAAATCAATCTACCACACCTGTCATTCATAAAAAATGTGGAAACGCGCCCGGGTCACTTCATCAAGGCCCCCAATTCTAGCTTTAAAGATGATCCAAAAATAAGCTCTGAGAACAGAATCTGAGAGGGGGGGGGGGGGAGACAGAGTTTTTGCTCTATTTCTTCCTTAATGTTGACACCACCACTCTTCCAGCACTTTATTCTTACTACAAATGACCGAACACACCTACCTGACACTATAATGAAGAAAAAAAATTTTCATCCCTACCTGGCCAAAATTGAAGAAATCTCACAGTGCCGGCACTGTTCAAAATCACTCAAAATCACCAAAAATCGACCCGTCTCCGATTTTTCCAAAAAGTGACGAAAATCAATCTACCACACCTATCATTCATAAAAAATGTGGAAACGCGCCCGGGTCACTTCATCAAGGCCCCCAATTCTAGCTTTAAAGATGATCCAAAAATAAGCTCTGAGAACAGAATCTGAGAGGGGGGGGGAGACAGAGTTTTTGCTCTATTTCTTCCTTAATGTTGACACCACCACTCTTCCAGCACTTTATTCTTACTACAAATGACCGAACACACCAATCTGACACTATAATGAAGAAAAAAAATTTTCATCCCTACCTGGCCAAAATTGAAGAAATCTCACAGTGCCGGCACTGTTCAAAATCACTCAAAATCACCAAAAATCGACCCGTCTCCGATTTTTCCAAAAAGTGACGAAAATCAATCTACCACACCTGTCATTCATAAAAAATGTGGAAACGCGCCCGGGTCACTTCATCAAGGCCCCCAATTCTAGCTTCAAAGATGATCCAAAAATAAGCTCTGAGAACAGAATCTGAGGGGGGGGGGGGGGGGAGACAGAGTTTTTGCTCTATTTCTTCCTTAATGTTGACACCACCACTCTTCCAGCACTTTATTCTTACTACAAATGACCGAACACACCTACCTGACATTATAATGAAGAAAAAAAATTTTCATCCCTACCTGGCCAAAATTGAAGAAATCTCACAGTGCCGGCACTGTTCAAAATCACTCAAAATCACCAAAAATCGACCCGTCTCCGATTTTTCCAAAAAGTGACGAAAATCAATCTACCACACCTGTCATTCATAAAAAATGTGGAAACGCGCCCGGGTCACTTCATCAAGGCCCCCAATTCTAGCTTTAAAGATGATCCAAAAATAAGCTCTGAGAACAGAATCTGAGAGGGGGGGGGGAGACAGAGTTTTTGCTCTATTTCTTCCTTAATGTTGACACCACCACTCTTCCAGCACTTTATTCTTACTACAAATGACCGAACACACCTACCTGACACTATAATGAAGAAAAAAAATTTTCATCCCTACCTGGCCAAAATTGAAGAAATCTCACAGTGCCGGCACTGTTCAAAATCACTCAAAATCACCAAAAATCGACCCGTCTCCGATTTTTCCAAAAAGTGACGAAAATCAATCTACCACACCTGTCATTCATAAAAAATGTGGAAACGCGCCCGGGTCACTTCATCAAGGCCCCCAATTCTAGCTTTAAAGATGTTCCAAAAATAAGCTCCGAGAACAGAATCTGAGAGGGGGGGGGGGAGACAGAGTTTTTGCTCTATTTCTTCCTTAATGTTGACACCACCACTCTTCCAGCACTTTATTCTTTCTACAAATGACCGAACACACCTACCTGACACTATAATGAAGAAAAAAAATTTTCATCCCTACCTGGCCAAAATTGAAGAAATCTCACAGTGCCGGCACTGTTCAAAATCACTCAAAATCACCAAAAATCGACCCGTCTCCGATTTTTCCAAAAAGTGACGAAAATCAATCTACCACACCTGTCATTCATAAAAAATGTGGAAACGCGCCCGGGTCACTTCATCAAGGCCCCCAATTCTAGCTTTAAAGATGATCCAAAAATAAGCTCTGAGAACAGAATCTGAGAGGGGGGGGGGGAGACAGAGTTTTTGCTCTATTTCTTCCTTAATGTTGACACCACCACTCTCCCAGCACTTTATTCTTACTACAAATGACCGAACACACCTACCTGACACTATAATGAAGAAAAAAAATTTTCATCCCTACCTGGCCAAAATTGAAGAAATCTCACAGTGCCGGCACTGTTCAAAATCACTCAAAATCACCAAAAATCGACCCGTCTCCGATTTTTCCAAAAAGTGACGAAAATCAATCTACCACACCTGTCATTCATAAAAAATGTGGAAACGCGCCCGGGTCACTTCATCAAGGCCCCCAATTCTAGCTTTAAAGATGATCCAAAAATAAGCTCTGAGAACAGAATCTGAGAGGGGGGGGGGAGACAGAGTTTTTGCTCTATTTCTTCCTTAATGTTGACACCACCACTCTTCCAGCACTTTATTCTTACTACAAATGACCGAACACACCTACCTGACACTATAATGAAGAAAAAAAATTTTCATCCCTACCTGGCCAAAATTGAAGAAATCTCACAGTGCCGGCACTGTTCAAAATCACTCAAAATCACCAAAAATCGACCCGTCTCCGATTTTTCCAAAAAGTGACGAAAATCAATCTACCACACCTGTCATTCATAAAAAATGTGGAAACGCGCCCGGGTCACTTCATCAAGGCCCCCAATTCTAGCTTTAAAGATGATACAAAAATAAGCTCTGAGAACAGAATCTGAGAGGGGGGGGGGAGACAGAGTTTTTGCTCTATTTCTTCCTTAATGTTGACACCACCACTCTTCCAGCACTTTATTCTTACTACAAATGACCGAACACACCTACCTGACACTATAATGAAGAAAAAAAATTTTCATCCCTACCGGGCCAAAATTGAAAAAATCTCACAGTGCCAGCACTGTTCAAAATCACTCAAAATCACCAAAAATCGACCCGTCTCCGATTTTTCCAAAAAGTGACGAAAATCAATCTACCACACCTGTCATTCATAAAAAATGTGGAAACACGCCCGGGTCACTTCATCAAGGCCCCCAATTCTAGCTTTAAAGATGATCCAAAAATAAGCTCTGAGAACAGAATCTGAGAGGGGGTGGGGGGGAGACAGAGTTTTTGCTCTATTTCTTCCTTAATGTTGACACCACCACTCTTCCAGCACTTTATTCTTACTACAAATGACCGAACACACCTACCTGACACTATAATGAAGAAAAAAAATTTTCATCCCTACCTGGCCAAAATTGAAGAAATCTCACAGTGCCGGCACTGTTCAAAATCACTCAAAATCACCAAAAATCGACCCGTCTCCGATTTTTCCAAAAAGTGACGAAAATCAATCTACCACACCTGTCATTCATAAAAAATGTGGAAACGCGCCCGGGTCACTTCATCAAGGCCCCCAATTCTAGCTTTAAAGATGATCCAAAAATAAGCTCTGAGAACAGAATCTGAGAGGGGGGGGGGGGGGAGACAGAGTTTTTGCTCTATTTCTTCCTTAATGTTGACACCACCACTCTTCCAGCACTTTATTCTTACTACAAATGACCGAACACACCTACCTGACACTATAATGAAGAAAAAAAATTTTCATCCCTACCTGGCCAAAATTGAAGAAATCTCACAGTGCCGGCACTGTTCAAAATCACTCAAAATCACCAAAAATCGACCCGTCTCCGATTTTTCCAAAAAGTGACGAAAATCAATCTACCACACCTGTCATTCATAAAAAATGTGGAAACGCGCCCGGGTCACTTCATCAAGGCCTCCAATTCTAGCTTTAAAGATGATCCAAAAATAAGCTCTGAGAACAGAATCTGAGAGGGGGGGGGGGGAGACAGAGTTTTTGCTCTATTTCTTCCTTAATGTTGACACCACCACTCTTCCAGCACTTTATTCTTACTACAAATGACCGAACACACCTATCTGACACTATAATGAAGAAAAAAAATTTTCATCCCTACCTGGCCAAAATTGAAGAAATCTCACAGTGCCGGCACTGTTCAAAATCACTCAAAATCACCAAAAATCGACCCGTCTCCGATTTTTCCAAAAAGTGACGAAAATCAATCTACCACACCTGTCATTCATAAAAAATGTGGAAACGCGCCCGGGTCACTTCATCAAGGCCCCCAATTCTAGCTTCAAAGATGATCCAAAAATAAGCTCTGAGAACAGAATGAGAGGGGGGGGGGGGAGACAGAGTTTTTGCTCTATTTCTTCCTTAATGTTGACACCACCACTCTTCCAGCACTTTATTCTTACTACAAATGACCGAACACACCTACCTGACATTATAATGAAGAAAAAAAATTTTCATCCCTACCTGGCCAAAATTGAAGAAATCTCACAGTGCCGGCACTGTTCAAAATCACTCAAAATCACCAAAAATCGACCCGTCTCCGATTTTTCCAAAAAATGACGAAAATCAATCTACCACACCTGTCATTCATAAAAAATGTGGAAACGCGCCCGGGTCACTTCATCAAGGCCCCCAATTCTAGCTTTAAAGATGATATAAAAATAAGCTCTGAGAACAGAATCTGAGAGGGGGGGGGGAGACAGAGTTTTTGCTCTATTTCTTCCTTAATGTTGACACCACCACTCTTCCAGCACTTTATTCTTACTACAAATGACCGAACAAACCTACCTGACACTATAATGAAGAAAAAAAATTTTTATCCCTACCTGGCCAAAATTGAAGAAATCTCACAGTGCCGGCACTGTTCAAAATCACTCAAAATCACCAAAAATCGACCTGTCTCCGATTTTTCCAAAAAGTGACGAAAATCAATCTACCACACCTGTCATTCATAAAAAATGTGGAAACGCGCCCGGGTCACTTCATCAAGGCCCCCAATTCTAGCTTTAAAGATGATCCAAAAATAAGCTCTGAGAACAGAATCTGAGAGGGGGGGGGGGGGAGACAGAGTTTTTGCTCTATTTCTTCCTTAATGTTGACACCACCACTCTTCCAGCACTTTATTCTTACTACAAATGACCGAACACACCTACCTGACACTATAATGAAGAAAAAAAAATTTTCATCCCTACCTGGCCAAAATTGAAGAAATCTCACAGTGCCGGCACTGTTCAAAATCACTCAAAATCACCAAAAATCGACCCGTCTCCGATTTTTCCAAAAAGTGACGAAAATCAATCTACCACACCTGTCATTCATAAAAAATGTGGAAACGCGCCCGGGTCACTTCATCAAGGCCCCCAATTCTAGCTTTAAAGATGATCCAAAAATAAGCTCTGAGAACAGAATCTGAGAGGGGGGGGGGAGACAGAGTTTTTGCTCTATTTCTTCCTTAATGTTGACACCACCACTCTTCCAGCACTTTATTCGTACTACAAATGACCGAACACACCTACCTGACACTATAATGAAGAAAAAAAAATTTTCATCCCTACCTGGCCAAAATTGAAGAAATCTCACAGTGCCGGCACTGTTCAAAATCACTCAAAATCACCAAAATTCGACCCGTCTCCGATTTTTCCAAAAAGTGACGAAAATCAATCTACCACACCTGTCATTCATAAAAAATGTGGAAACGCGCCCGGGTCACATCATCAAGGCCCCTAATTCTAGCTTTAAAGATGATCCAAAAAGCTCTGAGAACAGAATCTGAGAGGGGGGGGGAGACAGAGTTTTTGCTCTATTTCTTCCTTAATGTTGACACCACCACTCTTCCAGCACTTTATTCTTACTACAAATGACCGAACACACCTACCTGACACTATAATGAAGAAAAAAAATTTTCATCCCTACCTGGACAAATTTGAAGAAATCTCACAGTGCCGGCACTGTTCAAAATCACTCAAAATCACCAAAAATCGACCCGTCTCCGATTTTTCCAAAAAGTGACGAAAATCAATCTACCACACCTGTCATTCATAAAAAATGTGGAAACGCGCCCGGGTCACTTCATCAAGGCCCCCAATTCTAGCTTTAAAGATGATCCAAAAATAAGCTCTGAGAACAGAATCTGAGAGGGGGGGGGGGGGGAGACAGAGTTTTTGCTCTATTTCTTCCTTAATGTTGACACCACCACTCTTCCAGCACTTTATTCTTACTACAAATGACCGAACACACCTACCTGACACTATAATGAAGAAAAAAAATTTTCATCCCTACCTGGCCAAAATTGAAGAAATCTCACAGTGCCGGCACTGTTCAAAATCACTCAAAATCACCAAAAATCGACCCGTCTCCGATTTTTCCAAAAAGTGACGAAAATCAATCTACCACACCTGTCATTCATAAAAAATGTGGAAACGCGCCCGGGTCACTTCATCAAGGCCTCCAATTCTAGCTTTAAAGATGATCCAAAAATAAGCTCTGAGAACAGAATCTGAGAGGGGGGGGGGGGAGACAGAGTTTTTGCTCTATTTCTTCCTTAATGTTGACACCACCACTCTTCCAGCACTTTATTCTTACTACAAATGACCGAACACACCTATCTGACACTATAATGAAGAAAAAAAATTTTCATCCCTACCTGGCCAAAATTGAAGAAATCTCACAGTGCCGGCACTGTTCAAAATCACTCAAAATCACCAAAAATCGACCCGTCTCCGATTTTTCCAAAAAGTGACGAAAATCAATCTACCACACCTGTCATTCATAAAAAATGTGGAAACGCGCCCGGGTCACTTCATCAAGGCCCCCAATTCTAGCTTCAAAGATGATCCAAAAATAAGCTCTGAGAACAGAATGAGAGGGGGGGGGGGGAGACAGAGTTTTTGCTCTATTTCTTCCTTAATGTTGACACCACCACTCTTCCAGCACTTTATTCTTACTACAAATGACCGAACACACCTACCTGACATTATAATGAAGAAAAAAAATTTTCATCCCTACCTGGCCAAAATTGAAGAAATCTCACAGTGCCGGCACTGTTCAAAATCACTCAAAATCACCAAAAATCGACCCGTCTCCGATTTTTCCAAAAAATGACGAAAATCAATCTACCACACCTGTCATTCATAAAAAATGTGGAAACGCGCCCGGGTCACTTCATCAAGGCCCCCAATTCTAGCTTTAAAGATGATATAAAAATAAGCTCTGAGAACAGAATCTGAGAGGGGGGGGGGAGACAGAGTTTTTGCTCTATTTCTTCCTTAATGTTGACACCACCACTCTTCCAGCACTTTATTCTTACTACAAATGACCGAACAAACCTACCTGACACTATAATGAAGAAAAAAAATTTTTATCCCTACCTGGCCAAAATTGAAGAAATCTCACAGTGCCGGCACTGTTCAAAATCACTCAAAATCACCAAAAATCGACCTGTCTCCGATTTTTCCAAAAAGTGACGAAAATCAATCTACCACACCTGTCATTCATAAAAAATGTGGAAACGCGCCCGGGTCACTTCATCAAGGCCCCCAATTCTAGCTTTAAAGATGATCCAAAAATAAGCTCTGAGAACAGAATCTGAGAGGGGGGGGGGGGGGGAGACAGAGTTTTTGCTCTATTTCTTCCTTAATGTTGACACCACCACTCTTCCAGCACTTTATTCTTACTACAAATGACCGAACACACCTACCTGACACTATAATGAAGAAAAAAAAATTTTCATCCCTACCTGGCCAAAATTGAAGAAATCTCACAGTGCCGGCACTGTTCAAAATCACTCAAAATCACCAAAAATCGACCCGTCTCCGATTTTTCCAAAAAGTGACGAAAATCAATCTACCACACCTGTCATTCATAAAAAATGTGGAAACGCGCCCGGGTCACTTCATCAAGGCCCCCAATTCTAGCTTTAAAGATGATCCAAAAATAAGCTCTGAGAACAGAATCTGAGAGGGGGGGGGGAGACAGAGTTTTTGCTCTATTTCTTCCTTAATGTTGACACCACCACTCTTCCAGCACTTTATTCGTACTACAAATGACCGAACACACCTACCTGACACTATAATGAAGAAAAAAAAATTTTCATCCCTACCTGGCCAAAATTGAAGAAATCTCACAGTGCCGGCACTGTTCAAAATCACTCAAAATCACCAAAATTCGACCCGTCTCCGATTTTTCCAAAAAGTGACGAAAATCAATCTACCACACCTGTCATTCATAAAAAATGTGGAAACGCGCCCGGGTCACATCATCAAGGCCCCCAATTCTAGCTTTAAAGATGATCCAAAAAGCTCTGAGAACAGAATCTGAGAGGGGGGGGGAGACAGAGTTTTTGCTCTATTTCTTCCTTAATGTTGACACCACCACTCTTCCAGCACTTTATTCTTACTACAAATGACCGAACACACCTACCTGACACTATAATGAAGAAAAAAAATTTTCATCCCTACCTGGCCAAATTTGAAGAAATCTCACAGTGCCGGCACTGTTCAAAATCACTCAAAATCACCAAAAATCGACCCGTCTCCGATTTTTCCAAAAAGTGATGAAAATCAATCTACCACACCTGTCATTCATAAAAAATGTGGAAACGCGCCCGGGTCACTTCATCAAGGCCCCCAATTCTAGCTTTAAAGATGATCCAAAAATAAGCTCTGAGAACAGAATCTGAGAAGGGATGGGGGGGGAGACAGAGTTTTTGCTCTATTTCTTCCTTAATGTTGACACCACCACTCTTCCAGCACTTTATTCTTACTACAAATGACCGAACACACCTACCTGACACTATAATGAAGAAAAAAAATTTTCATCCCTACCTGGCCAAATTTGAAGAAATCTCACAGTGCCGGCACTGTTCAAAATCACTCAAAATCACCAAAAATCGACCCGTCTCCGATTTTTCCAAAAAGTGACGAAAATCAATCTACCACACCTGTCATTCATAAAAAATGTGGAAACGCGCCCGGGTCACTTCATCAAGGCCCCCAATTCTAGCTTTAAAGATGATCCAAAAATAAGCTCTGAGAACAGAATCTGAGAGGGGGGGGGGGGGGGAGACAGAGTTTTTGCTCTATTTCTTCCTTAATGTTGACACCACCACTCTTCCAGCACTTTATTCTTACTACAAATGACCGAACACACCTACCTGACACTATAATGAAGAAAAAAAATTTTCATCCCTACCTGGCCAAAATTGAAGAAATCTCACAGTGCCGGCACTGTTCAAAATCACTCAAAATCACCAAAAATCGACCCGTCTCCGATTTTTCCAAAAAGTGACGAAAATCAATCTACCACACCTGTCATTCATAAAAAATGTGGAAACGCGCCCGGGTCACTTCATCAAGGCCCCCAATTCTAGCTTTAAAGATGATCCAAAAATAAGCTCTGAGAACAGAATCTGAGAGGGGGGGGGGGAGACAGAGTTTTTGCTCTATTTCTTCCTTAATGTTGACACCACCACTCTTCCAGCACTTTATTCTTACTACAAATGACCGAACACACCTACCTGACACTATAATGAAGAAAAAAAATTTTCATCCCTACCTGGCCAAAATTGAAGAAATCTCACAGTGCCGGCACTGTTCAAAATCACTCAAAATCACCAAAAATCGACCCGTCTCCGATTTTTCCAAAAAGTGACAAAAATCAATCTACCACACCTGTCATTCATAAAAAATGTGGAAACGCGCCCGGGTCACTTCATCAAGGCCCCCAATTCTAGCTTTAAAGATGATCCAAAAATAAGCTCTGAGAACAGAATCTGAGAGGGGGGGGGGGAGACAGAGTTTTTGCTCTATTTCTTCCTTAATGTTGACACCACCACTCTTCCAGCACTTTATTCTTACTACAAATGACCGAACACACCTACCTGACACTATAATGAAGAAAAAAAATTTTCATCCCTACCTGGCCAAAATTGAAGAAATCTCACAGTGCCGGCACTGTTCAAAATCACTCAAAATCACCAAAAATCGACCCGTCTCCGATTTTTCCAAAAAGTGACGAAAATCAATCTACCACACCTGTCATTCATAAAAAATGTGGAAACGCGCCCGGGTCACTTCATCAAGGCCCCCAATTCTAGCTTTAAAGATGATCCAAAAATAAGCTCTGAGAACAGAATCTGAGAGGGGGGGGGGGGAGACAGAGTTTTTGCTCTATTTCTTCCTTAATGTTGACACCACCACTCTTCCGGCACTTTATTCTTACTACAAATGACCGAACACACCTACCTGACACTATAATGAAGAAAAAAAATTTTCATCCCTACCTGGCCAAAATTGAAGAAATCTCACAGTGCCGGCACTGTTCAAAATCACTCAAAATCACCAAAAATCGACCCGTCTCCGATTTTTCCAAAAAGTGACGAAAATCAATCTACCACACCTGTCATTCATAAAAAATGTGGAAACGCGCCCGAGTCACTTCATCAAGGCCCCCAATTCTAGCTTTAAAGATGATCCAAAAATAAGCTCTGAGAACAGAATCTGAGAGGGGGGGGGGAGACAGAGTTTTTGCTCTATTTCTTCCTTAATGTTGACACCACCACTCTTCCAGCACTTTATTCTTACTACAAATGACCGAACACACCTATCTGACACTATAATGAAGAAAAAAAATTTTCATCCCTACCTGGCCAAAATTGAAGAAATCTCACAGTGCCGGCACTGTTCAAAATCACTCAAAATCACCAAAAATCGACCCGTCTCCGATTTTTCCAAAAAGTGACGAAAATCAATCTACCACACCTGTCATTCATAAAAAATGTGGAAACGCGCCCGGGTCACTTCATCAAGGCCCCCAATTCTAGCTTCAAAGATGATCCAAAAATAAGCTCTGAGAACAGAATGAGAGGGGGGGGGGGGGAGACAGAGTTTTTGCTCTATTTCTTCCTTAATGTTGACACCACCACTCTTCCAGCACTTTATTCTTACTACAAATGACCGAACACACCTACCTGACATTATAATGAAGAAAAAAAATTTTCATCCCTACCTGGCCAAAATTGAAGAAATCTCACAGTGCCGGCACTGTTCAAAATCACTCAAAATCACCAAAAATCGACCCGTCTCCGATTTTTCCAAAAAATGACGAAAATCAATCTACCACACCTGTCATTCATAAAAAATGTGGAAACGCGCCCGGGTCACTTCATCAAGGCCCCCAATTCTAGCTTTAAAGATGATATAAAAATAAGCTCTGAGAACAGAATCTGAGAGGGGGGGGGGAGACAGAGTTTTTGCTCTATTTCTTCCTTAATGTTGACACCACCACTCTTCCAGCACTTTATTCTTACTACAAATGACCGAACAAACCTACCTGACACTATAATGAAGAAAAAAAATTTTTATCCCTACCTGGCCAAAATTGAAGAAATCTCACAGTGCCGGCACTGTTCAAAATCACTCAAAATCACCAAAAATCGACCTGTCTCCGATTTTTCCAAAAAGTGACGAAAATCAATCTACCACACCTGTCATTCATAAAAAATGTGGAAACGCGCCCGGGTCACTTCATCAAGGCCCCCAATTCTAGCTTTAAAGATGATCCAAAAATAAGCTCTGAGAACAGAATCTGAGAGGGGGGGGGGGGGGAGACAGAGTTTTTGCTCTATTTCTTCCTTAATGTTGACACCACCACTCTTCCAGCACTTTATTCTTACTACAAATGACCGAACACACCTACCTGACACTATAATGAAGAAAAAAAAATTTTCATCCCTACCTTATTCTTACTACAAATGACCGAACACACCTACCTGACACTATAATGAAGAAAAAAAATTTTCATCCCTACCTGGCCAAAATTGAAGAAATCTCACAGTGCCGGCACTGTTCAAAATCACTCAAAATCACCAAAAATCGACCCGTCTCCGATTTTTCCAAAAAGTGACGAAAATCAATCTACCACACCTGTCATTCATAAAAAATGTGGAAACGCGCCCGGGTCACTTCATCAAGGCCCCCAATTCTAGCTTTAAAGATGATCCAAAAATAAGCTCTGAGAACAGAATCTGAGAGGGGGGGGGGGAGACAGAGTTTTTGCTCTATTTCTTCCTTAATGTTGACACCACCACTCTTCCAGCACTTTATTCTTACTACAAATGACCGAACACACCTACCTGACACTATAATGAAGAAAAAAAATTTTCATCCCTACCTGGCCAAAATTGAAGAAATCTCACAGTGCCGGCACTGTTCAAAATCACTCAAAATCACCAAAAATCGACCCGTCTCCGATTTTTCCAAAAAGTGACGAAAATCAATCTACCACACCTGTCATTCATAAAAAATGTGGAAACGCGCCCGGGTCACTTCATCAAGGCCCCCAATTCTAGCTTTAAAGATGATCCAAAAATAAGCTCTGAGAACAGAATCTGAGAGGGGGGGGGGGAGACAGAGTTTTTGCTCTATTTCTTCCTTAATGTTGACACCACCACTCTTCCAGCACTTTATTCTTACTACAAATGACCGAACACACCTACCTGACACTATAATGAAGAAAAAAAATTTTCATCCCTACCTGGCCAAAATTGAAGAAATCTCACAGTGCCGGCACTGTTCAAAATCACTCAAAATCACCAAAAATCGACCCGTCTCCGATTTTTCCAAAAAGTGACGAAAATCAATCTACCACACCTGTCATTCATAAAAAATGTGGAAACGCGCCCGGGTCACTTCATCAAGGCCCCCAATTCTAGCTTTAAAGATGATCCAAAAATAAGCTCTGAGAACAGAATCTGAGAGGGGGGGGGGAGACAGAGTTTTTGCTCTATTTCTTCCTTAATGTTGACACCACCACTCTTCCAGCACTTTATTCTTACTACAAATGACCGAACACACCTACCTGACACTATAATGAAGAAAAAAAATTTTCATCCCTACCTGGCCAAAATTGAAGAAATCTCACAGTGCCGGCACTGTTCAAAATCACTCAAAATCACCAAAAATCGACCCGTCTCCGATTTTTCCAAAAAGTGACGAAAATCAATCTACCACACCTGTCATTCATAAAAAATGTGGAAACGCGCCCGGGTCACTTCATCAAGGCCCCCAATTCTAGCTTTAAAGATGATCCAAAAATAAGCTCTGAGAACAGAATCTGAGAGGGGGGGGGGGGAGACAGAGTTTTTGCTCTATTTCTTCCTTAATGTTGACACCACCACTCTTCCAGCACTTTATTCTTACTACAAATGACCGAACACACCTACCTGACACTATAATGAAGAAAAAAAATTTTCATCCCTACCTGGCCAAAATTGAAGAAATCTCACAGTGCCGGCACTGTTCAAAATCACTCAAAATCACCAAAAATCGACCCGTCTCCGATTTTTCCAAAAAGTGACGAAAATCAATCTACCACACCTGTCATTCATAAAAAATGTGGAAACGCGCCCGGGTCACTTCATCAAGGCCCCCAATTCTAGCTTTAAAGATGATCCAAAAATAAGCTCTGAGAACAGAATCTGAGAGGGGGGGGGGGGAGACAGAGTTTTTGCTCTATTTCTTCCTTAATGTTGACACCACCACTCTTCCAGCACTTTATTCTTACTACAAATGACCGAACACACCTACCTGACACTATAATGAAGAAAAAAAATTTTCATCCCTACCTGGCCAAAATTGAAGAAATCTCACAGTGCCGGCACTGTTCAAAATCACTCAAAATCACCAAAAATCGACCCGTCTCCGATTTTTCCAAAAAGTGACGAAAATCAATCTACCACACCTGTCATTCATAAAAAATGTGGAAACGCGCCCGGGTCACTTCATCAAGGCCCCCAATTCTAGCTTTAAAGATGATCCAAAAATAAGCTCTGAGAACAGAATCTGAGAGGGGGGGGGGGAGACAGAGTTTTTGCTCTATTTCTTCCTTAATGTTGACACCACCACTCTTCCAGCACTTTATTCTTACTACAAATGACCGAACACACCTACCTGACACTATAATGAAGAAAAAAAATTTTCATCCCTACCTGGCCAAAATTGAAGAAATCTCACAGTGCCGGCACTGTTCAAAATCACTCAAAATCACCAAAAATCGACCCGTCTCCGATTTTTCCAAAAAGTGACGAAAATCAATCTACCACACCTGTCATTCATAAAAAATGTGGAAACGCGCCCGGGTCACTTCATCAAGGCCCCCAATTCTAGCTTTAAAGATGATCCAAAAATAAGCTCTGAGAACAGAATCTGAGAGGGGGGGGGGGAGACAGAGTTTTTGCTCTATTTCTTCCTTAATGTTGACACCACCACTCTTCCAGCACTTTATTCTTACTACAAATGACCGAACACACCTACCTGACACTATAATGAAGAAAAAAAATTTTCATCCCTACCTGGCCAAAATTGAAGAAATCTCACAGTGCCGGCACTGTTCAAAATCACTCAAAATCACCAAAAATCGACCCGTCTCCGATTTTTCCAAAAAGTGACGAAAATCAATCTACCACACCTGTCATTCATAAAAAATGTGGAAACGCGCCCGGGTCACTTCATCAAGGCCCCCAATTCTAGCTTTAAAGATGATCCAAAAATAAGCTCTGAGAACAGAATCTGAGAGGGGGGGGGGGAGACAGAGTTTTTGCTCTATTTCTTCCTTAATGTTGACACCACCACTCTTCCAGCACTTTATTCTTACTACAAATGACCGAACACACCTACCTGACACTATAATGAAGAAAAAAAATTTTCATCCCTACCTGGCCAAAATTGAAGAAATCTCACAGTGCCGGCACTGTTCAAAATCACTCAAAATCACCAAAAATCGACCCGTCTCCGATTTTTCCAAAAAGTGACGAAAATCAATCTACCACACCTGTCATTCATAAAAAATGTGGAAACGCGCCCGGGTCACTTCATCAAGGCCCCCAATTCTAGCTTTAAAGATGATCCAAAAATAAGCTCTGAGAACAGAATCTGAGAGGGGGGGGGGGAGACAGAGTTTTTACTCTATTTCTTCCTTAATGTTGACACCACCACTCTTCCAGCACTTTATTCTTACTACAAATGACCGAACACACCTACCTGACACTATAATGAAGAAAAAAAATTTTCATCCCTACCTGGCCAAAATTGAAGAAATCTCACAGTGCCGGCACTGTTCAAAATCACTCAAAATCACCAAAAATCGACCCGTCTCCGATTTTTCCAAAAAGTGACGAAAATCAATCTACCACACCTGTCATTCATAAAAAATGTGGAAACGCGCCCGGGTCACTTCATCAAGGCCCCCAATTCTAGCTTTAAAGATGATCCAAAAATAAGCTCTGAGAACAGAATCTGAGAGGGGGGGGGGGAGACAGAGTTTTTGCTCTATTTCTTCCTTAATGTTGACACCACCACTCTTCCAGCACTTTATTCTTACTACAAATGACCGAACACACCTACCTGACACTATAATGAAGAAAAAAAATTTTCATCCCTACCTGGCCAAAATTGAAGAAATCTCACAGTGCCGGCACTGTTCAAAATCACTCAAAATCACCAAAAATCGACCCGTCTCCGATTTTTCCAAAAAGTGACGAAAATCAATCTACCACACCTGTCATTCATAAAAAATGTGGAAACGCGCCCGGGTCACTTCATCAAGGCCCCCAATTCTAGCTTTAAAGATGATCCAAAAATAAGCTCTGAGAACAGAATCTGAGAGGGGGGGGGGGAGACAGAGTTTTTGCTCTATTTCTTCCTTAATGTTGACACCACCACTCTTCCAGCACTTTATTCTTACTACAAATGACCGAACACACCTACCTGACACTATAATGAAGAAAAAAAATTTTCATCCCTACCTGGCCAAAATTGAAGAAATCTCACAGTGCCGGCACTGTTCAAAATCACTCAAAATCACCAAAAATCGACCCGTCTCCGATTTTTCCAAAAAGTGACGAAAATCAATCTACCACACCTGTCATTCATAAAAAATGTGGAAACGCGCCCGGGTCACTTCATCAAGGCCCCCAATTCTAGCTTTAAAGATGATCCAAAAATAAGCTCTGAGAACAGAATCTGAGAGGGGGGGGGGGGAGACAGAGTTTTTGCTCTATTTCTTCCTTAATGTTGACACCACCACTCTTCCAGCACTTTATTCTTACTACAAATGACCGAACACACCTACCTGACACTATAATGAAGAAAAAAAATTTTCATCCCTACCTGGCCAAAATTGAAGAAATCTCACAGTGCCGGCACTGTTCAAAATCACTCAAAATCACCAAAAATCGACCCGTCTCCGATTTTTCCAAAAAGTGACGAAAATCAATCTACCACACCTGTCATTCATAAAAAATGTGGAAACGCGCCCGGGTCACTTCATCAAGGCCCCCAATTCTAGCTTTAAAGATGATCCAAAAATAAGCTCTGAGAACAGAATCTGAGAGGGGGGGGGGGGAGACAGAGTTTTTGCTCTATTTCTTCCTTAATGTTGACACCACCACTCTTCCAGCACTTTATTCTTACTACAAATGACCGAACACACCTACCTGACACTATAATGAAGAAAAAAAATTTTCATCCCTACCTGGCCAAAATTGAAGAAATCTCACAGTGCCGGCACTGTTCAAAATCACTCAAAATCACCAAAAATCGACCCGTCTCCGATTTTTCCAAAAAGTGACGAAAATCAATCTACCACACCTGTCATTCATAAAAAATGTGGAAACGCGCCCGGGTCACTTCATCAAGGCCCCCAATTCTAGCTTTAAAGATGATCCAAAAATAAGCTCTGAGAACAGAATCTGAGAGGGGGGGGGGGGAGACAGAGTTTTTGCTCTATTTCTTCCTTAATGTTGACACCACCACTCTTCCAGCACTTTATTCTTACTACAAATGACCGAACACACCTACCTGACACTATAATGAAGAAAAAAAATTTTCATCCCTACCTGGCCAAAATTGAAGAAATCTCACAGTGCCGGCACTGTTCAAAATCACTCAAAATCACCAAAAATCGACCCGTCTCCGATTTTTCCAAAAAGTGACGAAAATCAATCTACCACACCTGTCATTCATAAAAAATGTGGAAACGCGCCCGGGTCACTTCATCAAGGCCCCCAATTCTAGCTTTAAAGATGATCCAAAAATAAGCTCTGAGAACAGAATCTGAGAGGGGGGGGGGGAGACAGAGTTTTTGCTCTATTTCTTCCTTAATGTTGACACCACCACTCTTCCAGCACTTTATTCTTACTACAAATGACCGAACACACCTACCTGACACTATAATGAAGAAAAAAAATTTTCATCCCTACCTGGCCAAAATTGAAGAAATCTCACAGTGCCGGCACTGTTCAAAATCACTCAAAATCACCAAAAATCGACCCGTCTCCGATTTTTCCAAAAAGTGACGAAAATCAATCTACCACACCTGTCATTCATAAAAAATGTGGAAACGCGCCCGGGTCACTTCATCAAGGCCCCCAATTCTAGCTTTAAAGATGATCCAAAAATAAGCTCTGAGAACAGAATCTGAGAGGGGGGGGGGGAGACAGAGTTTTTGCTCTATTTCTTCCTTAATGTTGACACCACCACTCTTCCAGCACTTTATTCTTACTACAAATGACCGAACACACCTACCTGACACTATAATGAAGAAAAAAAATTTTCATCCCTACCTGGCCAAAATTGAAGAAATCTCACAGTGCCGGCACTGTTCAAAATCACTCAAAATCACCAAAAATCGACCCGTCTCCGATTTTTCCAAAAAGTGACGAAAATCAATCTACCACACCTGTCATTCATAAAAAATGTGGAAACGCGCCCGGGTCACTTCATCAAGGCCCCCAATTCTAGCTTTAAAGATGATCCAAAAATAAGCTCTGAGAACAGAATCTGAGAGGGGGGGGGGGAGACAGAGTTTTTGCTCTATTTCTTCCTTAATGTTGACACCACCACTCTTCCAGCACTTTATTCTTACTACAAATGACCGAACACACCTACCTGACACTATAATGAAGAAAAAAAATTTTCATCCCTACCTGGCCAAAATTGAAGAAATCTCACAGTGCCGGCACTGTTCAAAATCACTCAAAATCACCAAAAATCGACCCGTCTCCGATTTTTCCAAAAAGTGACGAAAATCAATCTACCACACCTGTCATTCATAAAAAATGTGGAAACGCGCCCGGGTCACTTCATCAAGGCCCCCAATTCTAGCTTTAAAGATGATCCAAAAATAAGCTCTGAGAACAGAATCTGAGAGGGGGGGGGGGGGAGACAGAGTTTTTGCTCTATTTCTTCCTTAATGTTGACACCACCACTCTTCCAGCACTTTATTCTTACTACAAATGACCGAACACACCTACCTGACACTATAATGAAGAAAAAAAATTTTCATCCCTACCTGGCCAAAATTGAAGAAATCTCACAGTGCCGGCACTGTTCAAAATCACTCAAAATCACCAAAAATCGACCCGTCTCCGATTTTTCCAAAAAGTGACGAAAATCAATCTACCACACCTGTCATTCATAAAAAATGTGGAAACGCGCCCGGGTCACTTCATCAAGGCCCCCAATTCTAGCTTTAAAGATGATCCAAAAATAAGCTCTGAGAACAGAATCTGAGAGGGGGGGGGGGGAGACAGAGTTTTTGCTCTATTTCTTCCTTAATGTTGACACCACCACTCTTCCAGCACTTTATTCTTACTACAAATGACCGAACACACCTACCTGACACTATAATGAAGAAAAAAAATTTTCATCCCTACCTGGCCAAAATTGAAGAAATCTCACAGTGCCGGCACTGTTCAAAATCACTCAAAATCACCAAAAATCGACCCGTCTCCGATTTTTCCAAAAAGTGACGAAAATCAATCTACCACACCTGTCATTCATAAAAAATGTGGAAACGCGCCCGGGTCACTTCATCAAGGCCCCCAATTCTAGCTTTAAAGATGATCCAAAAATAAGCTCTGAGAACAGAATCTGAGAGGGGGGGGGGGGAGACAGAGTTTTTGCTCTATTTCTTCCTTAATGTTGACACCACCACTCTTCCAGCACTTTATTCTTACTACAAATGACCGAACACACCTACCTGACACTATAATGAAGAAAAAAAATTTTCATCCCTACCTGGCCAAAATTGAAGAAATCTCACAGTGCTGGCACTGTTCAAAATCACTCAAAATCACCAAAAATCGACCCGTCTCCGATTTTTCCAAAAAGTGACGAAAATCAATCTACCACACCTGTCATTCATAAAAAATGTGGAAACGCGCCCGGGTCACTTCATCAAGGCCCCCAATTCTAGCTTTAAAGATGATCCAAAAATAAGCTCTGAGAACAGAATCTGAGAGGGGGGGGGGAGACAGAGTTTTTGCTCTATTTCTTCCTTAATGTTGACACCACCACTCTTCCAGCACTTTATTCTTACTACAAATGACCGAACACACCTACCTGACACTATAATGAAGAAAAAAAATTTTCATCCCTACCTGGCCAAAATTGAAGAAATCTCACAGTGCTGGCACTGTTCAAAATCACTCAAAATCACCAAAAATCGACCCGTCTCCGATTTTTCCAAAAAGTGACGAAAATCAATCTACCACACCTGTCATTCATAAAAAATGTGGAAACGCGCCCGGGTCACTTCATCAAGGCCCCCAATTCTAGCTTTAAAGATGATCCAAAAATAAGCTCTGAGAACAGAATCTGAGAGGGGGGGGGGGAGACAGAGTTTTTGCTCTATTTCTTCCTTAATGTTGACACCACCACTCTTCCAGCACTTTATTCTTACTACAAATGACCGAACACACCTACCTGACACTATAATGAAGAAAAAAAATTTTCATCCCTACCTGGCCAAAATTGAAGAAATCTCACAGTGCTGGCACTGTTCAAAATCACTCAAAATCACCAAAAATCGACCCGTCTCCGATTTTTCCAAAAAGTGACGAAAATCAATCTACCACACCTGTCATTCATAAAAAATGTGGAAACGCGCCCGGGTCACTTCATCAAGGCCCCCAATTCTAGCTTTAAAGATGATCCAAAAATAAGCTCTGAGAACAGAATCTGAGAGGGGGGGGGGGAGACAGAGTTTTTGCTCTATTTCTTCCTTAATGTTGACACCACCACTCTTCCAGCACTTTATTCTTACTACAAATGACCGAACACACCTACCTGACACTATAATGAAGAAAAAAAATTTTCATCCCTACCTGGCCAAAATTGAAGAAATCTCACAGTGCTGGCACTGTTCAAAATCACTCAAAATCACCAAAAATCGACCCGTCTCCGATTTTTCCAAAAAGTGACGAAAATCAATCTACCACACCTGTCATTCATAAAAAATGTGGAAACGCGCCCGGGTCACTTCATCAAGGCCCCCAATTCTAGCTTTAAAGATGATCCAAAAATAAGCTCTGAGAACAGAATCTGAGAGGGGGGGGGGAGACAGAGTTTTTGCTCTATTTCTTCCTTAATGTTGACACCACCACTCTTCCAGCACTTTATTCTTACTACAAATGACCGAACACACCTACCTGACACTATAATGAAGAAAAAAAATTTTCATCCCTACCTGGCCAAAATTGAAGAAATCTCACAGTGCTGGCACTGTTCAAAATCACTCAAAATCACCAAAAATCGACCCGTCTCCGATTTTTCCAAAAAGTGACGAAAATCAATCTACCACACCTGTCATTCATAAAAAATGTGGAAACGCGCCCGGGTCACTTCATCAAGGCCCCCAATTCTAGCTTTAAAGATGATCCAAAAATAAGCTCTGAGAACAGAATCTGAGAGGGGGGGGGGGAGACAGAGTTTTTGCTCTATTTCTTCCTTAATGTTGACACCACCACTCTTCCAGCACTTTATTCTTACTACAAATGACCGAACACACCTACCTGACACTATAATGAAGAAAAAAAATTTTCATCCCTACCTGGCCAAAATTGAAGAAATCTCACAGTGCTGGCACTGTTCAAAATCACTCAAAATCACCAAAAATCGACCCGTCTCCGATTTTTCCAAAAAGTGACGAAAATCAATCTACCACACCTGTCATTCATAAAAAATGTGGAAACGCGCCCGGGTCACTTCATCAAGGCCCCCAATTCTAGCTTTAAAGATGATCCAAAAATAAGCTCTGAGAACAGAATCTGAGAGGGGGGGGGGAGACAGAGTTTTTGCTCTATTTCTTCCTTAATGTTGACACCACCACTCTTCCAGCACTTTATTCTTACTACAAATGACCGAACACACCTACCTGACACTATAATGAAGAAAAAAAATTTTCATCCCTACCTGGCCAATTACGGACTGTTATAGACGAATGAAGTTCTGCGTGAAAAATTAGTGATTGTTTTCAGTTTTTTTCCTGACAATTTTTTGTGTGTTGCTAGTGGTTAATTTGGTGTCAAGTACCAGGTTGGGGCCTAAATTGCTTCTTATTTTTGGGCGAGACCTGGCTCAGTGCTGTACAGTTTCGAACATCTGGCGGAGGGAGCTTACGACTGTGAGCAGTGCAGTGGTTTGTTTACAAACAAGAGAATGCACATGTTCAATTACAGTACTGCCGGTATGAAAAGCAACTTTTTGACACTTAGGTTTTGTGGCATTGGGAGTTACGTCAGTGAGTCTGCTGTCTATGAGAATAGGAAATGTTTCACCAAAATATTCTGTTCATGCAGTTTTGCAGGAATTTTTTAGTGCGGCCGTCAATATCTCCGGAGCTACAAAGCTGAATGACTTCTCACTGAATGCAGCTCGATAGAATTAGTCCCAAAAACATCTTTCATAAAATTTATAATTCTACAGAAATAGGGAGATTTTTTGCTCTGTTTAATAATTACATGAAAACTTATGTGGCGAAGGGAGTCACCGGGGTGTTTTGTCATGGGAATTAAAAAAATTATGCATTTATGCTCCTCTCTGTACAAACCTATGTACTTTTTGGAGTAGAATTGCAGTAGGCTATTCTGCAAATATGCTCCCGCCGCTTTGCTACTTCGATACTACTGCATTTTCGTGCGGGTAACTAAAAAGAAATATGTAATTATTAAAGGTGGGGGTGCAAATGTGTGTGCCTAGATACACAGCAGCTAAGAAATTCCTTAACCCGGGACATCTGTTATCACCTTGCCTTGGTCAACTACTAGAGGTAAAAATGTGCAGACGCAAGACCCAAACTACCATCCTACTACCTACTACTAACTAACCAGACTAATTTCCTATAAACTAAGCGTTGATGTATTACCAAAAAGTTAATACCACCACTAAAACAAACCATTTGCTACATAAATACAATTAATTATCTTAATTGAAGTTTGGTGGTTTCCGTTGTTATCATGATGTGTCAAACAATCAGTTTGAAAAAGAAACTGATTGTTGAAGAAATTTGCCCGTAGCTCCTTATTATTAGGCCTCACATTTTAGAATAAATTACATTTATGTACTAATATTAGGATTTAAAACAAACTCTAAGTGCAAGAATCACACTGCGACACACCAGTTTGGAACTCTTTCTTTACCAGAACAGTCTCCGAGTGGAATGAACGAAGTGACCAACAAGTTACTGCTGAAACTGTGGAAGGCTTTAGATGAAAGATGTTTCCCATGCGCTCCCTCTTCCCGTCTATCATATACCAGCAGTTTTTTTTAAGATACAGATAGGTACCATGTGGCGGATCCAGGGGCGGATCCAGGAATATTTTAAGGGGGCGGGCCGACCCCGCCCCCCCCCCTCCCTGTACAGACAGCTTGTTCAAAATATACTATAAGAGAATGTTTACAACTGCTGATTCCCTGTGTTTACAGATCACGAAATTAATATGCGCCAGCAGGGCCATATCACCGTCGTTATTCGGATATTGATTTGTTCTTGATTTGTTTGAGCTTCTTTGTTCAGGCGAGGGTGAGGACCACTGCTAAGTCCATTCCTGATCCCAAATTAAGCGATATTGAAAACTCTGTTTCTGAGTGAGTGTCTTTTAAATGTGCTTAAATATCTCCAATAGATCTTATCAAACATATTTATATACAGGTACATGTATATACAGCATTGGTCAAAAAGGTTGTCCCACCCCCATTTCCATGTACTTTTATTTACAAATGATACGCCTCACAGCTGTGAACTGTTTGAAATAGTTCTTTTTATCACGGATACCGTGTCTAACATGATTAATGGTTAAAAAAATAAAAAATAGTGGTGAAAATATACATATTTTATACCATTTAGTAAAATTTATAAGAGGTACCCCCTCAAATCGACTGTTTCACTGTTACTTCTACAGATGTAAAGAAATGTCTATAAAATTGAAAAGGTTCCATCAAATGTCACCAAATTCACACACAATTAGCATTAGGGTGTGCTCGTTAAAGATCACGTGCCTAACAGCGTGTGCGTCTACCGCGTACTGCAATTATCTCCTGTAGACGGCGCGACAAGCCTTCAACATGGGTAACAATTCTGTTATGTGGGATATTGTCCCATTCATCCTAAAGAGCGTGGCGGAATTGGTCAAGATTATTTAGGAATTGGTTCTCCTCTGCAATGCACATTCCAATTTATGCCACAGGTGCTCAGTAGGATTAATATCAGGACTCAAAGACGGTTGTCCCATCCTCAGAGCCCTGTGTTTCTGCAACAAATCGTTTGCCAGACGAGAGCTGTGAGCAAGTGCGTCGTCACAATGAAGCCAGTAGTATCCCTGAAGTCACCTCTTGCAAATGGAATGAGATTTCTGTTGAGAATGTTACATCAAAATGCCCCTGTTACGTTTTGTTCCAAAAGGAACAATGTACTAATACCATGGGCTTGGAATGTTCTCCAAATGCGGATTGATCTAACTCCTCAGGCGATATTATCCTGCACGCACCCTTCCAAGAGGCATTTTTTAACATGTCTATGGACCCTCTTTGACCATCGATGGGATACAAGAAATAATTTGATTCTGCATCAAAATCAACTTCCTTCCAGTGATGGATGGCCAGGTTCAGGTGCCTGTGGGATCACTGAACGTAGCATTCTCAGCTGATATCTCATTCCATCTTCAAGAACTGACTTTGGGGTTAACTTCAGGCTTTATCATGACTGCACACTTGCTCACACCTCTCGCCTGGCAACTGTTTGTTGAAGAAACATAATGGTCTAAGGATGGAACCACCATCTTTGAGCCCTGATATCAAACTTACTAATCAACTGTGACATGTATTGGAGTGTGCAATGCAAAGGAGAACCAACCCCATAAAAACGTGGACCAACTCCCCCAACTTGTTTGAGAAGAAGAATACAATATCCCACAAAACAGAATTGTAACCCGAGTTGAAGGCTTGTCGCGCCGTCTACAGGAAATAATTGCAGTACGCGGTAGACGCACACGCTGTTAGGCACGTGATCTTTAATGAGCACACCCTAATGCTAATTGTGTGTGAATTTGGTGACATTTGATGGCGTCTTTTTAATTTTATAGTCATTTCTTTACATCTTTAGAAGTCACAGTGAAACAGTCGATTTGAGGGGGTACCTCTTATAAATTTTACTAAATGGTATAAAATATGTATATTTTCACCACTATTTTGTATTTTTTTAAACCATTAATCATGTTAGACACGGTATACGTAATAAAAAACACTATTTCTAACAATTAACAGCTGTTAGGTGATCATTTGTAAATAAAAGTACATGGAAATGGGGGTGGGACAACCTTTTTGACCAATGCTGTATAAGGGTTGCTTTGCATTCTTTGCATTTGAAAAAGGGCACATACTTTAATAACATTATTACAATAATCTATTTTAATTTTGATAAAAAAACTTAATCAAAAACTTTATTGCAAATGTGTTATTTAAACTTTATGGATTAAATGGATTAATCTAAAATTTTAACTAAATGCGTGTTTTGTTTCTATATCAAGTGTACCCATGTCCACAAGTAGAAGCGGTGGATGGAAGCAGTGGTTCTGATGTTCTGGTTGTGACCAGTAGGCCTAAACCACAGCAGGGACTTAATTGCTATAAAGCAGACCGACATACATCTCTAAACAGATGGAACTTATATTGTCTTTCATTAAATAACATAGAGCTTTACATTTAAAGGCAAGACACACTTTGAGAAGGAGTAAGATGAAAATAACATGGGTTGGCATCCTAAAATATAATTTGAGTATGATTTATTACCCTCTATTCCTTTGGAAATTGTATATATATATATATATATATATATATATATATATATATATATATATATATATATATATATATATATATATATATCAACAAAAGGAACATGAACAATTTTATTTCTTAGAGGGGGGGGGGTACCTATTCAGCTGATAGCAGTGAAAATCCATGCCAAGTCTGGTCGATCAATGTAGACCTGTGGTGTCTATAGGAATGTGCCCTAAATCCCACCAAGTGTTGTTTTAGGAATTATCGCACCACATACTTATGATGTCCGTGTTTCGATATATCCCATTTATTCATAGTTGATGGCAGAATGGACAGCCCAGGACATAGTGCACAATATTGCGCGAGCAGGGGATGTGTTGGAAGCAGAAGTTGTAAGGAAGAAAGAAACCAAGCTGAGTAGCTCTGTAATGGAGAAGGAAGGGTTTGTCAGGGCTATGGATTTCCTGAAAAAAAAAAGGAATCAGTGCAACAGAAGTGGTCAAAGATGCCCTTGTTGCACACTTAAGTACAAAGTGCTGTTTAGGTCTTACTTTAATAATTAGAAAGCAAATTTAGTATGTGAAATGTATCTACATGTATGTGATTATTTACTTGCAATTCTTGCTATTTTTTTGTTATATCTCTCTATATATTTAGCTAAATTTTTCTTATTTCAGAAAAAAAAATGAATCGGGATAAAACATTCGTGGGACATTTGGCATGGGGCAAAAATCTTGGAAAGAAGATAATCACTGTGAGTAGATATGCATGAGAACAACACAAACTATTGCACCATTTTCCATATCTTCAGGTAGAAAAAATAAATGAGTTTTTTCCATCATGGACATTTTCCTTTTTAATAGAGTTATGCATTAAGAATTAAATAGCTGTCTTGCAATTTTATATTTTAGGCTGAACAGACAAGGAGGACAAGAGATCTGGTTGCATGGACCAAAGGCATATTACACTCTCACTTTTGGGAATGTGAGCAAGACCACAGATAATATTTGTTGAGATAATTCTGCAGTTTAGTGTTGTGTTTATTTATTTATTCACCATTTAGATATTGCTCCGGCATCTCAAACTTTTTTAAATCAACGGAAAGAATTCTTTTTTTTTTTTTGGTACTTTCGTTTGGCCTTTCTTCAGCACCGTTTATTTTTAGTAAAATACTTAGACGTTTAGTTGGGTATTGGAGAAAAATGGAATCCCCATTGTTGTTTATTTAGATGACGGTATTGTGTCTGAAAATTCTCTAGAAAAATATATTACATTTAAAACTACATTCTAAAAAAATTAAAATGGATCTGTTTAAAGCAGATTTTGTTTTAAACATTGAAAAAAGTAAATTAGAACCAGTCAACAAATTGGAATGGTTGGGGATTATTTGGGACATGGAAGTAAGGGGATTGTTTATTCCCGAAAGAAGGCTTTCTACATGTACTAGTAATACTCTGTGTCTTTTAGACGAATTGGTTTCAGATTTACCGTATATAACAGCTATAAAATTGGCGAGGGTTACAGGTAAAATTATTTCTGTTTTATTATTATGTCTCCATTGATTGGAAATGTATCTAGATAAATAACTAGAGGAAGTATTGGGATTTTAATATTAATATTAAAGACGAATGTCTTGCATTAAAGAATTAATTTTTGGAAAGACAATTTAGTTTTCTTTTTTTTTTTTTAAATGAGAAAAGTCTACGTGTACAAAGCTTGCCTAGTAAGTTAAAAACGGTCTATTCAGATGCCAGAAAACCCGGTTTGGGACCATTTGTTTTAAATACGAATAAGTTTTTCATATTTAAAGGGATTTAAAGTAGATGAATAATTGGTCATCTGTTTATAGAATTTAAAACTCACTTTCTTCGAAGGAGAGATAAACAGACGATCACTGGATCATTGATATAATGGAGATGGCTTTGTTTATGTATTTCTTAGACCGATTTTGATGAATTTTTCAGGAACTGTACGAAGTGGGCCAAGGAAGAGATGATTATTTTTTGGTGGTGATCCGGATCAATAATCAATCAAAAATCAATAATAATAAAAAATCGCTGCCTTGGCGGAGGTCTGCGCTCTAGTTATCAATGGGTTATCGATACAACATGCTGTAATGGAGTTCTGCAACATTGAAGGAAGGAATGGAAAAAATGGCCATTAGGATCACAATCATTGATCAATGACAGTTAACATGGACATGATTATTGTCCAGGATGAACAGAGATTATGGGAACGATTGCTAGAGTTTTGTTTTCAAAAATTTTCTTTTTTTCCTTTTTCATGTTTTCTTGATAATGCTATCCTCCAAGACGTGGAGGTTACAAGCAATAAAAGTTTGAAGGCTTTAGCAGATTCATTACCAGATGTCATTTTGAAGTCAAGAGCAGACAACACAGTGAGATAATATTCTTTCGGCTTCCAAAAATGGCTTGAACGGTGTAATACGATCGGTGTGACCTCTTTCTTTACAGCGAAAGACTCGATTGTTGCTTTTTATCTTCAAAATTTGTCACAAACTTGTAATTATTCTGATGGGTTTAGACATCTTTTTACACTTTAAAATGGTTTCATGGTACAGCCAACTGTAAGAAAAATCCGAAATTGCGAGTCAAAATTCGTTATTGCAGTGAAGGAAGCATCTCAGAGACGGAAAGATCATAGAGTAACAAAAAAGGAACCTGTAACTGCTAAGCACATTTCTCAATTGGTTACTAATTTTATGAGTTCTGAAGTCACTTTGAAGGATCTCCGAGTACTTTCCGTTTGTTTGATTTCATATGCTGGATTCTAATGCAGGGACTAAAGACAGACTGTTTAAGAAACACGGTAGATGGCGATCTGAAAACACAAAAGACGGTTATGTTAACCCTCAAGTGACCGAGTGGGGTCATTTACGACCCCAGCCATATGATTTAATGTGCCATCTCTTTATTTTTTATTCGAATTTTCTTTCCTTGCATGAGTTTGTCAGTCTACTAATCCTACACACTTTCACAGTTTTTTGTAGGGATCAATCAATTAGTATGGTGTATACATCACAAACTCTTGTGGGGTCATTTATGACCCCAAAGAGAAGCATTGGCTTTTAAATATTAGTCTTTAAATTTTATTCAAATGTTTTGCCCAAGCAACACTGACAGGGAAATGTCACATGCATGTGCTTCATGCAACCAGCCAGTGTGCCCAAAACATAGGCACAAATAAGTGGTTTGTGAAGATTGTGCTTGAAGTGTTACTAACAGTGCATCGCTGAATCTAATTTCAGTAGCTTTGTTGGAACGTGTTCTCATAATTGGGTCTCTCATTTTGACGGTTACAATTTTCGGGTATTTTGGAAATATAAAGAATTCTGTCAACATCATATTATACATATATTAACAAATTGTTTGTGTGGATTTTGTTTTATACAAAGATGTGGTAGTAACATACATGTAGGTTGATTGAATGTGTTCTGAGTAGTATGACTTCCTTACCAGCATTAGGGTATTCCCTACTCAGTAAGTCAGCTAATTATTCTTATTGCAGTTAGTAGGATGCTATCTCAACATAAGTCAAAATATTTTTACTCAAAGTAATTTTGTAATGTACTTTTTTCATTTAGTGTGGCAAATAAAAAGAGAAATATTTCTGCAAGTAGAAACTGACAAGGACTGTCTAAATACCGGTGTAATGTTGTTCTTAAAATCTGTGCTTGGTTATTCCATGCAATAAAAGTATTATTACCGAATACTTATTACATTAGATCATTATAAAATACTTGTCTTAAATCCTGGGAGTAGTATAGGTGTGATAAACCATCAACAGCCTTTTATAATAAGGATCCCTGTATAGAGCATAATGGGGTCACAGATGACCCCACTTGGTCATTTCAGTCGGTAAAATAGCTTGGTCTCTTGAGGGTTAAGGATACTGTCGAAGAAAGATTATTAGTTTTTTAAAAATTTGGGAATTTAATTTTTTTTACTTGTCTTCCTCTTTTTTTTGCTATTTCAAATGTTTTACTTCAGTTTGGCTTCTGTGGCAAGTACTACAAGTTTTAATTGTTGCTTTTTATTTATTTGAATCAAGAGTGAAGAGATTGCAAATTATTTATGAAATTGAATAGATAAATAAGAACATAATATTAATTTGTTTCACATTGCGCTCCTTCACACACACCCCCTCCCTTCTCTTGGGTACTTTTCCTTCTCTCTGTAATGTTTACGATCTTTTGTGAATACGACCAGTGTTAAAAAAGGTAAATTTATTAGTATCTCTAAAATCTTAAATTGATAACTTCAATAACTTCCCTTAATCATGGTTATTTTTATTTAACTTTGACCACGGACCCGCAGAATCTTCGAGCGGGCCAGTTTATGTCTATTACTTACAATCGACAGCCAGGGGGGCGTACAATACAATATATTTCATCCTACGCAAAGCTACTCCCCGAATGTATGAGCATCATCATTTACTTGTTATACCTATCTTCATTGCTATTTTTAGTTTTTGATTTAATATAAACTAGTTGTCCTAGAAAAATATTATGTATGGTGACAAATAGGTCTACGCGGGTAATAGCCTTGTCACAATAGTAAAATAATATTCCATAATTTCGCCGTTCTTTGAGACCAATTTCCACAGCAACTCCTCAAATGTGCCATGCACTGTACCAGTTGTAATTTGCATAAGAAAAAGTCGCGCATCGCAGTGCAAGCTATGCTCCTGGTTGGTCACTGGATAGCTAGACCCTGTAAGAAGACGACCTGCATTCATTGGTGGTTGGAAGGGTATCACGTGATACGTCAAAAGATGCGCACGCACGTCAGTCATTTGACGTTTTGCCGTCGAAGAGTAAACATCGAAAGTGAGCTCCCGGCGACGTCTTCCTGCGTCTTCGTCCAGTAAAGCATTGGCGCAACTGTGTGCGATGCATTGTTTATTGGGGCATTTGCGTAACGTTACGCCGACTTTGTTTCATTATGTATAAATGTATATAAATATAAATATGGATGCTACAAACTAATAATGAAACACTTGAAAAAATGTGCAATTTATGATCAACAAACCGACGAGTAGAGTTGTAAAATGTCACCGTGGCATAGGTATCACATCTCTGTCAGTGTGTAGGCCTACTATCCTATATACCTGTAGTGACTGTAGCTTGGGCAGAGTAAAATTTGCTGGCAATGTTGATTTGTTATTGACTTTAATTTTTCTGTGTATAATTGATAATTTCTTGTTTGAATAAGAATAATAATTAACTCTAGAAATTAAAATAGTAAATTATGACAAGTTGATAATTCAGATAACTATAAGAAAGGGCATGTGACAAAGTTTTTTTTTTTTTTTTTTTTTTTTTTTTTGTGGAAAGTAAGCTTGACCAAAGTTTAAGGCAAAGAAAATGTAAAATGACAAAATTATCATAAACAAATGGAAGAACTTTGATATGATTATAAACTTTTTATTTCACATATTTCATAAAAACATAATTAACAGTATATTTTATTTCTTACATTTTTCTTATAAATTTTATAACTCATTTAACTATTCACAAAATATTGAAATAATATAATAATACTTTTTAAATGATTTAAAAGGGTGACAACCTACAAATACATACATAGCACAGGCAAGACTGAAATCCTGATAGAATTCAGATTACTTTAAATTCGTCTTAGTCAGATTTTAATATCACTTTTTTTAAAACTATAAAATATGCCTTGAATTTCAAGTTAGTTTGCTAGATGCGTACATTACTCAGAGTGAGAAATCATGGTAAATGCATATAATAAGAGACAGAAAATGTAATGTATTATCAACATTTACAAATCCTCATATCTGACAGAAATCACAATAAACGAAGTTTTTCCAAGATCTGCAGTATTTAATTTTCTCCAAGTTCATGAGACTTACTACTCACTTTACTTAATTAATCAAAACTTAACTTACAAAAGATGAGGGGAATTCTCTATGCAGATAATACAATATTTGATATTGTGACAAACTACTAATTTAACATTTGATGACTGAGTAATTAAAAAGCAATCATGTTTATTACAATGTCACACTCCATGAAGGCACAGATTTTGGAAATAACAAACATCATTCCTGTTATCTCAAGTCTCTAATTTCAGCTACAATCCATAGGCGGTATCCCATTATGAGGTTATAAGCTGTTTCCATTCCCTGAAATTAAAAAGCAGTAAATGTTTTATATTTGATATTATTATTATTTAACTGGATAAGGCTTCAACTTTTTAGGTAACCTGTTACCATTATACTTAAATATGATTTCAATTTTTATGATAGTAAGATTAAAATGAAAGTTTAGGCAAAACAAACACAGAACATGTTTTTGTCAATGTTAACGAAATAGATGAGCAATGGAAACATAAGTCACAAGTTTACAACTATGGTATTCCGATGAATTACTTCTCACCTTTATAGTGCACAGCATTTCAAAAATAAAAATTGTAGTCCATGCTGAAAAAGATATGAGACTTATCATCAGTATTAAAAAAAAATGTTTATTTGATATGTACTTGAGCCAATTACTGTATGTGGCATAAAAGAGTGCTATTATATGGAGCTACAGTTGAGATATAATAGGCTCTTGTACATCATACACAGTGAATGACAAGTAGTTGTAACTGACTAATACCATGACTAGCCCTTCAACAGTTGTAGGAATGTGCTTGTATAGTGATCAGAATATACAAGTGCAATTATGCTGTTGTTATACATGTAAATGCTGGATAACCAAAACAGTACTTTGGCATGCACTATATACAGCCTATAATTCTCAAGATCCTGGGGTGCCATTGGGTGCCATAGGCTCTTTTTGCTAACCAATATCTAAGCAACATTTCTGACAATTTTGAAAATAATTGTCCGATTGCTTTTTCAGATATTTGATTTGAAAGACGGGGTCTGCGTGATCCAAAATTCACTCAAACAAAAATGGCCGTAATTTGCCATGGCACTGCATTGTCTATATATCCCAAGACCCAGGGGTGCTGTCAGTTGCAGGCTACATATTATGTAAAAAGGTACACGAAAAACGTCAGATTAAGATTTGGAAAAAATCTACCGTTTACTTTTTCAGATATATGCTTTTTAATGAGGGAGTTTAACATTATAAAGACGCATTCCTACAAAAATGGTCGTAATTGGGTATGAAGGTGTAAGTGCCAGATTCCATGTTTTATATAAACAAGGTGTAAGTACAGATTCCTTGTTTTAGCTATAACAGTTATGAGTAGTTTTCATTACTTGTGTGAGTAGCGCGCTTATTTGAATGCTTCTCGGTCATAACGCTACCAGAATCCGTACAAGAAGGGTCTCTCCTGCAGCTAACCGTATTTCCCAACGTAGTATAGTGTATTGTAAGAGAAGGGAGAAATCATAATGTAAGTGTTTATACTGTCAAGTGTGTATTTATAAGTTTTTTGTATAAATTATAAAGGTGAAAAAATAGGTATATAAGATAGAGCACCTGGTAGGGTGTGGTAATTAATATGAAGTACGATAAAAGATAATATGAGAGCGCATTGGTTTAATTATCAACTGCAAAACCCTTCCTGTAATTCAGTATATAACGTTTTAATTATGATTATTGCATTATAAGGTAAACTTCATATCATTTCTGTTTACTGTATAGATATAGCAAATTTCAAGTCTCGTTATATATAACCGAATTAATGTAATGTAATGTTCCATATATCTAGTAAAATTATACTTAGGCCTATGTATTTGATGCATAAGTATTTATATAGTTTCCTTTATTTATTTATTCATTTTATTTATTTATTGTTTTGTTTGTTTTTTTTTTTAGATTATGTACCTTGCTTGCTTGCTTGCTTGCTTGCTGTCATGCTGACATGCTGACCTGCTGACTAGTCCATTTAATGTACCGACATAAGCGATGTGAATGGTTACTGAACTGAACGTTTAAAAATAAAGCATGAGTAACATAAACTCTCCAATGTCTCAACGATTTCACACTAGTACATAATAACAGCCATGGATGCAGGTGGAGACCGGGACTATCGTCAAGAATTAAAGCACAGTCGTGCCGCCTTTAAAGGTGAATGTACTAAAAAAGAAAACATCATAAATGAACTTATTTTGGACTCTGCTCATGTAAATATTGTACAGAAAGCATTGAATGACTTTTGTGTTTCAATAGACCGATTTAGAGAGGCACATTTTAAATACTTCAATTTGCTTAATACCCAAGAAGAAAAAGAAGGAGCAGAAAAATATTTAGACCAGGCAGAGGAAAATTTTAGTAAAGTTCAACGCCGTACATCTTTATATATCTCCAAATTCCCTTTCCATGAAGACGATGCTGTCTCCTGCTCTAGTAAAAGTTCAAGATCAACCACCAACAGTGAAAGATCTACAAGAGCTGCGGCAAAAAGGGCAGTTTTAGAAGAAGAGGCGAAGGCATTAAAAGAAAAACAGAAAATTGAAGAAGAAGAATTTCGACTAAAGCAAAGGAAGGAATCGCTGCGTATTCAGACTGCAATTAAAAAAGCGGAAGCAGAGCTGAAAACATGGGCACCGTTGAAAACCATTAATGTAGATGCCTGGGTAGATAACCTCTCCCACCACGGTATGATGAATGTAGAGGCTCCTGAATTTATTCCCCGAGACAGCCATGTACATCCGATCGATGCAGAAGCACCAACGTTCACTCCGAGCACCAAGACCATTCCCCGAGGACCTATGACTGATGTAGAAGCACCGACACCAACTCCTTACGCCAGGGCCATTCCCCGAGAACCCACAACTGATGTGACAACGGCGATCACTCCCCAGGCCGGAGCAATTCCCAGAGGCAGTCCTTTACCCCCCACTGGCGTAGAAGTACCAGCGCGTGCACCTCAGACTAGTGGCATTCCTGGAAGCAGTCATCTACTCCACACTGATGCTCTCCTAGCTGCGTTGTCCTTACCTCAGCCAGAAGTGCCAAAGTTTGCTGGTGACTTAACTGAGTATAGGGTTTTCTTGGCTGCTTTTGATACTCGTATTGCTTCTCGTGCAGCATCTTCATCTGACAAATTGTATTACCTTGATCAGTTACTGATAGGTGAGCCCAAAGATATCATCAGTAGTTGTTTTTATTTAGAGGATGGGTATCAACAAGCCCGTATGTTGCTTGACAAAGAATATGGTGATCCATATAAAACTGCTATGATGTATTTGAATAAAGTGAATGAGTTGCCATCTGTAAAACAAGATGATCATGTTGGTCTAAAGAAATTGGCTTTGTCATTAACAAAGTGTTCTTATGCAATGCAGCATTTATCTTACCTCAGTGTGTTAAATCACCCACCCAATATGATAAATGTAGTTAAGAAACTGCCTTTTTATTTGCAAAATAAATGGCGAGAGCATGTAGTTAAGTTGAGGCAACATCAACAAAGGGTTGTTCAGTTTTCAGATCTTGTCTCCTTTGTATCATCAGCGTCTGAAGTAGCCAACGACCCAGTGTTTGGTAAAGGGACCATCTCTACAAAGTCTTCAAAGCCTCCAACAAGTAAGTTCAACCAAAAAGTGTCCAGTTTGGCAACGACCGTTTCTGACGTCACTACCGCGCAACCTTGTTGTCCACTTTGCCAAGGACGTCATGACCTTGAGAACTGTCAGACATTTTCATCTAAGAGTATCGATGACAAGAGAGCATTTCTGATGGATAAACGCCTCTGTTTTGGATGTTTTGGACGAGACCACGTGTCAAAGGGCTGCACCAAGAAACGCCGATGTCATAAGTGTCAGAAATTGCATCCAACTTCACTCCATGTTGAAGGTTTTCGGCCCCGACGACAACCTGCTGTCCAATCGCATTCTCTCACAGCTCAAGCTAATACACAGCTGACCGATGGTGCTACTGTGTCTTCCTGCGTTACCACAGTGTCTGCAGACCGTATTTTTCATGCAATTCTCCCAGTGAAGATCCACCAGAAAGGTAGTAGCACTGTTATGAATGCATACTGTTTTTATGATAATGGAAGTAGTGGTTGTTTTATTACAGAAGGATTATTCCGCCAACTTGATGCCTCGGGTGTAACTACTCGTCTCCAGCTTAAGACTATGTCTGGAAGCAGCTGTTTTCAAAGCAATGCGGTGGAAAATCTGGTGATTACAGATAGTAATGGTGATAATGCCATTGAACTGCCACGAACTTTCACAAGAGATGATATTCCAATCACCAAAGATCAGATACCTACGCCAGATATCGTCAGAAGGTGGGATCACCTCAAAAGTGTTGCTCAGGAAATACCAGAATTGCAAGAAAATGTGGACTTGTCTATCTTGATTGGAAACAATTGCCCACTAGCCTTGGAGCCGCTTGGAGCGATACCTTCTTCAAATGGAGGCCCGTATGCAGTGTTACTTAGACACGGTTGGACAGTACATGGACCGTTAACCGCCGATACTAGGGACCACATTACATGCAATCGTATACAGGTGGAGGAAGTCCACAAGGAGATAATGTCCCCGGCTACTGCAATGCACATGATGGAGCTCGATTTTTGTGAGCATAAGCCATCATATCCTGATGAGAAAGGAATGTCACCAGAGGACAAACGTTTCTTACAGATTGCAGAAGACGGTGTTGTTTTTGAGAATGGTCATTATACTTTGCCCTTACCTTTCAGATCCAGTGAAGTGTCACTTCCTAATAACCGATCACAAGCAGTACAGAGGGCATTGTGGCAAAAGAGGAAGATGATGAAAAACGAAACTTACCGTGTAGATTACGTAGCATTTGTTTCAAATATTTTGGAGCGTGGTTATGCAGAGCGTGTTCCTCTTTATGATGTCTCAGCACAGGGCCAAGTATGGTACTTACCTCATCACGGTATATACAATCCAAACAAACCGGGGAAAATTAGAGTAGTGTTTGATGCAAGTGCCAAGTTTCAAGGGACAAGCCTGAATGATCACTTATTACAAGGACCGGATCTGGCCAACAACTTAGTGGGAGTTCTTTGTAGGTTCCGTCAGCATCAAACCGCATTCATTGCCGATATAGAATCCATGTTTTTTCAGGTCCGGGTTCCATTAGAACAAAGAAGTTTATGAGATTCATGTGGTGGGAAAACGGTGACTTGAACAGCGACTTGCAAGAATATCAGATGAGCGTTCATCTTTTTGGTGCTGTCTCCTCTCCTAGTGTTGCCAATTTTGTTCTGAAGAAAATTGGGGCTGAAGCAGAAAATTCTGAAGTGAGTAAAACTCTTCTCAGAAATTTCTATGTAGACGACTGTATTAAATCTGTGAAGTCTACCTATGACGCCATCAGACTGGTAGATGATCTTCAGAAAACCTGTGCAAGCGGAGGATTCCATCTTACCAAGTTTGCCAGCAATAGCATTGAAGTTATGGACTCTATACCCAAGGCTGAGCATTCCAAAGAAATATCCTCAATTGATATCCATTATGATGAGCTACCAATCACAAAGACGCTTGGGGTACAATGGAACATTGAGACAGATCAGTTTGAGTTTTCCATACAGCTAAAAGCCAAACCATCAACTAGAAGGGGGATTCTCTCCGTCATTTCTTTGCTTTATGACCCACTTGGTTTTGTGGCTCCGGTGATATTGCCAGCGAAGAAAATACTACAGGATCTTTGTCGTGACGGAAATGTAGGATGGGATGATGATGTACCAGAGAAGTTTCAAGAAAGGTGGAGCAAATGGTCATCTTCGATATTAGCATTAGAAAATGTAAAAATAAACCGCTGTTTCAAACTTTCAGACTGTCTCCCACATGGTGAAGTGCAGCTCCATGTCTTCTCAGATGCCAGCTTCTATGGTTATGGATCAGTTGCCTACCTTCGATGTAAGGATTATGCAGGAAACATAAATGTTTTCTTTGTAGCAGGAAAAGCTCGACTCGCACCCATCAAGACTATGTCAACTCGAACTTACCGCTGCAGTTACCTCAGTGCGACTAGCCAAAATGATAGAGAGAGAAATTGAGGAAGACTTGAAAGTGTTTTACCATACCGACTCCACTACTGTACTTCGCTACATAGCCAATGAGAAGAAGCGATTCCCAGTGTTTGTGGCAAATAGAATTCAACTGATACGCGATTTTTCCAGTGTAGAGCAGTGGCGTTACGTACCGTCATCAAATAATAGTGCAGACGAAGCCTCTAGAGGTTTATCAGCGGATGAGTTGAGTGACAGTGCAAGGTGGTTGACTGGTCCCGAGTTTCTGTATACCGAGGAAGATACATGGCCGGCAAGCCCACTAAATTCTCAGATGCAAGACCAATCAGAATCGGATGATGAGATCCAACATACAGCGTGTTTTGCATTGAGCAGTGATGAAGAAGATTCTTTCTTTCAGCTTGTGAATCACTACTCAAGTTGGTATAAATTGTGCAAAGCAGTTGCTATCTACGGAAAATTTGTTCAGTGGTTGTGCAAAAGAGAGAAGTCTAAGACGAGTTTCTCTCCGGTGATTACGTCCGAGGATATTGCCCAATCGGAGACCACAGTCATACGTTGGCTACATTGGCGCAGTTACAAAGACGAGATTACCCAACTTACCTCAGCTGATGCAGATCAAACACGGAGCCGGGCAAAGACGGTAAACAAGACCAGCAACCTTTACAAGTTGGATCCAATTGTTGACAATGGTATCTTAAGAGTGGGTGGAAGATTACAGCGAGCAAATCTAACAGAAGAAACGAAACATCCAATCATACTACCTAAAAAGGGCCATGTTACTACTCTTATAATACGCCAAGAACACGAACGTCTGGGGCATGCAGGTCGAAATCACGTACTCTCAAGCCTTCGTACGAAATATTGGATTATAAGTGGAAATGCTGCTGTGCGTTCTTTGCTGGTTTCTTGTGTTAAGTGCCGACGTCTCACTGGTCCAGTGGAACAGCAGAGAATGGCCAACTTACCTAGTTGTAGAGTAGATGAAACGCTTCCTCCGTTTAGCAGATCAGGCGTGGACTGTTTTGGACCCTTTGTCGTAAAAGACGGAAGGAAAGAAGTCAAACGATACGGGGTACTCTTTACTTGCTTGTCTAGTCGGGCAGTACACATAGAAGTTGCTATGAACCTTGAAACGGACACTTTCCTTAACGTGCTTCGAAGATTCATTGCGCGCCGAGGAAATGTTAGAGAGTTGTGGAGCGACAACGGAACAAATTTTGTTGGAGCTCACAAAGAACTTAAACAAGCTCTTCAGAACATGAAACATGATGTCATTCAAGATAATATGTGTCGAGTAGGCATTGATTGGCATTTTAACCCTCCTGCAGCAAGTAACATGGGTGGGTCATGGGAACGCATGATACGGTCTGTTAGGAAAGTTCTCACGGGTCTTTTACAAGAACATGGAACCCAGCTCGACACTGACTCCTTTCACACTCTCCTCTGTGAAGTAGAAGCGATCATCAACTCGAGACCACTGACGACAGTCTCCATGGATCCGCGTGATGAAGATTCTCTAACTCCGAATCACATTTTGACGCTCAGATCACGGGTTACCGTTCCGCCTCCAGGTGTATTCCAGAGAGAAGATGTGTATCTTCGCAAACGTTGGCGACGAGTACAGTACCTTGCGAATGTGTTCTGGGCAAGATGGAAAAGAGAGTTTCTACTGAATTTGCAAAGTCGTACAAAATGGATGAAACATCGTCGAAATCTAGCGATCGGCGATGTAGTTATTATTCGAGAAGAAAATGTGCCGCGTTGTGAGTGGCGCATGGGTCGTGTTAAAGAGGTAGAGATGGACTCTGAAGGTTATGTTAGAGCAGTACTGCTTAAAACACAAAGTGTAGATATCCGTAGACCTTCTAACAAGTTGGTTCTTTTAGTTCCAAATGAACATTAGACGGGAGATTTGAAGTAACTAGTTAATTTCAGTAAGATATTATTTTGTTTTGTTTTAAGGGCACTTAGAATATTTTGTTTTGTAGATAAATAAGTACAACTTATTCAGTATAACTTATTTATGGAACCGGGTATGTAAGTGCCAGATTCCATGTTTTATATAAACAAGGTGTAAGTACAGATTCCTTGTTTTAGCTATAACAGTTATGAGTAGTTTTCATTACTTGTGTGAGTAGCGCGCTTATTTGAATGCTTCTCGGTCATAACGCTACCAGAATCCGTACAAGAAGGGTCTCTCCTGCAGCTAACCGTATTTCCCAACGTAGTATAGTGTATTGTAACAGTTCAAAGGGAGAAATCATAATGTAAGTGTTTATACTGTCAAGTGTGTATTTATAAGTTTTTTGTATAAATTATAAAGGTGAAAAAATAGGTATATAAGATAGAGCACCTGGTAGGGTGTGGTAATTAATATGAAGTACGATAAAAGATAATATGAGAGCGCATTGGTTTAATTATCAACTGCAAAACCCTTCCTGTAATTCAGTATATAACGTTTTAATTATGATTATTGCATTATAAGGTAAACTTCATATCATTTCTGTTTACTGTATAGATATAGCAAATTTCAAGTCTCGTTATATATAACCGAATTAATGTAATGTAATGTTCCATATATCTAGTAAAATTATACTTAGGCCTATGTATTTGATGCATAAGTATTTATATAGTTTCCTTTATTTATTTATTCATTTTATTTATTTATTGTTTTGTTTGTTTTTTTTTAGATTATGTACCTTGCTTGCTTGCTTGCTTGCTTGCTGTCATGCTGACATGCTGACCTGCTGACTAGTCCATTTAATGTACCGACATAAGCGATGTGAATGGTTACTGAACTGAACGTTTAAAAATAAAGCATGAGTAACATAAACTCTCCAATGTCTCAACGATTTCACAGAAGGATTATACCGTCTATATCTCTAAAGATCCAGGGGTGCCATCAGGTGCCATCGGCACTTTTTGTCAACAAATAAATGAGCAACATTACTGAAAAGTTGAAAAAAAATCGTCCGAGTGCTTTCCGAGATATTTCACTTGAAAGAAGGCTTGTGGTGTGAAAACTTCAGTTTACAATTGTCAAACTACATATGAAGCTATGCCTAGTTTAAATTGTCATAAAAACATAAACAGACCAAACACTTGAAAATCACTTCACATGAGTTAAGTTGAGATGGTACTGATCGTTGTAAATAGTAAAATGCTTTTAAAATACCCACCAAATTTATGTGCATGCCTCCTAAATAAACGATCCTCCCCGGTGCGTCGAACGTGTCATTTTGTTTACCTATAACGGAGTGTAAAATTCCTGCTTTTTTCATTGGCTCCCGAAAATCACGTGATACCCTTCCACCCACCACTGACCTGCATTGAAAGTTTTCAAGTGGGTCGAGTCCATTCGATTTGAGGGGTGACAGGTGGGACGAGTCCATTCCATTTGAGGGGTGACAGGTGGGGCGAGTCCATTTCATCTTAGGGGTGACAGGTGGGGCGAGTCCATTTCATCCGAGGGGTGACAGGTGGGGCGAGTCCATTTCATCTTAGGGGTGACAGGTGGGGCGAGTCCATTCCATCTGAGGGGTGACAGGTGGGACGAGTCCATTCCATTTGAGGGGTGACAGGTGGGGCGAGTCCATTCGATTTGAGGGGTGACAGGTGGGGCGAGTCCATTCCATTTGAGGGGTGACAGGTGGGACGAGTCCATTCGATTTAAGGGGTGACAGGTGGGACGAGTCCATTCGATTTGAGGGGTGACAGGTGGGGCGAGTCCATTCCATTTGAGGGGTGACAGGTGGGACAAGTCCATTCGATTTGAGGGGTGACAGGTGGGGCGAGCCCATTTCTTTATATCAAAGGATCAATTTATTTTAATTATGATTTTAATGAGACATTTTCAAACATATCAGAATATGCAGTTCTAAGTTTTGGGTGGAGGAGCAAATTTCATTGTTCCCATTTCAAAAGTGTGTCAAGATCTCTTATATTTCCGTTTTAATTTAAAATTGAAGTGTTCGTCTGATGAGAAGGTCGTGAAATTTGAAACAATTTTCTCTAGCAAACCAAAAACCTTAGAATATGGACTTATATTAAATTAAGAAAATTTTATCTGGGAGGATGAACTAATTTATAAATAGATATTAAAAAACCCGTCTCACTATAAAAAATGTAGGACAGATTTTTAAAAAAGCAATATCGTAAATTCATACAAATTGTATTTATAAATGTGGGCTGTTGGAAATCCTGTAGATGTATTCTTAAAATGCTCTCAATTATTTACAAAATACTGGGCATATTAACAAAACTTTTAATCCTTTCGATTTACGACATCCTCTGTTACTGGAGAAATCATCAATCCCAAACACAATGCTTACAGATCAGTTTTAGCAGATTTAATTAGAAAGTGCTCAAACAATAATATCTTTACAATTTTACCCCTAACCCTCTTTTATTATTATTATTAATATTTTATCATCATTTCATATGGAAGTGAATAAGAAAACAAGGAATGACAAACGTATTTATTCAATTTTAAAACAAAAGATGCATGGATGTGCGTAGGGTTCCAGAGGGTGAATGACAGGCTTGGTTGCCTGCAGCCAGGTGCCGTGCAGTTCTCAGTATCTCAGTGGACTTCTGAAATGAGAAAGTAATGTTAACAATATCTGACTTGTCCATAGTTCAGGCTCAGATAGCACCCCAAAAAAACAATCGATTCTATGTTGCCTAACGCCACATTTAAGACCTGAAGTTAGTAATAAAGATATTTCAGATATCTTGCTTTGAAAAAAAAAAATTGAAAACACTCCTCTAGTTTGTGTAGGTTATCACTATTTATTTATTTTACCTACTATATAAAGTTGTAATATCTAAAATCGCTTTGCATCACGCGTTTGGGAACCATATTTCGCTTTAGAATAAATCATTTCCCCGTGTTTCAACACTGCTTACAAGCATTTTACAGGTACATGTATAATAAAATTAACAAACCTACTAAAACTGACTATCGTTCATGGGGCACGCTTGTCTTAGGATCAAAAGCTCGGAACTGTGACAACTACGGTACCATCATGTAAATATGTCCGTGATCTTTGTGGTAATATGCCCATTTACTAATTTGCTAAATAATATTTTGAGTGGCATAACAGAAACGACAGGCGACAGCGACAACAAAGAGTAGTAACATACCCGTAAATACTCGTCGCAAATTTCTTTGCATTTTTCTACTCTCTTTCTATCAACTGACATACGATACTGAAGAAAAAGTGCTACTTACGAAACATGCATTTGCTTCTACGCCTCATACGACTGCGTTGCGACTGCACCCGCACGTTGAACATTGCGTCTTCACCTAGCTGTGTCCTACTGCCTACTGAGCATTCGGAAATACAGCTCGCACTACGATGAGCAAGTAACTGTTATGCAAATTACAGACAGGCATGGCTCATTTCAGGCGAGGGACTGTGGTTGAAACTGTTCACGAATGTTCACGGTCTAATACATGTACATGGCGGATAAAGAGGGAGTGTCAGGGGGGATCCAGACCCCCTCCTCCCTTCGATTTCTGATAAAAAATTACACCCAAAATCTATAGCTGAATAATAGTTATAAACCGTATCAAATGGAGATATTTTCCCTCTAAAACACCCTTTTTCGTGGCCCTCGAGCGTGCCCCAGACATAACTCCAAAGGGGTGAGGGTCGGCCTTGCACTCCGAGGCCTTGTCAATCCGTAAAAAAAACACCACCACCCTTCCAAAAAATCCTGGATCCGCCCCAGATGTACATGTGGATTTGACTTATTCATTCACACATTAATTGATCAATAAGACCACGGGCGCTAATATACATGTATATTCCATAATACTGTAAAATGTATTCATAAATTACTGTTGTACGCGCACCGATACTCCCCCTCGTCGTTATACAATTTTCATACATAACTGTCATTGTAACTCAACGATATTATATTTAAAATAGGCCATGTAAATTTGAAAAGCTGTCGCTAGGATCGAGGCCTACCAATGAAATCTAAATATTTTCAAGAACTTTTACTGGGCATAAATACGATTTAACCCGATTTATCAAAAGCCTATTGCCACCTCTATATCTCGACTTTTCAATAAGAAACTAGGTAGCATCTAAAAGCTTAAAGCTTCAAAAATTTTGAGACCATAACAGAGTCAGCCAAGGGCACGTTTCGGTGCCACATTTGATTACGTCATGATGGATATTTACAGGTGAAGGACCAGAACAGTCTGTCGGAAACAATATAGAAACAAGGAGTCTGTTGTAACTCATTGGTAGAAATAAGAGACTGAATTTGATCTGAGGACCAGGATAGATCCGTAAATGACGCGTGTCCCATTCACTGTTCCTGAATTCTAAAATCTAGAGTAAAAATATGTACTTAAGCATTGTAGCAGGACGTAAACCAATCCACTTCAAGAGGACCCCATATCTTATCAAAATGTGAGAATAATTCTTTAGAAATACCCCAATTGTCAACATCCACACTTCTACTTATATAATCTGCATGGGTATTCTCTTCTCTCAGTATCCTTTCATTTCTATTGAATAACTCCATTAGAAGAAAAACATCTAAAATAATAGGTTGTAATTTACTCCTCATGCTACTTTTTTCTTTAATGTTTACAACATCTTTGCTATCAGAAAACCACTTCAATCTCAAAACACTCAACGTGTTTGCCATGGAGAACAGGACCCTGAAAACAGCTATCAGTTCTCTGTAAGTAGAGCTCTCCGTCGCTTCGTCAGCTGACCATTCCCCGCAACACACCCTTTTAGGTGTCTCAACAAAATGTCCTCTAAACCCAGTACTACTAGCATCAGAATAAACTACCTTATTGCACTGAGGTGAAAACTGTAAAATTCTGATTTACTACACCAAGGTCTAATTTGACTGCATGCTTTCACACACATTTTCTGATTCTAAGAAAAAGCACTTGAAATAACCATGCTAATATAATTTGTCATTAGTTGCGTTACACTTCCCAACACATGAGACATAGTATAATCCGACCGACATAGCCAGACCTCTGCTCACTTTCGTGCGAATATAATGTCAGATCTCTTAGCACTTGCTAATCTAATATCAAGAACTTTGATTTCCCCAATACTAATATCTATTTCGATGCCTATAAATGCCAGACTCTGTACCTACGACCAAATAGTATTCTCATATATTTACATAAAACCTGACTTAGCAATATCATCTTTGATCTCAGCACCCTGATGCTCCAATCTATCTATGTTACTGCAGTACCACAGACCGTCATCCAATTACATCGAACCATTCTTTGATTAATTGCCAAGTCAATTTTGAAAAAAATATTAAGTGCTAATGATAACCCAAATGGAAGAACTAAGAATCAAAAATAAATCTGCTGATCTTGAATTTTCCATGAAAAACCTCAATAATCCGTATGAGGATAATAGATATCTAGATGTTGATTAGCTGAATCAAATTTAATCAACCAACCACACAGTTTCATAAACATAAGAGCCGTTCTCAAATGTCCGTAACTACCAGACTGCTTACAGACATGTTTGTTTACTTCTCGTACATCTAAAATCAATCTATTTTTTTCACTGCTATGCACTGCTTCTGTTTAAGGGTTATCAACAATTGGTTGTTTGCTACACCTTTTAATCAAACGCATCTTTTTCAATCCAAGAATAGCTTTTTAACAAAAAACTTATTTTTCAATGGTGAAAGCTGTTATCTTTCCTCATCCCACAGGGTGTTGCTATAAACGGAAATTTATAACCATTTTTATCAAGTCTAGAATAAAAAATGAATACCCTACTTCTTCCCAAAAACTTAAATTGGTTCTTAACCTACTTTTCACGGGTATGAATTTCTGATTTTGCTCATGTTCATAATTATGCAACTCTTGATTGAAACTAACGCACTCATACATGTACCGGGTACTTATCTATTTTTCAATGCTTCCGCCTTCTTCCCCATTCCAGATGTTCCCTTATCTCTGGGGTTGGACTCTGGTAGAATAACTTTCCCCTCTGTAAGTTGGTCACTCAAGCATGAAATGGCCCTTTCCTCAACAAGCTAAGCAAAGTCACGACCCGCTGCTGCGATAAAGACTTCTCCGCTGAGAAGTATCGCCCACCACACCTATCGGTCGGTCTGCTGATATAACCTTATTTTTTTGGCTCCCTTTTTGTTTTCTTTTATTTTCTTTGTAGCTCTCTCGCTCTCAGAATCACAAGCAAGAGGATTAACAGTATGTTCCTTAACAGTGTCGAAAGTGTCAGCAATTCTGATAAGTTTGTTTCTCTTGCCAAGACTGTAAGGCACTGTCAGTTTGTTCACCACAATAATCTTATTTTCAAATACTGTTGAGTCAAATTGCTGGTGATTACCTTCTATTTTCCAAGATAAATATTGTCGACTTTCAGTTTTTACCGGCTTCGGCATTAAATGTAGGCAGTCTATGGTCGAAATAGTCTTTCGTCTCTTTCTTTTTACTTTCCATTTTTTTCATTACATCAGCCAAGGAAAAGTGTTCGCCTCCACTGGACTCATCAACCATGTCGTCTACGGAGTCGTAATCATAAGCGTGTTAACAGTACCGTGTCAATCGCCTAAATGACACGAAAACTCCCCTACATCAATCCCGCCCTCTTCTGGCGTGTCATAACCAGAGAGAAATTAATTTCACTTTAATTCCTCTCGTCAACCGATTGAAATTATATTTCTATTGACTCGCTACATCGAGCTGGACGTGACGCAGTTAAGGTGGTACAGGACAAAAGATTTGTGCCAGTGGTGGATTTAGGAGGGTCGGTGGGGGCGGGGGGGGGGGGGAGTTTCGACCCCGACTGAATTTTTATAAATATAATGTACATTTTTTTTAGAAAATCGAACTCCCCTACACTCGATAAAGTCAGGTTTGCTTATTTCTCAAATTCGTTCCAAGGGTTCGTTACTACTCCACTCGTTTAATTCAATACATCAGGTGATGGTCGTCGGCGTAACACTGATTACTGTCTCATAAACAAAGGTGGCTGACCGTGATTCTTACTTCGCGTTAAAGGGTAGGTACTTTAATATTTATAAAACTTAAGTTTAAAGCTTAAATGCACAAACTATGACACAAATGCCAAATATGTAATTAACCTGTGTCCACCGAGGTCCATTGGTAGTTGCAGTGGCGGATTGGGAGGGGGGGGGTCAGGGGGTCCTGACCTCCTCCCCTTCAGTTTCTAAAAATAATCACACCGATGGTCCCCTTATGAAATAAGTATTTTCTCTAGCCGAATCATAGTTCTAAAAAGTACCAAATAGCACCGTTCGCCCTCTAAGATAAGGGTCGGTTTTGCATCCGTGGACCCCCCTTTAAATAATCCTGGTCCCGCCCCTGGGTTGGTCGCCCTTGTAACCTACAGCAGGTAAGTGATTCTTGCTATTGTCTGTTTTTGATAATCGCGTAAGATATCAATCAAGTTGTTGTATTTGTAGCGGCAAAAGGTTTCAATCTAACGCTCTTAATGGCTAAAATTAATCTGCAAACCACGTGCACTTAGTGCAACTGGAAATTTTAAAAGGTGGCGATTTTATCATGAGCCGCGCAACTTTGCAACTTTTCTATCTCCAAAACTAGCAGAGATATGCCCATAATCACTATTGAACTTGAATAGGCAGTCATATGCTGACAATCTGTGTTCTTGAAATTGAGCTTTGACCTACTTTTTGCCATGAACTGCACTTCACAAATTTGAATTTAAACTTTTACTTTTCCTCATGATTTTGTTTTAAATGGTAATTTTCAACAAAACTATTTAGAACTTTTGCTTACTGCATGTAGAGCTTGTCAAGCACAACACTGGAGGTGGTGTCCCTTTTTTCACTTTTCTATACGAATGAGCTTACTCCAGCTGGTGGTACAATACCCTCAGGCGGTATCACCTCTCTGATCCTCTAGTTTTCATGGTTTTTCAAATTCATGCTTCATTTGACAAGATAAAGTGGCGTAATAAACAAAGCATTTTGTCCTGTCACACAAGTATGTTATTGCTTTTTAACCTCATTCACGGATCGTTGTGGAAATGAAATTAGGGGGTGTGAAAAATACATGGTTACCTAGAAATTCAGTGTTCAGACCAGGCTTTCACTTACTGCCTACCAGCTTGCTGCTTACTTTTTTAGTTTTTCTTACATTTTAGTTAAACATGTTTCAAACAACAAAAGCTCTAGATATTATAAAGGTTTGACAAACATTTTATTTCGAAACTTGTACATGTACCAGTTAAGTTTCCGTTTTGCTGATTATGTGACCATCTCCATAAATAGAATAGGCCTGCATTGGTGCACATGGACGCGGTCGCAAATTACAGTGGAATGCTTTTTTTTTCGAACAAAATTAATACACATTGCTAAGTTTAACTAGAAAAACAAATATATAAATGGGCATTCAAGGTGTGTTTACATTATCGCTAGTAGAGTCCGAATTACTGGTTGCCTATGTGTGGACGAAAACCGCAGTGAGCCATCCTGAAGTATGTATAATTTCTTTATTTAGTATTCTTTACTGAGAAATGGACCATGTAATGCTAAATGCCATCGAACTTTCAGCTGCCTTCAAATAGTGCCTCTACCCCCTACATCTAAACAGCCATACCCGAGTATGTCGTGAGATCATCTTAGATGTAGTCTGACAAGCGACTTTGCGGCATAAATCTTGCATTACTAATCATCATGCATCGTTATTTTATTTGATTTAATTTTAATGAATATTAATTCAATTAATTAATTCAATGTTAAAAATGAACCGTTCCGTCCACGTAGAAGCGGGGTCAATAAAAACTAACCACCTAGTCTTCGAAATCCTGGATTCGCCCCTGAGAGCTGTTCGTTATTGATTTCTTAATAACGATCTTGCTGCATACTGGCAATAAACACAATCGGATTTGTCATCTATTTTTAAGGATTTATGATGTTACATTCAAGTTGTAATTTTTTCTGTCCTAGATTTCTATTACAAACAGAACCGTAAAGAAAAAACAGTAATTTAAGCGCATTATACTGTAGGTGTTCAGTCACTGAACCACTGAGTGGTTCCTACAATCGCCCAAGGACAGCGTAAATTGTAGAATCTCACATTTCCAGGAGGACAAAGGCGGCAATTTCTCGCTTAAACAATTTTTTTTTTTTTGTTGTTGTTGTTTCAATTTCTTTTACGAATAGAGTGGCCCCTGAAGAAAAGATTACGTCGTCTTTGCTATCTTCTGTTAAAAACATACTTTTAGTAAAATAATTAATAAACAAATCAAGAAGAAGATGCACATATTGTATACAGTAACCACTGTTGAAGAACGAAGTGAAGTATACAGATATTTCTTAATAATCACAAAGCCGAGCTGCATACATATTAGATCGACTATGTACTTTGTTACTAAGCAGACCAACTTTAGTAATTCCCTTAGTTTTCCACAATATTTCTAATGAAATGTGTCACTTTTGGGTCCCAAGAGGGTGGTGCACTTTCGGAAAAATAGTATTTCGAGAGTTTTTAGATCAATCATTGTGTTTTGTTGGTAGCAGTTTTAACCAATTGCAAAGGCTGTGAGAGAGTATCGTGGCAGCTGGAGCTTTAAGATGCGGGTGAGGTCGATGGAGTGTAAGGGGTAGTATAGGCCTATCGGTGCGAGGGAGTAATGGTGCGGAGGAGTATCAGTGCTGAGACGGAAAGGGATCATTCACAATAATTGTCTAAACATATCAACATCTCATCATTAAATCCCCAAAGTGCATCTTTATAGTACTTCAAAAAGCTCCTCAGGGGTTTGAGGTTGGGGAGGGGGATGGAAAAATATTTTTTTAATTCACAAGAAATATTTAAAAAAAAAAAAAATAACAATTTACTTGTGGATGGCTAGAAAAAACAAAACACACCTTCCTGACATCATTATTTTAATTATTTTAAAAAGACCCAAATTTCATCTTTATATTATTTCAAAAAGCTCCCCAGGGGCTTGAGAGTGGGAGCTGGAATTTCATCCCGTGGGAGTTCCAAGTCTCACGAAGAAAATGCTAATATGTGAAAAAAAATATTTTGAAAATAATAATAATAATAAATAATAATAATGATGATAATTAAATAAATAAATAACTCTCAGAAAAAGAATGCAATCAGTTCAGTTTTCTAACTCAAGCTGTATTTCAGTCCAATTTACCTTTTCTGTAAGATTGAGATCCATGAGTAACATGGTTTTACTTAAATTGTCATCAGTGTTCAAAATGGGGTTTCTTTAACTTTGACAAAATCAGCCCAGATCATCATGTGAAATGTGATTTATGTGAAATGTGTTCAAAATAAGCATTAAAACCTGTCTTTATAGATATTGGTGTTTGCTTTTAAAATCTCATTTGAGGCAGGAGTGGGGCATCCAGACAAAGTTGTTCATTTAACTAATATGCTGACAAAATCACATTACCTCATAAAGACCCAAAATAACAACATTGTGCTTTTAACCCAAAACTTGGGAAATCTGCCAAATTTGCGTAAGCACCCTCAAGTGGAAATAGCAAAAAAAAAAAAATAATAAATAAATAAATAAATAAATAAATAATGATAATAATTAATCAATGAATGTTCATTCATTTCTCATTATTGCCAAAATACAAAATGTGGAAATCTTTTCAGAGTTTTTGTTCACAAGGAAGTATCAGTTCATAAAAAATGCACACTCAAAGTTAATTAAGCCTTCTCTAATAATTGCAATAGTCGTTTTTCTAATTTCCAAAAAGAGATTTCAACATGATTTTAATGCATGGACTTATGGCTGTTTTTTCTTTTTAACTTCCAGATTAAGCTGCTGGTTTGTACTTTCTATACCAAGGGTTTGAAGACCCACTATGCAAGTACCAGAACCTGCTATAGACAGTTGTCTTGGAGCCTCCAGAACACTTGCAATCCATACCCCTATCATCAAGGGGTCATTTCTTCGATGACATGCTGCGGCGTGGGGCGAGTACCTTAAAGACTTTGATGCTTTTGGACCTTTAATATATTGTCCATACTGACTTACATCATACTAGTCCTTGGAAGGCTTGGAATACTTGATTTGACCCTTTGACACCGGTTTGCAAAGCTAAGACCATTTCTTTTTAATTTGACTGATGACTTGTAAAGCACTCTTCAAACTCTTTGGTGCTCCTGTGCTGTAAGTAACAGGATTCGTTTGATAGCACAGGCAAGGTGTCTCGGGAACAGTAATGGCTGCTGAAATTGCTGGAATAAAAAAGACAGACAAACTGAAAACTTTTGTTCTAAGTTTTAAAAAACTGATACGGTAATTATTTTTAAAAAGGACTATGTATATAGGAAAGGCATCATAAAATTCGATAAATTAAAGATAAAATAATAATATAGCAGGAATCTGTATAAATAGTTTTTGCTCTATTTCTTCCATAATGTTGACACCACCACTCTTCCAGCACTTTATTCTTACTACAAATGACCGAACATACCTACCTGACACTATAATGAAGAAAAAAAAATTTCATCCCTACCTGGCCAAAATTGAAGAAATCTCACAGTGCCGGCACTGTTCAAAATCACTCAAAATCACCAAAAATCGACCCGTCTCCGATTTTTCCAAAAAGTGACGAAAATCAATCTACCACACCTGTCATTCATAAAAAATGTGGAAACGCGCCCGGGTCACTTCATCAAGGCCCCCAATTCTAGCTTTAAAGATGATCCAAAAATAAGCTCTGAGAACAGAATCTGAGAGGGGGGGGGGGAGACAGAGTTTTTGCTCTATTTCTTCCTTAATGTTGACACCACCACTCTTCCAGCACTTTATTCTTACTACAAATGACCGAACACACCTACCTGACACTATAATGAAGAAAAAAAATTTTCATCCCTACCTGGCCAAAATTGAAGAAATCTCACAGTGCCGGCACTGTTCAAAATCACTCAAAATCACCAAAAATCGACCCGTCTCCGATTTTTCCAAAAAGTGACGAAAATCAATCTACCACACCTGTCATTCATAAAAAATGTGGAAACGCGCCCGGGTCACTTCATCAAGGCCCCCAATTCTAGCTTTAAAGATGATCCAAAAATAAGCTCTGAGAACAGAATCTGAGAGGGGGGGGGGGGGAGACAGAGTTTTTGCTCTATTTCTTCCTTAATGTTGACACCACCACTCTTCCAGCACTTTATTCTTACTACAAATGACCGAACACACCTACCTGACACTATAATGAAGAAAAAAAATTTTCATCCCTACCTGGCCAAAATTGAAGAAATCTCACAGTGCCGGCACTGTTCAAAATCACTCAAAATCACCAAAAATCGACCCGTCTCCGATTTTTCCAAAAAGTGACGAAAATCAATCTACCACACCTGTCATTCATAAAAAATGTGGAAACGCGCCCGGGTCACTTCATCAAGGCCCCCAATTCTAGCTTTAAAGATGATCCAAAAATAAGCTCTGAGAACAGAATCTGAGAGGGGGGGGGGGGGAGACAGAGTTTTTGCTCTATTTCTTCCTTAATGTTGACACCACCACTCTTCCAGCACTTTATTCTTACTACAAATGACCGAACACACCTACCTGACACTATAATGAAGAAAAAAAATTTTCATCCCTACCTGGCCAAAATTGAAGAAATCTCACAGTGCCGGCACTGTTCAAAATCACTCAAAATCACCAAAAATCGACCCGTCTCCGATTTTTCCAAAAAGTGACGAAAATCAATCTACCACACCTGTCATTCATAAAAAATGTGGAAACGCGCCCGGGTCACTTCATCAAGGCCCCCAATTCTAGCTTTAAAGATGATCCAAAAATAAGCTCTGAGAACAGAATCTGAGAGGGGGGGGGGGGGAGACAGAGTTTTTGCTCTATTTCTTCCTTAATGTTGACACCACCACTCTTCCAGCACTTTATTCTTACTACAAATGACCGAACACACCTACCTGACACTATATGAAGAAAAAAAATTTTCATCCCTACCTGGCCAAAATTGAAGAAATCTCACAGTGCCGGCACTGTTCAAAATCACTCAAAATCACCAAAAATCGACCCGTCTCCGATTTTTCCAAAAAGTGACGAAAATCAATCTACCACACCTGTCATTCATAAAAAATGTGGAAACGCGCCCGGGTCACTTCATCAAGGCCCCCAATTCTAGCTTTAAAGATGATCCAAAAATAAGCTCTGAGAACAGAATCTGAGAGGGGGGGGGGGGGGGAGATAGAGTTTTTGCTCTATTTCTTCCTTAATGTTGACACCACCACTCTTCCAGCACTTTATTCTTACTACAAATGACCGAACACACCTACCTGACACTATAATGAAGAAAAAAAATTTTCATCCCTACCTGGCCAAAATTGAAGAAATCTCACAGTGCCGGCACTGTTCAAAATCACTCAAAATCACCAAAAATCGACCCGTCTCCGATTTTTCCAAAAAGTGACGAAAATCAATCTACCACACCTGTCATTCATAAAAAATGTGGAAACGCACCCGGGTCACTTCATCAAGGCCCCCAATTCTAGCTTTAAAGATGATCCAAAAATAAGCTCTGAGAACAGAATCTGAGAGGGGGGGGGGGGGGGGGAGACAGAGTTTTTGCTCTATTTCTTCCTTAATGTTGACACCACCACTCTTCCAGCACTTTATTCTTACTACAAATGACCGAACACACCTACCTGACACTATAATGAAGAAAAAAAATTTTCATCCCTACCTGGCCAAAATTGAAGAAATCTCACAGTGCCGGCACTGTTCAAAATCACTCAAAATCACCAAAAATCGACCCGTCTCCGATTTTTCCAAAAAGTGACGAAAATCAATCTACCACACCTGTCATTCATAAAAAATGTGGAAACGCGCCCGGGTCACTTCATCAAGGCCCCCAATTCTAGCTTTAAAGATGATCCAAAAATAAGCTCTGAGAACAGAATCTGAGAGGGGGGGGGGGGGAGACAGAGTTTTTGCTCTATTTCTTCCTTAATGTTGACACCACCACTCTTCCAGCACTTTATTCTTACTACAAATGACCCAACACACCTACCTGACACTATAATGAAGAAAAAAAATTTTCATCCCTACCTGGCCAAAATTGAAGAAATCTCACAGTGCCGGCACTGTTCAAAATCACTCAAAATCACCAAAAATCGACCCGTCTCCGATTTTTCCAAAAAGTGACGAAAATCAATCTACCACACCTGTCATTCATAAAAAATGTGGAAACGCGCCCGGGTCACTTCATCAAGGCCCCCAATTCTAGCTTTAAAGATGATCCAAAAATAAGCTCTGAGAACAGAATCTGAGAGGGGGGGGGGGGAGACAGAGTTTTTGCTCTATTTCTTCCTTAATGTTGACACCACCACTCTTCCAGCACTTTATTCTTACTACAAATGACCGAACACACCTACCTGACACTATAATGAAGAAAAAAAATTTTCATCCCTACCTGGCCAAAATTGAAGAAATCTCACAGTGCCGGCACTGTTCAAAATCACTCAAAATCACCAAAAATCGACCCGTCTCCGATTTTTCCAAAAAGTGACGAAAATCAATCTACCACACCTGTCATTCATAAAAAATGTGGAAACGCGCCCGGGTCACTTCATCAAGGCCCCCAATTCTAGCTTTAAAGATGATCCAAAAATAAGCTCTGAGAACAGAATCTGAGAGGGGGGGGGGGGAGACAGAGTTTTTGCTCTATTTCTTCCTTAATGTTGACACCACCACTCTTCCAGCACTTTATTCTTACTACAAATGACCGAACACACCTACCTGACACTATAATGAAGAAAAAAAATTTTCATCCCTACCTGGCCAAAATTGAAGAAATCTCACAGTGCCGGCACTGTTCAAAATCACTCAAAATCACCAAAAATCGACCCGTCTCCGACTTTTCCAAAAAGTGACGAAAATCAATCTACCACACCTGTCATTCATAAAATATGTGGAAACGCGCCCGGGTCACTTCATCAAGGCCCCCAATTCTAGCTTTAAAGATGATCCAAAAATAAGCTCTGAGAACAGAATCTGAGAGGGGGGGGGGGGAGACAGAGTTTTTGCTCTATTTCTTCCTTAATGTTGACACCACCACTCTTCCAGCACTTTATTCTTACTACAAATGACCGAACACACCTACCTGACACTATAATGAAGAAAAAAAATTTTCATCCCTACCTGGCCAAAATTGAAGAAATCTCACAGTGCCGGCACTGTTCAAAATCACTCAAAATCACCAAAAATCGACCCGTCTCCGATTTTTCCAAAAAGTGACGAAAATCAATCTACCACACCTGTCATTCATAAAAAATGTGGAAACGCGCCCGGGTCACTTCATCAAGGCCCCCAATTCTAGCTTTAAAGATGATCCAAAAATAAGCTCTGAGAACAGAATCTGAGAGGGGGGGGGGGAGACAGAGTTTTTGCTCTATTTCTTCCTTAATGTTGACACCACCACTCTTCCAGCACTTTATTCTTACTACAAATGACCGAACACACCTACCTGACACTATAATGAAGAAAAAAAATTTTCATCCCTACCTGGCCAAAATTGAAGAAATCTCACAGTGCCGGCACTGTTCAAAATCACTCAAAATCACCAAAAATCGACCCGTCTCCGACTTTTCCAAAAAGTGACGAAAATCAATCTACCACACCTGTCATTCATAAAATATGTGGAAACGCGCCCGGGTCACTTCATCAAGGCCCCCAATTCTAGCTTTAAAGATGATCCAAAAATAAGCTCTGAGAACAGAATCTGAGAGGGGGGGGGGGAGACAGAGTTTTTGCTCTATTTCTTCCTTAATGTTGACACCACCACTCTTCCAGCACTTTATTCTTACTACAAATGACCGAACACACCTACCTGACACTATAATGAAGAAAAAAAATTTTCATCCCTACCTGGCCAAAATTGAAGAAATCTCACAGTGCCGGCACTGTTCAAAATCACTCAAAATCACCAAAAATCGACCCGTCTCCGATTTTTCCAAAAAGTGACGAAAATCAATCTACCACACCTGTCATTCATAAAAAATGTGGAAACGCGCCCGGGTCACTTCATCAAGGCCCCCAATTCTAGCTTTAAAGATGATCCAAAAATAAGCTCTGAGAACAGAATCTGAGAGGGGGGGGGGGGGGGAGACAGAGTTTTTGCTCTATTTCTTCCTTAATGTTGACACCACCACTCTTCCAGCACTTTATTCTTACTACAAATGACCGAACACACCTACCTGACACTATAATGAAGAAAAAAAATTTTCATCCCTACCTGGCCAAAATTGAAGAAATCTCACAGTGCCGGCACTGTTCAAAATCACTCAAAATCACCAATAATCGACCCGTCTCCGATTTTTCCAAAAAGTGACGAAAATCAATCTACCACACCTGTCATTCATAAAAAATGTGGAAACGCGCCCGGGTCACTTCATCAAGGCCCCCAATTCTAGCTTTAAAGATGATCCAAAAATAAGCTCTGAGAACAGAATCTGAGAGGGGGGGGGGGGAGACAGAGTTTTTGCTCTATTTCTTCCTTAATGTTGACACCACCACTCTTCCAGCACTTTATTCTTACTACAAATGACCGAACACACCTACCTGACACAATAATGAAGAAAAAAAATTTTCATCCCTACCTGGCCAAAATTGAAGAAATCTCACAGTGCCGGCACTGTTCAAAATCACTCAAAATCACCAAAAATCGACCCGTCTCCGATTTTTCCAAAAAGTGACGAAAATCAATCTACCACACCTGTCATTCATAAAAAATGTGGAAACGCGCCCGGGTCACTTCATCAAGGCCCCCAATTCTAGCTTTAAAGATGATCCAAAAATAAGCTCTGAGAACAGAATCTGAGGGGGGGGGGGGGGGGAGACAGAGTTTTTGCTCTATTTCTTCCTTAATGTTGACACCACCACTCTTCCAGCACTTTATTCTTACTACAAATGACCGAACACACCTACCTGACACTATAATGAAGAAAAAAAATTTTCATCCCTACCTGGCCAAAATTGAAGAAATCTCACAGTGCCGGCACTGTTCAAAATCACTCAAAATCACCAAAAATCGACCCGTCTCCGATTTTTCCAAAAAGTGACGAAAATCAATCTACCACACCTGTCATTCATAAAAAATGTGGAAACGCGCCCGGGTCACTTCATCAAGGCCCCCAATTCTAGCTTTAAAGATGATCCAAAAATAAGCTCTGAGAACAGAATCTGAGAGGGGGGGGGGGGGAGACAGAGTTTTTGCTCTATTTCTTCCTTAATGTTGACACCACCACTCTTCCAGCACTTTATTCTTACTACAAATGACCGAACACACCTACCTGACACTATAATGAAGAAAAAAAATTTTCATCCCTACCTGGCCAAAATTGAAGAAATCTCACAGTGCCGGCACTGTTCAAAATCACTCAAAATCACCAAAAATCGACCCGTCTCCGATTTTTCCAAAAAGTGACGAAAATCAATCTACCACACCTGTCATTCATAAAAAATGTGGAAACGCGCCCGGGTCACTTCATCAAGGCCCCCAATTCTAGCTTTAAAGATGATCCAAAAATAAGCTCTGAGAACAGAATCTGAGAGGGGGGGGGGGGAGACAGAGTTTTTGCTCTATTTCTTCCTTAATGTTGACACCACCACTCTTATAGCACTTTATTCTTACTACAAATGACCGAACACACCTACCTGACACTATAATGAAGAAAAAAAATTTTCATCCCTACCTGGCCAAAATTGAAGAAATCTCACAGTGCCGGCACTGTTCAAAATCACTCAAAATCACCAATAATCGACCCGTCTCCGATTTTTCCAAAAAGTGACGAAAATCAATCTACCACACCTGTCATTCATAAAAAATGTGGAAACGCGCCCGGGTCACTTCATCAAGGCCCCCAATTCTAGCTTTAAAGATGATCCAAAAATAAGCTCTGAGAACAGAATCTGAGAGGGGGGGGGGGAGACAGAGTTTTTGCTCTATTTCTTCCTTAATGTTGACACCACCACTCTTCCAGCACTTTATTCTTACTACAAATGACCGAACACACCTACCTGACACTATAATGAAGAAAAAAAATTTTCATCCCTACCTGGCCAAAATTGAAGAAATCTCACAGTGCCGGCACTGTTCAAAATCACTCAAAATCACCAAAAATCGACCCGTCTCCGATTTTTCCAAAAAGTGACGAAAATCAATCTACCACACCTGTCATTCATAAAAAATGTGGAAACGCGCCCGGGTCACTTCATCAAGGCCCCCAATTCTAGCTTTAAAGATGATCCAAAAATAAGCTCTGAGAACAGAATCTGAGAGGGGGGGGGGGGAGACAGAGTTTTTGCTCTATTTCTTCCTTAATGTTGACACCACCACTCTTCCAGCACTTTATTCTTACTACAAATGACCGAACACACCTACCTGACACTATAATGAAGAAAAAAAATTTTCATCCCTACCTGGCCAAAATTGAAGAAATCTCACAGTGCCGGCACTGTTCAAAATCACTCAAAATCACCAAAAATCGACCCGTCTCCGATTTTTCCAAAAAGTGACGAAAATCAATCTACCACACCTGTCATTCATAAAAAATGTGGAAACGCGCCTGGGTCACTTCATCAAGGCCCCCAATTCTAGCTTTAAAGATGATCCAAAAATAAGCTCTGAGAACAGAATCTGAGAGGGGGGGGGGAGAGACAGAGTTTTTGCTCTATTTCTTCCTTAATGTTGACACCACCACTCTTCCAGCACTTTATTCTTACTACAAATGACCGAACACACCTACCTGACACTATAATGAAGAAAAAAATTTTCATCCCTACCTGGCCAAAATTGAAGAAATCTCACAGTGCCGGCACTGTTCAAAATCACTCAAAATCACCAAAAATCGACCCGTCTCCGATTTTTCCAAAAAGTGACCAAAATCAATCTACCACACCTGTCATTCATAAAAAATGTGGAAACGCGCCCGGGTCACTTCATCAAGGCCCCCAATTCTAGCTTTAAAGATGATCCAAAAATAAGCTCTGAGAACAGAATCTGAGAGGGGGGGGGGAGACAGAGTTTTTGCTCTATTTCTTCCTTAATGTTGACACCACCACTCTTCCAGCACTTTATTCTTACTACAAATGACCGAACACACCTACCTGACACTATAATGAAGAAAAAAAATTTTCATCCCTACCTGGCCAAAATTGAAGAAATCTCACAGTGCCGGCACTGTTCAAAATCACTCAAAATCACCAAAAATTGACCCGTCTCCGATTTTTCCAAAAAGTGACGAAAATCAATCTACCACACCTGTCATTCATAAAAAATGTGGAAACGCGCCCGGGTCAATTCATCAAGGCCCCCAATTCTAGCTTTAAAGATGATCCAAAAATAAGCTCTGAGAACAGAATCTGAGAGGGGGGGGGGAGACAGAGTTTTTGCTCTATTTCTTCCTTAATGTTGACACCACCACTCTTCCAGCACTTTATTCTTACTACAAATGACCGAACACACCTACCTGACACTATAATGAAGAAAAAAAAATTTTCATCCCTACCTGGCCAAAATTGAAGAAATCTCACAGTGCCGGCACTGTTCAAAATCACTCAAAATCACCAAAAATCGACCCGTCTCCGATTTTTCCAAAAAGTGACCAAAATCAATCTACCACACCTGTCATTCATAAAAAATGTGGAAACGCGCCCGGGTCACTTCATCAAGGCCCCCAATTCTAGCTTTAAAGATGATCCAAAAATAAGCTCTGAGAACAGAATCTGAGAGGGGGGGGGAGACAGAGTTTTTGCTCTATTTCTTCCTTAATGTTGACACCACCACTCTTCCAGCACTTTATTCTTACTACAAATGACCGAACACACCTACCTGACACTATAATGAAGAAAAAAAATTTTCATCCCTACCTGGCCAAAATTGAAGAAATCTCACAGTGCCGGCACTGTTCAAAATCACTCAAAATCACCAAAAATTGACCCGTCTCCGATTTTTCCAAAAAGTGACGAAAATCAATCTACCACACCTGTCATTCATAAAAAATGTGGAAACGCGCCCGGGTCAATTCATCAAGGCTCCAATTCTAGCTTTAAAGATGATCCAAAAATAAGCTCTGAGAACAGAATCTGAGAGGGGGGGGGGGGGAGATAGAGTTTTTGCTCTATTTCTTCCTTAATGTTGACACCACCACTCTTCCAGCACTTTATTCTTACTACAAATGACCGAACACACCTACCTGACACTATAATGAAGAAAAAAAATTTTCATCCCTACCTGGCCAAAACTGAAGAAATCTCACAGTGCCGGCACTGTTCAAAATCACTCAAAATCACCAAAAATCGACCCGTCTCCGATTTTTCCAAAAAGTGACGAAAATCAATCTACCACACCTGTCATTCATTAAAAATGTGGAAACGCGCCCGGGTCACTTCATCAAGGCCCCCAATTCTAGCTTTAAAGATGATCCAAAAATAAGCTCTGAGAACAGAATCTGAGAGGGGGGGGGGGGAGACAGAGTTTTTGCTCTATTTCTTCCTTAATGTTGACACCACTACTCTTCCAGCACTTTATTCTTACTACAAATGACCGAACACACCTACCTGACACTATAATGAAGAAAAAAAAATTTTCATCCCTACCTGGCCAAAATTGAAGAAATCTCACAGTGCCGGCACTGTTCAAAATCACTCAAAATCACCAAAAATCGACCCGTCTCCGATTTTTCCAAAAAGTGACCAAAATCAATCTACCACACCTGTCATTCATAAAAAATGTGGAAACGCGCCCGGGTCACTTCATCAAGGCCCCCAATTCTAGCTTTAAAGATGATCCAAAAATAAGCTCTGAGAACAGAATCTGAGAGGGGGGGGGGGAGACAGAGTTTTTGCTCTATATCTTCCTAAATGTTGACACCACCACTCTTCCAGCACTTTATTCTTACTACAAATGACCGAACACACCTACCTGACACTATAATGAAGAAAAAAAATTTCATCCCTACCTGGCCAAAATTGAAGAAATCTCACAGTGCCGGCACTGTTCAAAATCACTCAAAATCACCAAAAATCGACCCGTCTCCGATTTTTCCAAAAAGTGACGAAAATCAATCTACCACACCTGTCATTCATAAAAAATGTGGAAACGCGCCCGGGTCACTTCATCAAGGCCCCCAATTCTAGCTTTAAAGATGATCCAAAAATAAGCTCTGAGAACAGAATCTGAGAGGGGGGGGGGGGGAGACAGAGTTTTTGCTCTATTTCTTCCTTAATGTTGACACCACCACTCTTCCAGCACTTTATTCTTACTACAAATGACCGAACACACCTACCTGACACTATAATGAAGAAAAAAAATTTTCATCCCTACCTGGCCAAAATTGAAGAAATCTCACAGTGCCGGCACTGTTCAAAATCACTCAAAATCACCAAAAATCGACCCGTCTCCGATTTTTCCAAAAAGTGACAAAAATCAATCTACCACACCTGTCATTCATAAAAAATGTGGAAACGCGCCCGGGTCACTTCATCAAGGCCCCCAATTCTAGCTTTAAAGATGATCCAAAAATAAGCTCTGAGAACAGAATCTGAGAGGGGGGGGGGGGGAGACAGAGTTTTTGCTCTATTTCTTCCTTAATGTTGACACCACCACTCTTCCAGCACTTTATTCTTACTACAAATGACCGAACACACCTACCTGACACTATAATGAAGAAAAAAAAATTTCATCCCTACCTGGCCAAAATTGAAGAAATCTCACAGTGCCGGCACTGTTCAAAATCACTCAAAATCACCAAAAATCGACCCGTCTCCGATTTTTCCAAAAAGTGACGAAAATCAATCTACCACACCTGTCATTCATAAAAAATGTGGAAACGCGCCCGGGTCACTTCATCAAGGCCCCCAATTCTAGCTTTAAAGATGATCCAAAAATAAGCTCTGAGAACAGAATCTGAGAGGGGGGGGGGGGGAGACAGAGTTTTTGCTCTATTTCTTCCTTAATGTTGACACCACCACTCTTCCAGCACTTTATTCTTACTACAAATGACCGAACACACCTACCTGACACTATAATGAAGAAAAAAAATTTTCATCCCTACCTGGCCAAAATTGAAGAAATCTCACAGTGCCGGCACTGTTCAAAATCACTCAAAATCACCAAAAATCGACCCGTCTCCGATTTTTCCAAAAAGTGACGAAAATCAATCTAACACACCTGTCATTCATAAAAAATGTGGAAACGCGCCGGGGTCACTTCATCAAGGCCCCCAATTCTAGCTTTAAAGATGATCCAAAAATAAGCTCTGAGAACAGAATCTGAGAGGGGGGGGGGGGGGGAGACAGAGTTTTTGCTCTATTTCTTCCTTAATGTTGACACCACCACTCTTCCAGCACTTTATTCTTACTACAAATGACCGAACACACCTACCTGACACTATAATGAAGAAAAAAAATTTTCATCCCTACCTGGCCAAAATTGAAGAAATCTCACAGTGCCGGCACTGTTCAAAATCACTCAAAATCACCAAAAATCGACCCGTCTCCGATTTTTCCAAAAAGTGACGAAAATCAATCTACCACACCTGTCATTCATAAAAAATGTGGAAACGCGCCCGGGTCACTTCATCAAGGCCCCCAATTCTAGCTTTAAAGATGATCCAAAAATAAGCTCTGAGAACAGAATCTGAGAGGGGGGGGGGGAGACAGAGTTTTTGCTCTATTTCTTCCTTAATGTTGACACCACCACTCTTCCAGCACTTTATTCTTACTACAAATGACCGAACACACCTACCTGACACTATAATGAAGAAAAAAAATTTTCATCCCTACCTGGCCAAAATTGAAGAAATCTCACAGTGCCGGCACTGTTCAAAATCACTCAAAATCACCAAAAATCGACCCGTCTCCGATTTTTCCAAAAAGTGACGAAAATCAATCTACCACACCTGTCATTCATAAAAAATGTGGAAACGCGCCCGGGTCACTTCATCAAGGCCCCCAATTCTAGCTTTAAAGATGATCCAAAAATAAGCTCTGAGAACAGAATCTGAGAGGGGGGGGGGGGAGACCGAGTTTTTGCTCTATTTCTTCCTTAATGTTGACACCACCACTCTTCCAGCACTTTATTCTTACTACAAATGACCGAACACACCTACCTGACACTATAATGAAGAAAAAAAAATTTTCATCCCCACCTGGCCAAAATTGAAGAAATCTCACAGTGCCGGCACTGTTCAAAATCACTCAAAATCACCAAAAATCGACCCGTCTCCGATTTTTCCAAAAAGTGACGAAAATCAATCTACCACACCTGTCATTCATAAAAAATGTGGAAACGCGCCCGGGTCACTTCATCAAGGCCCCCAATTCTAGCTTTAAAGATGATCCAAAAATAAGCTCTGAGAACAGAATCTGAGAGGGGGGGGGGGGGGGGGGAGACAGAGTTTTTGCTCTATTTCTTCCTTAATGTTGACACCACCACTCTTCCAGCACTTTATTCTTACTACAAATGACCGAACACACCTACCTGACACTATAATGAAGAAAAAAAATTTTCATCCCTACCTGGCCAAAATTGAAGAAATCTCACAGTGCCGGCACTGTTCAAAATCACTCAAAATCACCAAAAATCGACCCGTCTCCGATTTTTCCAAAAAGTGACCAAAATCAATCTACCACACCTGTCATTCATAAAAAATGTGGAAACGCGCCCGGGTCACTTCATCAAGGCCCCCAATTCTAGCTTTAAAGATGATCCAAAAATAAGCTCTGAGAACAGAATCTGAGAGGGGGGGGGGGGGGAGACAGAGTTTTTGCTCTATTTCTTCCTTAATGTTGACACCACCACTCTTCCAGCACTTTATTCTTACTACAAATGACCGAACACACCTACCTGACACTATAATGAAGAAAAAAAATTTTCATCCCTACCTGGCCAAAATTGAAGAAATCTCACAGTGCCGGCACTGTTCAAAATCACTCAAAATCACCAAAAATCGACCCGTCTCCGATTTTTCCAAAAAGTGACGAAAATCAATCTACCACACCTGTCATTCATAAAAAATGTGGAAACGCGCCCGGGTCACTTCATCAAGGCCCCCAATTCTAGCTTTAAAGATGATCCAAAAATAAGCTCTGAGAACAGAATCTGAGGGGGGGGGGGGGAGACAGAGTTTTTGCTCTATTTCTTCCTTAATGTTGACACCACCACTCTTCCAGCACTTTATTCTTACTACAAATGACCGAACACACCTACCTGACACTATAATGAAGAAAAAAAATTTTCATCCCTACCTGGCCAAAATTGAAGAAATCTCACAGTGCCGGCACTGTTCAAAATCACTCAAAATCACCAAAAATCGACCCGTCTCCGATTTTTCCAAAAAGTGACGAAAATCAATCTACCACACCTGTCATTCATAAAAAATGTGGAAACGCGCCCGGGTCACTTCATCAAGGCCCCCAATTCTAGCTTTAAAGATGATCCAAAAATAAGCTCTGAGAACAGAATCTGAGAGGGGGGGGGGGAGACAGAGTTTTTGCTCTATTTCTTCCTTAATGTTGACACCACCACTCTTCCAGCACTTTATTCTTACTACAAATGACCGAACACACCTACCTGACACTATAATGAAGAAAAAAAATTTTCATCCCTACCTGGCCAAAATTGAAGAAATCTCACAGTGCCGGCACTGTTCAAAATCACTCAAAATCACCAAAAATCGACCCGTCTCCGATTTTTCCAAAAAGTGACGAAAATCAATCTACCACACCTGTCATTCATAAAAAATGTGGAAACGCGCCCGGGTCACTTCATCAAGGCCCCCAATTCTAGCTTTAAAGATGATCCAAAAATAAGCTCTGAGAACAGAATCTGAGAGGGGGGGGGGGGGGAGACAGAGTTTTTGCTCTATTTCTTCCTTAATGTTGACACCACCACTCTTCCAGCACTTTATTCTTACTACAAATGACCGAACACACCTACCTGACACTATAATGAAGAAAAAAAATTTTCATCCCTACCTGGCCAAAATTGAAGAAATCTCACAGTGCCGGCACTGTTCAAAATCACTCAAAATCACCAAAAATCGACCCGTCTCCGATTTTTCCAAAAAGTGACGAAAATCAATCTACCACACCTGTCATTCATAAAAAATGTGGAAACGCGCCCGGGTCACTTCATCAAGGCCCCCAATTCTAGCTTTAAAGATGATCCAAAAATAAGCTCTGAGAACAGAATCTGAGAGGGGGGGGGGGAGACAGAGTTTTTGCTCTATTTCTTCCTTAATGTTGACACCACCACTCTTCCAGCACTTTATTCTTACTACAAATGACCGAACACACCTACCTGACACTATAATGAAGAAAAAAAAATTTCATCCCTACCTGGCCAAAATTGAAGAAATCTCACAGTGCCGGCACTGTTCAAAATCACTCAAAATCACCAAAAATCGACCCGTCTCCGATTTTTCCAAAAAGTGACGAAAATCAATCTACCACACCTGTCATTCATAAAAAATGTGGAAACGCGCCCGGGTCACTTCATCAAGGCCCCCAATTCTAGCTTTAAAGATGATCCAAAAATAAGCTCTGAGAACAGAATCTGAGAGGGGGGGGGAGACAGAGTTTTTGCTCTATTTCTTCCTTAATGTTGACACCACCACTCTTCCAGCACTTTATTCTTACTACAAATGACCGAACACACCTACCTGACACTATAATGAAGAAAAAAAATTTTCATCCCTACCTGGCCAAAATTGAAGAAATCTCACAGTGCCGGCACTGTTCAAAATCACTCAAAATCACCAAAAATCGACCCGTCTCCGATTTTTCCAAAAAGTGACGAAAATCAATCTACCACACCTGTCATTCATAAAAAATGTGGAAACGCGCCCGGGTCACTTCATCAAGGCCCCCAATTCTAGCTTTAAAGATGATCCAAAAATAAGCTCTGAGAACAGAATCTGAGAGGGGGGGGGGGGAGACAGAGTTTTTGCTCTATTTCTTCCTTAATGTTGACACCACCACTCTTCCAGCACTTTATTCTTACTACAAATGACCGAACACACCTACCTGACACTATAATGAAGAAAAAAAATTTTCATCCCTACCTGGCCAAAATTGAAGAAATCTCACAGTGCCGGCACTGTTCAAAATCACTCAAAATCACCAAAATTCGACCCGTCTCCGATTTTTCCAAAAAGTGACGAAAATCAATCTACCACACCTGTCATTCATAAAAAATGTGGAAACGCGCCCGGGTCACATCATCAAGGCCCCTAATTCTAGCTTTAAAGATGATCCAAAAAGCTCTGAGAACAGAATCTGAGAGGGGGGGGGGAGACAGAGTTTTTGCTCTATTTCTTCCTTAATGTTGACACCACCACTCTTCCAGCACTTTATTCTTACTACAAATGACCGAACACACCTACCTGACACTATAATGAAGAAAAAAAATTTTCATCCCTACCTGGCCAAAATTGAAGAAATCTCACAGTGCCGGCACTGTTCAAAATCACTCAAAATCACCAAAAATCGACCTGTCTCCGATTTTTCCAAAAAGTGACGAAAATCAATCTACTACACCTGTCATTCATAAAAAATGTGGAAACGCACCCGGGTCACTTCATCAAGGCCCCCAATTCTAGCTTTAAAGATGATCCAAAAATAAGCTCTGAGAACAGAATCTGAGAGGGGGGGGGGGGAGACAGAGTTTTTGCTCTATTTCTTCCTTAATGTTGACACCACCACTCTTCCAGCACTTTATTCTTACTACAAATGACCGAACACACCTACCTGACACTATAATGAAGAAAAAAAATTTTCATCCCTACCTGGCCAAAATTGAAGAAATCTCACAGTGCCGGCACTGTTCAAAATCACTCAAAATCACCAAAAATCGACCCGTCTCCGATTTTTCCAAAAAGTGACGAAAATCAATCTACCACACCTGTCATTCATAAAAAATGTGGAAACGCGCCCGGGTCACTTCATCAAGGCCCCCAATTCTAGCTTTAAAGATGATCCAAAAATAAGCTCTGAGAACAGAATCTGAGAGGGGGGGGGGGGGAGACAGAGTTTTTGCTCTATTTCTTCCTTAATGTTGACACCACCACTCTTCCAGCACTTTATTCTTACTACAAATGACCGAACACACCTACCTGACACTATAATGAAGAAAAAAAATTTTCATCCCTACCTGGCCAAAATTGAAGAAATCTCACAGTGCCGGCACTGTTCAAAATCACTCAAAATCACCAAAAATCGACCCGTCTCCGATTTTTCCAAAAAGTGACGAAAATCAATCTACCACACCTGTCATTCATAAAAAATGTGGAAACGCGCCCGGGTCACTTCATCAAGGCCCCCAATTCTAGCTTTAAAGATGATCCAAAAATAAGCTCTGAGAACAGAATCTGAGAGGGGGGGGGGGGAGACAGAGTTTTTGCTCTATTTCTTCCTTAATGTTGACACCACCACTCTTCCAGCACTTTATTCTTACTACAAATGACCGAACACACCTACCTGACACTATAATGAAGAAAAAAAATTTTCATCCCTACCTGGCCAAAATTGAAGAAATCTCACAGTGCCGGCACTGTTCAAAATCACTCAAGATCACCAAAAATCGACCCGTCTCCGATTTTTCCAAAAAGTGACGAAAATCAATCTACCACACCTGTCATTCATAAAAAATGTGGAAACGCGCCCGGGTCACTTCATCAAGGCCCCCAATTCTAGCTTTAAAGATGATCCAAAAATAAGCTCTGAGAACAGAATCTGAGAGGGGGGGGAGACAGAGTTTTTGCTCTATTTCTTCCTTAATGTTGACACCACCACTCTTCCAGCACTTTATTCTTACTACAAATGACCGAACACACCTACCTGACACTATAATGAAGAAAAAAAATTTTCATCCCTACCTGGCCAAAATTGAAGAAATCTCACAGTGCCGGCACTGTTCAAAATCACTCAAAATCACCAAAAATCGACCCGTCTCCGATTTTTCCAAAAAGTGACGAAAATAAATCTACCACACCTGTCATTCATAAAAAATGTGGAAACGCGCCCGGGTCACTTCATCAAGGCCCCCAATTCTAGCTTTAAAGATGATCCAAAAATAAGCTCTGAGAACAGAATCTGAGAGGGGGGGGGGGAGACAGAGTTTTTGCTCTATTTCTTCCTTAATGTTGACACCACCACTCTTCCAGCACTTTATTCTTACTACAAATGACCGAACACACCTACCTGACACTATAATGAAGAAAAAAAATTTTCATCCCTACCTGGCCAAAATTGAAGAAATCTCACAGTGCCGGCACTGTTCAAAATCACTCAAAATCACCAAAAATCGACCACACCTGTCATTCATAAAAAATGTGGAAACGCGCCCGGGTCACTTCATCAAGGCCCCCAATTCTAGCTTTAAAGATGATCCAAAAATAAGCTCTGAGAACAGAATCTGAGGGGGGGGGGGGAGACAGAGTTTTTGCTCTATTTCTTCCTTAATGTTGACACCACCACTCTTCCAGCACTTTATTCTTACTACAAATGACCGAACACACCTACCTGACACTATAATGAAGAAAAAAAATTTTCATCCCTACCTGGCCAAAATTGAAGAAATCTCACAGTGCAGGCACTGTTCAAAATCACTCAAAATCACCAAAAATCGACCCGTCTCCGATTTTTCCAAAAAGTGACGAAAATCAATCTACCACACCTGTCATTCATAAAAAATGTGGAAACGCGCCCGGGTCACTTCATCAAGGCCCCCAATTCTAGCTTTAAAGATGACCAAAAATAAGCTCTGAGAACAGAATCTGAGAGGGGGGGGGGGGGAGACAGAGTTTTTGCTCTATTTCTTCCTTAATGTTGACACCACCACTCTTCCAGCACTTTATTCTTACTACAAATGACCGAACACACCTACCTGACACTATAATGAAGAAAAAAAATTTTCATCCCTACCTGGCCAAAATTGAAGAAATCTCACAGTGCCGGCACTGGTCAAAATCACTCAAAATCACCAAAAATCGACCCGTCTCCGATTTTTCCAAAAAGTGACGAAAATCAATCTACCACACCTGTCATTCATAAAAAATGTGGAAACGCGCCCGGGTCACTTCATCAAGGCCCCCAATTCTAGCTTTAAAGATGATCCAAAAATAAGCTCTGAGAACAGAATCTGAGAGGGGGGGGGGGGGGAGACAGAGTTTTTGCTCTATTTCTTCCTTAATGTTGACACCACCACTCTTCCAGCACTTTATTCTTACTACAAATGACCGAACACACCTACCTGACACATTAATGAAGAAAAAAAATTTTCATCCCTACCTGGCCAAAATTGAAGAAATCTCACAGTGCCGGCACTGTTCAAAATCACTCAAAATCACCAAAAATCGACCCGTCTCCGATTTTTCCAAAAAGTGACGAAAATCAATCTACCACACCTGTCATTCATAAAAAATGTGGAAACGCGCCCGGGTCACTTCATCAAGGCCCCCAATTCTAGCTTTAAAGATGATCCAAAAATAAGCTCTGAGAACAGAATCTGAGAGGGGGGGGGGGAGACAGAGTTTTTGCTCTATTTCTTCCTTAATGTTGACACCACCACTCTTCCAGCACTTTATTCTTACTACAAATGACCGAACACACCTACCTGACACTATAATGAAGAAAAAAAATTTTCATCCCTACCTGGCCAAAATTGAAGAAATCTCACAGTGCCGGCACTGTTCAAAATCACTCAAAATCACCAAAAATCGACCCGTCTCCGATTTTTCCAAAAAGTGACGAAAATCAATCTACCACACCTGTCATTCATAAAAAATGTGGAAACGCGCCCGGGTCACTTCATCAAGGCCCCCAATTCTAGCTTTAAAGATGATCCAAAAATAAGCTCTGAGAACAGAATCTGAGAGGGGGGGGGAGACAGAGTTTTTGCTCTATTTCTTCCTTAATGTTGACACCACCACTCTTCCAGCACTTTATTCTTACTACAAATGACCGAACACACCTACCTGACACTATAATGAAGAAAAAAATTTTCATCCCTACCTGGCCAAAATTGAAGAAATCTCACAGTGCCGGCACTGTTCAAAATCACTCAAAATCACCAAAAATCGACCCGTCTCCGATTTTTCCAAAAAGTGACGAAAATCAATCTACCACACCTGTCATTCATAAAAAATGTGGAAACGCGCCCGGGTCACTTCATCAAGGCCCCCAATTCTAGCTTTAAAGATGATCCAAAAATAAGCTCTGAGAACAGAATCTGAGAGGGGGGGGGGAGACAGAGTTTTTGCTCTATTTCTTCCTTAATGTTGACACCACCACTCTTCCAGCACTTTATTCTTACTACAAATGACCGAACACACCTACCTGACACTATAATGAAGAAAAAAAATTTTCATCCCTACCTGGCCAAAATTGAAGAAATCTCACAGTGCCGGCACTGTTCAAAATCACTCAAAATCACCAAAAATCGACCCGTCTCCGATTTTTCCAAAAAGTGACGAAAATCAATCTACCACACCTGTCATTCATAAAAAATGTGGAAACGCGCCCGGGTCACTTCATCAAGGCCCCCAATTCTAGCTTTAAAGATGATCCAAAAATAAGCTCTGAGAACAGAATCTGAGAGGGGGGGGGAGACAGAGTTTTTGCTCTATTTCTTCCTTAATGTTGACACCACCACTCTTCCAGCACTTTATTCTTACTACAAATGACCGAACACACCTACCTGACACTATAATGAAGAAAAAAAATTTTCATCCCTACCTGGCCAAAATTGAAGAAATCTCACAGTGCCGGCACTGTTCAAAATCACTCAAAATCACCAAAAATCGACCACACCTGTCATTCATAAAAAATGTGGAAACGCGCCCGGGTCACTTCATCAAGGCCCCCAATTCTAGCTTTAAAGATGATCCAAAAATAAGCTCTGAGAACAGAATCTGAGGGGGGGGGGGGAGACAGAGTTTTTGCTCTATTTCTTCCTTAATGTTGACACCACCACTCTTCCAGCACTTTATTCTTACTACAAATAACCGAACACACCTACCTGACACTATAATGAAGAAAAAAAAATTTCATCCCTACCTGGCCAAAATTGAAGAAATCTCACAGTGCCGGCACTGTTCAAAATCACTCAAAATCACCAAAAATCGACCCGTCTCCGATTTTTCCAAAAAGTGACGAAAATCAATCTACCACACCTGTCATTCATAAAAAATGTGGAAACGCGCCCGGGTCACTTCATCAAGGCCCCCAATTCTAGCTTTAAAGATGATCCAAAAATAAGCTCTGAGAACAGAATCTGAGAGGGGGGGGGGAGACAGAGTTTTTGCTCTATTTCTTCCTTAATGTTGACACCACCACTCTTCCAGCACTTTATTCTTACTACAAATGACCGAACACACCTACCTGACACTATAATGAAGAAAAAAAATTTTCATCCCTACCTGGCCAAAATTGAAGAAATCTCACAGTGCCGGCTCTGTTCAAAATCACTCAAAATCACCAAAAATCGACCTGTCTCCGATTTTTCCAAAAAGTGACGAAAATCAATCTACTACACCTGTCATTCATAAAAAATGTGGAAACGCACCCGGGTCACTTCATCAAGGCCCCCAATTCTAGCTTTAAAGATGATCCAAAAATAAGCTCTGAGAACAGAATCTGAGAGGGGGGGGGGGGGGAGACAGAGTTTTTGCTCTATTTCTTCCTTAATGTTGACACCACCACTCTTCCAGCACTTTATTCTTACTACAAATGACCGAACACACCTACCTGACACTATAATGAAGAAAAAAAATTTTCATCCCTACCTGGCCAAAATTGAAGAAATCTCACAGTGCCGGCACTGTTCAAAATCACTCAAAATCACCAAAATTCGACCCGTCTCCGATTTTTCCAAAAAGTGACGAAAATCAATCTACCACACCTGTCATTCATAAAAAATGTGGAAACGCGCCCGGGTCACATCATCAAGGCCCCTAATTCTAGCTTTAAAGATGATCCAAAAAGCTCTGAGAACAGAATCTGAGAGGGGGGGGGAGACAGAGTTTTTGCTCTATTTCTTCCTTAATGTTGACACCACCACTCTTCCAGCACTTTATTCTTACTACAAATGACCGAACACACCTACCTGACACTATAATGAAGAAAAAAAATTTTCATCCCTACCTGGCCAAAATTGAAGAAATCTCACAGTGCCGGCACTGTTCAAAATCACTCAAAATCACCAAAATTCGACCCGTCTCCGATTTTTCCAAAAAGTGACGAAAATCAATCTACCACACCTGTCATTCATAAAAAATGTGGAAACGCGCCCGGGTCACATCATCAAGGCCCCTAATTCTAGCTTTAAAGATGATCCAAAAAGCTCTGAGAACAGAATCTGAGAGGGGGGGGGAGACAGAGTTTTTGCTCTATTTCTTCCTTAATGTTGACACCACCACTCTTCCAGCACTTTATTCTTACTACAAATGACCGAACACACCTACCTGACACTATAATGAAGAAAAAAAATTTTCATCCCTACCTGGCCAAAATTGAAGAAATCTCACAGTGCCGGCACTGTTCAAAATCACTCAAAATCACCAAAAATCGACCTGTCTCCGATTTTTCCAAAAAGTGACGAAAATCAATCTACTACACCTGTCATTCATAAAAAATGTGGAAACGCACCCGGGTCACTTCATCAAGGCCCCCAATTCTAGCTTTAAAGATGATCCAAAAATAAGCTCTGAGAACAGAATCTGAGAGGGGGGGGGGGGGGAGACAGAGTTTTTGCTCTATTTCTTCCTTAATGTTGACACCACCACTCTTCCAGCACTTTATTCTTACTACAAATGACCGAACACACCTACCTGACACTATAATGAAGAAAAAAAATTTTCATCCCTACCTGGCCAAAATTGAAGAAATCTCACAGTGCCGGCACTGTTCAAAATCACTCAAAATCACCAAAAATCGACCACACCTGTCATTCATAAAAAATGTGGAAACGCGCCCGGGTCACTTCATCAAGGCCCCCAATTCTAGCTTTAAAGATGATCCAAAAATAAGCTCTGAGAACAGAATCTGAGGGGGGGGGGGAGACAGAGTTTTTGCTCTATTTCTTCCTTAATGTTGACACCACCACTCTTCCAGCACTTTATTCTTACTACAAAAGACCGAACACACCTACCTGACACTATAATGAAGAAAAAAAATTTTCATCCCTACCTGGCCAAAATTGAAGAAATCTCACAGTGCCGGCACTGTTCAAAATCACTCAAAATCACCAAAAATCGACCACACCTGTCATTCATAAAAAATGTGGAAACGCGCCCGGGTCACTTCATCAAGGCCCCCAATTCTAGCTTTAAAGATGATCCAAAAATAAGCTCTGAGAACAGAATCTGAGAGGGGGGGGAGACAGAGTTTTTGCTCTATTTCTTCCTTAATGTTGACACCACCACTCTTCCAGCACTTTATTCTTACTACAAATGACCGAACACACCTACCTGACACTATAATGAAGAAAAAAAATTTTCATCCCTACCTGGCCAAAATTGAAGAAATCTCACAGTGCCGGCACTGTTCAAAATCACTCAAAATCACCAAAAATCGACCCGTCTCCGATTTTTCCAAAAAGTGACGAAAATCAATCTACCACACCTGTCATTCATAAAAAATGTGGAAACGCGCCCGGGTCACTTCATCAAGGCCCCCAATTCTAGCTTTAAAGATGATCCAAAAATAAGCTCTGAGAACAGAATCTGAGAGGGGGGGGAGACAGAGTTTTTGCTCTATTTCTTCCTTAATGTTGACACCACCACTCTTCCAGCACTTTATTCTTACTACAAATGACCGAACACACCTACCTGACACTATAATGAAGAAAAAAAATTTTCATCCCTACCTGGCCAAAATTGAAGAAATCTCACAGTGCCGGCACTGTTCAAAATCACTCAAAATCACCAAAAATCGACCCGTCTCCGATTTTTCCAAAAAGTGACCAAAATCAATCTACCACACCTGTCATTCATAAAAAATGTGGAAACGCGCCCGGGTCACTTCATCAAGGCCCCCAATTCTAGCTTAAAAGATGATCCAAAAATAAGCTCTGAGAACAGAATCTGAGAGGGGGGGGGGGGAGACAGAGTTTTTGCTCTATTTCTTCCTTAATGTTGACACCACCACTCTTCCAGCACTTTATTCTTACTACAAATGACCGAACACACCTACCTGACACTATAATGAAGAAAAAAAATTTTCATCCCTACCTGGCCAAAATTGAAGAAATCTCACAGTGCCGGCACTGTTCAAAATCACTCAAAATCACCAAAAATCGACCACACCTGTCATTCATAAAAAATGTGGAAACGCGCCCGGGTCACTTCATCAAGGCCCCCAATTCTAGCTTTAAAGATGATCCAAAAATAAGCTCTGAGAACAGAATCTGAGAGGGGGGGGGGGGGGGGGAGACAGAGTTTTTGCTCTATTTCTTCCTTAATGTTGACACCACCACTCTTCCAGCACTTTATTCTTACTACAAATGACCGAACACACCTACCTGACACTATAATGAAGAAAAAAAATTTTCATCCCTACCTGGCCAAAATTGAAGAAATCTCACAGTGCCGGCACTGTTCAAAATCACTCAAAATCACCAAAAATCGACCTGTCTCCGATTTTTCCAAAAAGTGACGAAAATCAATCTACCACACCTGTCATTCATAAAAAAATGTGGAAACGCGCCCGGGTCACTTCATCAAGGCCCCCAATTCTAGCTTTAAAGATGATCCAAAAATAAGCTCTGAGAACAGAATCTGAGAGGGGGGGGGGGGGGGAGACAGAGTTTTTGCTCTATTTCTTCCTTAATGTTGACACCACCACTCTTCCAGCACTTTATTCTTACTACAAATGACCGAACACACCTACCTGACACTATAATGAAGAAAAAAAATTTTCATCCCTACCTGGCCAAAATTGAAGAAATCTCACAGTGCCGGCACTGTTCAAAATCACTCAAAATCACCAAAAATCGACCCGTCTCCGATTTTTCCAAAAAGTGACGAAAATCAATCTACCACACCTGTCATTCATAAAAAATGTGGAAACGCGCCCGGGTCACTTCATCAAGGCCCCCAATTCTAGCTTTAAAGATGATCCAAAAATAAGCTCTGAGAACAGAATCTGAGAGGGGGGGGGAGACAGAGTTTTTGCTCTATTTCTTCCTTAATGTTGACACCACCACTCTTCCAGCACTTTATTCTTACTACAAATGACCGAACACACCTACCTGACACTATAATGAAGAAAAAAAATTTTCATCCCTACCTGGCCAAAATTGAAGAAATCTCACAGTGCCGGCACTGTTCAAAATCACTCAAAATCACCAAAAATCGACCCGTCTCCGATTTTTCCAAAAAGTGACGAAAATCAATCTACCACACCTGTCATTCATAAAAAATGTGGAAACGCGCCCGGGTCACTTCATCAAGGCCCCCAATTCTAGCTTTAAAGATGATCCAAAAATAAGCTCTGAGAACAGAATCTGAGAGGGGGGGGGAGACAGAGTTTTTGCTCTATTTCTTCCTTAATGTTGACACCACCACTCTTCCAGCACTTTATTCTTACTACAAATGACCGAACACACCTACCTGACACTATAATGAAGAAAAAAAATTTTCATCCCTACCTGGCCAAAATTGAAGAAATCTCACAGTGCCGGCACTGTTCAAAATCACTCAAAATCACCAAAAATCGACCCGTCTCCGATTTTTCCAAAAAGTGACGAAAATCAATCTACCACACCTGTCATTCATAAAAAATGTGGAAACGCGCCCGGGTCACTTCATCAAGGCCCCCAATTCTAGCTTTAAAGATGATCCAAAAATAAGCTCTGAGAACAGAATCTGAGAGGGGGGGGGAGACAGAGTTTTTGCTCTATTTCTTCCTTAATGTTGACACCACCACTCTTCCAGCACTTTATTCTTACTACAAATGACCGAACACACCTACCTGACACTATAATGAAGAAAAAAAATTTTCATCCCTACCTGGCCAAAATTGAAGAAATCTCACAGTGCCGGCACTGTTCAAAATCACTCAAAATCACCAAAATTCGACCCGTCTCCGATTTTTCCAAAAAGTGACGAAAATCAATCTACCACACCTGTCATTCTTAAAAAATGTGGAAACGCGCCCGGGTCACTTCATCAAGGCCCCCAATTCTAGCTTTAAAGATGATCCAAAAATAAGCTCTGAGAACAGAATCTGAGAGGGGGGGGGGAGACAGAGTTTTTGCTCTATTTCTTCCTTAATGTTGACACCACCACTCTTCCAGCACTTTATTCTTACTACAAATGACCGAACACACCTACCTGACACTATAATGAAGAAAAAAAATTTTCATCCCTACCTGGCCAAAATTGAAGAAATCTCACAGTGCCGGCACTGTTCAAAATCACTCAAAATCACCAAAAATCGACCACACCTGTCATTCATAAAAAATGTGGAAACGCGCCCGGGTCACTTCATCAAGGCCCCCAATTCTAGCTTTAAAGATGATCCAAAAATAAGCTCTGAGAACAGAATCTTAGAGGGGGGGGAGACAGAGTTTTTGCTCTATTTCTTCCTTAATGTTGACACCACCACTCTTCCAGCACTTTATTCTTACTACAAATGACCGAACACACCTACCTGACACTATAATGAAGAAAAAAAATTTTCATCCCTACCTGGCCAAAATTGAAGAAATCTCACAGTGCCGGCACTGTTCAAAATCACTCAAAATCACCAAAAATCGACCCGTCTCCGATTTTTCCAAAAAGTGACGAAAATCAATCTACCACACCTGTCATTCATAAAAAATGTGGAAACGCGCCCGGGTCACTTCATCAAGGCCCCCAATTCTAGCTTTAAAGATGATCCAAAAATAAGCTCTGAGAACAGAATCTGAGAGGGGGGGGGGGGAGACAGAGTTTTTGCTCTATTTCTTCCTTAATGTTGACACCACCACTCTTCCAGCACTTTATTCTTACTACAAATGACCGAACACACCTACCTGACACTATAATGAAGAAAAAAAATTTTCATCCCTACCTGGCCAAAATTGAAGAAATCTCACAGTGCCGGCACTGTTCAAAATCACTCAAAATCACCAAAAATCGACCCGTCTCCGATTTTTCCAAAAAGTGACGAAAATCAATCTACCACACCTGTCATTCATAAAAAATGTGGAAACGCGCCCGGGTCACTTCATCAAGGCCCCCAATTCTAGCTTTAAAGATGATCCAAAAATAAGCTCTGAGAACAGAATCTGAGAGGGGGGGGGGGGGGGAGACAGAGTTTTTGCTCTATTTCTTCCTTAATGTTGACACCACCACTCTTCCAGCACTTTATTCTTACTACAAATGACCGAACACACCTACCTGACACTATAATGAAGAAAAAAAATTTTCATCCCTACCTGGCCAAAATTGAAGAAATCTCACAGTGCCGGCACTGTTCAAAATCACTCAAAATCACCAAAAATCGACCCGTCTCCGATTTTTCCAAAAAGTGACGAAAATCAATCTACCACACCTGTCATTCATAAAAAATGTGGAAACGCGCCCGGGTCACTTCATCAAGGCCCCCAATTCTAGCTTTAAAGATGATCCAAAAATAAGCTCTGACTACAGAATCTGAGAGGGGGGGGAGACAGAGTTTTTGCTCTATTTCTTCCTTAATGTTGACACCACCACTCTTCCAGCACTTTATTCTTACTACAAATGACCGAACACACCTACCTGACACTATAATGAAGAAAAAAAATTTTCATCCCTACCTGGCCAAAATTGAAGAAATCTCACAGTGCCGGCACTGTTCAAAATCACTCAAAATCACCAAAAATCGACCCGTCTCCGATTTTTCCAAAAAGTGACGAAAATCAATCTACCACACCTGTCATTCATAAAAAATGTGGAAACGCGCCCGGGTCACTTCATCAAGGCCCCCAATTCTAGCTTTAAAGATGATCCAAAAATAAGCTCTGAGAACAGAATCTGAGAGGGGGGGGGGAGACAGAGTTTTTGCTCTATTTCTTCCTTAATGTTGACACCACCACTCTTCCAGCACTTTATTCTTACTACAAATGACCGAACACACCTACCTGACACTATAATGAAGAAAAAAAATTTTCATCCCTACCTGGCCAAAATTGAAGAAATCTCACAGTGCCGGCACTGTTCAAAATCACTCAAAATCACCAAAAATCGACCACACCTGTCATTCATAAAAAATGTGGAAACGCGCCCGGGTCACTTCATCAAGGCCCCCAATTCTAGCTTTAAAGATGATCCAAAAATAAGCTCTGAGAACAGAATCTGAGAGGGGGGGGGAGACAGAGTTTTTGCTCTATTTCTTCCTTAATGTTGACACCACCACTCTTCCAGCACTTTATTCTTACTACAAATGACCGAACACACCTACCTGACACTATAATGAAGAAAAAAAATTTTCATCCCTACCTGGCCAAAATTGAAGAAATCTCACAGTGCCGGCACTGTTCAAAATCACTCAAAATCACCAAAAATCGACCCGTCTCCGATTTTTCCAAAAAGTGACGAAAATCAATCTACCACACCTGTCATTCATAAAAAATGTGGAAACGCGCCCGGGTCACTTCATCAAGGCCCCCAATTCTAGCTTTAAAGATGATCCAAAAATAAGCTCTGAGAACAGAATCTGAGAGGGGGGGGAGACAGAGTTTTTGCTCTATTTCTTCCTTAATGTTGACACCACCACTCTTCCAGCACTTTATTCTTACTACAAATGACCGAACACACCTACCTGACACTATAATGAAGAAAAAAAATTTTCATCCCTACCTGGCCAAAATTGAAGAAATCTCACAGTGCCGGCACTGTTCAAAATCACTCAAAATCACCAAAAATCGACCCGTCTCCGATTTTTCCAAAAAGTGACGAAAATCAATCTACCACACCTGTCATTCATAAAAAATGTGGAAACGCGCCCGGGTCACTTCATCAAGGCCCCCAATTCTAGCTTTAAAGATGATCCAAAAATAAGCTCTGAGAACAGAATCTGAGAGGGGGGGGGGAGACAGAGTTTTTGCTCTATTTCTTCCTTAATGTTGACACCACCACTCTTCCAGCACTTTATTCTTACTACAAATAACCGAACACACCTACCTGACACTATAATGAAGAAAAAAAATTTTCATCCCTACCTGGCCAAAATTGAAGAAATCTCACAGTGCCGGCACTGTTCAAAATCACTCAAAATCACCAAAAATCGACCCGTCTCCGATTTTTCCAAAAAGTGACGAAATTCAATCTACCACACCTGTCATTCATAAAAAATGTGGAAACGCGCCCGGGTCACTTCATCAAGGCCCCCAATTCTAGCTTTAAAGATGATCCAAAAATAAGCTCTGAGAACAGAATCTGAGAGGGGGGGAGACAGAGTTTTTGCTCTATTTCTTCCTTAATGTTGACACCACCACTCTTCCAGCACTTTATTCTTACTACAAATGACAGAACACACCTACCTGACACTATAATGAAGAAAAAAAATTTTCATCCCTACCTGGCCAAAATTGAAGAAATCTCACAGTGCCGGCACTGTTCAAAATCACTCAAAATCACCAAAAATCGACCCGTCTCCGATTTTTCCAAAAAGTGACGAAAATCAATCTACCACACCTGTCATTCATAAAAAATGTGGAAACGCGCCCGGGTCACTTCATCAAGGCCCCCAATTCTAGCTTTAAAGATGATCCAAAAATAAGCTCTGAGAACAGAATCTGAGAGGGGGGGAGACAGAGTTTTTGCTCTATTTCTTCCTTAATGTTGACACCACCACTCTTCCAGCACTTTATTCTTACTACAAATGACAGAACACACCTACCTGACACTATAATGAAGAAAAAAAAATTTCATCCCTACCTGGCCAAAATTGAAGAAATCTCACAGTGCCGGCACTGTTCAAAATCACTCAAAATCACCAAAAATCGACCCGTCTCCGATTTTTCCAAAAAGTGACGAAAATCAATCTACCACACCTGTCATTCATAAAAAATGTGGAAACGCGCCCGGGTCACTTCATCAAGGCCCCCAATTCTAGCTTTAAAGATGATCCAAAAATAAGCTCTGAGAACAGAATCTGAGAGGGGGGGGGGGGGAGACAGAGTTTTTGCTCTATTTCTTCCTTAATGTTGACACCACCACTCTTCCAGCACTTTATTCTTACTACAAATGACCGAACACACCTACCTGACACTATAATGAAGAAAAAAAATTTTCATCCCTACCTGGCCAAAATTGAAGAAATCTCACAGTGCTGGCACTGTTCAAAATCACTCAAAATCACCAAAAATCGACCCGTCTCCGATTTTTCCAAAAAGTGACGAAAATCAATCTACCACACCTGTCATTCATAAAAAATGTGGAAACGCGCCCGGGTCACTTCATCAAGGCCCCCAATTCTAGCTTTAAAGATGATCCAAAAATAAGCTCTGAGAACAGAATCTGAGAGGGGGGGGGGGAGACAGAGTTTTTGCTCTATTTCTTCCTTAATGTTGACACCACCACTCTTCCAGCACTTTATTCTTACTACAAATGACCGAACACACCTACCTGACACTATAATGAAGAAAAAAAATTTTCATCCCTACCTGGCCAAAATTGAAGAAATCTCACAGTGCCGGCACTGTTCAAAATCACTCAAAATCACCAAAAATCGACCCGTCTCCGATTTTTCCAAAAAGTGACGAAAATCAATCTACCACACCTGTCATTCATAAAAAATGTGGAAACGCGCCCGGGTCACTTCATCAAGGCCCCCAATTCTAGCTTTAAAGATGATCCAAAAATAAGCTCTGAGAACAGAATCTGAGAGGGGGGGGGAGACAGAGTTTTTGCTCTATTTCTTCCTTAATGTTGACACCACCACTCTTCCAGCACTTTATTCTTACTACAAATGACCGAACACACCTACCTGACACTATAATGAAGAAAAAAAATTTTCATCCCTACCTGGCCAAAATTGAAGAAATCTCACAGTGCCGGCACTGTTCAAAATCACTCAAAATCACCAAAAATCGACCCGTCTCCGATTTTTCCAAAAAGTGACGAAAATCAATCTACCACACCTGTCATTCATAAAAAATGTGGAAACGCGCCCGGGTCACTTCATCAAGGCCCCCAATTCTAGCTTTAAAGATGATCCAAAAATAAGCTCTGAGAACAGAATCTGAGAGGGGGGGGGGAGACAGAGTTTTTGCTCTATTTCTTCCTTAATGTTGACACCACCACTCTTCCAGCACTTTATTCTTACTACAAATAACCGAACACACCTACCTGACACTATAATGAAGAAAAAAAATTTTCATCCCTACCTGGCCAAAATTGAAGAAATCTCACAGTGCCGGCACTGTTCAAAATCACTCAAAATCACCAAAAATCGACCCGTCTCCGATTTTTCCAAAAAGTGACGAAATTCAATCTACCACACCTGTCATTCATAAAAAATGTGGAAACGCGCCCGGGTCACTTCATCAAGGCCCCCAATTCTAGCTTTAAAGATGATCCAAAAATAAGCTCTGAGAACAGAATCTGAGAGGGGGGAGACAGAGTTTTTGCTCTATTTCTTCCTTAATGTTGACACCACCACTCTTCCAGCACTTTATTCTTACTACAAATGACAGAACACACCTACCTGACACTATAATGAAGAAAAAAAATTTTCATCCCTACCTGGCCAAAATTGAAGAAATCTCACAGTGCCGGCACTGTTCAAAATCACTCAAAATCACCAAAAATCGACCCGTCTCCGATTTTTCCAAAAAGTGACGAAAATCAATCTACCACACCTGTCATTCATAAAAAATGTGGAAACGCGCCCGGGTCACTTCATCAAGGCCCCCAATTCTAGCTTTAAAGATGATCCAAAAATAAGCTCTGAGAACAGAATCTGAGAGGGGGGGAGACAGAGTTTTTGCTCTATTTCTTCCTTAATGTTGACACCACCACTCTTCCAGCACTTTATTCTTACTACAAATGACAGAACACACCTACCTGACACTATAATGAAGAAAAAAAATTTTCATCCCTACCTGGCCAAAATTGAAGAAATCTCACAGTGCCGGCACTGTTCAAAATCACTCAAAATCACCAAAAATCGACCCGTCTCCGATTTTTCCAAAAAGTGACGAAAATCAATCTACCACACCTGTCATTCATAAAAAATGTGGAAACGCGCCCGGGTCACTTCATCAAGGCCCCCAATTCTAGCTTTAAAGATGATCCAAAAATAAGCTCTGAGAACAGAATCTGAGAGGGGGGGGGGGGGAGACAGAGTTTTTGCTCTATTTCTTCCTTAATGTTGACACCACCACTCTTCCAGCACTTTATTCTTACTACAAATGACCGAACACACCTACCTGACACTATAATGAAGAAAAAAAATTTTCATCCCTACCTGGCCAAAATTGAAGAAATCTCACAGTGCTGGCACTGTTCAAAATCACTCAAAATCACCAAAAATCGACCCGTCTCCGATTTTTCCAAAAAGTGACGAAAATCAATCTACCACACCTGTCATTCATAAAAAATGTGGAAACGCGCCCGGGTCACTTCATCAAGGCCCCCAATTCTAGCTTTAAAGATGATCCAAAAATAAGCTCTGAGAACAGAATCTGAGAGGGGGGGAGACAGAGTTTTTGCTCTATTTCTTCCTTAATGTTGACACCACCACTCTTCCAGCACTTTATTCTTACTACAAATGACAGAACACACCTACCTGACACTATAATGAAGAAAAAAAAATTTCATCCCTACCTGGCCAAAATTGAAGAAATCTCACAGTGCCGGCACTGTTCAAAATCACTCAAAATCACCAAAAATCGACCCGTCTCCGATTTTTCCAAAAAGTGACGAAAATCAATCTACCACACCTGTCATTCATAAAAAATGTGGAAACGCGCCCGGGTCACTTCATCAAGGCCCCCAATTCTAGCTTTAAAGATGATCCAAAAATAAGCTCTGAGAACAGAATCTGAGAGGGGGGGGGGGGAGACAGAGTTTTTGCTCTATTTCTTCCTTAATGTTGACACCACCACTCTTCCAGCACTTTATTCTTACTACAAATGACCGAACACACCTACCTGACACTATAATGAAGAAAAAAAATTTTCATCCCTACCTGGCCAAAATTGAAGAAATCTCACAGTGCCGGCACTGTTCAAAATCACTCAAAATCACCAAAAATCGACCACACCTGTCATTCATAAAAAATGTGGAAACGCGCCCGGGTCACTTCATCAAGGCCCCCAATTCTAGCTTTAAAGATGATCCAAAAATAAGCTCTGAGAACAGAATCTGAGAGGGGGGGGGAGACAGAGTTTTTGCTCTATTTCTTCCTTAATGTTGACACCACCACTCTTCCAGCACTTTATTCTTACTACAAATGAACGAACACACCTACCTGACACTATAATGAAGAAAAAAACTTTTCATCCCTACCTGGCCAAAATTGAAGAAATCTCACAGTGCCGGCACTGTTCAAAATCACTCAAAATCACCAAAAATCGACCCGTCTCCGATTTTTCCAAAAAGTGACGAAAATCAATCTACCACACCTGTCATTCATAAAAAATGTGGAAACGCGCCCGGGTCACTTCATCAAGGCCCCCAATTCTAGCTTTAAAGATGATCCAAAAATAAGCTCTGAGAACAGAATCTGAGAGGGGGGGGGAGACAGAGTTTTTGCTCTATTTCTTCCTTAATGTTGACACCACCACTCTTCCAGCACTTTATTCTTACTACAAATGACCGAACACACCTACCTGACACTATAATGAAGAAAAAAAATTTTCATCCCTACCTGGCCAAAATTGAAGAAATCTCACAGTGCCGGCACTGTTCAAAATCACTCAAAATCACCAAAAATCGACCCGTCTCCGATTTTTCCAAAAAGTGACGAAAATCAATCTACCACACCTGTCATTCATAAAAAATGTGGAAACGCGCCCGGGTCACTTCATCAAGGCCCCCAATTCTAGCTTTAAAGATGATCCAAAAATAAGCTCTGAGAACAGAATCTGAGAGGGGGGGGGGAGACAGAGTTTTTGCTCTATTTCTTCCTTAATGTTGACACCACCACTCTTCCAGCACTTTATTCTTACTACAAATAACCGAACACACCTACCTGACACTATAATGAAGAAAAAAAATTTTCATCCCTACCTGGCCAAAATTGAAGAAATCTCACAGTGCCGGCACTGTTCAAAATCACTCAAAATCACCAAAAATCGACCCGTCTCCGATTTTTCCAAAAAGTGACGAAAATCAATCTACCACACCTGTCATTCATAAAAAATGTGGAAACGCGCCCGGGTCACTTCATCAAGGCCCCCAATTCTAGCTTTAAAGATGATCCAAAAATAAGCTCTGAGAACAGAATCTGAGAGGGGGGGAGACAGAGTTTTTGCTCTATTTCTTCCTTAATGTTGACACCACCACTCTTCCAGCACTTTATTCTTACTACAAATGACAGAACACACCTACCTGACACTATAATGAAGAAAAAAAATTTTCATCCCTACCTGGCCAAAATTGAAGAAATCTCACAGTGCCGGCACTGTTCAAAATCACTCAAAATCACCAAAAATCGACCCGTCTCCGATTTTTCCAAAAAGTGACGAAAATCAATCTACCACACCTGTCATTCATAAAAAATGTGGAAACGCGCCCGGGTCACTTCATCAAGGCCCCCAATTCTAGCTTTAAAGATGATCCAAAAATAAGCTCTGAGAACAGAATCTGAGAGGGGGGGGAGACAGAGTTTTTGCTCTATTTCTTCCTTAATGTTGACACCACCACTCTTCCAGCACTTTATTCTTACTACAAATGACAGAACACACCTACCTGACACTATAATGAAGAAAAAAAAATTTCATCCCTACCTGGCCAAAATTGAAGAAATCTCACAGTGCCGGCACTGTTCAAAATCACTCAAAATCACCAAAAATCGACCCGTCTCCGATTTTTCCAAAAAGTGACGAAAATCAATCTACCACACCTGTCATTCATAAAAAATGTGGAAACGCGCCCGGGTCACTTCATCAAGGCCCCCAATTCTAGCTTTAAAGATGATCCAAAAATAAGCTCTGAGAACAGAATCTGAGAGGGGGGGGGGGGGGAGACAGAGTTTTTGCTCTATTTCTTCCTTAATGTTGACACCACCACTCTTCCAGCACTTTATTCTTACTACAAATGACCGAACACACCTACCTGACACTATAATGAAGAAAAAAAATTTTCATCCCTACCTGGCCAAAATTGAAGAAATCTCACAGTGCTGGCACTGTTCAAAATCACTCAAAATCACCAAAAATCGACCCGTCTCCGATTTTTCCAAAAAGTGACGAAAATCAATCTACCACACCTGTCATTCATAAAAAATGTGGAAACGCGCCCGGGTCACTTCATCAAGGCCCCCAATTCTAGCTTTAAAGATGATCCAAAAATAAGCTCTGAGAACAGAATCTGAGAGGGGGGGGGGGGGAGACAGAGTTTTTGCTCTATTTCTTCCTTAATGTTGACACCACCACTCTTCCAGCACTTTATTCTTACTACAAATGACCGAACACACCTACCTGACACTATAATGAAGAAAAAAAATTTTCATCCCTACCTGGCCAAAATTGAAGAAATCTCACAGTGCCGGCACTGTTCAAAATCACTCAAAATCACCAAAAATCGACCCGTCTCCGATTTTTCCAAAAAGTGACGAAAATCAATCTACCACACCTGTCATTCATAAAAAATGTGGAAACGCGCCCGGGTCACTTCATCAAGGCCCCCAATTCTAGCTTTAAAGATGATCCAAAAATAAGCTCTGAGAACAGAATCTGAGAGGGGGGGGGAGACAGAGTTTTTGCTCTATTTCTTCCTTAATGTTGACACCACCACTCTTCCAGCACTTTATTCTTACTACAAATGACCGAACACACCTACCTGACACTATAATGAAGAAAAAAAATTTTCATCCCTACCTGGCCAAAATTGAAGAAATCTCACAGTGCCGGCACTGTTCAAAATCACTCAAAATCACCAAAAATCGACCCGTCTCCGATTTTTCCAAAAAGTGACGAAAATCAATCTACCACACCTGTCATTCATAAAAAATGTGGAAACGCGCCCGGGTCACTTCATCAAGGCCCCCAATTCTAGCTTTAAAGATGATCCAAAAATAAGCTCTGAGAACAGAATCTGAGAGGGGGGGGGGAGACAGAGTTTTTGCTCTATTTCTTCCTTAATGTTGACACCACCACTCTTCCAGCACTTTATTCTTACTACAAATAACCGAACACACCTACCTGACACTATAATGAAGAAAAAAAATTTTCATCCCTACCTGGCCAAAATTGAAGAAATCTCACAGTGCCGGCACTGTTCAAAATCACTCAAAATCACCAAAAATCGACCCGTCTCCGATTTTTCCAAAAAGTGACGAAATTCAATCTACCACACCTGTCATTCATAAAAAATGTGGAAACGCGCCCGGGTCACTTCATCAAGGCCCCCAATTCTAGCTTTAAAGATGATCCAAAAATAAGCTCTGAGAACAGAATCTGAGAGGGGGGGAGACAGAGTTTTTGCTCTATTTCTTCCTTAATGTTGACACCACCACTCTTCCAGCACTTTATTCTTACTACAAATGACAGAACACACCTACCTGACACTATAATGAAGAAAAAAAATTTTCATCCCTACCTGGCCAAAATTGAAGAAATCTCACAGTGCCGGCACTGTTCAAAATCACTCAAAATCACCAAAAATCGACCCGTCTCCGATTTTTCCAAAAAGTGACGAAAATCAATCTACCACACCTGTCATTCATAAAAAATGTGGAAACGCGCCCGGGTCACTTCATCAAGGCCCCCAATTCTAGCTTTAAAGATGATCCAAAAATAAGCTCTGAGAACAGAATCTGAGAGGGGGGGAGACAGAGTTTTTGCTCTATTTCTTCCTTAATGTTGACACCACCACTCTTCCAGCACTTTATTCTTACTACAAATGACAGAACACACCTACCTGACACTATAATGAAGAAAAAAAAATTTCATCCCTACCTGGCCAAAATTGAAGAAATCTCACAGTGCCGGCACTGTTCAAAATCACTCAAAATCACCAAAAATCGACCCGTCTCCGATTTTTCCAAAAAGTGACGAAAATCAATCTACCACACCTGTCATTCATAAAAAATGTGGAAACGCGCCCGGGTCACTTCATCAAGGCCCCCAATTCTAGCTTTAAAGATGATCCAAAAATAAGCTCTGAGAACAGAATCTGAGAGGGGGGGGGGGGGAGACAGAGTTTTTGCTCTATTTCTTCCTTAATGTTGACACCACCACTCTTCCAGCACTTTATTCTTACTACAAATGACCGAACACACCTACCTGACACTATAATGAAGAAAAAAAATTTTCATCCCTACCTGGCCAAAATTGAAGAAATCTCACAGTGCTGGCACTGTTCAAAATCACTCAAAATCACCAAAAATCGACCCGTCTCCGATTTTTCCAAAAAGTGACGAAAATCAATCTACCACACCTGTCATTCATAAAAAATGTGGAAACGCGCCCGGGTCACTTCATCAAGGCCCCCAATTCTAGCTTTAAAGATGATCCAAAAATAAGCTCTGAGAACAGAATCTGAGAGGGGGGGGGGGAGACAGAGTTTTTGCTCTATTTCTTCCTTAATGTTGACACCACCACTCTTCCAGCACTTTATTCTTACTACAAATGACCGAACACACCTACCTGACACTATAATGAAGAAAAAAAATTTTCATCCCTACCTGGCCAAAATTGAAGAAATCTCACAGTGCTGGCACTGTTCAAAATCACTCAAAATCACCAAAAATCGACCCGTCTCCGATTTTTCCAAAAAGTGACGAAAATCAATCTACCACACCTGTCATTCATAAAAAATGTGGAAACGCGCCCGGGTCACTTCATCAAGGCCCCCAATTCTAGCTTTAAAGATGATCCAAAAATAAGCTCTGAGAACAGAATCTGAGAGGGGGGGGGGAGACAGAGTTTTTGCTCTATTTCTTCCTTAATGTTGACACCACCACTCTTCCAGCACTTTATTCTTACTACAAATGACAGAACACACCTACCTGACACTATAATGAAGAAAAAAAATTTTCATCCCTACCTGGCCAAAATTGAAGAAATCTCACAGTGCCGGCACTGTTCAAAATCACTCAAAATCACCAAAAATCGACCCGTCTCCGATTTTTCCAAAAAGTGACGAAAATCAATCTACCACACCTGTCATTCATAAAAAATGTGGAAACGCGCCCGGGTCACTTCATCAAGGCCCCCAATTCTAGCTTTAAAGATGATCCAAAAATAAGCTCTGAGAACAGAATCTGAGAGGGGGGGAGACAGAGTTTTTGCTCTATTTCTTCCTTAATGTTGACACCACCACTCTTCCAGCACTTTATTCTTACTACAAATGACAGAACACACCTACCTGACACTATAATGAAGAAAAAAAAATTTCATCCCTACCTGGCCAAAATTGAAGAAATCTCACAGTGCCGGCACTGTTCAAAATCACTCAAAATCACCAAAAATCGACCCGTCTCCGATTTTTCCAAAAAGTGACGAAAATCAATCTACCACACCTGTCATTCATAAAAAATGTGGAAACGCGCCCGGGTCACTTCATCAAGGCCCCCAATTCTAGCTTTAAAGATGATCCAAAAATAAGCTCTGAGAACAGAATCTGAGAGGGGGGGGGGGGGGAGACAGAGTTTTTGCTCTATTTCTTCCTTAATGTTGACACCACCACTCTTCCAGCACTTTATTCTTACTACAAATGACCGAACACACCTACCTGACACTATAATGAAGAAAAAAAATTTTCATCCCTACCTGGCCAAAATTGAAGAAATCTCACAGTGCTGGCACTGTTCAAAATCACTCAAAATCACCAAAAATCGACCCGTCTCCGATTTTTCCAAAAAGTGACGAAAATCAATCTACCACACCTGTCATTCATAAAAAATGTGGAAACGCGCCCGGGTCACTTCATCAAGGCCCCCAATTCTAGCTTTAAAGATGATCCAAAAATAAGCTCTGAGAACAGAATCTGAGAGGGGGGGGGGGAGACAGAGTTTTTGCTCTATTTCTTCCTTAATGTTGACACCACCACTCTTCCAGCACTTTATTCTTACTACAAATGACCGAACACACCTACCTGACACTATAATGAAGAAAAAAAATTTTCATCCCTACCTGGCCAAAATTGAAGAAATCTCACAGTGCTGGCACTGTTCAAAATCACTCAAAATCACCAAAAATCGACCCGTCTCCGATTTTTCCAAAAAGTGATGAAAATCAATCTACCACACCTGTCATTCATAAAAAATGTGGAAACGCGCCCGGGTCACTTCATCAAGGCCCCCAATTCTAGCTTTAAAGATGATCCAAAAATAAGCTCTGAGAACAGAATCTGAGAGGGGGGGGGGAGACAGAGTTTTTGCTCTATTTCTTCCTTAATGTTGACACCACCACTCTTCCAGCACTTTATTCTTACTACAAATGACCGAACACACCTACCTGACACTATAATGAAGAAAAAAAATTTTCATCCCTACCTGGCCAATTACGGACTGTTATAGACGAATGAAGTTCTGCGTGAAAAATTAGTGATTGTTTTCAGTTTTTTTCCTGACAATTTTTTGTGTGTTGCTAGTGGTTAATTTGGTGTCAAGTACCAGGTTGGGGCCTAAATTGCTTCTTATTTTTGGGCGAGACCTGGCTCAGTGCTGTACAGTTTCGAACATCTGGCGGAGGGAGCTTACGACTGTGAGCAGTGCAGTGGTTTGTTTACAAACAAGAGAATGCACATGTTCAATTACAGTACTGCCGGTATGAAAAGCAACTTTTTGACACTTACGTTTTGTGGCATTGGGAGTTACGTCAGTGAGTCTGCTGTCTATGAGAATAGGAAATGTTTCACCAAAATATTCTGTTCATGCAGTTTTGCAGGAATTTTTTAGTGCGGCCGTCAATATCTCCGGAGCTACAAAGCTGAATGACTTCTCACTGAATGCAGCTCGATAGAATTAGTCCCAAAAACATCTTTCATAAAATTTATAATTCTACAGAAATAGGGAGATTTTTTGCTCTGTTTAATAATTACATGAAAACTTATGTGGCGAAGGGAGTCACCGGGGTGTTTTGTCATGGGAATTAAAAAAATTATGCATTTATGCTCCTCTCTGTACAAACCTATGTACTTTTTGGAGTAGAATTGCAGTAGGCTATTCTGCAAATATGCTCCCGCCGCTTTGCTACTTCGATACTACTGCATTTTCGTGCGGGTAACTAAAAAGAAATATGTAATTATTAAAGGTGGGGGTGCAAATGTGTGTGCCTAGATACACAGCAGCTAAGAAATTCCTTAACCCGGGACATCTGTTATCACCTTGCCTTGGTCAACTACTAGAGGTAAAAATGTGCAGACGCAAGACCCAAACTACCATCCTACTACCTACTACTAACTAACCAGACTAATTTCCTATAAACTAAGCGTTGATGTATTACCAAAAAGTTAATACCACCACTAAAACAAACCATTTGCTACATAAATACAATTAATTATCTTAATTGAAGTTTGGTGGTTTCCGTTGTTATCATGATGTGTCAAACAATCAGTTTGAAAAAGAAACTGATTGTTGAAGAAATTTGCCCGTAGCTCCTTATTATTAGGCCTCACATTTTAGAATAAATTACATTTATGTACTAATATTAGGATTTAAAACAAACTCTAAGTGCAAGAATCACACTGCGACACACCAGTTTGGAACTCTTTCTTTACCAGAACAGTCTCCGAGTGGAATGAACGAAGTGACCAACAAGTTACTGCTGAAACTGTGGAAGGCTTTAGATCCGGCCTACACCGTCATTTCCCATGCGCTCCCTCTTCCCGTCTATCATATACCAGCAGTTTTTTTTAAGATACAGATAGGTACCATGTGGCGGATCCAGGGGCGGATCCAGGAATATTTTAAGGGGGCGGGCCGACCCCGCCCCCCCCCCCCCTCCCTGTACAGACAGCTTGTTCAAAATATACTATAAGAGAATGTTTACAACTGCTGATTCCCTGTGTTTACAGATCACGAAATTAATATGCGCCAGCAGGGCCATATCACCGTCGTTATTCGGATATTGATTTGTTCTTGATTTGTTTGAGCTTCTTTGTTCAGGCGAGGGTGAGGACCACTGCTAAGTCCATTCCTGATCCCAAATTAAGCGATATTGAAAACTCTGTTTCTGAGTGAGTGTCTTTTAAATGTGCTTAAATATCTCCAATAGATCTTATCAAACATATTTATATACAGGTACATGTATATACAGCATTGGTCAAAAAGGTTGTCCCACCCCCATTTCCATGTACTTTTATTTACAAATGATACGCCTCACAGCTGTGAACTGTTTGAAATAGTTCTTTTTATCACGGATACCGTGTCTAACATGATTAATGGTTAAAAAAATAAAAAATAGTGGTGAAAATATACATATTTTATACCATTTAGTAAAATTTATAAGAGGTACCCCCTCAAATCGACTGTTTCACTGTTACTTCTACAGATGTAAAGAAATGTCTATAAAATTGAAAAGGTTCCATCAAATGTCACCAAATTCACACACAATTAGCATTAGGGTGTGCTCGTTAAAGATCACGTGCCTAACAGCGTGTGCGTCTACCGCGTACTGCAATTATCTCCTGTAGACGGCGCGACAAGCCTTCAACATGGGTAACAATTCTGTTATGTGGGATATTGTCCCATTCATCCTAAAGAGCGTGGCGGAATTGGTCAAGATTATTTAGGAATTGGTTCTCCTCTGCAATGCACATTCCAATTTATGCCACAGGTGCTCAGTAGGATTAATATCAGGACTCAAAGACGGTTGTCCCATCCTCAGAGCCCTGTGTTTCTGCAACAAATCGTTTGCCAGACGAGAGCTGTGAGCAAGTGCGTCGTCACAATGAAGCCAGTAGTATCCCTGAAGTCACCTCTTGCAAATGGAATGAGATTTCTGTTGAGAATGTTACATCAAAATGCCCCTGTTACGTTTTGTTCCAAAAGGAACAATGTACTAATACCATGGGCTTGGAATGTTCTCCAAATGCGGATTGATCTAACACCTCAGGCGATATTATCCTGCACGCACCCTTCCAAGAGGCATTTTTTAACATGTCTATGGACCCTCTTTGACCATCGATGGGATACAAGAAATAATTTGATTCTGCATCAAAATCAACTTCCTTCCAGTGATGGATGGCCAGGTTCAGGTGCCTGTGGGATCACTGAACGTAGCATTCTCAGCTGATATCTCATTCCATCTTCAAGAACTGACTTTGGGGTTAACTTCAGGCTTTATCATGACTGCACACTTGCTCACACCTCTCGCCTGGCAACTGTTTGTTGAAGAAACATAATGGTCTAAGGATGGAACCACCATCTTTGAGCCCTGATATCAAACTTACTAATCAACTGTGACATGTATTGGAGTGTGCAATGCAAAGGAGAACCAACCCCATAAAAACGTGGACCAACTCCCCCAACTTGTTTGAGAAGAAGAATACAATATCCCACAAAACAGAATTGTAACCCGAGTTGAAGGCTTGTCGCGCCGTCTACAGGAAATAATTGCAGTACGCGGTAGACGCACACGCTGTTAGGCACGTGATCTTTAATGAGCACACCCTAATGCTAATTGTGTGTGAATTTGGTGACATTTGATGGCGTCTTTTTAATTTTATAGTCATTTCTTTACATCTTTAGAAGTCACAGTGAAACAGTCGATTTGAGGGGGTACCTCTTATAAATTTTACTAAATGGTATAAAATATGTATATTTTCACCACTATTTTGTATTTTTTTAAACCATTAATCATGTTAGACACGGTATACGTAATAAAAAACACTATTTCTAACAATTAACAGCTGTTAGGTGATCATTTGTAAATAAAAGTACATGGAAATGGGGGTGGGACAACCTTTTTGACCAATGCTGTATAAGGGTTGCTTTGCATTCTTTGCATTTGAAAAAGGGCACATACTTTAATAACATTATTACAATAATCTATTTTAATTTTGATAAAAAAACTTAATCAAAAACTTTATTGCAAATGTGTTATTTAAACTTTATGGATTAAATGGATTAATCTAAAATTTTAACTAAATGCGTGTTTTGTTTCTATATCAAGTGTACCCATGTCCACAAGTAGAAGCGGTGGATGGAAGCAGTGGTTCTGATGTTCTGGTTGTGACCAGTAGGCCTAAACCACAGCAGGGACTTAATTGCTATAAAGCAGACCGACATACATCTCTAAACAGATGGAACTTATATTGTCTTTCATTAAATAACATAGAGCTTTACATTTAAAGGCAAGACACACTTTGAGAAGGAGTAAGATGAAAATAACATGGGTTGGCATCCTAAAATATAATTTGAGTATGACTTATTACCCTCTATTCCTTTGGAAATTATATATATATATATATATATATATATATATATATATATATATATATATATATATATATATATATATATATATATATATATCAACAAAAGGAACATGAACAATTTTATTTCTTAGAGGGGGGGGGTACCTATTCAGCTGATAGCAGTGAAAATCCATGCCAAGTCTGGTCGATCAATGTAGACCTGTGGTGTCTATAGGAATGTGCCCTAAATCCCACCAAGTGTTGTTTTAGGAATTATCGCACCACATACTTATGATGTCCGTGTTTCGATATATCCCATTTATTCATAGTTGATGGCAGAATGGACAGCCCAGGACATAGTGCACAATATTGCGCGAGCAGGGGATGTGTTGGAAGCAGAAGTTGTAAGGAAGAAAGAAACCAAGCTGAGTAGCTCTGTAATGGAGAAGGAAGGGTTTGTCAGGGCTATGGATTTCCTGAAAAAAAAAGGAATCAGTGCAACAGAAGTGGTCAAAGATGCCCTTGTTGCACACTTAAGTACAAAGTGCTGTTTAGGTCTTACTTTAATAATTAGAAAGCAAATTTAGTATGTGAAATGTATCTACATGTATGTGATTATTTACTTGCAATTCTTGCTATTTTTTTGTTATATCTCTCTATATATTTAGCTAAATTTTTCTTATTTCAGAAAAAAAAATGAATCGGGATAAAACATTCGTGGGACATTTGGCATGGGGCAAAAATCTTGGAAAGAAGATAATCACTGTGAGTAGATATGCATGAGAACAACACAAACTATTGCACCATTTTCCATATCTTCAGGTAGAAAAAATAAATGAGTTTTTTCCATCATGGACATTTTCCTTTTTAATAGAGTTATGCATTAAGAATTAAATAGCTGTCTTGCAATTTTATATTTTAGGCTGAACAGACAAGGAGGACAAGAGATCTGGTTGCATGGACCAAAGGCATATTACACTCTCACTTTTGGGAATGTGAGCAAGACCACAGATAATATTTGTTGAGATAATTCTGCAGTTTAGTGTTGTGTTTATTTATTTATTCACCATTTAGATATTGCTCCGGCATCTCAAACTTTTTTAAATCAACGGAAAGAATTCTTTTTTTTTTTTGGTACTTTCGTTTGGCCTTTCTTCAGCACCGTTTATTTTTAGTAAAATACTTAGACGTTTAGTTGGGTATTGGAGAAAAATGGAATCCCCATTGTTGTTTATTTAGATGACGGTATTGTGTCTGAAAATTCTCTAGAAAAATATATTACATTTAAAACTACATTCTAAAAAAATTAAAATGGATCTGTTTAAAGCAGATTTTGTTTTAAACATTGAAAAAAGTAAATTAGAACCAGTCAACAAATTGGAATGGTTGGGGATTATTTGGGACATGGAAGTAAGGGGATTGTTTATTCCCGAAAGAAGGCTTTCTACATGTACTAGTAATACTCTGTGTCTTTTAGACGAATTGGTTTCAGATTTACCGTATATAACAGCTATAAAATTGGCGAGGGTTACAGGTAAAATTATTTCTGTTTTATTATTATGTCTCCATTGATTGGAAATGTATCTAGATAAATAACTAGAGGAAGTATTGGGATTTTAATATTAATATTAAAGACGAATGTCTTGCATTAAAGAATTAATTTTTGGAAAGACAATTTAGTTTTCTTTTTTTTTTTTTTAATGAGAAAAGTCTACGTGTACAAAGCTTGCCTAGTAAGTTAAAAACGGTCTATTCAGATGCCAGAAAACCCGGTTTGGGACCATTTGTTTTAAATACGAATAAGTTTTTCATATTTAAAGGGATTTAAAGTAGATGAATAATTGGTCATCTGTTTATAGAATTTAAAACTCACTTTCTTCGAAGGAGAGATAAACAGACGATCACTGGATCATTGATATAATGGAGATGGCTTTGTTTATGTATTTCTTAGACCGATTTTGATGAATTTTTCAGGAACTGTACGAAGTGGGCCAAGGAAGAGATGATTATTTTTTGGTGGTGATCCGGATCAATAATCAATCAAAAATCAATAATAATAAAAAATCGCTGCCTTGGCGGAGGTCTGCGCTCTAGTTATCAATGGGTTATCGATACAACATGCTGTAATGGAGTTCTGCAACATTGAAGGAAGGAATGGAAAAAATGGCCATTAGGATCACAATCATTGATCAATGACAGTTAACATGGACATGATTATTGTCCAGGATGAACAGAGATTATGGGAACGATTGCTAGAGTTTTGTTTTCAAAAATTTTCTTTTTTTCCTTTTTCATGTTTTCTTGATAATGCTATCCTCCAAGACGTGGAGGTTACAAGCAATAAAAGTTTGAAGGCTTTAGCAGATTCATTACCAGATGTCATTTTGAAGTCAAGAGCAGACAACACAGTGAGATAATATTCTTTCGGCTTCCAAAAATGGCTTGAACGGTGTAATACGATCGGTGTGACCTCTTTCTTTACAGCGAAAGACTCGATTGTTGCTTTTTATCTTCAAAATTTGTCACAAACTTGTAATTATTCTGATGGGTTTAGACATCTTTTTACACTTTAAAATGGTTTCATGGTACAGCCAACTGTAAGAAAAATCCGAAATTGCGAGTCAAAATTCGTTATTGCAGTGAAGGAAGCATCTCAGAGACGGAAAGATCATAGAGTAACAAAAAAGGAACCTGTAACTGCTAAGCACATTTCTCAATTGGTTACTAATTTTATGAGTTCTGAAGTCACTTTGAAGGATCTCCGAGTACTTTCCGTTTGTTTGATTTCATATGCTGGATTCTAATGCAGGGACTAAAGACAGACTGTTTAAGAAACACGGTAGATGGCGATCTGAAAACACAAAAGACGGTTATGTTAACCCTCAAGTGACCAAGTGGGGTCATTTACGACCCCAGCCATATGATTTAATGTGCCATCTCTTTATTTTTTATTCGAATTTTCTTTCCTTGCATGAGTTTGTCAGTCTACTAATCCTACACACTTTCACAGTTTTTTGTAGGGATCAATCAATTAGTATGGTGTATACATCACAAACTCTTGTGGGGTCATTTATGACCCCAAAGAGAAGCATTGGCTTTTAAATATTAGTCTTTAAATTTTATTCAAATGTTTTGCCCAAGCAACACTGACAGGGAAATGTCACATGCATGTGCTTCATGCAACCAGCCAGTGTGCCCAAAACATAGGCACAAATAAGTGGTTTGTGAAGATTGTGCTTGAAGTGTTACTAACAGTGCATCGCTGAATCTAATTTCAGTAGCTTTGTTGGAACGTGTTCTCATAATTGGGTCTCTCATTTTGACGGTTACAATTTTCGGGTATTTTGGAAATATAAAGAATTCTGTCAACATCATATTATACATATATTAACAAATTGTTTGTGTGGATTTTGTTTTATACAAAGATGTGGTAGTAACATACATGTAGGTTGATTGAATGTGTTCTGAGTAGTATGACTTCCTTACCAGCATTAGGGTATTCCCTACTCAGTAAGTCAGCTAATTATTCTTATTGCAGTTAGTAGGATGCTATCTCAACATAAGTCAAAATATTTTTACTCAAAGTAATTTTGTAATGTACTTTTTTCATTTAGTGTGGCAAATAAAAAGAGAAATATTTCTGCAAGTAGAAACTGACAAGGACTGTCTAAATACCGGTGTAATGTTGTTCTTAAAATCTGTGCTTGGTTATTCCATGCAATAAAAGTATTATTACCGAATACTTATTACATTAGATCATTATAAAATACTTGTCTTAAATCCTGGGAGTAGTATAGGTGTGATAAACCATCAACAGCCTTTTATAATAAGGATCCCTGTATAGAGCATAATGGGGTCACAGATGACCCCACTTGGTCATTTCAGTCGGTAAAATAGCTTGGTCTCTTGAGGGTTAAGGATACTGTCGAAGAAAGATTATTAGTTTTTTAAAAATTTGGGAATTTAATTTTTTTTTACTTGTCTTCCTCTTTTTTTTTGCTATTTCAAATGTTTTACTTCAGTTTGGCTTCTGTGGCAAGTACTACAAGTTTTAATTGTTGCTTTTTATTTATTTGAATCAAGAGTGAAGAGATTGCAAATTATTTATGAAATTGAATAGATAAATAAGAACATAATATTAATTTGTTTCACATTGCGCTCCTTCACACACACCCCCTCCCTTCTCTTGGGTACTGTTAAGGGATGCTCCCTCTTATTGATACTTGTTATATAATAAACGCTCCCAGAGCACTTCCGGTTCAGTTATATCCACGTGTTTGACTTATTCCATTAACATGGTGTCAGAATTTCGTGCTCACGTCTACATAAGCTGAAGACACGATTTCTAAAGTGGTCAAGAACTAAGTTAAAGGACCAGAGAAACAGAAGGTATGTGTGATACAAAGAAGAAATCTGTTGATCATACGATTTTATGGATGAAAAGTGGAACCGACTGAACAGAAATTCAGGCATCGGAAGTCGATAATAAAAAAACTCTGGTGATTAGTGAAAGACATATATTCATGAGTTTTTTTTAGAAGTTACAAACGGGACAGATTTAACAAGCAAATACTGTTGATTGTGACCTTAAAGTAGAACTGCAGAAGCTGTGTATTTGTTACATAGATTAATCATGTCTACCAGTACTAGTACACCCCCAGTTACCCCTGCAACAGCGAATTTGTTACCTCCGCCACAACCTATGGACGTGAAGGGACATTGTGCAACTAACTGGCAATTTTTTAGAGACACATGGAAGAATTATGAAATTGCAACAGAACTAAATCTTAAGTCGGAAGAGATAAGAGTAGCTACCTTACTTACGGTCATGGGCAAAGACTGTTTTCAAATATTTCAGAATTTAGCCCTGAGTGATGATGATCGCAAGGACTCTAAAATAATACTGGAAGCTTTGACAAATCATTTTGAGCCACAACGCAACATTGTTTATGAGAGATACGTGTTTAATACTTGTACACAAGAGCCCAGTGAAGGGATTGATGCCTATGTGAACAGGCTGCGGAAACTCAGTGCCACTTGCAAGTATGGAACGCTTTTAGATGAAATGATCAGAGACCGTATTGTGATAGGGGTGAGAGACTCTGTTGTCCGGGCTAGATTGTTGCGTGAAAAGGACCTTACATTAGCAAAGTGTATTGACACGTGTCGTGCGAGTGAAATGACGACGCAGCAACTTAAAGCCATAGATGGTGAGGTTGAAACTGTGCATGCTGTGAAACCAAAAATGAAAAAAGCCGGGACAAAGATGAAGACGGCAGTATCTGAACACAAGACAGACAAGAAAGGAGAGCAAAAACAGAAGAGCCATTCGGATTGTAGCTACTGCGGGACGCAACATCCCAAGCGTCAATGCCCAGCATGGGGTCGCCGCTGTAAGAAGTGTGGACGACTAAATCATTTTTGCTAGCATGTGTAGGTCACAAGGGGCCAAAGTCCACCAAGTCGATAATTCTGATCCTGAAGATAGCGACTCCGAATCGTCAGTATTCACAGTTAAAACCGGCAGGACCACATATCTTGTTGAACCATCAGTCCAATACAAGAGAAGCAGCTCTTGGATGCCACAAGTATTCCAATTAGACAATGGAGCAGGTGTAAACTGTTTGAGATATGAGAATTGCTGTCGCATAATGAGCACTAATGAGCCAGTCTTGAAGAAAAGCAGCAAGAGACTAACCTCATACAGTGGTAACCGTGTTGAGAATATGGGGCAGGTGACACTTAACATGAGAATAAACAACCGTGAAGAATACGTAAAGTTTCATGTAGTGAAAAATGTCACTTGTTCGTTACTCAATGGAGAGACATCAGAGAGATTTGGTCTGATGAAGATAAAGAGAGATGTTCTCATCAACGTTGTTAGCACGGAACTGTCAGAGGATGATATCTTCGCCAAGTATAATGATGTGTTTAGTGGTTTAGGTGACCTAGGAGAATACCACATTGAGCTGGACCCTAAGGTTATACCAAAACAAGACTCACCAAGGTCCGTACCAGTAGCTTTGAGAAAAGAGCTAAAAGAAAAGCTGGCGAGCATGGTGAAACAAGGCATCATTGAGAGGGTAAATCAGCCAACGGATTGGATAAGCTCGATGGTGGCGGTGAGGAAGCCAGGCAAGTTAAGAATATGCCTAGACCCAAAAGAACTCAACAAAGCTGTAAAGATTCCAAAATTCAAACTTCCAACCTTGGAGGAAGTAAGTGCAAACTTGACTAATGCAAAAGTATTTAGCGTTATAGATGCTAGAGATGGTTTCCTTCAGGTGAGATTAGATGAGGAGTCCAGCCTTCTTACGACATTCAATACGCCATTTGGCAGGTATCGTTGGCGACGTTTACCATTCGGCATCTCATCAGCCCCGGAAGAGTTCCAGAGGCGAGTTATAGACCTACTGGACGGTCTTGACGGAGTCCAGACCATCGCAGACGACATCCTGGTGTATGGTAAAGGAGATACCTCTGAGGAAGCGATCAAGAATCATGACGAAAATATGATAGCACTATTAGAGAGATGTCGTGAGAGGAACTTCAAAATGAACAAGACTAAGCTTCGATTCAAATTGAACTCAGTTACTTATCACGGGCACGTGATCTCAGATGAAGGTTTGAAAGCAGATCCATTGAAGGTGCAGGCCATAGTAGAAATGGAAAGGCCGGAGAACGCTAAAGCGGTGAAAAGACTAATTGGCATGGTGAATTACCTGGCCAAGTTCTGCCCTCATTTATCAACAGTGAGCGAACCACTGAGACGCTTGACGACTGAAGATGCACCCTTTATATGGTCAGATCAGCATGAGCAGACGTTCTGTACATTGAAACAAATGTTGACAATGACCCCAGTTTTGAGATACTATAGCCTAACAGAGGAAGTTACAGTAGAAGCCGATAGCAGCGATTACGGGTTAGGTGCAGTCTTACTGCAAGCTGGACAACCTGTAGCTTTTGCATCAAGGGCATTGTCCAAAACAGAGCGCAACTATTCTCAGATGGAAAAAGAATGTTTGGCCATAACATTTGCATGTAACCGTTTCGATCAGTATCTCCATGGCCGAGACTATATCACAGTACTCACGGATCACCAAAACCTAGAGACAATATTCAAGAAACCAATCTTGGCTGCCCCAAAGCGACTTCAACGCATGCGCCTCAGGCTACAGAAATACCATATTGAGGTGAAGTACCAGCGTGGTAAAAAGATGTATATCTCTGATGCATTATCTAGAGCAACTGCGTCCAAGTCAGTAACTACCAAGGAGAACTCAGATTACGAGATTTACACAGTAGAATCCGAGCAGAAGTTGGCCAAAGAAGTCGAGGAGATTGATTACTCGCAGTACAACAATGTGTCCGATGAGTCTCTGGAGCAAGTAAAGACTCATACACTTCGGGATGACGCTATGCAGTCACTGCTGATCCTAGTCATGGAAGGATGGCCTAGTGACAAAACTCAAGTTCCCCTGTTATGCCGTGAATACTGGCCATATAGAGACGAGTTATCCTGTCAAGATGGCATCCTCTATCGAGGCACCAGAGTAGTAATTCCTACTATCTTACGTAAACAGATGCTGGAGAGAGTCCATGCAACTCATCAAGGAACAGAGACAGCTATACGTAAAGCTAGAGATGCGATTTTCTGGCCTCAGATCAGCAATGACATTCGCAATGTGGTAGCAACTTGCAACGTCTGTCAGGAAAATCAGCCTCGCCAACAGAAAGAGCCAATGCATTCTCAGCCTATACCCAAGGAGCGATTTGAAATCGTCAGCAGTGATTTATTTTCCATTCAAGGGGAACATTATTTGCTGCTTGTAGATCATTTCTCAAAGTACTGGGAGATCACTCAACTCAGTGACACTACTTCAGAAGCAGTGATCAATGAATTGAAGCAGCAGTTTGCTCGACATGGCATTCCAAAGCTGTTTATCTCTGACAACGGGCCTCAATATCAGTGTCAGCAATTCCGAGAGTTCACCGAGGCGTGGAAGATTAACCATCATACATCATCTCCCCACCACCCCAGTGGTAACGGCACAGCTGAGGCAGCTGTTAAAGTGGCAAAGACCCTGATTAAGAGAACAAAACAAGACGGTACCGATTTGTGGTTAGCAGTTTTAGAGCACAGAAACACGCCAGCCGCAGACAACACGGGGAGTGCAGCACAAAAGTTGATGAGTAGGCGCACTAGATCGCTCATTCCCATACGCTGTGACAAGCTAGAGCCAATAGTAGTACCAAAAGACCAGGTATTTCAGAAACAAGTAAACCAGAAGAGAATAGCAAAGAAGTGTTATGACAAAGGAAGCAAGGAACTGCCTCCTCTGGTTATCGGACAGCCTGTGCGTACCAATCTAAGGCCGCAATCGTCAGTCTCATGGTCTGCTGGCAGAATAGTGGAGAAACTCGCCCCTCGATCCTATCTAGTGGAGCAAGACAACAAAATTTACCGCAGGAACCGTAGTCACCTCAGACCTAGTCGAGAGGTCACCACTCCAAACCAATCCCGGGGGACAGTAGCTGCAGAAACACCAGAGGTACCGATTAAACCCACTGACGTTACCAGCGAACCAATTATGATACCCAGTCCCATAAAGTCAACTCCCAGTACGCCGTGCAAAACTACACCTCCACCACAGAGCAGTGAAGAGGAGGTCCATACCACTCGGTTCGGTAGACTCTTGAAGAAGCCAAAATACTTAGGAGATTATGTTGTGTATTCTAAGTGATGGGTCAGAATAATACCCATGGCAGAAAAGGGTGAGAGGCAGTCTACCTCAATGACCCCATTGTAAAATAGTAGTTTGTTTTTTAGTTATAGTATATTGTTTTGAGTAGTGCTCCATATTACAAAGTCAGGACAATATAAACCAGAAAGTGACTTAAGTTGATCTTAGAACATAATTAAACATATGATATGGACTTGTTCAGATTAAAAAAAAAAAAAAAAAAAAAAAAAAAAAAAAAAAAACATTTACACTGTTTCAAGTTATTGTGTTTATTTTGAAATGTTGACTAGTTCGTGATTATTATAGTTGTTTTTTGTTTTTTTTTTCTTTTTTTTATGGGAAAAGGATGATGTTAAGGGATGCTCCCTCTTATTGATACTTGTTATATAATAAACGCTCCCAGAGCACTTCCGGTTCAGTTATATCCACGTGTTTGACTTATTCCATTAACAGGTACTTTTCCTTCTCTCTGTAATGTTTACGATCTTTTGTGAATACGACCAGTGTTAAAAAAGGTAAATTTATTAGTATCTCTAAAATCTTAAATTGATAACTTCAATAACTTCCCTTAATCATGGTTATTTTTATTTAACTTTGACCACGGACCCGCAGAATCTTCGAGCGGGCCAGTTTATGTCTATTACTTACAATCGACAGCCAGGGGGGCGTACAATACAATATATTTCATCCTACGCAAAGCTACTCCCCGAATGTATGAGCATCATCATTTACTTGTTATACCTATCTTCATTGCTATTTTTAGTTTTTGATTTAATATAAACTAGTTGTCCTAGAAAAATATTATGTATGGTGACAAATAGGTCTACGCGGGTAATAGCCTTGTCACAATAGTAAAATAATATTCCATAATTTCGCCGTTCTTTGAGACCAATTTCCACAGCAACTCCTCAAATGTGCCATGCACTGTACCAGTTGTAATTTGCATAAGAAAAAGTCGCGCATCGCAGTGCAAGCTATGCTCCTGGTTGGTCACTGGATAGCTAGACCCTGTAAGAAGACGACCTGCATTCATTGGTGGTTGGAAGGGTATCACGTGATACGTCAAAAGATGCGCACGCACGTCAGTCATTTGACGTTTTGCCGTCGAAGAGTAAACATCGAAAGTGAGCTCCCGGCGACGTCTTCCTGCGTCTTCGTCCAGTAAAGCATTGGCGCAACTGTGTGCGATGCATTGTTTATTGGGGCATTTGCGTAACGTTACGCCGACTTTGTTTCATTATGTATAAATGTATATAAATATAAATATGGATGCTACAAACTAATAATGAAACACTTGAAAAAATGTGCAATTTATGATCAACAAACCGACGAGTAGAGTTGTAAAATGTCACCGTGGCATAGGTATCACATCTCTGTCAGTGTGTAGGCCTACTATCCTATATACCTGTAGTGACTGTAGCTTGGGCAGAGTAAAATTTGCTGGCAATGTTGATTTGTTATTGACTTTAATTTTTCTGTGTATAATTGATAATTTCTTGTTTGAATAAGAATAATAATTAACTCTAGAAATTAAAATAGTAAATTATGACAAGTTGATAATTCAGATAACTATAAGAAAGGGCATGTGACAAAGTTTTTTTTTTTTTTTTTTTTTTTTTTGTGGAAAGTAAGCTTGACCAAAGTTTAAGGCAAAGAAAATGTAAAATGACAAAATTATCATAAACAAATGGAAGAACTTTGATATGATTATAAACTTTTTATTTCACATATTTCATAAAAACATAATTAACAGTATATTTTATTTCTTACATTTTTCTTATAAATTTTATAACTCATTTAACTATTCACAAAATATTGAAATAATATAATAATACTTTTTAAATGATTTAAAAGGGTGACAACCTACAAATACATACATAGCACAGGCAAGACTGAAATCCTGATAGAATTCAGATTACTTTAAATTCGTCTTAGTCAGATTTTAATATCACTTTTTTTAAAACTATAAAATATGCCTTGAATTTCAAGTTAGTTTGCTAGATGCGTACATTACTCAGAGTGAGAAATCATGGTAAATGCATATAATAAGAGACAGAAAATGTAATGTATTATCAACATTTACAAATCCTCATATCTGACAGAAATCACAATAAACGAAGTTTTTCCAAGATCTGCAGTATTTAATTTTCTCCAAGTTCATGAGACTTACTACTCACTTTACTTAATTAATCAAAACTTAACTTACAAAAGATGAGGGGAATTCTCTATGCAGATAATACAATATTTGATATTGTGACAAACTACTAATTTAACATTTGATGACTGAGTAATTAAAAAGCAATCATGTTTATTACAATGTCACACTCCATGAAGGCACAGATTTTGGAAATAACAAACATCATTCCTGTTATCTCAAGTCTCTAATTTCAGCTACAATCCATAGGCGGTATCCCATTATGAGGTTATAAGCTGTTTCCATTCCCTGAAATTAAAAAGCAGTAAATGTTTTATATTTGATATTATTATTATTTAACTGGATAAGGCTTCAACTTTTTAGGTAACCTGTTACCATTATACTTAAATATGATTTCAATTTTTATGATAGTAAGATTAAAATGAAAGTTTAGGCAAAACAAACACAGAACATGTTTTTGTCAATGTTAACGAAATAGATGAGCAATGGAAACATAAGTCACAAGTTTACAACTATGGTATTCCGATGAATTACTTCTCACCTTTATAGTGCACAGCATTTCAAAAATAAAAATTGTAGTCCATGCTGAAAAAGATATGAGACTTATCATCAGTATTAAAAAAAAATGTTTATTTGATATGTACTTGAGCCAATTACTGTATGTGGCATAAAAGAGTGCTATTATATGGAGCTACAGTTGAGATATAATAGGCTCTTGTACATCATACACAGTGAATGACAAGTAGTTGTAACTGACTAATACCATGACTAGCCCTTCAACAGTTGTAGGAATGTGCTTGTATAGTGATCAGAATATACAAGTGCAATTATGCTGTTGTTATACATGTAAATGCTGGATAACCAAAACAGTACTTTGGCATGCACTATATACAGCCTATAATTCTCAAGATCCTGGGGTGCCATTGGGTGCCATAGGCTCTTTTTGCTAACCAATATCTAAGCAACATTTCTGACAATTTTGAAAATAATTGTCCGATTGCTTTTTCAGATATTTGATTTGAAAGACGGGGTCTGCGTGATCCAAAATTCACTCAAACAAAAATGGCCGTAATTTGCCATGGCACTGCATTGTCTATATATCCCAAGACCCAGGGGTGCTGTCAGTTGCAGGCTACATATTATGTAAAAAGGTACACGAAAAACGTCAGATTAAGATTTGGAAAAAATCTACCGTTTACTTTTTCAGATATATGCTTTTTAATGAGGGAGTTTAACATTATAAAGACGCATTCCTACAAAAATGGTCGTAATTGGGTATGAAGGATTATACCGTCTATATCTCTAAAGATCCAGGGGTGCCATCGGGTGCCATCGGCACTTTTTGTCAACAAATAAATGAGCAACATTACTGAAAAGTTGAAAAAAAATCGTCCGAGTGCTTTTCGAGATATTTCACTTGAAAGAAGGCTTGTGGTGTGAAAACTTCAGTTTACAATTGTCAAACTACATATGAAGCTATGCCTAGTTTAAATTGTCATAAAAACATAAACAGACCAAACACTTGAAAATCACTTCACATGAGTTAAGTTGAGATGGTACTGATCGTTGTAAATAGTAAAATGCTTTTAAAATACCCACCAAATTTATGTGCATGCCTCCTAAATAAACGATCCTCCCCGGTGCGTCGAACGTGCCATTTTGTTTACCTATAACGGAGTGTAAAATTCCTGCTTTTTTCATTGGCTCCCGAAAATCACGTGATACCCTTCCACCCACCACTGACCTGCATTGAAAGTTTTCAAGTGGGTCGAGTCCATTCGATTTGAGGGGTGACAGGTGGGACGAGTCCATTCCATTTGAGGGGTGACAGGTGGGGCGAGTCCATTTCATCTTAGGGGTGACAGGTGGGGCGAGTCCATTTCATCCGAGGGGTGACAGGTGGGGCGAGTCCATTTCATCTTAGGGGTGACAGGTGGGGCGAGTCCATTCCATCTGAGGGGTGACAGGTGGGACGAGTCCATTCCATTTGAGGGGTGACAGGTGGGGCGAGTCCATTCGATTTGAGGGGTGACAGGTGGGGCGAGTCCATTCCATTTGAGGGGTGACAGGTGGGACGAGTCCATTCGATTTAAGGGGTGACAGGTGGGACGAGTCCATTCGATTTGAGGGGTGACAGGTGGGGCGAGTCCATTCCATTTGAGGGGTGACAGGTGGGACAAGTCCATTCGATTTGAGGGGTGACAGGTGGGGCGAGCCCATTTCTTTATATCAAAGGATCAATTTATTTTAATTATGATTTTAATGAGACATTTTCAAACATATCAGAATATGCAGTTCTAAGTTTTGGGTGGAGGAGCAAATTTCATTGTTCCCATTTCAAAAGTGTGTCAAGATCTCTTATATTTCCGTTTTAATTTAAAATTGAAGTGTTCGTCTGATGAGAAGGTCGTGAAATTTGAAACAATTTTCTCTAGCAAACCAAAAACCTTAGAATATGGACTTATATTAAATTAAGAAAATTTTATCTGGGAGGATGAACTAATTTATAAATAGATATTAAAAAACCCGTCTCACTATAAAAAATGTAGGACAGATTTTTAAAAAAGCAATATCGTAAATTCATACAAATTGTATTTATAAATGTGGGCTGTTGGAAATCCTGTAGATGTATTCTTAAAATGCTCTCAATTATTTACAAAATACTGGGCATATTAACAAAACTTTTAATCCTTTCGATTTACGACATCCTCTGTTACTGGAGAAATCATCAATCCCAAACACAATGCTTACAGATCAGTTTTAGCAGATTTAATTAGAAAGTGCTCAAACAATAATATCTTTACAATTTTACCCCTAACCCTCTTTTATTATTATTATTAATATTTTATCATCATTTCATATGGAAGTGAATAAGAAAACAAGGAATGACAAACGTATTTATTCAATTTTAAAACAAAAGATGCATGGATGTGCGTAGGGTTCCAGAGGGTGAATGACAGGCTTGGTTGCCTGCAGCCAGGTGCCGTGCAGTTCTCAGTATCTCAGTGGACTTCTGAAATGAGAAAGTAATGTTAACAATATCTGACTTGTCCATAGTTCAGGCTCAGATAGCACCCCAAAAAAGCAATCGATTCTATGTTGCCTAACGCCACATTTAAGACCTGAAGTTAGTAATAAAGATATTTCAGATATCTTGCTTTGAAAAAAAAAATTGAAAACACTCCTCTAGTTTGTGTAGGTTATCACTATTTATTTATTTTACCTACTATATAAAGTTGTAATATCTAAAATCGCTTTGCATCACGCGTTTGGGAACCATATTTCGCTTTGGAATAAATCATTTCCCCGTGTTTCAACACTGCTTACAAGCATTTTACAGGTACATGTATAATAAAATTAACAAACCTACTAAAACTGACTATCGTTCATGGGGCACGCTTGTCTTAGGATCAAAAGCTCGGAACTGTGACAACTACGGTACCATCATGTAAATATGTCCGTGATCTTTGTGGTAATATGCCCATTTACTAATTTGCTAAATAATATTTTGAGTGGCATAACAGAAACGACAGGCGACAGCGACAACAAAGAGTAGTAACATACCCGTAAATACTCGTCGCAAATTTCTTTGCATTTTTCTACTCTCTTTCTATCAACTGACATACGATACTGAAGAAAAAGTGCTACTTACGAAACATGCATTTGCTTCTACGCCTCATACGACTGCGTTGCGACTGCACCCGCACGTTGAACATTGCGTCTTCACCTAGCTGTGTCCTACTGCCTACTGAGCATTCGGAAATACAGCTCGCACTACGATGAGCAAGTAACTGTTATGCAAATTACAGACAGGCATGGCTCATTTCAGGCGAGGGACTGTGGTTGAAACTGTTCACGAATGTTCACGGTCTAATACATGTACATGGCGGATAAAGAGGGAGTGTCAGGGGGGATCCAGACCCCCTCCTCCCTTCGATTTCTGATAAAAAATTACACCCAAAATCTATAGCTGAATAATAGTTATAAACCGTATCAAATGGAGATATTTTCCCTCTAAAACACCCTTTTTCGTGGCCCTCGAGCGTGCCCCAGACATAACTCCAAAGGGGTGAGGGTCGGCCTTGCACTCCGAGGCCTTGTCAATCCGTAAAAAAAACACCACCACCCTTCCAAAAAATCCTGGATCCGCCCCAGATGTACATGTGGATTTGACTTATTCATTCACACATTAATTGATCAATAAGACCACGGGCGCTAATATACATGTATATTCCATAATACTGTAAAATGTATTCATAAATTACTGTTGTACGCGCACCGATACTCCCCCTCGTCGTTATACAATTTTCATACATAACTGTCATTGTAACTCAACGATATTATATTTAAAATAGGCCATGTAAATTTGAAAAGCTGTCGCTAGGATCGAGGCCTACCAATGAAATCTAAATATTTTCAAGAACTTTTACTGGGCATAAATACGATTTAACCCGATTTATCAAAAGCCAATTGCCACCTCTATATCTCGACTTTTCAATAAGAAACTAGGTAGCATCTAAAAGCTTAAAGCTTCAAAAATTTTGAGACCATAACAGAGTCAGCCAAGGGCACGTTTCGGTGCCACATTTGATTACGTCATGATGGATATTTACAGGTGAAGGACCAGAACAGTCTGTCGGAAACAATATAGAAACAAGGAGTCTGTTGTAACTCATTGGTAGAAATAAGAGACTGAATTTGATCTGAGGACCAGGATAGATCCGTAAATGACGCGTGTCCCATTCACTGTTCCTGAATTCTAAAATCTAGAGTAAAAATATGTACTTAAGCATTGTAGCAGGACGTAAACCAATCCACTTCAAGAGGACCCCATATCTTATCAAAATGTGAGAATAATTCTTTAGAAATACCCCAATTGTCAACATCCACACTTCTACTTATATAATCTGCATGGGTATTCTCTTCTCTCAGTATCCTTTCATTTCTATTGAATAACTCCATTAGAAGAAAAACATCTAAAATAATAGGTTGTAATTTACTCCTCATGCTACTTTTTTCTTTAATGTTTACAACATCTTTGCTATCAGAAAACCACTTCAATCTCAAAACACTCAACGTGTTTGCCATGGAGAACAGGACCCTGAAAACAGCTATCAGTTCTCTGTAAGTAGAGCTCTCCGTCGCTTCGTCAGCTGACCATTCCCCGCAACACACCCTTTTAGGTGTCTCCACACAATGTCCTCTAAACCCAGTACTACTAGCATCAGAATAAACTACCTTATTGCACTGAGGTGAAAACTGTAAAATTCTGATTTACTACACCAAGGTCTAATTTGACTGCATGCTTTCACACACATTTTCTGATTCTAAGAAAAAGCACTTGAAATAACCATGCTAATATAATTTGTCATTAGTTGCGTTACACTTCCCAACACATGAGACATAGTATAATCCGACCGACATAGCCAGACCTCTGCTCACTTTCGTGCGAATATAATGTCAGATCTCTTAGCACTTGCTAATCTAATATCAAGAACTTTGATTTCCCCAATACTAATATCTATTTCGATGCCTATAAATGCCAGACTCTGTACCTACGACCAAATAGTATTCTCATATATTTACATAAAACCTGACTTAGCAATATCATCTTTGATCTCAGCACCCTGATGCTCCAATCTATCTATGTTACTGCAGTACCACAGACCGTCATCCAATTACATCGAACCATTCTTTGATTAATTGCCAAGTCAATTTTGAAAAAAATATTAAGTGCTAATGATAACCCAAATGGAAGAACTAAGAATCAAAAATAAATCTGCTGATCTTGAATTTTCCATGAAAAACCTCAATAATCCGTATGAGGATAATAGATATCTAGATGTTGATTAGCTGAATCAAATTTAATCAACCAACCACACAGTTTCATAAACATAAGAGCCGTTCTCAAATGTCCGTAACTACCAGACTGCTTACAGACATGTTTGTTTACTTCTCGTACATCTAAAATCAATCTATTTTTTTCACTGCTATGCACTGCTTCTGTTTAAGGGTTATCAACAATTGGTTGTTTGCTACACCTTTTAATCAAACGCATCTTTTTCAATCCAAGAATAGCTTTTTAACAAAAAACTTATTTTTCAATGGTGAAAGCTGTTATCTTTCCTCATCCCACAGGGTGTTGCTATAAACGGAAATTTATAACCATTTTTATCAAGTCTAGAATAAAAAATGAATACCCTACTTCTTCCCAAAAACTTAAATTGGTTCTTAACCTACTTTTCACGGGTATGAATTTCTGATTTTGCTCATGTTCATAATTATGCAACTCTTGATTGAAACTAACGCACTCATACATGTACCGGGTACTTATCTATTTTTCAATGCTTCCGCCTTCTTCCCCATTCCAGATGTTCCCTTATCTCTGGGGTTGGACTCTGGTAGAATAACTTTCCCCTCTGTAAGTTGGTCACTCAAGCATGAAATGGCCCTTTCCTCAACAAGCTAAGCAAAGTCACGACCCGCTGCTGCGATAAAGACTTCTCCGCTGAGAAGTATCGCCCACCACACCTATCGGTCGGTCTGCTGATATAACCTTATTTTTTTGGCTCCCTTTTTGTTTTCTTTTATTTTCTTTGTAGCTCTCTCGCTCTCAGAATCACAAGCAAGAGGATTAACAGTATGTTCCTTAACAGTGTCGAAAGTGTCAGCAATTCTGATAAGTTTGTTTCTCTTGCCAAGACTGTAAGGCACTGTCAGTTTGTTCACCACAATAATCTTATTTTCAAATACTGTTGAGTCAAATTGCTGGTGATTACCTTCTATTTTCCAAGATAAATATTGTCGACTTTCAGTTTTTACCGGCTTCGGCATTAAATGTAGGCAGTCTATGGTCGAAATAGTCTTTCGTCTCTTTCTTTTTACTTTCCATTTTTTTCATTACATCAGCCAAGGAAAAGTGTTCGCCTCCACTGGACTCATCAACCATGTCATCTACGGAGTCGTAATCATAAGCGTGTTAACAGTACCGTGTCAATCGCCTAAATGACACGAAAACTCCCCTACATCAATCCCGCCCTCTTCTGGCGTGTCATAACCAGAGAGAAATTAATTTCACTTTAATTCCTCTCGTCAACCGATTGAAATTATATTTCTATTGACTCGCTACATCGAGCTGGACGTGACGCAGTTAAGGTGGTACAGGACAAAAGATTTGTGCCAGTGGTGGATTTAGGAGGGTCGGTGGGGGCGGGGGGGGGGGGAGTTTCGACCCCGACTGAATTTTTATAAATATAATGTACATTTTTTTTAGAAAATCGAACTCCCCTACACTCGATAAAGTCAGGTTTGCTTATTTCTCAAATTCGTTCCAAGGGTTCGTTACTACTCCACTCGTTTAATTCAATACATCAGGTGATGGTCGTCGGCGTAACACTGATTACTGTCTCATAAACAAAGGTGGCTGACCGTGATTCTTACTTCGCGTTAAAGGGTAGGTACTTTAATATTTATAAAACTTAAGTTTAAAGCTTAAATGCACAAACTATGACACAAATGCCAAATATGTAATTAACCTGTGTCCACCGAGGTCCATTGGTAGTTGCAGTGGCGGATTGGGAGGGGGGGGGTCAGGGGGTCCTGACCTCCTCCCCTTCAGTTTCTAAAAATAATCACACCGATGGTCCCCTTATGAAATAAGTATTTTCTCTAGCCGAATCATAGTTCTAAAAAGTACCAAATAGCACCGTTCGCCCTCTAAGATAAGGGTCGGTTTTGCATCCGTGGACCCCCCTTCAAATAATCCTGGTCCCGCCCCTGGGTTGGTCGCCCTTGTAACCTACAGCAGGTAAGTGATTCTTGCTATTGTCTGTTTTTGATAATCGCCTAAGATATCAATCAAGTTGTTGTATTTGTAGCGGCAAAAGGTTTCAATCTAACGCTCTTAATGGCTAAAATTAATCTGCAAACCACGTGCACTTAGTGCAACTGGAAATTTTAAAAGGTGGCGATTTTATCATGAGCCGCGCAACTTTGCAACTTTTCTATCTCCAAAACTAGCAGAGATATGCCCATAATCACTATTGAACTTGAATAGGCAGTCATATGCTGACAATCTGTGTTCTTGAAATTGAGCTTTGACCTACTTTTTGCCATGAACTGCACTTCACAAATTTGAATTTAAACTTTTACTTTTCCTCATGATTTTGTTTTAAATGGTAATTTTCAACAAAACTATTTAGAACTTTTGCTTACTGCATGTAGAGCTTGTCAAGCACAACACTGGAGGTGGTGTCCCTTTTTTCACTTTTCTATACGAATGAGCTTACTCCAGCTGGTGGTACAATACCCTCAGGCGGTATCACCTCTCTGATCCTCTAGTTTTCATGGTTTTTCAAATTCATGCTTCATTTGACAAGATAAAGTGGCGTAATAAACAAAGCATTTTGTCCTGTCACACAAGTATGTTATTGCTTTTTAACCTCATTCACGGATCGTTGTGGAAATGAAATTAGGGGGTGTGAAAAATACATGGTTACCTAGAAATTCAGTGTTCAGACCAGGCTTTCACTTACTGCCTACCAGCTTGCTGCTTACTTTTTTAGTTTTTCTTACATTTTAGTTAAACATGTTTCAAACAACAAAAGCTCTAGATATTATAAAGGTTTGACAAACATTTTATTTCGAAACTTGTACATGTACCAGTTAAGTTTCCGTTTTGCTGATTATGTGACCATCTCCATAAATAGAATAGGCCTGCATTGGTGCTCATGGACGCGGTCGCAAATTACAGTGGAATGCTTTTTTTTTCGAACAAAATTAATACACATTGCTAAGTTTAACTAGAAAAACAAATATATAAATGGGCATTCAAGGTGTGTTTACATTATCGCTAGTAGAGTCCGAATTACTGGTTGCCTATGTGTGGACGAAAACCGCAGTGAGCCATCCTGAAGTATGTATAATTTCTTTATTTAGTATTCTTTACTGAGAAATGGACCATGTAATGCTAAATGCCATCGAACTTTCAGCTGCCTTCAAATAGTGCCTCTACCCCCTACATCTAAACAGCCATACCCGAGTATGTCGTGAGATCATCTTAGATGTAGTCTGACAAGCGACTTTGCGGCATAAATCTTGCATTACTAATCATCATGCATCGTTATTTTATTTGATTTAATTTTAATGAATATTAATTCAATTAATTAATTCAATGTTAAAAATGAACCGTTCCGTCCACGTAGAAGCGGGGTCAATAAAAACTAACCACCTAGTCTTCGAAATCCTGGATTCGCCCCTGAGAGCTGTTCGTTATTGATTTCTTAATAACGATCTTGCTGCATACTGGCAATAAACACAATCGGATTTGTCATCTATTTTTAAGGATTTATGATGTTACATTCAAGTTGTAATTTTTTCTGTCCTAGATTTCTATTACAAACAGAACCGTAAAGAAAAAACAGTAATTTAAGCGCATTATACTGTAGGTGTTCAGTCACTGAACCACTGAGTGGTTCCTACAATCGCCCAAGGACAGCGTAAATTGTAGAATCTCACATTTCCAGGAGGACAAAGGCGGCAATTTCTCGCTTAAACAATTTTTTTTTTTGTTGTTGTTGTTTCAATTTCTTTTACGAATAGAGTGGCCCCTGAAGAAAAGATTACGTCGTCTTTGCTATCTTCTGTTAAAAACATACTTTTAGTAAAATAATTAATAAACAAATCAAGAAGAAGATGCACATATTGTATACAGTAACCACTGTTGAAGAACGAAGTGAAGTATACAGATATTTCTTAATAATCACAAAGCCGAGCTGCATACATATTAGATCGACTATGTACTTTGTTACTAAGCAGACCAACTTTAGTAATTCCCTTAGTTTTCCACAATATTTCTAATGAAATGTGTCACTTTTGGGTCCCAAGAGGGTGGTGCACTTTCGGAAAAATAGTATTTCGAGAGTTTTTAGATCAATCATTGTGTTTTGTTGGTAGCAGTTTTAACCAATTGCAAAGGCTGTGAGAGAGTATCGTGGCAGCTGGAGCTTTAAGATGCGGGTGAGGTCGATGGAGTGTAAGGGGTAGTATAGGCCTATCGGTGCGAGGGAGTAATGGTGCGGAGGAGTATCAGTGCTGAGACGGAAAGGGATCATTCACAATAATTGTCTAAACATATCAACATCTCATCATTAAATCCCCAAAGTGCATCTTTATAGTACTTCAAAAAGCTCCTCAGGGGTTTGAGGTTGGGGAGGGGGATGGAAAAATATTTTTTTAATTCACAAGAAATATTAAAAAAAAAAAAAAAAAACAATTTACCTGTGGATGGCTAGAAAAAACAAAACACACCTTCCTGACATCATTATTTTAATTATTTTAAAAAGACCCAAATTTCATCTTTATATTATTTCAAAAAGCTCCCCAGGGGCTTGAGAGTGGGAGCTGGAATTTCATCCCGTGGGAGTTCCAAGTCTCACGAAGAAAATGCTAATATGTGAAAAAAAATATTTTGAAAATAATAATAATAATAAATAATAATAATGATGATAATTAAATAAATAAATAACTCTCAGAAAAAGAATGCAATCAGTTCAGTTTTCTAACTCAAGCTGTATTTCAGTCCAATTTACCTTTTCTGTAAGATTGAGATCCATGAGTAACATGGTTTTACTTAAATTGTCATCAGTGTTCAAAATGGGGTTTCTTTAACTTTGACAAAATCAGCCCAGATCATCATGTGAAATGTGATTTATGTGAAATGTGTTCAAAATAAGCATTAAAACCTGTCTTTATAGATATTGATGTTTGCTTTTAAAATCTCATTTGAGGCAGGAGTGGGGCATCCAGACAAAGTTGTTCATTTAACTAATATGCTGACAAAATCACATTACCTCATAAAGACCCAAAATAACAACATTGTGCTTTTAACCCAAAACTTGGGAAATCTGCCAAATTTGCGTAAGCACCCTCAAGTGGAAATAGCAAAAAAAAAAAATAATAAATAAATAAATAAATAAATAAATAATGATAATAATTAATCAATGAATGTTCATTCATTTCTCATTATTGCCAAAATACAAAATGTGGAAATCTTTTCAGAGTTTTTGTTCACAAGGAAGTATCAGTTCATAAAAAATGCACACTCAAAGTTAATTAAGCCTTCTCTAATAATTGCAATAGTCGTTTTTCTAATTTCCAAAAAGAGATTTCAACATGATTTTAATGCATGGACTTATGGCTGTTTTTTCTTTTTAACTTCCAGATTAAGCTGCTGGTTTGTACTTTCTATACCAAGGGTTTGAAGACCCACTATGCAAGTACCAGAACCTGCTATAGACAGTTGTCTTGGAGCCTCCAGAACACTTGCAATCCATACCCCTATCATCAAGGGGTCATTTCTTCGATGACATGCTGCGGCGTGGGGCGAGTACCTTAAAGACTTTGATGCTTTTGGACCTTTAATATATTGTCCATACTGACTTACATCATACTAGTCCTTGGAAGGCTTGGAATACTTGATTTGACCCTTTGACACCGGTTTGCAAAGCTAAGACCATTTCTTTTTAATTTGACTGATGACTTGTAAAGCACTCTTCAAACTCTTTGGTGCTCCTGTGCTGTAAGTAACAGGATTCGTTTGATAGCACAGGCAAGGTGTCTCGGGAACAGTAATGGCTGCTGAAATTGCTGGAATAAAAAAGACAGACAAACTGAAAACTTTTGTTCTAAGTTTTAAAAAACTGATACGGTAATTATTTTTAAAAAGGACTATGTATATAGGAAAGGCATCATAAAATTCGATAAATTAAAGATAAAATAATAATATAGCAGGAATCTGTATAAATAGTTTTTGCTCTATTTCTTCCATAATGTTGACACCACCACTCTTCCAGCACTTTATTCTTACTACAAATGACCGAACACACTTACCTGACACTATAATGAAGAAAAAAAATTTTCATCCCTACCTGGCCAAAATTGAAGAAATCTCACAGTGCCGGCACTGTTCAAAATCACTCAAAATCACCAAAAATCGACCCGTCTCCGATTTTTCCAAAAAGTGACGAAAATCAATCTACCACACCTGTCATTCATAAAAAATGTGGAAACGCGCCCGGGTCACTTCATCAAGGCCCCCAATTCTAGCTTTAAAGATGATCCAAAAATAAGCTCTGAGAACAGAATCTGAGAGGGGGGGGGGGGGGAGACAGAGTTTTTGCTCTATTTCTTCCTTAATGTTGACACCACCACTCTTCCAGCACTTTATTCTTACTACAAATGACCGAACACACCTACCTGACACTATAATGAAGAAAAAAAATTTTCATCCCTACCTGGCCAAAATTGAAGAAATCTCACAGTGCCGGCACTGTTCAAAATCACTCAAAATCACCAAAAATCGACCCGTCTCCGATTTTTCCAAAAAGTGACGAAAATCAATCTACCACACCTGTCATTCATAAAAAATGTGGAAACGCGCCCGGGTCACTTCATCAAGGCCCCCAATTCTAGCTTTAAAGATGATCCAAAAATAAGCTCTGAGAACAGAATCTGAGAGGGGGGGGGGGGGGGAGACAGAGTTTTTGCTCTATTTCTTCCTTAATGTTGACACCACCACTCTTCCAGCATTTTATTCTTACTACAAATGACCGAACACACCTACCTGACACTATAATGAAGAAAAAAAATTTTCATCCCTACCTGGCCAAAATTGAAGAAATCTCACAGTGCCGGCACTGTTCAAAATCACTCAAAATCACCAAAAATCGACCCGTCTCCGATTTTTCCAAAAAGTGACGAAAATCAATCTACCACACCTGTCATTCATAAAAAATGTGGAAACGCACCCGGGTCACTTCATCAAGGCCCCCAATTCTAGCTTTAAAGATGATCCAAAAATAAGCTCTGAGAACAGAATCTGAGAGGGGGGGGGGGGAGACAGAGTTTTTGCTCTATTTCTTCCTTAATGTTGACACCACCACTCTTCCAGCACTTTATTCTTACTACAAATGACCGAACACACCTACCTGACACTATAATGAAGAAAAAAAATTTTCATCCCTACCTGGCCAAAATTGAAGAAATCTCACAGTGCCGGCACTGTTCAAAATCACTCAAAATCACCAAAAATCGACCCGTCTCCGATTTTTCCAAAAAGTGACGAAAATCAATCTACCACACCTGTCATTCATAAAAAATGTGGAAACGCGCCCGGGTCACTTCATCAAGGCCCCCAATTCTAGCTTTAAAGATGATCCAAAAATAAGCTCTGAGAACAGAATCTGAGAGGGGGGGGGGGGAGACAGAGTTTTTGCTCTATTTCTTCCTTAATGTTGACACCACCACTCTTCCAGCACTTTATTCTTACTACAAATGACCGAACACACCTACCTGACACTATAATGAAGAAAAAAAATTTTCATCCCTACCTGGCCAAAATTGAAGAAATCTCACAGTGCCGGCACTGTTCAAAATCACTCAAAATCACCAAAAATCGACCCGTCTCCGATTTTTCCAAAAAGTGACGAAAATCAATCTACCACACCTGTCATTCATAAAAAATGTGGAAACGCGCCCGGGTCACTTCATCAAGGCCCCCAATTCTAGCTTTAAAGATGATCCAAAAATAAGCTCTGCGAACAGAATCTGAGAGGGGGGGGGGGGAGACAGAGTTTTTGCTCTATTTCTTCCTTAATGTTGACACCACCACTCTTCCAGCACTTTATTCTTACTACAAATGACCGAACACACCTACCTGACACTATAATGAAGAAAAAAAATTTTCATCCCTACCTGGCCAAAATTGAAGAAATCTCACAGTGCCGGCACTGTTCAAAATCACTCAAAATCACCAAAAATCGACCCGTCTCCGATTTTTCCAAAAAGTGACGAAAATCAATCTACCACACCTGTCATTCATAAAAAATGTGGAAACGCGCCCGGGTCACTTCATCAAGGCCCCCAATTCTAGCTTTAAAGATGATCCAAAAATAAGCTCTGAGAACAGAATCTGAGAGGGGGGGGGGGGGGGGGTGACAGAGTTTTTGCTCTATTTCTTCCTTAATGTTGACACCACCACTCTTCCAGCACTTTATTCTTACTACAAATGACCGAACACACCTACCTGACACTATAATGAAGAAAAAAAATTTTCATCCCTACCTGGCCAAAATTGAAGAAATCTCACAGTGCCGGCACTGTTCAAAATCACTCAAAATCACCAAAAATCGACCCGTCTCCGACTTTTCCAAAAAGTGACGAAAATCAATCTACCACACCTGTCATTCATAAAATATGTGGAAACGCGCCCGGGTCACTTCATCAAGGCCCCCAATTCTAGCTTTAAAGATGATCCAAAAATAAGCTCTGAGAACAGAATCTGAGAGGGGGGGGGGGGGAGACAGAGTTTTTGCTCTATTTCTTCCTTAATGTTGACACCACCACTCTTCCAGCACTTTATTCTTACTACAAATGACCGAACACACCTACCTGACACTATAATGAAGAAAAAAAATTTTCATCCCTACCTGGCCAAAATTGAAGAAATCTCACAGTGCCGGCACTGTTCAAAATCACTCAAAATCACCAAAAATCGACCCGTCTCCGATTTTTCCAAAAAGTGACGAAAATCAATCTACCACACCTGTCATTCATAAAAAATGTGGAAACGCGCCCGGGTCACTTCATCAAGGCCCCCAATTCTAGCTTTAAAGATGATCCAAAAATAAGCTCTGAGAACAGAATCTGAGAGGGGGGGGGGGGGAGACAGAGTTTTTGCTCTATTTCTTCCTTAATGTTGACACCACCACTCTTCCAGCACTTTATTCTTACTACAAATGACCGAACACACCTACCTGACACTATAATGAAGAAAAAAAATTTTCATCCCTACCTGGCCAAAATTGAAGAAATCTCACAGTGCCGGCACTGTTCAAAATCACTCAAAATCACCAAAAATCGACCCGTCTCCGATTTTTCCAAAAAGTGACGAAAATCAATCTACCACACCTGTCATTCATAAAAAATGTGGAAACGCGCCCGGGTCACTTCATCAAGGCCCAAAATTCTAGCTTTAAAGATGATCCAAAAATAAGCTCTGAGAACAGAATCTGAGAGGGGGGGGGGAGACAGAGTTTTTGCTCTATTTCTTCCTTAATGTTGACACCACCACTCTTCCAGCACTTTATTCTTACTACAAATGACCGAACACACCTACCTGACACTATAATGAAGAAAAAAAATTTTCATCCCTACCTGGCCAAAATTGAAGAAATCTCACAGTGCCGGCACTGTTCAAAATCACTCAAAATCACCAAAAATCGACCCGTCTCCGATTTTTCCAAAAAGTGACGAAAATCAATCTACCACACCTGTCATTCATAAAAAATGTGGAAACGCGCCCGGGTCACTTCATCAAGGCCCCCAATTCTAGCTTTAAAGATGATCCAAAAATAAGCTCTGAGAACAGAATCTGAGAGGGGGGGGGGGGGGGGGAGACAGAGTTTTTGCTCTATTTCTTCCTTAATGTTGACACCACCACTCTTCCAGCACTTTATTCTTACTACAAATGACCGAACACACCTACCTGACACTATAATGAAGAAAAAAAATTTTCATCCCTACCTGGCCAAAATTGAAGAAATCTCACAGTGCCGGCACTGTTCAAAATCACTCAAAATCACCAATAATCGACCCGTCTCCGATTTTTCCAAAAAGTGACGAAAATCAATCTACCACACCTGTCATTCATAAAAAATGAAGAAACGCGCCCGGGTCACTTCATCAAGGCCCCCAATTCTAGCTTTAAAGATGATCCAAAAATAAGCTCTGAGAACAGAATCTGAGAGGGGGGGGGGGAGACAGAGTTTTTGCTCTATTTCTTCCTTAATGTTGACACCACCACTCTTCCAGCACTTTATTCTTACTACAAATGACCGAACACACCTACCTGACACTATAATGAAGAAAAAAAATTTTCATCCCTACCTGGCCAAAATTGAAGAAATCTCACAGTGCCGGCACTGTTCAAAATCACTCAAAATCACCAAAAATCGACCCGTCTCCGATTTTTCCAAAAAGTGACGAAAATCAATCTACCACACCTGTCATTCATAAAAAATGTGGAAACGCGCCCGGGTCACTTCATCAAGGCCCACAATTCTAGCTTTAAAGATGATCCAAAAATAAGCTCTGAGAACAGAATCTGAGAGGGGGGGGGGGGAGACAGAGTTTTTGCTCTATTTCTTCCTTAATGTTGACACCACCACTCTTCCAGCACTTTATTCTTACTACAAATGACCGAACACACCTACCTGACACTATAATGAAGAAAAAAAATTTTTCATCCCTACCTGGCCAAAATTGAAGAAATCTCACAGTGCCGGCACTGTTCAAAATCACTCAAAATCACCAAAAATCGACCCGTCTCCGATTTTTCCAAAAAGTGACGAAAATCAATCTACCACACCTGTCATTCATAAAAAATGTGGAAACGCGCCCGGGTCACTTCATCAAGGCCCCCAATTCTAGCTTTAAAGATGATCCAAAAATAAGCTCTGAGAACAGAATTTGAGAGGGGGGGGGGGGGGAGACAGAGTTTTTGCTCTATTTCTTCCTTAATGTTGACACCACCACTCTTCCAGCACTTTATTCTTACTACAAATGACCGAACACACCTACCTGACACTATAATGAAGAAAAAAAATTTTCATCCCTACCTGGCCAAAATTGAAGAAATCTCACAGTGCCGGCACTGTTCAAAATCACTCAAAATCACCAAAAATCGACCCGTCTCCGATTTTTCCAAAAAGTGACGAAAATCAATCTACCACACCTGTCATTCATAAAAAATGTGGAAACGCGCCCGGGTCACTTCAACAAGGCCCCCAATTCTAGCTTTAAAGATGATCCAAAAATAAGCTCTGAGAACAGAATCTGAGAGGGGGGGGGGGAGACAGAGTTTTTGCTCTATTTCTTCCTTAATGTTGACACCACCACTCTTCCAGCACTTTATTCTTACTACAAATGACCGAACACACCTACCTGACACTATAATGAAGAAAAAAAATTTTCATCCCTACCTGGCCAAAATTGAAGAAATCTCACAGTGCCGGCACTGTTCAAAATCACTCAAAATCACCAAAAATCGACCCGTCTCCGATTTTTCCAAAAAGTGACGAAAATCAATCTACCACACCTGTCATTCATAAAAAATGTGGAAACGCGCCCGGGTCACTTCATCAAGGCCCCCAATTCTAGCTTTAAAGATGATCCAAAAATAAGCTCTGAGAACAGAATCTGAGAGGGGGGGGGGGGGAGACAGAGTTTTTGCTCTATTTCTTCCTTAATGTTGACACCACCACTCTTCCAGCACTTTATTCTTACTACAAATGACCGAACACACCTACCTGACACTATAATGAAGAAAAAAAATTTTCATCCCTACCTGGCCAAAATTGAAGAAATCTCACAGTGCCGGCACTGTTCAAAATCACTCAAAATCACTAAAAATCGACCCGTCTCCGATTTTTCCAAAAAGTGACGAAAATCAATCTACCACACCTGTCATTCATAAAAAATGTGGAAACGCGCCCGGGTCACTTCATCAAGGCCCCCAATTCTAGCTTTAAAGATGATCCAAAAATAAGCTCTGAGAACAGAATCTGAGAGGGGGGGGGGGGGGAGACAGAGTTTTTGCTCTATTTCTTCCTTAATGTTGACACCACCACTCTTCCAGCACTTTATTCTTACTACAAATGACCGAACACACCTACCTGACACTATAATGAAGAAAAAAAATTTTCATCCCTACCTGGCCAAAATTGAAGAAATCTCACAGTGCCGGCACTGTTCAAAATCACTCAAAATCACCAAAAATCGACCCGTCTCCGACTTTTCCAAAAAGTGACGAAAATCAATCTACCACACCTGTCATTCATAAAAAATGTGGAAACGCGCCCGGGTCACTTCATCAAGGCCCCCAATTCTAGCTTTAAAGATGATCCAAAAATAAGCTCTGAGAACAGAATCTGAGATGGGGGGGGGGAGACAGAGTTTTTGCTCTATTTCTTCCTTAATGTTGACACCACCACTCTTCCAGCACTTTATTCTTACTACAAATGACCGAACACACCTACCTGACACTATAATGAAGAAAAAAAATTTTCATCCCTACCTGGCCAAAATTGAAGAAATCTCACAGTGCCGGCACTGTTCAAAATCACTCAAAATCACCAAAAATCGACCTGTCTCCGATTTTTCCAAAAAGTGACGAAAATCAATCTACCACACCTGTCATTCATAAAAAATGTGGAAACGCGCCCGGGTCACTTCATCAAGGCCCCCAATTCTAGCTTTAAAGATGATCCAAAAATAAGCTCTGAGAACAGAATCTGAGAGGGGGGGGGGAGACAGAGTTTTTGCTCTATTTCTTCCTTAATGTTGACACCACCACTCTTCCAGCACTTTATTCTTACTACAAATGACCGAACACACCTACCTGACACTATAATGAAGAAAAAAAATTTTCATCCCTACCTGGCCAAAATTGAAGAAATCTCACAGTGCCGGCACTGTTCAAAATCACTCAAAATCACCAAAAATCGACCCGTCTCCGATTTTTCTAAAAAGTGACGAAAATCAATCTACCACACCTGTCATTCATAAAAAATGTGGAAACGCGCCCGGGTCACTTCATCAAGGCCCCCAATTCTAGCTTTAAAGATGATCCAAAAATAAGCTCTGAGAACAGAATCTGAGAGGGGGGGGGGGGGGGAGACAGAGTTTTTGCTCTATTTCTTCCTTAATGTTGACACCACCACTCTTCCAGCACTTTATTCTTACTACAAATGACCGAACACACCTACCTGACACTATAATGAAGAAAAAAAATTTTCATCCCTACCTGGCCAAAATTGAAGAAATCTCACAGTGCCGGCACTGTTCAAAATCACTCAAAATCACCAAAAATCGACCCGTCTCCGATTTTTCCAAAAAGTGACGAAAATCAATCTACCACACCTGTCATTCATAAAAAATGTGGAAACGCGCCCGGGTCACTTCATCAAGGCCCCCAATTCTAGCTTTAAAGATGATCCAAAAATAAGCTCTGAGAACAGAATCTGAGAGGGGGGGGGGGGAGACAGAGTTTTTGCTCTATTTCTTCCTTAATGTTGACACCACCACTCTTCCAGCACTTTATTCTTACTACAAATGACCGAACACACCTACCTGACACTATAATGAAGAAAAAAAATTTTCATCCCTACCTGGCCAAAATTGAAGAAATCTCACAGTGCCGGCACTGTTCAAAATCACTCAAAATCACCAAAAATCGACCCGTCTCCGATTTTTCCAAAAAGTGACGAAAATCAATCTACCACACCTGTCATTCATAAAAAATGTGGAAACGCGCCCGGGTCACTTCATCAAGGCCCCCAATTCTAGCTTTAAAGATGATCCAAAAATAAGCTCTGAGAACAGAATCTGAGAGTGGGGGGGGGGGGAGACAGAGTTTTTGCTCTATTTCTTCCATAATGTTGACACCACCACTCTTCCAGCACTTTATTCTTACTACAAATGACCGAACACACCTACCTGACACTATAATGAAGAAAAAAAATTTTCATCCCTACCTGGCCAAAATTGAAGAAATCTCACAGTGCCGGCACTGTTCAAAATCACTCAAAATCACCAAAAATCGACCCGTCTCCGATTTTTCCAAAAAGTGACGAAAATCAATCTACCACACCTGTCATTCATAAAAAATGTGGAAACGCGCCCGGGTCACTTCATCAAGGCCCCCAATTCTAGCTTTAAAGATGATCCAAAAATAAGCTCTGAGAACAGAATCTGAGAGGGGGGGGGGGGAGACAGAGTTTTTGCTCTATTTCTTCCTTAATGTTGACACCACCACTCTTCCAGCACTTTATTCTTACTACAAATGACCGAACACACCTACCTGACACTATAATTAAGAAAAAGAATTTTCATCCCTACCTGGCCAAAATTGAAGAAATCTCACAGTGCCGGCACTGTTCAAAATCACTCAAAATCACCAAAAATCGACCCGTCTCCGATTTTTCCAAAAAGTGACGAAAATCAATCTACCACACCTGTCATTCATAAAAAATGTGGAAACGCGCCCGGGTCACTTCATCAAGGCCCCCAATTCTAGCTTTAAAGATGATCCAAAAATAAGCTCTGAGAACAGAATCTGAGAGGGGGGGGGGGGGGGGAGACAGAGTTTTTGCTCTATTTCTTCCTTAATGTTGACACCACCACTCTTCCAGCACTTTATTCTTACTACAAATGACCGAACACACCTACCTGACACTATAACGAAGAAAAAAAATTTTCATCCCTACCTGGCCAAAATTGAAGAAATCTCACAGTGCCGGCACTGTTCAAAATCACTCAAAATCACCAAAAATCGACCCATCTCCGATTTTTCCAAAAAGTGACGAAAATCAATCTACCACACCTGTCATTCATAAAAAATGTGGAAATGCGCCCGGGTCACTTCATCAAGGCCCCCAATTCTAGCTTTAAAGATGATCCAAAAATAAGCTCTGAGAACAGAATCTGAGAGGGGGGGGGGGAGACAGAGTTTTTGCTCTATTTCTTCCTTAATGTTGACACCACCACTCTTCCAGCACTTTATTCTTACTACAAATGACCGAACACACCTACCTGACACTATAATGAAGAAAAAAAATTTTCATCCCTACCTGGCCAAAATTGAAGAAATCTCACAGTGCCGGCACTGTTCAAAATCACTCAAAATCACCAAAAATCGACCCGTCTCCGATTTTTCCAAAAAGTGACGAAAATCAATCTACCACACCTGTCATTCATAAAAAATGTGGAAACGCGCCCGGGTCACTTCATCAAGGCCCCCAATTCTAGCTTTAAAGATGATCCAAAAATAAGCTCTGCGAACAGAATCTGAGAGGGGGGGGGGGAGACAGAGTTTTTGCTCTATTTCTTCCTTAATGTTGACACCACCACGCTTCCAGCACTTTATTCTTACTACAAATGACCGAACACACCTACCTGACACTATAATGAAGAAAAAAAATTTTCATCAGTACCTGGCCAAAATTGAAGAAATCTCACAGTGCCGGCACTGTTCAAAATCACTCAAAATCACCAAAAATCGACCTGTCTCCGATTTTTCCAAAAAGTGACGAAAATCAATCTACCACACCTGTCATTCATAAAAAATGTGGAAACGCGCCCGGGTCACTTCATCAAGGCCCCCAATTCTAGCTTTAAAGATGATCCAAAAATAAGCTCTGAGAACAGAATCTGAGAGGGGGGGGGGGAGACAGAGTTTTTGCTCTATTTCTTCCTTAATGTTGACACCACCACTCTTCCAGCACTTTATTCTTACTACAAATGACCGAACACACCTACCTGACACTATAATGAAGAAAAAAAATTTTCATCCCTACCTGGCCAAAATTGAAGAAATCTCACAGTGCCGGCACTGTTCAAAATCACTCAAAATCACCAAAAATCGACCCGTCTCCGACTTTTCCAAAAAGTGACGAAAATCAATCTACCACACCTGTCATTCATAAAAAATGTGGAAACGCGCCCGGGTCACTTCATCAAGGCCCCCAATTCTAGCTTTAAAGATGATCCAAAAATAAGCTCTGAGAACAGAATCTGAGATGGGGGGGGGGAGACAGAGTTTTTGCTCTATTTCTTCCTTAATGTTGACACCACCACTCTTCCAGCACTTTATTCTTACTACAAATGACCGAACACACCTACCTGACACTATAATGAAGAAAAAAAATTTTCATCCCTACCTGGCCAAAATTGAAGAAATCTCACAGTGCCGGCACTGTTCAAAATCACTCAAAATCACCAAAAATCGACCCGTCTCCGATTTTTCCAAAAAGTGACGAAAATCAATCTACCACACCTGTCATTCATAAAAAATGTGGAAACGCGCCCGGGTCACTTCATCAAGGCCCCCAATTCTAGCTTTAAAGATGATCCAAAAATAAGCTCTGAGAACAGAATCTGAGAGGGGGGGGGGGGGAGACAGAGTTTTTGCTCTATTTCTTCCTTAATGTTGACACCACCACTCTTCCAGCACTTTATTCTTACTACAAATGACCGAACACACCTACCTGACACTATAATGAAGAAAAAAAATTTTCATCCCTACCTGGCCAAAATTGAAGAAATCTCACAGTGCCGGCACTGTTCAAAATCACTCAAAATCACCAAAAATCGACCCGTCTCCGATTTTTCCAAAAAGTGACGAAAATCAATCTACCACACCTGTCATTCATAAAAAATGTGGAAACGCGCCCGGGTCACTTCAACAAGGCCCCCAATTCTAGCTTTAAAGATGATCCAAAAATAAGCTCTGAGAACAGAATCTGAGAGGGGGGGGGGGAGACAGAGTTTTTGCTCTATTTCTTCCTTAATGTTGACACCACCACTCTTCCAGCACTTTATTCTTACTACAAATGACCGAACACACCTACCTGACACTATAATGAAGAAAAAAAATTTTCATCCCTACCTGGCCAAAATTGAAGAAATCTCACAGTGCCGGCACTGTTCAAAATCACTCAAAATCACCAAAAATCGACCCGTCTCCGATTTTTCCAAAAAGTGACGAAAATCAATCTACCACACCTGTCATTCATAAAAAATGTGGAAACGCGCCCGGGTCACTTCATCAAGGCCCCCAATTCTAGCTTTAAAGATGATCCAAAAATAAGCTCTGAGAACAGAATCTGAGAGGGGGGGGGGGGGAGACAGAGTTTTTGCTCTATTTCTTCCTTAATGTTGACACCACCACTCTTCCAGCACTTTATTCTTACTACAAATGACCGAACACACCTACCTGACACTATAATGAAGAAAAAAAATTTTCATCCCTACCTGGCCAAAATTGAAGAAATCTCACAGTGCCGGCACTGTTCAAAATCACTCAAAATCACTTAAAATCGACCCGTCTCCGATTTTTCCAAAAAGTGACGAAAATCAATCTACCACACCTGTCATTCATAAAAAATGTGGAAACGCGCCCGAGTCACTTCATCAAGGCCCCCAATTCTAGCTTTAAAGATGATCCAAAAATAAGCTCTGAGAACAGAATCTGAGAGGGGGGGGGGGGGGGGAGACAGAGTTTTTGCTCTATTTCTTCCTTAATGTTGACACCACCACTCTTCCAGCACTTTATTCTTACTACAAATGACCGAACACACCTACCTGACACTATAATGAAGAAAAAAAATTTTCATCCCTACCTGGCCAAAATTGAAGAAATCTCACAGTGCCGGCACTGTTCAAAATCACTCAAAATCACCAAAAATCGACCCGTCTCCGACTTTTCCAAAAAGTGACGAAAATCAATCTACCACACCTGTCATTCATAAAAAATGTGGAAACGCGCCCGGGTCACTTCATCAAGGCCCCCAATTCTAGCTTTAAAGATGATCCAAAAATAAGCTCTGAGAACAGAATCTGAGATGGGGGGGGGGGAGACAGAGTTTTTGCTCTATTTCTTCCTTAATGTTGACACCACCACTCTTCCAGCACTTTATTCTTACTACAAATGACCGAACACACCTACCTGACACTATAATGAAGAAAAAAAATTTTCATCCCTACCTGGCCAAAATTGAAGAAATCTCACAGTGCCGGCACTGTTCAAAATCACTCAAAATCACCAAAAATCGACCCGTCTCCGATTTTTCCAAAAAGTGACGAAAATCAATCTACCACACCTGTCATTCATAAAAAATGTGGAAACGCGCCCGGGTCACTTCATCAAGGCCCCCAATTCTAGCTTTAAAGATGATCCAAAAATAAGCTCTGAGAACAGAATCTGAGAGGGGGGGGGAGACAGAGTTTTTGCTCTATTTCTTCCTTAATGTTGACACCACCACTCTTCCAGCACTTTATTCTTACTACAAATGACCGAACACACCTACCTGACACTATAATGAAGAAAAAAAATTTTCATCCCTACCTGGCCAAAATTGAAGAAATCTCACAGTGCCGGCACTGTTCAAAATCACTCAAAATCACCAAAAATCGACCCGTCTCCGATTTTTCCAAAAAGTGACGAAAATCAATCTACCACACCTGTCATTCATAAAAAATGTGGAAACGCGCCCGGGTCACTTCATCAAGGCCCCCAATTCTAGCTTTAAAGATGATCCAAAAATAAGCTCTGAGAACAGAATCTGAGAGGGGGGGGGGGGGGGAGACAGAGTTTTTGCTCTATTTCTTCCTTAATGTTGACACCACCACTCTTCCAGCACTTTATTCTTACTACAAATGACCGAACACACCTACCTGACACTATAATGAAGAAAAAAAATTTTCATCCCTACCTGGCCAAAATTGAAGAAATCTCACAGTGCCGGCACTGTTCAAAATCACTCAAAATCACCAAAAATCGACCCGTCTCCGATTTTTCCAAAAAGTGACGAAAATCAATCTACCACACCTGTCATTCATAAAAAATGTGGAAACGCGCCCGGGTCACTTCATCAAGGCCCCCAATTCTAGCTTTAAAGATGATCCAAAAATAAGCTCTGAGAACAGAATCTGAGAGGGGGGGGGGGGGAGACAGAGTTTTTGCTCTATTTCTTCCTTAATGTTGACACCACCACTCTTCCAGCACTTTATTCTTACTACAAATGACCGAACACACCTACCTGACACTATAATTAAGAAAAAGAATTTTCATCCCTACCTGGCCAAAATTGAAGAAATCTCACAGTGCCGGCACTGTTCAAAATCACTCAAAATCACCAAAAATCGACCCGTCTCCGATTTTTCCAAAAAGTGACGAAAATCAATCTACCACACCTGTCATTCATAAAAAATGTGGAAACGCGCCCGGGTCACTTCATCAAGGCCCCCAATTCTAGCTTTAAAGATGATCCAAAAATAAGCTCTGAGAACAGAATCTGAGAGGGGGGGGGGGGGGGAGACAGAGTTTTTGCTCTATTTCTTCCTTAATGTTGACACCACCACTCTTCCAGCACTTTATTCTTACTACAAATGACCGAACACACCTACCTGACACTATAACGAAGAAAAAAAATTTTCATCCCTACCTGGCCAAAATTGAAGAAATCTCACAGTGCCGGCACTGTTCAAAATCACTCAAAATCACCAAAAATCGACCCGTCTCCGATTTTTCCAAAAAGTGACGAAAATCAATCTACCACACCTGTCATTCATAAAAAATGTGGAAATGCGCCCGGGTCACTTCATCAAGGCCCCCAATTCTAGCTTTAAAGATGATCCAAAAATAAGCTCTGAGAACAGAATCTGAGAGGGGGGGGGGGGGAGACAGAGTTTTTGCTCTATTTCTTCCTTAATGTTGACACCACCACTCTTCCAGCACTTTATTCTTACTACAAATGACCGAACACACCTACCTGACACTATAATGAAGAAAAAAAATTTTCATCCCTACCTGGCCAAAATTGAAGAAATCTCACAGTGCCGGCACTGTTCAAAATCACTCAAAATCACCAAAAATCGACCCGTCTCCGATTTTTCCAAAAAGTGACGAAAATCAATCTACCACACCTGTCATTCATAAAAAATGTGGAAACGCGCCCGGGTCACTTCATCAAGGCCCCCAATTCTAGCTTTAAAGATGATCCAAAAATAAGCTCTGCGAACAGAATCTGAGAGGGGGGGGGGAGACAGAGTTTTTGCTCTATTTCTTCCTTAATGTTGACACCACCACTCTTCCAGCACTTTATTCTTACTACAAATGACCGAACACACCTACCTGACACTATAATGAAGAAAAAAAATTTTCATCCCTACCTGGCCAAAATTGAAGAAATCTCACAGTGCCGGCACTGTTCAAAATCACTCAAAATCACCAAAAATCGACCCGTCTCCGATTTTTCCAAAAAGTGACGAAAATCAATCTACCACACCTGTCATTCATAAAAAATGTGGAAACGCGCCCGGGTCACTTCATCAAGGCCCCCAATTCTAGCTTTAAAGATGATCCAAAAATAAGCTCTGAGAACAGAATCTGAGAGGGGGGGGGGGAGACAGAGTTTTTGCTCTATTTCTTCCTTAATGTTGACACCACCACTCTTCCAGCACTTTATTCTTACTACAAATGACCGAACACACCTACCTGACACTATAATGAAGAAAAAAAATTTTCATCCCTACCTGGCCAAAATTGAAGAAATCTCACAGTGCCGGCACTGTTCAAAATCACTCAAAATCACCAAAAATCGACCCGTCTCCGATTTTTCCAAAAAGTGACGAAAATCAATCTACCACACCTGTCATTCATAAAAAATGTGGAAACGCGCCCGGGTCACTTCATCAAGGCCCCCAATTCTAGCTTTAAAGATGATCCAAAAATAAGCTCTGAGAACAGAATCTGAGAGGGGGGGGGGGAGACAGAGTTTTTGCTCTATTTCTTCCTTAATGTTGACACCACCACTCTTCCAGCACTTTATTCTTACTACAAATGACCGAACACACCTACCTGACACTATAATGAAGAAAAAAAATTTTCATCCCTACCTGGCCAAAATTGAAGAAATCTCACAGTGCCGGCACTGTTCAAAATCACTCAAAATCACCAAAAATCGACCCGTCTCCGATTTTTCCAAAAAGTGACGAAAATCAATCTACCACACCTGTCATTCATAAAAAATGTAGAAACGCGCCCGGGTCACTTCATCAAGGCCCCCAATTCTAGCTTTAAAGATGATCCAAAAATAAGCTCTGAGAACAGAATCTGAGAGGGGGGGGGGGGAGTCAGAGTTTTTGCTCTATTTCTTCCTTAATGTTGACACCACCACTCTTCCAGCACTTTATTCTTACTACAAATGACCGAACACACCTACCTGACACTATAATGAAGAAAAAAAATTTTCATCCCTACCTGGCCAAAATTGAAGAAATCTCACAGTGCCGGCACTGTTCAAAATCACTCAAAATCACCAAAAATCGACCCGTCTCCGATTTTTCCAAAAAGTGACGAAAATCAATCTACCACACCTGTCATTCATAAAAAATGTGGAAACGCGCCCGGGTCACTTCATCAAGGCCCTCAATTCTAGCTTTAAAGATGATCCAAAAATAAGCTCTGAGAACAGAATCTGAGAGGGGGGGGGGAGACAGAGTTTTTGCTCTATTTATTCCTTAATGTTGACACCACCACTCTTCCAGCACTTTATTCTTACTACAAATGACCGAACACACCTACCTGACACTATAATGAAGAAAAAAAATTTTCATCCCTACCTGGCCAAAATTGAAGAAATCTCACAGTGCCGGCACTGTTCAAAATCACTCAAAATCACCAAAAATCGACCCGTCTCCGATTTTTCCAAAAAGTGACGAAAATCAATCTACCACACCTGTCATTCATAAAAAATGTGGAAACGCGCCCGGGTCACTTCATCAAGGCCCCCAATTCTAGCTTTAAAGATGATCCAAAAATAAGCTCTGAGAACAGAATCTGAGAGGGGGGGGGGGGGAGTCAGAGTTTTTGCTCTATTTCTTCCTTAATGTTGACACCACCACTCTTCCAGCACTTTATTCTTACTACAAATGACCGAACACACCTACCTGACACTATAATGAAGAAAAAAAATTTTCATCCCTACCTGGCCAAAATTGAAGAAATCTCACAGTGCCGGCACTGTTCAAAATCTCTCAAAATCACCAAAAATCGACCCGTCTCCGATTTTTCCAAAAAGTGACGAAAATCAATCTACCACACCTGTCATTCATAAAAAATGTGGAAACGCGCCCGGGTCACTTCATCAAGGCCCCCAATTCTAGCTTTAAAGATGATCCAAAAATAAGCTCTGAGAACAGAATCTGAGAGGGGGGGGGGGAGACAGAGTTTTTGCTCTATTTCTTCCTTAATGTTGACACCACCACTCTTCCAGCACTTTATTCTTACTACAAATGACCGAACACACCTACCTGACACTATAATGAAGAAAAAAAATTTTCATCCCTACCTGGCCAAAATTGAAGAAATCTCACAGTGCCGGCACTGTTCAAAATCACTCAAAATCACCAAAAATCGACCCGTCTCCGATTTTTCCAAAAAGTGACGAAAATCAATCTACCACACCTGTCATTCATAAAAAATGTGGAAACGCGCCCGGGTCACTTCATCAAGGCCCCCAATTCTAGCTTTAAAGATGATCCAAAAATAAGCTCTGAGAACAGAATCTGAGAGGGGGGGGGGGAGACAGAGTTTTTGCTCTATTTCTTCCTTAATGTTGACACCACCACTCTTCCAGCACTTTATTCTTACTACAAATGACCGAACACACCTACCTGACACTATAATGAAGAAAAAAAATTTTCATCCCTACCTGGCCAAAATTGAAGAAATCTCACAGTGCCGGCACTGTTCAAAATCACTCAAAATCACCAAAAATCGACCCGTCTCCGATTTTTCCAAAAAGTGACGAAAATCAATCTACCACACCTGTCATTCATAAAAAATGTGGAAACGCGCCCGGGTCACTTCATCAAGGCCCCCAATTCTAGCTTTAAAGATGATCCAAAAATAAGCTCTGAGAACAGAATCTGAGAGGGGGGGGGGGGGAGACAGAGTTTTTGCTCTATTTCTTCCTTAATGTTGACACCACCACTCTTCCAGCACTTTATTCTTACTACAAATGACCGAACACACCTACCTGACACTATAATGAAGAAAAAAAATTTTCATCCCTACCTGGCCAAAATTGAAGAAATCTCACAGTGCCGGCACTGTTCAAAATCACTCAAAATCACCAAAAATCGACCCGTCTCCGATTTTTCCAAAAAGTGACGAAAATCAATCTACCACACCTGTCATTCATAAAAATGTGGAAACGCGCCCGGGTCACTTCATCAAGGCCCCCAATTCTAGCTTTAAAGATGATCCAAAAATAAGCTCTGAGAACAGAATCTGAGAGGGGGGGGGGGAGACAGAGTTTTTGCTCTATTTCTTCCTTAATGTTGACACCACCACTCTTCCAGCACTTTATTCTTACTACAAATGACCGAACACACCTACCTGACACTATAATGAAGAAAAAAAATTTTCATCCCTACCGGGCCAAAATTGAAGAAATCTCACAGTGCCGGCACTGTTCAAAATCACTCAAAATCACCAAAAATCGACCCGTCTCCGATTTTTCCAAAAAGTGACGAAAATCAATCTACCACACCTGTCATTCATAAAAAATGTGGAAACGCGCCCGGGTCACTTCATCAAGGCCCCCAATTCTAGCTTTAAAGATGATCCAAAAATAAGCTCTGAGAACAGAATCTGAGAGGGGGGGGGGAGACAGAGTTTTTGCTCTATTTCTTCCTTAATGTTGACACCACCACTCTTCCAGCACTTTATTCTTACTACAAATGACCGAACACACCTACCTGACACTATAATGAAGAAAAAAAATTTTCATCCCTACCTGGCCAAAATTGAAGAAATCTCACAGTGCCGGCACTGTTCAAAATCACTCAAAATCACCAAAAATCGACCCGTCTCCGATTTTTCCAAAAAGTGACGAAAATCAATCTACCACACCTGTCATTCATAAAAAATGTGGAAACGCGCCCGGGTCACTTCATCAAGGCCCCCAATTCTAGCTTTAAAGATGATCCAAAAATAAGCTCTGAGAACAGAATCTGAGAGGGGGGGGGGGGGAGACAGAGTTTTTGCTCTATTTCTTCCTTAATGTTGACACCACCACTCTTCCAGCACTTTATTCTTACTACAAATGACCGAACACACCTACCTGACACTATAATGAAGAAAAAATTTTCATCCCTACCTGGCCAAAATTGAAGAAATCTCACAGTGCCGGCACTGTTCAAAATCACTCAAAATCACCAAAAATCGACCCGTCTCCGATTTTTCCAAAAAGTGACGAAAATCAATCTACCACACCTGTCATTCATAAAAAATGTGGAAACGCGCCCGGGTCACTTCATCAAGGCCCCCAATTCTAGCTTTAAAGATGATCCAAAAATAAGCTCTGAGAACAGAATCTGAGAGGGGGGGGGGGAGACAGAGTTTTTGCTCTATTTCTTCCTTAATGTTGACACCACCACTCTTCCAGCACTTTATTCTTACTACAAATGACCGAACACACCTACCTGACACTATAATGAAGAAAAAAAATTTTCATCCCTACCTGGCCAAAATTGAAGAAATCTCACAGTGCCGGCACTGTTCAAAATCACTCAAAATCACAAAAAAATCGACCCGTCTCCGATTTTTCCAAAAAGTGACGAAAATCAATCTACCACACCTGTCATTCATAAAAAATGTGGAAACGCGCCCGGGTCACTTCATCAAGGCCCCCAATTCTAGCTTTAAAGATGATCCAAAAATAAGCTCTGAGAACAGAATCTGAGAGGGGGGGGGGGAGACAGAGTTTTTGCTCTATTTCTTCCTTAATGTTGACACCACCACTCTTCCAGCACTTTATTCTTACTACAAATGACCGAACACACCTACCTGACACTATAATGAAGAAAAAAAATTTTCATCCCTACCTGGCCAAAATTGAAGAAATCTCACAGTGCCGGCACTGTTCAAAATCACTCAAAATCACCAAAAATCGACCCGTCTCCGATTTTTCCAAAAAGTGACGAAAATCAATCTACCACACCTGTCATTCATAAAAAATGTGGAAACGCGCCCGGGTCACTTCATCAAGGCCCCCAATTCTAGCTTTAAAGATGATCCAAAAATAAGCTCTGAGAACAGAATCTGAGAGGGGGGGGGGGGGGAGACAGAGTTTTTGCTCTATTTCTTCCTTAATGTTGACACCACCACTCTTCCAGCACTTTATTCTTACTACAAATGACCGAACACACCTACCTGACACTATAATGAAGAAAAAAAATTTTCATCCCTACCTGGCCAAAATTGAAGAAATCTCACAGTGCCTGCACTGTTCAAAATCACTCAAAATCACCAAAAATCGACCCGTCTCCGATTTTTCCAAAAAGTGACGAACATCAATCTACCACACCTGTCATTCATAAAAAATGTGGAAACGCGCCCGGGTCACTTCATCAAGGCCCCCAATTCTAGCTTTAAAGATGATCCAAAAATAAGCTCTGAGAACAGAATCTGAGAGGGGGGGGGGGAGACAGAGTTTTTGCTCTATTTCTTCCTTAATGTTGACACCACCACTCTTCCAGCACTTTATTCTTACTACAAATGACCGAACACACCTACCTGACACTATAATGAAGAAAAAAAATTTTCATCCCTACCTGGCCAAAATTGAAGAAATCTCACAGTGCCGGCACTGTTCAAAATCACTCAAAATCACCAAAAATCGACCCGTCTCCGATTTTTCCAAAAAGTGACGAAAATCAATCTACCACACCTGTCATTCATAAAAAATGTGGAAACGCGCCCGGGTCACTTCATCAAGGCCCCCAATTCTAGATTTAAAGATGATCCAAAAATAAGCTCTGAGAACAGAATCTGAGAGGGGGGGGGGAGACAGAGTTTTTGCTCTATTTCTTCCTTAATGTTGACACCACCACTCTTCCAGCACTTTATTCTTACTACAAATGACCGAACACACCTACCTGACACTATAATGAAGAAAAAAAATTTTCATCCCTACCTGGCCAAAATTGAAGAAATCTCACAGTGCCGGCACTGTTCAAAATCACTCAAAATCACCAAAAATCGACCCGTCTCCGATTTTTCCAAAAAGTGACGAAAATCAATCTACCACACCTGTCATTCATAAAAAATGTGGAAACGCGCCCGGGTCACTTTATCAAGGCCCCCAATTCTAGCTTTAAAGATGATCCAAAAATAAGCTCTGAGAACAGAATCTGAGAGGGGGGGGGGGAGACAGAGAGTTTGCTCTATTTCTTCCTTAATGTTGACACCACCACTCTTCCAGCACTTTATTCTTACTACAAATGACCGAAGACACCTACCTGACACTATAATGAAGAAAAAAAATTTTCATCCCTACCTGGCCAAAATTGAAGAAATCTCACAGTGCCGGCACTGTTCAAAATCACTCAAAATCACCAAAAATCGACCCGTCTCCGATTTTTCCAAAAAGTGACGAAAATCAATCTACCACACCTGTCATTCATAAAAAATGTGGAAACGCGCCCGGGTCACTTCATCAAGGCCCCCAATTCTAGCTTTAAAGATGATCCAAAAATAAGCTCTGAGAACAGAATCTGAGAGGGGGGGGGGAGACAGAGTTTTTGCTCTATTTCTTCCTTAATGTTGACACCACCACTCTTCCAGCACTTTATTCTTACTACAAATGACCGAACACACCTACCTGACACTATAATGAAGAAAAAAAATTTTCATCCCTACCTGGCCAAAATTGAAGAAATCTCACAGTGCCGGCACTGTTCAAAATCACTCAAAATCACCAAAAATCGACCCGTCTCCGATTTTTCCAAAAAGTGACGAAAATCAATCTACCACACCTGTCATTCATAAAAAATGTGGAAACGCGCCCGGGTCACTTCATCAAGGCCCCCAATTCTAGCTTTAAAGATGATCCAAAAATAAGCTCTGAGAACAGAATCTGAGAGGGGGGGGGAGACAGAGTTTTTGCTCTATTTCTTCCTTAATGTTGACACCACCACTCTTCCAGCACTTTATTCTTACTACAAATGACCGAACACACCTACCTGACACTATAATGAAGAAAAAAAATTTTCATCCCTACCTGGCCAAAATTGAAGAAATCTCACAGTGCCGGCACTGTTCAAAATCACTCAAAATCACCAAAAATCGACCCGTCTCCGATTTTTCCAAAAAGTGACAAAAATCAATCTACCACACCTGTCATTCATAAAAAATGTGGAAACGCCCCCGGGTCACTTCATCAAGGCCCCCAATTCTAGCTTTAAAGATGATCCAAAAATAAGCTCTGAGAACAGAATCTGAGAGGGGGGGGGGGGGGAGACAGAGTTTTTGCTCTATTTCTTCCTTAATGTTGACACCACCACTCTTCCAGCACTTTATTCTTACTACAAATGACCGAACACACCTACCTGACACTATAATGAAGAAAAAAAATTTTCATCCCTACCTGGCCAAAATTGAAGAAATCTCACAGTGCCGGCACTGTTCAAAATCACTCAAAATCACCAAAAATCGACCCGTCTCCGATTTTTCCAAAAAGTGACGAAAATCAATCTACCACACCTGTCATTCATAAAAAATGTGGAAATGTGCCCGGGTCACTTCATCAAGGCCCCCAATTCTAGCTTTAAAGATGATCCAAAAATAAGCTCTGAGAACAGAATCTGAGAGGGGGGGGGAGACAGAGTTTTTGCTCTATTTCTTCCTTAATGTTGACACCACCACTCTTCCAGCACTTTATTCTTACTACAAATGACCGAACACACCTACCTGACACTATAATGAAGAAAAAAATTTTCATCCCTACCTGGCCAAAATTGAAGAAATCTCACAGTGCCGGCACTGTTCAAAATCACTCAAAATCACCAAAAATCGACCCGTCTCCGATTTTTCCAAAAAGTGACGAAAATCAATCTACCACACCTGTCATTCATAAAAAATGTGGAAACGCCCCCGGGTCACTTCATCAAGGCCCCCAATTCTAGCTTTAAAGATGATCCAAAAATAAGCTCTGAGAACAGAATCTGAGAGGGGGGGGGGGGGGAGACAGAGTTTTTGCTCTATTTCTTCCTTAATGTTGACACCACCACTCTTCCAGCACTTTATTCTTACTACAAATGACCGAACACACCTACCTGACACTATAATGAAGAAAAAAAATTTTCATCCCTACCTGGCCAAAATTGAAGAAATCTCACAGTGCCGGCACTGTTCAAAATCACTCAAAATCACCAAAAATCGACCCGTCTCCGATTTTTCCAAAAAGTGACGAAAATCAATCTACCACACCTGTCATTCATAAAAAATGTGGAAACGTGCCCGGGTCACTTCATCAAGGCCCCCAATTCTAGCTTTAAAGATGATCCAAAAATAAGCTCTGAGAACAGAATCTGAGAGGGGGGGGAGACAGAGTTTTTGCTCTATTTCTTCCTTAATGTTGACACCACCACTCTTCCAGCACTTTATTCTTACTACAAATGACCGAACACACCTACCTGACACTATAATGAAGAAAAAAATTTTCATCCCTACCTGGCCAAAATTGAAGAAATCTCACAGTGCCGGCACTGTTCAAAATCACTCAAAATCACCAAAAATCGACCCGTCTCCGATTTTTCCAAAAAGTGACAAAAATCAATCTACCACACCTGTCATTCATAAAAAATGTGGAAACGCGCCCGGGTCACTTCATCAAGGCCCCCAATTCTAGCTTTAAAGATGATCCAAAAATAAGCTCTGAGAACAGAATCTGAGAGGGGGGGGGGAGATAGAGTTTTTGCTCTATTTCTTCCTTAATGTTGACACCACCACTCTTCCAGCACTTTATTCTTACTACAAATGACCGAACACACCTACCTGACACTATAATGAAGAAAAAAAAATTTCATCCCTACCTGGCCAAAATTGAAGAAATCTCACAGTGCCGGCACTGTTCAAAATCACTCAAAATCACCAAAAATCGACCCGTCTCCGATTTTTCCAAAAAGTGACGAAAATCAATCTACCACACCTGTCATTCATAAAAAATGTGGAAACGCGCCCGGGTCACTTCATCAAGGCCCCCAATTCTAGCTTTAAAGATGATCCAAAAATAAGCTCTGAGAACAGAATCTGAGAGGGGGGGGGGGGGAGACAGAGTTTTTGCTCTATTTCTTCCTTAATGTTGACACCACCACTCTTCCAGCACTTTATTCTTACTACAAATGACCGAACACACCTACCTGACACTATAATGAAGAAAAAAAATTTTCATCCCTACCTGGCCAAAATTGAAGAAATCTCACAGTGCCGGCACTGTTCAAAATCACTCAAAATCACCAAAAATCGACCCGTCTCCGATTTTTCCAAAAAGTGACGAAAATCAATCTACCACACCTGTCATTCATAAAAAATGTGGAAACGCCCCCGGGTCACTTCATCAAGGCCCCCAATTCTAGCTTTAAAGATGATCCAAAAATAAGCTCTGAGAACAGAATCTGAGAGGGGGGGGGGGGGGGGAGACAGAGTTTTTGCTCTATTTCTTCCTTAATGTTGACACGTGCCGGCACTGTTCAAAATCACTCAAAATCACCAAAAATCGACCCGTCTCCGATTTTTCCAAAAAGTGACGAAAATCAATCTACCACACCTGTCATTCATAAAAAATGTGGAAACGCGCCCGGGTCACTTCATCAAGGCCCCCAATTCTAGCTTTAAAGATGATCCAAAAATAAGCTCTGAGAACAGAATCTGAGAGGGGGGGGGGGGAGACAGAGTTTTTGCTCTATTTCTTCCTTAATGTTGACACCACCACTCTTCCAGCACTTTATTCTTACTACAAATGACCGAACACACCTACCTGACACTATAATGAAGAAAAAAAATTTTCATCCCTACCTGGCCAAAATTGAAGAAATCTCACAGTGCCGGCACTGTTCAAAATCACTCAAAATCACCAAAAATCGACCCGTCTCCGATTTTTCCAAAAAGTGACGAAAATCAATCTACCACACCTGTCATTCATAAAAAATGTGGAAACGCGCCCGGGTCACTTCATCAAGGCCCCCAATTCTAGCTTTAAAGATGATCCAAAAATAAGCTCTGAGAACAGAATCTGAGAGGGGGGGGGGGGAGACAGAGTTTTTGCTCTATTTATTCCTTAATGTTGACACCACCACTCTTCCAGCACTTTATTCTTACTACAAATGACCGAACACACCTACCTGACACTATAATGAAGAAAAAAAATTTTCATCCCTACCTGGCCAAAATTGAAGAAATCTCACAGTGCCGGCACTGTTCAAAATCACTCAAAATCACCAAAAATCGACCCGTCTCCGATTTTTCCAAAAAGTGACGAAAATCAATCTACCACACCTGTCATTCATAAAAAATGTGGAAACGCACCCGGGTCACTTCATCAAGGCCCCCAATTCTAGCTTTAAAGATGATCCAAAAATAAGCTCTGAGAACAGAATCTGAGAGGGGGGGGGGGAGACAGAGTTTTTGCTCTATTTCTTCCTTAATGTTGACACCACCACTCTTCCAGCACTTTATTCTTACTACAAATGACCGAACACACCTACCTGACACTATAATGAAGAAAAAAAATTTTCATCCCTACCTGGCCAAAATTGAAGAAATCTCACAGTGCCGGCACTGTTCAAAATCACTCAAAATCACCAAAAATCGACCCGTCTCCGATTTTTCCAAAAAGTGACGAAAATCAATCTACCACACCTGTCATTCATAAAAAATGTGGAAACGTGCCCGGGTCACTTCATCAAGGCCCCCAATTCTAGCTTTAAAGATGATCCAAAAATAAGCTCTGAGAACAGAATCTGAGAGGGGGGGGGGGGGGGGAGACAGAGTTTTTGCTCTATTTCTTCCTTAATGTTGACACCACCACTCTTCCAGCACTTTATTCTTACTACAAATGACCGAACACACCTACCTGACACTATAATGAAGAAAAAAATTTTCATCCCTACCTGGCCAAAATTGAAGAAATCTCACAGTGCCGGCACTGTTCAAAATCACTCAAAATCACCAAAAATCGACCCGTCTCCGATTTTTCCAAAAAGTGACGAAAATCAATCTACCACACCTGTCATTCATAAAAAATGTGGAAACGCGCCCGGGTCACTTCATCAAGGCCCCCAATTCTAGCTTTAAAGATGATCCAAAAATAAGCTCTGAGAACAGAATCTGAGAGGGGGGGGGAGACAGAGTTTTTGCTCTATTTCTTCCTTAATGTTGACACCACCACTCTTCCAGCACTTTATTCTTACTACAAATGACCGAACACACCTACCTGACACTATAATGAAGAAAATAAATTTTCATCCCTACCTGGCCAAAATTGAAGAAATCTCACAGTGCCGGCACTGTTCAAAATCACTCAAAATCACCAAAAATCGACCCGTCTCCGATTTTTCCAAAAAGTGACGAAAATCAATCTACCACACCTGTCATTCATAAAAAATGTGGAAACGCGCCCGGGTCACTTCATCAAGGCCCCCAATTGTAGCTTTAAAGATGATCCAAAAATAAGCTCTGAGAACAGAATCTGAGAGGGGGGGGGGGAGACAGAGTTTTTGCTCTATTTCTTCCTTAATGTTGACACCACCACTCTTCCAGCACTTTATTCTTACTACAAATGACCGAACACACCTACCTGACACTATAATGAAGAAAAAAAATTTTCATCCCTACCTGGCCAAAACTGAAGAAATCTCACAGTGTCGGCACTGTTCAAAATCACTCAAAATCACCAAAAATCGACCCGTCTCCGATTTTTCCAAAAAGTGACGAAAATCAATCTACCACACCTGTCATTCATAAAAAATGTGGAAACGCGCCCGGGTCACTTCATCAAGGCCCCCAATTCTAGCTTTAAAGATGATCCAAAAATAAGCTCTGAGAACAGAATCTGAGAGGGGGGGGGGGGGGGAGACAGAGTTTTTGCTCTATTTCTTCCTTAATGTTGACACCACCACTCTTCCAGCACTTTATTCTTACTACAAATGACCGAACACACCTACCTGACACTATAATGAAGAAAAAAAATTTTCATCCCTACCTGGCCAAAATTGAAGAAATCTCACAGTGCCGGCACTGTTCAAAATCACTCAAAATCACCAAAAATCGACCCGTCTCCGATTTTTCCAAAAAGTGACGAAAATCAGTCTACCACACCTGTCATTCATAAAAAATGTGGAAACGCGCCCGGGTCACTTCATCAAGGCCCCCAATTCTAGCTTTAAAGATGATCCAAAAATAAGCTCTGAGAACAGAATCTGAGAGGGGGGGGGGGAGACAGAGTTTTTGCTCTATTTCTTCCTTAATGTTGACACCACCACTCTTCCAGCACTTTATTCTTACTACAAATGACCGAACACACCTACCTGACACTATAATGAAGAAAAAAAATTTTCATCCCTACCTGGCCAAAATTGAAGAAATCTCACAGTGCCGGCACTGTTCAAAATCACTCAAAATCACCAAAAATCGACCCGTCTCCGATTTTTCCAAAAAGTGACGAAAATCAATCTACCACACCTGTCATTCATAAAAAATGTGGAAACGCGCCTGGGTCACTTCATCAAGGCCCCCAATTCTAGCTTTAAAGATGATCCAAAAATAAGCTCTGAGAACAGAATCTGAGAGGGGGGGGGGGAGACAGAGTTTTTGCTCTATTTATCCTTAATGTTGACACCACCACTCTTCCAGCACTTTATTCTTACTACAAATGACCGAACACACCTACCTGACACTATAATGAAGAAAAAAAATTTTCATCCCTACCTGGCCAAAATTGAAGAAATCTCACAGTGCCGGCACTGTTCAAAATCACTCAAAATCACCAAAAATCGACCCGTCTCCGATTTTTCCAAAAAGTGACGAAAATCAATCTACCACACCTGTCATTCATAAAAAATGTGGAAACGCGCCCGGGTCACTTCATCAAGGCCCCCAATTCTAGCTTTAAAGATGATCCAAAAATAAGCTCTGAGAACAGAATCTGAGAGGGGGGGGGGAGACAGAGTTTTTGCTCTATTTCTTCCTTAATGTTGACACCACCACTCTTCCAGCACTTTATTCTTACTACAAATGACCGAACACACCTACCTGACACTATAATGAAGAAAAAAAATTTTCATCCCTACCTGGCCAAAATTGAAGAAATCTCACAGTGCCGGCACTGTTCAAAATCACTCAAAATCACCAAAAATCGACCCATCTCCGATTTTTCCAAAAAGTGACGAAAATCAATCTACCACACCTGTCATTCATAAAAAATGTGGAAACGCGCCCGGGTCACTTCATCAAGGCCCCCAATTCTAGCTTTAAAGATGATCCAAAAATAAGCTCTGAGAACAGAATCTGAGAGGGGGGGGGGAGACAGAGTTTTTGCTCTATTTCTTCCTTAATGTTGACACCACCACTCTTCCAGCACTTTATTCTTACTACAAATGACCGAACACACCTACCTGACACTATAATGAAGAAAAAAAATTTTCATCTCTACCTGGCCAAAACTGAAGAAATCTCACAGTGCCGGCACTGTTCAAAATCACTCAAAATCACCAAAAATCGACCCGTCTCCGATTTTTCCAAAAAGTGACGAAAATCAATCTACCACACCTGTCATTCATAAAAAATGTGGAAACGCGCCCGGGTCACTTCATCAAGGCCCCCAATTCTAGCTTTAAAGATGATCCAAAAATAAGCTCTGAGAACAGAATCTGAGAGGGGGGGGGGAGACAGAGTTTTTGCTCTATTTCTTCCTTAATGTTGACACCACCACTCTTCCAGCACTTTATTCTTACTACAAATGACCGAACACACCTACCTGACACTTTAATGAAGAAAAAAAATTTTCATCCCTACCTGGCCAAAATTGAAGAAATCTCACAGTGCCGGCACTGTTCAAAATCACTCAAAATCACCAAAAATCGACCCGTCTCCGATTTTTCCAAAAAGTGACGAAAATCAATCTACCACACCTGTCATTCATAAAAAATGTGGAAACGCGCCCGGGTCACTTCATCAAGGCCCCCAATTCTAGCTTTAAAGATGATCCAAAAATAAGCTCTGAGAACAGAATCTGAGAGGGGGGGGGGGAGACAGAGTTTTTGCTCTATTTCTTCCTTAATGTTGACACCACCACTCTTCCAGCACTTTATTCTTACTACAAATGACCGAACACACCTACCTGACACTATAATGAAGAAAAAAAATTTTCATCCCTACCTGGCCAAAATTGAAGAAATCTCACAGTGCCGGCACTGTTCAAAATCACTCAAAATCACCAAAAATCGACCCGTCTCCGATTTTTCCAAAAAGTGACGAAAATCAATCTACCACACCTGTCATTCATAAAAAATGTGGAAACGCGCCCGGGTCACTTCATCAAGGCCCCCAATTCTAGCTTTAAAGATGATCCAAAAATAAGCTCTGAGAACAGAATCTGAGAGGGGGGGGGGAGACAGAGTTTTTGCTCTATTTCTTCCTTAATGTTGACACCACCACTCTTCCAGCACTTTATTCTTACTACAAATGACCGAACACACCTACCTGACACTATAATGAAGAAAAAAAATTTTCATCCCTACCTGGCCAAAATTGAAGAAATCTCACAGTGCCGGCACTGTTCAAAATCACTCAAAATCACCAAAAATCGACCCGTCTCCGATTTTTCCAAAAAGTGACGAAAATCAATCTACCACACCTGTCATTCATAAAAAATGTGGAAACGCGCCCGGGTCACTTCATCAAGGCCCCCAATTCTAGCTTTAAAGATGATCCAAAAATAAGCTCTGAGAACAGAATCTGAGAGGGGGGGGGGAGACAGAGTTTTTGCTCTATTTCTTCCTTAATGTTGACACCAACACTCTTCCAGCACTTTATTCTTACTACAAATGACCGAACACACCTACCTGACACTATAATGAAGAAAAAAAATTTTCATCCCTACCTGGCCAAAATTGAAGAAATCTCACAGTGCCGGCACTGTTCAAAATCACTCAAAATCACCAAAAATCGACCCGTCTCCGATTTTTCCAAAAAGTGACGAAAATCAATCTACCACACCTGTCATTCATAAAAAATGTGGAAACACGCCCGGGTCACTTCATCAAGGCCCCCAATTCTAGCTTTAAAGATGATCCAAAAATAAGCTCTGAGAACAGAATCTGAGAGGGGGGGGGGAGACAGAGTTTTTGCTCTATTTATTCCTTAATGTTGACACCACCACTCTTCCAGCACTTTATTCTTACTACAAATGACCGAACACACCTACCTGACACTATAATGAAGAAAAAAAATTTTCATCCCTACCTGGCCAAAATTGAAGAAATCTCACAGTGCCGGCACTGTTCAAAATCACTCAAAATCACCAAAAATCGACCCGTCTCCGATTTTTCCAAAAAGTGACGAAAATCAATCTACCACACCTGTCATTCATAAAATAATGTGGAAACGCGCCCGGGTCACTTCATCAAGGCCCCCAATTCTAGCTTTAAAGATGATCCAAAAATAAGCTCTGAGAACAGAATCTGAGAGGGGGGGGGGGAGACAGAGTTTTTGCTCTATTTCTTCCTTAATGTTGACACCACCACTCTTCCAGCACTTTATTCTTACTACAAATGACCGAACACACCTACCTGACACTATAATGAAGAAAAAAAATTTTCATCCCTACCTGGCCAAAATTGAAGAAATCTCACAGTGCCGGCACTGTTCAAAATCACTCAAAATCACCAAAAATCGACCCGTCTCCGATTTTTCCAAAAAGTGACGAAAATCAATCTACCACACCTGTCATTCATAAAAAATGTGGAAACGCGCCTGGGTCACTTCATCAAGGCTCCCAATTCTAGCTTTAAAGATGATCCAAAAATAAGCTCTGAGAACAGAATCTGAGAGGGGGGGGGGGGAGACAGAGTTTTTGCTCTATTTATCCTTAATGTTGACACCACCACTCTTCCAGCACTTTATTCTTACTACAAATGACCGAACACACCTACCTGACACTATAATGAAGAAAAAAAATTTTCATCCCTACCTGGCCAAAATTGAAGAAATCTCACAGTGCCGGCACTGTTCAAAATCACTCAAAATCACCAAAAATCGACCCGTCTCCGATTTTTCCAAAAAGTGACGAAAATCAATCTACCACACCTGTCATTCATAAAAAATGTGGAAACGCGCCCGGGTCACTTCATCAAGGCCCCCAATTCTAGCTTTAAAGATGATCCAAAAATAAGCTCTGAGAACAGAATCTGAGAGGGGGGGGGGGAGACAGAGTTTTTGCTCTATTTCTTCCTTAATGTTGACACCACCACTCTTCCAGCACTTTATTCTTACTACAAATGACCGAACACACCTACCTGACACTATAATGAAGAAAAAAAATTTTCATCCCTACCTGGCCAAAATTGAAGAAATCTCACAGTGCCGGCACTGTTCAAAATCACTCAAAATCACCAAAAATCGACCCATCTCCGATTTTTCCAAAAAGTGACGAAAATCAATCTACCACACCTGTCATTCATAAAAAATGTGGAAACGCGCCCGGGTCACTTCATCAAGGCCCCCAATTCTAGCTTTAAAGATGATCCAAAAATAAGCTCTGAGAACAGAATCTGAGAGGGGGGGGGGGGGAGACAGAGTTTTTGCTCTATTTCTTCCTTAATGTTGACACCACCACTCTTCCAGCACTTTATTCTTACTACAAATGACCGAACACACCTACCTGACACTATAATGAAGAAAAAAAATTTTCATCCCTACCTGGCCAAAACTGAAGAAATCTCACAGTGCCGGCACTGTTCAAAATCACTCAAAATCACCAAAAATCGACCCGTCTCTGATTTTTCCAAAAAGTGACGAAAATCAATCTACCACACCTGTCATTCATAAAAAATGTGGAAACGCGCCCGGGTCACTTCATCAAGGCCCCCAATTCTAGCTTTAAAGATGATCCAAAAATAAGCTCTGAGAACAGAATCTGAGAGGGGGGGGGGGGGAGACAGAGTTTTTGCTCTATTTCTTCCTTAATGTTGACACCACCACTCTTCCAGCACTTTATTCTTACTACAAATGACCGAACACACCTACCTGACACTTTAATGAAGAAAAAAAATTTTCATCCCTACCTGGCCAAAATTGAAGAAATCTCACAGTGCCGGCACTGTTCAAAATCACTCAAAATCACCAAAAATCGACCCGTCTCCGATTTTTCCAAAAAGTGACGAAAATCAATCTACCACACCTGTCATTCATAAAAAATGTGGAAACGCGCCCGGGTCACTTCATCAAGGCCCCCAATTCTAGCTTTAAAGATGATCCAAAAATAAGCTCTGAGAACAGAATCTGAGAGGGGGGGGGGGAGACAGAGTTTTTGCTCTATTTCTTCCTTAATGTTGACACCACCACTCTTCCAGCACTTTATTCTTACTACAAATGACCGAACACACCTACCTGACACTATAATGAAGAAAAAAAATTTTCATCCCTACCTGGCCAAAATTGAAGAAATCTCACAGTGCCGGCACTGTTCAAAATCACTCAAAATCACCAAAAATCGACCCGTCTCCGATTTTTCCAAAAAGTGACGAAAATCAATCTACCACACCTGTCATTCATAAAAAATGTGGAAACGCGCCCGGGTCACTTCATCAAGGCCCCCAATTCTAGCTTTAAAGATGATCCAAAAATAAGCTCTGAGAACAGAATCTGAGAGGGGGGGGGGGGAGACAGAGTTTTTGCTCTATTTCTTCCTTAATGTTGACACCACCACTCTTCCAGCACTTTATTCTTACTACAAATGACCGAACACACCTACCTGACACTATAATGAAGAAAAAAAATTTTCATCCCTACCTGGCCAAAATTGAAGAAATCTCACAGTGCCGGCACTGTTCAAAATCACTCAAAATCACCAAAAATCGACCCGTCTCCGATTTTTCCAAAAAGTGACGAAAATCAATCTACCACACCTGTCATTCATAAAAAATGTGGAAACGCGCCCGGGTCACTTCATCAAGGCCCCCAATTCTAGCTTTAAAGATGATCCAAAAATAAGCTCTGAGAACAGAATCTGAGAGGGGGGGGGGGAGACAGAGTTTTTGCTCTATTTCTTCCTTAATGTTGACACCACCACTCTTCCAGCACTTTATTCTTACTACAAATGACCGAACACACCTACCTGACACTATAATGAAGAAAAAAAATTTTCATCCCTACCTGGCTAAAATTGAAGAAATCTCACAGTGCCGGCACTGTTCAAAATCACTCAAAATCACCAAAAATCGACCCGTCTCCGATTTTTCCAAAAAGTGACGAAAATCAATCTACCACACCTGTCATTCATAAAAAATGTGGAAACACGCCCGGGTCACTTCATCAAGGCCCCCAATTCTAGCTTTAAAGATGATCCAAAAATAAGCTCTGAGAACAGAATCTGAGAGGGGGGGGGGGGGGGGAGACAGAGTTTTTGCTCTATTTATTCCTTAATGTTGACACCACCACTCTTCCAGCACTTTATTCTTACTACAAATGACCGAACACACCTACCTGACACTATAATGAAGAAAAAAAATTTTCATCCCTACCTGGCCAAAATTGAAGAAATCTCACAGTGCCGGCACTGTTCAAAATCACTCAAAATCACCAAAAATCGACCCGTCTCCGATTTTTCCAAAAAGTGACGAAAATCAATCTACCACACCTGTCATTCATAAAAAATGTGGAAACGCACCCGGGTCACTTCATCAAGGCCCCCAATTCTAGCTTTAAAGATGATCCAAAAATAAGCTCTGAGAACAGAATCTGAGAGGGGGGGGGGAGACAGAGTTTTTGCTCTATTTCTTCCTTAATGTTGACACCACCACTCTTCCAGCACTTTATTCTTACTACAAATGACCGAACACACCTACCTGACACTATAATGAAGAAAAAAAATTTTCATCCCTACCTGGCCAAAATTGAAGAAATCTCACAGTGCCGGCACTGTTCAAAATCACTCAAAATCACCAAAAATCGACCCGTCTCCGATTTTTCCAAAAAGTGACGAAAATCAATCTACCACACCTGTCATTCATAAAAAATGTGGAAACACGCCCGGGTCACTTCATCAAGGCCCCCAATTCTAGCTTTAAAGATGATCCAAAAATAAGCTCTGAGAACAGAATCTGAGAGGGGGGGGGGGAGACAGAGTTTTTGCTCTATTTCTTCCTTAATGTTGACACCACCACTCTTCCAGCACTTTATTCTTACTACAAATGACCGAACACACCTACCTGACACTATAATGAAGAAAAAAAATTTTCATCCCTACCTGGACAAAACTGAAGAAATCTCACAGTGCCGGCACTGTTCAAAATCACTCAAAATCACCAAAAATCGACCCGTCTCCGATTTTTCCAAAAAGTGACGAAAATCAATTTACCACACCTGTCATTCATAAAAAATGTGGAAACGCGCCCGGGTCACTTCATCAAGGCCCCCAATTCTAGCTTTAAAGATGATCCAAAAATAAGCTCTGAGAACAGAATCTGAGAGGGGGGGGGGGGGAGACAGAGTTTTTGCTCTATTTCTTCCTTAATGTTGACACCACCACTCTTCCAGCACTTTATTCTTACTACAAATGACCGAACACACCTACCTGACACTTTAATGAAGAAAAAAAATTTTCATCCCTACCTGGCCAAAATTGAAGAAATCTCACAGTGCCGGCACTGTTCAAAATCACTCAAAATCACCAAAAATCGACCCGTCTCCGATTTTTCCAAAAAGTGACGAAAATCAATCTACCACACCTGTCATTCATAAAAAATGTGGAAACGCGCCCGGGTCACTTCATCAAGGCCCCCAATTCTAGCTTTAAAGATGATCCAAAAATAAGCTCTGAGAACAGAATCTGAGAGGGGGGGGGGGAGACAGAGTTTTTGCTCTATTTCTTCCTTAATGTTGACACCACCACTCTTCCAGCACTTTATTCTTACTACAAATGACCGAACACACCTACCTGACACTATAATGAAGAAAAAAAATTTTCATCCCTACCTGGCCAAAATTGAAGAAATCTCACAGTGCCGGCACTGTTCAAAATCACTCAAAATCACCAAAAATCGACCCGTCTCCGATTTTTCCAAAAAGTGACGAAAATCAATCTACCACACCTGTCATTCATAAAAAATGTGGAAATGCGCCCGGGTCACTTCATCAAGGCCCCCAATTCTAGCTTTAAAGATGATCCAAAAATAAGCTCTGAGAACAGAATCTGAGAGGGGGGGGGGGGAGACAGAGTTTTTGCTCTATTTCTTCCTTAATGTTGACACCACCACTCTTCCAGCACTTTATTCTTACTACAAATGACCGAACACACCTACCTGACACTATAATGAAGAAAAAAAATTTTCATCCCTACCTGGCCAAAATTGAAGAAATCTCACAGTGCCGGCACTGTTCAAAATCACTCAAAATCACCAAAAATCGACCCGTCTCCGATTTTTCCAAAAAGTGACGAAAATCAATCTACCACACCTGTCATTCATAAAAAATGTGGAAACGCGCCCGGGTCACTTCATCAAGGCCCCCAATTCTAGCTTTAAAGATGATCCAAAAATAAGCTCTGAGAACAGAATCTGAGAGGGGGGGGGGAGACAGAGTTTTTGCTCTATTTCTTCCTTAATGTTGACACCACCACTCTTCCAGCACTTTATTCTTACTACAAATGACCGAACACACCTACCTGACACTATAATGAAGAAAAAAAATTTTCATCCCTACCTGGCCAAAATTGAAGAAATCTCACAGTGCCGGCACTGTTCAAAATCACTCAAAATCACCAAAAATCGACCCGTCTCCGATTTTTCCAAAAAGTGACGAAAATCAATCTACCACACCTGTCATTCATAAAAAATGTGGAAACACGCCCGGGTCACTTCATCAAGGCCCCCAATTCTAGCTTTAAAGATGATCCAAAAATAAGCTCTGAGAACAGAATCTGAGAGGGGGGGGGGAGACAGAGTTTTTGCTCTATTTCTTCCTTAATGTTGACACCACCACTCTTCCAGCACTTTATTCTTACTACAAATGACCGAACACACCTACCTGACACTATAATGAAGAAAAAAAATTTTCATCCCTACCTGGCCAAAATTGAAGAAATCTCACAGTGCCGGCACTGTTCAAAATCACTCAAAATCGCCAAAAATCGACCCGTCTCCGATTTTTCCAAAAAGTGACGAAAATCAATCTACCACACCTGTCATTCATAAAAAATGTGGAAACACGCCCGGGTCACTTCATCAAGGCCCCCAATTCTAGCTTTAAAGATGATCCAAAAATAAGCTCTGAGAACAGAATCTGAGAGGGGGGGGGGGGGAGACAGAGTTTTTGCTCTATTTATTCCTTAATGTTGACACCACCACTCTTCCAGCACTTTATTCTTACTACAAATGACCGAACACACCTACCTGACACTATAATGAAGAAAAAAAATTTTCATCCCTACCTGGCCAAAATTGAAGAAATCTCACAGTGCCGGCACTGTTCAAAATCACTCAAAATCACCAAAAATCGACCCGTCTCCGATTTTTCCAAAAAGTGACGAAAATCAATCTACCACACCTGTCATTCATAAAAAATGTGGAAACGCACCCGGGTCACTTTATCAAGGCCCCCAATTCTAGCTTTAAAGATGATCCAAAAATAAGCTCTGAGAACAGAATCTGAGAGGGGGGGGGGAGACAGAGTTTTTGCTCTATTTCTTCCTTAATGTTGACACCACCACTCTTCCAGCACTTTATTCTTACTACAAATGACCGAACACACCTACCTGACACTATAATGAAGAAAAAAAATTTTCATCCCTACCTGGCCAAAATTGAAGAAATCTCACAGTGCCGGCACTGTTCAAAATCACTCAAAATCACCAAAAATCGACCCGTCTCCGATTTTTCCAAAAAGTGACGAAAATCAATCTACCACACCTGTCATTCATAAAAAATGTGGAAACACGCCCGGGTCACTTCATCAAGGCCCCCAATTCTAGCTTTAAAGATGATCCAAAAATAAGCTCTGAGAACAGAATCTGAGAGGGGGGGGGGGGAGACAGAGTTTTTGCTCTATTTCTTCCTTAATGTTGACACCACCACTCTTCCAGCACTTTATTCTTACTACAAATGACCGAACACACCTACCTGACACTATAATGAAGAAAAAAAATTTTCATCCCTACCTGGCCAAAACTGAAGAAATCTCACAGTGCCGGCACTGTTCAAAATCTCAAAATCACCAAAAATCGACCCGTCTCCGATTTTTCCAAAAAGTGACGAAAATCAATCTACCACACCTGTCATTCATAAAAAATGTGGAAACACGCCCGGGTCACTTCATCAAGGCCCCCAATTCTAGCTTTAAAGATGATCCAAAAATAAGCTCTGAGAACAGAATCTGAGAGGGGGGGGGGGGGGAGACAGAGTTTTTGCTCTATTTATTCCTTAATGTTGACACCACCACTCTTCCAGCACTTTATTCTTACTACAAATGACCGAACACACCTACCTGACACTATAATGAAGAAAAAAAATTTTCATCCCTACCTGGCCAAAATTGAAGAAATCTCACAGTGCCGGCACTGTTCAAAATCACTCAAAATCACCAAAAATCGACCCGTCTCCGATTTTTCCAAAAAGTGACGAAAATCAATCTACCACACCTGTCATTCATAAAAAATGTGGAAACGCACCCGGGTCACTTTATCAAGGCCCCCAATTCTAGCTTTAAAGATGATCCAAAAATAAGCTCTGAGAACAGAATCTGAGAGGGGGGGGGGAGACAGAGTTTTTGCTCTATTTCTTCCTTAATGTTGACACCACCACTCTTCCAGCACTTTATTCTTACTACAAATGACCGAACACACCTACCTGACACTATAATGAAGAAAAAAAATTTTCATCCCTACCTGGCCAAAATTGAAGAAATCTCACAGTGCCGGCACTGTTCAAAATCACTCAAAATCACCAAAAATCGACCCGTCTCCGATTTTTCCAAAAAGTGACGAAAATCAATCTACCACACCTGTCATTCATAAAAAATGTGGAAACACGCCCGGGTCACTTCATCAAGGCCCCCAATTCTAGCTTTAAAGATGATCCAAAAATAAGCTCTGAGAACAGAATCTGAGAGGGGGGGGGGAGACAGAGTTTTTGCTCTATTTCTTCCTTAATGTTGACACCACCACTCTTCCAGCACTTTATTCTTACTACAAATGACCGAACACACCTACCTGACACTATAATGAAGAAAAAAAATTTTCATCCCTACCTGGCCAAAATTGAAGAAATCTCACAGTGCCGGCACTGTTCAAAATCACTCAAAATCACCAAAAATCGACCCGTCTCCGATTTTTCCAAAAAGTGACGAAAATCAATCTACCACACCTGTCATTCATAAAAAATGTGGAAACACGCCCGGGTCACTTCATCAAGGCCCCCAATTCTAGCTTTAAAGATGATCCAAAAATAAGCTCTGAGAACAGAATCTGAGAGGGGGGGGGGGGGAGACAGAGTTTTTGCTCTATTTCTTCCTTAATGTTGACACCACCACTCTTCCAGCACTTTATTCTTACTACAAATGACCGAACACACCTACCTGACACTATAATGAAGAAAAAAAATTTTCATCCCTACCTGGCCAAAACTGAAGAAATCTCACAGTGCCGGCACTGTTCAAAATCTCAAAATCACCAAAAATCGACCCGTCTCCGATTTTTCCAAAAAGTGACGAAAATCAATCTACCACACCTGTCATTCATAAAAAATGTGGAAACGCGCCCGGGTCACTTCATCAAGGCCCCCAATTCTAGCTTTAAAGATGATCCAAAAATAAGCTCTGAGAACAGAATCTGAGAGGGGGGGGGGGAGACAGAGTTTTTGCTCTATTTCTTCCTTAATGTTGACACCACCACTCTTCCAGCACTTTATTCTTACTACAAATGACCGAACACACCTACCTGACACTATAATGAAGAAAAAAAATTTTCATCCCTACCTGGCCAAAATTGAAGAAATCTCACAGTGCCGGCACTGTTCAAAATCACTCAAAATCACCAAAAATCGACCCGTCTCCGATTTTTCCAAAAAGTGACGAAAATCAATCTACCACACCTGTCATTCATAAAAAATGTGGAAACGCGCCCGGGTCACTTCATCAAGGCCCCCAATTCTAGCTTTAAAGATGATCCAAAAATAAGCTCTGAGAACAGAATCTGAGAGGGGGGGGGGGAGACAGAGTTTTTGCTCTATTTCTTCCTTAATGTTGACACCACCACTCTTCCAGCACTTTATTCTTACTACAAATGACCGAACACACCTACCTGACACTATAATGAAGAAAAAAAATTTTCATCCCTACCTGGCCAAAATTGAAGAAATCTCACAGTGCCGGCACTGTTCAAAATCACTCAAAATCACCAAAAATCGACCCGTCTCCGATTTTTCCAAAAAGTGACGAAAATCAATCTACCACACCTGTCATTCATAAAAAATGTGGAAACACGCCCGGGTCACTTCATCAAGGCCCCCAATTCTAGCTTTAAAGATGATCCAAAAATAAGCTCTGAGAACAGAATCTGAGAGGGGGGGGGGGGAGACAGAGTTTTTGCTCTATTTCTTCCTTAATGTTGACACCACCACTCTTCCAGCACTTTATTCTTACTACAAATGACCGAACACACCTACCTGACACTATAATGAAGAAAAAAAATTTTCATCCCTACCTGGCCAAAATTGAAGAAATCTCACAGTGCCGGCACTGTTCAAAATCACTCAAAATCACCAAAAATCGACCCGTCTCCGATTTTTCCAAAAAGTGACGAAAATCAATCTACCACACCTGTCATTCATAAAAAATGTGGAAACGCACCCGGGTCACTTCATCAAGGCCCCCAATTCTAGCTTTAAAGATGATCCAAAAATAAGCTCTGAGAACAGAATCTGAGAGGGGGGGGGGAGACAGAGTTTTTGCTCTATTTCTTCCTTAATGTTGACACCACCACTCTTCCAGCACTTTATTCTTACTACAAATGACCGAACACACCTACCTGACACTATAATGAAGAAAAAAAATTTTCATCCCTACCTGGCCAAAATTGAAGAAATCTCACAGTGCCGGCACTGTTCAAAATCACTCAAAATCACCAAAAATCGACCCGTCTCCGATTTTTCCAAAAAGTGACGAAAATCAATCTACCACACCTGTCATTCATAAAAAATGTGGAAACACGCCCGGGTCACTTCATCAAGGCCCCCAATTCTAGCTTTAAAGATGATCCAAAAATAAGCTCTGAGAACAGAATCTGAGAGGGGGGGGGGGGGGGAGACAGAGTTTTTGCTCTATTTCTTCCTTAATGTTGACACCACCACTCTTCCAGCACTTTATTCTTACTACAAATGACCGAACACACCTACCTGACACTATAATGAAGAAAAAAAATTTTCATCCCTACCTGGCCAATCACGGACTGTTATGGACGAATGAAGTTCTGCGTGAAAAATTAGTGATTGTTTCTAGTTCTAGTTTTTTTCCTGACATTTTTTGTGTGTTGCTAGTGGTTAATTTTGTGTCAAGTAGCAGGTTGGGGCCTAAATTGCTTCTTATTTTTGGTCGAGACCTGGCTCAGTGCTGTACAGTTTCGGACATCTGGCGGAGGGAGCTTACGACTGTGAGCAGTGCAGTGGTTTGTTTACAAACAAGAGAAAGCATATGTTCAATTACATTTACTGCCGGTATGAAAAGTAACTTTTTGACACTTAAGTTTTGTGGCATTGGGAGTTACGTCAGTGAGTCTGCTGTCTATGAGAATAGGAAATGTTTCACCAAAATATTCTGTTCATGCAGTTTTGCAGGAATTTTTTAGTGCGGCCGTCAATATCTCCGCAGCTACAAAGCTGAATGACTTCTCACTGAATGCAGCTCGATAGAATTAGTCCCAAAAACATCTTTCATAAAATTTATAATTCTACAGAAATAGGGAGATTTTTTGCTCTGTTTAATAATTACATGAAAACTTATGTGGCGAAGGGAGTCACCGGGGTGTTTTGTCATGGGAATTTAAAAAATTATGCATTTATGCTCCTCTCTGTACAAACCTATGTACTTTTTGGAGTAGAATTGCAGTAGGCTATTCTGCAAATATGCTCCCGCCGCTTTGCTACTTCGATACTACTGCATTTTCGTGCGGGTAACTAAAAAGAAATATGTAATTATTAAAGGTGGGGGTGCAAATGTGTGTGCCTAGATACACAGCAGCTAAGAAATTCCTTAACCCGGGACATCTGTTATCACCTTGCCTTGGTCAACTACTGTACTTAAGGTAAAAATGTGCAGACACAAGACCCAAACTACCATCCTACTACCTACTTCTAACTAACCAGACTAATTTCCTATAAACAAAACGTTGATGTATTACCAAAAAGTTAATACCACCACTAAAACAAACCATTTGCTACATAAATACAATTAATTATCTTAATTGAAGTTTGGTGGTTTCCGTTGTTATCATGATGTGTCAAACAATCAGTTTGAAAAAGAAACTGATTGTTGAAGAAATTTGCCCGTAGCTCCTTATTATTAGGCCTCACATTTTAGAATAAATTACATTTATGTACCAATATTAGGATTTAAAACAAACTCTTAAGTGCAAGAATCACACTGCGACACACCAATTTGAAACTCTTTCTTTACCACAACAGTCTCCGAGTGGAATAAACGAAGTGACCAACAAGTTACTGCTGAAACTGTGGAAGGCTTTAGATCCGGCCTACACCGTCATTTCCCATGCGCTCCCTCTTCCCGTCTATCATATACCAGCAGTTTTTTTTTTTTAAGATACAGATAGGTACCATGTGGCGGATCCAGGGGCGGATCCAGGAATATTTTAAGGGGGCGGGCCGACCCCGCCCCCCCCCTCCCTGTACAGACCGCTTGTTCAAAATATACTATAAGATAATGTTTACAACTGCTGATTCCCTGTGTTTACAGATCACGAAATTAATATGCGCCAGCAGGGCCATATCACCGTCGTTATTCGGATATTGATTTGTTCTTGATTTGTTTGAGCTTCTTTGTTCAGGCGAGGGTGAGGACCACTGCTAAGTCCATTCCTGATCCCAAATTAAGCGATATTGAAAACTCTGTTTCTGAGTGAGTGTCTTTTAAATGTGCTTAAATATCTCCAATAGATCTTATCAAACATATTTATATACAGGTACATGTATATATAAGGGTTGCTTTGCATTCTTTGCATTTGAAAAAGGGCACATACTTTAATAACATTATTACAATAATCTATTTTAATTTTGATAAAAAACTTAATCAAAAACTTTATTGCAAATGTGTTATTTAAACTTTATGGATTAAATGGATTAATCTAAAATTTTAACTTAATGCGTGTTTTGTTTCTATATCAAGTGTACCCATGTCCACAAGTAGAAGCGGTGGATGGAAGCAGTGGTTCTGATGTTCTGGTTGTGACCAGTAGGCCTAAACCACAGCAGGGACTTAATTGCTATAAAGCAGACCGACATACATCTCTAAACAGATGGAACTTATATTGTCTTTCATTAAATAACATAGAGCTTTACATTTAAAGGCAAGACACACTTTGAGAAGGAGTAAGATGAAAAATAACATGGGTTGGCATCCTAAAATATAATTTGAGTATGACTTATTACCCTCTATTCCTTTGGAAATTATATATATATATATATATATATATATATATATATATATATATATATATATATATATATCAACAAAAGGATCATGAACAATTTTATTTCTTAGAGGGGAGGGGGTTACCTATTCAGCTGATAGCAGTGAAAATCCATGCCAAGTCTGGTCGATCAATGTAGACCTGTGGTGTCTATAGGAATGTCCTAAATCCCACCAAGTGTTGTTTTAGGAATTGTCGCACCACATATTTATGATGTCCGTGTTTCGATATATCCCATTTATTCATAGTTGATGGCAGAATGGACAGCCCAGGACATAGTGCACAATATTGCGCGAGCATTATTGTTGACTATGAAACAGGGGATGTGTTGGAAGCAGAAGTTGTAAGGAAGAAAGAAACCAAGCTGAGTAGCTCTGTAATGGAGAAGGAAGGGTTTGTCAGGGCTATGGATTTCCTGAAAAAAAAAAGGAATCAGTGCAACAGAAGTGGTCAAAGATGCCCTTGTTGCACACTTAAGTACAAAGTGCTGTTTAGGTCTTACTATAATAATTAGAAAGCAAATTTAGTATGTGAAATGTATCTACATGTATGTGATTATTTAGTTGCAATTCTTGCTATTTTTTTGTTATATCTCTCTATATATTTAGCTAAATTTTTCTTATTTCAGAAAAAAAAAAATGAATCGGGATAAAACATTCGTGGGACATTTGGCATGGGGCAAAAATCTTGGAAAGAAGATAATCACTGTGAGTAGATATGCATGAGAACAACACAAACTATTGCACCATTTTCCATATCTTCAGGTAGAAAAAATAAATGAGTTTTTTCCATCATGGACATTTTCCTTTTTAATAGAGTTATGCATTAAGAATTAAATAGCTGTCTTGCAATTTTATATTTTAGGCTGAACAGACAAGGAGGACAAGAGATCTGGTTGCATGGACCAAAGGCATATTACACTCTCACTTTTGGGAATGTGAGCAAGACCACAGATAATATTTGTTGAGATAATTCTGCAGTTTAGTGTTGTGTTTATTTATTTATTCACCATTTAGATATTGCTCCGGCATCTCAAACTTTTTTAAATCAACGGAAAGAATTCTTTTTTTTTTTTTTTTTTTTGGTACTTTCGTTTGGCCTTTCTTCAGCACCGTTTATTTTTACTAAAATACTTAGACGTTTAGTTGGGTATAGGAGAAAAATGGAATCCCCATTGTTGTTTATTTAGATGACGGTATTGTGTCTGAAAATTTTCTAGAAAAATATATTACATTTAAAACTACATTCTAAAAAAATTAAAATGGATCTGTTTAAAGCAGATTTTGTTTTAAACGCCGAAAAAAGTAAATTAGAACCAGTCAACAAATTGGAATGGTTGGGGATTATTTGGGACATGGAAGTAAGGGGATTGTTTATTCCCGAAAGAAGGCTTTCTACATGTACTAGTAATACTCTGTGTCTTTTAGACGAATTGGTTTCAGATTTACCGTATATAACAGCTATAAAATTGGCGAGGGTTACAGGTAAAATTATTTCTGTTTTATTATTATGTCTCCATTGATTGGAAATGTATCTAGATAAATAACTAGAGGAAGCATTGGGATTTTAATATTAATATTAAAGACGAATGTCTTGCATTAAAGAATTAATTTTTGGAAAGACAATTTAGTTTTCTTTTTTTTTTTTTTTTAAATGAGAAAAGTCTACGTGTACAAAGCTTCCCTAGTAAGTTAAAAACGGTCTATTCAGATGCCAGAAAACCCGGTTTGGGACCATTTGTTTTAAATACGAATAAGTTTTTCATATTTAAAGGGATTTAAAGTAGATGAATAATTGGTCATCTGTTTATAGAATTTAAAACTCACTTTCTTCGAAGGAGAAATAAACAGACGATCACTGGATCATTGATATAATGGAGATGGCTTTGTTTATGTATTTCTTAGACCGATTTTGATGAATTTTTCAGGAACTGTACGAAGTGGGCCAAGGAAGAGATGATTATTTTTTGGTGGTGATCCGGATTAATAATCAATCAAAAATCAATAATAATAAAAAATCGCTGCCTTGGCGGAGGTCTGCGCTCTAGTTACCAATGGGTTATAGATACAACATGCTGTAATGGAGTTCTGCAACATTGAAGGAAGGAATGGAAGAAATGGCCATTAGGATCACAATCATTGATCAATGACAGTTAACATGGACATGATTATTGTCCAGGATGAACATAGATTATGGGAACGATTGCTAGAGTTTTGTTTTCAAAAATTTTCTTTTTTTTCCTTTTTCATGTTTTCTTGATAATGCTATCCTCCAAGACGTGGAGGTTACAAGCAATAAAAGTTTGAAGGCTTTAGCAGATTCATTACCAGATGTCATTTTGAAGTCAAGAGCAGACAACACAGTGAGAAAATATTCTTACGGCTTCCAAAAATGGTTTGAACGGTGTAATACGATCGGTGTGACCTCTTTCTTTACAGCGAAAGACTCGATTGTTGCTTTTTATCTTCAAAATTTGTCACAAACTTGTAATTATTCTGCTGCGGTTTAGACATCTTTTTACACTTTAAAATAGTTTCATGGTACAGCCAACTGTAAGAAAAATCCGAAATTGCGAGTCAAAATTCGTTATTGCAGTGAAGGAAGCATCTCAGAGACGGAAAGATCATAGAGTAACAAAAAAGGAACCTGTAACTGCTAAGCACATTTCTCAATTGGTTACTAATTTTATGAGTTCTGAAGTCACTTTGAAGGATCTCCGAGTAATTTCCGTTTGTTTGATTTCATATGCTGGATTCTAATGCAGGGACTAAAGACAGACTGTTTAAGAAACACGGTAGATGGCGATCTGAAAACACAAAAGACGGTTATGTTAAGGATACTGTCGAAGAAAGATTATTAGTTTCTAAAAATTTGGGAATTTAATTTTTTTTACTTGTCTTCCTCTTTTTTTGCTATTTCAAATGTTTTACTTCAGTTTGGCTTCTGTGGCAAGTACTACAAGTTTTAATTGTTGCTTTTTATTTATTTGAATCAAGAGTGAAGAGTTTACAAATTATTTATGAAATTGAATAGATAAATAAGAACATAATATTAATTTGTTTCACATTGCGCTCCTTCACACCCCCCCCTCCCTTCTCTTGGGTACTTTTCCTTCTCTCTGTAATGTTTACGATCTTTTGTGAATACGACCAGTGTTAAAAAAAGGTAAATTTATTAGTATCTCTAAAATCTTAAATTGATAACTTCAATAACTTCCCTAAATCATGGTTATTTTTATTTAACTTTGACCACGGACCCGCAGAATCTTCGAGCGGGCCAGTTTATGTCTATTACTTACAATCGACAGCCAGGGGGGCGTACAATACAATATATTTCATCCTACGCAAAGCTACTCCCCGAATGTATGAGCATCATCATTTACTTGTTATACCTATCTTCATTGCTATTTTCAGTTTTTGATTTAATATAAACTAGATGTCTTAGAAAAATATTATGTATGGTGACAAATAGGTCTACGCGGGTAATAGCCTTGTCACAATAGTAAAATAATATTCCATAATTTCGCCGTTCTTTGAGACCAATTTCCACAGCAACTCCTCAAATGTGCCATGCACTGTACCAGTTGTAATTTGCATAAGAAAAAGTCGCGCATCGCAGTGCAAGCTATGCTCCTGGTTGGTCACTGGATAGCTTGACCCTGTAAGAAGACGACCTGCATTCAGTGGTGGTTGGAAGGGTATCACGTGATACGTCAAAAGATGCGCACGCACGTCAGTCATTTGACGTTTTGCCGTCGAAGAGTGAACATCGAAAGTGAGCTCCCGGCGACGTCTTCCTGCGTCTTCGTCCAGTAAAGCGTTGGCGCAACTGTGTGCGATGCATTGTTTATTGGGGCATTTGCGTAACGTTACGCCGACTTTGTTTCATTATGTATTAAATGTATATAAATATAAATATGGATGCTACAAACTAATAATGAAACACTTGAAAAAATGTGCAATTTATGATCAACAAACCGACGAGTAGAGTTGTAAAATGTCACCGTGGCATAGGTATCAAATCTCTGTCAGTGTGTAGGCCTACTATCCTATATACCTGTAGTGACTGTAGCTTGGGCAGAGTAAAATTTGCTGGCAGTGTTGATTTGTTATTGACTTTAATTTTTCTGTGTATAATTGATAATTTCTTGTTTGAATAAGAATAATAATTAACTCTAGAAATTAAAATAGTAAATTATGACAAGTTGATAATTCAGATAACTATAAGAAAGGGCATGTGACAAAGTTTTTTTTTTTTTTTTTTTTTTTTTTTTTTTTTTTTTTTTTTTTTTTTGTGGAAAGTAAGCTTGACCAAAGCTTAAGGCAAAGAAAATGTAAAATGACAAAATTATCATAAACAAATGGAAGAACTTTGATATGATTATAAACTTCTTATTTCACATATTTCATAAAAACATAATTAACAGTATATTTTATTTCTTACATTTTTCTTATAAATTTTATAACTCATTTAAATATTCACAAAATATTGAAATAATATAATAATACTTTTTAAATGATTTAAAAGGGTGACAACCTACAAATACATACATAGCACAGGCAAGACTGAAATCCTGATAGAATTCAGATTACTTTAAATTCGTCTTGGTCAGATTTTAATATCACTTTTTTTAAAACTATAAAATATGCCTTGAATTTCAAGTTAGTTTGCCAGATGCGTACATTACTCAGAGTGAGAAATCATGGTAAATGCATATAATAAGAGACAGAAAATGTAATGTATTATCAACATTTACAAATCCTCATATCTGACAGAAATCACAATAAACGAAGTTTTTCCAAGATCTGCAGTATTTAATTTTCTCCAAGTTCATGAGACTTTCTACTTACTTTACTTAATTAATCAAAACTTAACTTACAAAAGATGAGGGGAATTCTCTATGCAGATAATACAATATTTGATATTGTGACAAACTACTAATTTAACATTTGATGACTGAGTAATTAAAAAGCAATCATGTTTATTACAATGTCACACTCCATGAAGGCACAGATTTTGGAAATAACAAACATCATTCCTGTTATCTCAAGTCTCTAATTTCAGCTACAATCCATAGGCGGTATCCCATTATGAGGTTATAAGCTGTTTCCATTCCCTGAAATTAAAAAGCAGTAAATGTTTTATATTTGATATTATTATTATTTAACTGGATAAGGCTTCAACTTTTTAGGTAACCTGTTACCATTATACTTAAATATGATTTCAATTTTTATGATAGTAAGATTAAAATGAAAGTTAAGGCAAAACAAACACAGAACATGTTTTTGTCAATGTTAACGAAATAGATGAGCAATGGAAACATAAGTCACAAGTTTACAACTATGGTATTCCGATGAATTACTTCTCACCTTTATAGTGCACAGCATTTCAAAAATAAAAATTGTAGTCCATGCTGAAAAAGATATGAGACTTATCATCAGTATTTTTTAAAAAAATGTTTATTTGATATGTACTTGAGCCAATTACTGTATGTGGCATAAAAGAGTGCTATTATATGGAGCTACAGTTGAGATATAATAGGCTCTTGTACATCATACACAGTGAATGACAAGTAGTTGTAACTGACTAATACCATGACTAGCCCTTCAACAGTTGTAGGAATGTGCTTGTATAGTGATCAGATTGCACATTATGCTTTAAAATACAGACAAGCATGTAAGTGATATACAAGTGCAATTATGCTGTTGTTATAAATGCTGGCTGTGGGATAGCCAAAACAGTACTTTGGCATGCACTATATACAGCCTATAATTCTCAAGATCCTGGGGTGCCATTGGGTGCCATAGGCTCTTTTTGCTAACCAATATCTAAGCAACATTTCTGACAATTTTGAAAATAATTGTCCGATTGCTTTTTCAGATATTTGATTTGAAAGACGGGGTCTGCGTGATCCAAAATTCACTCAAACAAAAATGGCCGTAATTTGCCATGGCACTGCATTGTCTATATATCCCAAGACCCAGGGGTGCTGTCAGTTGCAGGCTACATATTATGTAAAAAGGTACACGAAAAACGTCAGATTAAGATTTGGAAAAAAATCTACCGTTTACTTTTTCAGATACATGCTTTTTAATGAGGGAGTTTAACATTATAAAGACGCATTCCTACAAAAATGGTCGTAATTGGGTATGAAGGATTATACCGTCTATAACTCCAAAGATCCAGGGGTGCCATCGGGTGCCATCGGCACTTTTTGTCGACAAATAAATGAGCAACATTACTGAAAAGTTGAAAAAAAAATCGTCCGAGTGCTTTTCGAGATATTTCACTTGAAAGAAGGCTTGTGGTGTGAAAACTTCAGTTTACAATTGTCAAACTACATATGAAGCTATGCCTAGTTTAAATTGTCATAAAACATAAACAGACCAAACACTTGAAAATCACTTCACATGAGTTAAGTTGAGATGGTACTGATCGTTGTAAATAGTAAAATGCTTTTAAAATACCCACCAAATTTATGTGCATGCCTCCTAAATAAACGATCCTCCCCGGTGCGTCGAACGTGCCATTTTGTTTACCTATAACGGAGTGTAAAATTCCTGCTTTTTTCATTGGCTCCCGAAAATCACGTGATACCCTTCCACCCACCACTGACCTGCATTGAAAGTTTTCAAGAGGGTCGAGTCCATTTCATCTGAGGGGTGACAGGTGGGGCGAGTCCATTTCATCTGAGGGGTGACAGGTGGGGCGAGTCCATTCCATCTGAGGGGTGACAGGTGGGGCGAGTCCATTTCATCTTAGGGGTGACAGGTGGGGCGAGTCCATTTCATCTGAGGGGTGACAGGTGGGACGAGTCCATTTCATCTGAGGGGTGACAGGTGGGACAAGTCCATTCGATTTGAGGGGTGACAGGTGGGGCGAGTCCATTTCATCTGAGGGGTGACAGGTGGGGCGAGTCCATTCCATCTGAGGGGTGACAGGTGGGACGAGTCCATTCCATCTGAGGGGTGACAGGTGGGGCGAGTCCATTCGATTTGAGGGGTGACAGGTGGGGCGAGTCCATTTCTTTATATCAAAGGATCAATTTATTTTAATTATAATTTTAATGAGACATTTTCAAACATATCAGAATATGCAGTTCTAAGTTTTGGGTGGAGGAGCAAATTTCATTGTTCCCATTTCAAAAGTGTGTCAAGATCTCTTATATTTCCGTTTTAATTTAAAATTGAAGCGTTCGTCTGATGAGAAGGTCGTGAAATTTGAAACAATTTTCTCTAGCAAACCAAAACCCTTAGAATATGGACTTATATTAAATTAAGAAAATTTTATCTGGGAGGATGAACTAATTTATAAATAGATATTAAAAAACCCGTCTCACTATAAAAAATGTAGGACAGATTTTTAAAAAAGCAATATCGTAAATTCATACAAATTGTATTTATAAATGTGGGCTGTTGGAAATCCTGTAGATGCATTCTTAAAATGCTCTCAATTATTTACAAAATACTGGGCATATTAACAAAACTTTTAATCCTTTCGATTTACGACATCCTCTGTTACTGGAGAAATCATCAATCCCAAACACAATGCTTACAGATCAGTTTTAGCAGATTTAATTTGAAAGTGCTCAAACAATAATATCTTTACAATTTTACCCCTAACCCTCTATTATTATTATTATTATTAATATTTTATCATCATTTCATATGGAAGTGAATAAGAAAACAAGGAATGACAAACGTATTTATTCAATTTTAAAACAAAAGATGCATGGATGTGCGTAGGGTTCCAGAGGGTGAATGACAGGCTTGGTTGCTAGCAGCCAGGTGCCGTGCAGTTCTCAGTATCTCAGTGGACTTCTGAAATAAGAAGGTAATGTTAACAATATCTGACTTGTCCATAGTTCAGGCTCAGATAGCACCCCAAAAAAGCAATCGATTCTATGTTGCCTAACGCCACATTTAAGACCTGAAGTTAGTAATAAAGATATTTCAGATATCTTGCTTTGAAAAAAAAATAAATATTGAAAACACTCCTCTAGTTTGTGTAGGTTATCACTATTTATTTATTTTACCTACTATATAAAGTTGTAATATCTAAAATCGCTTTGCATCACGCGTTTGGGAACCATATTTCGCTTTAGAATAAATCATTTCTCTGTGTTTCAACACTGCTTACAAGCATTTTACAGGTACATGTATAATAAAATTAACAAACCTACTAAAACTGACTATCGTTCATGGGGCACGCTTGTCTTAGGATCAAAAGCTCGGAACTGTGACAAGTACGGTACCATCATGTAAATATGTCCGTGATCTTTGTGGTAATATGCCCATTTACTAATTTGCTAAATAATATTTTGAGTGGCATAACAGAAACGACAGGCGACAGCGACAACAAAGAGTAGTAACATACCCGTAAATACTCGTCGCAAATTTCTTTGCATTTTTCTACTCTCTTTCTATCAACTGACATACGATACTGAAGAAAAAGTGCTACTTACGAAACATGCATTTGCTTCTACGCCTCATACGACTGCGGTGCGACTGCACCCGCACGTGGAACATTGCGTCTTCACCTAGCTGTGTCCTACTGCCTACTGAGCATTCGGAAATACAGCTCGCACTACGATGATCAAGTAATTGTTATGCAAATTACAGACAGGCATGGCTCATTTCAGGCGAGGGACTGTGGTTGAAACTGTTCACGAATGTTCACGGTCTAATACATGTACATGGCGGATAAAGAGGGGGTGTCAGGGGGAATCCAGACCCCCTCCTCCCTTCGATTTCTGATAAAAAAATTACACCCAAAATCTATAGCTGAATAATAGTTATAAACCGTATCAAATGGAGATATTTTCCCTCTAAAACACCCTTTTTCGTGGCCCTCGAGCGTGCCCCAAACATAACTCCAAAGGGGTGAGGGTCGGCCTTGAACTCCGAGGCCTTGTCAATCCGTAAAAAAAACACCACCACCCTTCCAAAAAATCCTGGATCCGCCCCAGATGTACATGTGGATTTGACTTATTCATTCACACATTAATTGATCAATAAGACCACGGGCGCTAATATACATGTATATTCCATAATACTGTAAAATGTATTCATAAATTACTGTTGTACGCGCACCGATACTCCCCCTCGTCGTTATACAATTTTCATACATAACTGTCATTGTAACTCAACGATATTATATTTAAAATAGGCCATGTAAATTTGAAAAGCTGTAGCTAGGATCGAGGCCTACCAATGAAATCTAAATATTTTCAAGAACTTTTACTGGGCATAAATACGATTTAACCCGATTTATCAAAAGCCAATTGCCACCTCTATATCTCGACTTTTCAATAAGAAACTAGGTAGCATCTAAAAGCTTAAAGCTTCAAAAATTTTGAGACCATAACAGAGTCAGCCAAGGGCACGTTTCGGTGCCACATTTGATTACGTCATGATGGATATTTACAGGTGAAGGACCAGAACAGTCTGTCGGAAACAATATAGAAACAAGGAGTCTGTTGTAACTCATTGGTAGAAATAAGAGACTGAATTTGATCTGAGGACCAGGATAGATCCGTAAATGACGCGTGTCCCATTCACTGTTCCTGAATTCTAAAATCTAGAGTAAAAATATGTACTTAAGCATTGTAGCAGGACGTAAACCAATCCACTTCATGAGGACCCCATATCTTATCAAAATGTGAGAATAATTCTTTAGAAATACCCCAATTGTCAACATCCACACTTCTACTTATATAATCTGCATGGGTATTCTCTTCTCTCAGTATCCTTTCATTTCTATTGAATAACTCCATTAGAAGAAAAACATCTAAAATAATAGGTTGTAATTTACTCCTCATGCTACTTTTTTCTTTAATGTTTACAACATCTTTGCTATCAGAAAACCACTTCAATCTCAAAACACTCAACGTGTTTGCCATGGAAAACAGGACCCTGAAAACAGCTATCAGTTCTCTGTAAGTAGAGCTCTCCGTCGCTTCGTCAGCTGACCATTCCCCGCAACACACCCTTTTAGGTGTCTCCACACAATATCCTCCAAACCCAGTACTACTAGCATCAGAATAAACTACCTTATTGCACTGAGGTGAAAACTGTAAAATTCTGATTTACTACACCAAGGTCTAATTTGACTGCATGCTTTCACACACATTTTCTGATTCTAAGAAAAAGCACTTGAAATAACCATGCTAATATAATTTGTCATTAGTTGCGTTACACTTCCCAACACATGAGACATAGTATAATCCGACCGACATAGCCAGACCTTTGCTCACTTTCGTGCGAATATAATGTCAGATCTCTTAGCACTTGCTAATCTAATATCAAGAACTTTGATTTCCCCAATACTAATATCTATTTCGATGCCTATAAATGCCAGACTCTGTACCTACGACCAAATAGTATTCTCATATATTTACATAAAACCTGACTTAGCAATATCATCTTTGATCTCAGCACCCTGATGCTCCAATCTATCTATGTTACTGCAGTACCACAGACCGTCATCCAATTACATCGAACCATTCTTTGATTAATTGCCAAGTCAATTTTGAAAAAAATATTAAGTGCTAATGATAACCCAAATGGAAGAACTAAGAATCAAAAATAAATCTGCTGATCTTGAATTTTCCATGAAAAACCTCAATAATCCGTATGAGGATAATAGATATCTAGATGTTGATTAGCTGAATCAAATTTAATCAACCAACCACACAGATTCATAAACATAAGAGCCGTTCTCAAATGTCCGTAACTACCAGACTGCTTACAGACATGTTTGTTTACTTCTCGTACATCTAAAATCAATCTAATTTTTCACTGCTATGCACTGCTTCTGTTTAAGGGTTATCAACAATTGGTTGTTTGCTACACCTTTTAATCAAAGGCATATTTTTCAATTCAAGAATAGCTTTTTAACAAAAAACTTATTTTTCAATGGTGAAAGCTGTTATCTTTCCTCATCCCACAGGGTGTTGCTATAAACGGAAATTTATAACCATTTTTATCAAGTCTAGAATAAAAAATGAATACCCTACTTCTTCCCAAAAACTTAAATTGGTTCTTAACCTACTTTTCACGGGTATGAATTTCTGATTTTGCTCATGTTCATAATTATGCAACTCTTGATTGAAACTAACGCACTCATACATGTACCGGGTACTTATCTATTTTTCAATGCTTCCGCCTTCTATCCCATTCCAGATGTTCCCTTATCTCTTGGGTTGGACTCTGGTAGAATAACTTTCCCCTCTGTAAGTTGGTCACTCAAGCATGAAATGGCCCTTTCCTCAACAAGCTAAGCAAAGTCACGACCCGCTGCTGCGATAAAGACTTCTCCGCTGAGAAGTATCGCCCACCACACCTATCGGTCGGTCTGCTGATATAACCTTATTTTTTAGGCTCCCTTTTTGTTTTCTTTTATTTTCTTTGTAGCTCTCTCGCTCTCAGAATCACAAGCAAGAGGATTAACAGTATGTTCCTTAACAGTGTCGAAAGTGTCAGCAATTCTGATAAGTTTGTTTCTCTTGCCAAGACTGTAAGGCACTGTCAGTTTGTTCACCACAATAATCTTATTTTCAAATACTGTTGAGTCAAATTGCTGGTGATTACCTTCTATTTTCCAAGATAAATATTGTGACTTTCAGTTTTTACCGGCTTCGGCATTAAATGTAGACAGTCTCTGGTCGAAATAGTCTTTCGTCTCTTTCTTTTTACTTTCCATTTTTTTCATTACATCAGCCAAGGTAAAGTGTTCGCCTCCACTGGACTCATCAACCATGTCGTCTACGGAGTCGTAATCATAAGCGTGTTAACAGTACCGTGTCAATCGCCTAAATGACACGAAAACTCCCCTACACCAATCCCGCCCTCTTCTGGCGTGTCATAACCAGAGAGAAATTAATTTCACTTTAATTCCTCTCGTCAACCGATTGAAATTATATTTCTATTGACTCGCTACATCGAGCTGGACGTGACGCAGTTAAGGTGGTACAGGACAAAAGATTTGTGCCAGTGGTGGATTTAGGAGGGTCGGTGGGGGCGGGGAGTTTCGACCCCGACTGAATTTTTATAAATATAATGTACTTTTTTTTAGAAAATCGAACTCCCCTACACTCGATAAAGTCAGGTTTGCTTATTTCTCAAATTCGTTCCAAGGGTTCGTTACTACTCCACTCGTTTAACTCAATAGATCAGGTGATGGTCGTCGGCGTAACTCTGATTACTGTCTCATAAACAAAGGTGGCTGACCGTGATTCTTACTTCGCGTTAAAGGGTAGGTACTTTAATATTTATAAAACTTAAGTTTAAAGCTTAAATGCACAACCTATGACACAAATGCCAGATATGTAATTAACCTGTGTCCACCGAGGTCCATTAGTAGTTGCAGTGGTGGATTGGGAGGGGGGGGGGGGGGGGGTCAGGGGGTCCTGACCTCCTCCCCTTCAGTTTCTAAAAATAATCACACCGATGGTCCCCTTATGAAATAAGTATTTTCTCTAGCCGAATCATAGTTTTAAAAAGTACCAAATAGCACCGTTCGCCCTCTAAGATAAGGGTCGGTTTTGCATCCGTGGACCCCCCTTCAAATAATCCTAGTCCCGCCCCTGGGTTGGTCGCCCTTGTAACCTACAGCAGGTAAGTGATTCTTGCTATTGTCTGTTTTTGATAATCGCCTAAGATATCAATCAAGTTGTTGTATTTGTAGCGGCAAAAGGTTTCAATCTAACGCTCTTAATGGCTAAAATTAATCTGCAAACCACGTGCACTTAGTACAACTGGAAATTTTAAAAGGTGGCGATTTTATAATGAGCCGCGCAACTTTGCAACTTTTCTATCTCCAAAACTACCAGAGATATGCCCATAATCACTATTGAACTTGAATAGGCAGTCATATGCTGACAATCTGTGTTCTTGAAATTGAGCTTTGACCTACTTTTTGCCATGAACTGCACTTCACAAATTTGAATTTAAACTTTTACTTTTCCTCATGATTTTGTTTTAAATGGTAATTTTCAACAAAACTATTTAGAACTTTTGCTTACTGCATGTAGAGCTTGTCAAGCACAACACTGGAGGTGGTGTCCCTTTTTTCACTTTTCTATACGAATGAGCTTACTCCAGCTGGTGGTACAATACCCTCAGGCGGTATCACCTCTCTGATCCTCTAGTTTTCATGGTTTTTCAAATTCATGCTTCATTTGACAAGATAAAGTGGCGTAATAAACAAAGCATTTTGTCCTGTCACACAAGTATGTTATTGCTTTTTAACCTCATTCACGGATCGTTGTGGAAATGAAATTAGGGGGTGTGAAAAATACATGGTTACCTAGAAATTCAGTGTTCAGACCAGGCTTTCACTTACTGCCTACCAGCTTGCTGCTTACTTTTTTCGTTTTTCTTACATTTTAGTTAAACATGTTTCAAACAACAAAAGCTCTAGATATTATAAAGGTTTGACAAACATTTTATTTCGAAACTTGTACATGTACCAGTTAAGTTTCCGTTTTGCTGATTATGTGACCATCTCCATAAATAGAATAGGCCTGCATTGGTGCACATGGACGCGGTCGCAAATTACAGTGGAATGCTTTTTTTTCGAACAAAATTAATACACATTGCTAAGTTTAACTAGAAAAGCAAATATATAAATGGGCATTCAAGGTGTGTTTACATTATCGCTAGTAGAGTCCGAATTACTGGTTGCCTATGTGTGGACGAAAACCGCAGTGAGCCATCCTGAAGTATGTATAATTTCTTTATTTAGTATTCTTTACTGAGAAATGGACCATGTAATGCTAAATGCCATCGAACTCCTTTCGATTTTTTCCTTCAGCTGCCTTCAAATAGTGCCTCTACCCCCTACATCTAAACAGCCATACCCGAGTATGTCGTGAGATCATCTTAGATGTAGTCTGACAAGCGACTTTGCGGCATAAACCTTGCATTACTAATCATCATGCATCGTTATTTTATTTGATTTAATTTTAATGAATATTAATTCAATTAATTTATTCAATGTTAAAAATGAACCGTTCCGTCCACGTAGAAGCGGGGTCAATAAAAACTAACCACCTAGTCTTCGAAATCCTGGATTCGCCCCTGAGAGCTGTTCGTTATTGATTTCTTAATAACGATCTTGCTGCATACTGGCAATAAACACAATCGGATTTGTTACCATTTTTAAGGATTTATGATGTTACATTCAAGTTGTAATTTTTTCTGTGCTAGATTTCTATAACAAACAGAACCGTAAAGAAAAAACAGTAATTTAAGCGCATTATACTGTAGGTGTTCAGTGCAGGGGCGGATTTAGGCCGTCTTCTGGGTCTTCCAGAAGACGGTCAGATTTTCAAGTTTACATTGACGGGTATCCAATTTTTAATGTTGGAAGACGGTCAAAATTGGAGGATGAATCAACAAAGATAATTTGGAAGACTGTCAGTATATAGCTCTGGATCCGCCCCTGCAGTGGTTCCTACAATCGCCCAAGGACAGCGTAAATTGTAGAATCTCACATTTCCAGGAGGACAAAGGCGGCAATTTCTCGCTTAAACAATGTTTTTTTTTTGTTGTTGTTGTTTCAATTTCTTTTACGAATAGAGTGGCCCCTGAAGAAAAGATTATGTCGTCTTTGCTATCTTCTGTTAAAAACATACTTTTAGTAAAATAATTAATAAACAAATCAAGAAGAAGATGCACATATTGTATACAGTAACCACTGTTGAAGAACGAAGTGAAGTATACAGATATTTCTTAATAATCACAAAGCCGAGCTGCATACATATTAGATCGACTATGTACTTTGTTACTAAGCAGACCAACTTTAGTAATTCCTTTATTTTTCCACAATATTTCTAATGAAATGTGTCACTTTTGGGTCCCAAGAGGGTGGTGCACTTTCGGAAAAATAGTATTTCGAGAGTTTTTAGATCAATCATTGTGTTTTGTTGGTAGCAGTTTTAACCAATTGCAAAGAGTATCGTTGCAGGAGCTTTAAGATGCGGGTGAGGTCGATGGAGTGTAAGGGGTAGTATAGGCCTATCGGTGCGAGGGAGTAATGGTGCGGAGGAGTATCAGTGCTGAGACGGAAAGGGATCATTCACAATAATTGTCTAAACATATCAACATCTCATCATTAAATTCCCAAATTGCATCTTTATAGTACTTCAAAAAGCTCCTCAGGGGTTTGAGGTTGGGGAGGGGGATGGAAAAATATTTTTTTAATTCACAAGAAATATTGAAAAAAAAAAAAAAAACAATTTACCTGTGGATGACTAGAAAAAACAAAACACACCTTCCTGACATCATTATTTTAATTATTTTAAAAAGACCCAAATTTCATCTTTATATTATTTCAAAAAGCTCCCCAGGGGCTTGAGAGTGGGAGCTGGAATTTCATCCCGTGGGAGTTACAAGTCTCACGAAGAAAATGTTAATATGTGAAAAAAATATTTTGAAAATAATAATAATAAATAATAATAATGATGATAATTAAATAAATAAATAACTCTCAGAAAAAGAATGCAATCAGTTCAGTTTTCTAACTCAAGCTGTATTTCAGTCCAATTTACCTTTTCTGTAAGATTGAGATCCATGAGTAACATGGTTTTACTTAAATTGTCATCAGTGTTCAAAATGGGGTTTCTTTAACTTTGACAAAATCAGCCCAGATCATCATGTGAAATGTGATTTATGTGAAATGTGTTCAAAATAAGCATTAAAACCTGTCTTTATAGATATTGATGTTTGCTTTTAAAATCTCATTTGAGGCAGGAGTGGGGCATCCAGACAAAGTTGTTCATTTAACTAATATGCTGACAAAATCACATTACCTCATAAAGACCCAAAATAACAACATTGTGCTTTTAACCCAAAACTTGGGAAATCTGCCAAATTTGCGTAAGCACCCTCAAGTGGAAATAGCAAAAAAAAAAAAAAAATAAATAAATAATAATAATAAATAAATAATGATAATAATTAATCAATGAATGTTCATTCATTTCTCATTATTGCCAAAAATACAAAATGTGGAAATCTTTTCAGAGTTTTTGTTCACAAGGAAGTATCAGTTCATAAAAAATGCACACTCAAAGTTAATTAAGCCTTCTCTAATAATTGCAATAGTCGTTTTTCTAATTTCCAAAAAGAGATTTCAACATGATTTTAATGCATGGACTTATGGCTGTTTTTTCTTTTTAACTTCCAGATTAAGCTGCTGGTTTGTACTTTCTATACCAAGGGTTTGAAGACCCACTATGCAAGTACCAGAACCTGCTACAGACAGTTGTCTTGGAGCCTCCAGAACACTTGCAATCCATATCCCTATCATCAAGGGGTCATTTCTTCGATGACATGCTGCGGCGTGGGGCGAGTACCTTAAAGACTTTGATGCTTTTGGACCTTTAATATATTGTCCATACTGACTTACATCATACTAGTCCTTGGAAGGCTTGGAATACTTGATTTGACCCTTTGACACCGGTTTGCAAAGCTAAGACCATTTCTGCTTAATTTGACTGATGACTTGTAAAGCACTCTTCAAACTCTTTGGTGCTCCTGTGCTGTAAGTAACAGTATTCGTTTGATAGCACAGGCAAGGTGTCTCGGGAACAGTAATGGCTGCTGAAATTGCTGGAATAAAAAAGACAGACAAACTGAAAACTTTTGTTCTAAGTTTTAAAAAACTGATACGGTAATTATTTTAAAAAAGGACTATGTATATAGGAAAGGCATCATAAAATTCGATAAATTAAAGATAAAATAATAATATAGCAGGAATCTGTATACATAGTTTTTGCTCTATTTCTTCAATAATGTTGACACCACCACTCTTCCAGCATTTTATGCTTACTACAAATGACCAAACACACCAACCTGACACTATAATGAAAAAAAAAATTTTTTTTCATCCATACCTGGCCAAAATTGAAGAAATCTCACATGGCTGGCACTTATGAAAATCACTCAAAAAAAAAAAAAAATGTCATGAAAATCAATCTATCACACCTATCATTCATAAAAAATGTGGAAATACGCCAGGGTCACTTCATCAAGGCCCCCAATTCTAGCTTTAAAGATGATCCAAAAATAAGCTCTGAGAACAGAATCTGAGAGGGGGGGGGGAGACAGAGTTTTTGCTCTATGTCTTCCTTAATGTTGACACCACCATTCTTCCAGCACTTTATTCTTACTACAAATGACCGAACACACCTACCTGACACTATAATGAAGAAAAAAAAATTTTCATCCCTACCTGGCCAAAATTGAAGAAATCTCACAGTGCCGGCACTGATCAAAATCACTCAAAATCACCAAAAATTGACCTGTCTCCGATTTTTCCAAAAAGTGACGAAAATCAATCTACCACACCTGTCATTCATAAAAAATGTGGAAACGCGCCCGGGTCACTTCATCAAGGCCCCCAATTCTAGCTTTAAAGATGATCCACAAATAAGCTCTGAGAACAGAATCTGAGAGGGGGGGGGGAGACAGAGTTTTTGCTCTATTTCTTCCTTAATGTTGACACCACCACTCTTCCAGCACTTTATTCTTACTACAAATGACCGAACACACCTACCTGACACTATAATGAAGAAAAAAAATTTTCATCCCTACCTGGCCAAAAGTGAAGAAATCTCACAGTGCCGACACTGTTCAAAATCACTCAAAATCACCAAATATCGACCCGTCTCCGATTTTTCCAAAAAGTGACGAAAATCAATGTACCACACCTGTCATTCATAAAAAATGTGGAAACGCGCCCGGGTCACTTCATCAAGGCCCCCAATTCTAGCTTTAAAGATGATCCAAAAATAAGCTCTGAGAACAGAATCTGAGAGGGGGGGGGGGGGGAGACAGAGTTTTTGCTCTATTTCTTCCTTAATGTTGACACCACCACTCTTCCAGCACTTTATTCTTACTACAAATGACCGAACACACCTACCTGACACTATAATGAAGTAAAAAAAATTTTCATCCCTACCTGGCCAAAATTGAAGAAATCTCACAGTGCCGGCACTGTTCAAAATCACTCAAAATCACCAAAAAATGACCCGTCTCCGATTTTTCCAAAAAGTGACGAAAATCAATCTACCACACCTGTCATTCATAAAAAATGTGGAAACGCGCCCGGGTCACTTCATCAAGGCCCCCAATTCCAGCTTTAAAGATGATCCAAAAATAAGCTCTGAGAACAGAATCTGAGAGGGGGGGGGGGGGGGGGGGGGAGACAGAGTTTTTGCTCTATTTCTTCCTTAATGTTGACACCACCACTCTTCCAGCACTTTATTCTTACTACAAATGACCGAACACACCTACCTGACACTTTAATGAAGAAAAAAAATTTTCATCCCTACCTGGCCAAAATTGAAGAAATCTCACAGTGCCGGCACTGTTCAAAATCACTCAAAATCACCAAAAATCGACCCGTCTCCGATTTTTCCAAAAAGTGACGAAAATCAATCTACCACACCTGTCATTCATAAAAAATGTGGAAACGCGCCCGGGTCACTTCATCAAGGCCCCCAATTCTAGCTTTAAAGATGATCCAAAAATAAGCTCTGAGAACAGAATCTGAGAGGGGGGGGGGAGACAGAGTTTTTGCTCTATTTCTTCCTTAATGTTGACACCACCACTCTTCCAGCACTTTATTCTTACTACAAATGACCGAACACACCTACCTGACACTATAATGAAGAAAAAAAATTTTCATCCCTACCTGGCCAAAATTGAAGAAATCTCACAGTGCCGGCACTGTTCAAAATCACTCAAAATCACCAAAAATCGACCCGTCTCCGATTTTTCCGAAAAGTGACGAAAATCAATCTACCACACCTGTCATTCATAAAAAATGTGGAAACGCGCCCGGGTCACTTCATCAAGGCCCCCAATTCTAGCTTTAAAGATGATCCAAAAATAAGCTCTGAGAACAGAATCTGAGAGGGGGGGGGGGAGACAGAGTTTTTGCTCTATTTCTTCCTTAATGTTGACACCACCACTCTTCCAGCACTTTATTCTTACTACAAATGACCGAACACACCTACCTGACACTATAATGAAGAAAAAAAATTTTCATCCCTACCTGGCCAAAATTGAAGAAATCTCACAGTGCCGGCACTGTTCAAAATCACTCAAAATCACCAAAAATCGACCCGTCTCCGATTTTTCCAAAAAGTGACGAAAATCAATCTACCACACCTGTCATTCATAAAAAATGTGGAAACGCGCCCGGGTCACTTCATCAAGGCCCCCAATTCTAGCTTTAAAGATGATCCAAAAATAAGCTCTGAGAACAGAATCTGAGAGGGGGGGGGGGGAGACAGAGTTTTTGCTCTATTTCTTCCTTAATGTTGACACCACCACTCTTCCAGCACTTTATTCTTACTACAAATGACCGAACACACCTACCTGACACTATAATGAAGAAAAAAAATTTTCATCCCTACCTGGCCAAAATTGAAGAAATCTCACAGTGCCGGCACTGTTCAAAATCACTCAAAATCACCAAAAATCGACCCGTCTCCGATTTTTCCAAAAAGTGACGAAAATCAATCTACCACACCTGTCATTCATAAAAAATGTGGAAACACGCCCGGGTCACTTCATCAAGGCCCCCAATTCTAGCTTTAAAGATGATCCAAAAATAAGCTCTGAGAACAGAATCTGAGAGGGGGGGGGGGGAGACAGAGTTTTTGCTCTATTTATTCCTTAATGTTGACACCACCACTCTTCCAGCACTTTATTCTTACTACAAATGACCGAACACACCTACCTGACACTATAATGAAGAAAAAAAATTTTCATCCCTACCTGGCCAAAATTGAAGAAATCTCACAGTGCCGGCACTGTTCAAAATCACTCAAAATCACCAAAAATCGACCCGTCTCCGATTTTTCCAAAAAGTGACGAAAATCAATCTACCACACCTGTCATTCATAAAAAATGTGGAAACGCACCCGGGTCACTTCATCAAGGCCCCCAATTCTAGCTTTAAAGATGATCCAAAAATAAGCTCTGAGAACAGAATCTGAGAGGGGGGGGGGGAGACAGAGTTTTTGCTCTATTTCTTCCTTAATGTTGACACCACCACTCTTCCAGCACTTTATTCTTACTACAAATGACCGAACACACCTACCTGACACTATAATGAAGAAAAAAAATTTTCATCCCTACCTGGCCAAAATTGAAGAAATCTCACAGTGCCGGCACTGTTCAAAATCACTCAAAATCACCAAAAATCGACCCGTCTCCGATTTTTCCAAAAAGTGACGAAAATCAATCTACCACACCTGTCATTCATAAAAAATGTGGAAACACGCCCGGGTCACTTCATCAAGGCCCCCAATTCTAGCTTTAAAGATGATCCAAAAATAAGCTCTGAGAACAGAATCTGAGAGGGGGGGGGGGGGAGACAGAGTTTTTGCTCTATTTCTTCCTTAATGTTGACACCACCACTCTTCCAGCACTTTATTCTTACTACAAATGACCGAACACACCTACCTGACACTTTAATGAAGAAAAAAAATTTTCATCCCTACCTGGCCAAAATTGAAGAAATCTCACAGTGCCGGCACTGTTCAAAATCACTCAAAATCACCAAAAATCGACCCGTCTCCGATTTTTCCAAAAAGTGACGAAAATCAATCTACCACACCTGTCATTCATAAAAAATGTGGAAACGCGCCCGGGTCACTTCATCAAGGCCCCCAATTCTAGCTTTAAAGATGATCCAAAAATAAGCTCTGAGAACAGAATCTGAGAGGGGGGGGGGGAGACAGAGTTTTTGCTCTATTTCTTCCTTAATGTTGACACCACCACTCTTCCAGCACTTTATTCTTACTACAAATGACCGAACACACCTACCTGACACTATAATGAAGAAAAAAAATTTTCATCCCTACCTGGCCAAAACTGAAGAAATCTCACAGTGCCGGCAATGTTCAAAATCAGTCAAAATCACCAAAAATCGACCCGTCTCCGATTTTTCCAAAAAGTGACGAAAATCAATCTACCACACCTGTCATTCATAAAAAATGTGGAAACGCGCCCGGGTCACTTCATCAAGGCCCCCAATTCTAGCTTTAAAGATGATCCAAAAATAAGCTCTGAGAACAGAATCTGAGAGGGGGGGGGGGAGACAGAGTTTTTGCTCTATTTCTTCCTTAATGTTGACACCACCACTCTTCCAGCACTTTATTCTTACTACAAATGACCGAACACACCTACCTGACACTATAATGAAGAAAAAAAATTTTCATCCCTACCTGGCCAAAATTGAAGAAATCTCACAGTGCCGGCACTGTTCAAAATCACTCAAAATCACCAAAAATCGACCCGTCTCCGATTTTTCCAAAAAGTGACGAAAATCAATCTACCACACCTGTCATTCATAAAAAATGTGGAAACGCGCCCGGGTCACTTCATCAAGGCCCCCAATTCTAGCTTTAAAGATGATCCAAAAATAAGCTCTGAGAACAGAATCTGAGAGGGGGGGGGGGGGGGAGACAGAGTTTTTGCTCCATTTCTTCCTTAATGTTGACACCACCACTCTTCCAGCACTTTATTCTTACTACAAATGACCGAACACACCTACCTGACACTATAATGAAGAAAAAAAATTTTCATCCCTACCTGGCCAAAACTGAAGAAATCTCACAGTGCCGGCAATGTTCAAAATCAGTCAAAATCACCAAAAATCGACCCGTCTCCGATTTTTCCAAAAAGTGACGAAAATCAATCTACCACACCTGTCATTCATAAAAAATGTGGAAACGCGCCCGGGTCACTTCATCAAGGCCCCCAATTCTAGCTTTAAAGATGATCCAAAAATAAGCTCTGAGAACAGAATCTGAGAGGGGGGGGGGGAGACAGAGTTTTTGCTCCATTTCTTCCTTAATGTTGACACCACCACTCTTCCAGCACTTTATTCTTACTACAAATGACCGAACACACCTACCTGACACTATAATAAAGAAAAAAAATTTTCATCCCTACCTGGCCAAAACTGAAGAAATCTCACAGTGCCGGCAATGTTCAAAATCACTCAAAATCACCAAAAATCGACCCGTCTCCGATTTTTCCAAAAAGTGACGAAAATCAATCTACCACACCTGTCATTCATAAAAAATGTGGAAACGCGCCCGGGTCACTTCATCAAGGCCCCCAATTCTAGCTTTAAAGATGATCCAAAAATAAGCTCTGAGAACAGAATCTGAGAGGGGGGGGGGGAGACAGAGTTTTTGCTCCATTTCTTCCTTAATGTTGACACCACCACTCTTCCAGCACTTTATTCTTACTACAAATGACCGAACACACCTACCTGACACTATAATGAAGAAAAAAAATTTTCATCCCTACCTGGCCAAAACTGAAGAAATCTCACAGTGCCGGCAATGTTCAAAATCAGTCAAAATCACCAAAAATCGACCCGTCTCCGATTTTTCCAAAAAGTGACGAAAATCAATCTACCACACCTGTCATTCATAAAAAATGTGGAAACGCGCCCGGGTCACTTCATCAAGGCCCCCAATTCTAGCTTTAAAGATGATCCAAAAATAAGCTCTGAGAACAGAATCTGAGAGGGGGGGGGGGGGGGGGGGTAGACAGAGTTTTTGCTCTATTTCTTCCTTAATGTTGACACCACCACTCTTCCAGCACTTTATTCTTACTACAAATGACCGAACACACCTACCTGACACTATAATGAAGAAAAAAAATTTTCATCCCTACCTGGCCAAAATTGAAGAAATCTCACAGTGCAGGCACTGTTCAAAATCACTCAAAATCACCAAAAATCGACCCGTCTCCGATTTTTCCAAAAAGTGACGAAAATCAATCTACCACACCTGTCATTCATAAAAAATGTGGAAACGCGCCCGGGTCACTTCATCAAGGCCCCCAATTCTAGCTTTAAAGATGATCCAAAAATAAGCTCTGAGAACAGAATCTGAGAGGGGGGGGAGACAGAGTTTTTGCTCTATTTCTTCCTTAATGTTGACACCACCACTCTTCCAGCACTTTATTCTTACTACAAATGACCGAACACACCTACCTGACACTATAATGAAGAAAAAAAATTTTCATCCCTACCTGGCCAAAATTGAAGAAATCTCACAGTGCCGGCACTGTTCAAAATCACTCAAAATCACCAAAAATCGACCCGTCTCCGATTTTTTCAAAAAGTGACGAAAATCAATCTACCACACCTGTCATTCATAAAAAATGTGGAAATGCGCCCAGGTCACTTCATCAAGGCCCCCAATTCTATCTTTTAAGATGATCCAAAAATAAGCTCTGAGAACAGAATCTGAGAGGGGGGGGAGACAGAGTTTTTGCTCTATTTCTTCCTTAATGTTGACACCACCACTCTTCCAGCACTTTATTCTTACTACAAATGACCGAACACACCTACCTGACACTATAATGAAGAAAAAAAATTTTCATCCCTACCTGGCCAAAATTGAAGAAATCTCACAGTGCCGGCACTGTTCAAAATCACTCAAAATCACCAAAAATCGACCCATCTCCGATTTTTCCAAAAAGTGACGAAAATCAATCTACCACACCTGTCATTCATAAAAAATGTGGAAATGCGCCCGGGTCACTTCATCAAGGCCCCCAATTCTAGCTTTAAAGATGATCCAAAAACAAGCTCTGATAACAGAATCTGAGAGGGGGGGGGAGACAGAGTTTTTGCTCTATTTCTTCCTTAATGTTGACACCACCACTCTTCCAGCACTTTATTCTTACTACAAATGACCGAACACACCTACCTGACACTATAATGAAGAAAAAAATTTTCATCCCTACCTGGCCAAAATTAAAGAAATCTCACAGTGCCGGCACTGTTCAAAATCACTCAAAATCACCAAAAATCGACCTGTCTCCGATTTTTTCAAAAAGTGACAAAAATCAATCTACCACACCTGTCATTCATAAAAAATGTGGAAACGTGCCCGGGTCACTTCATCAAGGCCCCCAATTCTAGCTTTAAAGATGATCCAAAAATAAGCTCTGAGAACAGAATCTGAGAGGGGGGGGGGAGACAGAGTTTTTGCTCTATTTCTTCCTTAATGTTGACACCACCACTCTTCCAACACTTTATTCTTACTACAAATGACCGAACACACCTACCTGACACTATAATGAAGAAAAAAAATTTTCATCCCTACCTGGCCAAAACTGAAGAAATCTCACAGTGCCGGCACTGTTCAAAATCACTCAAAATCACCAAAAATCGACCCATCTCCGATTTTTCCAAAAAGTGACGAAAATCAATCTACCACACCTGTCATTCATAAAAAATATGGAAACGCGCCCGGGTCACTTCATTAAGGCCCCCAATTCTAGCTTTAAAGATGATCCAAAAACAAGCTCTGAGAACAGAATCTGAGAGGGGGGGGGGGGGAGACAGTGTTTTTGCTCTATTTCTTCCTTAATGTTGACACCACCACTCTTCCAGCACTTTATTCTTACTACAAATGACCGAACACACCTACCTGACACTATAATGAAGAAAAAAAATTTAAATCTCTACCTGGCCAAAATTGAAGAAATCTCACAGTGCCGGCACTGTTCAAAATCACTCAAAATCACCAAAAATCGACCCGTCTCCGATTTTTCCAAAAAGTGACGAAAATCAATCTACCACACCTGTCATTCATAAAAAATGTGGAAACGTGCCCGGGTCACTTCATCAAGGCCATCAATTCTAGCTTTAAAGATGATCCAAAAATAAGCTCTGAGAACAGAATCTGAGAGGGGGGGGGGGGGGGAGACAGAGTTTTTGCTCTATTTCTTCCTTAATGTTGACACCACCACTCTTCCAGCACTTTATTCTTACTACAAATGACCGAACACACCTACCTGACACTATAATGAAGAAAAAAAATTTTCATCCCTACCTGGCCAAAATGGAAGAAATCTCACAGTGCCGGCATGTGCACTGTTCAAAATCACTCAAAATCACCAAAAATCGACCCGTCTCCGATTTTTCCAAAAAGTGATGAAAATCAATCTACCACACCTGTCATTCATAAAAAATGTGGAAACGCGCCCGGGTCACTTCATCAAGGCCCCCAATTCTAGCTTTAAAGATGATCCAAAAACAAGCTCTGAGAACAGAATCTGAGAGGGGAGGGGAGACAGAGTTTTTGCTCTATTTCTTCCTTAATGTTGACACCACCACTCTTCCAGCACTTTATTCTTACTACAAATGACCGAACACACCTACCTGACACTATAATGAAGAAAAAAAATTTTCATCCCTACCTGGCCAAAATTGAAGAAATCTCACAGTGCCGGCACTGTTCAAAATAACTCAAAATCACCAAAAATCGACCCGTCTCCGATTTTTCCAAAAAGTGACGAAAATCAATCTACCACACCTGTCATTCATAAAAAATGTGGAAACGCGCCCGGGTCACTTCATCAAGGCCCCTAATTATAGCTTTAAAGATGATCCAAAAATAAGCTCTGAAAACAGAATCTGAGAGGGGGGGAGACAGAGTTTTTGCTCTATTTCTTCCTTAATGTTGACACCACCACTCTTCCAGCACTTTATTCTTACTACAAATGACCGAACACACCTACCTGACACTATAATGAAGAAAAAAAATGTTCATCCCTACCTGGCCAAAATTGAAGAAATCTCACAGTGCCGGCACTGTTCAAAATCACTCAAAATCACCAAAAATCGACCCGTCTCCGATTTTTCCAAAAAGTGACGAAAATCAATCTACCACACCTGTCATTCATAAAAAATGTGGAAACGCGCCCGGGTCACTTCATCAAGGCCCCTAATTCTAGCTTTAAAGATGATCCAAAAATAAGCTCTGAAAACAGAATCTGAGAGGGGGGGAGACAGAGTTTTTGCTCTATTTCTTCCTTAATGTTGACACCACCACTCTTCCAGCACTTTATTCTTACTACAAATGACCGAACACACCTACCTGACACTATAATGAAGAAATAAAATGTTCATCCCTACCTGGCCAAAATTGAAGAAATCTCACAGTGCCAGCACTGTTCAAAATCACTCAAAATCACCAAAAATCGACCCGTCTCCGATTTTTCCAAAAAGTGACGAAAATCAATCTACCACACCTGTCATTCATAAAAAATGTGGAAACGCGCCCGGGTCACTTCATCAAGGCCCCCAATTATAGCTTTAAAGATAATTTAAAAACAAGCTCTGAGAACAGAATCTGAGAGGGGGGGCGGGGAGACAGAGTTTTTGCTCTATTTCTTCCTTAATGTTGACACCACTTCTCTTCCAGCACTTTATTCTTACTACAAATGACCGAACACACCTACCTGACACTATAATGAAGAAAAAAAATTTTCATCCCTACCTGGCCAAAATTGAAGAAATCTCACAGTGCAATCACTGTTCAAAATCACCGAAATTCACCAAAAATCGACCCGTCTCCAATTTTTCCAAAAAGTGACGAAAATCAATCTACCACACCTGTCATTCATAAAAAATGTGGAAACGCGCCCGGGTCACTTCATCAAGGCCCCCAATTCTAGCTTTAAAGATGATCCAAAAATAAGCTCTGAGAACAGAATCTGAGAGGGGGGGGGAGACAGAGTTTTTGCTCTATTTCTTCCTTAATGTTGACACCACCACTCTTCCAGCACTTTATTCTTACTACAAATGACCGAACACACCTACCTGACACTATAATGAAGAAAAAAAATTTTCATCCCTACCTGGCCAAAATTGAAGAAATCTCACAGTGCCGGCACTGTTCAAAATCACTCAAAATCACCAAAAATCGACTCGTCTCCGATTTTTCCAAAAAGTGACGAAAATCAATCTACCACACCTGTCATTCATAAAAAATGTGGAAACGTGCCCGGGTCACTTCATCAAGGCCCCCAATTCTAGCTTTAAAGATGATCCAAAAACAAGCTCTGAGAACAGAATCTGAGAGGGGGGGGGAGACAGAGTTTTTGCTCTATTTCTTCCTTAATGTTGACACCACCACTCTTCCAGCACTTTATTCCTACTACCAATGACCGAACACACCTACCTGACACTATAATGAAGAAAAAAAATTTTCATCCCTACCTGGCCAAAATTGAAGAAATCTCACAGTGCCGGCACTGTTCAAAATCACTCAAAATCACCAAAAATTGACCCGTCTCTGATTTTTCCAAAAAGTGACGAAAATCAATCTACCACACCTGTCATTCATAAAAAATGTGGAAACACACCCGGGTCACTTCATCAAGGCCCCCAATTCTAGCTTTAAAGATGATCCAAAAATAAGCTCTGAGAACAGAATCTGAGAGGGGGGGGGGGGGAGACAGAGTTTTTGCTCTATTTCTTCCTTAATGTTGACACCACCACTCTTCCAGCACTTTATTCTTACTACAAATGACCGAACACACCTACCTGACACTATAATGAAGAAAAAAATGTTCATCCCTACCTGGCCAAAATTGAAGAAATCTCACAGTGCCGGCACTGTTCAAAATCACTCAAAATCACCAAAAATCGACCCGTCTCTGATTTTTCCAAAAAGTGACCAAAATCAATCTACCACACCTGTCATTCATAAAAAATGTGGAAACGCGCCCGGGTCACTTAATCAAGGCCCCCAATTCTAGCTTTAAAGATGATCCAAAAATAAGCTCTGAGAACAGAATCTGAGAGGGGGGGGGAGACAGAGTTTTTGCTCTATTTCTTCCTTAATGTTGACACCACCACTCTTCCAGCACTTTATTCTTACTACAAATGACCGAACACACCTACCTGACACTATAATGAAGAAAAAAAATTTTCATCCCTACCTGGCCAAAATTGAAGAAATCTCACAGTGCCGGCACTGTTCAAAATCACTCAAAATCACCAAAAATCGACCCGTCTCCGATTTTTCCAAAAAGTGACGAAAATCAATCTACCACACCTGTCATTCATAAAAAATGTGGAAATGTGCCCGGGTCACTTAATCAAGGCCCCAAATTCTAGCTTTAAAGATGATCCAAAAATAAGCTCTGAGAACAGAATCTGAGAGGGGGGGGGGAGACAGAGTTTTTGCTCTATTTCTTCCTTAATGTTGACACCACCACTCTTCCAGCACTTTATTCTTACTACAAATGACCGAACACACCTACCTGACACTATAATGAAGAAAAAAAATTTTCATCCCTACCTGGCCAAAATTGAAAAAATCACACAGTGCCGGCACTGTTCAAAATCACTCAAAATCACCAAAAATCGACCCGTCTCCGATTTTTCCAAAAAGTGACGAAAATCAATCTACCACACCTGTCATTCATAAAAAATGTGGAAACGCGCCCGGGTCACTTCATCAAGGCCCCCAATTCTAGCTTTAAAGATGATCCAAAAATAAGCTCTGAGAACAGAATCTGAGAGGGGGGGGGGGAGACAGAGTTTTTGCTCTATTTCTTCCTTAATGTTGACACCACCACTCTTCCAGCACTTTATTCTTACTACAAATGACCGAACACACCTACCTGACACTATAATGAAGAAAAAAAATTTTCATCCCTACCTGGCCAAAATTGAAGAAATCTCACAGTGCCGGCACTGTTCAAAATCACTCAAAATCACCAAAAATCGACCCGTCTCCGACTTTTCCAAAAAGTGACGAAAATCAATCTACCACACCTGTCATTCATAAAAAATGTGGAAACGCGCCCGGGTCACTTCATCAAGGCCCCCAATTCTAGCTTTAAAGATGATCCAAAAATAAGCTCTGAGAACAGAATCTGAGAGGGGGGGGGGGGGAGACAGAGTTTTAGCTCTATTTCTTCCTTAATGTTGACACCACCACTCTTCCAGCACTTTATTCTTACTACAAATGACCGAACACACCTACCTGACACTATAATGAAGAAAAAAAATTTTCATCCCTACCTGGCCAAAATTGAAGAAATCTCACAGTGCCGGCACTGTTCAAAATCACTCAAAATCACCAAAAATCGACCCGTCTCCGATTTTTCCAAAAGGTGACGAAAATCAATCTACCACACCTGTCATTCATAAAAAATGTGGAAACGCGCCCGGGTCACTTCATCAAGGCCCCCAATTCTAGCTTTAAAGATGATCCAAAAATAAGCTCTGAGAACAGAATCTGAGAGGGGGGGGGGGGGGGGAGACAGAGTTTTTGCTCTATTTCTTCCTTAATGTTGACACCACCACTCTTCCAGCACTTTATTCTTACTACAAATGACCGAACACACCTACCTGACACTAGAATGAAGAAAAAAAATTTTCATCCCTACCTGGCCAAAATTGAAGAAATCTCACAGTGCCGGCACTGTTCAAAATCACTCAAAATCACCAAAAATCGACCCGTCTCCGACTTTTCCAAAAAGTGAGGAAAATCAATCTACCACACCTGTCATTCATAAAAAATGTGGAAACGCGCCCGGGTCACTTCATCAAGGCCCCCAATTCTAGCTTTAAAGATGATCCAAAAATAAGCTCTGAGAACAGAATCTGAGAGGGGGGGGGGGGAGACAGAGTTTTTGCTCTATTTCTTCCTTAATGTTGACACCACCACTCTTCCAGCACTTTATTCTTACTACAAATGACCGAACACACCTACCTGACACTATAATGAAGAAAAAAAATTTTCATCCCTACCTGGCCAAAATTGAAGAAATCTCACAGTGCCGGCACTGTTCAAAATCACTCAAAATCACCAAAAATCGACCCGTCTCCGATTTTTCCAAAAAGTGACGAAAATCAATCTACCACACCTGTCATTCATAAAAAATGTGGAAACGCGCCCGGGTCACTTCATCAAGGCCCCCAATTCTAGCTTTAAAGATGATCCAAAAATAAGCTCTGAGAACAGAATCTGAGAGGGGGGGGGGGGTGGGAGACAGAGTTTTTGCTCTATTTCTTCCTTAATGTTGACAGCACCACTCTTCCAGCACTTTATTCTTACTACAAATGACCGAACACACCTACCTGACACTATAATGAAGAAAAAAAATTTTCATCCCTACCTGGCCAAAATTGAAGAAATCTCACAGTGCCGGCACTGTTCAAAATCACTCAAAATCACCAAAAATCGACCCGTCTCCGATTTTTCCAAAAAGTGACGAAAATCAATCTACCACACCTGTCATTTATAAAAAATGTGGAAACGCGCCCGGGTCACTTCATCAAGGCCCCCAATTCTAGCTTTAAAGATGATCCAAAAATAAGCTCTGAGAACAGAATCTGAGAGGGGGGGGGGGAGACAGAGTTTTTGCTCTATTTCTTCCTTAATGTTGATAGCACCACTCTTCCAGCACTTTATTCTTACTACAAATGACCGAACACACCTACCTGACACTATAATGAAGAAAAAAAATTTTCATCACTACCTGGCCAAAATTGAAGAAATCTCACAGTGCCGGCACTGTTCAAAATCACTCAAAATCACCAAAAATCGACCCGTCTCCGATTTTTCCAAAAAGTGACGAAAATCAATCTACCACACCTGTCATTCATAAAAAATGTGGAAACGCGCCCGGGTCACTTCATCAAGGCCCCCAATTCTAGCTTTAAAGATGATCCAAAAATAAGCTCTGAGAACAGAATCTGAGAGGGGGGGGGGGAGACAGAGTTTTTGCTCTATTTCTTCCTTAATGTTGACACCACCACTCTTCCAGCACTTTATTCTTACTACAAATGACCGAACACACCTACCTGACACTATAATGAAGAAAAAAAATTTTCATCCCTACCTGGCCAAAATTGAAGAAATCTCACAGTGCCGGCACTGTTCAAAATCACTCAAAATCACCAAAAATCGACCCGTCTCCGATTTTTCCAAAAAGTGACGAAAATCAATCTACCACACCTGTCATTTATAAAAAATGTGGAAACGCGCCCGGGTCACTTCATCAAGGCCCCCAATTCTAGCTTTAAAGATGATCCAAAAATAAGCTCTGAGAACAGAATCTGAGAGGGGGGGGGGGAGACAGAGTTTTTGCTCTATTTCTTCCTTAATGTTGACACCACCACTCTTCCAGCACTTTATTCTTACTACAAATGACCGAACACACCTACCTGACACTATAATGAAGAAAAAAAATTTTCATCCCTACCTGGCCAAAATTGAAGAAATCTCACAGTGCCGGCACTGTTCAAAATCACTCAAAATCACCAAAAATCGACCCGTCTCCGATTTTTCCAAAAAGTGACGAAAATCAATCTACCACACCTGTCATTCATAAAAAATGTGGAAACGCGCCCGGGTCACTTCATCAAGGCCCCCAATTCTAGCTTTAAAGATGATCCAAAAATAAGCTCTGAGAACAGAATCTGAGAGGGGGGGGGGAGACAGAGTTTTTGCTCTATTTCTTCCTTAATGTTGACACCACCACTCTTCCAGCACTTTATTCTTACTACAAATGACCGAACACACCTACCTGACACTATAATGAAGAAAAAAAATTTTCATCCCTACCTGGCCAAAATTGAAGAAATCTCACAGTGCCGGCATTGTTCAAAATCACTCAAAATCACCAAAAATCGACCCGTCTCCGATTTTTCCAAAAAGTGACGAAAATCAATCTACCACACCTGTCATTCATAAAAAATGTGGAAACGCGCCCGGGTCACTTCATCAAGGCCCCCAATTCTAGCTTTAAAGATGATCCAAAAATAAGCTCTGAGAACAGAATCTGAGAGGGGGGGGGGGGGAGACAGAGTTTTTGCTCTATTTCTTCCTTAATGTTGACACCACCACTCTTCCAGCACTTTATTCTTACTACAAATGACCGAACACACCTACCTGACACTATAATGAAGAAAAAAAATTTTCATCCCTACCTGGCCAAAATTGAAGAAATCTCACAGTGCCGGCACTGTTCAAAATCACTCAAAATCACCAAAAATCGACCCGTCTCCGATTTTTCCAAAAAGTGACGAAAATCAATCTACCACACCTGTCATTCATAAAAAATGTGGAAACGCGCCCGGGTCACTTCATCAAGGCCCCCAATTCTAGCTTTAAAGATGATCCAAAAATAAGCTCTGAGAACAGAATCTGAGAGGGGGGGGGGGGGGGGGGTGGGAGACAGAGTTTTTGCTCTATTTCTTCCTTAATGTTGACACCACCACTCTTCCAGCACTTTATTCTTACTACAAATGACCGAACACACCTACCTGACACTATAATGAAGAAAAAAAATTTTCATCCCTACCTGGCCAAAATTGAAGAAATCTCACAGTGCCAGCACTGTTCAAAATCACTCAAAATCACCAAAAATCGACCCGTCTCCGATTTTTCCAAAAAGTGACGAAAATCAATCTACCACACCTGTCATTCATAAAAAATGTGGAAACGCGCCCGGGTCACTTCATCAAGGCCCCCAATTCTAGCTTTAAAGATGATCCAAAAATAAGCTCTGAGAACAGAATCTGAGAGGGGGGGGGGAGACAGAGTTTTTGCTCTATTTCTTCCTTAATGTTGACACCACCACTCTTCCAGCACTTTATTCTTACTACAAATGACCGAACACACCTACCTGACACTATAATGAAGAAAAAAAATTTTCATCCCTACCTGGCCAAAATTGAAGAAATCTCACAGTGCCGGCACTGTTCAAAATCACTCAAAATCACCAAAAATCGACCCGTCTCCGATTTTTCCAAAAAGTGACGAAAATCAATCTACCACACCTGTCATTCATAAAAAATGTGGAAACGTGCCCGGGTCACTTCATCAAGGCCCCCAATTCTAGCTTTAAAGATGATCCAAAAATAAGCTCTGAGAACAGAATCTGAGAGGGGGGGGGGAGACAGAGTTTTTGCTCTATTTCTTCCTTAATGTTGACACCACCACTCTTCCAGCACTTTATTCTTACTACAAATGACCGAACACACCTACCTGACACTATAATGAAGAAAAAAAATTTTCATCCCTACCTGGCCAAAATTGAAGAAATCTCACAGTGCCGGCACTGTTCAAAATCACTCAAAATCACCAAAAATCGACCCGTCTCCGATTTTTCCAAAAAGTGACGAAAATCAATCTACCACACCTGTCATTCATAAAAAATGTGGAAACGCGCCCGGGTCACCACATCAAGGCCCCCAATTCTAGCTTTAAAGATGATCCAAAAATAAGCTCTGAGAACAGAATCTGAGAGGGGGGGGGGAGACAGAGTTTTTGCTCTATTTCTTCCTTAATGTTGACACCACCACTCTTCCAGCACTTTATTCTTACTACAAATGACCGAACACACCTACCTGACACTATAATGAAGAAAAAAAATTTTCATCCCTACCTGGCCAAAATTGAAGAAATCTCACAGTGCCGGCACTGTTCAAAATCACTCAAAATCACCAAAAATCGACCCATCTCCGATTTTTCCAAAAAGTGACGAAAATCAATCTACCACACCTGTCATTCATAAAAAATGTGGAAACGCGCCCGGGTCACTTCATCAAGGCCCCCAATTCTAGCTTTAAAGATGATCCAAAAATAAGCTCTGAGAACAGAATCTGAGAGGGGGGGGGGGAGACAGAGTTTTTGCTCTATTTCTTCCTTAATGTTGACACCACCACTCTTCCAGCACTTTATTCTTACTACAAATGACCGAAAACACCTACCTGACACTATAATGAAGAAAAAAAATTTTCATCCCTACCTGGCCAAAATTGAAGAAATCTCACAGTGCCGACACTGTTCAAAATCACTCAAAATCACCAAAAATCGACCCGTCTCCGATTTTTCCAAAAAGTGACGAAAATCAATCTACCACACCTGTCATTCATAAAAAATGTGGAAACGCGCCCGGGTCACTTCATCAAGGCCCCCAATTCTAGCTTTAAAGATGATCCAAAAATAAGCTCTGAGAACAGAATCTGAGAGGGGGGGGGGGGAGACAGAGTTTTTGCTCTATTTCTTCCTTAATGTTGACACCACCACTCTTCCAGCACTTTATTCTTACTACAAATGACCGAACACACCTACCTGACACTATAATGAAGAAAAAAAATTTTCATCCCTACCTGGCCAAAATTGAAGAAATCTCACAGTGCCTGCACTGTTCAAAATCACTCAAAATCACCAAAAATCGACAAGTCTCCGATTTTTCCAAAAAGTGACGAAAATCAATCTACCACACCTGTCATTCATAAAAAATGTGGAAACGCGCCCGGGTCACTTCATCAAGGCCCCCAATTCTAGCTTTAAAGATGATCCAAAAATAAGCTCTGAGAACAGAATCTGAGAGGGGGGGGGAGACAGAGTTTTTGCTCTATTTCTTCCTTAATGTTGACACCACCACTCTTCCAGCACTTTATTCTTACTACAAATGACCGAACACACCTACCTGACACTATAATGAAGAAAAAAAATTTTCATCCCTACCTGGCCAAAATTGAAGAAATCTCACAGTGCCGGCACTGTTCAAAATCACTCAAAATCACCAAAAATCGACCCGTCTCCGATTTTTCCAAAAAGTGACGAAAATCAATCTACCACACCTGTCATTCATAAAAAATGTGGAAACGCGCCCGGCTCACTTCATCAAGGCCCCCAATTCTAGCTTTAAAGATGATCCAAAAATAAGCTCTGAGAACAGAATCTGAGAGGGGGGGGGGGAGACAGAGTTTTTGCTCTATTTCTTCCTTAATGTTGACACCACCACTCTTCCAGCACTTTATTCTTATTACAAATGACCGAACACACCTACCTGACACTATAATGAAGAAAAAAAATTTTCATCCCTACCTGGCCAAAATTGAAGAAATCTCACAGTGCCGGCACTGTTCAAAATCACTCAAAATCACCAAAAATCGACCCGTCTCCGATTTTTCCAAAAAGTGACGAAAATCAATCTACCACACCTGTCATTCATAAAAAATGTGGAAACGCGCCCGGGTCACTTCATCAAGGCCCCCAATTCTAGCTTTAAAGATGATCCAAAAATAAGCTCTGAGAACAGAATCTGAGAGGGGGGGGGGGAGACAGAGTTTTTGCTCTATTTCTTCCTTAATGTTGACACCACCACTCTTCCAGCACTTTATTCTTACTACAAATGACCGAACACACCTACCTGACACTATAATGAAGAAAAAAAATTTTCATCCCTACCTGGCCAAAATTGAAGAAATCTCACAGTGCCGGCACTGTTCAAAATCACTCAAAATCACCAAAAATCGACCCGTCTCCGATTTTTCCAAAAAGTGACGAAAATCAATCTACCACACCTGTCATTCATAAAAAATGTGGAAACGCGCCCGGGTCACTTCATCAAGGCCCCCAATTCTAGCTTTAAAGATGATCCAAAAATAAGCTCTGAGAACAGAATCTGAGAGGGGGGGGGGGGGGGGGGGGGGGGGGAGACAGAGTTTTTGCTCTATTTCTTCCTTAATGTTGACACCACCACTCTTCCAGCACTTTATTCTTACTACAAATGACCGAACACACCTACCTGACACTATAATGAAGAAAAAAAATTTTCATCCCTACCTGGCCAAAATTGAAGAAATCTCACAGTGCCGGCACTGTTCAAAATCACTCAAAATCACCAAAAATCGACCCGTCTCCGATTTTTCCAAAAAGTGACGAAAATCAATCTACCACACCTGTCATTCATAAAAAATGTGGAAACGCGCCCGGGTCACTTCATCAAGGCCCCCAATTCTAGCTTTAAAGATGATCCAAAAATAAGCTCTGAGAACAGAATCTGAGAGGGGGGGGGGGGGGGGAGACAGAGTTTTTGCTCTATTTCTTCCTTAATGTTGACACCACCACTCTTCCAGCACTTTATTCTTACTACAAATGACCGAACACACCTACCTGACACTTTAATGAAGAAAAAAAATTTTCATCCCTACCTGGCCAAAATTGAAGAAATCTCACAGTGCCGGCACTGTTCAAAATCACTCAAAATCACCAAAATTCGACCCGTCTCCGATTTTTCCAAAAAGTGACGAAAATCAATCTACCACACCTGTCATTCATAAAAAATGTGGAAACGCGCCCGGGTCACTTCATCAAGGCCCCCAATTCTAGCTTTAAAGATGATCCAAAAATAAGCTCTGAGAACAGAATCTGAGAGGGGGGGGGGGGGGAGACAGAGTTTTTGCTCTATTTCTTCCTTAATGTTGACACCACCACTCTTCCAGCACTTTATTCTTACTACAAATGACCGAACACACCTACCTGACACTATAATGAAGAAAAAAAATTTTCATCCCTACCTGGCCAATCACGGACTGTTATGGACGAATGAAGTTCTGCGTGAAAAATTAGTGATTGTTTCTAGTTCTAGTTTTTTTCCTGACATTTTTTGTGTGTTGCTAGTGGTTAATTTGGTGTCAAGTAGCAGGTTGGGGCCTAAATTGCTTCTTATTTTTGGTCGAGACCTGGCTCAGTGCTGTACAGTTTCGGACATCTGGCGGAGGGAGCTTACGACTGTGAGCAGTGCAGTGGTTTGTTCACAAACAAGAGAAAGCATATGTTCAATTACATTTACTGCCGGTATGAAAAGTAACTTTTTGACACTTAAGTTTTGTGGCATTGGGAGTTACGTCAGTGAGTCTGCTGTCTATGAGAATAGGAAATGTTTCACCAAAATATTCTGTTCATGCAGTTTTGCAGGAATTTTTTAGTGCGGCCGTCAATATCTCCGCAGCTACATGTACAAAGCTGAATGACTTCTCACTGAATGCAGCTCGATAGAATTAGTCCCAAAAACATCTTTCATAAAATTTATAATTCTACAGAAATAGGGAGATTTTTTGCTCTGTTTAATAATTACATGAAAACTTATGTGGCGAAGGGAGTCACCGGGGTGTTTTGTCATGGGAATTTAAAAAATTATGCATTTATGCTCCTCTCTGTACAAACCTATGTACTTTTTGGAGTAGAATTGCAGTAGGCTATTCTGCAAATATGCTCCCGCCGCTTTGCTACTTCGATACTACTGCATTTTCGTGCGGGTAACTAAAAAGAAATATGTAATTATTAAAGGTGGGGGTGCAAATGTGTGTGCCTAGATACACAGCAGCTAAGATATTCCTTAACCCGGGACATCTGTTATCACCTTGCCTTGGTCAACTACTGTACTTAAGGTAAAAATGTGCAGACAGAAGACCCAAACTACCATCCTACTACCTACTACTAACTAACCAGACTAATTTCCTATAAACAAAACGTTTATGTATTACCAAAAAGTTAATACCACCACTAAAACAAACCATTTGCTACATAAATACAATTAATTATCTTAATTGAAGTTTGGTGGTTTCCGTTGTTATCATGATGTGTCAAACAATCAGTTTGAAAAAGAAACTGATTGTTGAAGAAATTTGCCCGTAGCTCCTTATTATTAGGCCTCACATTTTAGAATAAATTACATTTATGTACTAATATTAGGATTTAAAACAAACTCTTAAGTGCAAGAATCACACTGCGACACACCAGTTTGAAACTCTTTCTTTACCAGAACAGTCTCCGAGTGGAATGAACGAAGTGACCAACAAGTTACTGCTGAAACTGTGGAAGGCTTTAGATCCGGCCTACACCGTCATTTCCCATGCGCTCCCTCTTCCCGTCTATCATATACCAGCAGTTTTTTTTTTAAGATACAGATAGGTACCATGTGGCGGATCCAGGGGCGGATCCAGGAATATTTTAAGGGGGCGGGCCGACCCCGCCCCCCCCCCTCCCTGTACAGACCGCTTGTTCAAAATATACTATAAGATAATGTTTACAACTGCTGATTCCCTGTGTTTACAGATCACGAAATTAATATGCGCCAGCAGGGCCATATCACCGTCGTTATTCGGATATTGATTTGTTCTTGATTTGTTTGAGCTTCTTTGTTCAGGCGAGGGTGAGGACCACTGCTAAGTCCATTCCTGATCCCAAATTAAGCGATATTGAAAACTCTGTTTCTGAGTGAGTGTCTTTTAAATGTGCTTAAATATCTCCAATAGATCTCATCAAACATATTTATATACAGGTACATGTATATAGGGGAGAGCGGGGTTGGTTGGAACAGTTTTCACCTTTTTTGCGATATCTCAGCAGTCAAAGCTTTGGGGACAAAAATAAAAAATCTGATAGGGGAAAATTATATGCCGCACTTATCTATGTAATAAAACATCAAGTAGGTCTTTTTATTTTAGAGTAATAAATGCTCAAAGTTGGCTCCTAAAACGTTCCATCTCACCCCACCCGCGGGGTCAGTTGGAACAGGCAGTGGGGTGAGTTGGAACAAGAGGGCGAGTTGGAACGCTTGCATATAAATTCAAAGTATAATTCATTTTAAGAGTAGGTTTATCTATATTAATTTCCCAACAAGTACGTGTTACTTTGTATTCGTATCTCCATAGTTTGTAAGCATTTTTTACGTTTACAATTTGCTTTCAAATAGTCTTTTCGATGTATAAACCATATCCAGTTACACTTCATTTCATAATGATAACAAAAGTGGTGTAGTTTAAGAGAAAAGAAATTGAACACATATAACTCAACCTATTAACAACATTATGTTAGACCTACAAATGAAAACTGTATCTCTTTCAACTCAACAACTCAGAATCAAAATCGCAGTTCTGACATATGTAGGCCCTACACTTGGTCAACCTTTGTACAGTCTTCATGTGACCACTTTAGACAAACAATGCATTTAACCCATTGCTCTTTTGGTCGGCTGTTAATGAACGGCTCCCCACAAACCAGACATGGCCACTCTTCTTCTGACTCAGAATCGCTGGTCATCTTTAATTTCCCTTTTCTTGATTTTCTCTATCGACTAGAAATCTTAAACTGTTTTTTATTTTTGTTGCGCTTGTCCTTTTTAATTTTGTTGGGCTTGGCCTTTTCTTTTTCGAGTAGCTCATTTTCAGGTGTGTCAGTTAGTACTGCACTGCATCGTTTTCTTCTTTTAATCTTTGGAATGCGACGGTGAGCCTTTGGAAAGGGTCTAATTATTGCTGGACTTGAGCTGTTTGGGTTTTTTCTTAAGTGAGCTTTAGTGTGCTGTAGCACCTCTTCCGGTGAGGGCAACTGAGATTTCAACTGAATCTTTGTCTAAGTTACGAGGTGAATGTTTGTCTTTTCTGGCGGATTTTGTACCGTCGTTCACTAAACATTAACAGCAACCCCCAATCCATTACTTAAAACATTTAAAACCACATCGGCAGAATTGGTGTTGTATAGTTTATCCATAACATAGGCTCTCAGCTAGAATATTTTCATTTTGCCGCGAAAAGCAGAGTAATAATCAACATTTCCTTCCACATCTAAAAGCAATTTATCGCAAAAAGCAACAGTGGGCATGCAGGGTTGCTTTGCATTCTTTGCATTTGAAAAAGGGCACATACTTTAATAACATTATTACAATAATCTATTTTAATTTTGATAAAAAACTTAATCAAAAACTTTATTGCAAATGTGTTATTTAAACTTTATGGATTAAATGGATTAATCTAAAATTTTAACTAAATGCGTGTTTTGTTTCTATATCAAGTGTACCCATGTCCACAAGTAGAAGCGGTGGATGGAAGCAGTGGTTCTGATGTTCTGGTTGTGACCAGTAGGCCTAAACCACAGCAGGGACTTAATTGCTATAAAGCAGACCGACATACATCTCTAAACAGATGGAACTTATATTGTCTTTCATTAAATAACATAGAGCTTTACATTTAAAGGCAAGACACACTTTGAGAAGGAGTAAGATGAAAAATAACATGGATTGGCATCCTAAAATATAATTTGAGTATGACTTATTACCCTCTATTCCTTTGGAAATTATATATATATATATATATATATATATATATATATATATATATATATATATATATATATCAACAAAAGGAACATGAACAATTTTATTTCTTAGGGGGGGGGGGTTACCTATTCAGCTGATAGCAGTGAAAATCCATGCTAAGTCTGGTCGATCAATGTAGACCTGTGGTGTCTATAGGAATGTGTCCTAAATCCCACCAAGTGTTGTTTTAGGAATTGTCGCACCACATATTTATGATGTCCGTGTTTCGATATATCCCATTTATTCATAGTTGATGGCAGAATGGACAGCCCAGGACATAGTGCACAATATTGCGCGAGCATTATTGTTGACTATGAAACAGGGGATGTGTTGGAAGCAGAAGTTGTAAGGAAGAAAGAAACCAAGCTGAGTAGCTCTGTAATGGAGAAGGAAGGGTTTGTCAGGGCTATGGATTTCCTGAAAAAGAAAAAGGAATCAGTGCAACAGAAGTGGTCAAAGATGCCCTTGTTGCACACTTAAGTACAAAGTGCTGTTTAGGTCTTACTATAATAATTAGAAAGCAAATTTAGTATGTGAAATGTATCTACATGTATGTGATTATTTAGTTGCAATTCTTGCTATTTTTTTGTTATATCTCTCTATATATTTAGCTAAATTTTTCTTATTTCAGAAAAAAAAATGAATCGGGATAAAACATTCGTGGGACATTTGGCATGGGGCAAAAATCTTGGAAAGAAGATAATCACTGTGAGTAGATATGCATGAGAACAACACAAACTATTGCACCATTTTCCATATCTTCAGGTAGAAAAAATAAATGAGTTTTTTCCATCATGGACATTTTCCTTTTTAATAGAGTTATGCATTAAGAATTAAATAGCTGTCTTGCAATTTTATATTTTAGGCTGAACAGACAAGGAGGACAAGAGATCTGGTTGCATGGACCAAAGGCATATTACACTCTCACTTTTGGGAATGTGAGCAAGACCACAGATAATATTTGTTGAGATAATTCTGCAGTTTAGTGTTGTGTTTATTTATTTATTCACCATTTAGATATTGCTCCGGCATCTCAAACTTTTTTAAATCAACGGAAAGAATTCTTTTTTTTTTTTTTTTGGTACTTTCGTTTGGCCTTTCTTCAGCACCGTTTATTTTTACTAAAATACTTAGACGTTTAGTTGGGTATTGGAGAAAAATGGAATCCCCATTGTTGTTTATTTAGATGACGGTATTGTGTCTGAAAATTCTCTAGAAAAATATATTACATTTAAAACTACATTCTAAAAAAATTAAAATGGATCTGTTTAAAGCAGATTTTGTTTTAAACGCCGAAAAAAGTAAATTAGAACCAGTCAACAAATTGGAATGGTTGGGGATTATTTGGGACATGGAAGTAAGGGGATTGTTTATTCCCGAAAGAAGGCTTTCTACATGTACTAGTAATACTCTGTGTCTTTTAGACGAATTGGTTTCAGATTTACCGTATATAACAGCTATAAAATTGGCGAGGGTTACAGGTAAAATTATTTCTGTTTTATTATTATGTCTCCATTGATTGGAAATGTATCTAGATAAATAACTAGAGGAAGCATTGGGATTTTAATATTAATATTAAAGACGAATGTCTTGCATTAAAGAATTAATTTTTGGAAAGACAATTTAGTTTTCTTTTTTTTTTTTTTAATGAGAAAAGTCTACGTGTACAAAGCTTGCCTAGTAAGTTAAAAACGGTCTATTCAGATGCCAGAAAACCCGGTTTGGGACCATTTGTTTTAAATACGAATAAGTTTTTCATATTAAAAGGGATTAAAAGTAGATGAATAATTGGTCATCTGTTTATAGAATTTAAAACTCACTTTCTTCGAAGGAGAGATAAACAGACGATCACTGGATCATTGATATAATGGAGATGGCTTTGTTTATGTATTTCTTAGACCGATTTTGATGAATTTTTCAGGAACTGTACGAAGTGGGCCAAGGAAGAGATGATTATTTTTTGGTGGTGATCCGGATCAATAATCAATCAAAAATCAATAATAATAAAAAATCGCTGCCTTGGCGGAGGTCTGCGCTCTAGTTACCAATGGGTTATCGATACAACATGCTGTAATGGAGTTCTGCAACATTGAAGGAATGAATGGAAGAAATGGCCATTAGGATCACAATCATTGATCAATGACAGTTAACATGGACATGATTATTGTCCAGGATGAACATAGATTATGGGAACGATTGCTAGAGTTTTGTTTTCAAAAATTTTCTTTTTTTTCCTTTTTCATGTTTTCTTGATAATGCTATCCTCCAAGACGTGGAGGTTACAAGCAATAAAAGTTTGAAGGCTTTAGCAGATTCATTACCAGATGTCATTTTGAAGTCAAGAGCAGACAACACAGTGAGAAAATATTCTTACGGCTTCCAAAAATGGCTTGAACGGTGTAATACGATCGGTGTGACCTCTTTCTTTACAGCGAAAGACTCGATTGTTGCTTTTTATCTTCAAAATTTGTCACAAACTTGTAATTATTCTGCTGCGGTTTAGACATCTTTTTACACTTTAAAATGGTTTCATGGTACAGCCAACTGTAAGAAAAATCCGAAATTGCGAGTCAAAATTCGTTATTGCAGTGAAGGAAGCATCTCAGAGACGGAAAGATCATAGAGTAACCAAAAAGGAACCTGTAACTGCTAAGCACATTTCTCAATTGGTTACTAATTTTATGAGTTCTGAAGTCACTTTGAAGGATCTCCGAGTACTTTCCGTTTGTTTGATTTCATATGCTGGATTCTAATGCAGGGACTAAAGACAGACTGTTTAAGAAACACGGTAGATGGCGATCTGAAAACACAAAAGACGGTTATGTTAAGGATACTGTCGAAGAAAGATTATTAGTTTCTAAAAATTTGGGAATTTAATTTTTTTTACTTGTCTTTTTGCTATTTCAAATGTTTTACTTCAGTTTGGCTTCTGTGGCAAGTACTACAAGTTTTAATTGTTGCTTTTTATTTATTTGAATCAAGAGTGAAGAGTTTACAAATTATTTATGAAATTGAATAGATAAATAAGAACATAATATTAATTTGTTTCACATTGCGCTCCTTCACACCCCCCCCCTCCCTTCTCTTGGGTACTTTTCCTTCTCTCTGTAATGTTTACGATCTTTTGTGAATACGACCAGTGTTAAAAAAGGTAAATTTATTAGTATCTCTAAAATCTTAAATTGATAACTTCAATAACTTCCCTTAATCATGGTTATTTTTATTTAACTTTGACCACGGACCCGCAGAATCTTCGAGCGGGCCAGTTTATGTCTACATGTATTACTTACAATCGACAGCCAGGGGGGCGTACAATACAATATATTTCGTCCTACGCAAAGCTACTCCCCGAATGTATGAGCATCATCATTTACTTGTTATACCTATCTTCATTGCTATTTTTAGTTTTTGATTTAATATAAACTAGTTGTCCTAGAAAAATATTATGTATGGTGACAAATAGGTCTACGCGGGTAATAGCCTTGTCACAATAGTAAAATAATATTCCATAATTTCGCCGTTCTTTGAGACCAATTTCCACAGCAACTCCTCAAATGTGCCATGCACTGTACCAGTTGTAATTTGCATAAGAAAAAGTCGCGCATCGCAGTGCAAGCTATGCTCCTGGTTGGTCACTGGATAGCTAGACCCTGTAAGAAGACGACCTGCATTCAGTGGTGGTTGGAAGGGTATCACGTGATACGTCAAAAGATGCGCATGCACGTCAGTCATTTGACGTTTTGCTGTCGAAGAGTGAACATCGAAAGTGAGCTCCCGGCGACGTCTTCCTGCGTCTTCGTCCAGTAAAGCGTTGGCGCAACTGTGTGCGATGCATTGTTTATTGGGGCATTTGCGTAACGTTACGCCGACTTTGTTTCATTATGTATAAATGTATATAAATATAAATATGGATGCTACAAACTAATAATGAAACACTTGAAAAAATGTGCAATTTATGATCAACAAACCGACGAGTAGAGTTGTAAAATGTCACCGTGGCATAGGTATCAAATCTCTGTCAGTGTGTAGGCCTACTATCCTATATACCTGTAGTGACTGTAGCTTGGGCAGAGTAAAATTTGCTGGCAGTGTTCATTTGTTATTGACTTTAATTTTTCTGTGTATAATTGATAATTTCTTGTTTGAATAAGAATAATAATTAACTCTAGAAATTAAAATAGTAAATTATGACAAGTTGATAATTCAGATAACTATAAGAAAGGGCATGTGACAAAGTTTTTTTTTTTTTTTTTTTTTTTTTTTTTTTTTTTTTTTTTGTGGAAAGTAAGCTTGACCAAAGTTTAAGGCAAAGAAAATGTAAAATGACAAAATTATCATAAACAAATGGAAGAACTTTGATATGATTATAAACTTTTTATTTCACATATTTCATAAAAACATAATTAACAGTATATTTTATTTCTTACATTTTTCTTATAAATTTTATAACTCATTTAAATATTCACAAGATATTGAAATAATATAATAATACTTTTTAAATGATTTAAAAGGGTGACAACCTACAAATACATACATGCACAGGCAAGACTGAAATCCTGATAGAATTCAGATTACTTTAAATTCGTCTTGGTCAGATTTTAATATCACTTTTTTTAAAACTATAAAATATGCCTTGAATTTCAAGTTAGTTTGCCAGATGCGTACATTACTCAGAGTGAGAAATCATGGTAAATGCATATAATAAGAGACAGAAAATGTAATGTATTATCAACATTTACAAATCCTCATATCTGACAGAAATCACAATAAACGAAGTTTTTCCAAGATCTGCAGTATTTAATTTTCTCCAAGTTCATTAGTCTTACTACTCACTTTACTTAATTAATCAAAACTTAACTTACAAAAGATGAGGGGAATTCTCTATGCAGATAATACAATATTTGATATTGTGACAAACTACTAATTTAACATTTGATGACTGAGTAATTAAAAAGCAATCATGTTTATTACAATGTCACACTCCATGAAGGCACAGATTTTGGAAATAACAAACATCATTCCTGTTATCTCAAGTCTCTAATTTCAGCTACAATCCATAGGCGGTATCCCATTATGAGGTTATAAGCTGTTTCCATTCCCTGAAATTAAAAAGCAGTAAATGTTTTATATTTGATATTATTATTATTTAACTGGATAAGGCTTCAACTTTTTAGGTAACCTGTTACCATTATACTTAAATATGATTTCAATTTTTATGATAGTAAGATTAAAATGAAAGTTTAGGCAAAACAAACACAGAACATGTTTTTGTCAATGTTAACGAAATAGATGAGCAATGGAAACATAAGTCACAAGTTTACAACTATGGTATTCCGATGAATTACTTCTCACCTTTATAGTGCACAGCATTTCAAAAATAAAAATTGTAGTCCATGCTGAAAAAGATATGAGACTTATCATCAGTATTTAAAAAAAATGTTTATTTGATATGTACTTGAGCCAACTAGAGGATCAGAGAGGCGATACCGCCTCCGGATATTGTACCACCAGCTGGAGTAAGCGCATTCGTATGGACCCCCCCCTTCCAAAAAGGGACACCATCACCAGTCTTGTGCTTGACAAGCTCTATAAGATGCAATCAATAAGAGTTCTCAAAATATGCAAAAAAATATAACTAAAAATGGTACAATCAAGCAGATTTTCGAATTGACTTGCATTTTCCTACCCTTGATCACTCCTGTATTCTCTAGACAAAAGGCCTATTGGTTTTCCTTGAAAAGTGTTGTTAATGGTGCATATATGCTGACAAAAGAGAAAACCTAGGGGCAACAAGGGGTACATCTCTGCTAGTTTTAAAGATATGAGAGGCAAGAAAATATGCAAAGCTCAGTTCATGGTGAAAAAGTAGGTCAAAGGTCAATTTCAATATCATAGTTTATGAATTTCTATTCAAGTTCAATAGCAACCATGGGCATTTCTTTGCCAATTTTGCAGATTTAAAGGCCTGAAAACATGCAAAAAGCAGTTCATCATAAGAAGTAGGTCAAAGGTCAATTTCAAGGTCACAGATTGCTAGTGTATTACTTCCTATTCAAGTTCAATAGTAACTATGGACCTATCTCTGTCAGTTTTAGAGATAAAGGAGAAAGAAAATTTGCAAAGTTCAGTTCATAGTAAAAAGATGGTCAAAGGTCAATTTTAAGGTCACAGTAAATTGCAAGTATATGACTTACTACTTAAGTTCAATAGTAACTATGGACCTATCTCTGCCAGTTTTGGAGATAAAAGGGAATGAAAATTTGCAAAGTTCAGTTCATGGTGAAAAGAAGGTCAAAGGTCAATTTAAAGGTCACAGTAAATTGCCTCTGACTTTCTATTCAAATTCAATAGTAACTATGGGCGTATCTTTGCCAGTTTTGGAGATAAAAGGGAACAAAAATTTGCAAAGTTCAGTTCAAAAATAGGTCAAAGGTCAAATTTAAGGTCACAGTAAATTGCCAGTATATGACTTCCTATTCAAGTTCAATAGTAACTATGAACCTATCTCTGCCAGTTTTGGTGATAAAAGGGAACGAAAATTTGCAAAGTTCAATTCATGGTGAAAAGTAGGTCAAAGGTCAATTTTATGGTCACTGTTAAATTGCCAGTAAGTGACTTCCTATTCAACTTTAATAGTAACTATTGACCTATCTCTGCCAGTTTTGGAGATATAATGTTACAATTCTGAGTTACAATAATGTGCCACCACAATGTACTTTTTAATACAGCATAACACGAAAACCGTATGAAATACAAAAAAACGGAGACACATGCAATGTTGGGCTTTACATGCTCTACAAAATGCAAAAAAGAACGGGTCGCTAGCATTAACGGTTCCCGAATTAGAGACAGTTTTCAGTTTCCGTATCTTATGGCCGCTTCTCCCGTGAAAATGCACCGATTGACCCTAAATTCACGGAGATGAAAGATGACCCAAAGGGTAACACTTTCCAATAATATTATTGGTTAAGTCTGTGTAGTGTCTGAATAACAGTGCAAATAATATTTTTTTTGTAAAAAATTTCATTTTTTTTGAAAATTTTGGCCTGTTTGACCTTGAAATAAAGGTCAAAGGTCAAATCCAAGGGCATATTTGAAATCTACACATATGACTTTTGGAAAGCCGTCTGTAGAAATTTTTCCCATAATTCCTTCCGTAGGGTAGATGATTGGCATTGAATTTTCAAAAATTTTGACAAGGGTGCATTTCAACAAGCGTCACGCCCAGGTTAATGCACCGACTGAGACAAAAAATCTGGGGGTTCAAGTTGAGGTTATATGTGACCTAAATCCAAGAGATGGGGACAGGGGTCATTGCGGTCTAGGAGGAGAAGCGGTAACGGTGACTTGTATCCGGCGTCAGTACGCGGAGCCGGCGGAGCTTACGGAGCCGGCGGAGCCGGCGGAGCCAACGGAGCCGGCGGAGCCGGACGAGACGGGTCGGGACTAAAACCATGAGTACCGCCAGCGTACACGCTGGTGGTACTAATTACCGTATGTGGCATAAAAGAGTGCTATTATATGGAGCTACAGTTGAGATATAATAGGCTCTTGTACATCATACACAGTGAATGACAAGTAGTTGTAACTGACTAATACCATGACTAGCCCTTCAACAGTTGTAGGAATGTGCTTGTATAGTGATCAGATTGCACATTATGCTTTAAAATACAGACAAGCATGTAAGTGATATACAAGTGCAATTATGCTGTTGTTATAAATGCTGGCTGTGGGATAACCAAAACAGTACTTTGGCATGCACTATATACAGCCTATAATTCTCAAGATCCTGGGGTGCCATTGGGTGCCATAGGCTCTTTTTGCTAACCAATATCTAAGCAACATTTCTGACAATTTTGAAAATAATTGTCCGACTGCTTTTTCAGATATTTGATTTGAAAGACGGGGTCTGCGTGATCCAAAATTCACTCAAACAAAAATGGCCGTAATTTGCCATGGCACTGCATTGTCTATATATCCCAAGACCCAGGGGTGCTGTCAGTTGCAGGCTACATATTATGTAAAAAGGTACACGAAAAACGTCAGATTAAGATTTGGAAAAAATCTACCGTTTACTTTTTCAGATATATGCTTTTTAATGAGGGAGTTTAACATTATAAAGACGCATTCCTACAAAAATGGTCGTAATTGGGTATGAAGGATTATACCGTCTATAACTCCAAAGATCCAGGGGTGCCATCGGGTGCCATCGGCACTTTTTGTCGACAAATAAATGAGCAACATTACTGAAAAGTTGGAAAAAAATCGTCCGAGTGCTTTTCGAGATATTTCACTTGAAAGAAGGCTTGTGGTGAGAAAAATTCAGTTTACAATTGTCAAACTACATATGAAGCTATGCCTAGTTTAAATTGTCATAAAAACATAAACAGACCAAACACTTGAAAATCACTTCACATGAGTTAAGTTGAGATGGTACTGATCGTTGTAAATAGTAAAATGCTTTTAAAATACCCACCAAATTTATGTGCATGCCTCCTAAATAAACGATCCTCCCCGGTGCGTCGAACGTGCCATTTTGTTTACCTATAACGGAGTGTAAAATTCCTGCTTTTTTCATTGGCTCCCGAAAATCACGTGATACCCTTACACCCACCACTGACCTGCATTGAAAGTTTTCAAGTGGGTCGAGTCCATTCGATTTGAGGGGTGACAGGTGGGACGAGTCCATTCCATTTGAGGGGTGACAGGTGGGACGAGTCCATTTAATTTGAGGGGGTGACAGGTGGGGCGAGTCCATTTCATCTGAGGGGTGACAGGTGGGGCGAGTCCATTCCATCTGAGGGGTGACAGGTGGGGCGAGTCCATTCCATCTGAGGGGTGACAGGTGGGGCGAGTCCATTTCATCTGAGGGGTGACAGGTGGGGCGAGTCCATTCCATCTGAGGGGTGACAGGTGGGACGAGTCCATTTCATCTTAGGGGTGACAGGTGGGGCGAGTCCATTCCATCTGAGGGATGACAGGTGGGACGAGTCCATTCCATTTGAGGGGTGACAGGAGGGGCGAGTCCATTCGATTTGAGGGGTGACAGGTGGGGCGAGTCCATTCCATTTGAGGGGTGACAGGTGGGACGAGTCCATTCGATTTGAGGGGTGACAGGTGGGGCGAGTCCATTCGATTTGAGGGGTGACAGGTGGGGCGAGTCCATTTCATCTGAGGGGTGACAGGTGGGACAAGTCCATTCGATTTGAGGGGTGACAGGTGGGGCGAGTCCATTTCTTTATATCAAAGGATCAATTTATTTTAATTATGATTTTAATGAGACATTTTCAAACATATCAGAATATGCAGTTCTAAGTTTTGGGTGGAGGAGCAAATTTCATTGTTCCCATTTCAAAAGTGTGTCAAGATCTCTTATATTTCCGTTTTAATTTAAAATTGAAGCGTTCGTCTGATGAGAAGGTCGTGCAATTTGAAACAATTTTCTCTAGCAAACCAAAACCCTTAGAATATGGACTTATATTAAATTAAGAAAATTTTATCTGGGAGGATGAACTAATTTATAAATAGATATTAAAAAACCCGTCTCACTATAAAAAATGTAGGACAGATTTTTAAAAAAGCAATATCGTAAATTCATACAAATTGTATTTATAAATGTGGGCTGTTGGAAATCCTGTAGATGTATTCTTAAAATGCTTTCAATTATTTACAAAATACTGGGCATTTTAACAAAACTTTTAATCCTTTCGATTTACGACATCCTCTGTTACTGGAGAAATCATCAATCCCAAACACAATGCTTACAGATCAGTTTTAGCAGATTTAATTTGCAAGTGCTCAAACAATAATATCTTTACAATTTTACCCCTAACCCTCTATTATTATTATTATTAATATTTTATCATCATTTCATTTGGAAGTGAATAAGAAAACAAGGAATGACAAACGTATTTATTCAATTTTAAAACAAAAGATGCATGGATGTGCGTAGGGTTCCAGAGGGTGAATGACAGGCTTGGTTGCTAGCAGCCAGGTGCCGTGCAGTTCTCAGTATCTCAGTGGACTTCTGAAATAAGAAGGTAATGTTAACAATATCTGACTTGTCCATAGTTCAGGCTCAGATAGCACCCCAAAAAAGCAATCGATTCTATGTTGCCTAACGCCACATTTAAGACCTGAAGTTAGTAATAAAGATATTTCAGATATCTTGCTTTGAAATAAAATAAATATTGAAAACACTCCTCTAGTTTGTGTAGGTTATCACTTTTTATTCATTTTACCTACTATATAAAGTTGTAATATCTAAAATCGCTTTGCATCACGCGTTTGGGAACCATATTTCGCTTTAGAATAAATCATTTCCCTGTGTTTCAACACTGCTTACAAGCATTTTACAGGTACATGTATAATAAAATTAACAAACCTACTAAAACTGACTATCGTTCATGGGGCACGCTTGTCTTAGGATCAAAAGCTCGGAACTGTGACAAGTACGGTACCATCATGTAAATATGTCCGTGATCTTTGTGGTAATATGCCCATTTACTAATTTGCTAAATAATATTTTGAGTGGCATAACAGAAACGACAGGCGACAGCGACAACAAAGAGTAGTAACATACCCGTAAATACTCGTCGCAAATTTCTTTGCATTTTTCTACTCTCTTTCTATCAACTGACATACGATACTGAAGAAAAAGTGCTACTTACGAAACATGCATTTGCTTCTACGCCTCATACGACTGCGTTGCGACTGCACCCGCACGTGGAACATTGCGTCTTCACCTAGCTGTGTCCTACTGCCTACTGAGCATTCGGAAATACAGCTCGCACTACGATGATCAAGTAATTGTTATGCAAATTACAGACAGGCATGGCTCATTTCAGGCGAGGGACTGTGGTTGAAACTGTTCACGAATGTTCACGGTCTAATACATGTACATGGCGGATAAAGAGGGGGTGTCAGGGGGGATCCAGACCCCCTCCTCCCTTCGATTTCTGATAAAAAAATTACACCCAAAATCTATAGCTGAATAATAGTTATAAACCGTATCAAATGGAGATATTTTCCCTCTAAAACACCCTTTTTCGTGGCCCTCGAGCGTGCCCCAAACATAACTCCAAAGGGGTGAGGGTCGGCCTTGAACTCCGAGGCCTTGTCAATCCGTAAAAAAAAACACCACCACCCTTCCAAAAAATCCTGGATCCGCCCCAGATGTACATGTGGATTTGACTTATTCATTCACACATTAATTGATCAATAAGACCACGGGCGCTAATATACATGTATATTCCATAATACTGTAAAATGTATTCATAAATTACTGTTGTACGCGCACCGATACTCCCCCTCGTCGTTATACAATTTTCATACATAACTGTCATTGTAACTCAACGATATTATATTTAAAATAGGCCATGTAAATTTGAAAAGCTGTAGCTAGGATCGAGGCCTACCAATGAAATCTAAATATTTTCAAGAACTTTTACTGGGCATAAATACGATTTAACCCGATTTATCAAAAGCCAATTGCCACCTCTATATCTCGACTTTTCAATAAGAAACTAGGTAGCATCTAAAAGCTTAAAGCTTCAAAAATTTTGAGACCATAACAGAGTCAGCCAAGGGCACGTTTCGGTGCCACATTTGATTACGTCATGATGGATATTTACAGGTGAAGGACCAGAACAGTCTGTCGGAAACAATATAGAAACAAGGAGTCTGTTGTAACTCATTGGTAGAAATAAGAGACTGAATTTGATCTGAGGACCAGGATAGATCCGTAAATGACGCGTGTCCCATTCACTGTTCCTGAATTCTAAAATCTAGAGTAAAAATATGTACTTAAGCATTGTAGCAGGACGTAAACCAATCCACTTCATGAGGACCCCATATCTTATCAAAATGTGAGAATAATTCTTTAGAAATACCCCAATTGTCAACATCCACACTTCTACTTATATAATCTGCATGGGTATTCTCTTCTCTCAGTATCCTTTCATTTCTATTGAATAACTCCATTAGAAGAAAAACATCTAAAATAATAGGTTGTAATTTACTCCTCATGCTACTTTTTTCTTTAATGTTTACAACATCTTTGCTATCAGAAAACCACTTCAATCTCAAAACACTCAACGTGTTTGCCATGGAGAACAGGACCCTGAAAACAGCTATCAGTTCTCTGTAAGTAGAGCTCTCCGTCGCTTCGTCAGCTGACCATTCCCCGCAACACACCCTTTTAGGTGTCTCCACACAATATCCTCCAAACCCAGTACTACTAGCATCAGAATAAACTACCTTATTGCACTGAGGTGAAAACTGTAAAATTCTGATTTACTACACCAAGGTCTAATTTGACTGCATGCTTTCACACACATTTTCTGATTCTAAGAAAAAGCACTTGAAATAACCATGCTAATATAATTTGTCATTAGTTGCGTTACACTTCCCAACACATGAGACATAGTATAATCCGACCGACATAGCCAGACCTTTGCTCACTTTCGTGCGAATATAATGTCAGATCTCTTAGCACTTGCTAATCTAATATCAAGAACTTTGATTTCCCCAATACTAATATCTATTTCGATGCCTATAAATGCCAGACTCTGTACCTACGACCAAATAGTATTCTCATATATTTACATAAAACCTGACTTAGCAATATCATCTTTGATCTCAGCACCCTGATGCTCCAATCTATCTATGTTACTGCAGTACCACAGACCGTCATCCAATTACATCGAACCATTCTTTGATTAATTGCCAAGTCAATTTTGAAAAAAATATTAAGTGCTAATGATAACCCAAATGGAAGAACTAAGAATCAAAAATAAATCTGCTGATCTTGAATTTTCCATGAAAAACCTCAATAATCCGTATGAGGATAATAGATATCTAGATGTTGATTAGCTGAATCAAATTTAATCAACCAACCACACAGATTCATAAACATAAGAGCCGTTCTCAAATGTCCGTAACTACCAGACTGCTTACAGACATGTTTGTTTACTTCTCGTACATCTAAAATCAATCTATTTTTTCACTGCTATGCACTGCTTCTGTTTAAGGGTTATCAACAATTGGTTGTTTGCTACACCTTTTAATCAAAGGCATCTTTTTCAATTCAAGAATAGCTTTTTAACAAAAAACTTATTTTTCAATGGTGAAAGCTGTTATCTTTCCTCATCCCACAGGGTGTTGCTATAAACGGAAATTTATAACCATTTTTATCAAGTCTAGAATAAAAAATGAATACCCTACTTCTTCCCAAAAACTTAAATTGGTTCTTAACCTACTTTTCACGGGTATGAATTTCTGATTTTGCTCATGTTCATAATTATGCAACTCTTGATTGAAACTAACGCACTCATACATGTACCGGGTACTTATTTATTTTTCAATGCTTCCGCCTTCTATCCCATTCCAGATGTTCCCTTATCTCTGGGGTTGGACTCTGGTAGAATAACTTTCCCCTCTGTAAGTTGGTCACTCAAGCATGAAATGGCCCTTTCCTCAACAAGCTAAGCAAAGTCACGACCCGCTGCTGCGATAAAGACTTCTCCGCTGAGAAGTATCGCCCACCACACCTATCGGTCGGTCTGCTGATATAACCTTATTTTTTAGGCTCCCTTTTTGTTTTCTTTTATTTTCTTTGTAGCTCTCTCGCTCTCAGAATCACAAGCAAGAGGATTAACAGTATGTTCCTTAACAGTGTCGAAAGTGTCAGCAATTCTGATAAGTTTGTTTCTCTTGCCAAGACTGTAAGGCACTGTCAGTTTGTTCACCACAATAATCTTATTTTCAAATACTGTTGAGTCAAATTGCTGGTGATTACCTTCTATTTTCCAAGATAAATATTGTGACTTTCAGTTTTTACCGGCTTCGGCATTAAATGTAGACAGTCTCTGGTCGAAATAGTCTTTCGTCTCTTTCTTTTTACTTTCCATTTTTTTCATTACATCAGCCAAGGTAAAGTGTTCGCCTCCACTGGACTCATCAACCATGTCGTCTACGGAGTCGTAATCATAAGCGTGTTAACAGTACCGTGTCAATCGCCTAAATGACACGAAAACTCCCCTACACCAATCCCGCCCTCTTCTGGCGTGTCATAACCAGAGAGAAATTAATTTCACTTTAATTCCTCTCGTCAACCGATTGAAATTATATTTCTATTGACTCGCTACATCGAGCTGGACGTGACGCAGTTAAGGTGGTACAGGACAAAAGATTTGTGCCAGTGGTGGATTTAGGAGGGTCGGTGGGGGCGGGGAGTTTCGACCCCGACTGAATTTTTATAAATATAATGTACTTTTTTTTAGAAAATCGAACTCCCCTACACTCGATAAAGTCAGGTTTGCTTATTTCTCAAATTCGTTCCAAGGGTTCGTTACTACTCCACTCGTTTAATTCAATAGATCAGGTGATGGTCGTCGGCGTAACTCTGATTACCGTCTCATAAACAAAGGTGGCTGACCGTGATTCTTACTTCGCGTTAAAGGGTAGGTACTTTAATATTTATAAAACTTAAGTTTAAAGCTTAAATGCACAACCTATGACACAAATGCCAGATATGTAATTAACCTGTGTCCACCGAGATCCATTGGTAGTTGCAGTGGTGGATTGGGAGGGGGGGGGGGGTCAGGGGGTCCTGACCTCCTCCCCTTCAGTTTCTGAAAATAATCACACCGATGGTCCCCTTATGAAATAAGTATTTTCTCTAGCCGAATCATAGTTTTAAAAAGTACCAAATAGCACCGTTCGCCCTCTAAGATAAGGGTCGGTTTTGCATCCGTGGACCCCCCTTCAAATAATCCTAGTCCCGCCCCTGGGTTGGTCGCCCTTGTAACCTACAGCAGGTAAGTGATTCTAGCTATTGTCTGTTTTTGATAATCGCCTAAGATATCAATCAAGTTGTTGTATTTGTAGCGGCAAAAGGTTTCAATCTAACGCTCTTAATGGCTAAAATTAATCTGCAAACCACGTGCACTTAGTACAACTGGAAATTTTAAAAGGTGGCGATTTTATAATGAGCCGCGCAACTTTGCAACTTTTCTATCTCCAAAACTACCAGAGATATGCCCATAATCACTATTGAACTTGAATAGGCAGTCATATGCTGACAATCTGTGTTCTTGAAATTGAGCTTTGACCTACTTTTTGCCATGAACTGCACTTCACAAATTTGAATTAAAACTTTTACTTTTCCTCATGATTTTGTTTTAAATGGTAATTTTCAACAAAACTATTTAGAACTTTTGCTTACTGCATGTAGAGCTTGTCAAGCACAACACTGGAGGTGGTGTCCCTTTTTTCACTTTTCTATACGAATGAGCTTACTCCAGCTGGTGGTACAATACCCTCAGGCGGTATCACCTCTCTGATCCTCTAGTTTTCATGGTTTTTCAAATTCATGCTTCATTTGACAAGATAAAGTGGCGTAATAAACAAAGCATTTTGTCCTGTCACACAAGTATGTTATTGCTTTTTAACCTCATTCACGGATCGTTGTGGAAATGAAATTAGGGGGTGTGAAAAATACATGGTTACCTAGAAATTCAGTGTTCAGACCAGGCTTTCACTTACTGCCTACCAGCTTGCTGCTTACTTTTTTCGTTTTTCTTACATTTTAGTTAAACATGTTTCAAACAACAAAAGCTCTAGATATTATAAAGGTTTGACAAACATTTTATTTCGAAACTTGTACATGTACCAGTTAAGTTTCCGTTTTGCTGATTATGTGACCATCTCCATAAATAGAATAGGCCTGCATTGGTGCACATGGACGCGGTCGCAAATTACAGTGGAATGCTTTTTTTTCAAACAAAATTAATACACATTGCTAAGTTTAACTAGAAAAGCAAATATATAAATGGGCATTCAAGGTGTGTTTACATTATCGCTAGTAGAGTCCGAATTACTGGTTGCCTATGTGTGGACGAAAACCGCAGTGAGCCATCCTGAAGTATGTATAATTTCTTTATTTAGTATTCTTTACTGAGAAATGGACCATGTAATGCTAAATGCCATCGAACTCCTTTCGATTTTTTCCTTCAGCTGCCTTCAAATAGTGCCTCTACCCCCTACATCTAAACAGCCATACCCGAGTATGTCGTGAGATCATCTTAGATGTAGTCTGACAAGCGACTTTGCGGCATAAACCCTGCATTACTAATCATCATGCATCGTTATTTTATTTGATTTAATTTTAATGAATATTAATTCAATTAATTTATTCAATGTTAAAAATGAACCGTTCCGTCCACGTAGAAGCGGGGTCAATAAAAACTAACCACCTAGTCTTCGAAATCCTGGATTCGCCCCTGAGAGCTGTTCGTTATTGATTTCTTAATAACGATCTTGCTGCATACTGGCAATAAACACAATCGGATTTGTTACCATTTTTAAGGATTTATGATGTTACATTCAAGTTGTAATTTTTTCTGTGCTAGATTTCTATTACAAACAGAACCGTAAAGAAAAAAACAGTAATTTAAGCGCATTATACTGTAGGTGTTCAGTGCAGGGGCGGATTTAGGCCGTCTTCTGGGTCTTCCAGAAGACGGTCAGATTTTCAAGTTTACATTGACGGGTATCCAATTTTTAATGTTGGAAGACGGTCAAAATTGGAGGATGAATCAACAAAGATAATTTGGAAGACTGTCAGTATATAGCTCTGGATCCGCCCCTGCAGTGGTTCCTACAATCGCCCAAGGACAGCGTAAATTGTAGAATCTCACATTTCCAGGAGGACAAAGGCGGCAATTTCTCGCTTAAACAATGTTTTTTTGTTGTTGTTGTTGTTTCAATTTCTTTTACGAATAGAGTGGCCCCTGAAGAAAAGATTATGTCGTCTTTGCTATTTTCTGTTAAAAACATACTTTTAGTAAAATAATTAATAAACAAATCAAGAAGAAGATGCACATATTGTATACAGTAACCACTGTTGAAGAACGAAGTGAAGTATACAGATATTTCTTAATAATCACAAAGCCGAGCTGCATACATATTAGATCGACTATGTACTTTGTTACTAAGCAGACCAACTTTAGTAATTCCCTTATTTTTCCACAATATATCTAATGAAATGTGTCACTTTTGGGTCCCAAGAGGGTGGTGCACTTTCGGAAAAATAGTATTTCGAGAGTTTTTAGATCAATCATTGTGTTTTGTTGGTAGCAGTTTTAACCAATTGCAAAGGCTGTGAGAGAGTATCGTTGCAGGAGCTTTAAGATGCGGGTGAGGTCGATGGAGTGTAAGGGGTAGTATAGGCCTATCGGTGCGAGGGAGTAATGGTGCGGAGGAGTATCAGTGCTGAGACGGAAAGGGATCATTCACAATAATTGTCTAAACATATCAACATCTCATCATTAAATCCCCAAATTGCATCTTTATAGTACTTCAAAAAGCTCCTCAGGGGTTTGAGGTTGGGGAGGGGGATGGAAAAATATTTTTTTAATTCACAAGAAATATTGAAAAAAAAAAAAACAATTTACCTGTGGATGGCTAGAAAAAACAAAACACACCTTCCTGACATCATTATTTTAATTATTTTAAAAAGACCCAAATTTCATCTTTATATTATTTCAAAAAGCTCCCCAGGGGCTTGAGAGTGGGAGCTGGAATTTCATCCCGTGGGAGTTACAAGTCTCACGAAGAAAATGTTAATATGTGAAAAAAATATTTTGAAAATAATAATAATAAATAATAATAATGATGATAATTAAATAAATAAATAACTCTCAGAAAAAGAATGCAATCAGTTCAGTTTTCTAACTCAAGCTGTATTTCAGTCCAATTTACCTTTTCTGTAAGATTGAGATCCATGAGTAACATGGTTTTACTTAAATTGTCATCAGTGTTCAAAATGGGGTTTCTTTAACTTTGACAAAATCAGCCCAGATCATCATGTGAAATGTGATTTATGTGAAATGTGTTCAAAATAAGCATTAAAACCTGTCTTTATAGATATTGATGTTTGCTTTTAAAATCTCATTTGAGGCAGGAGTGGGGCATCCAGACAAAGTTGTTCATTTAACTAATATGCTGACAAAATCACATTACCTCATAAAGACCCAAAATAAGAACATTGTGCTTTTAACCCAAAACATGGGAAATCTGCCAAATTTGCATAAGCACCCTCAAGTGGAAATAGCAAAAAAAAAAAAAAAAAAAAAAATAATAATAATAATAAATAAATAATGATAATAATTAATCGATGAATGTTCATTCATTTCTCATTATTGCCAAAAATACAAAATGTGGAAATCTTTTCAGAGTTTTTGTTCACAAGGAAGTATCAGTTCATAAAAAATGCACACTCAAAGTTAATTAAGCCTTCTCTAATAATTGCAATAGTCGTTTTTCTAATTTCCAAAAAGAGATTTCAACATGATTTTAATGCATGGACTTATGGCTGTTTTTTTCTTTTTAACTTCCAGATTAAGCTGCTGGTTTGTACTTTCTATACCAAGGGTTTGAAGACCCACTATGCAAGTACCAGAACCTGCTATAGACAGTTGTCTTGGAGCCTCCAGAACACTTGCAATCCATATCCCTATCATCAAGGGGTCATTTCTTCGATGACATGCTGCGGCGTGGGGCGAGTACCTTAAAGACTTTGATGCTTTTGGACCTTTAATATATTGTCCATACTGACTTACATCATACTAGTCCTTGGAAGGCTTGGAATACTTGATTTGACCCTTTGACACCGGTTTGCAAAGCTAAGACCATTTCTGCTTAATTTGACTGATGACTTGTAAAGCACTCTTCAAACTCTTTGGTGCTCCTGTGCTGTAAGTAACAGTATTCGTTTGATAGCACAGGCAAGGTGTCTCGGGAACAGTAATGGCTGCTGAAATTGCTGGAATAAAAAAGACAGACAAACTGAAAACTTTTGTTCTAAGTTTTAAAAAACTGATACGGTAATTATTTTAAAAAAGGACTATGTATATAGGAAAGGCATCATAAAATTCGATTAATTAAAGATAAAATAATAATATAGCAGGAATCTGTATACATAGTTTTTGCTCTATTTCTTCAATAATGTTGACACCACCACTCTTCCAGCATTTTATGCTTACTACAAATGACCAAACACACCTACCTGACACTATAATGAAAAAAAAATTTTTTCATCCCTACCTGGCCAAAATTGAAGAAATCTCACATGGCTGGCACTTATGAAAATCACTCAAAAAAAAAAAAAAAAAAAAAAAAAAAAAAAAAAAAAAAATGTCATGAAAATCAATCTATCACACCTATCATTCAGAAAAAATGTGGAAATATGCCCGGGTCACTTCATCAAGGCCCCCAATTCTATCTTTTAAGATGATCCAAAAATAAGCTCCGAGATCAGAATCGGAGAGGGGGGGAGACAGAGTTTTTGCTCTATTTCTTCCTTAATGTTGACACCACCACTCTTCCAGCACTTTATTCTTACTACAAATGACCGAACACACCTACCTGACACTATAATGAAGAAAAAAAATTTTCATCCCTACCTGGCCAAAATTGAAGAAATCTCACAGTGCCGGCACTGTTCAAAATCACTCAAAATCACCAAAAATCGACCCGTCTCCGATTTTTCCAAAAAGTGACGAAAATCAATCTACCACACCTGTCATTCATAAAAAATGTGGAAACGCGCCCGGGTCACTTCAAGGCCCCCAATTCCAGCTTTAAAGATCTGAAAACAGAATCTGAGAGCGGGGGGGGGGGGGGAGACAGAGTTTTTGCTCTATTTCTTCCTTAATGTTGACACCACCACTCTTCCAGCACTTTATTCTTACTACAAATGACCGAACACACCTACCTGACACTATAATGAAGAAAAAAATTTTCATCCCTACCTGGCCAAAATTAAAGAAATCTCACAGTGCCGGCACTGTTCAAAATCACTCAAAATAACCAAAAATCGACCCGTCTCCGATTTTTCCAAAAAGTGACGAAAATCAATCTACCACACCTGTCATTCATAAAAAATGTGGAAACGCGCCCGGGTCACTTCATCAAGGCCCCTAATTCTAGCTTTAAAGATGATCCAAAAATAAGCTCTGAGAACAGAATCTGAGAGGGGGGGGGGAGACAGAGTTTTTGCTCTATTTCTTCCTTAATGTTGACACCACCACTCTTCCAGCACTTTATTCTTACTACAAATGACCGAACACACCTACCTGACACTATAATGAAGAAAAAAAATTTTCATCCCTACCTGGCCAAAATTGAAGAAATCTCACAGTGCAAGCACTGTTCAAAATCACTCAAAATCACCAAAAATCGACCAGTCTCCGATTTTTCCAAAAAGTGACGAAAATCAATCTACCACACCTGTCATTCATAAAAAATGTGGAAACGCACCCGGGTCACTTCATCAAGGCCCCCAATTCTAGCTTTAAAGATGATCCAAAAATAAGCTCTGAGAACAGAATCTGAGAGGGGGGGGGGGGGGGGAGACAGAGTTTTTGCTCTATTTCTTCCTTAATGTTGACACCACCACTCTTCCAGCACTTTATTCTTACTACAAATGACCGAACACACCTACCTGACACTATAAGGAAGAAAAAAAATTTTCATCCCTACCTGGCCAAAATTGAAGAAATCTCACAGTGCCGGCACTGTTCAAAATCACTCAAAATCACCAAAAATCGACCCGTCTCCGATTTTTTCAAAAAGTGACGAAAATCAATCTACCACACCTGTCATTCATAAAAAATGTGGAAACGCGCCCGGGTCACTTCATCAAGGCCCCCAATTCTAGCTTTAAAGATGATCCAAAAATAAGCTCTGAGAACAGAATCTGAGAGGGGGGGGGAGACAGAGTTTTTGCTCTATTTCTTCCTTAATGTTGACACCACCACTCTTCCAGCACTTTATTCTTACTACAAATGACCGAACACACCTACCTGACACTATAATGAAGAAAAAAAATTTTCATCCCTACCTGGCCAAAATTGAAGAAATCTCACAGTGCCGTTCAAAATCACTCAAAATCACCAAAAATCGACCCGTCTCCGATTTTTCCGAAAAGTGACGAAAATCAATCTACCACACCTGTCATTCATAAAAAATGTGGAAACGCACCCATGTCACTTCATCAAGGCCCCCAATTCTAGCTTTAAAGATGATCCAAAAACAAGCTCTGAGAACAGAATCTGAGAGGGGGGGGGGGGAGACAGAGTTTTTGCTCTATTTCTTCCTTAATGTTGACACCACCACTCTTCCAGCACTTAATTCTTACTACAAATGACCGAACACACCTACCTGACACTATAATGAAGAAAAAAAATTTTCATCCCTACCTGGCCAAAATTGAAGAAATCTCACAGTGACGGCACTGTTCAAAATCACTCAAAATCACCAAAAATCGACCCGTCTCCGATTTTTCCAAAAAGTGACGAAAATCAATCTACCACACCTGTCATTCATAAAAAATGTGGAAACGCGCCCGGGTCACTTCATCAAGGCCCCCAATTCTAGCTTTAAAGATGATCCAAAAACAAGCTCTGAGAACAGAATCTGAGAGGGGGGGGGGAGACAGAGTTTTTGCTCTATTTCTTCCTTAATGTTGACACCACCACTCTTCCAGCACTTAATTCTTACTACGAATGACCGAACACACCTACCTGAAACTATAATGAAGAAAAAAAATTTTCATCCCTACCTGGCCAAAATTGAAGAAATCTCACAGTGCCGGCACTGTTCAAAATCACTCAAAATCACCAAAAATCGACCCGTCTCCGATTTTTCCAAAAAGTGACGAAAATCAATCTACCACACCTGTCATTCATAAAAAATGTGGAAACGCGCCCGGGTCACTTCATCAAGGCCCCCAATTCTAGCTTTAAAGATGATCCAAAAACAAGCTCTGAGAACAGAATCTGAGAGGGGGGGGGGAGACAGAGTTTTTGCTCTATTTCTTCCTTAATGTTGACACCACCACTCTTCCAGCACTTAATTCTTACTACGAATGACCGAACACACCTACCTGACACTATAATGAAGAAAAAAAATTTTCATCCCTACCTGGCCAAAATTGAAGAAATCTCACAGTGCCGGCACTGTTCAAAATCACTCAAAATCACCAAAAATCGACCCGTCTCCGATTTTTCCAAAAAGTGACGAAAATCAATCTACCACACCTGTCATTCATAAAAAATGTGGAAACGCGCCCGGGTCACTTCATCAAGGCCCCCAATTCTAGCTTTAAAGATGATCCAAAAATAAGCTCTGAGAACAGAATCTGAGAGGGGGGGGGGGGGGGGGGAGACAGAGTTTTTGCTCTATTTCTTCCTTAATGTTGACACCACCACTCTTCCAGCACTTTATTCTTACTACAAATGACCGAACACACCTACCTGACACTATAATGAAGAAAAAAAATTTTCATCCCTACCTGGCCAAAATTGAAGAAATCTCACAGTGCCGGCACTGTTCAAAATCACTCAAAATCACCAAAAATCGACCCGTCTCCGATTTTTCCAAAAAGTGACGAAAATGAATCTACCACACCTGTCATTCATAAAAAATGTGGAAACGTGCCCGGGTCACTTCATCAAGGCCCCCAATTCTAGCTTTAAAGATGATCCAAAAATAAGCTCTGAGAATAGAATCTGAGAGGAGGGGGGAGACAGAGTTTTTGCTCTTTTTCTTCCTTAATGTTGACACCACCACTCTTCCAGCACTTTATTCTTACTACAAATGACCGAACACACCTACCTGACACTATAATGAAGAAAAAAAATTTTCATCCTTACCTGGCCAAAATTGAAGAAATTTCACAGTGCCGGCACTGTTCAAAATCACTCAAAATCACCAAAAATCGACCCGTCTCCGATTTTTCCAAAAAGTGACGAAAATCAATCTACCACACCTGTCATTCATAAAAAATGTGGAAACGCGCCCGGGTCACTTCATCAAGGCCCCCAATTCTAGCTTTAAAGATGATCCAAAAACAAGCTCTGAGAACAGAATCTGAGAGGGGGGGGGGGGGAGACAGAGTTTTTGCTCTATTTCTTCCTTAATGTTGACACCACCACTCTTCCAGCACTTAATTCTTACTACGAATGACCGAACACACCTACCTGACACTATAATGAAGAAAAAAAATTTTCATCCCTACCTGGCCAAAATTGAAGAAATCTCACAGTGCCGGCACTGTTCAAAATCACTCAAAATCACCAAAAATCGACCCGTCTCCGATTTTTCCAAAAAGTGACGAAAATCAATCTACCACACCTGTCATTCATAAAAAATGTGGAAACGTGCCCGGGTCACTTCATCAAGGCCCCCAATTCTAGCTTTAAAGATGATCCAAAAATAAGCTCTGAGAATAGAATCTGAGAGGAGGGGGGAGACAGAGTTTTTGCTCTTTTTCTTCCTTAATGTTGACACCACCACTCTTCCAGCACTTTATTCTTACTACAAATGACCGAACACACCTACCTGACACTATAATGAAGAAAAAAAATTTTCATCCCTACCTGGCCAAAATTGAAGAAATCTCACAGTGCCGGCACTGTTCAAAATCACTCAAAATCACCAAAAATCGACCCGTCTCCGATTTTTCCAAAAAGTGACGAAAATCAATCTACCACACCTGTCATTCATAAAAAATGTGGAAACGTGCCCGGGTCACTTCATCAAGGCCCCCAATTCTAGCTTTAAAGATGATCCAAAAATAAGCTCTGAGAATAGAATCTGAGAGGAGGGGGGAGACAGAGTTTTTGCTCTTTTTCTTCCTTAATGTTGACACCACCACTCTTCCAGCACTTTATTCTTACTACAAATGACCGAACACATCTACCTGACACTATAATGAAGAAAAAAAATTTTCATCCCTACCTGGCCAAAATTGAAGAAATCTCACAGTGCACTGTTCAAAATCACTCAAAATCACCAAAAATCAACCCATCTCCGATTTTTCCAAAAAGTGACGAAAATCAATCTACCACACCTGTCATTCATAAAAAATGTGGAAACGCGCCCGGGTCACTTCATCAAGGCCCCCAATTCTAGCTTTAAAGATGATCCAAAAATAAGCTCTGAGTCCAGAATCTGAGAGGGGGGGGGGAGACAGAGTTTTTGCTCTATTTCTTCCTTAATGTTGACACCACCACTCTTCCAGCACTTTATTCTTACTACAAATGACCGAACACACCTACCTGACACTATAATGAAGAAAAAAAATTTTCATCCCTACCTGGCCAAAATTGAAGAAATCTCACAGTGCCGGCACTGTTCAAAATCACTCAAAATCACCAAAAATCGACCCGTCTCCGATGTTTCCAAAAAGTGACGAAAATCAATCTACCACACCTGTCATTCATAAAAAATGTGGAAACGCGCCCGGGTCACTTCATCAAGGCCCCCAATTCTAGCTTTAAAGATGATCCAAAAATAAGCTCTGAGAACAGAATCTGAGAGGGGGGGGGGGGGAGACAGAGTTTTTGCTCTATTTCTTCCTTAATGTTGACACCACCACTCTTCCAGCACTTTATTCTTACTACAAATGACCGAACACACCTACCTGACACTATAATGAAGAAAAAAAAAATTTTCATCCCTACCTGGCCAAAATTGAAGAAATCTCACAGTGCCGGCACTGTTCAAAATCACTCAAAATCACCAAAAATCGACCCGTCTCCGATTTTTCCAAAAAGTGACGAAAATCAATCTACAACACCTGTCATTCATAAAAAATGTGGAAACGCGCCCGGGTCACTTCATCAAGGCCCCCAATTCTAGCTTTAAAGATGATCCAAAAATAAGCTCTGAGAACAGAATCTGAGAGGGGGGGGGGAGACAGAGTTTTTGCTCTATTTCTTCCTTAATGTTGACACCACCACTCTTCCAGCACTTTATTCTTACTACAAATGACCGAACACACCTACCTGACACTATAATGAAGAAAAAAAATTTTCATCCTTACCTGGCCAAAATTGAAGAAATCTCACAGTGCCGGCACTGTTCAAAATCACTCAAAATCACCAAAAATCGACCCGTCTCCGATTTTTCCAAAAAGTGACGAAAATCAATCTACCACACCTGTCATTCATAAAAAATGTGGAAACGCGCCCGAGTCACTTCATCAAGGCCCCCAATTCTAGCTTTAAAGATGATCCAAAAACAAGCTCTGAGAACAGAATCTGAGAGGGGGGGGGGAGACAGAGTTTTTGCTCTATTTCTTCCTTAATGTTGACACCACCACTCTTCCAGCACTTAATTCTTACTACGAATGACCGAACACACCTACCTGACACTATAATGAAGAAAAAAAATTTTCATCCCTACCTGGCCAAAATTGAAGAAATCTCACAGTGCCGGCACTGTTCAAAATCACTCAAAATCACCAAAAATCGACCCGTCTCCGATTTTTCCAAAAAGTGACGAAAATCAATCTACCACACCTGTCATTCATAAAAAATGTGGAAACGTGCCCGGGTCACTTCATCAAGGCCCCCAATTCTAGCTTTAAAGATGATCCAAAAATAAGCTCTGAGAATAGAATCTGAGAGGAAGGGGGACAGAGTTTTTGCTCTTTTTCTTCCTTAATGTTGACACCACCACTCTTCCAGCACTTTATTCTTACTACAAATGACCGAACACACCTACCTGACACTATAATGAAGAAAAAAAATTTTCATCCCTACCTGGCCAAAATTGAAGAAATCTCACAGTGCACTGTTCAAAATCACTCAAAATCACCAAAAATCAACCCATCTCCGATTTTTCCAAAAAGTGACGAAAATCAATCTACCACACCTGTCATTCATAAAAAATGTGGAAACGCGCCCGGGTCACTTCATCAAGGCCCCCAATTCTAGCTTTAAAGATGATCCAAAAATAAGCTCTGAGTCCAGAATCTGAGAGGGGGGGGGGGGGAGACAGAGTTTTTGCTCTATTTCTTCCTTAATGTTGACACCACCACTCTTCCAGCACTTTATTCTTACTACAAATGACCGAACACACCTACCTGACACTATAATGAAGAAAAAAAATTTTCATCCCTACCTGGCCAAAATTGAAGAAATCTCACAGTGCCAGCACTGTTCAAAATCACCAAAAATCGACCCGTCTCCGATTTTTCCAAAAAGTGACGAAAATCAATCTACCACACCTGTCATTCATAAAAAATGTGGAAACGCGCCCGGGTCACTTCATCAAGGCCCCCAATTCTAGCTTTAAATATGATCCAAAAATAAGCTCTGAGAACAGAATCTGAGAGGGGGGGGGGGGGAGACAGAGTTTTTGCTCTATTTCTTCCTTAATGTTGACACCACCACTCTTCCAGCACTTTATTCTTACTACAAATGACCGAACACAACTACCTGACACTATAATGAAGAAAAAAAATTTTCATCCCTACCTGGCCAAAATTGAAGAAATCTCACAGTGCCGGCACTGTTCAAAATCACTCAAAATCACCAAAAATCGACCCGTCTCCGATTTTTCCAAAAAGTGACGAAAATCAATCTACAACACCTGTCATTCATAAAAAATGTGGAAACGCGCCCGGGTCACTTCATCAAGGCCCCCAATTCTAGCTTTAAAGATGATCCAAAAATAAGCTCTGAGAACAGAAACTGAGGGGGGGGGGGGGGGGGGAGACAGAGTTTTTGCTCTATTTCTTCCTTAATGTTGACACCACCACTCTTCCAGCACTTTATTCTTACTACAAATGACCGAACACACCTACCTGACACTATAATGAAGAAAAAAAATTTTCATCCCTACCTGGCCAAAATTGAAGAAATCTCACAATGCCGGCCCGTCTCCGATTTTTCCAAAAAGTGACGAAAATCAATCTACCACACCTGTCATTCATAAAAAATGTGGAAACGCGCCCGGGTCACTTCATCAAGGCCCCCAATTCTAGCTTTAAAGATGATCCAAAAATAAGCTCTGAGAACAGAATCTGAGAGGGGGGGGGGAGACAGAGTTTTTGCTCTATTTCTTCCTTAATGTTGACACCACCACTCTTCCAGCACTTTATTCTTACTACAAGTGACCGAACACACCTACCTGACACTATAATGAAGAAAAAAAATTTTCATCCCTACCTGGCCAAAATTGAAGAAATCTCACAGTGCCGGCACTGTTCAAAATCACTCAAAATCACCAAAAATCGACCCGTCTCCGATTTTTCCAAAAAGTGACGAAAATGAATCTACCACACCTGTCATTCATAAAAAATGTGGAAACGCGCCCGGGTCACTTCATCAAGGCCCCCAATTCTAGCTTTAAAGATGATCCAAAAATAAGCTCTGAGAACAGAATCTGAGAGGGGGGGGGGGGAGACAGAGTTTTTGCTCTATTTCTTCCTTAATGTTGACACCACCACTCTTCTAGCACTTTATTCTTACTACAAATGACCGAACACACCTACCTGACACTATAATGAAGAAAAAAAATTTTCATCCCTACCTGGCCAAAATTGAAGAAATCTCACAGTGCCGGCACTGTTCAAAATCACTCAAAATCACCAAAAATCGACCCGTCTCCGATTTTTCCAAAAAGTGACGAAAATCAATCTACCACACCTGTCATTCATAAAAAACGTGGAAACGCGCCCGGGTCACTTCATCAAGGCCCCCAATTCTAGCTTTAAAGATGATCCAAAAATAAGCTCTGAGAACAGAATCTGAGAGGGGGGGGGGGAGACAGAGTTTTTGCTCTATTTCTTCCTTAATGTTGACACCACCACTCTTCCAGCACTTTATTCTCACTACAAATGACTGAACACACCTACCTGACACTATAATGAAGAAAAAAAATTTTCATCCCTACCTGGCCAAAATTGAAGAAATCTCACAGTGCCGGCACTGTTCAAAATCACTCAAAATCACCAAAAATCGACCCGTCTCCGATTTTTCCAAAAAGTGACGAAAATCAATCTACCACACCTGTCATTCATAAAAAATGTGGAAACGCGCCCGGGTCACTTCATCAAGGCCCCCAATTCTAGCTTTAAAGATGATCCAAAAATAAGCTCTGAGAACAGAATCTGAGAGGGGGGGGGGGGGGAGACAGAGTTTTTGCTCTATTTCTTCCTTAATGTTGACACCACCACTCTTCCAGCACTTTATTCTTACTACAAATGACCGAACACACCTACCTGACACTATAATGAAGAAAAAAAATTTTCATCCCTACCTGGCCAAAATTGAAGAAATCTCACAGTGCCGGCACTGTTCAAAATCACTCAAAATCACCAAAAATCGACCCGTCTCCGATTTTTCCAAAAAGTGACGAAAATCAATCTACCACACCTGTCATTCATAAAAAATGTGGAAACGCGCCCGGGTCACTTCATCAAGGCCCCCAATTCTAGCTTTAAAGATGATCCAAAAATAAGCTCTGAGAACAGAATCTGAGAGGGGGGGGGGGGGAGACAGAGTTTTTGCTCTATTTCTTCCTTAATGTTGACACCACCACTCTTCCAGCACTTTATTCTTACTACAAATGACCGAACACACCTACCTGACACTATAATGAAGAAAAAAAATTTTCATCCCTACCTGGCCAAAATTGAAGAAATCTCACAATGCCGGCACTGTTCAAAATCACTCAAAATCACCAAAAATCGACCCGTCTCCGATTTTTCCAAAAAGTGACGAAAATCAATCTACCACACCTGTCATTCATAAAAAATGTGGAAACGTGCCCGGGTCACTTCATCAAGGCCCCCAATTCTAGCTTTAAAGATGATCCAAAAATAAGCTCTGAGAATAGAATCTGAGAGGAAGGGGGACAGAGTTTTTGCTCTTTTTCTTCCTTAATGTTGACACCACCACTCTTCCAGCACTTTATTCTTACTACAAATGACCGAACACACCTACCTGACACTATAATGAAGAAAAAAAATTTTCATCCCTACCTGGCCAAAATTGAAGAAATCTCACAGTGCACTGTTCAAAATCACTCAAAATCACCAAAAATCAACCCATCTCCGATTTTTCCAAAAAGTGACAAAAATCAATCTACCACACCTGTCATTCATAAAAAATGTGGAAACGCGCCCGGGTCACTTCATCAAGGCCCCCAATTCTAGCTTTAAAGATGATCCAAAAATAAGCTCTGAGTCCAGAATCTGAGAGGGGGGGGGGGGAGACAGAGTTTTTGCTCTATTTCTTCCTTAATGTTGACACCACCACTCTTCCAGCACTTTATTCTTACTACAAATGACCGAACACACCTACCTGACACTATAATGAAGAAAAAAAATTTTCATCCCTACCTGGCCAAAATTGAAGAAATCTCACAGTGCCAGCACTGTTCAAAATCACCAAAAATCGACCCGTCTCCGATTTTTCCAAAAAGTGACGAAAATCAATCTACCACACCTGTCATTCATAAAAAATGTGGAAACGCGCCCGGGTCACTTCATCAAGGCCCCCAATTCTAGCTTTAAATATGATCCAAAAATAAGCTCTGAGAACAGAATCTGAGAGGGGGGGGGGGAGACAGAGTTTTTGCTCTATTTCTTCCTTAATGTTGACACCACCACTCTTCCAGCACTTTATTCTTACTACAAATGACCGAACACAACTACCTGACACTATAATGAAGAAAAAAAATTTTCATCCCTACCTGGCCAAAATTGAAGAAATCTCACAGTGCCGGCACTGTTCAAAATCACTCAAAATCACCAAAAATCGACCCGTCTCCGATTTTTCCAAAAAGTGACGAAAATCAATCTACAACACCTGTCATTCATAAAAAATGTGGAAACGCGCCCGGGTCACTTCATCAAGGCCCCCAATTCTAGCTTTAAAGATGATCCAAAAATAAGCTCTGAGAACAGAAACTGAGAGGGGGGGGGGGGGGGGAGACAGAGTTTTTGCTCTATTTCTTCCTTAATGTTGACACCACCACTCTTCCAGCACTTTATTCTTACTACAAATGACCGAACACACCTACCTGACACTATAATGAAGAAAAAAAATTTTCATCCCTACCTGGCCAAAATTGAAGAAATCTCACAATGCCGGCCCGTCTCCGATTTTTCCAAAAAGTGACGAAAATCAATCTACCACACCTGTCATTCATAAAAAATGTGGAAACGCGCCCGGGTCACTTCATCAAGGCCCCCAATTCTAGCTTTAAAGATGATCCAAAAATAAGCTCTGAGAACAGAATCTGAGAGGGGGGGGGGAGACAGAGTTTTTGCTCTATTTCTTCCTTAATGTTGACACCACCACTCTTCCAGCACTTTATTCTTACTACAAGTGACCGAACACACCTACCTGACACTATAATGAAGAAAAAAAATTTTCATCCCTACCTGGCCAAAATTGAAGAAATCTCACAGTGCCGGCACTGTTCAAAATCACTCAAAATCACCAAAAATCGACCCGTCTCCGATTTTTCCAAAAAGTGACGAAAATGAATCTACCACACCTGTCATTCATAAAAAATGTGGAAACGCGCCCGGGTCACTTCATCAAGGCCCCCAATTCTAGCTTTAAAGATGATCCAAAAATAAGCTCTGAGAACAGAATCTGAGAGGGGGGGGGGGAGACAGAGTTTTTGCTCTATTTCTTCCTTAATGTTGACACCACCACTCTTCTAGCACTTTATTCTTACTACAAATGACCGAACACACCTACCTGACACTATAATGAAGAAAAAAAATTTTCATCCCTACCTGGCCAAAATTGAAGAAATCTCACAGTGCCGGCACTGTTCAAAATCACTCAAAATCACCAAAAATCGACCCGTCTCCGATTTTTCCAAAAAGTGACGAAAATCAATCTACCACACCTGTCATTCATAAAAAACGTGGAAACGCGCCCGGGTCACTTCATCAAGGCCCCCAATTCTAGCTTTAAAGATGATCCAAAAATAAGCTCTGAGAACAGAATCTGAGAGGGGGGGGGGGAGACAGAGTTTTTGCTCTATTTCTTCCTTAATGTTGACACCACCACTCTTCCAGCACTTTATTCTCACTACAAATGACTGAACACACCTACCTGACACTATAATGAAGAAAAAAAATTTTCATCCCTACCTGGCCAAAATTGAAGAAATCTCACAGTGCCGGCACTGTTCAAAATCACTCAAAATCACCAAAAATCGACCCGTCTCCGATTTTTCCAAAAAGTGACGAAAATCAATCTACCACACCTGTCATTCATAAAAAATGTGGAAACGCGCCCGGGTCACTTCATCAAGGCCCCCAATTCTAGCTTTAAAGATGATCCAAAAATAAGCTCTGAGAACAGAATCTGAGAGGGGGGGGGGGGGAGACAGAGTTTTTGCTCTATTTCTTCCTTAATGTTGACACCACCACTCTTCCAGCACTTTATTCTTACTACAAATGACCGAACACACCTACCTGACACTATAATGAAGAAAAAAAATTTTCATCCCTACCTGGCCAAAATTGAAGAAATCTCACAGTGCCGGCACTGTTCAAAATCACTCAAAATCACCAAAAATCGACCCGTCTCCGATTTTTCCAAAAAGTGACGAAAATCAATCTACCACACCTGTCATTCATAAAAAATGTGGAAACGCGCCCGGGTCACTTCATCAAGGCCCCCAATTCTAGCTTTAAAGATGATCCAAAAATAAGCTCTGAGAACAGAATCTGAGAGGGGGGGGGGGGGAGACAGAGTTTTTGCTCTATTTCTTCCTTAATGTTGACACCACCACTCTTCCAGCACTTTATTCTTACTACAAATGACCGAACACACCTACCTGACACTATAATGAAGAAAAAAAATTTTCATCCCTACCTGGCCAAAATTGAAGAAATCTCACAATGCCGGCACTGTTCAAAATCACTCAAAATCACCAAAAATCGACCCGTCTCCGATTTTTCCAAAAAGTGACGAAAATCAATCTACCACACCTGTCATTCATAAAAAATGTGGAAACGCGCCCGGGTCACTTCATCAAGGCCCCCAATTCTAGCTTTAAAGATGATCCAAAAATAAGCTCTGAGAACAGAATCTGAGAGGGGGGGGGGAGACAGAGTTTTTGCTCTATTTCTTCCTTAATGTTGACACCACCACTCTTCCAGCACTTTATTCTCACTACAAATGACCGAACACACCTACCTGACACTATAATGAAGAAAAAAAATTTTCATCCCTACCTGGCCAAAATTGAAGAAATCTCACAGTGCCGGCACTGTTCAAAATCACTCAAAATCACCAAAAATCGACCCGTCTCCGATTTTTCCAAAAAGTGACGAAAATGAATCTACCACACCTGTCATTCATAAAAAATGTGGAAACGCGCCCGGGTCACTTCATCAAGGCCCCCAATTCTAGCTTTAAAGATGATCCAAAAATAAGCTCTGAGAACAGAATCTGAGAGGGGGGGGGGGGAGACAGAGGTTTTGCTCTATTTCTTCCTTAATGTTGACACCACCACTCTTCCAGCACTTTATTCTTACTACAAATGACCGAACACACCTACCTGACACTATAATGAAGAAAAAAAATTTTCATCCCTACCTGGCCAAAATTGAAGAAATCTCACAATGCCGGCACTGTTCAAAATCACTCAAAATCACCAAAAATCGACCCGTCTCCGATTTTTCCAAAAAGTGACGAAAATCAATCTACCACACCTGTCATTCATAAAAAATGTGGAAACGCGCCCGGGTCACTTCATCAAGGCCCCCAATTCTAGCTTTAAAGATGATCCAAAAATAAGCTCTGAGAACAGAATCTGAGAGGGGGGGGGGGAGACAGAGTTTTTGCTCTATTTCTTCCTTAATGTTGACACCACCACTCTTCCAGCACTTTATTCTTACTACAAATGACCGAACACACCTACCTGACACTATAATGAAGAAAAAAAATTTTCATCCCTACCTGGCCAAAATTGAAGAAATCTCACAGTGCCGGCACTGTTCAAAATCACTCAAAATCACCAAAAATCGACCCGTCTCCGATTTTTCCAAAAAGTGACGAAAATGAATCTACCACACCGCTCATTCATAAAAAATGTGGAAACGCGCCCGGGTCACTTCATCAAGGCCCCCAATTCTAGCTTTAAAGATGATCCAAAAATAAGCTCTGAGAACAGAATCTGAGAGGGGGGGGGGAGACAGAGTTTTTGCTCTATTTCTTCCTTAATGTTGACACCACCACTCTTCCAGCACTTTATTCTTACTACAAATGACCGAACACACCTACCTGACACTATAATGAAGAAAAAAAATTTTCATCCCTACCTGGCCAAAATTGAAGAAATCTCACAATGCCGGCACTGTTCAAAATCACTCAAAATCACCAAAAATCGACCCGTCTCCGATTTTTCCAAAAAGTGACGAAAATCAATCTACCACACCTGTCATTCATAAAAAATGTGGAAACGCGCCCGGGTCACTTCATCAAGGCCCCCAATTCTAGCTTTAAAGATGATCTAAAAATAAGCTCTGAGAACAGAATCTGAGAGGGGGGGGGGGAGACAGAGTTTTTGCTCTATTTCTTCCTTAATGTTGACACCACCACTCTTCCAGCACTTTATTCTTACTACAAATGACCGAACACACCTACCTGACACTATAATGAAGAAAAAAAATTTTCATCCCTACCTGGCCAAAATTGAAGAAATCTCACAGTGCCGGCACTGTTCAAAATCACTCAAAATCACCAAAAATCGACCCGTCTCCGATTTTTCCAAAAAGTGACGAAAATCAATCTACCACACCTGTCATTCATAAAAAATGTGGAAACGCGCCCGGGTCACTTCATCAAGGCCCCCAATTCTAGCTTTAAAGATGATCCAAAAATAAGCTCTGAGAACAGAATCTGAGAGGGGGGGGGGGAGACAGAGTTTTTGCTCTATTTCTTCTTTAATGTTGACACCACCACTCTTCTAGCACTTTATTCTTACTACAAATGACCGAACACACCTACCTGACACTATAATGAAGAAAAAAAATTTTCATCCCTACCTGGCCAAAATTGAAGAAATCTCACAGTGCCGGCACTGTTCAAAATCACTCAAAATCACCAAAAATCGACCCGTCTCCGATTTTTCCAAAAAGTGACGAAAATCAATCTACCACACCTGTCATTCATAAAAAATGTGGAAACGCGCCCGGGTCACTTCATCAAGGCCCCCAATTCTAGCTTTAAAGATGATCCAAAAATAAGCTCTGAGAACAGAATCTGAGAGGGGGGGGGGGGGGGAGACAGAGTTTTTGCTCTATTTCTTCCTTAATGTTGACACCACCACTCTTCCAGCACTTTATTCTTACTACAAATGACCGAACACACCTACCTGACACTATAATGAAGAAAAAAAATTTTCATCCCTACCTGGCCAAAATTGAAGAAATCTCACAGTGCCGGCACTGTTCAAAATCACTCAAAATCACCAAAAATCGACCCGTCTCCGATTTTTCCAAAAAGTGACGAAAATCAATCTACCACACCTGTCATTCATAAAAAATGTGGAAACGCGCCCGGGTCACTTCATCAAGGCCCCCAATTCTAGCTTTAAAGATGATCCAAAAATAAGCTCTGAGAACAGAATCTGAGAGGGGGGGGGGGAGACAGAGTTTTTGCTCTATTTCTTCCTTAATGTTGACACCACCACTCTTCCAGCACTTTATTCTTACTACAAATGACCGAACACACCTACCTGACACTATAATGAAGAAAAAAAATTTTCATCCCTACCTGGCCAAAATTGAAGAAATCTCACAGTGCCAGCACTGTTCAAAATCACTCAAAATCACCAAAAATCGACCCGTCTCCGATTTTTCCAAAAAGTGACGAAAATCAATCTACCACACCTGTCATTCATAAAAAATGTGGAAACGCGCCCGGGTCACTTCATCAAGGCCCCCAATTCTAGCTTTAAAGATGATCCAAAAATAAGCTCTGAGAACAGAATCTGAGAAGGGGGGGGAGACAGAGTTTTTGCTCTATTTCTTCCTTAATGTTGACACCACCACTCTTCCAGCACTTTATTCTTACTACAAATGACCGAACACACCTACCTGACACTATAATGAAGAAAAAAAATTTTCATCCCTACCTGGCCAAAACTGAAGAAATCTCACAGTGCCAGCACTGTTCAAAATCACTCAAAATCACCAAAAATCGACCCGTCTCCGATTTTTCCAAAAAGTGACGAAAATCAATCTACCACACCTGTCATTCATAAAAAATGTGGAAACGCGCCCAGTTCACTTCATCAAGGCCCCCAATTCTAGCTTTAAAGATGATCCAAAAATAAGCTCTGAGAACAGAATCTGAGAGGGGGGGGGGAGACAGAGTTTTTGCTCTATTTCTTCCTTAATGTTGACACCACCACTCTTCCAGCACTTTATTCTTACTACAAATGACCGAACACACCTACCTGACACTATAATGAAGAAAAAAAATTTTCATCCCTACCTGGCCAAAATTGAAGAAATCTCACAGTGCTGGCACTGTTCAAAATCACCAAAAATCGACCCGTCTCCGATTTTTCCAAAAAGTGACGAAAATCAATCTACCACACCTGTCATTCATAAAAAATGTGGAAACGCGCCCGGGTCACTTCATCAAGGCCCCCAATTCTAGCTTTAAAGATGATCCAAAAATAAGCTCTGAGAACAGAATCTGAGAGGGGGGGGGGAGACAGAGTTTTTGCTCTATTTCTTCCTTAATGTTGACACCACCACTCTTCCAGCACTTTATTCTTACTACAAATGACCGAACACACCTACCTGACACTATAATGAAGAAAAAAAAATTTTCATCCCTACCTGGCCAAATTTGAAGAAATCTCACAGTGCCGGCACTGTTCAAAATCACTCAAAATCACCAAAAATCGACCCGCTCCGATTTTTCCAAAAAGTGACGAAAATCAATCTACCACACCTGTCATTCATAAAAAATGTGGAAACGTGCCCGGGTCACTTCATCAAGGCCCCCAATTCTAGCTTTAAAGATGATCCAAAAATAAGCTCTGAGAACAGAATCTGAGAGGGGGGGGGGGAGACAGAGTTTTTGCTCTATTTCTTCCTTAATGTTGACACCACCACTCTTCAAGCACTTTATTCTTACTACAAATGACCGAACACACCTACCTGACACTATAATGAAGAAAAAAAATTTTCATCCCTACCTGGCCAAAATTGAAGAAATCTCACAGTGCCGGCACTGTTCAAAATCAATCAAAATCACCAAAAATCGACCCGTCTCCGATTTTTCCAAAAAGTGACGAAAATCAATCTACCACACCTGTCATTCATAAAAAATGTGGAAACGCGCCCGGGTCACTTGATCAAGGCCCCAAATTCTAGCTTTAAAGATGATCCAAAAATAAGCTCTGAGAGCAGAATCTGAGAGGGGGGGGGGAGACAGAGTTTTTGATCTATTTCTTCCTTAATGTTGACACCACCACTCTTCCAGCACTTTATTCTTACTACAAATGACTGAACACACCTACCTGACACTATAATGAAGAAAAAAAATTTTCATCCCTACCTGGCCAAAATTGAAGAAATCTCACAGTGCCGGCACTGTTCAAAATCACTCAAAATCACCAAAAATCGACCCGTCTCCGATTTTTCCAAAAAGTGACGAAAATCAATCTACCACACCTGTCATTCATAAAAAAATGTGGAAACGCGCCCGGGTCACTTCATCAAGGCCCCCAATTCTAGCTTTAAAGATGATCCAAAAATAAGCTCTGAGAACAGAATCTGGGGGGGGGGGAGACAGAGTTTTTGCTCTATTTTTTCCTTAATGTTGACACCACCACTCTTCCAGCACTTTATTCTTACTACAAATGACCGAACACACCTACCTGACACTATAATGAAGAAAAAAAATTTTCATCCCTACCTGGCCAAAATTGAAGAAATCTCACAGTGCCGGTACTGTTCAAAATCACTCAAAATCACCAAAAATCGACCCGTCTCCGATTTTTCCAAAAAGTGACGAAAATCAATCTACCACACCTGTCATTCATAAAAAATGTGGAAACGCGCCCGGGTCACTTCATCAAGGCCCCCAATTCTAGCTTTAAAGATGATCCAAAAATAAGCTCTGAGAACAGAATCTGAGAGGGGGGGGGGGGGGGAGGAGACAGAGTTTTTGCTCTATTTCTTCCTTAATGATGACACCACCACTCTTCAAGCACTTTATTCTTACTACAAATGACCGAACACACCTACCTGACACTATAATGAAGAAAAAAAATTTTCATCCCTACCTCGCCAAAATTGAAGAAATCTCACAGTGCCGGCACTGTTCAAAATCACTAAAAATCACCAAAAATCGACCCGTCTCAGATTTTTCCAAAAAGTGACGAAAATCAATCTACCACACCTGTCATTCATAAAAAATGTGGAAACGTGCCCGGGTCACTTCATCAAGGCCCCCAATTCTAGCTTTAAAGATGATCCAAAAATAAGCTCTGAGAACAGAATCTGGGGGGGGGGGGGGGAGACAGAGTTTTTGCTCTATTTCTTCCTTAATGTTGACACCACCACTCTTCCAGCACTTTATTCTTACTACAAATGACCGAACACACCTACCTGACACTATAATGAAGAAAAAAAATTTTCATCCCTACCTGGCCAAAATTGAAGAAATCTCACAGTGCCGGCACTGTTCAAAATCACTCAAAATCACCAAAAATCGACCCGTCTCCGATTTTTCCAAAAAGTGACGAAAATCAATCTACCACACCTGTCATTCATAAAAATGTGGAAACGCACCTGGGTCACTTCATCAAGGCCCCCAATTCTATCTTTAAAGATGATCCAAAAATAAGCTCTGAGAACAAAATCTGAGAGGGGGGGGAGACAGAGTTTTTGATCTATTTCTTCCTTAATGTTGACACCACCACTCTTCCAGCACTTTATTCTTACTACAAATGACCGAACACACCTACCTGACACTATAATGAAGAAAAAAAATTTTCATCCCTACCTGGCCAAAATTGAAGAAATCTCACAGTGCCGGCACTGTTCAAAATCACTCAAAATCACCAAAAATCGACCCGTCTGAGATTTTTCCAAAAAGTGACGAAAATCAATCTACCACACCTGTCATTCATTAAAAATGTGGAAACGCGCCCGGGTCACTTCATCAAGGCCCCCAATTCTAGCTTTAAAGATGATCCAAAAATAAGCTCTGAGAACAGAATCTGGGGGGGGGGGGAGACAGAGTTTTTGCTCTATTTCTTCCTTAATGTTGACACCACCACTCTTCCAGCACTTTATTCTTACTACAAATGACCGAACACACCTACCTGACACTATAATGAAGAAAAAAATTTCCATCCCTACCTGGCCAAAATTGAAGAAATCTCACAATGCTGGCACTGTTCAAAATCACTCAAAATCACCAAAAATCGACCCGTCTCTGATTTTTCCAAAAAGTGACGAAAATCAATCTACCACACCTGTCATTCATAAAAATGTGGAAACGCGCCCGGGTCACTTCATCAAGGCCCCCAATTCTAGCTTTAAAGATGATCCAAAAATAAGCTCTGAGAACAGAATCTGAGAGGGGGGGGGAGACAGAGTTTTTGCTCTATTTCTTCCTTAATGTTGACACCACCACTCTTCCAGCACTTTATTCTTACTACAAATGACCGAACACACCTACCTGACACTATAATGAAGAAAAAAAATTTTCATCCGTACCTGGCCAAAATTGAAGAAATCTCAAAGTGCCGGCACTGTTCAAAATCACTCAAAATCACCAAAAATCGACCCGTCTCCGATTTTTCCAAAAAGTGACGAAAATCAATCTACCACACCTGTCATTCATAAAAAATGTGGAAACGCGCCTGGGTCACTTCATCAAGGCCCCCAATTCTAGCTTTAAAGATGATCCAAAAATAAGCTCTGAGAACAGAATCTGGGGGGGGGGGGGGGAGACAGAGTTTTTGCTCTATTTCTTCCTTAATGTTGACACCACCACTCTTCCAGCACTTTATTCTTACTACAAATGACCGAACACACCTACCTGACACTATAATGAAGAAAAAAATTTTTCATCCCTACCTGGCCAAAATTGAAGAAATCTCACAGTGCCGGCACTGTTCAAAATCACTCAAAATCACCAAAAATCGACCCGTCTCCGATTTTTCCAAAAAGTGACGAAAATCAATCTACCACACCTGTCATTCATAAAAAATGTGGAAACGCGCCCGGGTCACTTCATCAAGGCCCCCAATTCTAGCTTTAAAGATGATCCAAAAATAAGCTCTGAGAACAGAATCTGAGAGGGGGGGGGGGGGGGGAAACAGAGTTTTTGCTCTATTTCTTCCTTAATGTTGACACCACCACTCTTCCAGCACTTTATTCTTACTACAAATGACCGAACACACCTACCTGACACTATAATGAAGAAAAAAGATTTTCATCCCTACCTGGCCAAAATTGAAGAAATCTCACAGTGCCGGCACTGTTCAAAATCACTCAAAATCACCAAAAATCGACACGTCTCCCCTTTTTCCAGAAAGTGACGAAAATCAATCTACCACACCTGTCATTCATAAAAAATGTGGAAACGCGCCCGGGTCACTTCATCAAGGCCCCCAATTCTAGCTTTAAAGATGATCCAAAAATAAGCTCTGAGAACAGAATCTAAGAGGGGGGGGGGGGGGGGGAGACAGAGTTTTTGCTCTATTTCTTCCTTAATGTTGACACCACCACTCTTCCAGCACTTTATTCTTACTACAAATGACCGAACACACCTACCTGACACTATAATGAAGAAAAAAAATTTTCATCCCTACCTGGCCAAAATTGAAGAAATCTCACAGTGCCGGCACTGTTCAAAATCACTCAAAATCACCAAAAATCGACCCGTCTCCGATTTTTCCAAAAAGTGACGAAAATCAATCAACCACACCTGTCATTCATAAAAAATGTGGAAACGCGCCCGGGTCACTTCATCAAGGCCCCCAATTCTAGCTTTAAAGATGATCCAAAAATAAGCTCTGAGAACAGAATCTAAGAGGGGGGGGGGGGGGGAGACAGAGTTTTTGCTCTATTTCTTCCTTAATGTTGACACCACCACTCTTCCAGCACTTTATTCTTACTACAAATGACCGAACACACCTACCTGACACTATAATGAAGAAAAAAAATTTTCATCCCTACCTGGCCAAAATTGAAGAAATCTCACAGTGCCGGCACTGTTCAAAATCACTCAAAATCACCAAAAATCGACCCTTCTCCGATTTTTCCAAAAAGTGACGAAAATCAATCTACCACACCTGTCATTCATAAAAAATGTGGAAACGCGCCCGGGTCACTTCATCAAGGCCCCCAATTCTAGCTTTAAAGATGATCCAAAAATAAGCTCTGAGAACAGAATCTGAGAGGGTGGGGGGGGTGGGGGGAAACAGAGTTTTTGCTCTATTTCTTCCTTAATGTTGACACCACCACTCTTCCAGCAATTTATTCTTACTACAAATGACCGAACACACCTACCTGACACTATAATGAAGAAAAAAAATTTTCATCCCTACCTGGCCAAAATTGAAGAAATCTCACAGTGCCGGCACTGTTCAAAATCACTCAAAATCACCAAAAATCGACCCGTCTCCGATTTTTCCAAAAAGTGACGAAAATCAATCTAACATACCTGTCATTCATTAAAAATGTGGAAACGCGCCCGGGTCACTTCATCAAGGCCCCCAATTCTAGCTTTAAAGATGATCCAAAAATAAGCTCTGAGAACAGAATCTGAGAGGGGGGGGGGAGACAGAGTTTTTGCTCTATTTCTTCCTTAATGTTGACACCACCACTCTTCCAGCATTTTATTCTTACTACAAATGACCGAACACACCTACCTGACACTATAATGAAGAAAAAAAATTTTCATCCCTACCTGGCCAAAATTGAAGAAATCTCACAGTGCCGGCACTGTTCAAAATCACTCAAAATCACCAAAAATCGACCCGTCTCCGATTTTTCCAAAAAGTGACGAAAATCAATCTACCACACCTGTCATTCATAAAAAATGTGGAAACACGCCTGGGTCACTTCATCAAGGCCCCCAATTCTAGTTTTAAAGATGATCCAAAAATAAGCTCTGAGAACAGAATCTGAGAGGGGGGGGGGAGACAGAGTTTTTGCACTATTTCTTCCTTAATGTTGACACCACCACTCTTCCAGCACTTTATTCTTACTACAAATGACCGAACACACCTACCTGACACTATAATGAAGAAAAAAAATTTTCATCCCTACCTGGCCAAAATTGAAGAAATCTCACAGTGCCGGCACTGTTCAAAATCACTCAAAATCACCAAAAATCGATCCGTCTCCGATTTTTCCAAAAAGTGACGAAAATCAATCTACCACACCTGTCATTCATAAAAAATGTGGAAACGCGCCCGGGTCACTTCATCAAGGCCCCCAATTCTAGCTTTAAAGATGATCCAAAAATAAGCTCTGAGAACAGAATTTGAGAGGGGGGGGGGGGAGACAGAGTTTTTGCTCTATTTCTTCCTTAATGTTGACACCACCACTCTTCCAGCACTTTATTCTTACTACAAATGACCGAACACACCTACCTGACACTATAATGAAGAAAAAAAATTTTCATCCCTACCTGGCCAAAATTGAAGAAATCTCACAGTGCCGGCACTGTTCAAAATCACTCAAAATCACCAAAAATCGACCCGTCTCCGATTTTTCCAAAAAGTGACAAAAATCAATCTACCACACCTGTCATTCATAAAAAATGTGGAAACGCGCCCGGGTCACTTCATCAAGGCCCCCAATTCTAGCTTTAAAGATGATCCAAAAATAAGCTCTGAGAACAGAATCTGAGAGGGGGGGGGGGGGGGAAACAGAGTTTTTGCTCTATTTCTTCCTTAATGTTGACACCACCACTCTTCCAGCACTTTATTCTTACTACAAATGACCGAACACACCTACCTGACACTATAATGAAGAAAAAAAATTTTCATCCCTACCTGGCCAAAATTGAAGAAATCTCACAGTGCCGGCACTGTTCAAAATCACTCAAAATCACCAAAAATCGACCCGTCTCCGATTTTTCCAAAAAGTGATGAAAATCAATCTACCACACCTGTCATTCATAAAAAATGTGGAAACGTGCCCGGGTCACTTCATCAAGGCCCCCAATTCTAGCTTTAAAGATGATCCAAAAATAAGCTCTGAGAACAGAATCTGAGAGGGGGGGGGGGAGACAGAGTTTTTGCTCTATTTCTTCCTTAATGTTGACACCACCACTCTTCCAGCACTTTATTCTTACTACAAATGACCGAACACACCTACCTGACACTATAATGAAGAAAAAAAATTTTCATCCCTACCTGGCCAAAATTGAAGAAATCTCACAGTGCCGGCACTGTTCAAAATCACTCAAAATCACCAAAAATCGATCCGTCTCCGATTTTTCCAAAAAGTGACGAAAAAATCAATCTACCACACCTGTCATTCATAAAAATTGTGGAAACGCGCCCGGGTCACTTCATCAAGGCCCCCAATTCTAGCTTTAAAGATGATCCAAAAATAAGCTCTGAGAACAGAATCTGAGAGGGGGGGGGGGGGAAACAGAGTTTTTGCTCTATTTCTTCCTTAATGTTGACACCACCACTCTTCCAGCACTTTATTCTTACTACAAATGACCGAACACACCTACCTGACACTATAATGAAGAAAAAAAATTTTCATCCCTACCTGGCCAAAATTGAAGAAATCTCACAGTGCCGGCACTGTTCAAAATCACTCAAAATCACCAAAAATCGACACGTCTCCGCTTTTTCCAAAAAGTGACGAAAATCAATCTACCACACCTGTCATTCATAAAAAATGTGGAAACGCGCCCGGGTCACTTCATCAAGGCCCCCAATTCTAGCTTTAAAGATGATCCAAAAATAAGCTCTGAGAACAGAATCTAAGAGGGGGGGGGGGGAGACAGAGTTTTTGCTCTATTTCTTCCTTAATGTTGACACCACCACTCTTCCAGCACTTTATTCTTACTACAAATGACCGAACACTCCTACCTGACACTATAATGAAGAAAAAAAATTTTCATCCCTACCTGGCCAAAATTGAAGAAATCTCACAGTGCCGGCACTGTTCAAAATCACTCAAAATCACCAAAAATCGACCCGTCTCCGATTTTTCCAAAAAGTGACGAAAATCAATCTACCACACCTGTCATTCATAAAAAATGTGGAAACGCGCCCGGGTCACTTCATCAAGGCCCCCAATTCTAGCTTTAAAGATGATCCAAAAATAAGCTCTGAGAACAGAATCTAAGAGGGGGGGGGGGGGGAGACTGAGTTTTTGCTCTATTTCTTCCTTAATGTTGACACCACCACTCTTCCAGCACTTTATTCTTACTACAAATGACCGAACACACCTACCTGACACTATAATGAAGAAAAAAAATTTTCATCCCTACCTGGCCAAAATTGAAGAAATCTCACAGTGCCGGCACTGTTCAAAATCACTCAAAATCACCAAAAATCGACCCGTCTCCGATTTTTCCAAAAAGTGACGAAAATCAATCTACCACAACTGTCATTCATAAAAAATGTGGAAACGCGCCCGGGTCACTTCATCAAGGCCCCCAATTCTAGCTTTAAAGATGATCCAAAAATAAGCTCTGAGAACAGAATCTAAGAGGGGGGGGGAGACAGAGTTTTTGCTCTATTTCTTCCTTAATGTTGACACCACCACTCTTCCAGCACTTTATTCTTACTACAAATGACCGAACATACCTACCTGACACTATAATGAAGAAAAAAAATTTTCATCCCTACCTGGCCAAAATTGAAGAAATCTCACAGTGCCGGCACTGTTCAAAATCACTCAAAATCACCAAAAATCGATCCGTCTCCGATTTTTCCAAAAAGTGACGAAAATCAATCTACCACACCTGTCATTCATAAAAAATGTGGAAACGCGCCCGGGTCACTTCATCAAGGCCCCCAATTCTAGCTTTAAAGATGATCCAAAAATAAGCTCTGAGAACAGAATCTGAGAGGGGGGGGGGGGGAAACAGAGTTTTTGCTCTATTTCTTCCTTAATGTTGACACCACCACTCTTCCAGCACTTTATTCTTACTACAAATGACCGAACACACCTACCTGACACTATAATGAAGAAAAAAAATTTTCATCCCTACCTGGCCAAAATTGAAGAAATCTCACAGTGCCGGCACTGTTCAAAATCACTCAAAATCACCAAAAATCGACACGTCTCCGATTTTTCCAAAAAGTGACGAAAATCAATCTACCACACCTGTCATTCATAAAAAATGTGGAAACGCGCCCGGGTCACTTCATCAAGGCCCCCAATTCTAGCTTTAAAGATGATCCAAAAATAAGCTCTGAGAACAGAATCTAAGAGGGGGGGGGGGGGGAGACAGAGTTTTTGCTCTATTTCTTCCTTAATGTTGACACCACCACTCTTCCAGCACTTTATTCTTACTACAAATGACCGAACACACCTACCTGACACTATAATGAAGAAAAAAAATTTTCATCCCTACCTGGCCAAAATTGAAGAAATCTCACAGTGCCGGCACTGTTCAAAATCACTCAAAATCACCAAAAATCGACCCGTCTCCGATTTTTCCAAAAAGTGACGAAAATCAATCTACCACAACTGTCATTCATAAAAAATGTGGAAACGCGCCCGGGTCACTTCATCAAGGCCCCCAATTCTAGCTTTAAAGATGATCCAAAAATAAGCTCTGAGAACAGAATCTAAGAGGGGGGGGGAGACAGAGTTTTTGCTCTATTTCTTCCTTAATGTTGACACCACCACTCTTCCAGCACTTTATTCTTACTACAAATGACCGAACATACCTACCTGACACTATAATGAAGAAAAAAAATTTTCATCCCTACCTGGCCAAAATTGAAGAAATCTCACAGTGCCGGCACTGTTCAAAATCACTCAAAATCACCAAAAATCGACCCGTCTCCGATTTTTCCAAAAAGTGACAAAAATCAATCTACCACACCTGTCATTCATAAAAAATGTGGAAACGCGCCCGGGTCACTTCATCAAGGCCCCCAATTCTAGCTTTAAAGATGATCCAAAAATAAGCTCTGAGAACAGAATCTAAGAGGGGGGGGGGAGACAGAGTTTTTGCTCTATTTCTTCCTTAATGTTGACACCACCACTCTTCCAGCACTTTATTCTTACTACAAATGACCGAACACACCTACCTGACACTATAATGAAGAAAAAAAATTTTCATCCCAACCTGGCCAAAATTGAAGAAATCTCACAGTGCCGGCACTGTTCAAAATCACTCAAAATCACCAAAAATCGACCCGTCTCCGATTTTTCCAAAAAGTGATGAAAATCAATCTACCACACCTGTCATTCATAAAAAATGTGGAAACGTGCCCGGGTCACTTCATCAAGGCCCCCAATTCTAGCTTTAAAGATGATCCAAAAATAAGCTCTGAGAACAGAATCTGAGAGGGGGGGGGGGAGACAGAGTTTTTGCTCTATTTCTTCCTTAATGTTGACACCACCACTCTTCCAGCACTTTATTCTTACTACAAATGACCGAACACACCTACCTGACACTATAATGAAGAAAAAAAATTTACATCCCTACCTGGCCAAAATTGAAGAAATCTCACAGTGCCGGCACTGTTCAAAATCACTCAAAATCACCAAAAATCGACCTGTCTCCGATTTTTCCAAAAAGTGACGAAAATCAATCTACCACACCTGTCATTCATAAAAAATGTGGAAACGCGCCTGGGTCACTTCATCAAGGCCCCCAATTCTAGCTTTAAAGATGATCCAAAAATAAGCTCTGAGAACAGAATCTGAGAGGGGGGGGGAGACAGAGTTTTTGCTCTATTTCTTCCTTAATGTTGACACCACCACTCTTCCAGCACTTTATTCTTACTACAAATGACCGAACACACCTACCTGACACTATAATGAAGAAAAAAAATTTTCATCCCTACCTGGCCAAAATTGAAGAAATCTCACAGTGCCGGCACTGTTCAAAATCACTCAAAATCACCAAAAATCGATCCGTCTCCGATTTTTCCAAAAAGTGACGAAAATCAATCTACCACACCTGTCATTCATAAAAAATGTGGAAACGCGCCCGGGTCACTTCATCAAGGCCCCCAATTCTAGCTTTAAAGATGATCCAAAAATAAGCTCTGAGAACAGAATCTGAGAGGGGGGGGGGGGGGGGGGAAACAGAGTTTTTGCTCTATTTCTTCCTTAATGTTGACACCACCACTCTTCCAGCACTTTATTCTTACTACAAATTACCGAACACACCTACCTGACACTATAATGAAGAAAAAAAATTTTCATCCCTACCTGGCCAAAATTGAAGAAATCTCACAGTGCCGGCACTGTTCAAAATCACTCAAAATCACCAAAAATCGACACGTCTCCGATTTTTCCAAAAAGTGACGAAAATCAATCTACCACACCTGTCATTCATAAAAAATGTGGAAACGCGCCCGGGTCACTTCATCAAGGCCCCCAATTCTAGCTTTAAAGATGATCCAAAAATAAGCTCTGAGAACAGAATCTAAGAGGGGGGGGGGGGGGGAGACAGAGTTTTTGCTCTATTTCTTCCTTAATGTTGACACCACCACTCTTCCAGCACTTTATTCTTACTACAAATGACCGAACACACCTACCTGACACTATAATGAAGAAAAAAAATTTTCATCCCTACCTGGCCAAAATTGAAGAAATCTCACAGTGCCGGCACTGTTCAAAATCACTCAAAATCACCAAAAATCGATCCGTCTCCGATTTTTCCAAAAAGTGACGAAAATCAATCTACCACACCTGTCATTCATAAAAAATGTGGAAACGCGCCTGGGTCACTTCATCAAGGCCCCCAATTCTAGCTTTAAAGATGATCCAAAAATAAGCTCTGAGAACAGAATCTAAGAGGGGGGGGGGGGAGACAGAGTTTTTGCTCTATTTCTTCCTTAATGTTGACACCACCACTCTTCCAGCACTTTATTCTTACTACAAATGACCGAACACACCTACCTGACACTATAATGAAGAAAAAAAATTTTCATCCCTACCTGGCCAAAATTGAAGAAATCTCACAGTGCCGGCACTGTTCAAAATCACTCAAAATCACCAAAAATCGATCCGTCTCCGATTTTTCCAAAAAGTGACGAAAATCAATCTACCACACCTGTCATTCATAAAAAATGTGGAAACGCGCCCGGGTCACTTCATCAAGGCCCCCAATTCTAGCTTTAAAGATGATCCAAAAATAAGCTCTGAGAACAGAATCTGAGAGGGGGGGGGGGGGGGGAAACAGAGTTTTTGCTCTATTTCTTCCTTAATGTTGACACCACCACTCTTCCAGCACTTTATTCTTACTACAAATGACCGAACACACCTACCTGACACTATAATGAAGAAAAAAAATTTTCATCCCTACCTGGCCAAAATTGAAGAAATCTCACAGTGCCGGCACTGTTCAAAATCACTCAAAATCACCAAAAATCGACCCGTCTCCGATTTTTCCAAAAAGTATCGAAAATCAATCTACCACACCTGTCATTCATAAAAAATGTGGAAACGTGCCCGGGTCACTTCATCAAGGCCCCCAATTCTAGCTTTAAAGATGATCCAAAAATAAGCTCTGAGAACAGAATCTAAGAGGGGGGGGGGGGGGGGAGACAGAGTTTTTGCTCTATTTCTTCCTTAATGTTGACACCACCACTCTTCCAGCACTTTATTCTTACTACAAATGACCGAACACACCTACCTGACACTATAATGAAGAAAAAAAATTTTCATCCCTACCTGGCCAAAATTGAAGAAATCTCACAGTGCCAGCACTGTTCAAAATCACTCAAAATCACCAAAAATCGACCCGTCTCCGATTTTTCCAAAAAGTGACGAAAATCAATCTACCACACCTGTCATTCATAAAAAATGTGGAAACGCGCCTGGGTCACTTCATCAAGGCCCCCAATTCTAGCTTTAAAGATGATCCAAAAATAAGCTCTGAGAACAGAATCTGAGAGGGGGGGGGGAGACAGAGTTTTTGCTCTATTTCTTCCTTAATGTTGACACCACCACTCTTCCAGCACTTTATTCTTACTACAAATGACCGAACACACCTACCTGACACTATAATGAAGAAAAAAAATTTTCATCCCTACCTGGCCAAAATTGAAGAAATCTCACAGTGCCGGCACTGTTCAAAATCACTCAAAATCACCAAAAATCGATCCGTCTCCGATTTTTCCAAAAAGTGACGAAAATCAATCTACCACACCTGTCGTTCATAAAAAATGTGGAAACGCGCCCGGGTCACTTCATCAAGGCCCCCAATTCTAGCTTTAAAGATGATCCAAAAATAAGCTCTGAGAACAGAATCTGAGAGGGGGGGGGGGGGGGGGGGGGGAAACAGAGTTTTTGCTCTATTTCTTCCTTAATGTTGACACCACCACTCTTCCAGCACTTTATTCTTACTACAAATGACCGAACACACCTACCTGACACTATAATGAAGAAAAAAAATTTTCATCCCTACCTGGCCAAAATTGAAGAAATCTCACAGTGCCGGCACTGTTCAAAATCACTCAAAATCACCAAAAATCGACCCGTCTCCGATTTTTCCAAAAAGTATCGAAAATCAATCTACCACACCTGTCATTCATAAAAAATGTGGAAACGTGCCCGGGTCACTTCATCAAGGCCCCCAATTCTAGCTTTAAAGATGATCCAAAAATAAGCTCTGAGAACAGAATCTAAGAGGGGGGGGGGGGGGGGGGGGGAGACAGAGTTTTTGCTCTATTTCTTCCTTAATGTTGACACCACCACTCTTCCAGCACTTTATTCTTACTACAAATGACCGAACACACCTACCTGACACTATAATGAAGAAAAAAAATTTTCATCCCTACCTGGCCAAAATTGAAGAAATCTCACAGTGCCGGCACTGTTCAAAATCACTCAAAATCACCAAAAATCGATCCGTCTCCGATTTTTCCAAAAAGTGACGAAAATCAATCTACCACACCTGTCATTCATAAAAAATGTGGAAACGCGCCCGGGTCACTTCATCAAGGCCCCCAATTCTAGCTTTAAAGATGATCCAAAAATAAGCTCTGAGAACAGAATCTGAGAGGGGGGGGGGAGACAGAGTTTTTGCTCTATTTCTTCCGTAATGTTGACACCACCACTCTTCCAGCACTTTATTCTTACTACAAATGACCGAACACACCTACCTGACACTATAATGAAGAAAAAAAATTTTCATCCCTACCTGGCCAAAATTGAAGAAATCTCACAGTGCCGGCACTGTTCAAAATCACTCAAAATCACCAAAAATCGATCCGTCTCCGATTTTTCCAAAAAGTGACGAAAATCAATCTACCACACCTGTCATTCATAAAAAATGTGGAAACGCGCCCGGGTCACTTCATCAAGGCCCCCAATTCTAGCTTTAAAGATGATCCAAAAATAAGCTCTGAGAACAGAATCTGAGAGGGGGGGGGGGGGGGGGAAACAGAGTTTTTGCTCTATTTCTTCCTTAATGTTGACACCACCACTCTTCCAGCACTTTATTCTTACTACAAATGACTGAACACACCTACCTGACACTATAATGAAGAAAAAAAATTTTCATCCCTACCTGGCCAAAATTGAAGAAATCTCACAGTGCCGGCACTGTTCAAAATCACTCAAAATCACCAAAAATCTCCGATTTTTCCAAAAAGTATCGAAAATCAATCTACCACACCTGTCATTCATAAAAAATGTGGAAACGTGCCCGGGTCACTTCATCAAGGCCCCCAATTCTAGCTTTAAAGATGATCCAAAAATAAGCTCTGAGAACAGAATCTAAGAGGGGGGGGGGGGGGGGGGGGGAGACAGAGTTTTTGCTCTATTTCTTCCTTAATGTTGACACCACCACTCTTCCAGCACTTTATTCTTACTACAAATGACCGAACACACCTACCTGACACTATAATGAAGAAAAAAAATTTTCATCCCTACCTGGCCAAAATTGAAGAAATCTCACAGTGCCGGCACTGTTCAAAATCACTCAAAATCACCAAAAATCGATCCGTCTCCGATTTTTCCAAAAAGTGACGAAAATCAATCTACCACACCTGTCATTCATAAAAAATGTGGAAACGCGCCCGGGTCACTTCATCAAGGCCCCCAATTCTAGCTTTAAAGATGATCCAAAAATAAGCTCTGAGAACAGAATCTAAGAGGGGGGGGGGGGGGGAGACAGAGTTTTTGCTCTATTTCTTCCTTAATGTTGACACCACCACTCTTCCAGCACTTTATTCTTACTACAAATGACCGAACACACCTACCTGACACTATAATGAAGAATAAAAATTTTCATCCCTACCTGGCCAAAATTGAAGAAATCTCACAGTGCCGGCACTGTTCAAAATCACTCAAAATCACCAAAAATCGACCCGTCTCCGATTTTTCCAAAAAGTGACGAAAATCAATCTACCACACCTGTCATTCATAAAAAATGTGGAAACGCGCCCGGGTCACTTCATCAAGGCCCCCAATTCTAGCTTTAAAGATGATCCAAAAATAAGCTCTGAGAACAGAATCTAAGAGGGGGGGGGGGGGGAGACAGAGTTTTTGCTCTATTTCTTCCTTAATGTTGACACCACCACTCTTCCAGCACTTTATTCTTACTACAAATGACCGAACATACCTACCTGACACTATAATGAAGAAAAAAAATTTTCATCCCTACCTGGCCAAAATTGAAGAAATCTCACAGTGCCGGCACTGTTCAAAATCACTCAAAATCACCAAAAATCGATCCGTCTCCGATTTTTCCAAAAAGTGACGAAAATCAATCTACCACACCTGTCATTCATAAAAAATGTGGAAACGCGCCCGGGTCACTTCATCAAGGCCCCCAATTCTAGCTTTAAAGATGATCCAAAAATAAGCTCTGAGAACAGAATCTGAGAGGGGGGGGGGAAACAGAGTTTTTGCTCTATTTCTTCCTTAATGTTGACACCACCACTCTTCCAGCACTTTATTCTTACTACAAATGACCGAACACACCTACCTGACACTATAATGAAGAAAAAAAATTTTCATCCCTACCTGGCCAAAATTGAAGAAATCTCACAGTGCCGGCACTGTTCAAAATCACTCAAAATCACCAAAAATCGACACGTCTCCGATTTTTCCAAAAAGTGACGAAAATCAATCTACCACACCTGTCATTCATAAAAAATGTGGAAACGCGCCCGGGTCACTTCATCAAGGCCCCCAATTCTAGCTTTAAAGATGATCCAAAAATAAGCTCTGAGAACAGAATCTGAGAGGGGGGGGAGACAGAGTTTTTGCTCTATTTCTTCCTTAATGTTGACACCACCACTCTTCCAGCACTTTATTCTTACTACAAATGACCGAACACACCTACCTGACACTATAATGAAGAAAAAAAATTTTCATCCCTACCTGGCCAAAATTGAAGAAATCTCACAGTGCCGGCACTGTTCAAAATCACTCAAAATCACCAAAAATCGACCCGTCTCCGATTTTTCCAAAAAGTGACGAAAATCAATCTACCACACCTGTCATTCATAAAAAATGTGGAAACGCGCCCGGGTCACTTAATCAAGGCCCCCAATTCTAGCTTTAAAGATGATCCAAAAATAAGCTCTGAGAACAGAATCTAAGAGGGGGGGGGGGAGACAGAGTTTTTGCTCTATTTCTTCCTTAATGTTGACACCACCACTCTTCCAGCACTTTATTCTTACTACAAATGACCGAACATACCTACCTGACACTATAATGAAGAAAAAAAATTTTCATCCCTACCTGGCCAAAATTGAAGAAATCTCACAGTGCCGGCACTGTTCAAAATCACTCAAAATCACCAAAAATCGATCCGTCTCCGATTTTTCCAAAAAGTGACGAAAATCAATCTTCCACACCTGTCATTCATAAAAAATGTGGAAACGCGCCCGGGTCACTTCATCAAGGCCCCCAATTCTAGCTTTAAAGATGATCCAAAAATAAGCTCTGAGAACAGAATCTGAGAGGGGGGGGGGGGGGGGGGAAACAGAGTTTTTGCTCTATTTCTTCCTTAATGTTGACACCACCACTCTTCCAGCACTTTATTCTTACTACAAATGACCGAACACACCTACCTGACACTATAATGAAGAAAAAAAATTTTCATCCCTACCTGGCCAAAATTGAAGAAATCTCACAGTGCCGGCACTGTTCAAAATCACTCAAAATCACCAAAAATCGACCCGTCTCAGATTTTTCCAAAAAGTGACGAAAATCAATCTACCACACCTGTCATTCATTAAAAATGTGGAAATGCGCCCGGGTCACTTCATCAAGGCCCCCAATTCTAGCTTTAAAGATGATCCAAAAATAAGCTCTGAGAACAGAATCTGAGAGGGGGGGGGGGAGACAGAGTTTTTGCTCTATTTCTTCCTTAATGTTGACACCACCACTCTTCCAGCATTTTATTCTTACTACAAATGACCGAACACACCTACCTGACACTATAATGAAGAAAAAAAATTTTCATCCCTACCTGGCCAAAATTGAAGAAATCTCACAGTGCCGGCACTGTTCAAAATCACTCAAAATCACCAAAAATCGATCCGTCTCCGATTTTTCCAAAAAGTGACGAAAATCAATCTACCACACCTGTCATTCATAAAAAATGTGGAAACGCGCCTGGGTCACTTCATCAAGGCCCCCAATTCTAGCTTTAAAGATGATCCAAAAATAAGCTCTGAGAACAGAATCTGAGAGGGGGGGGGGGAGACAGAGTTTTTGCTCTATTTCTTCCTTAATGTTGACACCACCACTCTTCCAGCACTTTATTCTTACTACAAATGACCGAACACACCTACCTGACACTATAATGAAGAAAAAAAATTTTCATCCCTACCTGGCCAAAATTGAAGAAATCTCACAGTGCCGGCACTGTTCAAAATCACTCAAAATCACCAAAAATCGATCCGTCTCCGATTTTTCCAAAAAGTGACGAAAATCAATCTACCACACCTGTCATTCATAAAAAATGTGGAAACGCGCCCGGGTCACTTCATCAAGGCCCCCAATCACCAAAAATCGATCCGTCTCCGATTTTTCCAAAAAGTGACGAAAATCAATCTACCACACCTGTCATTCATAAAAAATGTGGAAACGCGCCCGGGTCACTTCATCAAGGCCCCCAATTCTAGCTTTAAAGATGATCCAAAAATAAGCTCTGAGAACAGAATCTAAGAGGGGGGGGGGGGGGGAGACAGAGTTTTTGCTCTATTTCTTCCTTAATGTTGACACCACCACTCTTCCAGCACTTTATTCTTACTACAAATGACCGAACATACCTACCTGACACTATAATGAAGAAAAAAAATTTTCATCCCTACCTGGCCAAAATTGAAGAAATCTCACAGTGCCGGCACTGTTCAAAATCACTCAAAATCACCAAAAATCGATCCGTCTCCGATTTTTCCAAAAAGTGACGAAAATCAATCTACCACACCTGTCATTCATAAAAAATGTGGAATCGCGCCCGGGTCACTTCATCAAGGCCCCCAATTCTAGCTTTAAAGATGATCCAAAAATAAGCTCTGAGAACAGAATCTGAGAGGGGGGGGGGGGGGAAACAGAGTTTTTGCTCTATTTCTTCCTTAATGTTGACACCACCACTCTTCCAGCACTTTATTCTTACTACAAATGACCGAACACACCTACCTGACACTATAATGAAGAAAAAAAAATTTCATCCCTACCTGGCCAAAATTGAAGAAATCTCACAGTGCCGGCACTGTTCAAAATCACTCAAAATCACCAAAAATCGACACGTCTCCGATTTTTCCAAAAAGTGACGAAAATCAATCTACCACACCTGTCATTCATAAAAAATGTGGAAACGCGCCCGGGTCACTTCATCAAGGCCCCCAATTCTAGCTTTAAAGATGATCCAAAAATAAGCTCTGAGAACAGAATCTAAGAGGGGGGGGGGGGGGGGGGAGACAGAGTTTTTGCTCTATTTCTTCCTTAATGTTGACACCACCACTCTTCCAGCACTTTATTCTTACTACAAATGACCGAACACACCTACCTGACACTATAATGAAGAAAAAAAATTTTCATCCCTACCTGGCCAAAATTGAAGAAATCTCACAGTGCCGGCACTGTTCAAAATCACTCAAAATCACCAAAAATCGACCCGTCTCCGATTTTTCCAAAAAGTATCGAAAATCAATCTACCACACCTGTCATTCATAAAAAATGTGGAAACGTGCCCGGGTCACTTCATCAAGGCCCCCAATTCTAGCTTTAAAGATGATCCAAAAATAAGCTCTGAGAACAGAATCTAAGAGGGGGGGGGGGGGGGGGGGAGACAGAGTTTTTGCTCTATTTCTTCCTTAATGTTGACACCACCACTCTTCCAGCACTTTATTCTTACTACAAATGACCGAACACACCTACCTGACACTATAATGAAGAAAAAAAATTTTCATCCCTACCTGGCCAAAATTGAAGAAATCTCACAGTGCCGGCACTGTTCAAAATCACTCAAAATCACCAAAAATCGACCCGTCTCCGATTTTTCCAAAAAGTGACGAAAATCAATCTACCACACCTGTCATTCATAAAAAATGTGGAAACGCGCCCGGATCACTTCATCAAGGCCCCCAATTCTAGCTTTAAAGATGATCCAAAAATAAGCTCTGAGAAGAGAATCTAAGAGGGGAGGGGGGGGAGACAGAGTTTTTGCTCTAATTTTTCCTTAATGTTGACACCACCACTCTTCCAGCACTTTATTCTTACTACAAATGACCGAACACACCTACCTGACACTATAATGAAGAAAAAAAATTTTTCATCCCTACCTGGCCAATCATGGACTGTTATAACGAATGAAGTTCTGCGTGAAAAATTAGTGATTGTTTCTAGTTCTAGTTTTTTTCCTGACATTTTTTGTGTGTTGCTAGTGGTTAATTTGGTGTCAAGTAGCAGGTTGGGGCCTAAATTGCTTCTTATTTTTGGTCGAGACCTGGCTCAGTGCTGTACAGTTTCGGACATCTGGCGGAGGGAGCTTACGACTGTGAGCAGTGCAGTGGTTTGTTTACAAACAAGAGAATGCATATGTTCAATTACAGTACTGGCGGTATGAAAAGTAACTTTTTGACACTTAAGTTTTGTGGCATTGGTAGTTACGTCAGTGAGTCTGCTGTCTATGAGAATAGGAAATGTTTCACCAAAATATTTTGTTCATGCAGTTTTGCAGGAATTTTTTAGTGCGGCCGTAAATATCTCCGCAGCTACAAAGCTGAATGACTTCTCACTGAATGCAGCTCGATAGAATTAGTCCCAAAAACATCTTTCATAAAATTTATAATTCTACAGAAATAGGGAGATTTTTTGCTCTGTTTAATAATTACATGAAAACTTATGTGGCGAAGGGAGTCACCGGGGTGTTTTGTCATGGGAATTTAAAAAATTATGCATTTATGCTCCTCTCTGTACAAACCTATGTAGGCCTACTTTTTGGAGTAGAATTGCAGTAGGCTATTCTGCAAATATGCTCCCGCCGCCTTGCTACTTCGATACTACTGCATTTTCGTGCGGGTACCTATAAAGAAATATGTAATTATTAAAGGTGGGGGTGCAAATATGTGTGCCTAGATACACAGCAGCTAAGAAATTCCTTAACCCGGGACATCTGTTATCACCTTGCCTTGGTCAACTACTGTAGGGGAGAGCGGGGTGGGTTGGAACGCGGGTAAGTTGGAACATTGGCTTTATTTCTTAAATCACAAGACCGATCATGTGCTCCTTCAGCATAAAAATGTCACGTGGCATGGTCATTCATCCGGTAAACTTGTGGAAGTTTCGAAAATGCAGTAAAAGTTTTATGCGGAAAAAACTTATTTTCGCAACTCGAAGTAAGTTTTCATATTTTTGACATTCATCGTGCTGTAAACTAAAGTATAAGTATTATATCACTGAAATTCTGCACAGCGTTTAGGACCACCTTGATGTTCAAAAAGCTGTTGTTTTTTTAATCACTTCCCACGTGTTAAAGAAATACAGTGTCATAAGTAGGCCATGACGTCATGGGGGCTGGTTGGAACATTTGACATGGGGCCAGTTGGAACACTGTCAGGGGTGTTCCAACCCACCCCGCACGGTGTTTTTCATTTTTTAAACCTCTCTAAATGTTTTAATTTCAACTTTGAAGATAGTAGTAACGTAGAAACCCAGTACAACTCCAACTGGAGACGGAATCTAGCTGATAGAATATCTCCAAGATGCCGGAATGTACATGCGTGTAGAAGATACAAGGGGGGATGGTCACTGCTTGTTAAATGCAGTTGCTAGCTGTTTGGCCGAAAGGGGTCTGCATGCCCAACGTTGCTTTTTTTGCGATAAATTGCCTTTAGATGTGGAAGGAAATGTCGATTATTACTCTGCTTTACGCGGCAAAATGAAAATATTCTAGCTGAGAGCCTATGTTATGGATAAACTATACAACACCAATTCTGCCGATATTGTTTTAAATGCTTTGTGTAATGGATTGGAAGTTGCTGTTAATGTTTAGTGAACGAGGGTACAAAATACGTCAGAAAAGACAAACATTCACCTCGTAACTTAGGCAAAGATTCAGTTGAAATCTCAGTTGCCCTCACCGGAAAAGGTGCTACAGCACACTACAGCGCACTTAAGAAAACCCTAAAACAGCTCAAGTCCAGCAATAATTAGACCGTTTCCAAAGGCTCACCGTCGCAGTCCAAAGATTAAAAGAAGAAAACGATGCAGTGCAGTACTAACTGACACACCTGAAAATGAGCTACTCGAAAAAGAAAAGGCCAAGCCCAACAAAATTAAAAAGGACAAGCGCAACAAAAATAAAAAACAGTTAAAGATTTCTAGTCGATAGAGAAAATCAAGAAAAAGGAAATTAAAGATGACCAGCGATTCTGAGTCAGAAGTAGAGTGGCCATGTCTGGTTTGTGGGGAGCCGTTCATTAACAGCCGACCAAAAGAGAAATGGGTTTAATGCATTGTTTGTCTAAAGTGGGCACATGAAGACTGTACAAAGGTTGACCAAGTGTACATATGTCAGAACTGCGATTTTGATTCTGAGGTCTAGTTGAAAGAGATACAGTTTTCATTTGTAGGTCTAACATACTGTTGTTAATAGGTTGAGTTATGTAAATTCAATTTCTTTTCTCTTAAACTACACCACTTCTGTTATCATTATGAAATGAAGTGTAACTAGATATGGTTTATACATCGAAAAGACAAATTGTAAACGTAAAAAATGCTTACAAACTATGGAGATACAAATGCAAGGTAACACGTACTTGTTGGGATATTAATATAGATAAACCTACTTTTAAAATGAATTATACTTTGAATTTATATGCAAGCGTTCCAACTCGCCCTCTTGTTCCAACTCACCCCACTGACTGTTCCAACTTACCCCGCGGGTGGGGTGAGATGGAACGTTTTAAGAGGCAACTTTGAGCATTTATTGCTCTAAAATAAAAAGACCTACTTGATGTTTTATTTCATAGATGAGTGCGGCATATAATTATCTCCTATCAGTGTTTTTATTTTTGTCCCCAAAGCTTTGACTGCTGAGATATCGCAAAAAAGGTGAAAAGTGTTCCAACCAACCCCGCTCTCCCCTACTTAAGGTAAAAATGTGCAGACACAAGACCCAAACTACCATTCTACTACCTACTACTAACTAACCAGACTAATTTCCTATAAACAAAACGTTGATGTATTACCAAAAAGTTAATACCACCACTAAAACAAACCATTTGCTACATAAATACAATTAATTATCTTAATTGAAGTTTGGTGGTTTCCGTTGTTATCATGATGTGTCAAACAATCAGTTTGAAAAAGAAACTGATTGTTGAAGAAATTTGCCCGTAGCTCCTTATTATTAGGCCTCACATTTTAGAATAAATTACATTTATGTACTAATATTAGGATTTAAAACAAACTCTTAAGTGCAAGAATCACACTGCGACACACCAGTTTGAAACTCTTTCTTTACCAGAACAGTCTCCGAGTGGAATGAACGAAGTGACCAACAAGTTACTGCTGAAACTGTGGAAGGCTTTAGATCCGGCCTACACCGTCATTTCCCATGCGCTCCCTCTTCCCGTCTATCATATACCAGCAGTTTTTTTTTTTTTTTTTTTAAGATACAGCTTGGACCTATTTAGGTCCAAGGATACAGATAGGTACCATGTGGCGGATCCAGGGGCGGATCCAGGAATATTTTAAGGGGGCGGGCCGACCCCGCCCCCCCCCCTCCCTGTACAGACCGCTTGTTCAAAATATACTATAAGATAATGTTTACAACTGCTGATTCCCTGTGTTTACAGATCACGAAATTAATATGCGCCAGCAGGGCCATATCACCGTCGTTATTCGGATATTGATTTGTTCTTGATTTGGTTGAGCTTCTTTGTTCAGGCGAGGGTGAGGACCACTGCTAAGTCCATTCCTGATCCCAAATTAAGCGATATTGAAAACTCTGTTTCTGAGTGAGTGTCTTTTAAATGTGCTTAAATATCTCCAATAGATCTTATCAAACATATTTATATACAGGTACATGTATATATAAGGGTTGCTTTGCATTCTTTGCATTTGAAAAAGGGCACATACTTTAATAACATTATTAGAATAATCTATTTTAATTTTGATAAAAAACTTAATCAAAAACTTTATTGCAAATGTGTTATTTAAACTTTATGGATTAAATGGATTAATCTAAAATTTTAACTTAATGCGTGTTTTGTTTCTATATCAAGTGTACCCATGTCCACAAGTAGAAGCGGTGGATGGAAGCAGTGGTTCTGATGTTCTGGTTGTGACCAGTAGGCCTAAACCACAGCAGGGACTTAATTGCTATAAAGCAGACCGACATACATCTCTAAACAGATGGAACTTATATTGTCTTTCATTAAATAACATAGAGCTTTACATTTAAAGGCAAGACACACTTTGAGAAGGAGTAAGATGAAAAATAACATGGGTTGGCATCCTAAAATATAATTTGAGTATGACTTATTACCCTCTATTCCTTTGGAAATTATATATATATATATATATATATATATATATATATATATATATATATATATATATATATCAACAAAAGGAACATGAACAATTTTATTTCTTAGAGGGGGGGGGGGTTACCTATTCAGCTGATAGCAGTGAAAATCCATGCCAAGTCTGGTCGATCAATGTAGACCTGTGGTGTCTATAGGAATGTGTCCTAAATCCCACCAAGTGTTGTTTTAGGAATTGTCGCACCACATATTTATGATGTCCGTGTTTCGATATATCCCATTTATTCATAGTTGATGGCAGAATGGACAGCCCAGGACATAGTGCACAATATTGCGCGAGCATTATTGTTGACTATGAAACAGGGGATGTGTTGCAAGCAGAAGTTGTAAGGAAGAAAGAAACCAAGCTGAGTAGCTCTGTAATGGAGAAGGAAGGGTTTGTCAGGGCTATGGATTTCCTGAAAAAAAAAAAGGAATCAGTGCAACAGAAGTGGTCAAAGATGCCCTTGTTGCACACTTAAGTACAAAGTGCTGTTTAGGTCTTACTATAATAATTAGAAAGCAAATTTAGTATGTGAAATGTATCTACCTGATGTGATTATTTAGTTGCAATTCTTGCGATTTTTTGTTATATCTCTCTATATATTTAGCTAAATTTTCCTTATTTCAGAAAAAAAAAATGAGTCGGGATAAAACATTCGTGGGTGATTTGGCATGGGGCAAAAATCTTGGAAAGAAGATAATCACTGTGAGTAGATATGCATGAGAACAACACAAACTATTGCACCATTTTCCATATCTTCAGGTAGAAAAAATAAATGAGTTTTTTCTATCATGGACATTTTCCTTTTTAATAGAGTTATGCATTAAGAATTATATAGCTGTCTTGCAATTTTATATTTTAGGCTGAACAGACAAGGAGGACAAGAGATCTGGTTGCATGGACCAAAGGCATATTATACTCTCACTTTTGGGAATGTGAGCAAGACCACAGATAATATTTGTTGAGATAATTCTGCAGTTTAGTGTTGTGTTTATTTTTTATTCACCATTTAGATATTGCTCCGGCATCTCAAACTTTTTTAAATCAACGGAAAGAATTTTTTTTTTTTTTTTGGTACTTTCGTTTGGCCTTTCTTCAGCACCGTTTATTTTTACTAAAATACTTAGACGTTTAGTTGGGTATTGGAGAAAAATGGAATCCCCATTGTTGTTTATTTAGATGACGGTATTTTGTCTGAAAATTCTCTAGAAAAATATATTACATTTAAAACTACATTCTAAAAAAATTAAAATGGATCTGTTTAAAGCAGATTTTGTTTTAAACGCTGAAAAAAGTAAATTAGAACCAGTCAACAAATTGGAATGGTTGGGGATTTTTTGGGACATGGAAGTAAGGGGATTGTTTATTCCCGAAAAAAGGCTTTCTACATGTACTAGTAATACTCTGTGTCTTTTAGACGAATTGGTTTCAGTATACCGTATATAACAGCTATACAATTGGCGAGGGTTACAGGTAAAATTATTTCTATTTTATTATTATGTCTCCATTGATTGGAAATGTATCTAGATAAAAAACTAGAGGTATATACTCAGTGATACTGAAAAGGAAGCATTGGGATTTTGATATTAATATTAAAGACGAATGTCTTGCATTAAAGAATTAATTTTTGGAAAGACAATTTAGTTTTTTTTTTTAATGAGAAAAGTCTACGTGTACAAAGCTTGCCTAGTAAGTTAAAAACGGTCTATTCAGATGCCAGAAAACCCGGTTTGGGACCATTTGTTTTAAATACGACTAAATTTTTCATATTTAAAGGGATTTAAAGTAGATGAATAATTGGTCATCTGTTTATAGAATTTAAAACTCACTTTCTTCGAAGGAGAGATAAACAGACGATCATTGGATCATTGATATAATGGAGATGGCTTTGTTTATGCATTTCTTAGACCGATTTTGATGAATTTTTCAGGAACTGTACGAAGTGGAACAAGGATAAGAATCAAAAATCGCTGCCTTGGCGGAGGTCTGCGCTCTAGTTACCAATGGGTTATTGATACAACAGATGCTGTAATGGAGTTCTGCAACATTGAAGGAAGGAAAGGAAGAAATAGCCATTAGGATCACAATCATTGATCAATGACATGATTATTGTCCAGGATGAACAGAGATTATGGGAACGATTGCTAGAGTTTTGTTTTCAAAAATTTTCTTTTTTTCCTTTTTCATGTTTTCTTGATAATGCTATCCTCCAAGACGTGGAGGTTACAAGCAATAAAAGTTTGAAGGCTTTAGCAGATTCATTACCAGATGTCATTTTGAAGTCAAGAGCAGACAACACAGTGAGAAAATATTCTTACGGCTTCCAAAAATGGCTTGAACGGTGTAATACGATCGGTGTGACCTCTTTCTTTACAGCGAAAGACTCGATTGTTGCTTTTTATCTTCAAAATTTGTCACAATCTTGTAATTATTCTGCTGCGGTTTAGACATCTTTTTACACTTTAAAATGGTTTCATGGTACAGCCAACTGTAAGAAAAATCCGAAATTGCGAGTCAAAATTCGTTATTGCAGTGAAGGAAGCATCTCAGAGAAGGAAAGATCATAGAGTAACAAAAAAGGAACCTGTAACTGCTAAGCACATTTCTCAATTGGTTACTAATTTAATGAGTTCGGAAGTCACTTTGAAGGATCTCCGAGTACTTTCCGTTTGTTTGATTTCATATGCTGGATTCTAATGCAGGGACTAAAGACAGACTGTTTAAGAAACACGGTAGATGGCGATCTGAAAACGCAAAAGACGGTTATGTTAAAGATACTGTCGAAGAAAGATTATTAGTTTCTAAAAATTTGGGAATTTAATTTTTTTTACTTGTCTTCCTCTTTTTTTGCTATTTCAAATGTTTTACTTCAGTTTGTCTTCTGTGGCAAGTACTACAAGTTTTAATTGTTGCTTTTTATTTATTTGAATCAAGAGTGAAGACTTTAAAAATTATTTATGATATTGAATAGATAAATAAGAACATAATATTAATTTGTTTCACATTGCGCTCCTTCACACCCCCCCCCCCTCCCTTCATTTGGGTACTTTTCCTTCTCTCTGTAATGTTTACGATCTTTTGTGAATACGACCAGTGTTAAAAAAGGTAAATTTATTAGTATCTCTAAAATCTTAAATTGATAACTTCAATAACTTCCCTTAATCATGGTTATTTTTATTTAACTTTGACCACGGACCCGCAGAATCTTCGAGCGGGCCAGTTTATGTCTATTACTTACAATCGACAGCCAGGGGGGCGTACAATACAATATATTTCATCCTACGCAAAGCTACTCCCCGAATGTATGAGCATCATCATTTACTTGTTATACCTATCTTCATTGCTATTTTTAGTTTTTGATTTAATATAAACTAGTTGTCCTAGAAAAATATTATGTATGGTGACAAATAGGTCTACGCGGGTAATAGCCTTGTCACAATAGTAAAATAATATTCCATAATTTCGCCGTTCTTTGAGACCAATTTCCACAGCAACTCCTCAAATGTGCCATGCACTGTACCAGTTGTAATTTGCATAAGAAAAAGTCGCGCATCGCAGTGCAAGCTATGCTCCTGGTTGGTCACTGGATAGCTAGACCCTGTAAGAAGACGACCTGCATTCAGTGGTGGTTGGAAGGGTATCACGTGATACGTCAAAAGATGCGCACGCACGTCAGTCATTTGACGTTTTGCCGTCGAAGAGTGAACATCGAAAGTGAGCTCCCGGCGACGTCTTCCTGCGTCTTCGTCCAGTAAAGCGTTGGCGCAACTGTGTGCGATGCATTGTTTATTGGGGCATTTGCGTAACGTTACGCCGACTTTGTTTCATTATGTATTAAATGTATATAAATATAAATATGGATGCTACAAACTAATAATGAAACACTTGAAAAAATGTGCAATTTATGATCAACAAACCGACGAGTAGAGTTGTAAAATGTCACCGTGGCATAGGTATCAAATCTCTGTCAGTGTGTAGGCCTACTATCCTATATACCTGTAGTGACTGTAGCTTGGGCAGACTAAAATTTGCTGGCAGTGTTGATTTGTTATTGACTTTAATTTTTCTGTGTATAATTGATAATTTCTTGTTTGAATAAGAATAATAATTAACTCTAGAAATTAAAATAGTAAATTATGACAAGTTGATAATTCAGATAACTATAAGAAAGGGCATGTGACAAAGTTTTTGATATGATTATAAACTTTTTATTTCACATATTTCATAAAAACATAATTAACAGTATATTTTATTTCTTACATTTTTCTTATAAATTTTATAACTCATTTAAATATTCACAAAATATTGAAATAATATAATAATACTTTTTAAATGATTTAAAAGGGTGACAACCTACAAATACATACATAGCACAGGCAAGACTGAAATCCTGATAGAATTCAGATTACTTTAAATTCGTCTTGGTCAGATTTTAATATCACTTTTTTTAAAACTATAAAATATGCCTTGAATTTCAAGTTAGTTTGCCAGATGCGTACATTACTCAGAGTGAGAAATCATGGTAAATGCATATAATAAGAGACAGAAAATGTAATGTATTATCAACATTTACAAATCCTCATATCTGACAGAAATCACAATAAACGAAGTTTTTCCAAGATCTGCAGTATCTAATTTTCTCCAAGTTCATGAGACTTACTACTCACTTTACTTAATTAATCAAAACTTAACTTACAAAAGATGAGGGGAATTCTCTATGCAGATAATACAGTATTTGATATTGTGACAAACTACTAATTTAACATTTGATGACTGAGTAATTAAAAAGCAATCATGTTTATTACAATGTCACACTCCATGAAGGCACAGATTTTGGAAATAACAAACATCATTCCTGTTATCTCAAGTCTCTAATTTCAGCTACAATCCATAGGCGGTATCCCATTATGAGGTTATAAGCTGTTTCCATTCCCTGAAATTAAAAAGCAGTAAATGTTTTATATTTGATATTATTATTATTTAACTGGATAAGGCTTCAACTTTTTAGGTAACCTGTTACCATTATACTTAAATATGATTTCAATTTTTATGATAGTAAGATTAAAATGAAAGTTTAGGCAAAACAAATACAGAACATGTTTTTGTCAATGTTAACGAAATAGATGAGCAATGGAAACATAAGTCACAAGTTTACAACTATGGTATTCCGATGAATTACTTCTCACCTTTATAGTGCACAGCATTTCAAAAATAAAAATTGTAGTCCATGCTGAAAAAGATATGAGACTTATCATCAGTATTTAAAAAAAAATGTTTATTTGATATGTACTTGAGCCAATTACTGTATGTGGCATAAAAGGGTGCTATTATATGGAGCTACAGTTGAGATATAATAGGCTCTTGTACATCATACACAGTGAATGACAAGTAGTTGTAACTGACTAATACCATGACTAGCCCTTCAACAGTTGTAGGAATGTGCTTGTATAGTGATCAGATTGCACATTATGCTTTAAAATACAGACAAGCATGTAAGTGATATACAAGTGCAATTTTGCTGTTGTTATAAATGCTGGCTGTGGGATAACCAAAACAGTACTTTGGCATGCCATATATACAGCCTATAATTCTCAAGATCCTGGGGTGCCATTGGGTGCCATAGGCTCTTTTTGCTAACCAATATCTAAGCAACATTTCTGACAATTTTGAAAATAATTGTCCGATTGCTTTTTCAGATATTTGATTTGAAAGACGGGGTCTGCGTGATCCAAAATTCACTCAAACAAAAATGGCCGTAATTTGCCATGGCACTGCATTGTCTATATATCCCAAGACCCAGGGGTGCTGTTAGTTGCAGGCTACATATTATGTAAAAAGGTACACGAAAAACGTCAGATTAAGATTTGGAAAAAAATCTACCGTTTACTTTTTCAGATATATGCTTTTTAATGAGGGAGTTTAACATTATAAAGACGCATTCCTACAAGAATGGTCGTAATTGGGTATGAAGGATTATACCGTCTATAACTCCAAAGATCCAGGGGTGCCATCGGCACTTTTTGTCGACAAATAAATGAGCAACATTACTGAAAAGTTGGAAAAAAATCGTCCGAGTGCTTTTCGAGATATTTCACTTGAAAGAAGGCTTGTGGTGTGAAAACTTCAGTTTACAATTGTCAAACTACATATGAAGCTATACCTAGTTTAAATTGTCATAAAAACATAAACAGACCAAACACTTGAAAATCACTTCACATGAGTTAAGTTGAGATGGTACTGATCGTTGTAAATAGTAAAATGCTTTTAAAATACCCACCAAATTTATGTGCATGCCTCCTAAATAAACGATCCTCCCCGGTGCGTCGAACGTGCCATTTTGTTTACCTATAACGGAGTGTAAAATTCCTGCTTTTTTCTTTGGCTCCCGAAAATCACGTGATACCCTTTCACCCACCACTGACCTGCATTGAAAGTTTTCAAGTGGGTCGAGTCCATTCGATTTGAGGGGTGACAGGTGGGACGAGTCCATTCCATATGAGGGGTGACAGGTGGGGCGAGTCCATTTCATCTTAGGGGTGACAGGTGGGGCGAGTCCATTTCATCTGAGGGGTGACAGGTGGGGCGAGTCCATTTCATCTGAGGGGTGACAGGTGGGGCGAGTCCATTTCATCTTAGGGGTGACAGGTGGGGCGAGTCCATTCCATCTGAGGGGTGACAGGTGGGACGAGTCCATTCCATCTGAGGGGTGACAGGTGGGGCGAGTCCATTTCATCTTAGGGGTGACAGGTGGGGCGAGTCCATTCCATCTGAGGGGTGACAGGTGGGACGAGTCCATTCCATCTTAGGGGTGACAGGTGGGGCGAGTCCATTCCATCTGGGGTGACAGGTGGGGCGAGTCCATTTCATCTTAGGGGTGACAGGTGGGACGAGTCCATTCCATCTGAGGGGTGACAGGTGGGACGAGTCTATTTCATCTTAGGGGTGACAGGTGGGGCGAGTCCATTCCATCTGAGGGGTGACAGGTGGGGCGAGTCCATTTCATCTGAGGGGTGACAGGTGGGACAAGTCCATTCGATTTGAGGGGTGACAGGTGGGGCGAGTCCATTTCTTTATATCAAAGGATCAATTTATTTTAATTATGATTTTAATGAGACATTTTCAAACATATCAGAATATGCAGTTCTAAGTTTTGGGTGGAGGAGCAAATTTCATTGTTCCCATTTCAAAAGTGTGTCAAGATCTCTTATATTTCCGTTTTAATTTAAAATTGAAGCGTTCGTCTGATGAGAAGGTCGTGAAATTTGAAACAATTTTCTCTAGCAAACCAAAACCCTTAGAATATGGACTTATATTAAATTAAGAAAATTTTATCTGGGAGGATGAACTAATTTATAAATAGATATTAAAAAACCCGTCTCACTATAAAAAATGTAGGACAGATTTTTAAAAAAGCAATATCGTAAATTCATACAAATTGTATTTATAAATGTGGGCTGTTGGAAATCCTGTAGATGTATTCTTAAAATGCTCTCAATTATTTACAAAATACTGGGCATATTAACAAAACTTTTAATCCTTTCGATTTACGACATCCTCTGTTACTGGAGAAATCATCAATCCCAAACACAATGCTTACAGATCAGTTTTAGCAGATTTAATTTGAAAGTGCTCAAACAATAATATCTTTACAATTTTACCCCTAACCCTCTATTATTATTATTATTAATATTTTATCATCATTTCATATGGAAGTGAATAAGAAAACAAGGAATGACAAACGTATTTATTCAATTTTAAAACAAAAGATGCATGGATGTGCGTAGGGTTCCAGAGGGTGAATGACAGGCTTGGTTGCTAGCAGCCAGGTGCCGTGCAGTTCTCAGTATCTCAGTGGACTTCTGAAATAAGAAGGTAATGTTAACAATATCTGACTTGTCCATAGTTCAGGCTCAGATAGCACCCCAAAAAAGCAATCGATTCTATGTTGCCTAACGCCACATTTAAGACCTGAAGTTAGTAATAAAGATATTTCAGATATCTTGCTTTGAAAAAAAATAAATATTGAAAACACTCCTCTAGTTTGTGTAGGTTATCACTATTTATTTATTTTACCTACTATATAAAGTTGTAATATCTAAAATCGCTTTGCATCACGCGTTTGGGAACCATATTTCGCTTTAGAATAAATCATTTCCCTGTGTTTCAACACTGCTTACAAGCATTTTACAGGTACATGTATAATAAAATTAACAAACCTACTAAAACTGACTATCGTTCATGGGGCACGCTTGTCTTAGGATCAAAAGCTCGGAACTGTGACAAGTACGGTACCATCATGTAAATATGTCCGTGATCTTTGTGGTAATATGCCCATTTACTAATTTGCTAAATAATATTTTGAGTGGCATAACAGAAACGACAGGCGACAGCGACAACAAAGAGTAGTAACATACCCGTAAATACTCGTCGCAAATTTCTTTGCATTTTTCTACTCTCTTTCTATCAACTGACATACGATACTGAAGAAAAAGTGCTACTTACGAAACATGCATTTGCTTCTACGCCTCATACGACTGCGTTGCGACTGCACCCGCACGTTGAACATTGCGTCTTCACCTAGCTGTGTCCTACTGCCTACTGAGCATTCGGAAATACAGCTCGCACTACGATGATCAAGTAATTGTTATGCAAATTACAGACAGGCATGGCTCATTTCAGGCGAGGGACTGTGGTTGAAACTGTTCACGAATGTTCACGGTCTAATACATGTACATGGCGGATAAAGAGGGGGTGTCAGGGGGGATCCAGACCCCCTCCTCCCTTCGATTTCTGATAAAAAAATTACACCCAAAATCTATAGCTGAATAACAGTTATAAACCGTATCAAATGGAGATATTTTCCCTCTAAAACACCCTTTTTCGTGGCCCTCGAGCGTGCCCCAAACATAACTCCAAAGGGGTGAGGGTCGGTCTTGAACTCCGAGGCCTTGTCAATCTGTAAAAAAAACACCACCACCCTTCCAAAAAATCCTGGATCCGCCCCAGATGTACATGTGGATTTGACTTATTCATTCACACATTAATTGATCAATAAGACCACGGGCGCTAATATACATGTATATTCCATAATACTGTAAAATGTATTCATAAATTACTGTTGTACCCGCACCGATACTCCCCCTCGTCGTTATACAATTTTCATACATAACTGTCATTGTAACTCAACGATATTATATTTAAAATAGGCCATGTAAATTTGAAAAGCTGTAGCTAGGATCGAGGCCTACCAATGAAATCTAAATATTTTCAAGAACTTTTACTGGGCATAAATACGATTTAACCCGATTTATCAAAAGCCAATTGCCACCTCTATATCTCGACTTTTCAATAAGAAACTAGGTAGCATCTAAAAGCTTAAAGCTTCAAAAATTTTGAGACCATAACAGAGTCAGCCAAGGGCACGTTTCGGTGCCACATTTGATTACGTCATGATGGATATTTACAGGTGAAGGACCAGAATAGTCTGTCGGAAACAATATAGAAACAAGGAGTCTGTTGTAACTCATTGGTAGAAATAAGAGACTGAATTTGATCTGAGGACCAGGATAGATCCGTAAATGACGCGTGTCCCATTCACTGTTCCTGAATTCTAAAATCTAGAGTAAAAATATGTACCTGTACTTAAGCATTGTAGCAGGACGTAAACCAATCCACTTCATGAGGACCCCATATCTTATCAAAATGTGAGAATAATTCTTTAGAAATACCCCAATTGTCAACATCCACACTTCTACTTATATAATCTGCATGGGTATTCTCTTCTCTCAGTATCCTTTCATTTCTATTGAATAACTCCATTAGAAGAAAAACATCTAAAATAATAGGTTGTAATTTACTCCTCATGCTACTTTTTTCTTTAATGTTTACAACATCTTTGCTATCAGAAAACCACTTCAATCTCAAAACACTCAACGTGTTTGCCATGGAGAACAGGACCCTGAAAACAGCTATCAGTTCTCTGTAAGTAGAGCTCTCCGTCGCTTCGTCAGCTGACCATTCCCCGCAACACACCCTTTTAGGTGTCTCCACACAATATCCTCCAAACCCAGTACTACTAGCATCAGAATAAACTACCTTATTGCACTGAGGTGAAAACTGTAAAATTCTGATTTACTACACCAAGGTCTAATTTGACTGCATGCTTTCACACACATTTTCTGATTCTAAGAAAAAGCACTTGAAATAACCATGCTAATATAATTTGTCATTAGTTGCGTTATACTTCCCAACACATGAGACATAGTATAATCCGACCGACATAGCCAGACCTCTGCTCACTTTCGTGCGAATATAATGTCAGATCTCTTAGCACTTGCTAATCTAATATCAAGAACTTTGATTTCCCCAATACTAATATCTATTTCGATGCCTATAAATGCCAGACTCTGTACCTACGACCAAATAGTATTCTCATATATTTACATAAAACCTGACTTAGCAATATCATCTTTGATCTCAGCACCCTGATGCTCCAATCTATCTATGTTACTGCAGTACCACAGACCGTCATCCAATTACATCGAACCATTCTTTGATTAATTGCCAAGTCAATTTTGAAAAAAATATTAAGTGCTAATGATAACCCAAATGGAAGAACTAAGAATCAAAAATAAATCTGCTGATCTTGAATTTTCCATGAAAAACCTCAATAATCCGTATGAGGATAATAGATATCTAGATGTTGATTAGCTGAATCAAATTTAATCAACCAACCACACAGATTCATAAACATAAGAGCCGTTCTCAAATGTCCGTAACTACCAGACTGCTTACAGACATGTTTGTTTACTTCTCGTACATCTAAAATCAATCTATTTTTTTCACTGCTATGCACTGCTTCTGTTTAAGGGTTATCAACAATTGGTTGTTTGCTACACCTTTTAATCAAAGGCATCTTTTTCAATTCAAGAATAGCTTTTTAACAAAAAACTTATTTTTCAATGGTGAAAGCTGTTATCTTTCCTCATCCCACAGGGTGTTGCTATAAACGGAAATTTATAACCATTTTTATCAAGTCTAGAATAAAAAATGAATACCCTACTTCTTCCCAAAAACTTAAATTGGTTCTTAACCTACTTTTCACGGGTATGAATTTCTGATTTTGCTCATGTTCATAATTATGCAACTCTTGATTGAAACTAACGCACTCATACATGTACCGGGTACTTATCTATTTTTCAATGCTTCCCCCTTCTATCCCATTCCAGATGTTCCCTTATCTCTGGGGTTGGACTCTGGTAGAATAACTTTCCCCTCTGTAAGTTGGTCACTCAAGCATGAAATGGCCCTTTCCTCAACAAGCTAAGCAAAGTCACGACCCGCTGCTGCGATAAAGACTTCTCCGCTGAGAAGTATCGCCCACCACACCTATCGGTCGGTCTGCTGATATAACCTTATTTTTTAGGCTCCCTTTTTGTTTTCTTTTATTTTCTTTGTAGCTCTCTCGCTCTCAGAATCACAAGCAAGAGGATTAACAGTATGTTCCTTAACAGTGTCGAAAGTGTCAGCAATTCTGATAAGTTTGTTTCTCTTGCCAAGACTGTAAGGCACTGTCAGTTTGTTCACCACAATAATCTTATTTTCAAATACTGTTGAGTCAAATTGCTGGTGATTACCTTCTATTTTCCAAGATAAATATTGTGACTTTCAGTTTTTACCGGCTTCGGCATTAAATGTAGACAGTCTCTGGTCGAAATAGTCTTTCGTCTCTTTCTTTTTACTTTCCATTTTTTTCATTACATCAGCCAAGGTAAAGTGTTCGCCTCCACTGGACTCATCAACCATGTCGTCTACGGAGTCGTAATCATAAGCGTGTTAACAGTACCGTGTCAATCGCCTAAATGACACGAAAACTCCCCTACACCAATCCCGCCCTCTTCTGGCGTGTCATAACCAGAGAGAAATTAATTTCACTTTAATTCCTCTCGTCAACCGATTGAAATTATATTTCTATTGACTCGCTACATCGAGCTGGACGTGACGCAGTTAAGGTGGTACAGGACAAAAGATTTGTGCCAGTGGTGGATTTAGGAGGGTCGGTGGGGGCGGGGAGTTTCGACCCCGACTGAATTTTTATAAATATAATATACTTTTTTTAGAAAATCGAACTCCCCTACACTCGATAAAGTCAGGTTTGCTTATTTCTCAAATTCGTTCCAAGGGTTCGTTACTACTCCACTCGTTTAATTCAATAGATCAGGTGATGGTCGTCGGCGTAACTCTGATTACTGTCTCATAAACAAAGGTGGCTGACCGTGATTCTTACTTCGCGTTAAAGGGTAGGTACTTTAATATTTATAAAAGTTAAGTTTAAAGCTTAAATGCACAACCTATGACACAAATGCCAGATATGTAATTAACCTGTGTCCACCGAGGTCCATTGGTAGTTGCAGTGGTGGATTGGGAGGGGGGGGGGGTCAGGGGGTCCTGACCTCCTCCCCTTCAGTTTCTAAAAATAATCACACCGATGGTCCCCTTATGAAATAAGTATTTTCTCTAGCCGAATCATAGTTCTAAAAAGTACCAAATAGCACCGTTCGCCCTCTAAGATAAGGGTCGGTTTTGCATCCGTGGACCCCCCTTCAAATAATCCTAGTCCCGCCCCTGGGTTGGTCGCCCTTGTAACCTACAGCAGGTAAGTGATTCTTGCTATTGTCTGTTTTTGATAATCGCCTAAGATATCAATCAAGTTGTTGTATTTGTAGCGGCAAAAGGTTTCAATCTAACGCTCTTAATGGCTAAAATTAATCTGCAAACCACGTGCACTTAGTACACCTGGAAATTTTAAAAGGTGGCGATTTTATAATGAGCCGCGCAACTTTGCAACTTTTCTATCTCCAAAACTACCAGAGATATGCCCATAATCACTATTGAACTTGAATAGGCAGTCATATGCTGACAATCTGTGTTCTTGAAATTGAGCTTTGACCTACTTTTTGCCATGAACTGCACTTCACAAATTTGAATTTAAACTTTTACTTTTCCTCATGATTTTGTTTTAAATGGTAATTTTCAACAAAACTATTTAGAACTTTTGCTTACTGCATGTAGAGCTTGTCAAGCACAACACTGGAGGTGGTGTCCCTTTTTTCACTTTTCTATACGAATGAGCTTACTCCAGCTGGTGGTACAATACCCTCAGGCGGTATCACCTCTCTGATCCTCTAGTTTTCATGGTTTTTCAAATTCATGCTTCATTTGACAAGATAAAGTGGCGTAATAAACAAAGCATTTTGTCCTGTCACACAGGTATGTTATTGCTTTTTAACCTCATTCACGGATCGTTGTGGAAATGAAATTAGGGGGTGTGAAAAATACATGGTTACCTAGAAATTCAGTGTTCAGACCAGGCTTTCACTTACTGCCTACCAGCTTGCTGCTTACTTTTTTCGTTTTTCTTACATTTTAGTTAAACATGTTTCAAACAACAAAAGCTCTAGATATTATAAAGGTTTGACAAACATTTTATTTCGAAACTTGTACATGTACCAGTTAAGTTTCCGTTTTGCTGATTATGTGACCATCTCCATAAATAGAATAGGCCTGCATTGGTGCACATGGACGCGGTCGCAAATTACAGTGGAATGCTTTTTTTTTCGAACAAAATTAATACACATTGCTAAGTTTAACTAGAAAAGCAAATATATAAATGGGCATTCAAGGTGTGTTTACATTATCGCTAGTAGAGTCCGAATTACTGGTTGCCTATGTGTGGACACAAAACCGCAGTGAGCCATCCTGAAGTATGTATAATTTCTTTATTTAGTATTCTTTACTGAGAAATGGACCATGTAATGCTAAATGCCATCGAACTCCTTTCGATTTTTTCCTTCAGCTGCCTTCAAATAGTGCCTCTACCCCCTACATCTAAACAGCCATACCCGAGTATGTCGTGAGATCATCTTAGATGTAGTCTGACAAGCGACTTTGCGGCATAAATCTTGCATTACTAATCATCATGCATCGTTATTTTATTTGATTTAATTTTAATGAATATTAATTCAATTAATTTATTCAATGTTAAAAATGAACCGTTCCGTCCACGTAGAAGCGGGGTCAATAAAAACTAACCACCTAGTCTTCGGAATCCTGGATTCGCCCCTGAGAGCTGTTCGTTATTGATTTCTTAATAACGATCTTGCTGCATACTGGCAATAAACACAATCGGATTTGTTACCATTTTTAAGGATTTATGATGTTACATTCAAGTTGTAATTTTTTCTGTGCTAGATTTCTATTACAAACAGAACCGTAAAGAAAAAACAGTAATTTAAGCGCATTATACTGTAGGTGTTCAGTCAGTGGTTCCTACAATCGCCCAAGGACAGCGTAAATTGTAGAATCTCACATTTCCAGGAGGACAAAGGCGGTAATTTCTCGCTTAAACAATGTTTTTTTTTTGTTGTTGTTGTTTCAATTTCTTTTACGAATAGAGTGGCCCCTGAAGAAAAGATTATGTCGTCTTTGCTATCTTCTGTTAAAAACATACTTTTAGTAAAATAATTAATAAACAAATCAAGAAGAAGATGCACATATTGTATACAGTAACCACTGTTGAAGAACGAAGTGAAGTATACAGATATTTCTTAATAATCACAAAGCCGAGCTGCATACATATTTGATCGACTATGTACTTTGTTACTAAGCAGACCAACTTTAGTAATTCCCTTATTTTTCCACAATATTTCTAATGAAATGTGTCACTTTTGGGTCCCAAGAGGGTGGTGCACTTTCGGAAAAATAGTATTTCGAGAGTTTTTAGATCAATCATTGTGTTTTGTTGGTAGCAGTTTTAACCAATTGCAAAGGCTGTGAGAGAGTATCGTTGCAGGAGCTTTAAGATGCGGGTGAGGTCGATGGAGTGTAAGGGGTAGTATAGGCCTATCGGTGCGAGGGAGTAATGGTGCGGAGGAGTATCAGTGCTGAGACGGAAAGGGATCATTCACAATAATTGTCTAAACATATCAACATCTCATCATTAAATCCCCAAATTGCATCTTTATAGTACTTCAAAAAGCTCCTCAGGGGTTTGAGGTTGGGGAGGGGGATGGAAAAATATTTTTTTAATTCACAAGAAATATTGAAAAAAAAAAAAAACAATTTACCTGTGGATGGCTAGAAAAAACAAAACACACCTTCCTGACATCATTATTTTGATTATTTTAAAAAGACCCAAATTTCGTCTTTATATTATTTCAAAAAGCTCCCCAGGGGCTTGAGAGTTGGAGCTGGAATTTCATCCCGTGGGAGTTCCAAGTCTCACGAAGAAAATGCTAATATGTTAATATGTGAAAAAATATTTTGAAAATAATAATAATAAATAATAATAATGATGATAATTAAATAAATAAATAACTCTCAGAAAAAGAATGCAATCAGTTCAGTTTTCTAACTCAAGCTGTATTTCAGTCCAATTTACCTTTTCTGTAAGATAGAGATCCATGAGTAACATGGTTTTACTTAAATTGTCATCAGTGTTCAAAATGGGGTTTCTTTAACTTTGACAAAATCAGCCCAGATCATCATGTGAAATGTGATTTATGTGAAATGTGTTCAAAATAAGCATTAAAACCTGTCTTTATAGATATTGATGTTTTCTTTTAAAATCTCATTTGAGGCAGGAGTGGGGCATCCAGACAAAGTTGTTCATTTAACTAATATGCTGACAAAATCACATTACCTCATAAAGACCCAAAATAACAACATTGTGCTTTTAACCCAAAACTTGGGAAATCTGCCAAATTTGCGTAAGCACCCTCAAGTGGAAATAGCAAAAAAAAAAATAATAATAATAAATAAATAATGATAATAATTAATCAATGAATGTACATTCATTTCTCATTATTGCCAAAAATACAAAATGTGGAAATCTTTTCAGAGTTTTTGTTCACAAGGAAGTATCAGTTCATAAAAAATGCACACTCAAAGTTAATTAAGCCTTCTCTAATAATTGCAATAGTAGTTTTTCTAATTTCCAAAAAGAGATTTCAACATGATTTTAATGCATGGACTTATGGCTGTTTTTTCTTTTTAACTTCCAGATTAAAGCTGCTGGTTTGTACTTTCTATACCAAGGGTTTGAAGACCCACTATGCAAGTACCAGAACCTGCTATAGACAGTTGTCTTGGAGCCTCCAGAACACTTGCAATCCATATCCCTATCATCAAGGGGTCATTTCTTCGATGACATGCTGCGGCGTGGGGCGAGTACCTTAAAGACTTTGATGCTTTTGGACCTTTAATATATTGTCCATACTGACTTACATCATACTAGTCCTTGGAAGGCTTGGAATACTTGATTTGACCCTTTGACACCGGTTTGCAAAGCTAAGACCATTTCTGCTTAATTTGACTGATGACTTGTAAAGCACTCTTCAAACTCTTTGGTGCTCCTGTGCTGTAAGTAACAGTATTCGTTTGATAGCACAGGCAAGGTGTCTCGGGAACAGTAATGGCTGCTGAAATTGCTGGAATAAAAAAGACAGACAAACTGAAAACTTTTGTTCTAAGTTTTAAAAAACTGATACGGTAATTATTTTAAAAAAGGACTATGTATATAGGAAAGGCATCATAAAATTCGATAAATTAAAGATAAAATAATAATATAGCAGGAATCTGTATACATAGTTTTTGCTCTATTTCTTCAATAATGTTGACACCACCACTCTTCCAGCATTTTATGCTTACTACAAATGACCAAACACACCAACCTGACACTATAATGAAAAAAAAAATTTTACATCCGTAAATGGCCAAAATTGAAGAAATCTCACATGGCTGGCACTTATGAAAATCAATCAAAATAAAAAAAATGTCATGAAAATCAATCTATCACACCTATCATTCATAAAAAATGTGGAAATACGCCCGGGTCACTTCATCAAGGACCCCAATTCTATCTTTTAAGATGATCCAAAAATAAGCTCCGAGATCAGAATCGGAGAGGGGGGGAGACAGAGTTTTTGCTCTATGTCTTCCTTAATGTTGACACCACCACTCTTCCAGCACTTTATTCTTACTACAAATGACCAAACACACCTACCTGACACTATAATGAAGAAAAAAATTTTCATCCCTACCTGGCCAAAATTGAAGAAATCTCACAGTGCCGGCACTGATCAAAATCACTCAAAATCACCAAAAATCGACCGGTCTCCGATTTTTTCAAAAAGTGCAAAAAATCAATCTACCACACCTGTCATTCATAAAAAATGTGGAAACGTGCCCGGGTCACTTCATCAAGGCCCCCAATTCTAGCTTTAAAGATGATCCAAAAATGAGCTCTGAGAACAGAATCTGAGAGGGGGGGGGGAGACACAGTTTTTGCTCTATTTCTTCCTTAATGTTGACACCACCACTCTTCCAGCACTTTATTCTTACTACAAATGACCGAACACACCTACCTGACACTATAACGAAGAAAAAAATTTTTCATCCCTACCTGGCCAAAATTGAAGAAATCTCACAGTGCCGGCACTTATCAAAATCACTCAAAATCACCAAAAATCGACCCGTCTCAGATTTTTCCAAAAAGTGACGAAAATCAATCTACCACACCTGTCATTCATAAAAAATGTGGAAACGCGCCCGGGTCACTTCATCAAGGCCTCCAATTCTAGCTTTAAAGATGATCCAAAAATGAGCTCTGAGAACAGAATCTGAGAGGGGGGGGGGGGGAGACACAGTTTTTGCTCTATTTCTTCCTTAATGATGACACCACCACTCTTCCAGCACTTTATTCTTACTACAAATGACCGAACACACCTACCTGACACTATAACGAAGAAAAAAATTTTTCATCCCTACCTGGCCAAAATTGAAGAAATCTCACAGTGCCGGCACTGATCAAAATCACTCAAAATCACCAAAAATCGACCCGTCTCAGATTTTTCCAAAAAGTGACGAAAATCAATCTACCACACCTGTCATTCATAAAAAATGTGGAAACGCGCCCGGGTCACTTCATCAAGGCCCCCAATTCTAGCTTTAAAGATGATCCAAAAATGAGCTCTGAGAACAGAATCTGAGAGGGGGGGGGGGGGGGGAGACACAGTTTTTGCTCTATTTCTTCCTTAATGATGACACCACCACTCTTCCAGCACTTTATTCTTACTACAAATGACCGAACACACCTACCTGACACTATAACGAAGAAAAAAATTTTTCATCCCTACCTGGCCAAAATTGAAGAAATCTCACAGTGCCGGCACTGATCAAAATCACTCAAAATCACCAAAAATCGACCCGTCTCAGATTTTTCCAAAAAGTGACCAAAATCAATCTACCACACCTGTCATTCATAAAAAATGTGGAAACGCGCCCGGGTCACTTCATCAAGGCCCCCAATTCTAGCTTTAAAGATGATCCAAAAATGAGCTCTGAGAACAGAATCTGAGAGGGGGGGGGGGAGACACAGTTTTTGCTCTATTTCTTCATTAATTATGACACCACCACTCTTCCAGCACTTTATTCTTACTACAAATGACCGAACACACCTACCTGACACTATAACGAAGAAAAAAATTTTTCATCCCTACCTGGCCAAAATTGAAGAAATCTCACAGTGCCGGCACTGATCAAAATCACTCAAAATCACCAAAAATCGACCCGTCTCAGATTTTTCCAAAAAGTGACGAAAATCAATCTACCACACCTGTCATTCATAAAAAATGTGGAAACGCGCCCGGGTCACTTCATCAAGGCCCCCAATTCTAGCTTTAAAGATGATCCAAAAATGAGCTCTGAGAACAGAATCTGAGAGGGGGGGGGGGAGACACAGTTTTTGCTCTATTTCTTCCTTAATGATGACACCACCACTCTTCCAGCACTTTATTCTTACTACAAATGACCGAACACACCTACCTGACACTATAACGAAGAAAAAAATTTTTCATCCCTACCTGGCCAAAATTGAAGAAATCTCACAGTGCCGGCACTGATCAAAATCACTCAAAATCACCAAAAATCGACCCGTCTCAGATTTTTCCAAAAAGTGACGAAAATCAATCTACCACACCTGTCATTCATAAAAAATGTGGAAACGCGCCCGGGTCACTTCATCAAGGCCCCCAATTCTAGCTTTAAAGATGATCCAAAAATGAGCTCTGAGAACAGAATCTGAGAGGGGGGGGGGGAGACACAGTTTTTGCTCTATTTCTTCCTTAATGATGACACCACCACTCTTCCAGCACTTTATTCTTACTACAAATGACCGAACACACCTACCTGACACTATAACGAAGAAAAAAATTTTTCATCCCTACCTGGCCAAAACTGAAGAAATCTCACAGTGCCGGCACTGATCAAAATCACTCAAAATCACCAAAAATCGACCCGTCTCATATTTTTCCAAAAAGTGACCAAAATCAATCTACCACACCTGTCATTCATAAAAAATGTGGAAACGCGCCCGGGTCACTTCATCAAGGCCCCCAATTCTAGCTTTAAAGATGATCCAAAAATGAGCTCTGAGAACAGAATCTGAGAGGGGGGGGGGGAGACACAGTTTTTGCTCTATTTCTTCCTTAATGATGACACCACCACTCTTCCAGCACTTTATTCTTACTACAAATGACCGAACACACCTACCTGACACTATAACGAAGAAAAAAATTTTTCATCCCTACCTGGCCCAAATTGAAGAAATCTCACAGTGCCGGCACTGATCAAAATCACTCAAAATCACCAAAAATCGACCCGTCTCAGATTTTTCCAAAAAGTGACGAAAATCAATCTACCACACCTGTCATTCATAAAAAATGTGGAAACGCGCCCGGGTCACTTCATCAAGGCCCCCAATTCTAGCTTTAAAGATGATCCAAAAATGAGCTCTGAGAACAGAATCTGAGAGGGGGGGGGGGAGACACAGTTTTTGCTCTATTTCTTCCTTAATGATGACACCACCACTCTTCCAGCACTTTATTCTTACTACAAATGACCGAACACACCTACCTGACACTATAACGAAGAAAAAAATTTTTCATCCCTACCTGGCCAAAATTGAAGAAATCTCACAGTGCCGGCACTGATCAAAATCACTCAAAATCACCAAAAATCTACCCGTCTCAGATTTTTCCAAAAAGTGACGAAAATCAATCTACCACACCTGTCATTCATAAAAAATGTGGAAACGCGCCCGGGTCACTTCATCAAGGCCCCCAATTCTAGCTTTAAAGATGATCCAAAAATGAGCTCTGAGAACAGAATCTGAGAGGGGGGGGGGGGAGACACAGTTTTTGCTCTATTTCTTCATTAATTATGACACCACCACTCTTCCAGCACTTTATTCTTACTACAAATGACCGAACACACCTACCTGACACTATAACGAAGAAAAAAATTTTTCATCACTACCTGGCCAAAATTGAAGAAATCTCACAGTGCCGGCACTGATCAAAATCACTCAAAATCACCAAAAATCGACCCGTCTCAGATTTTTCCAAAAAGTGACGAAAATCAATCTACCACACCTGTCATTCATAAAAAATGTGGAAACGCGCCCGGGTCACTTCATCAAGGCCCCCAATTCTAGCTTAAAAGATGATCCAAAAATGAGCTCTGAGAACAGAATCTGAGAGGGGGGGGAGACACAGTTTTTGCTCTATTTCTTCCTTAATGATGACACCACCACTCTTCCAGCACTTTATTCTTACTACAAATGACCGAACACACCTACCTGACACTATAACGAAGAAAAAAATTTTTCATCCCTACCTGGCCAAAATTGAAGAAATCTCACAGTGCCGGCACTGATCAAAATCACTCAAAATCACCAAAAATCGACCCGTCTCAGATTTTTCCAAAAAGTGACGAAAATCAATCTACCACACCTGTCATTCATAAAAAATGTGGAAACGCGCCCGGGTCACTTCATCAAGGCCCCCAATTCTAGCTTTAAAGATGATCCAAAAATGAGCTCTGAGAACAGAATCTGAGAGGGGGGGGGGAGACACAGTTTTTGCTCTATTTCTTCCTTAATGATGACACCACCACTCTTCCAGCACTTTATTCTTACTACAAATGACCGAACACACCTACCTGACACTATAACGAAGAAAAAAATTTTTCATCCCTACCTGGCCAAAATTGAAGAAATCTCACAGTGCCGGCACTGATCAAAATCACTCAAAATCACCAAAAATTGACCCGTCTCATATTTTTCCAAAAAGTGACGAAAATCAATCTACCACACCTGTCATTCATAAAAAAAGTGGAAACGCGCCCGGGTCACTTCATCAAGGCCCCCAATTCTAGCTTTAAAGATGATCCAAAAATGAGCTCTGAGAACAGAATCTGAGAGGGGGGGGGGGGAGACACAGTTTTTGCTCTATTTCTTCCTTAATGATGACACCACCACTCTTCCAGCACTTTATTCTTACTACAAATGACCGAACACACCTACCTGACACTATAACGAAGAAAAAAATTTTTCATCCCTACCTGGCCAAAATTGAAGAAATCTCACAGTGCCGGCACTGATCAAAATCACTCAAAATCACCAAAAATCGACCCGTCTCAGATTTTTCCAAAAAGTGACGAAAATCAATCTACCACACATGTCATTCATAAAAAATGTGGAAACGCGCCCGGGTCACTTCATCAAGGCCCCCAATTCTAGCTTTTAAGATGATCCAAAAATGAGCTCTGAGAACAGAATCTGAGAGGGGGGGGGGGGGGAGACACAGTTTTTTGCTCTATTTCTTCCTTAATGATGACACCACCACTCTTCCAGCACTTTATTCTTACTACAAATGACCGAACACACCTACCTGACACTATAACGAAGAAAAAAATTTTTCATCCCTACCTGGCCAAAATTGAAGAAATCTCACAGTGCCGGCACTGATCAAAATCACTCAAAATCACCAAAAATCGACCCGTCTCAGATTTTTCCAAAAAGTGACGAAAATCAATCTACCACACCTGTCATTCATAAAAAATGTGGAAACGCGCCCGGGTCACTTCATCAAGGCCCCCAATTCTAGCTTTAAAGATGATCCAAAAATGAGCTATGAGAACAGAATCTGAGGGGGGGGGGGAGACACAGTTTTTGCTCTATTTCTTCCTTAATGATGACACCACCACTCTTCCAGCACTTTATTCTTACTACAAATGACCGAACACACCTACCTGACACTATAACGAAGAAAAAAATTTTTCATCCCTACCTGGCCAAAATTGAAGAAATCTCACAGTGCCGGCACTGATCAAAATCACTCAAAATCACCAAAATCGACCCGTCTCAGATTTTTCCAAAAAGTGACGAAAATCAATCTACCACACCTGTCATTCATAAAAAATGTGGAAACGCGCCCGGGTCACTTCATCAAGGCCCCCAATTCTAGCTTTAAAGATGATCCAAAAATGAGCTCTGAGAACAGAATCTGAGAGGGGGGGGGGGGGGAGACACAGTTTTTGCTCTATTTCTTCCTTAATGATGACACCACCACTCTTCCAGCACTTTATTCTTACTACAAATGACCGAACACACCTACCTGACACTATAACGAAGAAAAAAATTTTTCATCCCTACCTGGCCAAAATTGAAGAAATCTCACAGTGCCGGCACTGATCAAAATCACTCAAAATCACAAAAATCTACCCGTCTCAGATTTTTCCAAAAAGTGACGAAAATCAATCTACCACACCTGTCATTCATAAAAATGTGGGAAACGCGCCCGGGTCACTTCATCAAGGCCCCCAATTCTAGCTTTAAAGATGATCCAAAAATGAGCTCTGAGAACAGAATCTGAGAGGGGGGGGGGGGGGGAGACACAGTTTTTGCTCTATTTCTTCCTTAATGATGACACCACCACTCTTCCAGCACTTTATTCTTACTACAAATGACCGAACACACCTACCTGACACTATAACGAAGAAAAAAATTTTTCATCCCTACCTGGCCAAAATTGAAGAAATCTCACAGTGCCGGCACTGATCAAAATCACTCAAAATCACCAAAAATCGACCCGTCTCAGATTTTTCCAAAAAGTGACGAAAATCAATCTACCACACCTGTCATTCATAAAAAATGTGGAAACGCGCCCGGGTCACTTCATCAAGGCCCCCAATTCTAGCTTTAAAGATGATCCAAAAATGAGCTCTGAGAACAGAATCTGAGAGGGGGGGGGGGGAGACACAGTTTTTGCTCTATTTCTTCCTTAATGATGACACCACCACTCTTCCAGCACTTTATTCTTACTACAAATGACCGAACACACCTACCTGACACTATAACGAAGAAAAAAATTTTTCATCCCTACCTGGCCAAAATTGAAGAAATCTCACAGTGCCGGCACTGATCAAAATCACTCAAAATCACCAAAAATCGACCCGTCTCAGATTTTTCCAAAAAGTGACGAAAATCAATCTACCACACCTGTCATTCATAAAAAATGTGGAAATGCGCCCGGGTCACTTCATCAAGGCCCCCAATTCTAGCTTTAAAGATGATCCAAAAATGAGCTCTGAGAACAGAATCTGAGAGGGGGGGGGGAGACACAGTTTTTGCTCTATTTCTTCCTTAATGATGACACCACCACTCTTCCAGCACTTTATTCTTACTACAAATGACCGAACACACCTACCTGACACTATAACGAAGAAAAAAATTTTTCATCCCTACCTGGCCAAAATTGAAGAAATCTCACAGTGCCGGCACTGATCAAATCACTCAAAATCACCAAAATCGACCCGTCTCAGATTTTTCCAAAAAGTGACGAAAATCAATCTACCACACCTGTCATTCATAAAAAATGTGGAAACAGCGCCCGGGTCACTTCATCAAGGCCCCCAATTCTAGCTTTAAAGATGATCCAAAAATGAGCTCTGAGAACAGAATCTGAGAGGGGGGGGGGGGAGACACAGTTTTTGCTCTATTTCTTCCTTAATGATGACACCACCACTCTTCCAGCACTTTATTCTTACTACAAATGACCTAACACACCTACCTGACACTATAACGAAGAAAAAAATTTTTCATCCCTACCTGGCCAAAATTGAAGAAATCTCACAGTGCCGGCACTGATCAAAATCACTCAAAATCACCAAAAATCGACCCGTCTCAAATTTTTCCAAAAAGTGACGAAAATCAATCTACCACACCTGTCATTCATAAAAAATGTGGAAACACGCCCGGGTCACTTCATCAAGGCCCCCAATTCTAGCTTTAAAGATGATCCAAAAATGAGCTCTGAGAACAGAATCTGAGAGGGGGGGGGGGGGAGACACAGTTTTTGCTCTATTTCTTCCTTATTGATGACACCACCACTCTTCCAGCACTTTATTCTTACTACAAATGACCGAACACACCTACCTGACACTATAACGAAGAAAAAAATTTTTCATCCCTACCTGGCCAAAATTGAAAAATCTCACAGTGCCGGCACTGATCAAAATCACTCAAAATCACCAAAAATCGACCCGTCTCAGATTTTTCCAAAAAGTGACGAAAATCAATCTACCACACCTGTCATTCATAAAAAATGTGGAAACGCGCCCGGGTCACTTCATCAAGGCCCCCAATTCTAGCTTTAAAGATGATCCAAAAATGAGCTCTGAGAACAGAATCTGAGAGGGGGGGGGGGGGAGACACAGTTTTTGCTCTATTTCTTCCTTAATGATGACACCACCACTCTTCCAGCACTTTATTCTTACTACAAATGACCGAACACACCTACCTGGACACTATAACGAAGAAAAAAATTTTTCATCCCTACATGGCCCAAATTGAAGAAATCTCACAGTGCCGGCACTGATCAAAATCACTCAAAATCACCAAAATCGACCCGTCTCAGATTTTTCCAAAAAGTGACGAAAATCAATCTACCACACCTGTCATTCATAAAAAATGTGGAAAACGCGCCCGGGTCACTTCATCAAGGCCCCAATTCTAGCTTTAAAGATGATCCAAAAAATGAGTTCTGAGAACAGAATCTGAGAGGGGGGGGGGACACACAGTTTTTGCTCTATTTCTTCCTTAATGATGACACACTGTTCAAAATCACTCAAAATCACCAAAAATCGACCCGTCCTCCGATTTTTCCAAAAAGTGACGAAAATCAATCTACCACACCTGTCATTCATAAAAAAAATGTGGGAAACGCGTCCCGGGTCACTTCATCAAGGCCCCCAATTCTAGCTTTTAAAGATGATCCAAAAAATGAGCTCTGAGAACAGAAATCTGAGAGGGGGGGGGGAGACACAGTTTTTGCTCTAGTTCTTCCCTTAATGATGACACCACCACTCTTCCCAGCACTTTATTCTTACTACAAATGACCGAACGACACCTACCTGACACTATAACGAAGAAAAAAATTTTTCATCCCTACCTGGCCAAAAATTGAAGAAATCTCCACAGTGCCGGCACTGTTCAAAATCACTCAAAATCACCAAAAATCGGACCCGTCTCCGATTTTTCCAAAAAGTGACGAAAATCAATCTACCACACCTGTCATTCATAAAAAATGTGGAAACGCGCCCGGGTCACTTCATCAAGGCCCCCAATTCTAGCTTTAAAGATGATCCAAAAATGAGCTCTGAGAACAGAATCTGAGAGGGGGGGGGGGGAGACACAGTTTTTGCTCTATTTCTTCCTTAATGATGACACCCACCACTCTTCCAGCACTTTATTCTTACTACAAATGACCGAACACACCTACCTGACCACTATAACGAAGAAAAAAAATTTTTCATCCCTACCTGGCCAAAATTGAAGAAATCTCACAGTGCCGGCACTGTTCAAAATCACTCAAAATCACCAAAAATCGACCCGTCTCCGATTTTTCCAAAAAGTGACGAAAAATCAATCTACCACACCTGTCATTCATAAAAAATGTGGAAACGCGCCCGGGTCACTTCATCAAGGCCCCCAATTCTAGCTTTAAAGATGATCCAAAAATGAGCTCTGAGAACAGAATCTGAGAGGGGGGGGGGAGACACAGTTTTTTGCTCTATTTCTTCCTTAATGATGACACCACCACTCTTCCAGCACTTTATTCTTACTACAAATGGACCGAACACACCTACCTGACACTATAACGAAGAAAAAAATTTTTCATCCCTACCTGGCCAAAATTGAAGAAATCTCACAGTGCCGGCACTGTTCAAAATCACTCAAAATCACCAAAAATCGACCCGTCTCCGATTTTTCCAAAAAGTGACGAAAATCAATCTACCACACCTGTCATTCATAAAAAATGTGGAAACGCGCCCGGGTCACTTCATCAAGGCCCCCAATTCTAGCTTTAAAGATGATCCAAAAATGAGCTCTGAGAACAGAATCTGAGAGGGGGGGGGGGAGACACAGTTTTTGCTCTATTTCTTCCTTAATGATGACACCACCACTCTTCCAGCACTTTATTCTTACTACAAATGACCGAACACACCTACCTGACACTATAACGAAGAAAAAAATTTTTTCATCCCTACCTGGCCAAAATTGAAGAAAATCTCACAGTGCCGGGCACTGTTCAAAATCACTCAAAATCACCAAAAATCGACCCGTCTCCGATTTTTCCAAAAAGTGACGAAAATCAATCTACCACACCTGTCATTCATAAAAAAATGTGGAAACGCGCCCGGGTCACTTCATCAAGGCCCCCAATTCTAGCTTTAAAGATGATCCAAAAATGAGCTCTGAGAACAGAATCTGAGAGGGGGGGGGGGGGAGACACAGTTTTTGCTCTATTTCTTCCTTAATGATGACACCACCACTCTTCCAGCACTTTATTCTTACTACAAATGACCGAACACACCTACCTGACACTATAACGAAGAAAAAAATTTTTCATCCCTACCTGGCCAAAATTGAAGAAATCTCACAGTGCCGGCACTGTTCAAAATCACTCAAAATCACCAAAAATCGACCCGTCTCCGATTTTTCCAAAAAGTGACGAAAATCAATCTACCACACCTGTCATTCATAAAAAATGTGGGAAACGCGCCCGGGTCACTTCATCAAGGCCCCCAATTCTAGCTTTAAAGATGATCCAAAAATGAGCTCTGAGAACAGAATCTGAGAGGGGGGGGGGGGGGAGACACAGTTTTTGCTCTATTTCTTCCTTAATGATGACACCACCACTCTTCCAGCACTTTATTCTTACTACAAATGACCGAACACACCTACCTGACACTATAACGAAGAAAAAAATTTTTCATCCCTACCTGGCCAAAATTGAAGAAATCTCACAGTGCCGGCACTGTTCAAAATCACTCAAAATCACCAAAAATCGACCCGTCTCCGATTTTTCCAAAAAGTGACGAAAATCAATCTACCACACCTGTCATTCATAAAAAATGTGGAAACGCGCCCGGGTCACTTCATCAAGGCCCCCAATTCTAGCTTTAAAGATGATCCAAAAATGAGCTCTGAGAACAGAATCTGAGAGGGGGGGGGGGGGAGACACAGTTTTTGCTCTATTTCTTCCTTAATGATGACACCACCACTCTTCCAGCACTTTATTCTTACTACAAATGACCGAACACACCTACCTGACACTATAACGAAGAAAAAAATTTTTCATCCCTACCTGGCCAAAATTGAAGAAATCTCACAGTGCCGGCACTGTTCAAAATCACTCAAAATCACCAAAAATCGACCCGTCTCCGATTTTTCCAAAAAGTGACGAAAATCAATCTACCACACCTGTCATTCATAAAAAATGTGGAAACGCGCCCGGGTCACTTCATCAAGGCCCCCAATTCTAGCTTTAAAGATGATCCAAAAATGAGCTCTGAGAACAGAATCTGAGAGGGGGGGGGGGGAGACACAGTTTTTGCTCTATTTCTTCCTTAATGATGACACCACCACTCTTCCAGCACTTTATTCTTACTACAATTGACCGAACACACCTACCTGACACTATAACGAAGAAAAAAATTTTTCATCCCTACCTGGCCAAAATTGAAGAAATCTCACAGTGCCGGCACTGTTCAAAATCACTCAAAATCACCAAAAATCGACCCGTCTCCGATTTTTCCAAAAAGTGACGAAAATCAATCTACCACACCTGTCATTCATAAAAAATGTGGAAACGCGCCCGGGTCACTTCATCAAGGCCCCAATTCTAGCTTTAAAGATGATCCAAAAATGAGCTCTGAGAACAGAATCTGAGAGGGGGGGGGGGGAGACACAGTTTTTGCTCTATTTCTTCCTTAATGATGACACCACCACTCTTCCAGCACTTTATTCTTACTACAAATGACCGAACACACCTACCTGACACTATAACGAAGAAAAAAATTTTTCATCCCTACCTGGCCAAAATTGAAGAAATCTCACAGTGCCGGCACTGTTCAAAATCACTCAAAATCACCAAAAATCGACCCGTCTCCGATTTTTCCAAAAAGTGACGAAAATCAATCTACCACACCTGTCATTCATAAAAAATGTGGAAACGCGCCCGGGTCACTTCATCAAGGCCCCCAATTCTAGCTTTAAAGATGATCCAAAAATGAGCTCTGAGAACAGAATCTGAGAGGGGGGGGGGGAGACACAGTTTTTGCTCTATTTCTTCCTTAATGATGACACCACCACTCTTCCAGCACTTTATTCTTACTACAAATGACCGAACACACCTACCTGACACTATAACGAAGAAAAAAAATTTTTCATCCCTACCTGGCCAAAATTGAAGAAATCTCACAGTGCCGGCACTGTTCAAAATCACTCAAAATCACCAAAAATCGACCCTTCTCCGATTTTTCCAAAAAGTGACGAAAATCAATCTACCACACCTGTCATTCATAAAAAATGTGGGAAACGCGCCCGGGTCACTTCATCAAGGCCCCCAATTCTAGCTTTAAAGATGATCCAAAAATGAGCTCTGAGAACAGAATCTGAGAGGGGGGGGGGGAGACACAGTTTTTGCTCTATTTCTTCCTTAATGATGACACCACCACTCTTCCAGCACTTTATTCTTACTACAAATGACCGAACACACCTAACTGACACTATAACGAAGAAAAAAATTTTTTCATCCCTACCTGACCAAAATTGAAGAAATCTCACAGTGCCGGCACTGTTCAAAATCACTCAAAATCACCAAAAATCGACCCGTCTCCGATTTTTCCAAAAAGTGACGAAAATCAATCTACCACACCTGTCATTCATAAAAAATGTGGAAACGCGCCCGGGTCCACTTCATCAAGGCCCCCAATTCTAGCTTTAAAGATGATCCAAAAATGAGCTCTGAGAACAGAATCTGAGAGGGGGGGGGGGAGACACAGTTTTTGCTCTATTTCTTCCTTAATGATGACACCACCCACTCTTCCAGCACTTTATTCTTACTACAAATGACCGAACACACCTACCTGACACTATAACGAAGAAAAAAATTTTTCATCCCTACCTGGCCAAAATTGAAGAAATCTCACAGTGCCGGCACCTGTTCAAAATCACTCAAAATCACCAAAAAATCGACCCGTCTCAGATTTTTCCAAAAAGTGACGAAAATCAATCTACCACACCTGTCATTCATAAAAAATGTGGAAACGCGCCCGGGTCACTTCATCAAGGCCCAATTCTAGCTTTAAAGATGATCCAAAAATGAGCTCTGAGAACAGAATCTGAGAGGGGGGGGGGGGGGGAGACACAGTTTTTGCTCTATTTCTTCCTTAATGATGACACCACCACTCTTCCAGCACTTTATTCTTACTACAAATGACCGAACACACCTACCTGACACTATAACGAAGAAAAAAAATTTTCATCCCTACCTGGCCAAAATTGAAGAAATCTCACAGTGCCGGCACTGTTCAAAATCACTCAAAATCACCAAAAATCGACCCGTCTCCGATTTTTCCAAAAAGTGACGAAAATCAATCTACCACACCTGTCATTCATAAAAAATGTGGAAACGCGCCCGGGTCACTTCATCAAGGCCCCCAATTCTAGCTTTAAAGATGATCCAAAAATGAGCTCTGAGAACAGAATCTGAGAGGGGGGGGGGGAGACACAGTTTTTTTGCTCTATTTCTTCCTTAATGATGACACCACCACTCTTCCAGCACTTTATTCTTACTACAAATGACCGAACACACCTACCTGACACTATAACGAAGAAAAAAATTTTTCATCCCTACCTGGCCAAAATTGAAGAAATCTCACAGTGCCGGCACTGTTCAAAATCACTCAAAATCACCAAAAATCGACCCGTCTCCGATTTTTCCAAAAAGTGGACGAAAATCAATCTACCACACCTGTCATTCATAAAAAATGTGGAAACGCGCCCGGGTCACTTCATCAAGGCCCCCAATTCTAGCTTTAAAGATGATCCAAAAATGAGCTCTGAGAACAGAATCTGAGAGGGGGGGGGAGACACAGTTTTTGCTCTATTTCTTCCTTAATGATGACACCACCACTCTTCCAGCACTTTATTCTTACTACAAATGACCGAACACACCTACCTGACACTATAACGAAGAAAAAAATTTTTTCATCCCTACCTGGCCAAAATTGAAGAAATCTCACAGTGCCGGCACTGTTCAAAATCACTCAAAATCACAAAAAATCGACCCGTCTCCGATTTTTCCAAAAAGTGACGAAAATCAATCTACCACACCTGTCATTCATAAAAAATGTGGAAACGCGCCCGGGTCACTTCATCAAGGCAACCAATTCTAGCTTTAAAGATGATCCAAAAATGAGCTCTGAGAACAGAATCTGAGAGGGGGGGGGGAGACACAGTTTTTGCTCTATTTCTTCCTTAATGATGACACCACCACTCTTCCAGCACTTTATTCTTACTACAAATGACCGAACACACCTACCTGACACTATAACGAAGAAAAAAATTTTTTCATCCCTACCTGGCCAAAATTGAAGAAATCTCACAGTGCCGGCACTGTTCAAAATCACTCAAAATCACAAAAAATCGACCCGTCTCCGATTTTTCCAAAAAGTGACGAAAATCAATCTACCACACCTGTCATTCATAAAAAATGTGGAAACGCGCCCTGGTCACTTCATCAAGGCCCCCAATTCTAGCTTTAAAGATGATCCAAAAATGAGCTCTGAGAACAGAATCTGAGAGGGGGGGGGGGAGACACAGTTTTTTGCTCTATTTCTTCCTTAATGATGACACCACCACTCTTCCATCACTTTATTCTTACTACAAATGACCGAACACACCTACCTGACACTATAACGAAGAAAAAAATTTTTCATCCCTACCTGGCCAAAATTGAAGAAATCTCACAGTGCCGGCACTGTTCAAAATCACTCAAAATCACCAAAAATCGACCCGTCTCCGATTTTTTCCAAAAAGTGACGAAAATCAATCTACCACACCTGTCATTCATAAAAAATGTGGAAACGCGCCCGGGTCACTTCATCAAGGCCCCCAATTCTAGCTTTAAAAATGATCCAAAAATGAGCTCTGAGAACAGAATCTGAGAGGGGGGGGGGGGAGACACAGTTTTTGCTCTATTTCTTCCTTAATGATGACACCACCACTCTTCCAACACTTTATTCTTACTACAAATGACCGAACACACCTACCTGACACTATAACGAAGAAAAAAATTTTTCATCCCTACCTGGCCAAAATTGAAGAAATCTCACAGTGCCGGCACTGTTCAAAATCACTCAAAATCACCAAAAATCGACCCGTCTCCGATTTTTTCCAAAAAGGTGACGAAAATCAATCTACCACACCTGTCATTCATAAAAAATGTGGAAACGCGCCCGGGTCACTTCATCAAGGCCCCCAATTCTAGCTTTAAAGATGATCCAAAAATGAGCTCTGAGAACAGAATCTGAGAGGGGGGGGGGAGACACAGTTTTTTGCTCTATTTCTTCCTTAATGATGACACCACCACTCTTCCAACACTTTAGTCTTACTACAAATGAACGAACACACCTACCTGACACTATAACGAAGAAAAAAATTTTTCATCCCTACCTGGCCAAAATTGAAGAAATCTCACAGTGGCCGGCCACTGTTCAAAATCACTCAAAATCACCAAAAATCGACCCGTCTCCGATTTTTCCAAAAAGTGACGAAAATCAATCTACCACACCTGTCATTCATAAAAAAATTTGGAAACGCGCCCGGGTCCACTTCATCAAGGCCCCCAATTCTAGCTTTAAAGATGATCCAAAAATGAGCTCTGAGAACAGAATCTGAGAGGGGGGGGGGGAGACACAGTTTTTGCTCTATTTCTTCCTTAATGATGACACCACCACTCTTCCAGCACTTTATTCTTACTACAAATGACCGAACACACCTACCTGACACTATAACGAAGAAAAAAATTTTTCATCCCTACCTGGCCAAAATTGAAGAAATCTCACAGTGCCGGCACTGTTCAAAATCACTCAAAATCACCAAAAATCGACCCGTCTCCGATTTTTCCAAAAAGTGACGAAAATCAATCTACCACACCTGTCATTCATAAAAAATGTGGAAACGCGCCCGGGTCACTTCATCAAGGCCCCCAATTCTAGCTTTAAAGATGATCCAAAAATGAGCTCTGAGAACAGAATCTGAGAGGGGGGGGGGGGGAGACACAGTTTTTGCGCTATTTCTTCCTTAATGATGACACCACCACTCTTCCAGCACTTTATTCTTACTACAAATGACCGAACACACCTACCTGACACTATAACGAAGAAAAAAATTTTTCATCCCTACCTGGCCAAAATTGAAGAAATCTCACAGTGCCGGCACTGTTCAAAATCACTCAAAATCACCAAAAATCGACCCTTCTCCGATTTTTCCAAAAAGTGACGAAAATCAATCTACCACACCTGTCATTCATAAAAAATGTGGAAACGCGCCCGGGTCACTTCATCAAGGCCCCCAATTCTAGCTTTAAAGATGATCCAAAAATGAGCTCTGAGAACAGAATCTGAGAGGGGGGGGGGGGGGAGACACAGTTTTTGCTCTATTTCTTCCTTAATGATGACACCACCACTCTTCCAGCACTTTATTCTTACTACAAATGACCGAACACACCTACCTGACACTATAACGAAGAAAAAAAATTTTTCATCCCTACCTGGCCAAAATTGAAGAAATCTCACAGTGCCGGCACTGTTCAAAATCACTCAAAATCACCAAAAATCGACCCGTCTCCGATTTTTCCAAAAAAGTGACGAAAATCAATCTACCACACCTGTCATTCATAAACAATGTGGTAACGCGCCCGGGTCACTTCATCAAGGCCCCCAATTCTAGCTTTAAAGATGATCCAAAAATGAGCTCTGAGAACAGAATCTGAGAGGGGGGGGGGGGAGACACAGTTTTTTGCTCTATTTCTTCCTTAATGATGACACCACCACTCTTCCAGCACTTTATTCTTACTACAAATGACCGAACACACCTACCTGACACTATAACGAAGAAAAAAATTTTTTCATCCCTACCTGGCCAAAATTGAAGAAATCTCACAGTGCCGGCACTGTTCAAAATCACTCAAAATCACCAAAAATCGACCCGTCTCCGATTTTTCCAAAAAGTGACGAAAATCAATCTACCACACCTGTCATTCATAAAAAAAATGTGGAAACGCGCCCGGGTCACTTCATCAAGGCCCCCAATTCTAGCTTTAAAGATGATCCAAAAATGAGCTCTGAGAACAGAATCTGAGAGGGGGGGGGGGGAGACACAGTTTTTGCTCAATTTCTTCCTTAATGATGACACCACCACTCTTCCAGCACTTTATTCTTACTACAAATGACCGAACACACCTACCTGACACTATAACGAAGAAAAAAAATTTTTCATCCCTACCTGGCCAAAATTGAAGAAATCTCACAGTGCCGGCACTGTTCAAAATCACTCAAAATCACCAAAAATCGACCCGTCCTCCGATTTTTTCCAAAAAGTGACGAAAATCAATCTACCACACCTGTCATTCATAAAAAATGTGGAAACGCGCCCGGGTCACTTCATCAAGGCCCCCAATTCTAGCTTTAAAGATGATCCAAAAATGAGCTCTGAGAACAGAATCTGAGAGGGGGGGGGGGGAGACACAGTTTTTTGCTCTATTTCTTCCTTAATGATGACACCACCACTCTTCCAGCACTTTATTCTTACTACAAATGACCGAACACACCTACCTGACACTATAACGAAGAAAAAAATTTTTCATCCCTACCTGGCCAAAATTGAAGAAATCTCACAGTGCCGGCACTGTTCAAAATCACTCAAAATCACCAAAAATCGACCTGTCTCCGATTTTTCCAAAAAGTGACGAAAATCAATCTACCACACCTGTCATTCATAAAAAAATGTGCAAACGCGCCCGGGTCACTTCATCAAGGCCCCCAATTCTAGCTTTAAAGATGATCCAAAAATGAGCTCTGAGAACAGAATCTGAGAGGGGGGGGGGAGACACAGTTTTTGCTCTATTTCTTCCTTAATGATGACACCACCACTCTTCCAGCACTTTATTCTTACTACAAATGACCGAACACACCTACCTGACACTATAACGAAGAAAAAAATTTTTTCATCCCTACCTGGCCAAAATTGAAGAAATCTCACAGTGCGGCACTGTTCAAAATCACTCAAAATCACCAAAAATCGACCCGTCTTCGATTTTTCCAAAAAGTGACGAAAATCAATCTACCACACCTGTCATTCATAAAAAATGTGGAAACGCGCCCGGGGTCACTTCATCAAGGCCCCCAATTCTAGCTTTAAAGATGATCCAAAAATGAGCTCTGAGAACAGAATCTGAGAGGGGGGGGGGGGGGAAACACAGTTTTTGCTCTATTTCTTCCTTAATGATGACACCACCACTCTTCCAGCACTTTATTCTTACTACAAATGACCGAACACACCTACCTGACACTATAACGAAGAAAAAAAATTTTTCATCCCTACCTGGCCAAAATTGAAGAAATCTCACAGTGCCGGCACTGTTCAAAATCACTCAAAATCACCAAAAATCGACCCGTCTCCGATTTTTCCAAAAAGTGACGAAAATCAATCTACCACACCTGTCATTCATAAAAAATGTGGAAACGCGGCCCGGGTCACTTCATCAAGGCCCCCAATTCTAGCTTTAAAGATGATCCAAAAATGAGCTCTGAGAACAGAATCTGAGAGGGGGGGGGAGACACAGTTTTTTGCTCTATTTCTTCCTTAATGATGACACCACCACTCTTCCAGCACTTTATTCTTACTACAAATGACCGAACACACCTACCTGACACTATAACGAAGAAAAAAATTTTTCATCCCTACCTGGCCAAAATTGAAGAAATCTCACAGTGCCGGCACTGTTCAAAATCACTCAAAATCACCAAAAATCGACCCGTCCTCCGATTTTTCCAAAAAGTGACGAAAATCAATCTACCACACCTGTCATTCATAAAAAATGTGGAAAACGCGCCCGGGTCACTTCATCAAGGCCCCCAATTCTAGCTTTAAAGATGATCCAAAAATGAGCTCTGAGAACAGAATCTGAGAGGGGGGGGGAGACACAGTTTTTGCTCTATTTCTTCCTTAATGATGACACCACCACTCTTCCAGCACTTTATTCTTACTACAAATGACCGAACACACCTACCTGACACTATAACGAAGAAAAAAATTTTTCATCCCTACCTGGCCAAAATTGAAGAAATCTCACAGTGCCGGCACTGTTCAAAATCACTCAAAATCACCAAAAATCGACCCGTCTCCGATTTTTCCAAAAAGTGACGAAAATCAATCTACCACACCTGTCATTCATAAAAAATGTGGAAACGCGCCCGGGTCACTTCATCAAGGCCCCCAATTCTAGCTTTAAAGATGATCCAAAAATGAGCTCTGAGAACAGAATCTGAGAGGGGGGGGGGAGACACAGTTTTTGCTCTATTTCTTCCTTAATGATGACACCACCACTCTTCCAGCACTTTATTCTTACTACAAATGACCGAACACACCTACCTGACACTATAACGAAGAAAAAAATTTTTTCATCCCTACCTGGCCAAAATTGAAGAAATCTCACAGTGCCGGCACTGTTCAAAATCACTCAAAATCACCAAAAATCGACCCGTCTCCGATTTTTCCAAAAAGTGACGAAAATCAATCTACCACACCTGTCATTCATAAAAAATGTGCTGGAAAAGTGGTGGGTCAACATTAAGGAGAAATAGAGCAAAAACTCTCTCTCCCCCCCCCCCTCTCAGATTCTGTTCTCAGAGCTTAATTTTTGGATCATCTTTAAAGCTAGAATTGGGGGGCCTTGATGAAGTGACCCGGGCGCGTTTAGCACATTTTTTATGAATGACAGTGTGGTAGATTGATTTTCGTCACTTTTTTGGAAAAATCGGAGACGGGTCGATTTTTGGTGATTTTGAGTGATTTTGAACAGTGCCGGCACTGTGAATTTCTTCAATTTGGCTAGGTAGGGATGAAAATTTTTTTTCTTCATTATAGTGTCAGGTAGGTGTGTTCGGTCATTTGTAGTAAGAATAAAGTGCTGGAAGAGTGGTGGTGTCAACATTAAGGAAGAAATAGAGCAAAAACTCTCTCTCTCCCCCCCCCCTCTCAGATTCTGTTCTCAGAGCTCATTTTTGGATCATCTTTAAGCTAGAATTGGGGGCCTTGATGAAGTGACCCGGCGCGTTTCCAGCAATTTTTTATGAATGACAGGTGTGGTAGATTGATTTTCGTCACTTTTTGGAAAAATCGGAGGACGGGTCGATTTTTGGTGATTTTGAGTGATTTTGAACAGTGCCGGCACTGTGAGATTTCTTCAATTTTGGCCAGGTAGGGATGAAAAATTTTTTTCTTCGTTATAGTGTCAGGTAGGTGTGTTCGGTCATTTGTAGTAAGAATAAAGTGCTGGAAGAGTGGTGGTGTCATCATTAAGGAAGAAAAATAGAGCAAAAACTGTGTCTCCCCCCCCCCTCTCAGATTCTGTTCTCAGAGCTCATTTTTGGATCATCTTTAAAGCTAGAATTGGGGGCCTTGATGAAGTGACCCGGGCGCGTTTCCACATTTTTTATGAATGACAGGTGTGGTAGATTGATTTTCGTCACTTTTTGGAAAAATCGGAGACGGGTCGATTTTTGGTGATTTTGAGTGATTTTGAACAGTGCCGGCACTGTGAGATTTCTTCAATTTTGGCCAGGTAGGGATGAAAAATTTTTTTCTTCGTTATAGTGTCAGGTAGGTGTGTTCGGTCATTTGTAGTAAGAATAAAGTGCTGGAAGAGTGGTGGTGTCATCATTAAGGAAGAAATAGAGCAAAAACTGTGTCTCCCCCCCCCTCTCAGATTCTGTTCTCAGAGCTCATTTTTGGATCATCTTTAAAGCTAGAATTGGGGGCCTTGATGAAGTGACCCGGGCGCGTTTCCACATTTTTTATGAATGACAGGTGTGGTAGATTGATTTTCGTCACTTTTTGGAAAAATCGGAGACGGGTCGATTTTTGGTGATTTTGAGTGATTTTGAACAGTGCCGGCACTGTGAGATTTCTTCAATTTTGGCCAGGTAGGGATGAAAAATTTTTTTCTTCGTTATAGTGTCAGGTAGGTGTGTTCGGTCATTTGTAGTAAGAATAAAGTGCTGGAAGAGTGGTGGTGTCATCATTAAGGAAGAAATAGAGCAAAAACTGTGTCTCCCCCCCCCTCTCAGATTCTGTTCTCAGAGCTCATTTTTGGATCATCTTTAAAGCTAGAATTGGGGGCCTTGATGAAGTGACCCGGGCGCGTTTCCACATTTTTTATGAATGACAGGTGTGGTAGATTGATTTTCGTCACTTTTTGGAAAAATCGGAGACGGGTCGATTTTTGGTGATTTTGAGTGATTTTGAACAGTGCCGGCACTGTGAGATTTCTTCAATTTTGGCCAGGTAGGGATGAAAAATTTTTTTCTTCGTTATAGTGTCAGGTAGGTGTGTTCGGTCATTTGTAGTAAGAATAAAGTGCTGGAAGAGTGGTGGTGTCATCATTAAGGAAGAAATAGAGCAAAAACTGTGTTTCCCCCCCCCCCCCTCTCAGATTCTGTTCTCAGAGCTCATTTTTGGATCATCTTTAAAGCTAGAATTGGGGGCCTTGATGAAGTGACCCGGGCGCGTTTCCACATTTTTTATGAATGACAGGTGTGGTAGATTGATTTTCGTCACTTTTTGGAAAAATCGAAGACGGGTCGATTTTTGGTGATTTTGAGTGATTTTGAACAGTGCCGCACTGTGAGATTTCTTCAATTTTGGCCAGGTAGGGATGAAAAATTTTTTTCTTCGTTATAGTGTCAGGTAGGTGTGTTCGGTCATTTGTAGTAAGAATAAAGTGCTGGAAGAGTGGTGGTGTCATCATTAAGGAAGAAATAGAGCAAAAACTGTGTCTCCCCCCCCCCCTCTCAGATTCTGTTCTCAGAGCTCATTTTTGGATCATCTTTAAAGCTAGAATTGGGGGCCTTGATGAAGTGACCCGGGCGCGTTTGCACATTTTTTATGAATGACAGGTGTGGTAGATTGATTTTCGTCACTTTTTGGAAAAATCGGAGACAGGTCGATTTTTGGTGATTTTGAGTGATTTTGAACAGTGCCGGCACTGTGAGATTTCTTCAATTTTGGCCAGGTAGGGATGAAAAATTTTTTTCTTCGTTATAGTGTCAGGTAGGTGTGTTCGGTCATTTGTAGTAAGAATAAAGTGCTGGAAGAGTGGTGGTGTCATCATTAAGGAAGAAATAGAGCAAAAACTGTGTCTCCCCCCCCCCTCTCAGATTCTGTTCTCAGAGCTCATTTTTGGATCATCTTTAAAGCTAGAATTGGGGGCCTTGATGAAGTGACCCGGGCGCGTTTCCACATTTTTTATGAATGACAGGTGTGGTAGATTGATTTTCGTCACTTTTTGGAAAAATCGGAGACGGGTCGATTTTTGGTGATTTTGAGTGATTTTGAACAGTGCCGGCACTGTGAGATTTCTTCAATTTTGGCCAGGTAGGGATGAAAAATTTTTTTCTTCGTTATAGTGTCAGGTAGGTGTGTTCGGTCATTTGTAGTAAGAATAAAGTGCTGGAAGAGTGGTGGTGTCATCATTAAGGAAGAAATTGAGCAAAAACTGTGTCTCCCCCCCCCCCTCTCAGATTCTGTTCTCAGAGCTCATTTTTGGATCATCTTTAAAGCTAGAATTGGGGGCCTTGATGAAGTGACCCGGGCGCGTTTCCACATTTTTTTATGAATGACAGGTGTGGTAGATTGATTTTCGTCACTTTTTGGAAAAATCGGAGACGGGTCGATTTTTGGTGATTTTGAGTGATTTTGAACAGTGCCGGCACTGTGAGATTTCTTCAATTTTGGCCAGGTAGGGATGAAAAATTTTTTTCTTCGTTATAGTGTCAGGTAGGTGTGTTCGGTCATTTGTAGTAAGAATAAAGTGCTGGAAGAGTGGTGGTGTCATCATTAAGGAAGAAATAGAGCAAAAACTGTGTCTCCCCCCCCCCCCTCTCAGATTCTGTTCTCAGAGCTCATTTTTGGATCATCTTTAAAGCTAGAATTGGGGGCCTTGATGAAGTGACCCGGGCGCGTTACCACATTGTTTATGAATGACAGGTGTGGTAGATTGATTTTCGTCACTTTTTGGAAAAATCGGAGACGGGTCGATTTTTGGTGATTTTGAGTGATTTTGAACAGTGCCGGCACTGTGAGATTTCTTCAATTTTGGCCAGGTAGGGATGAAAAATTTTTTTCTTCGTTATAGTGTCAGGTAGGTGTGTTCGGTCATTTGTAGTAAGAATAAAGTGCTGGAAGAGTGGTGGTGTCATCATTAAGGAAGAAATAGAGCAAAAACTGTGTCTCCCCCCCCCCCCCCTCTCAGATTCTGTTCTCAGAGCTCATTTTTGGATCATCTTTAAAGCTAGAATTGGGGGCCTTGATGAAGTGACCCGGGCGCGTTTCCACATTTTTTATGAATGACAGGTGTGGTAGATTGATTTTCGTCACTTTTTGGAAAAATCGGAGAAGGGTCGATTTTTGGTGATTTTGAGTGATTTTGAACAGTGCCGGCACTGTGAGATTTCTTCAATTTTGGCCAGGTAGGGATGAAAAATTTTTTTCTTCGTTATAGTGTCAGGTAGGTGTGTTCGGTCATTTGTAGTAAGAATAAAGTGCTGGAAGAGTGGTGGTGTCATCATTAAGGAAGAAATAGCGCAAAAACTGTGTCTCCCCCCCCCCCCTCTCAGATTCTGTTCTCAGAGCTCATTTTTGGATCATCTTTAAAGCTAGAATTGGGGGCCTTGATGAAGTGACCCGGGCGCGTTTCCACATTTTTTATGAATGACAGGTGTGGTAGATTGATTTTCGTCACTTTTTGGAAAAATCGGAGACGGGTCGATTTTTGGTGATTTTGAGTGATTTTGAACAGTGCCGGCACTGTGAGATTTCTTCAATTTTGGCCAGGTAGGGATGAAAAATTTTTTTCTTCGTTATAGTGTCAGGTAGGTGTGTTCGGTCATTTGTAGTAAGAATAAAGTGCTGGAAGAGTGGTGGTGTCATCATTAAGGAAGAAATAGAGCAAAAACTGTGTCTCCCCCCCCCCCTCTCAGATTCTGTTCTCAGAGCTCATTTTTGGATCATCTTTAAAGCTAGAATTGGGGGCCTTGATGAAGTGACCCGGGCGCGTTTCCAAATTTTTTATGAATGACAGGTGTGGTAGATTGATTTTCGTCACTTTTTGGAAAAATCGGAGACGGGTCGATTTTTGGTGATTTTGAGTGATTTTGAACAGTGCCGGCACTGTGAGATTTCTTCAATTTTGGCCAGGTAGGGATGAAAAATTTTTTTCTTCGTTATAGTGTCAGGTAGGTGTGTTCGTTCATTTGTAGTAAGACTAAAGTGTTGGAAGAGTGGTGGTGTCATCATTAAGGAAGAAATAGAGCAAAAACTGTGTCTCCCCCCCCCCTCTCAGATTCTGTTCTCAGAGCTCATTTTTGGATCATCTTTAAAGCTAGAATTGGGGGCCTTGATGAAGTGACCCGGGCGCGTTTCCACATTTTTTATGAATGACAGGTGTGGTAGATTGATTTTCGTCACCTTTTGGAAAAATCGGAGACGGGTCGATTTTTGGTGATTTTGAGTGATTTTGAACAGTGCCGGCACTGTGAGATTTCTTCAATTTTGGCCAGGTAGGGATGAAAAATTTTTTTCTTCGTTATAGTGTCAGGTAGGTGTGTTCGGTCATTTGTAGTAAGAATAAAGTGTTGGAAGAGTGGTGGTGTCATCATTAAGGAAGAAATAGAGCAAAAACTGTGTCTCCCCCCCCCCCTCTCAGATTCTGTTCTCAGAGCTCATTTTTGGATCATTTTTAAAGCTAGAATTGGGGGCCTTGATGAAGTGACCCGGGCGCGTTTCCACATTTTTTATGAATGACAGGTGTGGTAGATTGATTTTCGTCACTTTTTGGAAAAATCGGAGACGGGTCGATTTTTGGTGATTTTGAGTGATTTTGAACAGTGCCGGCACTGTGAGATTTCTTCAATTTTGGCCAGGTAGGGATGAAAAATTTTTTTCTTCGTTATAGTGTCAGGTAGGTGTGTTCGGTCATTTGTAGTAAGAATAAAGTGATGGAAGAGTGGTGGTGTCATCATTAAGGAAGAAATAGAGCAAAAACTGTGTCTCCCCCCCCCCTCTCAGATTCTGTTCTCAGAGCTCATTTTTGGATCATCTTTAAAGCTAGAATTGGGGGCCTTGATGAAGTGACCAGGGCGCGTTTCCACATTTTTTATGAATGACAGGTGTGGTAGATTGATTTTCGTCACTTTTTGGAAAAATCGGAGACGGGTCGATTTTTTGTGATTTTGAGTGATTTTGAACAGTGCCGGCACTGTGAGATTTCTTCAATTTTGGCCAGGTAGGGATGAAAAATTTTTTTCTTCGTTATAGTGTCAGGTAGGTGTGTTCGGTCATTTGTAGTAAGAATAAAGTGCTGGAAGAGTGGTGGTGTCATCATTAAGGAAGAAATAGAGCAAAAACTGTGTCTCCCCCCCCCCTCTCAGATTCTGTTCTCAGAGCTCATTTTTGGATCATCTTTAAAGCTAGAATTGGTTGCCTTGATGAAGTGACCCGGGCGCGTTTCCACATTTTTTATGAATGACAGGTGTGGTAGATTGATTTTCGTCACTTTTTGGAAAAATCGGAGACGGGTCGATTTTTTGTGATTTTGAGTGATTTTGAACAGTGCCGGCACTGTGAGATTTCTTCAATTTTGGCCAGGTAGGGATGAAAAATTTTTTTCTTCGTTATAGTGTCAGGTAGGTGTGTTCGGTCATTTGTAGTAAGAATAAAGTGCTGGAAGAGTGGTGGTGTCATCATTAAGGAAGAAATAGAGCAAAAACTGTGTCTCCCCCCCCCTCTCAGATTCTGTTCTCAGAGCTCATTTTTGGATCATCTTTAAAGCTAGAATTGGGGGCCTTGATGAAGTGACCCGGGCGCGTTTCCACATTTTTTATGAATGACAGGTGTGGTAGATTGATTTTCGTCACTTTTTGGAAAAATCGGAGACGGGTCGATTTTTGGTGATTTTGAGTGATTTTGAACAGTGCCGGCACTGTGAGATTTCTTCAATTTTGGCCAGGTAGGGATGAAAAATTTTTTTCTTCGTTATAGTGTCAGGTAGGTGTGTTCGGTCATTTGTAGTAAGAATAAAGTGCTGGAAGAGTGGTGGTGTCATCATTAAGGAAGAAATAGAGCAAAAACTGTGTCTCCCCCCCCCCTCTCAGATTCTGTTCTCAGAGCTCATTTTTGGATCATCTTTAAAGCTAGAATTGGGGGCCTTGATGAAGTGACCCGGGCGCGTTTCCACATTTTTTATGAATGACAGGTGTGGTAGATTGATTTTCGTCACTTTTTGGAAAAATCGGAGACGGGTCGATTTTTGGTGATTTTGAGTGATTTTGAACAGTGCCGGCACTGTGAGATTTCTTCAATTTTGGCCAGGTAGGGATGAAAATTTTTTTTCTTCGTTATAGTGTCAGGTAGGTGTGTTCGGTCATTTGTAGTAAGAATAAAGTGCTGGAAGAGTGGTGGTGTCATCATTAAGGAAGAAATAGAGCAAAAACTGTGTCTCCCCCCCCCCCCCCTCTCAGATTCTGTTCTCAGAGCTCATTTTTGGATCATCTTTAAAGCTAGAATTGGGCCTTGATGAAGTGACCCGGGCGCGTTTCCACATTTTTTATGAATGACAGGTGTGGTAGATTGATTTTCGTCACTTTTTGGAAAAATCTGAGACGGGTCGATTTTTGGTGATTTTGAGTGATTTTGAACAGTGCCGGCACTGTGAGATTTCTTCAATTTTGGCCAGGTAGGGATGAAAAATTTTTTTCTTCGTTATAGTGTCAGGTAGGTGTGTTCGGTCATTTGTAGTAAGAATAAAGTGCTGGAAGAGTGGTGGTGTCATCATTAAGGAAGAAATAGAGCAAAAACTGTGTCTCCCCCCCCCCCTCTCAGATTCTGTTCTCAGAGCTCATTTTTGGATCATCTTTAAAGCTAGAATTGGGGGCCTTGATGAAGTGACCCGGGCGCGTTTCCACATTTTTTATGAATGACAGGTGTGGTAGATTGATTTTCGTCACTTTTTGGAAAAATCGGAGACGGGTCGATTTTTGGTGATTTTGAGTGATTTTGAACAGTGCCGGCACTGTGAGATTTCTTCAATTTTGGTCAGGTAGGGATGAAAAATTTTTTTCTTCGTTATAGTGTCAGTTAGGTGTGTTCGGTCATTTGTAGTAAGAATAAAGTGCTGGAAGAGTGGTGGTGTCATCATTAAGGAAGAAATAGAGCAAAAACTGTGTCTCCCCCCCCCCCTCTCAGATTCTGTTCTCAGAGCTCATTTTTGGATCATCTTTAAAGCTAGAATTGGGGGCCTTGATGAAGTGACCCGGGCGCGTTTCCACATTTTTTATGAATGACAGGTGTGGTAGATTGATTTTCGTCACTTTTTGGAAAAATCGGAGAAGGGTCGATTTTTGGTGATTTTGAGTGATTTTGAACAGTGCCGGCACTGTGAGATTTCTTCAATTTTGGCCAGGTAGGGATGAAAAATTTTTTTCTTCGTTATAGTGTCAGGTAGGTGTGTTCGGTCATTTGTAGTAAGAATAAAGTGCTGGAAGAGTGGTGGTGTCATCATTAAGGAAGAAATAGAGCAAAAACTGTGTCTCCCCCCCCCCCTCTCAGATTCTGTTCTCAGAGCTCATTTTTGGATCATCTTTAAAGCTAGAATTGGGGGCCTTGATGAAGTGACCCGGGCGCGTTTCCACATTTTTTATGAATGACAGGTGTGGTAGATTGATTTTCGTCACTTTTTGGAAAAATCGGAGACGGGTCGATTTTTGGTGATTTTGAGTGATTTTGAACAGTGCCGGCACTGTGAGATTTCTTCAATTTTGGCCAGGTAGGGATGAAAAATTTTTTTCTTCGTTATAGTGTCAGGTAGGTGTGTTCGGTCATTTGTAGTAAGAATAAAGTGCTGGAAGAGTGGTGGTGTCATCATTAAGGAAGAAATAGAGCAAAAACTGTGTCTCCCCCCCCCCCTCTCAGATTCTGTTCTCAGAGCTCATTATTGGATCATCTTTAAAGCTAGAATTGGGCCTTGATGAAGTGACCCGGGCGCGTTTCCACATTTTTTATGAATGACAGGTGTGGTAGATTGATTTTCGTCACTTTTTGGAAAAATCTGAGACGGGTCGATTTTTGGTGATTTTGAGTGATTTTGAACAGTGCCGGCACTGTGAGATTTCTTCAATTTTGGCCAGGTAGGGATGAAAAATTTTTTTCTTCGTTATAGTGTCAGTTAGGTGTGTTCGGTCAATTGTAGTAAGAATAAAGTGCTGGAAGAGTGGTGGTGTCATCATTAAGGAAGAAATAGAGCAAAAACTGTGTCTCCCCCCCCCCCCTCTCAGATTCTGTTCTCAGAGCTCATTTTTGGATCATCTTTAAAGCTAGAATTGGGGGCCTTGATGAAGTGACCCGGGCGCGTTTCCACATTTTTTATGAATGACAGGTGTGGTAGATTGATTTTCGTCACTTTTTGGAAAAATCGGAGACGGTTCGATTTTTGGTGATTTTGAGTGATTTTGAACAGTGCCGGCACTGTGAGATTTCTTCAATTTTGGCCAGGTAGGGATGAAAAATTTTTTTCTTCGTTATAGTGTCAGGTAGGTGTGTTCGGTCATTTGTAGTAAGAATAAAGTGCTGGAAGAGTGGTGGTGTCATCATTAAGGAAGAAATAGAGCAAAAACTGTGTCTCCCCCCCCCCCCTCTCAGATTCTGTTCTCAGAGCTCATTTTTGGATCATCTTTAAAGCTAGAATTGGGGGCCTTGATGAAGTGACCCGGGCGCGTTTCCACATTTTTTATGAATGACAGGTGTGGTAGATTGATTTTCGTCACTTTTTGGAAAAATCGGAGACGGGTCGATTTTTGGTGATTTTGAGTGATTTTGAACAGTGCCGGCACTGTGAGATTTCTTCAATTTTGGCCAGGTAGGGATGAAAAATTTTTTTCTTCGTTATAGTGTCAGGTAGGTGTGTTCGGTCATTTGTAGTAAGAATAAAGTGCTGGAAGAGTGGTGGTGTCATCATTAAGGAAGAAATAGAGCAAAAACTGTGTCTCCCCCCCCCCCCCCTCTCAGATTCTGTTCTCAGAGCTCATTTTTGGATCATCTTTAAAGCTAGAATTGGGGGCCTTGATGAAGTGACCCGGGCGCGTTTCCACATTTTTTATGAATGACAGGTGTGGTAGATTGATTTTCGTCACTTTTTGGAAAAATCGGAGACGGGTCGATTTTTGGTGATTTTGAGTGATTTTGAACAGTGCCGGCACTGTGAGATTTCTTCAATTTTGGCCAGGTAGGGATGAAAAATTTTTTTCTTCGTTATAGTGTCAGGTAGGTGTGTTCGGTCATTTGTAGTAAGAATAAAGTGCTGGAAGAGTGGTGGTGTCATCATTAAGGAAGAAATAGAGCAAAAACTGTGTCTCCCCCCCCCCCCCCTCTCAGATTCTGTTCTCAGAGCTCATTTTTGGATCATCTTTAAAGCTAGAATTGGGGGCCTTGATGAAGTGACCCGGGCGCGTTTCCACATTTTTTATGAATGACAGGTGTGGTAGATTGATTTTCGTCACTTTTTGGAAAAATCGGAGACGGGTCGATTTTTGGTGATTTTGAGTGATTTTGAACAGTGCCGGCACTGTGAGATTTCTTCAATTTTGGCCAGGTAGGGATGAAAAAATTTTTTCTTCGTTATAGTGTCAGGTAGGTGTGTTCGGTCATTTGTAGTAAGAATAAAGTGCTGGAAGAGTGGTGGTGTCATCATTAAGGAAGAAATAGAGCAAAAACTGTGTCTCCCCCCCCCCCCTCTCAGATTCTGTTCTCAGAGCTCATTTTTGGATCATCTTTAAAGCTAGAATTGGGGGCCTTGATGAAGTGACCCGGGCGCGTTTCCACATTTTTTATGAATGACTGGTGTGGTAGATTGATTTTCGTCACTTTTTGGAAAAATCGGAGACGGGTCGATTTTTGGTGATTTTGAGTGATTTTGAACAGTGCCGGCACTGTGAGATTTCTTCAATTTTGGCCAGGTAGGGATGAAAAATTTTTTTCTTCGTTATAGTGTCAGGTAGGTGTGTTCGGTCATTTGTAGTAAGAATAAAGTGCTGGAAGAGTGGTGGTGTCATCATTAAGGAAGAAATAGAGCAAAAACTGTGTCTCCCCCCCCCTCTCAGATTCTGTTCTCAAAGCTCATTTTTGGATCATCTTTAAAGCTAGAATTGGGGGCCTTGATGAAGTGACCCGGGCGCGTTTCCACATTTTTTATGAATGACAGGTGTGGTAGATTGATTTTCGTCACTTTTTGGAAAAATCGGAGACGGGTCGATTTTTGGTGATTTTGAGTGATTTTGAACAGTGCCGGCACTGTGAGATTTCTTCAATTTTGGCCAGGTAGGGATGAAAATTTTTTTTCTTCGTTATAGTGTCAGGTAGGTGTGTTCGGTCATTTGTAGTAAGAATAAAGTGCTGGAAGAGTGGTGGTGTCATCATTAAGGAAGAAATAGAGCAAAAACTGTGTCTCCCCCCCCCCCCTCTCAGATTCTGTTCTCAGAGCTCATTTTTGGATCATCTTTAAAGCTAGAATTGGGGGCCTTGATGAAGTGACCCGGGCGCGTTTCCACATTTTTTATGAATGACAGGTGTGGTAGATTGATTTTCGTCACTTTTTGGAAAAATCGGAGACGGGTCGATTTTTGGTGATTTTGAGTGATTTTGAACAGTGCCGGCACTGTGAGATTTCTTCAATTTTGGCCAGGTAGGGATGAAAAATTTTTTTCTTCGTTATAGTGTCAGGTAGGTGTGTTCGGTCATTTGTAGTAAGAATAAAGTGCTGGAAGAGTGGTGGTGTCATCATTAAGGAAGAAATAGAGCAAAAACTGTGTCTCCCCCCCCCCTCTCAGATTCTGTTCTCAGAGCTCATTTTTGGATCATCTTTAAAGCTAGAATTGGGGGCCTTGATGAAGTGACCCGGGCGCGTTTCCACATTTTTTATGAATGACAGGTGTGGTAGATTGATTTTCGTCACTTTTTGGAAAAATCGGAGACGGGTCGATTTTTGGTGATTTTGAGTGATTTTGAACAGTGCCGGCACTGTGAGATTTCTTCAATTTTGGCCAGGTAGGGATGAAAAATTTTTTTCTTCGTTATAGTGTCAGGTAGGTGTGTTCGGTCATTTGTAGTAAGAATAAAGTGCTGGAAGAGTGGTGGTGTCATCATTAAGGAAGAAATAGAGCAAAAACTGTGTCTCCCCCCCCCCCCCCCTCTCAGATTCTGTTCTCAGAGCTCATTTTTGGATCATCTTTAAAGCTAGAATTGGGGGCCTTGATGAAGTGACCCGGGCGCGTTTCCACATTTTTTATGAATGACAGGTGTGGTAGATTGATTTTGGTCACTTTTTGGAAAAATCGGAGACGGGTCGATTTTTGGTGATTTTGAGTGATTTTGAACAGTGCCGGCACTGTGAGATTTCTTCAATTTTGGCCAGGTAGGGATGAAAATTTTTTTTCTTCGTTATAGTGTCAGGTAGGTGTGTTCGGTCATTTGTAGTAAGAATAAAGTGCTGGAAGAGTGGTGGTGTCATCATTAAGGAAGAAATAGAGCAAAAACTGTGTCTCCCCCCCCCCCCCCTCTCAGATTCTGTTCTCAGAGCTCATTTTTGGATCATCTTTAAAGCTAGAATTGGGGGCCTTGATGAAGTGACCCGGGCGCGTTTCCACATTTTTTATGAATGACAGGTGTGGTAGATTGATTTTCGTCACTTTTTGGAAAAATCGGAGACGGGTCAATTTTTGGTGATTTTGAGTGATTTTGAACAGTGCCGGCACTGTGAGATTTCTTCAATTTTGGCCAGGTAGGGATGAAAAATTTTTTTCTTCGTTATAGTGTCAGGTAGGTGTGTTCGGTCATTTGTAGTAAGAATAAAGTGCTGGAAGAGTGGTGGTGTCATCATTAAGGAAGAAATAGAGCAAAAACTGTGTCTCCCCCCCCCCCCCCTCTCAGATTCTGTTCTCAGAGCTCATTTTTGGATCATCTTTAAAGCTAGAATTGGGGGCCTTGATGAAGTGACCCGGGCGCGTTTCCACATTTTTTATGAATGACAGGTGTGGTAGATTGATTTTCGTCACTTTTTGGAAAAATCGGAGACGGGTCGATTTTTGGTGATTTTGAGTGATTTTGAACAGTGCCGGCACTGTGAGATTTCTTCAATTTTGGCCAGGTAGGGATGAAAAATTTTTTTCTTTGTTATAGTGTCAGGTAGGTGTGTTCGGTCATTTGTAGTAAGAATAAAGTGCTGGAAGAGTGGTGGTGTCATCATTAAGGAAGAAATAGAGCAAAAACTGTGTCTCCCCCCCCCCTCTCAGATTCTGTTCTCAGAGCTCATTTTTGGATCATCTTTAAAGCTAGAATTGGGGGCCTTGATGAAGTGACCCGGGCGCGTTTCCACATTATTTATGAATGACAGGTGTGGTAGATTGATTTTCGTCACTTTTTGGAAAAATCGGAGACGGGTCGATTTTTGGTGATTTTGAGTGATTTTGAACAGTGCCGGCACTGTGAGATTTCTTCAATTTTGGCCAGGTAGGGATGAAAAATTTTTTTCTTCGTTATAGTGTCAGGTAGGTGTGTTCGGTCATTTGTAGTAAGAATAAAGTGCTGGAAGAGTGGTGGTGTCATCATTAAGGAAGAAATAGAGCAAAAACTGTGTCTCCCCCCCCCCCTCAGATTCTGTTCTCAGAGCTCATTTTTGGATCATCTTTAAAGCTAGAATTGGGGGCCTTGATGAAGTGACCCGGGCGCGTTTCCACATTTTTTAGGAATGACAGGTGTGGTAGATTGATTTTCGTCACTTTTTGGAAAAATCGGAGACGGGTCGATTTTTGGTGATTTTGAGTGATTTTGATCAGTGCCGGCACTGTGAGATTTCTTCAATTTTGGCCAGGTAGGGATGAAAAATTTTTTTCTTCGTTATAGTGTCAGGTAGGTGTGTTCGGTCATTTGTAGTAAGAATAAAGTGCTGGAAGAGTGGTGGTGTCATCATTAAGGAAGAAATAGAGCAAAAACTGTGTCTCCCCAACCCTCTCAGATTCTGTTCTCAGAGCTCATTTTTGGATCATCTTTAAAGCTAGAATTGGGGGCCTTGATGAAGTGACCCGGGCGCGTTTCCACATTTTTTATGAATGACAGGTGTGGTAGATTGATTTTCGTCACTTTTTGGAAAAATCTGAGACGGGTCGATTTTTGGTGATTTTGAGTGATTTTGAACAGTGCCGGCACTGTGAGATTTCTTCAATTTTGGCCAGGTAGGGATGAAAAATTTTTTTCTTCGTTATAGTGTCAGGTAGGTGTGTTCGGTCATTTGTAGTAAGAATAAAGTGCTGGAAGAGTGGTGGTGTCATCATTAAGGAAGAAATAGAGCAAAAACTGTGTCTCCCCCCCCCCCTCTCAGATTCTGTTCTCAGAGCTCATTTTTGGATCATCTTTAAAGCTAGAATTGGGGGCCTTGATGAAGTGACCCGGGCGCGTTTCCACATTTTTTATGAATGACAGGTGTGGTAGATTGATTTTCGTCACTTTTTGGAAAAATCGGAGACGGGTCGATTTTTGGTGATTTTGAGTGATTTTGAACAGTGCCGGCACTGTGAGATTTCTTCAATTTTGGCCAGGTAGGGATGAAAAATTTTTTTCTTCGTTATAGTGTCAGGTAGGTGTGTTCGGTCATTTGTAGTAAGAATAAAGTGCTGGAAGAGTGGTGGTGTCATCATTAAGGAAGAAATAGAGCAAAAACTGTGTCTCCCCCCCCCCCCTCTCAGATTCTGTTCTCAGAGCTCATTTTTGGATCATCTTTAAAGCTAGAATTGGGGGCCTTGATGAAGTGACCCGGGCGCGTTTCCACATTTTTTATGAATGACAGGTGTGGTAGATTGATTTTCGTCACTTTTTGGAAAAATCTGAGACGGGTCGATTTTTGGTGATTTTGAGTGATTTTGAACAGTGCCGGCACTGTGAGATTTCTTCAATTTTGGCCAGGTAGGGATGAAAAATTTTTTTCTTCGTTATAGTGTCAGGTAGGTGTGTTCGGTCATTTGTAGTAAGAATAAAGTGCTGGAAGAGTGGTGGTGTCATCATTAAGGAAGAAATAGAGCAAAAACTGTGTCTCCCCCCCCCCCTCTCAGATTCTGTTCTCAGAGCTCATTTTTGGATCATCTTTAAAGCTAGAATTGGGGGCCTTGATGAAGTGACCCGGGCGCGTTTCCACATTTTTTATGAATGACAGGTGTGGTAGATTGATTTTCGTCACTTTTTGGAAAAATCGGAGACGGGTCGATTTTTGGTGATTTTGAGTGATTTTGAACAGTGCCGGCACTGTGAGATTTCTTCAATTTTAGCCAGGTAGGGATTAAAAATTTTTTTCTTCGTTATAGTGTCAGGTAGGTGTGTTCGGTCATTTGTAGTAAGAATAAAGTGCTGGAAGAGTGGTGGTGTCATCATTAAGGAAGAAATAGAGCAAAAACTGTGTCTCCCCCCCCCCTCTCAGATTCTGTTCTCAGAGGTCATTTTTGGATCATCTTTAAAGCTAGAATTGGGGGCCTTGATGAAGTGACCCGGGCGCGTTTCCACATTTTTTATGAATGACAGGTGTGGTAGATTGATTTTCGTCACTTTTTGGAAAAATCGGAGACGGGTCGATTTTTGGTGATTTTGAGTGATTTTGAACAGTGCCGGCACTGTGAGATTTCTTCAATTTTGGCCAGGTAGGGATGAAAAATTTTTTTCTTCGTTATAGTGTCAGGTAGGTGTGTTCGGTCATTTGTAGTAAGAATAAAGTGCTGGAAGAGTGGTGGTGTCATCATTAAGGAAGAAATAGAGCAAAAACTGTGTCTCCCCCCCCCCCTCTCAGATTCTGTTCTCAGAGCTCATTTTTGGATCATCTTTAAAGCTAGAATTGGGGGCCTTGATGAAGTGACCCGGGCGCGTTTCCACATTTTTTTATGAATGACAGGTGTGGTAGATTGATTTTCGTCACTTTTTGGAAAAATCTGAGACGGGTCGATTTTTGGTGATTTTGAGTGATTTTGAACAGTGCCGGCACTGTGAGATTTCTTCAATTTTGGCCAGGTAGGGATGAAAAATTTTTTTCTTCGTTATAGTGTCAGGTAGGTGTGTTCGGTCATTTGTAGTAAGAATAAAGTGCTGGAAGAGTGGTGGTGTCATCATTAAGGAAGAAATAGAGCAAAAACTGTCTCCCCCCCCCCCCTCTCAGATTCTGTTCTCAGAGCTCATTTTTGGATCATCTTTAAAGCTAGAATTGGGGGCCTTGATGAAGTGACCCGGGCGCGTTTCCACATTTTTTATGAATGACAGGTGTGGTAGATTGATTTTCGTCACTTTTTGGAAAAATCGGAGACGGGTCGATTTTTGGTGATTTTGAGTGATTTTGAACAGTGCCGGCACTGTGAGATTTCTTCAATTTTAGCCAGGTAGGGATGAAAAATTTTTTTCTTCGTTATAGTGTCAGGTAGGTGTGTTCGGTCATTTGTAGTAAGAATAAAGTGCTGGAAGAGTGGTGGTGTCATCATTAAGGAAGAAATAGAGCAAAAACTGTGTCTCCCCCCCCCCCCCTCAGATTCTGTTCTCAGAGCTCATTTTTGGATCATCTTTAAAGCTAGAATTGGGGGCCTTGATGAAGTGACCCGGGCGCGTTTCCACATTTTTTATGAATAACAGGTGTGGTAGATTGATTTTCGTCACTTTTTGGAAAAATCTGAGACGGGTCGATTTTTGGTGATTTTGAGTGATTTTGATCAGTGCCGGCACTGTGAGATTTCTTCAATTTTGGCCAGGTAGGGATGAAAAATTTTTTTCTTCGTTATAGTTTCAGGTAGGTGTGTTCGGTCATTTGTAGTAAGAATAAAGTGCTGGAAGAGTGGTGGTGTCATCATTAAGGAAGAAATAGAGCAAAAACTGTGTCTCCCCCCCCCCCCTCTCAGATTCTGTTCTCAGAGCTCATTTTTGGATCATCTTTAAAGCTAGAATTGGGGGCCTTGATGAAGTGACCCGGGCGCGTTTCCACATTTTTTATGAATGACAGGTGTGGTAGATTGATTTTCGTCACTTTTTGGAAAAATCTGAGACGGGTCGATTTTTGGTGATTTTGAGTGATTTTGAACAGTGCCGGCACTGTGAGATTTCTTCAATTTTGGCCAGGTAGGGATGAAAAATTTTTTTCTTCGTTATAGTGTCAGGTAGGTGTGTTCGGTCATTTGTAGTAAGAATAAAGTGCTGGAAGAGTGGTGGTGTCATCATTAAGGAAGAAATAGAGCAAAAACTGTCTCCCCCCCCCCCTCTCAGATTCTGTTCTCAGAGCTCATTTTTGGATCATCTTTAAAGCTAGAATTGGGGGCCTTGATGAAGTGACCCGGGCGCGTTTCCACATTTTTTATGAATGACAGGTGTGGTAGATTGATTTTCGTCACTTTTTGGAAAAATCGGAGACGGGTCGATTTTTGGTGATTTTGAGTGATTTTGAACAGTGCCGGCACTGTGAGATTTCTTCAATTTTAGCCAGGTAGGGATGAAAAATTTTTTTCTTCGTTATAGTGTCAGGTAGGTGTGTTCGGTCATTTGTAGTAAGAATAAAGTGCTGGAAGAGTGGTGGTGTCATCATTAAGGAAGAAATAGAGCAAAAACTGTGTCTCCCCCCCCCCCCCCTCAGATTCTGTTCTCAGAGCTCATTTTTGGATCATCTTTAAAGCTAGAATTGGGGGCCTTGATGAAGTGACCCGGGCGCGTTTCCACATTTTTTATGAATAACAGGTGTGGTAGATTGATTTTCGTCACTTTTTGGAAAAATCTGAGACGGGTCGATTTTTGGTGATTTTGAGTGATTTTGATCAGTGCCGGCACTGTGAGATTTCTTCAATTTTGGCCAGGTAGGGATGAAAAATTTTTTTCTTCGTTATAGTTTCAGGTAGGTGTGTTCGGTCATTTGTAGTAAGAATAAAGTGCTGGAAGAGTGGTGGTGTCATCATTAAGGAAGAAATAGAGCAAAAACTGTGTCTCCCCCCCCCCCCTCTCAGATTCTGTTCTCAGAGCTCATTTTTGGATCATCTTTAAAGCTAGAATTGGGGGCCTTGATGAAGTGACCCGGGCGCGTTTCCACATTTTTTATGAATGACAGGTGTGGTAGATTGATTTTCGTCACTTTTTGGAAAAATCGGAGACGGGTCGATTTTTGGTGATTTTGAGTGATTTTGAACAGTGCCGGCACTGTGAGATTTCTTCAATTTTGGCCAGGTAGGGATGAAAAATTTTTTTCTTCGTTATAGTGTCAGGTAGGTGTGTTCAGTCATTTGTAGTAAGAATAAAGTGCTGGAAGAGTGGTGGTGTCATCATTAAGGAAGAAATAGAGCAAAAACTGTGTCTCCCCCCCCCCTCTCAGATTCTGTTCTCAGAGCTCATTTTTGGATCATCTTTAAAGCTAGAATTGGGGGCCTTGATGAAGTGACCCGGGCGCGTTTCCACATTTTTTATGAATGACAGGTGTGGTAGATTGATTTTCGTCACTTTTTGGAAAAATCTGAGACGGGTCGATTTTTGGTGATTTTGAGTGATTTTGAACAGTGCCGGCACTGTGAGATTTCTTCAATTTTGGCCAGGTAGGGATGAAAAATTTTTTTCTTCGTTATAGTGTCAGGTAGGTGTGTTCGGTCATTTGTAGTAAGAATAAAGTGCTGGAAGAGTGGTGGTGTCATCATTAAGGAAGAAATAGAGCAAAAACTGTGTCTCCCCCCCCCCCTCTCAGATTCTGTTCTCAGAGCTCATTTTTGGATCATCTTTAAAGCTAGAATTGGGGGCCTTGATGAAGTGACCCGGGCGCGTTTCCACATTTTTTATGAATGACAGGTGTGGTAGATTGATTTTCGTCACTTTTTGGAAAAATCGGAGACGGGTCGATTTTTGGTGATTTTGAGTGATTTTGAACAGTGCCGGCACTGTGAGATTTCTTCAATTTTGGCCAGGTAGGGATGAAAAATTTTTTTCTTCGTTATAGTGTCAGGTAGGTGTGTTCGGTCATTTGTAGTAAGAATAAAGTGCTGGAAGAGTGGTGGTGTCATCATTAAGGAAGAAATAGAGCAAAAACTGTGTCTCCCCCCCCCCCTCTCAGATTCTGTTCTCAGAGCTCATTTTTGGATCATCTTTAAAGCTAGAATTGGGGGCCTTGATGAAGTGACCCGGGCGCGTTTCCACATTTTTTATGAATGACAGGTGTGGTAGATTGATTTTCGTCACTTTTTGGAAAAATCTAAGACGGGTCGATTTTTGGTGATTTTGAGTGATTTTGAACAGTGCCGGCACTGTGAGATTTCTTCAATTTTGGCCAGGTAGGGATGAAAAATTTTTTTCTTCGTTATAGTGTCAGGTAGGTGTGTTCGGTCATTTGTAGTAAGAATAAAGTGCTGGAAGAGTGGTGGTGTCATCATTAAGGAAGAAATAGAGCAAAAACTGTGTCTCCCCCCCCCCCTCTCAGATTCTGTTCTCAGAGCTCATTTTTGGATCATCTTTAAAGCTAGAATTGGGGGCCTTGATGAAGTGACCCGGGCGCGTTTCCACATTTTTTATGAATGACAGGTGTGGTAGATTGATTTTCGTCACTTTTTGGAAAAATCGGAGACGGGTCGATTTTTGGTGATTTTGAGTGATTTTGAACAGTGCCGGCACTGTGAGATTTCTTCAATTTTGGCCAGGTAGGGATGAAAAATTTTTTTCTTCGTTATAGTGTCAGGTAGGTGTGTTCGGTCATTTGTAGTAAGAATAAAGTGCTGGAAGAGTGGTGGTGTCATCATTAAGGAAGAAATAGAGCAAAAACTGTGTCTCCCCCCCCCCCTCTCAGATTCTGTTCTCAGAGCTCATTTTTGGATCATCTTTAAAGCTAGAATTGGGGGCCTTGATGAAGTGACCCGGGCGCGTTTCCACATTTTTTATGAATGACAGGTGTGGTAGATTGATTTTCGTCACTTTTTGGAAAAATCGGAGACGGGTCGATTTTTGGTGATTTTGAGTGATTTTGAACAGTGCCGGCACTGTGAGATTTCTTCAATTTTAGCCAGGTAGGGATGAAAAATTTTTTTCTTCGTTATAGTGTCAGGTAGGTGTGTTCGGTCATTTGTAGTAAGAATAAAGTGCTGGAAGAGTGGTGGTGTCATCATTAAGGAAGAAATAGAGCAAAAACTGTGTCTCCCCCCCCCCCCCCCTCAGATTCTGTTCTCAGAGCTCATTTTTGGATCATCTTTAAAGCTAGAATTGGGGGCCTTGATGAAGTGACCCGGGCGCGTTTCCACATTTTTTATGAATAACAGGTGTGGTAGATTGATTTTCGTCACTTTTTGGAAAAATCTGAGACGGGTCGATTTTTGGTGATTTTGAGTGATTTTGATCAGTGCCGGCACTGTGAGATTTCTTCAATTTTGGCCAGGTAGGGATGAAAAATTTTTTTCTTCGTTATAGTTTCAGGTAGGTGTGTTCGGTCATTTGTAGTAAGAATAAAGTGCTGGAAGAGTGGTGGTGTCATCATTAAGGAAGAAATAGAGCAAAAACTGTGTCTCCCCCCCCCCCCCTCTCAGATTCTGTTCTCAGAGCTCATTTTTGGATCATCTTTAAAGCTAGAATTGGGGGCCTTGATGAAGTGACCCGGGCGCGTTTCCACATTTTTTATGAATGACAGGTGTGGTAGATTGATTTTCGTCACTTTTTGGAAAAATCGGAGACGGGTCGATTTTTGGTGATTTTGAGTGATTTTGAACAGTGCCGGCACTGTGAGATTTCTTCAATTTTGGCCAGGTAGGGATGAAAAATTTTTTTCTTCGTTATAGTGTCAGGTAGGTGTGTTCAGTCATTTGTAGTAAGAATAAAGTGCTGGAAGAGTGGTGGTGTCATCATTAAGGAAGAAATAGAGCAAAAACTGTGTCTCCCCCCCCCCCCTCTCAGATTCTGTTCTCAGAGCTCATTTTTGGATCATCTTTAAAGCTAGAATTGGGGGCCTTGATGAAGTGACCCGGGCGCGTTTCCACATTTTTTATGAATGACAGGTGTTGTAGATTGATTTTCGTCACTTTTTGGAAAAATCTGAGACGGGTCGATTTTTGGTGATTTTGAGTGATTTTGATCAGTGCCGGCACTGTGAGATTTCTTCAATTTTGGCCAGGTAGGGATGAAAAATTTTTTTCTTCGTTATAGTGTCAGGTAGGTGTGTTCGGTCATTTGTAGTAAGAATAAAGTGCTGGAAGAGTGGTGGTGTCATCATTAAGGAAGAAATAGAGCAAAAACTGTGTCTCCCCCCCCCCCCCTCTCAGATTCTGTTCTCAGAGCTCATTTTTGGATCATCTTTAAAGCTAGAATTGGGGGCCTTGATGAAGTGACCCGGGCGCGTTTCCACATTTTTTATGAATGACAGGTGTGGTAGATTGATTTTCGTCACTTTTTGGAAAAATCGGAGACGGGTCGATTTTTGGTGATTTTGAGTGATTTTGATCAGTGCCGGCACTGTGAGATTTCTTCAATTTTGGCCAGGTAGGGATGAAAAATTTTTTTCTTCGTTATAGTGTCAGGTAGGTGTGTTCGGTCATTTGTAGTAAGAATAAAGTGCTGGAAGAGTGGTGGTGTCATCATTAAGGAAGAAATAGAGCAAAAACTGTGTCTCCCCCCCCCCCCCCCCCTCTCAGATTCTGTTCTCAGAGCTCATTTTTGGATCATCTTTAAAGCTAGAATTGGGGGCCTTGATGAAGTGACCCGGGTGCGTTTCCACATTTTTTATGAATGACAGGTGTGGTAGATTGATTTTCGTCACTTTTTGGAAAAATCGGAGACGGGTCGATTTTTGGTGATTTTGAGTGATTTTGAACAGTGCCGGCACTGTGAGATTTCTTCAATTTTGGCCAGGTAGGGATGAAAATTTTTTTCTTCGTTATAGTGTCAGGTAGGTGTGTTCGGTCATTTGTAGTAAGAATAAAGTGCTGGAAGAGTGGTGGTGTCATCATTAAGGAAGAAATAGAGCAAAAAATGTGTCTCCCCCCCCCCCCCCCTCTCAGATTCTGTTCTCAGAGCTCATTTTTGGATCATCTTTAAAGCTAGAATTGGGGGCCTTGATGAAGTGACCCGGGCGCGTTTCCACATTTTTTATGAATGACAGGTGTGGTAGATTGATTTTCGTCACTTTTTGGAAAAATCGGAGACGGGTCGATTTTTGGTGATTTTGAGTGATTTTGAACAGTGCCGGCACTGTGAGATTTCTTCAATTTTGGCCAGGTAGGGATGAAAAATTTTTTTCTTCGTTATAGTGTCAGGTAGGTGTGTTCGGTCATTTGTAGTAAGAATAAAGTGCTGGAAGAGTGGTGGTGTCATCATTAAGGAAGAAATAGAGCAAAAACTGTGTCTCCCCCCCCCCCCCCTCTCAGATTCTGTTCTCAGAGCTCATTTTTGGATCATCTTTAAAGCTAGAATTGGGGGCCTTGATGAAGTGACCCGGGCGCGTTTCCACATTTTTTATGAATGACAGGTGTGGTAGATTGATTTTCGTCACTTTTTGGAAAAATCGGAGACGGGTCGATTTTTGGTGATTTTGAGTGATTTTGAACAGTGCCGGCACTGTGAGATTTCTTCAATTTTGGCCAGGTAGGGATGAAAATTTTTTTTCTTCGTTATAGTGTCAGGTAGGTGTGTTCGGTCATTTGTAGTAAGAATAAAGTGCTGGAAGAGTGGTGGTGTCATCATTAAGGAAGAAATAGAGCAAAAACTGTGTCTCCCCCCCCCCCCCCTCTCAGATTCTGTTCTCAGAGCTCATTTTTGGATCATCTTTAAAGCTAGAATTGGGGGCCTTGATGAAGTGACCCGGGCGCGTTTCCACATTTTTTATGAATGACAGGTGTGGTAGATTGATTTTCGTCACTTTTTGGAAAAATCGGAGACGGGTCGATTTTTGGTGATTTTGAGTGATTTTGAACAGTGCCGGCACTGTGAGATTTCTTCAATTTTGGCCAGGTAGGGATGAAAAATTTTTTTCTTCGTTATAGTGTCAGGTAGGTGTGTTCGGTCATTTGTAGTAAGAATAAAGTGCTGGAAGAGTGGTGGTGTCATCATTAAGGAAGAAATAGAGCAAAAACTGTGTCTCCCCCCCCCCCCTCTCAGATTCTGTTCTCAGAGCTCATTTTTGGATCATCTTTAAAGCTAGAATTGGGGGCCTTGATGAAGTGACCCGGGCGCGTTTCCACATTTTTTATGAATGACAGGTGTGGTAGATTGATTTTCGTCACTTTTTGGAAAAATCGGAGACGGGTCGATTTTTGGTGATTTTGAGTGATTTTGAACAGTGCCGGCACTGTGAGATTTCTTCAATTTTGGCCAGGTAGGGATGAAAAATTTTTTTCTTCGTTATAGTGTCAGGTAGGTGTGTTCGGTCATTTGTAGTAAGAATAAAGTGCTGGAAGAGTGGTGGTGTCATCATTAAGGAAGAAATAGAGCAAAAACTGTGTCTCCCCCCCCCCCCTCTCAGATTCTGTTCTCAGAGCTCATTTTTGGATCATCTTTAAAGCTAGAATTGGGGGCCTTGATGAAGTGACCCGGGCACGTTTCCACATTTTTTATGAATGACAGGTGTGGTAGATTGATTTTCGTCACTTTTTGGAAAAATCGGAGACGGGTCGATTTTTGGTGATTTTGAGTGATTTTGAACAGTGCCGGCACTGTGAGATTTCTTCAATTTTGGCCAGGTAGGGATGAAAAATTTTTTTCTTCGTTATAGTGTCAGGTAGGTGTGTTCGGTCATTTGTAGTAAGAATAAAGTGCTGGAAGAGTGGTGGTGTCATCATTAAGGAAGAAATAGAGCAAAAACTGTGTCTCCCCCCCCCCCCCTCTCAGATTCTGTTCTCAGAGCTCATTTTTGGATCATCTTTAAAGCTAGAATTGGGGGCCTTGATGAAGTGACCCGGGCGCGTTTCCACATTTTTTATGAATGACAGGTGTGGTAGATTGATTTTCGTCACTTTTTGGAAAAATCGGAGACGGGTCGATTTTTGGTGATTTTGAGTGATTTTGAACAGTGCCGGCACTGTGAGATTTCTTTAATTTTGGCCAGGTAGGGATGAAAAAATTTTTTCTTCGTTATAGTGTCAGGTAGGTGTGTTCGGTCATTTGTAGTAAGAATAAAGTGCTGGAAGAGTGGTGGTGTCATCATTAAGGAAGAAATAGAGCAAAAACTGTGTCTCCCCCCCCCCCTCTCAGATTCTGTTCTCAGAGCTCATTTTTGGATCATCTTTAAAGCTAGAATTGGGGGCCTTGATGAAGTGACCCGGGCGCGTTTCCACATTTTTTATGAATGACAGGTGTGGTAGATTGATTTTCGTCACTTTTTGGAAAAATCGGAGACGGGTCGATTTTTGGTGATTTTGAGTGATTTTGAACAGTGCCGGCACTGTGAGATTTCTTCAATTTTGGCCAGGTAGGGATGAAAAATTTTTTTCTTCGTTATAGTGGCAGGTAGTTGTGTTCGGTCATTTGTAGTAAGAATAAAGTGCTGGAAGAGTGGTGGTGTCATCATTAAGGAAGAAATAGAGCAAAAACTGTGTCTCCCCCCCCCCCCTCTCAGATTCTGTTCTCAGAGCTCATTTTTGGATCATCTTTAAAGCTAGAATTGGGGGCCTTGATGAAGTGACCCGGGCGCGTTTCCACATTTTTTATGAATGACAGGTGTGGTAGATTGATTTTCGTCACTTTTTGGAAAAATCGGAGACGGGTCGATTTTTGGTGATTTTGAGTGATTTTGAACAGTGCCGGCACTGTGAGATTTCTTCAATTTTGGCCAGGTAGGGATGAAAAATTTTTTTCTTCGTTATAGTGTCAGGTAGGTGTGTTCGGTCATTTGTAGTAAGAATAAAGTGCTGGAAGAGTGGTGGTGTCATCATTAAGGAAGAAATAGAGCAAAAACTGTGTCTCCCCCCCCCCCTCTCAGATTCTGTTCTCAGAGCTCATTTTTGGATCATCTTTAAAGCTAGAATTGGGGGCCTTGATGAAGTGACCCGGGCGCGTTTCCACATTTTTTATGAATGACAGGTGTGGTAGATTGATTTTCGTCACTTTTTGGAAAAATCGGAGACGGGTCGATTTTTGGTGATTTTGAGTGATTTTGAACAGTGCCGGCACTGTGAGATTTCTTCAATTTTGGCCAGGTAGGGATGAAAAATTTTTTTCTTCGTTATAGTGTCAGGTAGGTGTGTTCGGTCATTTGTAGTAAGAATAAAGTGCTGGAAGAGTGGTGGTGTCATCATTAAGGAAGAAATAGAGCAAAAACTGTGTCTCCCCCCCCCCCTCTCAGATTCTGTTCTCAGAGCTCATTTTTGGATCATCTTTAAAGCTAGAATTGGGGGCCTTGATGAAGTGACCCGGGCGCGTTTCCACATTTTTTATGAATGACAGGTGTGGTAGATTGATTTTCGTCACTTTTTGGAAAAATCGGAGACGGGTCGATTTTTGGTGATTTTGAGTGATTTTGAACAGTGCCGGCACTGTGAGATTTCTTCAATTTTGGCCAGGTAGGGATGAAAATTTTTTTTCTTCATTATAGTGTCAGGTAGGTGTGTTCGGTCATTTGTAGTAAGAATAAAGTGCTGGAAGAGTGGTGGTGTCAACATTAAGGAAGAAATAGAGCAAAAACTCTGTCTCCCCCCCCCCCCTCTCAGATTCTGTTCTCAGAGCTCATTTTTGGATCATCTTTAAAGCTAGAATTGGGGGCCTTGATGAAGTGACCCGGGCGCGTTTCCACATTTTTTATGAATGACAGGTGTGGTAGATTGATTTTCGTCACTTTTTGGAAAAATCGGAGACGGGTCGATTTTTGGTGATTTTGAGTGATTTTGAACAGTGCCGGCACTGTGAGATTTCTTCAATTTTGGCCAGGTAGGGATGAAAATTTTTTTTCTTCATTATAGTGTCAGGTAGGTGTGTTCGGTCATTTGTAGTAAGAATAAAGTGCTGGAAGAGTGGTGGTGTCAACATTAAGGAAGAAATAGAGCAAAAACTCTGTCTCCCCCCCCCCCCTCTCAGATTCTGTTCTCAGAGCTTATTTTTGATCATCTTTAAAGCTAGAATTGGGGGCCTTGATGAAGTGACCCGGGCGCGTTTCCACATTTTTTATGAATGACAGGTGTGGTAGATTGATTTTCGTCACTTTTTGGAAAAATCGGAGACGGGTCGATTTTTGGTGATTTTGAGTGATTTTGAACAGTGCCGGCACTGTGAGATTTCTTCAATTTTGGCCAGGTAGGGATGAAAATATTTTTTCTTCATTATAGTGTCAGGTAGGTGTGTTCGGTCATTTGTAGTAAGAATAAAGTGCTGGAAGAGTGGTGGTGTCAACATTAAGGAAGAAATAGAGCAAAAACTCTGTCTCCCCCCCCCCCTCTCAGATTCTGTTCTCAGAGCTTATTTTTGGATCATCTTTAAAGCTAGAATTGGGGGCCTTGATGAAGTGACCCGGGCGTGTTTCCACATTTTTTATGAATGACAGGTGTGGTAGATTGATTTTCGTCACTTTTTGGAAAAATCGGAGACGGGTCGATTTTTGGTGATTTTGAGTGATTTTGAACAGTGCCGGCACTGTGAGATTTCTTCAATTTTGGCCATGTAGGGATGAAAATTTTTTTTCTTCATTATAGTGTCAGGTAGGTGTGTTCGGTCATTTGTAGTAAGAATAAAGTGCTGGAAGAGTGGTGGTGTCAACATTAAGGAAGAAATAGAGCAAAAACTCTGTCTCCCCCCCCCCCCCCCCTCTCAGATTCTGTTCTCAGAGCTTATTTTTGGATCATCTTTAAAGCTAGAATTGGGGGCCTTGATGAAGTGACCCGGGCGCGTTTCCACATTTTTTATGAATGACAGGTGTGGTAGATTGATTTTCGTCACTTTTTGGAAAAATCGGAGACGGGTCGATTTTTGGTGATTTTGAGTGATTTTGAACAGTGCCGGCACTGTGAGATTTCTTCAATTTTGGCCAGGTAGGGATGAAAAATTTTTTTCTTCGTTATAGTGTCAGGTAGGTGTGTTCGGTCATTTGTAGTAAGAATAAAGTGCTGGAAGAGTGGTGGTGTCATCATTAAGGAAGAAATAGAGCAAAAACTGTGTCTCCCCCCCCCCCCCCTCTCAGATTCTGTTCTCAGAGCTCATTTTTGGATCATCTTTAAAGCTAGAATTGGGGGCCTTGATGAAGTGACCCGGGCGCGTTTCCACATTTTTTATGAATGACAGGTGTGGTAGATTGATTTTCGTCACTTTTTGGAAAAATCGGAGACGGGTCGATTTTTGGTGATTTTGAGTGATTTTGAACAGTGCCGGCACTGTGAGATTTCTTCAATTTTGGCCAGGTAGGGATGAAAATTTTTTTTCTTCATTATAGTGTCAGGTAGGTGTGTTCGGTCATTTTTAGTAAGAATAAAGTGCTGGAAGAGTGGTGGTGTCAACATAAAGGAAGAAATAGAGCAAAAACTCTGTCTCCCCCCCCCCCTCTCAGATTCTGTTCTCAGAGCTTATTTTTGGATCACCTTTAAAGCTAGAATTGGGGGCCTTGATGAAGTGACCCGGGCGCGTTTCCACATTTTTTATGAATGACAGGTGTGGTAGATTGATTTTCGTCACTTTTTGGAAAAATCGGAGACGGGTCGATTTTTGGTGATTTTGAGTGATTTTGAACAGTGCCGGCACTGTGAGATTTCTTCAATTTTGGCCAGGTAGGGATGAAAATTTTTTTTCTTCATTATAGTGTCAGGTAGGTGTGTTCGGTCATTTGTAGTAAGAATAAAGTGCTGGAAGAGTGGTGGTGTCAACATTAAGGAAAAAATAGAGCAAAAACTCTGTCTCCCCCCCCCCTCTCAGATTCTGTTCTCAGAGCTTATTTTTGGATCATCTTGAAAGCTAGAATTGGGGGCCTTGATGAAGTGACCCGGGCGCGTTTCCACATTTTTTATGAATGACAGGTGTGGTAGATTGATTTTCGTCACTTTTTGGAAAAATCGGAGACGGGTCGATTTTTGGTGATTTTGAGTGATTTTGAACAGTGCCGGCACTGTGAGATTTCTTCAATTTTGGCCAGGTAGGGATGAAAATTTTTTTTCTTCATTATAGTGTCAGGTAGGTGTGTTCGGTCATTTTTAGTAAGAATAAAGTGCTGGAAGAGTGGTGGTGTCAACATAAAGGAAGAAATAGAGCAAAAACTCTGTCTCCCCCCCCCCCCTCTCAGATTCTGTTCTCAGAGCTTATTTTTGGATCACCTTTAAAGCTAGAATTGGGGGCCTTGATGAAGTGACCCGGGCGCGTTTCCACATTTTTTATGAATGACAGGTGTGGTAGATTGATTTTCGTCACTTTTTGGAAAAATCGGAGACGGGTCGATTTTTGGTGATTTTGAGTGATTTTGAACAGTGCCGGCACTGTGAGATTTCTTCAATTTTGGCCAGGTAGGGATGAAAATTTTTTTTCTTCATTATAGTGTCAGGTAGGTGTGTTCGGTCATTTGTAGTAAGAATAAAGTGCTGGAAGAGTGGTGGTGTCAACATTAAGGAAAAAATAGAGCAAAAACTCTGTCTCCCCCCCCCCTCTCAGATTCTGTTCTCAGAGCTTATTTTTGGATCATCTTTAAAGCTAGAATTGGGGGCCTTGATGAAGTGACCCGGGCGCGTTTCCACATTTTTTATGAATGACAGGTGTGGTAGATTGATTTTCGTCACTTTTTGGAAAAATCGGAGACGGGTCGATTTTTGGTGATTTTGAGTGATTTTGAACAGTGCCGGCACTGTGAGATTTCTTCAACTTTGGCCAGGTAGGGATGAAAATTTTTTTGCTTCATTATAGTGTCAGGTAGGTGTGTTCGGTCATTTGTAGTAAGAATAAAGTGCTGGAAGAGTGGTGGTGTCATCATTAAGGAAGAAATAGAGCAAAAACTGTGTCTCCCCCCCCCCCCTCTCAGATTCTGTTCTCAGAGCTCATTTTTGGATCATCTTTAAAGCTAGAATTGGGGGCCTTGATGAAGTGACCCGGGCGCGTTTCCACATTTTTTATGAATGACAGGTGTGGTAGATTGATTTTCGTCACTTTTTGGAAAAATCGGAGACGGGTCGATTTTTGGTGATTTTGAGTGATTTTGAACAGTGCCGGCATTGTGAGATTTCTTCAATTTTGGCCAGGTAGGGATGAAAATTTTTTTTCTTCATTATAGTGTCAGGTAGGTGTGTTCGGTCATTTGTAGTAAGAATAAAGTGCTGGAAGAGTGGTGGTGTCAACATTAAGGAAGAAATAGAGCCAAAACTCTGTCTCCCCCCCCCCTCTCAGATTCTGTTCTCAGAGCTTATTTTTGGATCATCTTTAAAGCTAGAATTGGGGGCCTTGATGAAGTGACCTGGGCGCGTTTCCACATTTTTTATGAATGACAGGTGTGGTAGATTGATTTTCGTCACTTTTTGGAAAAATCGGAGACGGGTCGATTTTTGGTGATTTTGAGTGATTTTGAACAGTGCCGGCACTGTGAGATTTCTTCAATTTTGGCCAGGTAGGGAGGAAAATTTTTTTTCTTCATTATAGTGTCAGGTAGGTGTGTTCGGTCATTTGTAGTAAGAATAAAGTGCTGGAAGAGTGGTGGTGTCAACATTAAGGAAGAAATAGAGCAAAAACTCTGTCTCCCCCCCCCCCTCTCAGATTCTGTTCTCAGAGCTTATTTTTGATCATCTTTAAAGCTAGAATTGGGGGCCTTGATGAAGTGACCCGGGCGCGTTTCCACATTTTTTATGAATGACAGGTGTGGTAGATTGATTTTCGTCACTTTTTGGAAAAATCGGAGACGGGTCGATTTTTGGTGATTTTGAGTGATTTTGAACAGTGCCGGCACTGTGAGATTTCTTCAATTTTGGCCAGGTAGGGATGAAAATTTTTTTTCTTCATTATAGTGTCAGGTAGGTGTGTTCGGTCATTTGTAGTAAGAATAAAGTGCTGGAAGAGTGGTGGTGTCAACATTAAGGAAGAAATAGAGCAAAAACTCTGTCTCCCCCCCCCCTCTCAGATTCTGTTCTCAGAGCTTATTTTTGGATCATCTTTAAAGCTAGAATTGGGGGCCTTGATGAAGTGACCCGGGCGCGTTTCCACATTTTTTATGAATGACAGGTGTGGTAGATTGATTTTCGTCACTTTTTGGAAAAATCGGAGACGGGTCGATTTTTGGTGATTTTGAGTGATTTTGAACAGTGCCGGCATTGTGAGATTTCTTCAATTTTGGCCAGGTAGGGATGAAAATTTTTTTTCTTCATTATAGTGTCAGGTAGGTGTGTTCGGTCATTTGTAGTAAGAATAAAGTGCTGGAAGAGTGGTGGTGTCAACATTAAGGAAGAAATAGAGCAAAAACTCTGTCTCCCCCCCCCCCCTCTCAGATTCTGTTCTCAGAGATTATTTTTGGATCATCTTTAAAGCTAGAATTGGGGGCCTTGATGAAGTGACCTGGGCGCGTTTCCACATTTTTTATGAATGACAGGTGTGGTAGATTGATTTTCGTCACTTTTTGGAAAAATCGGAGACGGGTCGATTTTTGGTGATTTTGAGTGATTTTGAACAGTGCCGGCACTGTGAGATTTCTTCAATTTTGGCCAGGTAGGGATGAAAATTTTTTTTCTTCATTATAGTGTCAGGTAGGTGTGTTCGGTCATTTGTAGTAAGAATAAAGTGCTGGAAGAGTGGTGGTGTCAACATTAAAGACAGTCTCAGTGGGTTAGATTAATGTATAGAAGCAGGTTCTATGTAAAGCTTTGATCAGATTTGTGTTTTGTGAGATTGTTTATTATTATATTAATAAGTCTGGGTCACAAAAGTCCTGTTAAGACAACTAGAATAAAGAATTAGAAAACGAAAACTATTTATCATGATTTCGGAGCACAGCCAGAAGTACTTCCGGCTCAAGGTCACGACCTCGATTTTCCCACGCTTACGACCAATCACAGCAGGCTTCAGTCAGCATGAGATAGACGTCACGACTACACAGCGAAACTTGTCAGACATGTAAGTGCCGCCTGTCCATCTTTTCGGTACATGTACCGATCAAAAATAGACAACGTAAAGCCCAAAACGCTCTTATACACGTAACCAACTTTGTATGAGCACAAATATTGTCATTTATTGTGAACAGGATAATATGATAATCAGACACACTTGAGACCTGTGAAGCGCATACTCACGTGTCGAGGAGTAGTTTCGCCATTGCCTCGTATGTGAGTCCTAACTCAGCTTTAAGTGTCCTCCACCGCCCCACCTCCCTCCCAACATACACAGTCTGAGTGCTTCTTCGTCTGTCTCTAATTTTCTTTCGTATCTTTCGAACTGGAGTGGCTATTTTCTTTCGTCCCTTTTTGTCGCTCTCCTCTTCAGACTTGACGCGCGTCTGAGCCATGTTTGCTGTTTTGGCGCCAAATAGTAACATCCGGGTCTCAGCCGTAGTACTTCATTCATAGTAAACCGCGAGACTTAGCGAGAAATTGCGCGTTCTGAAGCCGTACTGTGAGGTGGTAGCTGAGTATTTAAGACGAGTCGTCTTTTATTATTTAATGGAACTTAAAAACGGTATTAGGTAGGTTCATTTTCTCAACGGTTTTGGATAGGATATACCTTGGTCATTATGGGGAAATTGGTGAGATTTCCAGGAAAATTCATTTTCGTGCTATTTTAAGGGTTTAACGCGCTGAGACTGTCTTTAAGGAAGAAATAGAGCAAAAACTCTGTCTCCCCCCCCCCCTCTCAGATTCTGTTCTCAGAGCTTATTTTTGGATCATCTTTAAAGCTAGAATTGGGGGCCTTGATGAAGTGACCCGGGCGCGTTTCCACATTTTTTATGAATGACAGGTGTGGTAGATTGATTTTCGTCACTTTTTGGAAAAATCGGAGACGGGTCGATTTTTGGTGATTTTGAGTGATTTTGAACAGTGCCGGCATTGTGAGATTTCTTCAATTTTGGCCAGGTAGGGATGAAAATTTTTTTTCTTCATTATAGTGTCAGGTAGGTGTGTTCGGTCATTTGTAGTAAGAATAAAGTGCTGGAAGAGTGGTGGTGTCAACATTAAGGAAGAAATAGAGCAAAAACTCTGTCTCCCCCCCCCCTCTCAGATTCTGTTCTCAGAGCTTATTTTTGGATCATCTTTAAAGCTAGAATTGGGGGCCTTGATGAAGTGACCTGGGCGCGTTTCCACATTTTTTATGAATGACAGGTGTGGTAGATTGATTTTCGTCACTTTTTGGAAAAATCGGAGACGGGTCGATTTTTGGTGATTTTGAGTGATTTTGAACAGTGCCGGCACTGTGAGATTTCTTCAATTTTGGCCAGGTAGGGATGAAAATTTTTTTTCTTCATTATAGTGTCAGGTAGGTGTGTTCGGTCATTTGTAGTAAGAATAAAGTGCTGGAAGAGTGGTGGTGTCAACATTAAGGAAGAAATAGAGCAAAAACTCTGTCTCCCCCCCCCCCCCTTTCAGATTCTGTTCTCAGAGCTTATTTTTGATCATCTTTAAAGCTAGAATTGGGGGCCTTGATGAAGTGTCCTGGGCGCGTTTCCACATTTTTTATGAATGACAGGTGTGGTAGATTGATTTTCGTCATTTTTTGGAAAAATCGGAGACGGGTCGATTTTTGGTGATTTTGAGTGATTTTGAACAGTGCCGGCACTGTGAGATTTCTTCAATTTTGGCCAGGTAGGGATGAAAATTTTTTTTCTTCATTATAGTGTCAGGTAGGTGTGTTCGGTCATTTGTAGTAAGAATAAAGTGCTGGAAGAGTGGTGGTGTCAACATTAAGGAAGAAATAGAGCAAAAACTCTGTCTCCCCCCCCTCTCAGATTCTGTTCTGAGAGCTTATTTTTGGATCATCTTTAAAGCTAGAATTGGGGGCCTTGATGAAGTGACCCGGGCGCGTTTCCACATTTTTTATGAATGACAGGTGTGGTAGATTGATTTTCGTCACTTTTTGGAAAAATCGGAGACGGGTCGATTTTTGGTGATTTTGAGTGATTTTGAACAGTGCCGGCACTGTGAGATTTCTTCAATTTTGGCCAGGTAGGGATGAAAATTTTTTTTCTTCATTATAGTGTCAGGTAGGTGTGTTCGGTCATTTGTAGTAAGAATAAAGTGCTGGAAGAGTGGTGGTGTCAACATTAAGGAAGAAATAGAGCAAAAACTCTGTCTCCCCCCCCCCCCCCCCCTCTCAGATTCTGTTCTCAGAGCTTATTTTTGGATCATCTTTAAAGCTAGAATTGGGGGCCTTGATGAAGTGACCCGGGCGCGTTTCCACATTTTTTATGAATGACAGGTGTGGTAGATTGATTTTCGTCACTTTTTGGAAAAATCGGAGACGGGTCGATTTTTGGTGATTTTGAGTGATTTTGAACAGTGCCGGCACTGTGAGATTTCTTCAATTTTGGCCAGGTAGGGATGAAAATTTTTTTTCTTCATTATAGTGTCAGGTAGGTGTGTTCGGTCATTTGTAGTAAGAATAAAGTGCTGGAAGAGTGGTGGTGTCAACATTAAGGAAGAAATAGAGCAAAAACTCTGTCTCCCCCCCTCCCTCTCAGATTCTGTTCTCAGAGCTTATTTTTGGATCATCTTTAAAGCTAGAATTGGGGGCCTTGATGAAGTGACCCGGGCGCGTTTCCACATTTTTTATGAATGACAGGTGTGGTAGATTGATTTTCGTCACTTTTTGGAAAAATCGGAGACGGGTCGATTTTTGGTGATTTTGAGTGATTTTGAACAGTGCCGGCACTGTGAGATTTCTTCAATTTTGGCCAGGTAGGGATGAAAAATTTTTTTCTTCATTATAGTGTCAGGTAGGTGTGTTCGGTCATTTGTAGTAAGAATAAAGTGCTGGAAGAGTGGTGGTGTCAACATTAAGGAAGAAATAGAGCAAAAACTCTGTCTCCCCCCCCCCCCTCTCAGATTCTGTTCTCAGAGCTTATTTTTGGATCATCTTTAAAGCTAAAATTGGGGGCCTTGATGAAGTGACCTGGGCGCGTTTCCACATTTTTTATGAATGACAGGTGTGGTAGATTGATTTTCGTCACTTTTTGGAAAAATCGGAGACGGGTCAATTTTTGGTGATTTTGAGTGATTTTGAACAGTGCCGGCACTGTGAGATTTCTTCAATTTTGGCCAGGTAGGGATGAAAATTTTTTTCTTCATTATAGTGTCAGGTAGGTGTGTTCGGTCATTTGTAGTAAGAATAAAGTGCTGGAAGAGTGGTGGTGTCAACATTAAGGAAGAAATAGAGCAAAAACTCTGTCTCCCCCCCCCCCCTCTCAGATTCTGTTCTCAGAGCTTATTTTTGATCATCTTTAAAGCTAGAATTGGGGGCCTTGATGAAGTGACCCGGGCGCGTTTCCACATTTTTTATGAATGACAGGTGTGGTAGATTGATTTTCGTCAGTTTTTGGAAAAATCGGAGACGGGTCGATTTTTGGTGATTTTGAGTGATTTTGAACAGTGCCGGCACTGTGAGATTTCTTCAATTTTGGCCAGGTAGGGATGAAAATTTTTTTTCTTCATTATAGTGTCAGGTAGGTGTGTTCGGTCATTTGTAGTAAGAATAAAGTGCTGGAAGAGTGGTGGTGTCAACATTAAGGAAGAAATAGAGCAAAAACTCTGTCTCCCCCCCCCCCTCTCAGATTCTGTTCTCAGAGCTTATTTTTGGATCATCTTTAAAGCTAGAATTGGGGGCCTTGATGAAGTGACCCGGGCGCGTTTCCACATTTTTTATGAATGACAGGTGTGGTAGATTGATTTTCGTCACTTTTTGGAAAAATCGGAGACGGGTCGATTTTTGGTGATTTTGAGTGATTTTGAACAGTGCGGGCATTGTGAGATTTCTTCAATTTTGGCCAGGTAGGGATGAAATTTTTTTTTCTTCATTATAGTGTCAGGTAGGTGTGTTCGGTCATTTGTAGTAAGATAAAGTGCTGGAAGAGTGGTGGTGTCAACATTAAGGAAGAAATAGAGCAAAAACTCTGTCTCCCCCCCCCCCCCTCTCAGATTCTTTTCTCAGAGCTTATTTTTGGATCATCTTTAAAGCTAGAATTGGGGGCTTTGATGAAGTGACCTGGGCACGTTTCCACATTTTTTATGAATGACAGGTGTGGTAGATTGATTTTCGTCACTTTTTGGAAAAATCGGAGACGGGTCGATTTTTGGTGATTTTGAGTGATTTTGAACAGTGCCGGCACTGTGAGATTTCTTCAATTTTGGCCAGGTAGGGATGAAAATTTTTTTTCTTCATTATAGTGTCAGGTAGGTGTGTTCCGTCATTTGTAGTAAGAATAAAGTGCTGGAAGAGTGGTGGTGTCAACATTAAGGAAGAAATAGAGCAAAAACTCTGTCTCCCCCCCCCCTCTCAGATTCTGTTCTCAGAGCTTATTTTTGATCATCTTTAAAGCTAGAATTGGGGGCCTTGATGAAGTGACCCAGGCGCGTTTCCACATTTTTTATGAATGACAGGTGTGGTTGATTGATTTTCGTCACTTTTTGGAAAAATCGGAGACGGGTCGATTTTTGGTGATTTTGAGTGATTTTGAATAGTGCCGGCACTGTGAGATTTCTTCAATTTTGGCCAGGTAGGGATGAAAATTTTTTTTCTTCATTATAGTGTCAGGTAATTGTGTTCGGTCATTTGTAGTAAGAATAAAGTGCTGGAAGAGTGGTGGTGTCAACATTAAGGAAGAAATAGAGCAAAAACTCTGTCTCCCCCCCCCCTCTCAGATTCTGTTCTCAGAGCTTATTTTTGGATCATCTTTAAAGCTAGAATTGGGGGCCTTGATGAAGTGACCCGGGCGCGTTTCCACATTTTTTATGAATGACAGGTGTGGTAGATTGATTTTCGTCACTTTTTGGAAAAATCGGAGACGGGTCGATTTTTGGTGATTTTGAGTGATTTTGAACAGTGCCGGCACTGTGAGATTTCTTCAATTTTGGCCAGGTAGGGATGAAAATTTTTTTTCTTCATTATAGTGTCAGGTAGGTGTGTTCGGTCATTTGTAGTAAGAATAAAGTGCTGGAAGAGTGGTGGTGTCAACATTAAGGAAGAAATAGAGCAAAAACTTTGTCTCCCCCCCTCCCTCTCAGATTCTGTTCTCAGAGCTTATTTTTGGATCATCTTTAAAGCTAGAATTGGGGGCCTTGATGAAGTGACCCGGGCGCGTTTCCACATTTTTTATGAATGACAGGTGTGGTAGATTGATTTTCGTCACTTTTTGGAAAAATCGGAGACGGGTCGATTTTTGGTGATTTTGAGTGATTTTGAACAGTGCCGGCACTGTGAGATTTCTTCAATTTTGGCCAGGTAGGGATGAAAATTTTTTTTCTTCATTATAGTGTCAGGTAGGTGTGTTCGGTCATTTGTAGTAAGAATAAAGTGCTGGAAGAGTGGTGGTGTCAACATTAAGGAAGAAATAGAGCAAAAACTCTGTCTCCCCCCCCCCCTCTCAGATTCTGTTCTCAGAGCTTATTTTTGGATCATCTTTAAAGCTAGAATTGGGGGCCTTGATGAAGTGACCCGGGCGCGTTTCCACATTTTTTATGAATGACAGGTGTGGTAGATTGATTTTCGTCACTTTTTGGAAAAATCGGAGACGGGTCGATTTTTGGTGATTTTGAGTGATTTTGAACAGTGCGGGCATTGTGAGATTTCTTCAATTTTGGCCAGGTAGGGATGAAAATTTTTTTTCTTCATTATAGTGTCAGGTAGGTGTGTTCGGTCATTTGTAGTAAGAATAAAGTGCTGGAAGAGTGGTGGTGTCAACATTAAGGAAGAAATAGAGCAAAAACTCTGTCTCCCCCCCCCCCTCTCAGATTCTTTTCTCAGAGCTTATTTTTGGATCATCTTTAAAGCTAGAATTGGGGGCTTTGATGAAGTGACCTGGGCACGTTTCCACATTTTTTATGAATGACAGGTGTGGTAGATTGATTTTCGTCACTTTTTGGAAAAATCGGAGACGGGTCGATTTTTGGTGATTTTGAGTGATTTTGAACAGTGCCGGCACTGTGAGATTTCTTCAATTTTGGCCAGGTAGGGATGAAAATTTTTTTTCTTCATTATAGTGTCAGGTAGGTGTGTTCCGTCATTTGTAGTAAGAATAAAGTGCTGGAAGAGTGGTGGTGTCAACATTAAGGAAGAAATAGAGCAAAAACTCTGTCTCCCCCCCCCCCCTCTCAGATTCTGTTCTCAGAGCTTATTTTTGATCATCTTTAAAGCTAGAATTGGGGGCCTTGATGAAGTGACCCAGGCGCGTTTCCACATTTTTTATGAATGACAGGTGTGGTAGATTGATTTTCGTCACTTTTTGGAAAAATCGGAGACGGGTCGATTTTTGGTGATTTTGAGTGATTTTGAATAGTGCCGGCACTGTGAGATTTCTTCAATTTTGGCCAGGTAGGGATGAAAATTTTTTTTCTTCATTATAGTGTCAGGTAATTGTGTTCGGTCATTTGTAGTAAGAATAAAGTGCTGGAAGAGTGGTGGTGTCAACATTAAGGAAGAAATAGAGCAAAAACTCTGTCTCCCCCCCCCCCTCTCAGATTCTGTTCTCAGAGCTTATTTTTGGATCATCTTTAAAGCTAGAATTGGGGGCCTTGATGAAGTGACCCGGGCGCGTTTCCACATTTTTTATGAATGACAGGTGTGGTAGATTGATTTTCGTCACTTTTTGGAAAAATCGGAGACGGGTCGATTTTTGGTGATTTTGAGTGATTTTGAACAGTGCCGGCACTGTGAGATTTCTTCAATTTTGGCCAGGTAGGGATGAAAATTTTTTTTCTTCATTATAGTGTCAGGTAGGTGTGTTCGGTCATTTGTAGTAAGAATAAAGTGCTGGAAGAGTGGTGGTGTCAACATTAAGGAAGAAATAGAGCAAAAACTTTGTCTCCCCCCCTCCCTCTCAGATTCTGTTCTCAGAGCTTATTTTTGGATCATCTTTAAAGCTAGAATTGGGGGCCTTGATGAAGTGACCCGGGCGCGTTTCCACATTTTTTATGAATGACAGGTGTGGTAGATTGATTTTCGTCACTTTTTGGAAAAATCGGAGACGGGTCGATTTTTGGTGATTTTGAGTGATTTTGAACAGTGCCGGCACTGTGAGATTTCTTCAATTTTGGCCAGGTAGGGATGAAAATTTTTTTTCTTCATTATAGTGTCAGGTAGGTGTGTTCGGTCATTTGTAGTAAGAATAAAGTGCTGGAAGAGTGGTGGTGTCAACATTAAGGAAGAAATAGAGCAAAAACTCTGTCTCCCCCCCCCCTCTCAGATTCTGTTCTCAGAGCTTATTTTTGGATCATCTTTAAAGCTAGAATTGGGGGCCTTGATGAAGTGACCCGGGCGCGTTTCCACATTTTTTATGAATGACAGGTGTGGTAGATTGATTTTCGTCACTTTTTGGAAAAATCGGAGACGGGTCGATTTTTGGTGATTTTGAGTGATTTTGAACAGTGCCGGCACTGTGAGATTTCTTCAATTTTGGCCAGGTAGGGATGAAAATTTTTTTTCTTCATTATAGTGTCAGGTAGGTGTGTTCGGTCATTTGTAGTAAGAATAAAGTGCTGGAAGAGTGGTGGTGTCAACATTAAGGAAGAAATAGAGCAAAAACTCTGTCTCCCCCCCCCCCTCTCAGATTCTGTTCTCAGAGCTTATTTTTGGATCATCTTTAAAGCTAGAATTGGGGGCCTTGATGAAGTGACCCGGGCGCGTTTCCACATTTTTTATGAATGACAGGTGTGGTAGATTGATTTTCGTCACTTTTTGGAAAAATCGGAGACAGGTCGATTTTTGGTGATTTTGAGTGATTTTGAACAGTGCCTGCATTGTGAGATTTCTTCAATTTTGGCCAGGTAGGGATGAAAATTTTTTTTCTTCATTATAGTGTCAGGTAGGTGTGTTCGGTCATTTGTAGTAAGAATAAAGTGCTGGAAGAGTGGTGGTGTCAACATTAAGGAAGAAATAGAGCAAAAACTCTGTCTCCCCCCCCCCTCTCAGATTCTGTTCTCAGAGCTTATTTTTGGATCATCTTTAAAGCTAGAATTGGGGGCCTTGATGAAGTGACCCGGGCGCGTTTCCACATTTTTTATGAATGACAGGTGTGGTAGATTGATTTTCGTCACTTTTTGGAAAAATCGGAGACGGGTCGATTTTTAGTGATTTTGAGTGATTTTGAACAGTGCCTGCATTGTGAGATTTCTTCAATTTTGGCCAGGTAGGGATGAAAATTTTTTTTCTTCATTATAGTGTCAGGTAGGTGTGTTCGGTCATTTGTAGTAAGAATAAAGTGCTGGAAGAGTGGTGGTGTCAACATTAAGGAAGAAATAGAGCAAAAACTCTGTCTCCCCCCCCCCCCTCTCAGATTCTGTTCTCAGAGCTTATTTTTGGATCATCTTTAAAGCTAGAATTGGGGGCCTTGATGAAGTGACCTGGGCGCGTTTCCACATTTTTTATGAATGACAGGTGTGGTAGATTGATTTTCGTCACTTTTTGGAAAAATCGGAGACGGGTCGATTTTTGGTGATTTTGAGTGATTTTGAACAGTGCCGGCACTGTGAGATTTCTTCAATTTTGGCCAGGTAGGGATGAAAATTTTTTTTCTTCATTATAGTGTCAGGTAGGTGTGTTCGGTCATTTGTAGTAAGAATAAAGTGCTGGAAGAGTGGTGGTGTCAACATTAAGGAAGAAATAGAGCAAAAACTCTGTCTCCCCCCCCCCCTCTCAGATTCTGTTCTCAGAGCTCATTTTTGGATCATCTTTAAAGCTAGAATTGGGGGCCTTGATGAAGTGACCCGGGCGCGTTTCCACATTTTTTATGAATGACAGGTGTGGTAGATTGATTTTCGTCACTTTTTGGAAAAATCGGAGACGGGTCGATTTTTGGTGATTTTGAGTGATTTTGAACAGTGCCGTCACTGTGAGATTTCTTCAATTTTGGCCAGGTAGGGATGAAAATTTTTTTTCTTCATTATAGTGTCAGGTAGGTGTGTTCGGTCATTTGTAGTAAGAATTAAGTGCTGGAAGAGTGGTGGTGTCAACATTAAGGAAGAAATAGAGCAAAAAATCTGTCTCCCCCCCCCCCCTCTCAGATTCTGTTCTCAGAGCTTGTTTTTGGATCATCTTTAAAGCTAGAATTGGGGGCCTTGATGAAGTGACCCGGGCGCGTTTCCACATTTTTTATGAATGACAGGTGTGGTAGATTGATTTTCGTCACTTTTTGGAAAAATTGGAGACGGGTCGATTTTTGGTGATTTTGAGTGATTTTGAACAGTGCCGGCACTGTGAGATTTCTTCAATTTTGGCCAGGTAGGGATGAAAATTTTTTTTCTTCATTATAGTGTCAGGTAGGTGTGTTCGGTCATTTGTAGTAAGAATAAAGTGCTGGAAGAGTGGTGGTGTCAACATTAAGGAAGAAATAGAGCAAAAACTCTGTCTCCCCCCCCCCCCCTCTCAGATTCTGTTCTCAGAGCTTATTTTTGGATCATCTTTAAAGCTAGAATTGGGGGCCTTGATGAAGTGACCCGGGCGCGTTTCCACATTTTTTATGAATGACAGGTGTGGTAGATTGATTTTCGTCACTTTTTGGAAAAATCGGAGACGGGTCGATTTTTAGTGATTTTGAGTGATTTTGAACAGTGCCTGCATTGTGAGATTTCTTCAATTTTGGCCAGGTAGGGATGAAAATTTTTTTTCTTCATTATAGTGTCAGGTAGGTGTGTTCGGTCATTTGTAGTAAGAATAAAGTGCTGGAAGAGTGGTGGTGTCAACATTAAGGAAGAAATAGAGCAAAAACTCTGTCTCCCCCCCCCCTCTCAGATTCTGTTCTCAGAGCTTATTTTTGGATCATCTTTAAAGCTAGAATTGGGGGCCTTGATGAAGTGACCTGGGCGCGTTTCCACATTTTTTATGAATGACAGGTGTGGTAGATTGATTTTCGTCACTTTTTGGAAAAATCGGAGACGGGTCGATTTTTGGTGATTTTGAGTGATTTTGAACAGTGCCGGCACTGTGAGATTTCTTCAATTTTGGCCAGGTAGGGATGAAAATTTTTTTTCTTCATTATAGTGTCAGGTAGGTGTGTTCGGTCATTTGTAGTAAGAATAAAGTGCTGGAAGAGTGGTGGTGTCAACATTAAGGAAGAAATAGAGCAAAAACTCTGTCTCCCCCCCCCCCCCCCTCTCAGATTCTGTTCTCAGAGCTTATTTTTGATCGTCTTTAAAGCTAGAATTGGGGGCCTTGATGAAGTGACCCGGGCGCGTTTCCACATTTTTTATGAATGACAGGTGTGGTAGATTGATTTTCGTCACTTTTTGGAAAAATCGGAGACGGGTCGATTTTTGGTGATTTTGAGTGATTTTGAACAGTGCCAGCACTGTGAGATTTCTTCAATTTTGGCCAGGTAGGGATGAAAATTTTTTTTCTTCATTATAGTGTCAGGTAGGTGTGTTCGGTCATTTGTAGTAAGAATAAAGTGCTGGAAGAGTGGTGGTGTCAACATTAAGGAAGAAATAGAGCAAAAACTCTGTCTCCCCCCCCCCCCTCTCAGATTCTGTTCTCAGAGCTTATTTTTGATCGTCTTTAAAGCTAGAATTGGGGGCCTTGATGAAGTGACCCGGGCGCGTTTCCACATTTTTTATGAATGACAGGTGTGGTAGATTGATTTTCGTCACTTTTTGGAAAAATCGGAGACGGGTCGATTTTTGGTGATTTTGAGTGATTTTGAACAGTGCCGGCACTGTGAGATTTCTTCAATTTTGGCCAGGTAGGGATGAAAATTTTTTTTCTTCATTATAGTGTCAGGTAGGTGTGTTCGGTCATTTGTAGTAAGAATAAAGTGCTGGAAGAGTGGTGGTGTCAACATTAAGGAAGAAATAGAGCAAAAACTCTGTCTCCCCCCCCCCCCTCTCAGATTCTGTTCTCAGAGCTTATTTTTGGATCATCTTTAAAGCTAGAATTGGGGGCCTTGATGAAGTGACCCGGGCGCGTTTCCACATTTTTTATGAATGACAGGTGTGGTAGATTGATTTTCGTCACTTTTTGGAAAAATCGGAGACGGGTCGATTTTTGGTGATTTTGAGTGATTTTGAACAGTGCCGGCACTGTGAGATTTCTTCAATTTTGGCCAGGTAGGGATGAAAATTTTTTTTCTTCATTATAGTGTCAGGTAGGGCTGTTCGGTCATTTGTAGTAAGAATAAAGTGCTGGAAGAGTGGTGGTGTCAACATTAAGGAAGAAATAGAGCAAAAACTCTGTCTCCCCCCTTCCCTCTCAGATTCTGTTCTCAGAGCTTATTTTTGGATCATCTTTAAAGCTAGAATTGGGGGCCTTGATGAAGTGACCCGGGCGCGTTTCCACATTTTTTATGAATGACAGGTGTGGTAGATTGATTTTCGTCACTTTTTGGAAAAATCGGAGACGGGTCGATTTTTGGTGATTTTGAGTGATTTTGAACAGTGCCGGCACTGTGAGATTTCTTCAATTTTGGCCAGGTAGGGATGAAAATTTTTTTTCTTCATTATAGTGTCAGGTAGGTGTGTTCGGTCATTTGTAGTAAGAATAAAGTGCTGGAAGAGTGGTGGTGTCAACATTAAGGAAGAAATAGAGCAAAAACTCTGTCTCCCCCCCCCCCCTCTCAGATTCTGTTCTCAGAGCTTATTTTTGGATCATCTTTAAAGCTAGAATTGGGGGCCTTGATGAAGTGACCCGGGCGCGTTTCCACATTTTTTATGAATGACAGGTGTGGTAGATTGATTTTCGTCACTTTTTGGAAAAATCGGAGACGGGTCGATTTTTGGTGATTTTGAGTGATTTTGAACAGTGCCGTCACTGTGAGATTTCTTCAATTTTGGCCAGGTAGGGATGAAAATTTTTTTTCTTCGTTATAGTGTCAGGTAGGTGTGTTCGGTCATTTGTAGTAAGAATAAAGTGCTGGAAGAGTGGTGGTGTCAACATTAAGGAAGAAATAGAGCAAAAACTCTGTCTCCCCCCCCCCCCTCTCAGATTCTGTTCTCAGAGCTTATTTTTGGATCATCTTTAAAGCTAGAATTGGGGGCCTTGATGAAGTGACCCGGGCGCGTTTCCACATTTTTTATGAATGACAGGTGTGGTACATTGATTTTCGTCACTTTTTGGAAAAATCGGAGACGGGTCGATTTTTGGTGATTTTGAGTGATTTTGAACAGTGCCGGCATTGTGAGATTTCTTCAATTTTGGCCAGGTAGGGATGAAAATTTTTTTTCTTCATTATAGTGTCAGGTAGGTGTGTTCGGTCATTTGTAGTAAGAATAAAGTGCTGGAAGAGTGGTGGTGTCAACATTAAGGAAGAAATAGAGCAAAAACTCTGTCTCCCCCCCCCCCCTCTCAGATTCTGTTCTCAGAGCTCATTTTTGGATCATCTTTAAAGCTAGAATTGGGGGCCTTGATGAAGTGACCCGGGCGCGTTTCCACATTTTTTATGAATGACAGGTGTGGTAGATTGATTTTCGTCACTTTTTGGAAAAATCGGAGACGGGTCGATTTTTGGTGATTTTGAGTGATTTTGAACAGTGCCGTCACTGTGAGATTTCTTCAATTTTGGCCAGGTAGGGATGAAAATTTTTTTTCTTCATTATAGTGTCAGGTAGGTGTGTTCGGTCATTTGTAGTAAGAATTAAGTGCTGGAAGAGTGGTGGTGTCAACATTAAGGAAGAAATAGAGCAAAAACTCTGTCTCCCCCCCCCCCCCCCTCTCAGATTCTGTTCTCAGAGCTTGTTTTTGGATCATCTTTAAAGCTAGAATTGGGGGCCTTGATGAAGTGACCCGGGCGCGTTTCCACATTTTTTATGAATGACAGGTGTGGTAGATTGATTTTCGTCACTTTTTGGAAAAATTGGAGACGGGTCGATTTTTGGTGATTTTGAGTGATTTTGAACAGTGCCGGCACTGTGAGATTTCTTCAATTTTGGCCAGGTAGGGATGAAAATTTTTTTTCTTCATTATAGTGTCAGGTAGGTGTGTTCGGTCATTTGTAGTAAGAATAAAGTGCTGGAAGAGTGGTGGTGTCAACATTAAGGAAGAAATAGAGCAAAAACTCTGTCTCCCCCCCCCCCCTCTCAGATTCTGTTCTCAGAGCTTATTTTTGGATCATCTTTAAAGCTAGAATTGGGGGCCTTGATGAAGTGACCTGGGCGCGTTTCCACATTTTTTATGAATGACAGGTGTGGTAGATTGATTTTCGTCACTTTTTGGAAAAATCGGAGACGGGTCGATTTTTGGTGATTTTGAGTGATTTTGAACAGTGCCGGCACTGTGAGATTTCTTCAATTTTGGCCAGGTAGGGATGAAAATTTTTTTTCTTCATTATAGTGTCAGGTAGGTGTGTTCGGTCATTTGTAGTAAGAATAAAGTGCTGGAAGAGTGGTGGTGTCAACTTTAAGGAAGAAATAGAGCAAAAACTCTGTCTCCCCCCCCCCCTCTCAGATTCTGTTCTCAGAGCTTATTTTTGATCATCTTTAAAGCTAGAATTGGGGGCCTTGATGAAGTGACCGGGGCGCGTTTCCACATTTTTTATGAATGACAGGTGTGGTAGATTGATTTTCGTCACTTTTTGGAAAAATCGGAGACGGGTCGATTTTTGGTGATTTTGAGTGATTTTGAACAGTGCCGGCACTGTGAGATTTCTTCAATTTTGGCCAGGTAGGGATGAAAATTTTTTTTCTTCATTATAGTGTCAGGTAGGTGTGTTCGGTCATTTGTAGTAAGAATAAAGTGCTGGAAGAGTGGTGGTGTCAACATTAAGGAAGAAATAGAGCAAAAACTCTGTCTCCCCCCCCCCCCCCCCTCTCAGATTCTGTTTTCAGATCTTTAAAGCTGGAATTGGGGGCCTTGAAGTGACCCGGGCGCGTTTCCACATTTTTTATGAATGACAGGTGTGGTAGATTGATTTTCGTCACTTTTTGGAAAAATCGGAGACGGCTCGATTTTTTGGTGATTTTGAGTGATTTTGAACAGTGCCGGCACTGTGAGATTTCTTCAATTTTGGCCAGGTAGGGATGAAAATTTTTTTTCTTCATTATAGTGTCAGGTAGGTGTGTTCGGTCATTTGTAGTAAGAATAAAGTGCTGGTAGAGTGGTGGTGTCAACATTAAGGAAGAAATAGAGCAAAAACTCTGTCTCCCCCCCTCTCCGATTCTGATCTCGGAGCTTATTTTTGGATCATCTTAAAAGATAGAATTGGGGGCCTTGATGAAGTGACCCGGGCGTATTTCCACATTTTTTATGAATGATAGGTGTGATAGATTGATTTTCATGACATTTTTTTTTTTTTTTTTTTTGAGTGATTTTCATAAGTGCCAGCCATGTGAGATTTCTTCAATTTTGGCCAGGTAGGGATGAAAAAAAATTTTTTTCATTATAGTGTCAGGTTGGTGTGTTTGGTCATTTGTAGTAAGCATAAAATGCTGGAAGAGTGGTGGTGTCAACATTATTGAAGAAATAGAGCAAAAACTATGTATACAGATTCCTGCTATATTATTATTTTATCTTTAATTTATCGAATGTTATGATGCCTTTCCTATATACATAGTCCTTTTTTAAAATAATTACCGTATCAGTTTTTTAAAACTTAGAACAAAAGTTTTCAGTTTGTCTGTCTTTTTTATTCCAGCAATTTCAGCAGCCATTACTGTTCCCGAGACACCTTGCCTGTGCTATCAAACGAATACTGTTACTTACAGCACAAGAGCACCAAAGAGTTTGAAGAGTGCTTTACAAGTCATCAGTCAAATTAAGCAGAAATGGTCTTAGCTTTGCAAACCGGTGTCAAAGGGTCAAATCAAGTATTCCAAGCCTTCCAAGGACTAGTATGATGTAAGTCAGTATGGACAATATATTAAAGGTCCAAAAGCATCAAAGTCTTTAAGGTACTCGCCCCACGCCGCAGCATGTCATCGAAGAAATGACCCCTTGATGATAGGGATATGGATTGCAAGTGTTCTGGAGGCTCCAAGACAACTGTCTATAGCAGGTTCTGGTACTTGCATAGTGGGTCTTCAAACCCTTGGTATAGAAAGTACAAACCAGCAGCTTAATCTGGAAGTTAAAAAGAAAAAAACAGCCATAAGTCCATGCATTAAAATCATGTTGAAATCTCTTTTTGGAAATTAGAAAAACGACTACTGCAATTATTAGAGAAGGCTTAATTAACTTTGAGTGTGCATTTTTTATGAACTGATACTTCCTTGTGAACAAAAACTCTGAAAAGATTTCCACATTTTGTATTTTTGGCAATAATGAGAAATGAATGAACATTCATCGATTATTTATTATCATTATTTATTTATTATTATTATTTTTTTTTTTTTGCTATTTCCACTTGAGGGTGCTTACGCAAATTTGGCAGATTTCCCATGTTTTGGGTTAAAAGCACAATGTTCTTATTTTGGGTCTTTATGAGGTAATGTGATTTTGTCAGCATATTAGTTAAATGAACAACTTTGTCTGGATGCCCCACTCCTGCCTCAAATGAGATTTTAAAAGCAAACATCAATATCTATAAAGACAGGTTTTAATGCTTATTTTGAACACATTTCACATAAATCACATTTCACATGATGATCTGGGCTGATTTTGTCAAAGTTAAAGAAACCCCATTTTGAACACTGATGACAATTTAAGTAAAACCATGTTACTCATGGATCTCAATCTTACAGAAAAGGTAAATTGGACTGAAATACAGCTTGAGTTAGAAAACTGAACTGATTGCATTCTTTTTCTGAGAGTTATTTATTTATTTAATTATCATCATTATTATTATTTATTATTATTATTTTCAAAATATTTTTTTCACATATTAACATTTTCTTCGTGAGACTTGTAACTCCCACGGGATGAAATTCCAGCTCCCACTCTCAAGCCCCTGGGGAGCTTTTTGAAATAATATAAAGATGAAATTTGGGTCTTTTTAAAATAATTAAAATAATGATGTCAGGAAGGTGTGTTTTGTTTTTTCTAGCCATCCACAGGTAAATTGTTTTTTTTTTTTTTTTTTCAATATTTCTTGTGAATTAAAAAAATATTTTTCCATCCCCCTCCCCAACCTCAAACCCCTGAGGAGCTTTTTGAAGTACTATAAAGATGCAATTTGGGGATTTAATGATGAGATGTTGATATGTTTAGACAATTATTGTGAATGATCCCTTTCCGTCTCAGCACTGATACTCCTCCGCACCATTACTCCCTCGCACCGATAGGCCTATACTACCCCTTACACTCCATCGACCTCACCCGCATCTTAAAGCTCCTGCAACGATACTCTCTCACAGCCTTTGCAATTGGTTAAAACTGCTACCAACAAAACACAATGATTGATCTAAAAACTCTCGAAATACTATTTTTCCGAAAGTGCACCACCCTCTTGGGACCCAAAAGTGACACATTTCATTAGATATATTGTGGAAAAATAAGGGAATTACTAAAGTTGGTCTGCTTAGTAACAAAGCACATAGTCGATCTAATATGTATGCAGCTCGGCTTTGTGATTATTAAGAAATATCTGTATACTTCACTTCGTTCTTCAACAGTGGTTACTGTATACAATATGTGCATCTTCTTCTTGATTTGTTTATTAATTATTTTACTAAAAGTATGTTTTTAACAGAAGATAGCAAAGACGACATAATCTTTTCTTCAGGGGCCACTCTATTCGTAAAAGAAATTGAAACAACAACAACAAAAAAAAAAACATTGTTTAAGCGAGAAATTGCCGCCTTTGTCCTCCTGGAAATGTGAGATTCTACAATTTACGCTGTCCTTGGGCGATTGTAGGAACCACTGCAGGGGCGGATCCAGAGCTATATACTGACAGTCTTCCAAATTATCTTTGTTGATTCATCCTCCAATTTTGACCGTCTTCCAACATTAAAAATTGGATACCCGTCAATGTAAACTTGAAAATCTGACCGTCTTCTGGAAGACCCAGAAGACGGCCTAAATCCGCCCCTGCACTGAACACCTACAGTATAATGCGCTTAAATTACTGTTTTTTCTTTACGGTTCTGTTTGTAATAGAAATCTAGCACAGAAAAAATTACAACTTGAATGTAACATCATAAATCCTTAAAAATGGTAACAAATCCGATTGTGTTTATTGCCAGTATGCAGCAAGATCGTTATTAAGAAATCAATAACGAACAGCTCTCAGGGGCGAATCCAGGATTTCGAAGACTAGGTGGTTAGTTTTTATTGACCCCGCTTCTACGTGGACGGAACGGTTCATTTTTAACATTGAATAAATTAATTGAATTAATATTCATTAAAATTAAATCAAATAAAATAACGATGCATGATGATTAGTAATGCAGGGTTTATGCCGCAAAGTCGCTTGTCAGACTACATCTAAGATGATCTCACGACATACTCGGGTATGGCTGTTTAGATGTAGGGGGTAGAGGCACTATTTGAAGGCAGCTGAAGGAAAAAATCGAAAGGAGTTCGATGGCATTTAGCATTACATGGTCCATTTCTCAGTAAAGAATACTAAATAAAGAAATTATACATACTTCAGGATGGCTCACTGCGGTTTTCGTCCACACATAGGCAACCAGTAATTCGGACTCTACTAGCGATAATGTAAACACACCTTGAATGCCCATTTATATATTTGCTTTTCTAGTTAAACTTAGCAATGTGTATTAATTTTGTTCGAAAAAAAAGCATTCCACTGTAATTTGCGACCGCGTCCATGTGCACCAATGCAGGCCTATTCTATTTATGGAGATGGTCACATAATCAGCAAAACGGAAACTTAACTGGTACATGTACAAGTTTCGAAACAAAATGTTTGTCAAACCTTTATAATATCTAGAGCTTTTGTTGTTTGAAACATGTTTAACTAAAATGTAAGAAAAACGAAAAAAGTAAGCAGCAAGCTGGTAGGCAGTAAGTGAAAGCCTGGTCTGAACACTGAATTTCTAGGTAACCATGTATTTTTCACACCCCCTAATTTCATTTCCACAACGATCCGTGAATGAGGTTAAAAAGCAATAACATACTTGTGTGACAGGACAAAATGCTTTGTTTATTACGCCACTTTATCTTGTCAAATGAAGCATGAATTTGAAAAACCATGAAAACTAGAGGATCAGAGAGGTGATACCGCCTGAGGGTATTGTACCACCAGCTGGAGTAAGCTCATTCGTATAGAAAAGTGAAAAAAGGGACACCACCTCCAGTGTTGTGCTTGACAAGCTCTACATGCAGTAAGCAAAAGTTCTAAATAGTTTTGTTGAAAATTACCATTTAAAACAAAATCATGAGGAAAAGTAAAAGTTTTAATTCAAATTTGTGAAGTGCAGTTCATGGCAAAAAGTAGGTCAAAGCTCAATTTCAAGAACACAGATTGTCAGCATATGACTGCCTATTCAAGTTCAATAGTGATTATGGACATATCTCTGGTAGTTTTGGAGATAGAAAAGTTGCAAAGTTGCGCGGCTCATTATAAAATCGCCACCTTTTAAAATTTCCAGTTGTACTAAGTGCACGTGGTTTGCAGATTAATTTTAGCCATTAAGAGCGTTAGATTGAAACCTTTTGCCGCTACAAATACAACAACTTGATTGATATCTTAGGCGATTATCAAAAACAGACAATAGCTAGAATCACTTACCTGCTGTAGGTTACAAGGGCGACCAACCCAGGGGCGGGACTAGGATTATTTGAAGGGGGGTCCACGGATGCAAAACCGACCCTTATCTTAGAGGGCGAACGGTGCTATTTGGTACTTTTTAAAACTATGATTCGGCTAGAGAAAATACTTATTTCATAAGGGGACCATCGGTGTGATTATTTTCAGAAACTGAAGGGGAGGAGGTCAGGACCCCCTGACCCCCCCCTCCCAATCCACCACTGCAACTACCAATGGACCTCGGTGGACACAGGTTAATTACATATCTGGCATTTGTGTCATAGGTTGTGCATTTAAGCTTTAAACTTAAGTTTTATAAATATTAAAGTACCTACCCTTTAACGCGAAGTAAGAATCACGGTCAGCCACCTTTGTTTATGAGACAGTAATCAGAGTTACGCCGACGACCATCACCTGATCTATTGAATTAAACGAGTGGAGTAGTAACGAACCCTTGGAACGAATTTGAGAAATAAGCAAACCTGACTTTATCGAGTGTAGGGGAGTTCGATTTTCTAAAAAAAAGTACATTATATTTATAAAAATTCAGTCGGGGTCGAAACTCCCCGCCCCCACCGACCCTCCTAAATCCACCACTGGCATAAATCTTTTGTCCTGTACCACCTTAACTGCGTCACGTCCAGCTCGATGTAGCGAGTCAATAGAAATATAATTTCAATCGGTTGACGAGAGGAATTAAAGTGAAATTAATTTCTCTCTGGTTATGACACGCCAGAAGAGGGCGGGATTGGTGTAGGGGAGTTTTCGTGTCATTTAGGCGATTGACACGGTACTGTTAACACGCTTATGATTACGACTCCGTAGACGACATGGTTGATGAGTCCAGTGGAGGCGAACACTTTACCTTGGCTGATGTAATGAAAAAAATGGAAAGTAAAAAGAAAGAGACGAAAGACTATTTCGACCAGAGACTGTCTACATTTAATGCCGAAGCCGGTAAAAACTGAAAGTCACAATATTTATCTTGGAAAATAGAAGGTAATCACCAGCAATTTGACTCAACAGTATTTGAAAATAAGATTATTGTGGTGAACAAACTGACAGTGCCTTACAGTCTTGGCAAGAGAAACAAACTTATCAGAATTGCTGACACTTTCGACACTGTTAAGGAACATACTGTTAATCCTCTTGCTTGTGATCCTGAGAGCGAGAGAGCTACAAAGAAAATAAAAGAAAACAAAAAGGGAGCCTAAAAAATAAGGTTATATCAGCAGACCGACCGATAGGTGTGGTGGGCGATACTTCTCAGCGGAGAAGTCTTTATCGCAGCAGCGGGTCGTGACTTTGCTTAGCTTGTTGAGGAAAGGGCCATTTCATGCTTGAGTGACCAACTTACAGAGGGGAAAGTTATTCTACCAGAGTCCAACCCCAGAGATAAGGGAACATCTGGAATGGGATAGAAGGCGGAAGCATTGAAAAATAGATAAGTACCCGGTACATGTATGAGTGCGTTAGTTTCAATCAAGAGTTGCATAATTATGAACATGAGCAAAATCAGAAATTCATACCCGTGAAAAGTAGGTTAAGAACCAATTTAAGTTTTTGGGAAGAAGTAGGGTACTCATTTTTTATTCTAGACTTGATAAAAATGGTTATAAATTTCCGTTTATAGCAACACCCTGTGGGATGAGGAAAGATAACAGCTTTCACCATTGAAAAATAAGTTTTTTGTTAAAAAGCTATTCTTGAATTGAAAAAGATGCCTTTGATTAAAAGGTGTAGCAAACAACCAATTGTTGATAACCCTTAAACAGAAGCAGTGCATAGCAGTGAAAAAAATAGATTGATTTTAGATGTACGAGAAGTAAACAAACATGTCTGTAAGCAGTCTGGTAGTTACGGACATTTGAGAACGGCTCTTATGTTTATGAATCTGTGTGGTTGGTTGATTAAATTTGATTCAGCTAATCAACATCTAGATATCTATTATCCTCATACGGATTATTGAGGTTTTTCATGGAAAATTCAAGATCAGCAGATTTATTTTTGATTCTTAGTTCTTCCATTTGGGTTATCATTAGCACTTAATATTTTTTTCAAAATTGACTTGGCAATTAATCAAAGAATGGTTCGATGTAATTGGATGACGGTCTGTGGTACTGCAGTAACATAGATAGATTGGAGCATCAGGGTGCTGAGATCAAAGATGATATTGCTAAGTCAGGTTTTATGTAAATATATGAGAATACTATTTGGTCGTAGGTACAGAGTCTGGCATTTATAGGCATCGAAATAGATATTAGTATTGGGGAAATCAAAGTTCTTGATATTAGATTAGCAAGTGCTAAGAGATCTGACATTATATTCGCACGAAAGTGAGCAAAGGTCTGGCTATGTCGGTCGGATTATACTATGTCTCATGTGTTGGGAAGTGTAACGCAACTAATGACAAATTATATTAGCATGGTTATTTCAAGTGCTTTTTCTTAGAATCAGAAAATGTGTGTGAAAGCATGCAGTCAAATTAGACCTTGGTGTAGTAAATCAGAATTTTACAGTTTTCACCTCAGTGCAATAAGGTAGTTTATTCTGATGCTAGTAGTACTGGGTTTGGAGGATATTGTGTGGAGACACCTAAAAGGGTGTGTTGCGGGGAATGGTCAGCTGACGAAGCGACGGAGAGCTCTACTTACAGAGAACTGATAGCTGTTTTCAGGGTCCTGTTCTCCATGGCAAACACGTTGAGTGTTTTGAGATTGAAGTGGTTTTCTGATAGCAAAGATGTTGTAAACATTAAAGAAAAAAGTAGCATGAGGAGTAAATTACAACCTATTATTTTAGATGTTTTTCTTCTAATGGAGTTATTCAATAGAAATGAAAGGATACTGAGAGAAGAGAATACCCATGCAGATTATATAAGTAGAAGTGTGGATGTTGACAATTGGGGTATTTCTAAAGAATTATTCTCACATTTTGATAAGATATGGGGTCCTCATGAAGTGGATTGGTTTACGTCCTGCTACAATGCTTAAGTACATATTTTTACTCTAGATTTTAGAATTCAGGAACAGTGAATGGGACACGCGTCATTTACGGATCTATCCTGGTCCTCAGATCAAATTCAGTCTCTTATTTCTACCATTGAGTTACAACAGACTCCTTGTTTCTATATTGTTTCCGACAGACTGTTCTGGTCCTTCACCTGTAAATATCCATCATGACGTAATCAAATGTGGCACCGAAACGTGCCCTTGGCTGACTCTGTTATGGTCTCAAAATTTTTGAAGCTTTAAGCTTTTAGATGCTACCTAGTTTCTTATTGAAAAGTCGAGATATAGAGGTGGCAATTGGCTTTTGATAAATCGGGTTAAATCGTATTAATGCCCAGTAAAAGTTCTTGAAAATATTTAGATTTCATTGGTAGGCCTCGATCCTAGCTACAGCTTTTCAAATTTACATGGCCTATTTTAAATATAATATCGTTGAGTTACAATGACAGTTATGTATGAAAATTGTATAACGACGAGGGGGAGTATCGGTGCGCGTACAACAGTAATTTATGAATACATTTTACAGTATTATGGAATATACATGTATATTAGCGCCCGTGGTCTTATTGATCAATTAATGTGTGAATGAATAAGTCAAATCCACATGTACATCTGGGGCGGATCCAGGATTTTTTGGAAGGGTGGTGGTGTTTTTTTTACGGATTGACAAGGCCTCGGAGTTCAAGGCCGACCCTCACCCCTTTGGAGTTATGTTTGGGGCACGCTCGAGGGCCACGAAAAAGGGTGTTTTAGAGGGAAAATATCTCCATTTGATACGGTTTATAACTATTATTCAGCTATAGATTTTGGGTGTAATTTTTTTTATCAGAAATCGAAGGGAGGAGGGGGTCTGGATCCCCCCTGACACCCCCTCTTTATCCGCCATGTACATGTATTAGACCGTGAACATTCGTGAACAGTTTCAACCACAGTCCCTCGCCTGAAATGAGCCATGCCTGTCTGTAATTTGCATAACAATTACTTGATCATCGTAGTGCGAGCTGTATTTCCGAATGCTCAGTAGGCAGTAGGACACAGCTAGGTGAAGACGCAATGTTCCACGTGCGGGTGCAGTCGCAACGCAGTCGTATGAGGCGTAGAAGCAAATGTATGTTTCGTAAGTAGCACTTTTTCTTCAGTATCGTATGTCAGTTGATAGAAAGAGAGTAGAAAAATGCAAAGAAATTTGCGACGAGTATTTACGGGTATGTTACTACTCTTTGTTGTCGCTGTCGCCTGTCGTTTCTGTTATGCCACTCAAAATATTATTTAGCAAATTAGTAAATGGGCATATTACCACAAAGATCACGGACATATTTACATGATGGTACCGTACTTGTCACAGTTCCGAGCTTTTGATCCTAAGACAAGCGTGCCCCATGAACGATAGTCAGTTTTAGTAGGTTTGTTAATTTTATTATACATGTACCTGTAAAATGCTTGTAAGCAGTGTTGAAACACAGGGAAATGATTTATTCTAAAGCGAAATATGGTTCCCAAACGCGTGATGCAAAGCGATTTTAGATATTACAACTTTATATAGTAGGTAAAATAAATAAATAGTGATAACCTACACAAACTAGAGGAGTGTTTTCAATATTTATTTTTTTTTCAAAGCAAGATATCTGAAATATCTTTATTACTAACTTCAGGTCTTAAATGTGGCGTTAGGCAACATAGAATCGATTGCTTTTTTGGGGTGCTATCTGAGCCTGAACTATGGACAAGTCAGATATTGTTAACATTACCTTCTTATTTCAGAAGTCCACTGAGATACTGAGAACTGCACGGCACCTGGCTGCTAGCAACCAAGCCTGTCATTCACCCTCTGGAACCCTACGCACATCCATGCATCTTTTGTTTTAAAATTGAATAAATACGTTTGTCATTCCTTGTTTTCTTATTCACTTCCATATGAAATGATGGTAAAATATTAATAATAATAATAATAATAGAGGGTTAGGGGTAAAATTGTAAAGATATTATTGTTTGAGCACTTTCAAATTAAATCTGCTAAAACTGATCTGTAAGCATTGTGTTTGGGATTGATGATTTCTCCAGTAACAGAGGATGTCGTAAATCGAAAGGATTAAAAGTTTTGTTAATATGCCCAGTATTTTGTAAATAATTGAGAGCATTTTAAGAATACATCTACAGGATTTCCAACAGCCCACATTTATAAATACAATTTGTATGAATTTACGATATTGCTTTTTTAAAAATCTGTCCTACATTTTTTATAGTGAGACGGGTTTTTTAATATCTATTTATAAATTAGTTCATCCTCCCAGATAAAATTTTCTTAATTTAATATAAGTCCATATTCTAAGGGTTTTGGTTTGCTAGAGAAAATTGTTTCAAATTTCACGACCTTCTCATCAGACGAACGCTTCAATTTTAAATTAAAACAGAAATATAAGAGATCTTGACACACTTTTGAAATGGGAACAATGAAATTTGCTCCTCCACCCAAAACTTAGAACTGCATATTCTGATATGTTTGAAAATGTCTCATTAAAATCATAATTAAAATAAATTGATCCTTTGATATAAAGAAATGGACCTGTCACCCCTCAAATCGAATGGACTTGTCCCACCTGTCACCCCTCAGATGAAATGGACTCGCCCCACCTGTCACCCCTAAGATAAAATGGACTCGTCCCACCTGTCACCCCTCAGATGGAATGGACTCGCCCCACCTGTCACCCCTAAGATGGAATGGACTCGCCCCACCTGTCACCCCTCAGATGGAATGGACTCGCCCCACCTGTCACCCCTCAGATGAAATGGACTCGCCCCACCTGTCACCCCTAAGATGAAATGGACTCGCCCCACCTGTCACCCCTCATATGGAATGGACTCGTCCCACCTGTCACCCCTCAAATCGAATGGACTCGACCCACTTGAAAACTTTCAATGCAGGTCAGTGGTGGGTGAAAGGGTATCACGTGATTTTCGGGAGCCAATGAAAAAAGCAGGAATTTTACACTCCGTTATAGGTAAACAAAATGGCACGTTCGACGCACCAGGGAGGATCGTTTATTTAGGAGGCATGCACATAAATTTGGTGGGTATTTTAATAGCATTTTACTATTTACAACGATCAGTACCATCTCAACTTAACTCATGTGAAGTGATTTTCAAGTGTTTGGTCTGTTTATGTTTTTATGACAATTTAAACTAGGCATAGCTTCATATGTAGTTTGACAATTGTAAACTGAAGTTTTCACACCACAAGCCTTCTTTCAAGTGAAATATCTCGAAAAGCACTCGGACGATTTTTTTCCAACTTTTCAGTAATGTTGCTCATTTATTTGTCGACAAAAAGTGCCGATGGCACCCCTGGATCTTTGGAGTTATAGACGGTATAATCCTTCATACCCAATTACGACCATTCTTGTAGGAATGCGTCTTTATAATGTTAAACTCCCTCATTAAAAAGCATATATCTGAAAAAGTAAACGGTAGATTTTTTTCGAAATCTTAATCTGACGTTTTTCGTGTACCTTTTTACATAATATGTAGCCTGCAACTGACAGCACCCCTGGGTCTTGGGATATATAGACAATGCAGTGCCATGGCAAATTACGGCCATTTTTGTTTGAGTGAATTTTGGATCACGCAGACCCCGTCTTTCAAATCAAATATCTGAAAAAGCAATCGGACAATTATTTTCAAAATTGTCAGAAATGTTGCTTAGATATTGGTTAGCAAAAAGAGCCTATGGCACCCAATGGCACCCCAGGATCTTGAGAATTATAGGCTGTATATAGTGCATGCCAAAGTACTGTTTTGGTTATCCCACAGCCAGCATTTATAACAACAGCATAATTGCACTTGTATATCACTTACATGCTTGTCTGTATTTTAAAGCATAATGTGCAATCTGATCACTATACAAGCACATTCCTACAACTGTTGAAGGGCTAGTCATGGTATTAGTCAGTTACAACTACTTGTCATTCACTGTGTATGATGTACAAGAGCCTATTATATCTCAACTGTAGCTCCATATAATAGCACTCTTTTATGCCACATACAGTAATTGGCTCAAGTACATATCAAATAAACATTTTTTTTTAAAATACTGATGATAAGTCTCATATCTTTTTCAGCATGGACTACAATTTTTATTTTTGAAATGCTGTGCACTATAAAGGTGAGAAGTAATTCATCGGAATACCATAGTTGTAAACTTGTGACTTATGTTTCCATTGCTCATCTATTTCGTTAACATTGACAAAAACATGTTCTGTGTTTGTTTTGCCTTAACTTTCATTTTAATCTTACTATCATAAAAATTGAAATCATATTTAAGTATAATGGTAACAGGTTACCTAAAAAGTTGAAGCCTTATCCAGTTAAATAATAATAATATCAAATATAAAACATTTACTGCTTTTTAATTTCAGGGAATGGAAACAGCTTATAACCTCATAATGGGATACCGCCTATGGATTGTAGCTGAAATTAGAGACTTGAGATAACAGGAATGATGTTTTTTTATTTCCAAAATCTGTGCCTTCATGGAGTGTGACATTGTAATAAACATGATTGCTTTTTAATTACTCAGTCATCAAATGTTAAATTAGTAGTTTGTCACAATATCAAATATTGTATTATCTGCATAGAGAATTCCCCTCATCTTTTGTAAGTTAAGTTTTGATTAATTAAGTAAAGTAAGTAGAAAGTCTCATGAACTTGGAGAAAATTAAATACTGCAGATCTTGGAAAAACTTCGTTTATTGTGATTTCTGTCAGATATGAGGATTTGTAAATGTTGATAATACATTACATTTTCTGTCTCTTATTATATGCATTTACCATGATTTCTCACTCTGAGTAATGTACGCATCTGGCAAACTAACTTGAAATTCAAGGCATATTTTATAGTTTTAAAAAAAGTGATATTAAAATCTGACCAAGACGAATTTAAAGTAATCTGAATTCTATCAGGATTTCAGTCTTGCCTGTGCTATGTATGTATTTGTAGGTTGTCACCCTTTTAAATCATTTAAAAAGTATTATTATATTATTTCAATATTTTGTGAATATTTAAATGAGTTATAAAATTTATAAGAAAAATGTAAGAAATAAAATATACTGTTAATTATGTTTTTATGAAATATGTGAAATAAAAAGTTTATAATCATATCAAAAACTTTGTCACATGCCCTTTCTTATAGTTATCTGAATTATCAACTTGTCATAATTTACTATTTTAATTTCTAGAGTTAATTATTATTCTTATTCAAACAAGAAATTATCAATTATACACAGAAAAATTAAAGTCAATAACAAATCAACACTGCCAGCAAATTTTACTCTGCCCAAGCTACAGTCACTACAGGTATATAGGATAGTAGGCCTACACACTGACAGAGATTTGATACCTATGCCACGGTGACATTTTACAACTCTACTCGTCGGTTTGTTGATCATAAATTGCACATTTTTTCAAGTGTTTCATTATTAGTTTGTAGCATCCATATTTATATTTATATACATTTAATACATAATGAAACAAAGTCGGCGTAACGTTACGCAAATGCCCCAATAAACAATGCATCGCACACAGTTGCGCCAACGCTTTACTGGACGAAGACGCAGGAAGACGTCGCCGGGAGCTCACTTTCGATGCACTCGGAACTACTCGGATGTCTCCGCACTCGACAGTATGGAGCTTGCGGAATGAGTCGAGGATTGCCGATTGCTTTCGATGTTCACTCATCGACGGCAAAACGTCAAATGACTGACGTGCGTGCGCATCTTTTGACGTATCACGTGATACCCTTCCAACCACCACTGAATGCAGGTCGTCTTCTTACAGGGTCTAGCTATCCAGTGACCAACCAGGAGCATAGCTTGCACTGCGATGCGCGACTTTTTCTTATGCAAATTACAACTGGTACAGTGCATGGCACATTTGAGGAGTTGCTGTGGAAATTGGTCTCAAAGAACGGCGAAATTATGGAATATTATTTTACTATTGTGACAAGGCTATTACCCGCGTAGACCTATTTGTCACCATACATAATATTTTTCTAGGACAACTAGTTTATATTAAATCAAAAACTAAAAATAGCAATGAAGATAGGTATAACAAGTAAATGATGATGCTCATACATTCGGGGAGTAGCTTTGCGTAGGATGAAATATATTGTATTGTACGCCCCCCTGGCTGTCGATTGTAAGTAATAGACATAAACTGGCCCGCTCGAAGATTCTGCGGGTCCGTGGTCAAAGTTAAATAAAAATAACCATGATTAAGGGAAGTTATTGAAGTTATCAATTTAAGATTTTAGAGATACTAATAAATCTTTTTTAACACTGGTCGTATTCACAAAAGATCGTAAACATTACAGAGAGAAGGAAAAGTACCCAAATGAAGGGAGGGGGGGTGTGAAGGAGCGCAATGTGAAACAAATTAATATTATGTTCTTATTTATCTATTCAATATCATAAATAATTTGTAAAGTCTTCACTCTTGATTCAAATAAATAAAAAGCAACAATTAAAACTTGTAGTACTTGCCACAGAAGACAAACTGAAGTAAAACATTTGAAATAGCAAAAAAAGAGGAAGACAAGTAAAAAAAATTAAATTCCCAAATTTTTAGAAACTAATAATCTTTCTTCGACAGTATCTTTAACATAACCGTCTTTTGCGTTTTCAGATCGCCATCTACCGTGTTTCTTAAACAGTCTGTCTTTAGTCCCTGCATTAGAATCCAGCATATGAAATCAAACAAACGGAAAGTACTCGGAGATCCTTCAAAGTGACTTCCGAACTCATTAAATTAGTAACCAATTGAGAAATGTGCTTAGCAGTTACAGGTTCCTTTTTTGTTACTCTATGATCTTTCCTTCTCTGAGATGCTTCCTTCACTGCAATAACGAATTTTGACTCGCAATTTCGGATTTTTCTTACAGTTGGCTGTACCATGAAACCATTTTAAAGTGTAAAAAGATGTCTAAACCGCAGCAGAAGAATTACAAGATTGTGACAAATTTTGAAGATAAAAAGCAACAATCGAGTCTTTCGCTGTAAAGAAAGAGGTCACACCGATCGTATTACACCGTTCAAGCCATTTTTGGAAGCCGTAAGAATATTTTCTCACTGTGTTGTCTGCTCTTGACTTCAAAATGACATCTGGTAATGAATCTGCTAAAGCCTTCAAACTTTTATTGCTTGTAACCTCCACGTCTTGGAGGATAGCATTATCAAGAAAACATGAAAAAGGAAAAAAAGAAAATTTTTGAAAACAAAACTCTAGCAATCGTTCCCATAATCTCTGTTCATCCTGGACAATAATCATGTCATTGATCAATGATTGTGATCCTAATGGCTATTTCTTCCTTTCCTTCCTTCAATGTTGCAGAACTCCATTACAGCATCTGTTGTATCAATAACCCATTGGTAACTAGAGCGCAGACCTCCGCCAAGGCAGCGATTTTTGATTCTTATCCTTGTTCCACTTCGTACAGTTCCTGAAAAATTCATCAAAATCGGTCTAAGAAATGCATAAACAAAGCCATCTCCATTATATCAATGATCCAATGATCGTCTGTTTATCTCTCCTTCGAAGAAAGTGAGTTTTAAATTCTATAAACAGATGACCAATTATTCATCTACTTTAAATCCCTTTAAATATGAAAAATTTAGTCGTATTTAAAACAAATGGTCCCAAACCGGGTTTTCTGGCATCTGAATAGACCGTTTTTAACTTACTAGGCAAGCTTTGTACACGTAGACTTTTCTCATTAAAAAAAAAAAACTAAATTGTCTTTCCAAAAATTAATTCTTTAATGCAAGACATTCGTCTTTAATATTAATATCAAAATCCCAATGCTTCCTTTTCAGTATCACTGAGTATATACCTCTAGTTATTTATCTAGATACATTTCCAATCAATGGAGACATAATAATAAAATAGAAATAATTTTACCTGTAACCCTCGCCAATTGTATAGCTGTTATATACGGTATACTGAAACCAATTCGTCTAAAAGACACAGAGTATTACTAGTACATGTAGAAAGCCTTTTTTCGGGAATAAACAATCCCCTTACTTCCATGTCCCAAAAAATCCCCAACCATTCCAATTTGTTGACTGGTTCTAATTTACTTTTTTCAGCGTTTAAAACAAAATCTGCTTTAAACAGATCCATTTTAATTTTTTTAGAATGTAGTTTTAAATGTAATATATTTTTCTAGAGAATTTTCAGACAAAATACCGTCATCTAAATAAACAACAATGGGGATTCCATTTTTCTCCAATACCCAACTAAACGTCTAAGTATTTTAGTAAAAATAAACGGTGCTGAAGAAAGGCCAAACGAAAGTACCAAAAAAAAAAAAATTCTTTCCGTTGATTTAAAAAAGTTTGAGATGCCGGAGCAATATCTAAATGGTGAATAAAAAATAAACACAACACTAAACTGCAGAATTATCTCAACAAATATTATCTGTGGTCTTGCTCACATTCCCAAAAGTGAGAGTATAATATGCCTTTGGTCCATGCAACCAGATCTCTTGTCCTCCTTGTCTGTTCAGCCTAAAATATAAAATTGCAAGACAGCTATATAATTCTTAATGCATAACTCTATTAAAAAGGAAAATGTCCATGATAGAAAAAACTCATTTATTTTTTCTACCTGAAGATATGGAAAATGGTGCAATAGTTTGTGTTGTTCTCATGCATATCTACTCACAGTGATTATCTTCTTTCCAAGATTTTTGCCCCATGCCAAATCACCCACGAATGTTTTATCCCGACTCATTTTTTTTTCTGAAATAAGGAAAATTTAGCTAAATATATAGAGAGATATAACAAAAAATCGCAAGAATTGCAACTAAATAATCACATCAGGTAGATACATTTCACATACTAAATTTGCTTTCTAATTATTATAGTAAGACCTAAACAGCACTTTGTACTTAAGTGTGCAACAAGGGCATCTTTGACCACTTCTGTTGCACTGATTCCTTTTTTTTTTCAGGAAATCCATAGCCCTGACAAACCCTTCCTTCTCCATTACAGAGCTACTCAGCTTGGTTTCTTTCTTCCTTACAACTTCTGCTTGCAACACATCCCCTGTTTCATAGTCAACAATAATGCTCGCGCAATATTGTGCACTATGTCCTGGGCTGTCCATTCTGCCATCAACTATGAATAAATGGGATATATCGAAACACGGACATCATAAATATGTGGTGCGACAATTCCTAAAACAACACTTGGTGGGATTTAGGACACATTCCTATAGACACCACAGGTCTACATTGATCGACCAGACTTGGCATGGATTTTCACTGCTATCAGCTGAATAGGTACCCCCCCCCTCTAAGAAATAAAATTGTTCATGTTCCTTTTGTTGATATATATTTTGTGTATATATATATATATATATATATATATATATATATATATATATATATATATAATTTCCAAAGGAATAGAGGGTAATAAGTCATACTCAAATTATATTTTAGGATGCCAACCCATGTTATTTTTCATCTTACTCCTTCTCAAAGTGTGTCTTGCCTTTAAATGTAAAGCTCTATGTTATTTAATGAAAGACAATATAAGTTCCATCTGTTTAGAGATGTATGTCGGTCTGCTTTATAGCAATTAAGTCCCTGCTGTGGTTTAGGCCTACTGGTCACAACCAGAACATCAGAACCACTGCTTCCATCCACCGCTTCTACTTGTGGACATGGGTACACTTGATATAGAAACAAAACACGCATTAAGTTAAAATTTTAGATTAATCCATTTAATCCATAAAGTTTAAATAACACATTTGCAATAAAGTTTTTGATTAAGTTTTTTATCAGAATTAAAATAGATTATTCTAATAATGTTATTAAAGTATGTGCCCTTTTTCAAATGCAAAGAATGCAAAGCAACCCTTATATATACATGTACCTGTATATAAATATGTTTGATAAGATCTATTGGAGATATTTAAGCACATTTAAAAGACACTCACTCAGAAACAGAGTTTTCAATATCGCTTAATTTGGGATCAGGAATGGACTTAGCAGTGGTCCTCACCCTCGCCTGAACAAAGAAGCTCAACCAAATCAAGAACAAATCAATATCCGAATAACGACGGTGATATGGCCCTGCTGGCGCATATTAATTTCGTGATCTGTAAACACAGGGAATCAGCAGTTGTAAACATTATCTTATAGTATATTTTGAACAAGCGGTCTGTACAGGGAGGGGGGGGGGGGGGCGGGGTCGGCCCGCCCCCTTAAAATATTCCTGGATCCGCCCCTGGATCCGCCACATGGTACCTATCTGTATCCTTGGACCTAAATAGGTCCAAGCTGTATCTTAAAAAAAAAAAAAAAAAACTGCTGGTATATGATAGACGGGAAGAGGGAGCGCATGGGAAATGACGGTGTAGGCCGGATCTAAAGCCTTCCACAGTTTCAGCAGTAACTTGTTGGTCACTTCGTTCATTCCACTCGGAGACTGTTCTGGTAAAGAAAGAGTTTCAAACTGGTGTGTCGCAGTGTGATTCTTGCACTTTAGAGTTTGTTTTAAATCCTAATATTAGTACATAAATGTAATTTATTCTAAAATGTGAGGCCTAATAATAAGGAGCTACGGGCAAATTTCTTCAACAATCAGTTTCTTTTTCAAACTGATTGTTTGACACATCATGATAACAACGGAAACCACCAAACTTCAATTAAGATAATTAATTGTATTTATGTAGCAAATGGTTTGTTTTAGTGGTGGTATTAACTTTTTGGTAATACATCAACGTTTTGTTTATAGGAAATTAGTCTGGTTAGTTAGTAGTAGGTAGTAGGATGGTAGTTTGGGTCTTGTGTCTGCACATTTTTACCTTAAGTACAGTAGTTGACCAAGGCAAGGTGATAACAGATGTCCCGGGTTAAGGAATTTCTTAGCTGCTGTGTATCTAGGCACACATATTTGCACCCCCACCTTTAATAATTACATATTTCTTTATAGGTACCCGCACGAAAATGCAGTAGTATCGAAGTAGCAAAGCGGCGGGAGCATATTTGCAGAATAGCCTACTGCAATTCTACTCCAAAAAGTAGGCCTACATAGGTTTGTACAGAGAGGAGCATAAATGCATAATTTTTTAAATTCCCATGACAAAACACCCCGGTGACTCCCTTCGCCACATACGTTTTCATGTAATTATTAAACAGAGCAAAAAATCTCCCTATTTCTGTAGAATTATAAATTTTATGAAAGATGTTTTTGGGACTAATTCTATCGAGCTGCATTCAGTGAGAAGTCATTCAGCTTTGTAGCTGCGGAGATATTGACGGCCGCACTAAAAAATTCCTGCAAAACTGCATGAACAAAATATTTTGGTGAAACATTTCCTATTCTCATAGACAGCAGACTCACTGACGTAACTACCAATGCCACAAAACTTAAGTGTCAAAAAGTTACTTTTCATACCGCCAGTACTGTAATTGAACATATGCATTCTCTTGTTTGTAAACAAACCACTGCACTGCTCACAGTCGTAAGCTCCCTCCGCCAGATGTCCGAAACTGTACAGCACTGAGCCAGGTCTCGACCAAAAATAAGAAGCAATTTAGGCCCCAACCTGCTACTTGACACCAAATTAACCACTAGCAACACACAAAAAATGTCAGGAAAAAAACTAGAACTAGAAACAATCACTAATTTTTCACGCAGAACTTCATTCGTTATAACAGTCCATGATTGGCCAGGTAGGGATGAAAAATTTTTTTTCTTCATTATAGTGTCAGGTAGGTGTGTTCGGTCATTTGTAGTAAGAATAAAGTGCTGGAAGAGTGGTGGTGTCAACATTAAGGAAGAAATAGAGCAAAAACTCTGTCTCCCCCCCCCCCTCTCAGATTCTGTTCTCAGAGCTTATTTTTGGATCATCTTTAAAGCTAGAATTGGGGGCCTTGATGAAGTGACCCGGGCGCGTTTCCACATTTTTTATGAATGACAGGTGTGGTAGATTGATTTTCGTCACTTTTTGGAAAAATCGGAGACGGGTCGATTTTTGGTGATTTTGAGTGATTTTGAACAGTGCCGGCACTGTGAGATTTCTTCAATTTTGGCCAGGTAGGGATGAAAATTTTTTTTCTTCATTATAGTGTCAGGTAGGTGTGTTCGGTCATTTGTAGTAAGAATAAAGTGCTGGAAGAGTGGTGGTGTCAACATTAAGGAAGAAATAGAGCAAAAACTCTGTCTCCCCCCACCCCAGATTCTGTTCTCAGAGCTTATTTTTGGATCATCTTTAAAGCTAGAATTGGGGGCCTTGATGAAGTGACCCGGGCGCGTTTCCACATTTTTTATGAATGACAGGTGTGGTAGATTGATTTTCTTCACTTTTTGGAAAAATCGGAGACGGGTCGATTTTTGGTGATTTTGAGTGATTTTGAACAGTGCCGGCACTGTGAGATTTCTTCAATTTTGGCCAGGTAGGGATGAAAATTTTTTTTCTTCATTATAGTGTCAGGTAGGTGTTTTCGGTCATTTGTAGTAAGAATAAAGTGCTGGAAGAGTGGTGGTGTCAACATTAAGGAAGAAATAGAGCAAAAACTCTGTCTCCTCCCCCCCCCCCCCTCTTAGATTCTGTTCTCAGAGCTTATTTTTGGATCATCTTTAAAGCTAGAATTGGGGGCCTTGATGAAGTGACCCGGGCGCGTTTCCACATTTTTTATGAATGACAGGTGTGGTAGATTGATTTTCGTCACTTCTTGGAAAAATCGGAGACGGGTCGATTTTTGGTGATTTTGAGTGATTTTGAACAGTGCCGGCACTGTGAGATTTCTTCAATTTTGGCCAGGTAGGGATGAAAATTTTTTTTCTTCATTATAGTGTCAGGTAGGTGTGTTCGGTCATTTGTAGTAAGAATAAAGTGCTGGAAGAGTGGTGGTGTCAACATTAAGGAAGAAATAGAGCAAAAACTCTGTCTCCCCCCCCCCCCCCTCTTAGATTCTGTTCTCAGAGCTTATTTTTGGATCATCTTTAAAGCTAGAATTGGGGGCCTTGATGAAGTGACCCGGGCGCGTTTCCACATTTTTTATGAATGACAGGTGTGGTAGATTGATTTTCGTCACTTTTTGGAAAAATCGGAGACGGGTCGATTTTTGGTGATTTTGAGTGATTTTGAACAGTGCCGGCACTGTGAGATTTCTTCAATTTTGGCCAGGTAGGGATGAAAAATTTTTTTCTTCATTATAGTGTCAGGTAGGTGTGTTCGGTCATTTGTAGTAAGAATAAAGTGCTGGAAGAGTGGTGGTGTCAACATTAAGGAAGAAATAGAGCAAAAACTCTGTCTCCCCCCCCCCCCCCCCTCTTAGATTCTGTTCTCAGAGCTTATTTTTGGATCATCTTTAAAGCTAGAATTGGGGGCCTTGATGAAGTGACCCGGGCGCGTTTCCACATTTTTTATGAATGACAGGTGTGGTAGATTGATTTTCGTCACTTTTTGGAAAAATCGGAGACGGGTCGATTTTTGGTGATTTTGAGTGATTTTGAACAGTGCCGGCACTGTGAGATTTCTTCAATTTTGGCCAGGTAGGGATGAAAATTTTTTTTCTTCATTATAGTGTCAGGTAGGTGTGTTCGGTCATTTGTAGTAAGAATAAAATGCTGGAAGAGTGGTGGTGTCAACATTAAGGAAGAAATAGAGCAAAAACTCTGTCTCCCCCCCCCCCCCTCTCAGATTCTGTTCTCAGAGCTTATTTTTGGATCATCTTTAAAGCTAGAATTGGGGGCCTTGATGAAGTGACCCGGGCACGTTTCCACATTTTTTATGAATGACAGGTGTGGTAGATTGATTTTCATCACTTTTTGGAAAAATCGGAGACGAGTCGATTTTTGGTGATTTTGAGTGATTTTGAACAGTGCCGGCACTGTGAGATTTCTTCAATTTTGGCCAGGTAGGGATGAAAATTTTTTTTCTTCATTATAGTGTCAGGTAGGTGTGTTCGGTCATTTGTAGTAAGAATAAAGTGCTGGAAGAGTGGTGGTGTCAACATTAAGGAAGAAATAGAGCAAAAACTCTGTCTCCCCCCCCCCCTCTTAGATTCTGTTCTCAGAGCTTATTTTTGGATCATCTTTAAAGCTAGAATTGGGGGCCTTGATGAAGTGACCCGGGCGCGTTTCCACATTTTTTATGAATGATAGGTGTGGTAGATTGATTTTCGTCACTTTTTGGAAAAATCGGAGACGGGTCGATTTTTGGTGATTTTGAGTGATTTTGAACAGTGCCGGCACTGTGAGATTTCTTCAATTTTGGCCAGGTAGGGATGAAAATTTTTTTTCTTCATTATAGTGTCAGGTAGGTGTGTTCGGTCATTTGTAGTAAGAATAAAGTGCTGGAAGAGTGGTGGTGTCAACATTAAGGAAGAAATAGAGCAAAAACTCTGTCTCCCCCCACCCCAGATTCTGTTCTCAGAGCTTATTTTTGGATCATCTTTAAAGCTAGAATTGGGGGCCTTGATGAAGTGACCCGGGCGCGTTTCCACATTTTTTATGAATGACAGGTGTGGTAGATTGATTTTCTTCACTTTTTGGAAAAATCGGAGACGGGTCGATTTTTGGTGATTTTGAGTGATTTTGAACAGTGCCGGCACTGTGAGATTTCTTCAATTTTGGCCAGGTAGGGATGAAAATTTTTTTTCTTCATTATAGTGTCAGGTAGGTGTGTTCGGTCATTTGTAGTAAGAATAAAGTGCTGGAAGAGTGGTGGTGTCAACATTAAGGAAGAAATAGAGCAAAAACTCTGTCTCCCCCCCCCCCCCCCCCCCCTCTTAGATTCTGTTCTCAGAGCTTATTTTTGGATCATCTTTAAAGCTAGAATTGGGGGCCTTGATGAAGTGACCCGGGCGCGTTTCCACATTTTTTATGAATGACAGGTGTGGTAGATTGATTTTCGTCACTTTTTGGAAAAATCGGAGACGGGTCGATTTTTGGTGATTTTGAGTGATTTTGAACAGTGCCGGCACTGTGAGATTTCTTCAATTTTGGCCAGGTAGGGATGAAAATTTTTTTTCTTCATTATAGTGTCAGGTAGGTGTGTTCGGTCATTTGTAGTAAGAATAAAATGCTGGAAGAGTGGTGGTGTCAACATTAAGGAAGAAATAGAGCAAAAACTCTGTCTCCCCCCCCCCCCCCTCTCAGATTCTGTTCTCAGAGCTTATTTTTGGATCATCTTTAAAGCTAGAATTGGGGGCCTTGATGAAGTGACCCGGGCACGTTTCCACATTTTTTATGAATGACAGGTGTGGTAGATTGATTTTCATCACTTTTTGGAAAAATCGGAGACGAGTCAATTTTTGGTGATTTTGAGTGATTTTGAACAGTGCCGGCACTGTGAGATTTCTTCAATTTTGGCCAGGTAGGGATGAAAATTTTTTTTCTTCATTATAGTGTCAGGTAGGTGTGTTCGGTCATTTGTAGTAAGAATAAAATGCTGGAAGAGTGGTGGTGTCAACATTAAGGAAGAAATAGAGCAAAAACTCTGTCTCCCCCCACCCCAGATTCTGTTCTCAGAGCTTATTTTTGGATCATCTTTAAAGCTAGAATTGGGGGCCTTGATGAAGTGACCCGGGCGCGTTTCCACATTTTTTATGAATGACAGGTGTGGTAGATTGATTTTCTTCACTTTTTGGAAAAATCGGAGACGGGTCGATTTTTGGTGATTTTGAGTGATTTTGAACAGTGCCGGCACTGTGAGATTTCTTCAATTTTGGCCAGGTAGGGATGAAAATTTTTTTTCTTCATTATAGTGTCAGGTAGGTGTGTTCGGTCATTTGTAGTAAGAATAAAGTGCTGGAAGAGTGGTGGTGTCAACATTAAGGAAGAAATAGAGCAAAAACTCTGTCTCCCCCCCCCCCCCCCCTCTTAGATTCTGTTCTCAGAGCTTATTTTTGGATCATCTTTAAAGCTAGAATTGGGGGCCTTGATGAAGTGACCCGGGCGCGTTTCCACATTTTTTATGAATGACAGGTGTGGTAGATTGATTTTCGTCACTTTTTGGAAAAATCGGAGACGGGTCGATTTTTGGTGATTTTGAGTGATTTTGAACAGTGCCGGCACTGTGAGATTTCTTCAATTTTGGCCAGGTAGGGATGAAAATTTTTTTTCTTCATTATAGTGTCAGGTAGGTGTGTTCGGTCATTTGTAGTAAGAATAAAATGCTGGAAGAGTGGTGGTGTCAACATTAAGGAAGAAATAGAGCAAAAACTCTGTCTCCCCCCCCCCCCTCTCAGATTCTGTTCTCAGAGCTTATTTTTGGATCATCTTTAAAGCTAGAATTGGGGGCCTTGATGAAGTGACCCGGGCACGTTTCCACATTTTTTATGAATGACAGGTGTGGTAGATTGATTTTCATCACTTTTTGGAAAAATCGGAGACGAGTCGATTTTTGGTGATTTTGAGTGATTTTGAACAGTGCCGGCACTGTGAGATTTCTTCAATTTTGGCCAGGTAGGGATGAAAATTTTTTTTCTTCATTATAGTGTCAGGTAGGTGTGTTCGGTCATTTGTAGTAAGAATAAAGTGCTGGAAGAGTGGTGGTGTCAACATTAAGGAAGAAATAGAGCAAAAACTCTGTCTCCTCCCCCCCCCCCCCCCCCTCTTAGATTCTGTTCTCAGAGCTTATTTTTGGATCATCTTTAAAGCTAGAATTGGGGGCCTTGATGAAGTGACCCGGGCGCGTTTCCACATTTTTTATGAATGACAGGTGTGGTAGATTGATTTTCGTCACTTCTTGGAAAAATCGGAGACGGGTCGATTTTTGGTGATTTTGAGTGATTTTGAACAGTGCCGGCACTGTGAGATTTCTTCAATTTTGGCCAGGTAGGGATGAAAATTTTTTTTCTTCATTATAGTGTCAGGTAGGTGTGTTCGGTCATTTGTAGTAAGAATAAAGTGCTGGAAGAGTGGTGGTGTCAACATTAAGGAAGAAATAGAGCAAAAACTCTGTCTCCCCCCCCCCCCCCCCTCTTAGATTCTGTTCTCAGAGCTTATTTTTGGATCATCTTTAAAGCTAGAATTGGGGGCCTTGATGAAGTGACCCGGGCGCATTTCCACATTTTTTATGAATGACAGGTGTGGTAGATTGATTTTCGTCACTTCTTGGAAAAATCGGAGACGGGTCGATTTTTGGTGATTTTGAGTGATTTTGAACAGTGCCGGCACTGTGAGATTTCTTCAATTTTGGCCAGGTAGGGATGAAAATTTTTTTTCTTCATTATAGTGTCAGGTAGGTGTGTTCGGTCATTTGTAGTAAGAATAAAGTGCTGGAAGAGTGGTGGTGTCAACATTAAGGAAGAAATAGAGCAAAAACTCTGTCTCCCCCCCCCCCCCTCTTAGATTCTGTTCTCAGAGCTTATTTTTGGATCATCTTTAAAGCTAGAATTGGGGGCCTTGATGAAGTGACCCGGGCGCGTTTCCACATTTTTTATGAATGACAGGTGTGGTAGATTGATTTTCGTCACTTTTTGGAAAAATCGGAGACGGGTCGATTTTTGGTGATTTTGAGTGATTTTGAACAGTGCCGGCACTGTGAGATTTCTTCAATTTTGGCCAGGTAGGGATGAAAAATTTTTTTCTTCATTATAGTGTCAGGTAGGTGTGTTCGGTCATTTGTAGTAAGAATAAAGTGCTGGAAGAGTGGTGGTGTCAACATTAAGGAAGAAATAGAGCAAAAACTCTGTTTCCCCCCCCCTCTCAGATTCTGTTCTCAGAGCTTATTTTTGGATCATCTTTAAAGCTAGAATTGGGGGCCTTGATGAAGTGACCCGGGCGCGTTTCCACATTTTTTATGAATGACAGGTGTGGTAGATTGATTTTCGTCACTTTTTGGAAAAATCGGAGACGGATCGATTTTTGGTGATTTTGAGTGATTTTGAACAGTGCCGGCACTGTGAGATTTCTTCAATTTTGGCCAGGTAGGGATGTAAATTTTTTTTCTTCATTATAGTGTCAGGTAGGTGTGTTCGGTCATTTGTAGTAAGAATAAAGTGCTGGAAGAGTGGTGGTGTCAACATTAAGGAAGAAATAGAGCAAAAACTCTGTCTCCCCCCACCCCCCCCCCCTCTCAGATTCTGTTCTCAGAGCTTATTTTTGGATCATCTTTAAAGCTAGAATTGGGGGCCTTGATGAAGTGACCCGGGCGCGTTTCCACATTTTTTATGAATGACAGGTGTGGTAGATTGATTTTCGTCACTTTTTGGAAAAATCGGAGACGGATTGATTTTTGGTGATTTTGAGTGATTTTGAACAGTGCCAGCACTGTGAGATTTCTTCAATTTTGGCCAGGTAGGGATGAAAATTTTTTTTCTTCATTATAGTGTCAGGTAGGTGTGTTCGGTCATTTGTAGTAAGAATAAAGTGCTGGAAGAATGGTGGTGTCAACATTAAGGAAGAAATAGAGCAAAAACTCTGTCTCCCCCCCCCCCCCCCCCCTCTCAGATTCTGTTCTCAGAGCTTATTTTTGGATCATCTTTAAAGCTAGAATTGGGGGCCTTGATGAAGTGACCCGGGCGCGTTTCCACATTTTTTATGAATGACAGGTGTGGTAGATTGATTTTCGTCACTTTTTGGAAAAATCGGAGACGGATTGATTTTTGGTGATTTTGAGTGATTTTGAACAGTGCCAGCACTGTGAGATTTCTTCAATTTTGGCCAGGTAGGGATGAAAATTTTTTTTCTTCATTATAGTGTCAGGTAGGTGTGTTCGGTCATTTGTAGTAAGAATAAAGTGCTGGAAGAGTGGTGGTGTCAACATTAAGGAAGAAATAGAGCAAAAACTCTGTCTCCCCCCCCCCCTCTCAGATTCTGTTCTCAGAGCTTATTTTTGGATCATCTTTAAAGCTAGAATTGGGGGCCTTGATGAAGTGACCCGGGCGCGTTTCCACATTTTTAATGAATGACAGGTGTGGTAGATTGATTTTCGTCACTTTTTGGAAAAATCGGAGACGGATCGATTTTTGGTGATTTTGAGTGATTTTGAACAGTGCCGGCACTGTGAGATTTCTTCAATTTTGGCCAGGTAGGGATGAAAATTTTTTTTCTTCATTATAGTGTCAGGTAGGTGTGTTCGGTCATTTGTAGTAAGAATAAAGTGCTGGAAGAGTGGTGGTGTCAACATTAAGGAAGAAATAGAGCAAAAACTCTGTCTCCCCCCCCCCCTCTCAGATTCTGTTCTCAGAGCTTATTTTTGGATCATCTTTAAAGCTAGAATTGGGGGCCTTGATGAAGTGACCCAGGCGCGTTTCCACATTTTTTATGAATGACAGGTGTGGTAGATTGATTTTTGTCACTTTTTGGAAAAATCGGAGACGGGTCGATTTTTGGTGATTTTGAGTGATTTTGAACAGTGCCGGCACTGTGAGATTTCTTCAATTTTGGCCAGGTAGGGATGAAAATTTTTTTTCTTCATTATAGTGTCAGGTAGGTGTGTTCGGTCATTTGTAGTAAGAATAAAGTGCTGGAAGAGTGGTGGTGTCAACATTAAGGAAGAAATAGAGCAAAAACTCTGTCTCCCCCCCCCCTCTCAGATTCTGTTCTCAGAGCTTATTTTTGGATCATCTTTAAAGCTAGAATTGGGGGCCTTGATGAAGTGACCCGGGCGCGTTTCCACATTTTTTATGAATGACAGGTGTGGTAGATTGATTTTCGTCACTTTTTGGAAAAATCGGAGACGGGTCGATTTTTGGTGATTTTGAGTGATTTTGAACAGTGCCAGCACTGTGAGATTTCTTCAATTTTGGCCAGGTAGGGATGAAAATTTTTTTTCTTCATTATAGTGTCAGATAGGTGTGTTCGGTCATTTGTAGTAAGAATAAAGTGCTGGAAGAGTGGTGGTGTCAACATTAAGGAAGAAATAGAGCAAAAACTCTGTCTCCCCCCCCCCCCTCTCAGATTCTGTTCTCAGAGCTTATTTTTGGATCATCTTTAAAGCTAGAATTGGGGGCCTTGATGAAGTGACCCGGGCGCGTTTCCACATTTTTTATGAATGACAGGTGTGGTAGATTGATTTTCGTCACTTTTTGGAAAAATCGGAGACGGATTGATTTTTGGTGATTTTGAGTGATTTTGAACAGTGCCAGCACTGTGAGATTTCTTCAATTTTGGCCAGGTAGGGATGAAAATTTTTTTTCTTCATTATAGTGTCAGGTAGGTGTGTTCGGTCATTTGTAGTAAGAATAAAATGCTGGAAGAGTGGTGGTGTCAACATTAAGGAAGAAATAGAGCAAAAACTCTGTCTCCCCCCCCCCTCTCAGATTCTGTTCTCAGAGCTTATTTTTGGATCATCTTTAAAGCTAGAATTGGGGGCCTTGATGAAGTGACCCGGGCGCGTTTCCACATTTTTTATGAATGACAGGTGTGGTAGATTGATTTTCATCACTTTTTGGAAAAATCGGAGACGAGTCGATTTTTGGTGATTTTGAGTGATTTTGAACAGTGCCGGCACTGTGAGATTTCTTCAATTTTGGCCAGGTAGGGATGAAAATATTTTTTCTTCATTATAGTGTCAGGTAGGTGTGTTCGGTCATTTGTAGTAAGAATAAAGTGCTGGAAGAGTGGTGGTGTCAACATTAAGGAAGAAATAGAGCAAAAACTCTGTCTCCTCCCCCCCCCCCCCCCCCCCCCTCTTAGATTCTGTTCTCAGAGCTTATTTTTGGATCATCTTTAAAGCTAGAATTGGGGGCCTTGATGAAGTGACCCGGGCGCGTTTCCACATTTTTTATGAATGACAGGTGTGGTAGATTGATTTTCGTCACTTCTTGGAAAAATCGGAGACGGGTCGATTTTTGGTGATTTTGAGTGATTTTGAACAGTGCCGGCACTGTGAGATTTCTTCAATTTTGGCCAGGTAGGGATGAAAATTTTTTTTCTTCATTATAGTGTCAGGTAGGCGTGTTCGGTCATTTGTAGTAAGAATAAAGTGCTGGAAGAGTGGTGGTGTCAACATTAAGGAAGAAATAGAGCAAAAACTCTGTCTCCCCCCCCCCCCCCCCCCCTCTTAGATTCTGTTCTCAGAGCTTATTTTTGGATCATCTTTAAAGCTAGAATTGGGGGCCTTGATGAAGTGACCCGGGCGCGTTTCCACATTTTTTATGAATGACAGGTGTGGTAGATTGATTTTCGTCACTTTTTGGAAAAATCGGAGACGGGTCGATTTTTGGTGATTTTGAGTGATTTTGAACAGTGCCGGCACTGTGAGATTTCTTCAATTTTGGCCAGGTAGGGATGAAAATTTTTTTTCTTCATTATAGTGTCAGGTAGGTGTGTTCGGTCATTTGTAGTAAGAATAAAATGCTGGAAGAGTGGTGGTGTCAACATTAAGGAAGAAATAGAGCAAAAACTCTGTCTCCCCCCCCCCCTCTCAGATTCTGTTCTCAGAGCTTATTTTTGGATCATCTTTAAAGCTAGAATTGGGGACCTTGATGAAGTGACCCGGGCACGTTTCCACATTTTTTATGAATGACAGGTGTGGTAGATTGATTTTCATCACTTTTTGGAAAAATCGGAGACGAGTCGATTTTTGGTGATTTTGAGTGATTTTGAACAGTGCCGGCACTGTGAGATTTCTTCAATTTTGGCCAGGTAGGGATGAAAATTTTTTTTCTTCATTATAGTGTCAGGTAGGTGTGTTCGGTCATTTGTAGTAAGAATAAAGTGCTGGAAGAGTGGTGGTGTCAACATTAAGGAAGAAATAGAGCAAAAACTCTGTCTCCCCCCCCCCCCCCCCCCCTCTTAGATTCTGTTCTCAGAGCTTATTTTTGGATCATCTTTAAAGCTAGAATTGGGGGCCTTGATGAAGTGACCCGGGCGCGTTTCCACATTTTTTATGAATGACAGGTGTGGTAGATTGATTTTCGTCACTTCATGGAAAAATCGGAGACGGGTCGATTTTTGGTGATTTTGAGTGATTTTGAACAGTGCCGGCACTGTGAGATTTCTTCAATTTTGGCCAGGTAGGGATGAAAATTTTTTTTCTTCATTATAGTGTCAGGTAGGTGTGTTCGGTCATTTGTAGTAAGAATAAAGTGCTGGAAGAGTGGTGGTGTCAACATTAAGGAAGAAATAGAGCAAAAACTCTGTCTCCCCCCCCCCCCCCCCCTCTTAGATTCTGTTCTCAGAGCTTATTTTTGGATCATCTTTAAAGCTAGAATTGGGGGCCTTGATGAAGTGACCCGGGCGCGTTTCCACATTTTTTATGAATGACAGGTGTGGTAGATTGATTTTCGTCACTTTTTGGAAAAATCGGAGACGGGTCGATTTTTGGTGATTTTGAGTGATTTTGAACAGTGCCGGCACTGTGAGATTTCTTCAATTTTGGCCAGGTAGGGATGAAAAATTTTTTTCTTCATTATAGTGTCAGGTAGGTGTGTTCGGTCATTTGTAGTAAGAATAAAGTGCTGGAAGAGTGGTGGTGTCAACATTAAGGAAGAAATAGAGCAAAAACTCTGTTTCCCCCCCCCCTCTCAGATTCTGTTCTCAGAGCTTATTTTTGGATCATCTTTAAAGCTAGAATTGGGGGCCTTGATGAAGTGACCCGGGCGCGTTTCCACATTTTTTATGAATGACAGGTGTGGTAGATTGATTTTCGTCACTTTTTGGAAAAATCGGAGACGGATCGATTTTTGGTGATTTTGAGTGATTTTGAACAGTGCCGGCACTGTGAGATTTCTTCAATTTTGGCCAGGTAGGGATGTAAATTTTTTTTCTTCATTATAGTGTCAGGTAGGTGTGTTCGGTCATTTGTAGTAAGAATAAAGTGCTGGAAGAGTGGTGGTGTCAACATTAAGGAAGAAATAGAGCAAAAACTCTGTCTCCCCCCACCCCCCCCCCTCTCAGATTCTGTTCTCAGAGCTTATTTTTGGATCATCTTTAAAGCTAGAATTGGGGGCCTTGATGAAGTGACCCGGGCGCGTTTCCACATTTTTTATGAATGACAGGTGTGGTAGATTGATTTTCGTCACTTTTTGGAAAAATCGGAGACGGATTGATTTTTGGTGATTTTGAGTGATTTTGAACAGTGCCAGCACTGTGAGATTTCTTCAATTTTGGCCAGGTAGGGATGAAAATTTTTTTTCTTCATTATAGTGTCAGGTAGGTGTGTTCGGTCATTTGTAGTAAGAATAAAGTGCTGGAAGAATGGTGGTGTCAACATTAAGGAAGAAATAGAGCAAAAACTCTGTCTCCCCCCCCCCCCCCCCCCCTCTCAGATTCTGTTCTCAGAGCTTATTTTTGGATCATCTTTAAAGCTAGAATTGGGGGCCTTGATGAAGTGACCCGGGCGCGTTTCCACATTTTTTATGAATGACAGGTGTGGTAGATTGATTTTCGTCACTTTTTGGAAAAATCGGAGACGGATTGATTTTTGGTGATTTTGAGTGATTTTGAACAGTGCCAGCACTGTGAGATTTCTTCAATTTTGGCCAGGTAGGGATGAAAATTTTTTTTCTTCATTATAGTGTCAGGTAGGTGTGTTCGGTCATTTGTAGTAAGAATAAAGTGCTGGAAGAGTGGTGGTGTCAACATTAAGGAAGAAATAGAGCAAAAACTCTGTCTCCTCCCCCCCCCCCTCTCAGATTCTGTTCTCAGAGCTTATTTTTGGATCATCTTTAAAGCTAGAATTGGGGGCCTTGATGAAGTGACCCGGGCGCGTTTCCACATTTTTAATGAATGACAGGTGTGGTAGATTGATTTTCGTCACTTTTTGGAAAAATCGGAGACGGATCGATTTTTGGTGATTTTGAGTGATTTTGAACAGTGCCGGCACTGTGAGATTTCTTCAATTTTGGCCAGGTAGGGATGAAAATTTTTTTTTCTTCATTATAGTGTCAGGTAGGTGTGTTCGGTCATTTGTAGTAAGAATAAAGTGCTGGAAGAGTGGTGGTGTCAACATTAAGGAAGAAATAGAGCAAAAACTCTGTCTCCCCCCCCCCCCTCTCAGATTCTGTTCTCAGAGCTTATTTTTGGATCATCTTTAAAGCTAGAATTGGGGGCCTTGATGAAGTGACCCAGGCGCGTTTCCACATTTTTTATGAATGACAGGTGTGGTAGATTGATTTTTGTCACTTTTTGGAAAAATCGGAGACGGGTCGATTTTTGGTGATTTTGAGTGATTTTGAACAGTGCCGGCACTGTGAGATTTCTTCAATTTTGGCCAGGTAGGGATGAAAATTTTTTTTCTTCATTATAGTGTCAGGTAGGTGTGTTCGGTCATTTGTAGTAAGAATAAAGTGCTGGAAGAGTGGTGGTGTCAACATTAAGGAAGAAATAGAGCAAAAACTCTGTCTCCCCCCCCCCCTCTCAGATTCTGTTCTCAGAGCTTATTTTTGGATCATCTTTAAAGCTAGAATTGGGGGCCTTGATGAAGTGACCCGGGCGCGTTTCCACATTTTTTATGAATGACAGGTGTGGTAGATTGATTTTCGTCACTTTTTGGAAAAATCGGAGACGGGTCGATTTTTGGTGATTTTGAGTGATTTTGAACAGTGCCAGCACTGTGAGATTTCTTCAATTTTGGCCAGGTAGGGATGAAAATTTTTTTTCTTCATTATAGTGTCAGATAGGTGTGTTCGGTCATTTGTAGTAAGAATAAAGTGCTGGAAGAGTGGTGGTGTCAACATTAAGGAAGAAATAGAGCAAAAACTCTGTCTCCCCCCCCCCCCCCCTCTCAGATTCTGTTCTCAGAGCTTATTTTTGGATCATCTTTAAAGCTAGAATTGGGGGCCTTGATGAAGTGACCCGGGCGCGTTTCCACATTTTTTATGAATGACAGGTGTGGTAGATTGATTTTCGTCACTTTTTGGAAAAATCGGAGACGGATTGATTTTTGGTGATTTTGAGTGATTTTGAACAGTGCCAGCACTGTGAGATTTCTTCAATTTTGGCCAGATAGGGATGAAAATTTTTTTTCTTCATTATAGTGTCAGGTAGGTGTGTTCGGTCATTTGTAGTAAGAATAAAGTGCTGGAAGAGTGGTGGTGTCAACATTAAGGAAGAAATAGAGCAAAAACTCTGTCTCCCCCCCCCCCCTCTCAGATTCTGTTCTCAGAGCTTATTTTTGGATCATCTTTAAAGCTAGAATTGGGGGCCTTGATGAAGTGACCCGGGCGCGTTTCCACATTTTTAATGAATGACAGGTGTGGTAGATTGATTTTCGTCACTTTTTGGAAAAATCGGAGACGGATCGATTTTTGGTGATTTTGAGTGATTTTGAACAGTGCGGCACTGTGAGATTTCTTCAATTTTGGCCAGGTAGGGATGAAAATTTTTTTTCTTCATTATAGTGTCAGGTAGGTGTGTTCGGTCATTTGTAGTAAGAATAAAGTGCTGGAAGAGTGGTGGTGTCAACATTAAGGAAGAAATAGAGCAAAAACTCTGTCTCCCCCCCCCCCTCTCAGATTCTGTTCTCAGAGCTTATTTTTGGATCATCTTTAAAGCTAGAATTGGGGGCCTTGATGAAGTGACCCAGGCGCGTTTCCACATTTTTTATGAATGACAGGTGTGGTAGATTGATTTTTGTCACTTTTTGGAAAAATCGGAGACGGGTCGATTTTTGGTGATTTTGAGTGATTTTGAACAGTGCCGGCACTGTGAGATTTCTTCAATTTTGGCCAGGTAGGGATGAAAATTTTTTTTCTTCATTATAGTGTCAGGTAGGTGTGTTCGGTCATTTGTAGTAAGAATAAAGTGCTGGAAGAGTGGTGGTGTCAACATTAAGGAAGAAATAGAGCAAAAACTCTGTCTCCCCCCCCCCCCCTCTCAGATTCTGTTCTCAGAGCTTATTTTTGGATCATCTTTAAAGCTAGAATTGGGGGCCTTGATGAAGTGACCCGGGCGCGTTTCCACATTTTTTATGAATGACAAGGTGTGGTAGATTGATTTTCGTCACTTTTTGGAAAAATCGGAGACGGATCGATTTTTGGTGATTTTGAGTGATTTTGAACAGTGCCGGCACTGTGAGATTTCTTCAATTTTGGCCAGGTAGGGATGAAAATTTTTTTTCTTCATTATAGTGTCAGGTAGGTGTGTTCGGTCATTTGTAGTAAGAATAAAGTGCTGGAAGAGTGGTGGTGTCAACATTAAGGAAGAAATAGAGCAAAAACTCTGTCTCCCCCCCCCCCTCTCAGATTCTGTTCTCAGAGCTTATTTTTGGATCATCTTTAAAGCTAGAATTGGGGCCTTGATGAAGTGACCCGGGCGCGTTTCCACATTTTTAATGAATGACAGGTGTGGTAGATTATTTTCGTCACTTTTTGGAAAAATCGGAGACGGGTCGATTTTTGGTGATTTTGAGTGATTTTGAACAGTGCCGGCACTGTGAGATTTCTTCAATTTTGGCCAGGTAGGGATGAAAATTTTTTTTCTTCATTATAGTGTCAGGTAGGTGTGTTCGGTCATTTGTAGTAAGAATAAAGTGCTGGAAGAGTGGTGGTGTCAACATTAAGGAAGAAATAGAGCAAAAACTCTGTCTCCCCCCCCCCCCTCTCAGATTCTGTTCTCAGAGCTTATTTTTGGGTCATCTTTAAAGCTAGAATTGGGGGCCTTGATGAAGTGACCCGGGCGCGTTTCCACATTTTTTATGAATGACAGGTGTGGTAGATTGATTTTCGTCACTTTTTGGAAAAATCGGAGACGGGTCGATTTTTGGTGATTTTGAGTGATTTTGAACAGTGCCGGCACTGTGAGATTTCTTCAATTTTGGCCAGGTATTGATGAAAATTTTTTTTCTTCATTATAGTGTCAGGTAGGTGTGTTCGGTCATTTGTAGTAAGAATAAAGTGCTGGAAGAGTGGTGGTGTCAACATTAAGGAAGAAATAGAGCAAAAACTCTGTCTCCCCCCCCCCCTCTCAGATTCTGTTCTCAGAGCTTATTTTTGGATCATCTTTAAAGCTAGAATTGGGGGCCTTGATGAAGTGACCCGGGCGCGTTTCCACATTTTTTATGAATGACAGGTGTGGTAGATTGATTTTCGTCACTTTTTGGAAAAATCGGAGACGGGTCGATTTTTGGTGATTTTGAGTGATTTTGAACAGTGCCGGCACTGTGAGATTTCTTCAATTTTGGCCAGGTAGGGATGAAAATTTTTTTTCTTCATTATAGTGTCAGGTAGGTGTGTTCGGTCATTTGTAGTAAGAATAAAGTGCTGGAAGAGTGGTGGTGTCAACATTAAGGAAGAAATAGAGCAAAAACTCTGTCTCTCCCCCCCCCCTCTCAGATTCTGTTCTCAGAGCTTATTTTTGGATCATCTTTAAAGCTAGAATTGGGGGCCTTGATGAAGTGACCCGGGCGCGTTTCCACATTTTTTATGAATGACAGGTGTGGTAGATTGATTTTCGTCACTTTTTGGAAAAATTGGAGACGGGTCGATTTTTGGTGATTTTGAGTGATTTTGAACAGTGCCGGCACTGTGAGATTTCTTCAATTTTGGCCAGGTAGGGATGAAAATTTTTTTTCTTCATTATAGTGTCAGGTAGGTGTGTTCGGTCATTTGTAGTAAGAATAAAGTGCTGGAAGAGTGGTGGTGTCAACATTAAGGAAGAAATAGAGCAAAAACTCTGTCTCCCCCCCCCCCCTCTCAGATTCTGTTCTCAGAGCTTATTTTTGGATCATCTTTAAAGCTAGAATTGGGGGCCTTGATGAAGTGACCCGGGCGCGTTTCCACATTTTTTATGAATGACAGGTGTGGTAGATTGATTTTCGTCACTTTTTGGAAAAATCGGAGACGGGTCGATTTTTGGTGATTTTGAGTGATTTTGAACAGTGCCGGCACTGTGAGATTTCTTCAATTTTGGCCAGGTAGGGATGAAATTTTTTTTCTTCATTATAGTGTCAGGTAGGTGTGTTCGGTCATTTGTAGTAAGAATAAAGTGCTGGAAGAGTGGTGGTGTCAACATTAAGGAAGAAATAGAGCAAAAACTCTGTCTCCCCCCCCCCCCCCTCTCAGATTCTGTTCTCAGAGCTTATTTTTGGATCATCTTTAAAGCTAGAATTGGGGGCCTTGATGAAGTGACCCGGGCGCGTTTCCACATTTTTTATGAATGACAGGTGTGGTAGATTGATTTTCGTCACTTTTTGGAAAAATCGGAGACGGGTCGATTTTTGGTGATTTTGAGTGATTTTGAACAGTGCCGGCACTGTGAGATTTCTTCAATTTTGGCCAGGTAGGGATGAAATTTTTTTTTCTTCATTATAGTGTCAGGTAGGTATGTTCGGTCATTTGTAGTAAGAATAAAGTGCTGGAAGAGTGGTGGTGTCAACATTATGGAAGAAATAGAGCAAAAACTATTTATACAGATTCCTGCTATATTATTATTTTATCTTTAATTTATCGAATTTTATGATGCCTTTCCTATATACATAGTCCTTTTTAAAAATAATTACCGTATCAGTTTTTTAAAACTTAGAACAAAAGTTTTCAGTTTGTCTGTCTTTTTTATTCCAGCAATTTCAGCAGCCATTACTGTTCCCGAGACACCTTGCCTGTGCTATCAAACGAATCCTGTTACTTACAGCACAGGAGCACCAAAGAGTTTGAAGAGTGCTTTACAAGTCATCAGTCAAATTAAAAAGAAATGGTCTTAGCTTTGCAAACCGGTGTCAAAGGGTCAAATCAAGTATTCCAAGCCTTCCAAGGACTAGTATGATGTAAGTCAGTATGGACAATATATTAAAGGTCCAAAAGCATCAAAGTCTTTAAGGTACTCGCCCCACGCCGCAGCATGTCATCGAAGAAATGACCCCTTGATGATAGGGGTATGGATTGCAAGTGTTCTGGAGGCTCCAAGACAACTGTCTATAGCAGGTTCTGGTACTTGCATAGTGGGTCTTCAAACCCTTGGTATAGAAAGTACAAACCAGCAGCTTAATCTGGAAGTTAAAAAGAAAAAACAGCCATAAGTCCATGCATTAAAATCATGTTGAAATCTCTTTTTGGAAATTAGAAAAACGACTATTGCAATTATTAGAGAAGGCTTAATTAACTTTGAGTGTGCATTTTTTATGAACTGATACTTCCTTGTGAACAAAAACTCTGAAAAGATTTCCACATTTTGTATTTTGGCAATAATGAGAAATGAATGAACATTCATTGATTAATTATTATCATTATTTATTTATTTATTTATTTATTTATTTATTTATTTTTTTTTTTGCTATTTCCACTTGAGGGTGCTTACGCAAATTTGGCAGATTTCCCAAGTTTTGGGTTAAAAGCACAATTTTGTTATTTTGGGTCTTTATGAGGTAATGTGATTTTGTCAGCATATTAGTTAAATGAACAACTTTGTCTGGATGCCCCACTCCTGCCTCAAATGAGATTTTAAAAGCAAACATCAATATCTATAAAGACAGGTTTTAATGCTTATTTTGAACACATTTCACATAAATCACATTTCACATGATGATCTGGGCTGATTTTGTCAAAGTTAAAGAAACCCCATTTTGAACACTGATGACAATTTAAGTAAAACCATGTTACTCATGGATCTCAATCTTACAGAAAAGGTAAATTGAACTGAAATACAGCTTGAGTTAGAAAACTGAACTGATTGCATTCTTTTTCTGAGAGTTATTTATTTATTTAATTATCATCATTATTATTATTTATTATTATTATTATTTTCAAAATATTTTTTTTCACATATTAGCATTTTCTTCGTGAGACTTGGAACTCCCACGGGATGAAATTCCAGCTCCCACTCTCAAGCCCCTGGGGAGCTTTTTGAAATAATATAAAGATGAAATTTGGGTCTTTTTAAAATAATTAAAATAATGATGTCAGGAAGGTGTGTTTTGTTTTTTCTAGCCATCCACAAGTAAATTGTTTTTTTTTTTTTTTTTAAATATTTCTTGTGAATTAAAAAAATATTTTTCCATCCCCCTCCCCAACCTCAAACCCCTGAGGAGCTTTTTGAAGTACTATAAAGATGCACTTTGGGGATTTAATGATGAGATGTTGATATGTTTAGACAATTATTGTGAATGATCCCTTTCCGTCTCAGCACTGATACTCCTCCGCACCATTACTCCCTCGCACCGATAGGCCTATACTACCCCTTACACTCCATCGACCTCACCCGCATCTTAAAGCTCCAGCTGCCACGATACTCTCTCACAGCCTTTGCAATTGGTTAAAACTGCTACCAACAAAACACAATGATTGATCTAAAAACTCTCGAAATACTATTTTTCCGAAAGTGCACCACCCTCTTGGGACCCAAAAGTGACACATTTCATTAGAAATATTGTGGAAAACTAAGGGAATTACTAAAGTTGGTCTGCTTAGTAACAAAGTACATAGTCGATCTAATATGTATGCAGCTCGGCTTTGTGATTATTAAGAAATATCTGTATACTTCACTTCGTTCTTCAACAGTGGTTACTGTATACAATATGTGCATCTTCTTCTTGATTTGTTTATTAATTATTTTACTAAAAGTATGTTTTTAACAGAAGATAGCAAAGACGACATAATCTTTTCTTCAGGGGCCACTCTATTCGTAAAAGAAATTGAAACAACAACAACAACAACAAAAAATTGTTTAAGCGAGAAATTGCCGCCTTTGTCCTCCTGGAAATGTGAGATTCTACAATTTACGCTGTCCTTGGGCGATTGTAGGAACCACTCAGTGGTTCAGTGACTGAACACCTACAGTATAATGCGCTTAAATTACTGTTTTTTCTTTACGGTTCTGTTTGTAATAGAAATCTAGGACAGAAAAAATTACAACTTGAATGTAACATCATAAATCCTTAAAAATAGATGACAAATCCGATTGTGTTTATTGCCAGTATGCAGCAAGATCGTTATTAAGAAATCAATAACGAACAGCTCTCAGGGGCGAATCCAGGATTTCGAAGACTAGGTGGTTAGTTTTTATTGACCCCGCTTCTACGTGGACGGAACGGTTCATTTTTAACATTGAATTAATTAATTGAATTAATATTCATTAAAATTAAATCAAATAAAATAACGATGCATGATGATTAGTAATGCAAGATTTATGCCGCAAAGTCGCTTGTCAGACTACATCTAAGATGATCTCACGACATACTCGGGTATGGCTGTTTAGATGTAGGGGGTAGAGGCACTATTTGAAGGCAGCTGAAAGTTCGATGGCATTTAGCATTACATGGTCCATTTCTCAGTAAAGAATACTAAATAAAGAAATTATACATACTTCAGGATGGCTCACTGCGGTTTTCGTCCACACATAGGCAACCAGTAATTCGGACTCTACTAGCGATAATGTAAACACACCTTGAATGCCCATTTATATATTTGTTTTTCTAGTTAAACTTAGCAATGTGTATTAATTTTGTTCGAAAAAAAAAGCATTCCACTGTAATTTGCGACCGCGTCCATGTGCACCAATGCAGGCCTATTCTATTTATGGAGATGGTCACATAATCAGCAAAACGGAAACTTAACTGGTACATGTACAAGTTTCGAAATAAAATGTTTGTCAAACCTTTATAATATCTAGAGCTTTTGTTGTTTGAAACATGTTTAACTAAAATGTAAGAAAAACTAAAAAAGTAAGCAGCAAGCTGGTAGGCAGTAAGTGAAAGCCTGGTCTGAACACTGAATTTCTAGGTAACCATGTATTTTTCACACCCCCTAATTTCATTTCCACAACGATCCGTGAATGAGGTTAAAAAGCAATAACATACTTGTGTGACAGGACAAAATGCTTTGTTTATTACGCCACTTTATCTTGTCAAATGAAGCATGAATTTGAAAAACCATGAAAACTAGAGGATCAGAGAGGTGATACCGCCTGAGGGTATTGTACCACCAGCTGGAGTAAGCTCATTCGTATAGAAAAGTGAAAAAAGGGACACCACCTCCAGTGTTGTGCTTGACAAGCTCTACATGCAGTAAGCAAAAGTTCTAAATAGTTTTGTTGAAAATTACCATTTAAAACAAAATCATGAGGAAAAGTAAAAGTTTAAATTCAAATTTGTGAAGTGCAGTTCATGGCAAAAAGTAGGTCAAAGCTCAATTTCAAGAACACAGATTGTCAGCATATGACTGCCTATTCAAGTTCAATAGTGATTATGGGCATATCTCTGCTAGTTTTGGAGATAGAAAAGTTGCAAAGTTGCGCGGCTCATGATAAAATCGCCACCTTTTAAAATTTCCAGTTGCACTAAGTGCACGTGGTTTGCAGATTAATTTTAGCCATTAAGAGCGTTAGATTGAAACCTTTTGCCGCTACAAATACAACAACTTGATTGATATCTTAGGCGATTATCAAAAACAGACAATAGCAAGAATCACTTACCTGCTGTAGGTTACAGGATTATTTGAAGGGGGGTCCACGGATGCAAAACCGACCCTTATCTTAGAGGGCGAACGGTGCTATTTGGTACTTTTTAGAACTATGATTCGGCTAGAGAAAATACTTATTTCATAAGGGGACCATCGGTGTGATTATTTTTAGAAACTGAAGGGGAGGAGGTCAGGACCCCCTGACCCCCCCCCCTCCCAATCCGCCACTGCAACTACCAATGGACCTCGGTGGACACAGGTTAATTACATATTTGGCATTTGTGTCATAGTTTGTGCATTTAAGCTTTAAACTTAAGTTTTATAAATATTAAAGTACCTACCCTTTAACGCGAAGTAAGAATCACGGTCAGCCACCTTTGTTTATGAGACAGTAATCAGTGTTACGCCGACGACCATCACCTGATGTATTGAATTAAACGAGTGGAGTAGTAACGAACCCTTGGAACGAATTTGAGAAATAAGCAAACCTGACTTTATCGAGTGTAGGGGAGTTCGATTTTCTAAAAAAAATGTACATTATATTTATAAAAATTCAGTCGGGGTCGAAACTCCCCCCCCCCCCCCCGCCCCCACCGACCCTCCTAAATCCACCACTGGCACAAATCTTTTGTCCTGTACCACCTTAACTGCGTCACGTCCAGCTCGATGTAGCGAGTCAATAGAAATATAATTTCAATCGGTTGACGAGAGGAATTAAAGTGAAATTAATTTCTCTCTGGTTATGACACGCCAGAAGAGGGCGGGATTGATGTAGGGGAGTTTTCGTGTCATTTAGGCGATTGACACGGTACTGTTAACACGCTTATGATTACGACTCCGTAGACGACATGGTTGATGAGTCCAGTGGAGGCGAACAATTTTCCTTGGCTGATGTAATGAAAAAAATGGAAAGTAAAAAGAAAGAGACGAAAGACTATTTCGACCATAGACTGTCTACATTTAATGCCGAAGCCGGTAAAAACTGAAAGTCGACAATATTTATCTTGGAAAATAGAAGGTAATCACCAGCAATTTGACTCAACAGTATTTGAAAATAAGATTATTGTGGTGAACAAACTGACAGTGCCTTACAGTCTTGGCAAGAGAAACAAACTTATCAGAATTGCTGACACTTTCGACACTGTTAAGGAACATACTGTTAATCCTCTTGCTTGTGATTCTGAGAGCGAGAGAGCTACAAAGAAAATAAAAGAAAACAAAAAGGGAGCCAAAAAAATAAGGTTATATCAGCAGACCGACCGATAGGTGTGGTGGGCGATACTTCTCAGCGGAGAAGTCTTTATCGCAGCAGCGGGTCGTGACTTTGCTTAGCTTGTTGAGGAAAGGGCCATTTCATGCTTGAGTGACCAACTTACAGAGGGGAAAGTTATTCTACCAGAGTCCAACCCCAGAGATAAGGGAACATCTGGAATGGGGAAGAAGGCGGAAGCATTGAAAAATAGATAAGTACCCGGTACATGTATGAGTGCGTTAGTTTCAATCAAGAGTTGCATAATTATGAACATGAGCAAAATCAGAAATTCATACCCGTGAAAAGTAGGTTAAGAACCAATTTAAGTTTTTGGGAAGAAGTAGGGTATTCATTTTTTATTCTAGACTTGATAAAAATGGTTATAAATTTCCGTTTATAGCAACACCCTGTGGGATGAGGAAAGATAACAGCTTTCACCATTGAAAAATAAGTTTTTTGTTAAAAAGCTATTCTTGGATTGAAAAAGATGCGTTTGATTAAAAGGTGTAGCAAACAACCAATTGTTGATAACCCTTAAACAGAAGCAGTGCATAGCAGTGAAAAAAATAGATTGATTTTAGATGTACGAGAAGTAAACAAACATGTCTGTAAGCAGTCTGGTAGTTACGGACATTTGAGAACGGCTCTTATGTTTATGAAACTGTGTGGTTGGTTGATTAAATTTGATTCAGCTAATCAACATCTAGATATCTATTATCCTCATACGGATTATTGAGGTTTTTCATGGAAAATTCAAGATCAGCAGATTTATTTTTGATTCTTAGTTCTTCCATTTGGGTTATCATTAGCACTTAATATTTTTTTCAAAATTGACTTGGCAATTAATCAAAGAATGGTTCGATGTAATTGGATGACGGTCTGTGGTACTGCAGTAACATAGATAGATTGGAGCATCAGGGTGCTGAGATCAAAGATGATATTGCTAAGTCAGGTTTTATGTAAATATATGAGAATACTATTTGGTCGTAGGTACAGAGTCTGGCATTTATAGGCATCGAAATAGATATTAGTATTGGGGAAATCAAAGTTCTTGATATTAGATTAGCAAGTGCTAAGAGATCTGACATTATATTCGCACGAAAGTGAGCAGAGGTCTGGCTATGTCGGTCGGATTATACTATGTCTCATGTGTTGGGAAGTGTAACGCAACTAATGACAAATTATATTAGCATGGTTATTTCAAGTGCTTTTTCTTAGAATCAGAAAATGTGTGTGAAAGCATGCAGTCAAATTAGACCTTGGTGTAGTAAATCAGAATTTTACAGTTTTCACCTCAGTGCAATAAGGTAGTTTATTCTGATGCTAGTAGTACTGGGTTTGGAGGACATTGTGTGGAGACACCTAAAAGGGTGTGTTGCGGGGAATGGTCAGCTGACGAAGCGACGGAGAGCTCTACTTACAGAGAACTGATAGCTGTTTTCAGGGTCCTGTTCTCCATGGCAAACACGTTGAGTGTTTTGAGATTGAAGTGGTTTTCTGATAGCAAAGATGTTGTAAACATTAAAGAAAAAAGTAGCATGAGGAGTAAATTACAACCTATTATTTTAGATGTTTTTCTTCTAATGGAGTTATTCAATAGAAATGAAAGGATACTGAGAGAAGAGAATACCCATGCAGATTATATAAGTAGAAGTGTGGATGTTGACAATTGGGGTATTTCTAAAGAATTATTCTCACATTTTGATAAGATATGGGGTCCTCTTGAAGTGGATTGGTTTACGTCCTGCTACAATGCTTAAGTACATATTTTTACTCTAGATTTTAGAATTCAGGAACAGTGAATGGGACACGCGTCATTTACGGATCTATCCTGGTCCTCAGATCAAATTCAGTCTCTTATTTCTACCAATGAGTTACAACAGACTCCTTGTTTCTATATTGTTTCCGACAGACTGTTCTGGTCCTTCACCTGTAAATATCCATCATGACGTAATCAAATGTGGCACCGAAACGTGCCCTTGGCTGACTCTGTTATGGTCTCAAAATTTTTGAAGCTTTAAGCTTTTAGATGCTACCTAGTTTCTTATTGAAAAGTCGAGATATAGAGGTGGCAATTGGCTTTTGATAAATCGGGTTAAATCGTATTTATGCCCAGTAAAAGTTCTTGAAAATATTTAGATTTCATTGGTAGGCCTCGATCCTAGCGACAGCTTTTCAAATTTACATGGCCTATTTTAAATATAATATCGTTGAGTTACAATGACAGTTATGTATGAAAATTGTATAACGACGAGGGGGAGTATCGGTGCGCGTACAACAGTAATTTATGAATACATTTTACAGTATTATGGAATATACATGTATATTAGCGCCCGTGGTCTTATTGATCAATTAATGTGTGAATGAATAAGTCAAATCCACATGTACATCTGGGGCGGATCCAGGATTTTTTGGAAGGGTGGTGGTGTTTTTTTTACGGATTGACAAGGCCTCGGAGTGCAAGGCCGACCCTCACCCCTTTGGAGTTATGTCTGGGGCACGCTCGAGGGCCACGAAAAAGGGTGTTTTAGAGGGAAAATATCTCCATTTGATACGGTTTATAACTATTATTCAGCTATAGATTTTGGGTGTAATTTTTTATCAGAAATCGAAGGGAGGAGGGGGTCTGGATCCCCCCTGACACTCCCTCTTTATCCGCCATGTACATGTATTAGACCGTGAACATTCGTGAACAGTTTCAACCACAGTCCCTCGCCTGAAATGAGCCATGCCTGTCTGTAATTTGCATAACAGTTACTTGCTCATCGTAGTGCGAGCTGTATTTCCGAATGCTCAGTAGGCAGTAGGACACAGCTAGGTGAAGACGCAATGTTCAACGTGCGGGTGCAGTCGCAACGCAGTCGTATGAGGCGTAGAAGCAAATGCATGTTTCGTAAGTAGCACTTTTTCTTCAGTATCGTATGTCAGTTGATAGAAAGAGAGTAGAAAAATGCAAAGAAATTTGCGACGAGTATTTACGGGTATGTTACTACTCTTTGTTGTCGCTGTCGCCTGTCGTTTCTGTTATGCCACTCAAAATATTATTTAGCAAATTAGTAAATGGGCATATTACCACAAAGATCACGGACATATTTACATGATGGTACCGTAGTTGTCACAGTTCCGAGCTTTTGATCCTAAGACAAGCGTGCCCCATGAACGATAGTCAGTTTTAGTAGGTTTGTTAATTTTATTATACATGTACCTGTAAAATGCTTGTAAGCAGTGTTGAAACACGGGGAAATGATTTATTCTAAAGCGAAATATGGTTCCCAAACGCGTGATGCAAAGCGATTTTAGATATTACAACTTTATATAGTAGGTAAAATAGATAAATAGTGATAACCTACACAAACTAGAGGAGTGTTTTCAATATTTTTTTTTCAAAGCAAGATATCTGAAATATCTTTATTACTAACTTCAGGTCTTAAATGTGGCGTTAGGCAACATAGGATCGATTGCTTTTTTGGGGTGCTATCTGAGCCTGAACTATGGACAAGTCAGATATTGTTAACATTACTTTCTTATTTCAGAAGTCCACTGAGATACTGAGAACTGCACGGCACCTGGCTGCAGGCAACCAAGCCTGTCATTCACCCTCTGGAACCCTACGCACATCCATGCATCTTTTGTTTTAAAATTGAATAAATACGTTTGTCATTCCTTGTTTTCTTATTCACTTCCATATGAAATGATGATAAAATATTAATAATAATAATAAAAGAGGGTTAGGGGTAAAATTGTAAAGATATTATTGTTTGAGCACTTTCTAATTAAATCTGCTAAAACTGATCTGTAAGCATTGTGTTTGGGATTGATGATTTCTCCAGTAACAGAGGATGTCGTAAATCGAAAGGATTAAAAGTTTTGTTAATATGCCCAGTATTTTGTAAATAATTGAGAGCATTTTAAGAATACATCTACAGGATTTCCAACAGCCCACATTTATAAATACAATTTGTATGAATTTACGATATTGCTTTTTTAAAAATCTGTCCTACATTTTTTATAGTGAGACGGGTTTTTTAATATCTATTTATAAATTAGTTCATCCTCCCAGATAAAATTTTCTTAATTTAATATAAGTCCATATTCTAAGGTTTTTGGTTTGCTAGAGAAAACTGTTTCAAATTTCACGACCTTCTCATCAGACGAACACTTCAATTTTAAATTAAAACGGAAATATAAGAGATCTTGACACACTTTTGAAATGGGAACAATGAAATTTGCTCCTCCACCCAAAACTTAGAACTGCATATTCTGATATGTTTGAAAATGTCTCATTAAAATCATAATTAAAATAAATTGATCCTTTGATATAAAGAAATGGGCTCGCCCCATCTGTCACCCCTCAAATCGAATGGACTTGTCCCACCTGTCACCCCTCAAATGGAATGGACTCGCCCCACCTGTCACCCCTCAAATCGAATGGACTCGTCCCACCTGTCACCCCTTAAATCGAATGGACTCGTCCCACCTGTCACCCCTCAAATGGAATGGACTCGCCCCACCTGTCACCCCTCAAATCGAATGGACTCGCCCCACCTGTCACCCCTCAAATGGAATGGACTCGTCCCACCTGTCACCCCTCAGATGGAATGGACTCGCCCCACCTGTCACCCCTAAGATGAAATGGACTCGCCCCACCTGTCACCCCTCGGATGAAATGGACTCGCCCCACCTGTCACCCCTAAGATGAAATGGACTCGCCCCACCTGTCACCCCTCAAATGGAATGGACTCGTCCCACCTGTCACCCCTCAAATCGAATGGACTCGACCCACTTGAAAACTTTCAATGCAGGTCAGTGGTGGGTGGAAGGGTATCATGTGATTTTCGGGAGCCAATGAAAAAAGCAGGAATTTTACACTCCGTTATAGGTAAACAAAATGGCACGTTCGACGCACCGGGGAGGATCGTTTATTTAGGAGGCATGCACATAAATTTGGTGGGTATTTTAAAAGCATTTTACTATTTACAACGATCAGTACCATCTCAACTTAACTCATGTGAAGTGATTTTCAAGTGTTTGGTCTTTATATGTTTTTATGACAATTTAAACTAGGCATAGCTTCATATGTAGTTTGACAATTGTAAACTGAAGTTTTCACACCACAAGCCTTCTTTCAAGTGAAATATCTCGAAAAGCACTCGGACGATTTTTTTCCAACTTTTCAGTAATGTTGCTCATTTATTTGTTGACAAAAAGTGCCGATGGCACCCGATGGGACCCCTGGATCTTTAGAGATATAGACGGTATAATCCTTCATACCCAATTACGACCATTTTTGTAGGAATGCGTCTTTATAATGTTAAACTCCCTCATTAAAAAGCATATATCTGAAAAAGTAAACGGTAGATTTTTTCCAAATCTTAATCTGACGTTTTTCGTGTACCTTTTTACATAATATGTAGCCTGCAACTGACAGCACCCCTGGGTCTTGGGATATATAGACAATGCAGTGCCATGGCAAATTACGGCCATTTTTGTTTGAGTGAAATTTGGATCACGCAGACCCCGTCTTTCAAATCAAATATCTGAAAAAGCAATCGGACAATTATTTTCAAAATTGTCAGAAATGTTGCTTAGATATTGGTTAGCAAAAAGAGCCTATGGCACCCAATGGCACCCCAGGATCTTGAGAATTATAGGCTGTATATAGTGCATGCCAAAGTACTGTTTTGGTTATCCCACAGCCAGCATTTACATGTATAACAACAGCATAATTGCACTTGTATATCACTTACATGCTTGTCTGTATTTTAAAGCATAATGTGCAATCTGATCACTATACAAGCACATTCCTACAACTGTTGAAGGGCTAGTCATGGTATTAGTCAGTTACAACTACTTGTCATTCACTGTGTATGATGTACAAGAGCCTATTATATCTCAACTGTAGCTCCATATAATAGCACTCTTTTATGCCACATACAGTAATTGGCTCAAGTACATATCAAATAAACATTTTTTTTTAAATACTGATGATAAGTCTCATATCTTTTTCAGCATGGACTACAATTTTTATTTTTGAAATGCTGTGCACTATAAAGGTGAGAAGTAATTCATCGGAATACCATAGTTGTAAACTTGTGACTTATGTTTCCATTGCTCATCTATTTCGTTAACATTGACAAAAACATGTTCTGTGTTTGTTTTGCCTAAACTTTCATCAAAATGCATCTTACTATCATAAAAATTGAAATCATATTTAAGTATAATGGTAACAGGTTACCTAAAAAGTTGAAGCCTTATCCAGTTAAATAATAATAATATCAAATATAAAACATTTACTGCTTTTTAATTTCAGGGAATGGAAACAGCTTATAACCTCATAATGGGATACCGCCTATGGATTGTAGCTGAAATTAGAGACTTGAGATAACAGGAATGATGTTTGTTATTTCCAAAATCTGTGCCTTCATGGAGTGTGACATTGTAATAAACATGATTGCTTTTTAATTACTCAGTCATCAAATGTTAAATTAGTAGTTTGTCACAATATCAAATATTGTATTATCTGCATAGAGAATTCCCCTCATCTTTTGTAAGTTAAGTTTTGATTAATTAAGTAAAGTGAGTAGTAAGTCTCATGAACTTGGAGAAAATTAAATACTGCAGATCTTGGAAAAACTTCGTTTATTGTGATTTCTGTCAGATATGAGGATTTGTAAATGTTGATAATACATTACATTTTCTGTCTCTTATTATATGCATTTACCATGATTTCTCACTCTGAGTAATGTACGCATCTAGCAAACTAACTTGAAATTCAAGGCATATTTTATAGTTTTAAAAAAAGTGATAATAAAATCTGACTAAGACGAATTTAAAGTAATCTGAATTCTATCAGGATTTCAGTCTTGCCTGTGCTATGTATGTATTTGTAGGTTGTCACCCTTTTAAATCATTTAAAAAGTATTATTATATTATTTCAATATTTTGTGAATAGTTAAATGAGTTATAAAATTTATAAGAAAAATGTAAGAAATAAAATATACTGTTAATTATGTTTTTATGAAATATGTGAAATAAAAAGTTTATAATCATATCAAAGTTCTTCCATTTGTTTATGATAAATTTGTCATTTTACATTTTCTTTGCCTTAAACTTTGGTCAAGCTTACTTTCCACAAAAAAAAAAAAAAAAAAAAAAAAAAAAAAAAAAAAAAAAAAAAAAAAAACTTTGTCACATGCCCTTTCTTATAGTTATCTGAATTATCAACTTGTCATAATTTACTATTTTAATTTCTAGAGTTAATTATTATTCTTATTCAAACAAGAAATTATCAATTATACACAGAAAAATTAAAGTCAATAACAAATCAACATTGCCAGCAAATTTTACTCTGCCCAAGCTACAGTCACTACAGGTATATAGGATAGTAGGCCTACACACTGACAGAGATGTGATACATATGCCACGGTGACATTTTACAACTCTACTCGTCGGTTTGTTGATCTTAAATTGCACATTTTTTCAAGTGTTTCATTATTAGTTTGTAGCATCCATATTTATATTTATATACATTTATACATAATGAAACAAAGTCGGCGTAACGTTACGCAAATGCCCCAATAAACAATGCATCGCACACAGTTGCGCCAATGCTTTACTGGACGAAGACGCAGGAAGACGTCGCCGGGAGCTCACTTTCGATGTTCACTCTTCGACGGCAAAACGTCAAATGACTGACGTGCGTGCGCATCTTTTGACGTATCACGTGATACCCTTCCAACCACCAATGAATGCAGGTCGTCTTCTTACAGGGTCTAGCTATCCAGTGACCAACCAGGAGCATAGCTTGCACTGCGATGCGCGACTTTTTCTTATGCAAATTACAACTGGTACAGTGCATGGCACATTTGAGGAGTTGCTGTGGAAATTGGTCTCAAAGAACGGCGAAATTATGGAATATTATTTTACTATTGTGACAAGGCTATTACCCGCGTAGACCTATTTGTCACCATACATAATATTTTTCTAGGACAACTAGTTTATATTAAATCAAAAACTAAAAATAGCAATGAAGATAGGTATAACAAGTAAATGATGATGCTCATACATTCGGGGAGTAGCTTTGCGTAGGATGAAATATATTGTATTGTACGCCCCCCTGGCTGTCGATTGTAAGTAATAGACATAAACTGGCCCGCTCGAAGATTCTGCGGGTCCGTGGTCAAAGTTAAATAAAAATAACCATGATTAAGGGAAGTTATTGAAGTTATCAATTTAAGATTTTAGAGATACTAATAAATTTACCTTTTTTAACACTGGTCGTATTCACAAAAGATCGTAAACATTACAGAGAGAAGGAAAAGTACCCAAGAGAAGGGAGGGTGTGTGTGTGAAGGAGCGCAATGTGAAACAAATTAATATTATGTTCTTATTTATCTATTTAATTTCATAAATAATTTGTAATCTCTTCACTCTTGATTCAAATAAATAAAAAGCAACAATTAAAACTTGTAGTACTTGCCACAGAAGCCAAACTGAAGTAAAACATTTGAAATAGCAAAAAAAAAGAGGAAGACAAGTAAAAAAAATTAAATTCCCAAATTTTTAGAAACTAATAATCTTTCTTCGACAGTATCCTTAACATAACCGTCTTTTGTGTTTTCAGATCGCCATATACCGTGTTTCTTAAACAGTCTGTCTTTAGTCCCTGCATTAGAATCCAGCATATGAAATCAAACAAACGGAAAGTACTCGGAGATCCTTCAAAGTGACTTCAGAACTCATAAAATTAGTAACCAATTGAGAAATGTGCTTAGCAGTTACAGGTTCCTTTTTTGTTACTCTATGATCTTTCCGTCTCTGAGATGCTTCCTTCACTGCAATAACGAATTTTGACTCGCAATTTCGGATTTTTCTTACAGTTGGCTGTACCATGAAACCATTTTAAAGTGTAAAAAGATGTCTAAACCGCAGCAGAACAATTACAAGTTTGTGACAAAATTTGAAGATAAAAAGCAACAATCGAGTCTTTCGCTGTAAAGAAAGAGGTCACACCGATCGTATTACACCGTTCAAGCCATTTTTGGAAGCCGAAAGAATATTATCTCACTGTGTTGTCTGCTCTTGACTTCAAAATGACATCTGGTAATGAATCTGCTAAAGCCTTCAAACTTTTATTGCTTGTAACCTCCACGTCTTGGAGGATAGCATTATCAAGAAAACATGAAAAAGGAAAAAAAGAAAATTTTTGAAAACAAAACTCTAGCAATCGTTCCCATAATCTCTGTTCATCCTGGACAATAATCATGTCCATGTTAACTGTCATTGATCAATGATTGTGATCCTAATGGCCATTTCTTCCATTCCTTCCTTCAATGTTGCAGAACTCCATTACAGCATGTTGTATCGATAACCCATTGATAACTAGAGCGCAGACCTCCGCCAAGGCAGCGATTTTTTATTATTATTATTGATTTTTGATTGATTATTGATCCGGATCACCACCAAAAAATAATCATCTCTTCCTTGGCCCACTTCGTACAGTTCCTGAAAAATTCATCAAAATCGGTCTAAGAAATACATAAACAAAGCCATCTCCATTATATCAATGATCCAGTGATCGTCTGTTTATCTCTCCTTCGAAGAAAGTGAGTTTTAAATTCTATAAACAGATGACCAATTATTCATCTACTTTAAATCCCTTTAAATATGAAAAACTTATTCGTATTTAAAACAAATGGTCCAAAACCGGGTTTTCTGGCATCTGAATAGACCGTTTTTAACTTACTAGGCAAGCTTTGTACACGTAGACTTTTCTCATTAAAAAAAAAAAAAAAAAGAAAACTAAATTGTCTTTCCAAAAATTAATTCTTTAATGCAAGACATTCGTCTTTAATATTAATATTAAAATCCCAATACTTCCTCTAGTTATTTATCTAGATACATTTCCAATCAATGGAGACATAATAATAAAACAGAAATAATTTTACCTGTAACCCTCGCCAATTTTATAGCTGTTATATACGGTAAATCTGAAACCAATTCGTCTAAAAGACACAGAGTATTACTAGTACATGTAGAAAGCCTTCTTTCGGGAATAAACAATCCCCTTACTTCCATGTCCCAAATAATCCCCAACCATTCCAATTTGTTGACTGGTTCTAATTTACTTTTTTCAATGTTTAAAACAAAATCTGCTTTAAACAGATCCATTTTAATTTTTTTAGAATGTAGTTTTAAATGTAATATATTTTTCTAGAGAATTTTCAGACACAATACCGTCATCTAAATAAACAACAATGGGGATTCCATTTTTCTCCAATACCCAACTAAACGTCTAAGTATTTTACTAAAAATAAACGGTGCTGAAGAAAGGCCAAACGAAAGTACCAAAAAAAAAAAAAAAAAAAAAGAATTCTTTCCGTTGATTTAAAAAAGTTTGAGATGCCGGAGCAATATCTAAATGGTGAATAAATAAATAAACACAACACTAAACTGCAGAATTATCTCAACAAATATTATCTGTGGTCTTGCTCACATTCCCAAAAGTGATAGTGTAATATGCCTTTGATCCATGCAACCAGATCTCTTGTCCTCCTTGTCTGTTCAGCCTAAAATATAAAATTGCAAGACAGCTATTTAATTCTTAATGCATAACTCTATTAAAAAGGAAAATGTCCATGATGGAAAAAACTCATTTATTTTTTCTACCTGAAGATATGGAAAATGGTGCAATAGTTTGTGTTGTTCTCATGCATATCTACTCACAGTGATTATCTTCTTTCCAAGATTTTTGCCCCATGCCAAATGTCCCACGAATGTTTTATCCCGATTCATTTTTTTTTTCTGAAATAAGAAAAATTTAGCTAAATATATAGAGAGATTTAACAAAAAAAATAGCAAGAATTGCAAGTAAATAATCACATACATGTAGATACATTTCACATACTAAATTTGCTTTCTAATTATTAAAGTAAGACCTAAACAGCACTTTGTACTTAAGTGTGCAACAAGGGCATCTTTGACCACTTCTGTTGCACTGATTCCTTTTTTTTTTTCAGGAAATCCATAGCCCTGACAAACCCTTCCTTCTCCATTACAGAGCTACTCAGCTTGGTTTCTTTCTTCCTTACAACTTCTGCTTCCAACACATCCCCTGTTTCATAGTCAACAATAATGCTCGCGCAATATTGTGCACTATGTCCTGGGCTGTCCATTCTGCCATCAACTATGAATAAATGGGATATATCGAAACACGGACATCATAAGTATGTGGTGCGACAATTCCTAAAACAACACTTAGTGGGATTTAGGACACATTCCTATAGACACCACAGGTCTACATTGATCGGCCAGACTTGGCATGGATTTTCACTGCTATCGGCTGAATAGGTAACCCCCCCCCTCTAAGAAATAAAATTGTTCATGTTCCTTTTGTTGATATATATATATATATATATATATATATATATATATATATATATATATAATTTCCAAAGGAATAGAGGGTAATAAGTCATACTCAAATTATATTTTAGGATGCCAACCCATGTTATTTTCATATTACTCCTTCTCAAAGTGTGTCTTGCCTTTAAATGTAAAGCTATTGTTACCCATGTTGAAGGCTTGTCGCGCCATCTACAGGAGATAATTGCAGTACGCGGTAGACGCACACGCTGTTAGGCACGTGATCTTTAACGAGCACACCCTAATGCTAATTGTGTGTGAATTTGGTGACATTTGATGGCACCTTTTCAATTTTATAGACATTTCTTTACATCTGTAGAAGTAACAGTGAAACAGTCGATTTGAGGGGGTACCTCTTATAAATTTTACTAAATGGTATAAAATATGTATATTTTCACCACTATTTTGTATTTTTTTAACCATTAATCATGTTAGACACGGTATCCGTGATAAAAAGCACTATTTCAAACAGTTCACAGCTGTGAGGCGTATCATTTGTAAATAAAAGTACATGGAAATGGGGGTGGGACAACCTTTTTGACCAATGCTGTATATACATGTACCTGTATATAAATATGTTTGATAAGATCTATTGGAGATATTTAAGCACATTTAAAAGACACTCACTCAGAAACAGAGTTTTCAATATCGCTTGATTTGGGATCAGGAATGGACTTAGCAGTGGTCCTCACCCTCGCCTGAACAAAGAAGCTCAAACAAATCAAGAACAAATCAATATCCGAATAACGACGGTGATATGGCCCTGCTGGCGCATATTAATTTCGTGATCTGTAAACACAGGGAATCAGCAGTTGTAAACATTCTCTTATAGTATATTTTGAACAAGCTGTCTGTACAGGGAGGGGGGGGGGGGGCGGGGTCGGCCCGCCCCCTTAAAATATTCCTGGATCCGCCCCTGGATCCGCCACATTGTACCTTGTATCTGTATCTTAAAAAAAAACTGCTGGTATATGATAGATGGGAAGAGGGAGCGCATGGGAAATGACGGTGTAGGCCGGATCTAAAGCCTTCCACAGTTTCAGCAGTAACTTGTTGGTCACTTCGTTCATTCCACTCGGAGACTGTTCTGGTAAAGAAAGAGTTTCAAACTGGTGTGTCGCAGTGTGATTCTTGCACTTAGAGTTTGTTTTAAATCCTAATATTAGTACATAAATGTAATTTATTCTAAAATGTGAGGCCTAATAATAAGGAGCTACCGGCAAATTTCTTCAACAATCAGTTTCTTTTTCAAACTGATTGTTTGACACATCATGATAACAACGGAAACCACCAAACTTCAATTAAGATAATTAATTGTATTTATGTAGCAAATGGTTTGTTTTAGTGGTGGTATTAACTTTTTGGTAATACATCAACGTTTTGTTTATAGGAAATTAGTCTGGTTAGTTAGTAGTAGGTAGTAGGATGGTAGTTTGGGTCTTGTGTCTGCACATTTTTACCTCTAGTAGTTGACCAAGGCAAGGTGATAACAGATGTCCCGGGTTAAGGAATTTCTTAGCTGCTGTGTATCTAGGCACACACATTTGCACCCCCACCTTTAATAATTACATATTTCTTTTTAGTTACCCGCACGAAAATGCAGTAGTATCGAAGTAGCAAAGCGGCGGGAGCATATTTGCAGAATAGCCTACTGCAATTCTACTCCAAAAAGTACATAGGTTTGTACAGAGAGGAGCATAAATGCATAATTTTTTTAATTCCCATGACAAAACACCCCGGTGACTCCCTTCGCCACATAAGTTTTCATGTAATTATTAAACAGAGCAAAAAATCTCCCTATTTCTGTAGAATTATAAATTTTATGAAAGATGTTTTTGGGACTAATTCTATCGAGCTGCATTCAGTGAGAAGTCATTCAGCTTTGTAGCTCCGGAGATATTGACGGCCGCACTAAAAAATTCCTGCAAAACTGCATGAACAGAATATTTTGGTGAAACATTTCCTATTCTCATAGACAGCAGACTCACTGACGTAACTCCCAATGCCACAAAACTTAAGTGTCAAAAAGTTACTTTTCATACCGGCAGTACTGTAATTGAACATGTGCATTCTCTTGTTTGTAAACAAACCACTGCACTGCTCACAGTCGTAAGCTCCCTCCGCCAGATGTCCGAAACTGTACAGTACTGAGCCAGGTCTCGCCCAAAAATAAGAAGCAATTTAGGCCCCAACCTGGTAGGCTACTTGACACCAAATTAACCACTAGCAACACACAAAAAATTGTCAGGAAAAAAACTGAAAACAATCACTAATTTTTCACGCAGAACTTCATTCGTGTATAACAGTCCGTGATTGGCCAGGTAGGGATGAAAATTTTTTTTCTTCATTATAGTGTCAGGTAGGTGTGTTCGGTCATTTGTAGTAAGAATAAAGTGCTGGAAGAGTGGTGGTGTCAACATTAAGGAAGAAATAGAGCAAAAACTCTGTCTCCCCCCCCCTCTCAGATTCTGTTCTCAGAGCTTATTTTTGGATCATCTTTAAAGCTAGAATTGGGGGCCTTGATGAAGTGACCCGGGCGCGTTTCCACATTTTTTATGAATGACAGGTGTGGTAGATTGATTTTCGTCACTTTTTGGAAAAATCGGAGACGGGTCTATTTTTGGTGATTTTGAGTGATTTTGAACAGTGCCGGCACTGTGAGAGTTCTTCAATTTTGGCCAGGTAGGGATGAAAATTTTTTTTCTTCATTATAGTGTCAGGTAGGTGTGTTCGGTCATTTGTAGTAAGAATAAAGTGCTGGAAGAGTGGTGGTGTCAACATTAAGGAAGAAATAGAGCAAAAACTCTGTCTCCCCCCCCCCTCTCAGATTCTGTTCTCAGAGCTTATTTTTGGATCATCTTTAAAGCTAGAATTGGGGGCCTTGATGAAGTGACCCGGGCGCGTTTCCACATTTTTTATGAATGACAGGTGTGGTAGATTGATTTTCGTCACTTTTTGGAAAAATCGGAGACGGGTCGATTTTTGGTGATTTTGAGTGATTTTGAACAGTGCCGGCACTGTGAGATTTCTTCAATTTTGGCCAGGTAGGGATGAAAATTTTTTTTCTTCATTATAGTGTCAGGTAGGTGTGTTCGGTCATTTGTAGTAAGAATAAAGTGCTGGAAGAGTGGTGGTGTCAACATTAAGGAAGAAATAGAGCAAAAACTCTGTCTCCCCCCCCCCCTCTCAGATTCTGTTCTCAGAGCTTATTTTTGGATCATCTTTAAAGCTAGAATTGGGGGCCTTGATGAAGTGACCCGGGCGCGTTTCCACATTTTTTATGAATGACAGGTGTGGTAGATTGATTTTCGTCACTTTTTGGAAAAATCGGAGACGGGTCTATTTTTGGTGATTTTGAGTGATTTTGAACAGTGCCGGCACTGTGAGAGTTCTTCAATTTTGGCCAGGTAGGGATGAAAATTTTTTTTCTTCATTATAGTGTCAGGTAGGTGTGTTCGGTCATTTGTAGTAAGAATAAAGTGCTGGAAGAGTGGTGGTGTCAACATTAAGGAAGAAATAGAGCAAAAACTCTGTCTCCCCCCCCCCCTCTCAGATTCTGTTCTCAGAGCTTATTTTTGGATCATCTTTAAAGCTAGAATTGGGGGCCTTGATGAAGTGACCCGGGCGCGTTTCCACATTTTTTATGAATGACAGGTGTGGTAGATTGATTTTCGTCACTTTTTGGAAAAATCGGAGACGGGTGAAATTTTTGGTGATTTTGAGTGATTTTGAACAGTGCCGGCACTGTGAGATTTCTTCAATTTTGGCCAGGTAGGGATGAAAATTTTTTTTCTTCATTATAGTGTCAGGTAGGTGTGTTCGGTCATTTGTAGTAAGAATAAAGTGCTGGAAGAGTGGTGGTGTCAACATTAAGGAAGAAATAGAGCAAAAACTCTGTCTCCCCCCCCCCCTCTCAGATTCTGTTCTCAGAGCTTATTTTTGGATCATCTTTAAAGCTAGAATTGGGGGCCTTGATGAAGTGACCCGGGCGCGTTTCCACATTTTTTATGAATGACAGGTGTGGTAGATTGATTTTCGTCACTTTTTGGAAAAATCGGAGACGGGTCGATTTTTGGTGATTTTGAGTGATTTTGAACAGTGCCGGCACTGTGAGATTTCTTCAATTTTGGCCAGGTAGGGATGAAAATTTTTTTTCTTCATTATAGTGTCAGGTAGGTGTGTTCGGTCATTTGTAGTAAGAATAAAGTGCTGGAAGAGTGGTGGTGTCAACATTAAGGAAGAAATAGAGCAAAAACTCTGTCTCCCCCCCCCCTCTCAGATTCTGTTCTCAGAGCTTATTTTTGGATCATCTTTAAAGCTAGAATTGGGGGCCTTGATGAAGTGACCCGGGCGCGTTTCCACATTTTTTATGAATGACAGGTGTGGTAGATTGATTTTCGTCACTTTTTGGAAAAATCGGAGACGGGTCGATTTTTGGTGATTTTGAGTGATTTTGAACAGTGCCGGCACTGTGAGATTTCTTCAATTTTGGCCAGGTAGGGATGAAAATTTTTTTTCTTCATTATAGTGTCAGGTAGGTGTGTTCGGTCATTTGTAGTAAGAATAAAGTGCTGGAAGAGTGGTGGTGTCAACATTAAGGAAGAAATAGAGCAAAAACTCTGTCTCCCCCCCCCCTCTCAGATTCTGTTCTCAGAGCTTATTTTTGGATCATCTTTAAAGCTAGAATTGGGGGCCTTGATGAAGTGACCCGGGCGCGTTTCCACATTTTTTATGAATGACAGGTGTGGTAGATTGATTTTCGTCACTTTTTGGAAAAATCGGAGACGGGTCGATTTTTGGTGATTTTGAGTGATTTTGAACAGTGCCGGCACTGTGAGATTTCTTCAATTTTGGCCAGGTAGGGATGAAAATTTTTTTTCTTCATTATAGTGTCAGGTAGGTGTGTTCGGTCATTTGTAGTAAGAATAAAGTGCTGGAAGAGTGGTGGTGTCAACATTAAGGAAGAAATGGAGCAAAAACTCTGTCTCCCCCCCCCCCTCTCAGATTCTGTTCTCAGAGCTTATTTTTGGATCATCTTTAAAGCTAGAATTGGGGGCCTTGATGAAGTGACCCGGGCGCGTTTCCACATTTTTTATGAATGACAGGTGTGGTAGATTGATTTTCGTCACTTTTTGGAAAAATCGGAGACGGGTCGATTTTTGGTGATTTTGAGTGATTTTGAACAGTGCCGGCACTGTGAGATTTCTTCAATTTTGGCCAGGTAGGGATGAAAATTTTTTTTCTTCATTATAGTGTCAGGTAGGTGTGTTCGGTCATTTGTAGTAAGAATAAAGTGCTGGAAGAGTGGTGGTGTCAACATTAAGGAAGAAATAGAGCAAAAACTCTGTCTCCCCCCCCCCCTCTCAGATTCTGTTCTCAGAGCTTATTTTTGGATCATCTTTAAAGCTAGAATTGGGGGCCTTGATGAAGTGACCCGGGCGCGTTTCCACATTTTTTATGAATGACAGGTGTGGTAGATTGATTTTCGTCACTTTTTGGAAAAATCGGAGACGGGTCGATTTTTGGTGATTTTGAGTGATTTTGAACAGTGCCGGCACTGTGAGATTTCTTCAATTTTGGCCAGGTAGGGATGAAAATTTTTTTTCTTCATTATAGTGTCAGGTAGGTGTGTTCGGTCATTTGTAGTAAGAATAAAGTGCTGGAAGAGTGGTGGTGTCAACATTAAGGAAGAAATAGAGCAAAAACTCTGTCTCCCCCCCCCCTCTCAGATTCTGTTCTCAGAGCTTATTTTTGGATCATCTTTAAAGCTAGAATTGGGGGCCTTGATGAAGTGACCCGGGCGCGTTTCCACATTTTTTATGAATGACAGGTGTGGTAGATTGATTTTCGTCACTTTTTGGAAAAATCGGAGACGGGTCGATTTTTGGTGATTTTGAGTGATTTTGAACAGTGCCGGCACTGTGAGATTTCTTCAATTTTGGCCAGGTAGGGATGAAAATTTTTTTTCTTCATTATAGTGTCAGGTAGGTGTGTTCGGTCATTTGTAGTAAGAATAAAGTGCTGGAAGAGTGGTGGTGTCAACATTAAGGAAGAAATAGAGCAAAAACTCTGTCTCCCCCCCCCCCCTCTCAGATTCTGTTCTCAGAGCTTATTTTTGGATCATCTTTAAAGCTAGAATTGGGGGCCTTGATGAAGTGACCCGGGCGCGTTTCCACATTTTTTATGAATGACAGGTGTGGTAGATTGATTTTCGTCACTTTTTGGAAAAATCGGAGACGGGTCGATTTTTGGTGATTTTGAGTGATTTTGAACAGTGCCGGCACTGTGAGATTTCTTCAATTTTGGCCAGGTAGGGATGAAAATTTTTTTTCTTCATTATAGTGTCAGGTAGGTGTGTTCGGTCATTTGTAGTAAGAATAAAGTGCTGGAAGAGTGGTGGTGTCAACATTAAGGAAGAAATAGAGCAAAAACTCTGTCTCCCCCCCCCCCCTCTCAGATTCTGTTCTCAGAGCTTATTTTTGGATCATCTTTAAAGCTAGAATTGGGGGCCTTGATGAAGTGACCCGGGCGCGTTTCCACATTTTTTATGAATGACAGGTGTGGTAGATTGATTTTCGTCACTTTTTGGAAAAATCGGAGACGGGTCTATTTTTGGTGATTTTCAGTGATTTTGAACAGTGCCGGCACTGTGAGAGTTCTTCAATTTTGGCCAGGTAGGGATGAAAATTTTTTTTCTTCATTATAGTGTCAGGTAGGTGTGTTCGGTCATTTGTAGTAAGAATAAAGTGCTGGAAGAGTGGTGGTGTCAACATTAAGGAAGAAATAGAGCAAAAACTCTGTCTCCCCCCCCCCCCTCTCAGATTCTGTTCTCAGAGCTTATTTTTGGATCATCTTTAAAGCTAGAATTGGGGGCCTTGATGAAGTGACCCGGGCGCGTTTCCACATTTTTTATGAATGACAGGTGTGGTAGATTGATTTTCGTCACTTTTTGGAAAAATCGGAGACGGGTCTATTTTTGGTGATTTTGAGTGATTTTGAACAGTGCCGGCACTGTGAGAGTTCTTCAATTTTGGCCAGGTAGGGATGAAAATTTTTTTTCTTCATTATAGTGTCAGGTAGGTGTGTTCGGTCATTTGTAGTAAGAATAAAGTGCTGGAAGAGTGGTGGTGTCAACATGAAGGAAGAAATAGAGCAAAAACTCTGTCTCCCCCCCCCCCTCTCAGATTCTGTTCTCAGAGCTTATTTTTGGATCATCTTTAAAGCTAGAATTGGGGGCCTTGATGAAGTGACCCGGGCGCGTTTCCACATTTTTTATGAATGACAGGTGTGGTAGATTGATTTTCGTCACTTTTTGGAAAAATCGGAGACGGGTCGATTTTTGGTGATTTTGAGTGATTTTGAACAGTGCCGGCACTGTGAGATTTCTTCAATTTTGGCCAGGTAGGGATGAAAATTTTTTTTCTTCATTATAGTGTCAGGTAGGTGTATTCGGTCATTTGTAGTAAGAATAAAGTGCTGGAAGAGTGGTGGTGTCAACATTAAGGAAGAAATAGAGCAAAAACTCTGTCTCCCCCCCCCCTCTCAGATTCTGTTCTCAGAGCTTATTTTTGGATCATCTTTAAAGCTAGAATTGGGGGCCTTGATGAAGTGACCCGGGCGCGTTTCCACATTTTTTATGAATGACAGGTGTGGTAGATTGATTTTCGTCACTTTTTGGAAAAATCGGAGACGGGTCTATTTTTGGTGATTTTGAGTGATTTTGAACAGTGCCGGCACTGTGAGAGTTCTTCAATTTTGGCCAAGTAGGGATGAAAATTTTTTTTCTTCATTATAGTGTCAGGTAGGTGTGTTCGGTCATTTGTAGTAAGAATAAAGTGCTGGAAGAGTGGTGGTGTCAACATTAAGGAAGAAATAGAGCAAAAACTCTGTCTCCCCCCCCCCTCTCAGATTCTGTTCTCAGAGCTTATTTTTGGATCATCTTTAAAGCTAGAATTGGGGGCCTTGATGAAGTGACCCGGGCGCGTTTCCACATTTTTTATGAATGACAGGTGTGGTAGATTGATTTTCGTCACTTTTTGGAAAAATCGGAGACGGGTCGATTTTTGGTGATTTTGAGTGATTTTGAACAGTGCCGGCACTGTGAGATTTCTTCAATTTTGGCCAGGTAGGGATGAAAATTTTTTTTCTTCATTATAGTGTCAGGTAGGTGTGTTCGGTCATTTGTAGTAAGAATAAAGTGCTGGAAGAGTGGTGGTGTCAACATTAAGGAAGAAATAGAGCAAAAACTCTGTCTCCCCCCCCCTCTCAGATTCTGTTCTCAGAGCTTATTTTTGGATCATCTTTAAAGCTAGAATTGGGGGCCTTGATGAAGTGACCCGGGCGCGTTTCCACATTTTTTATGAATGACAGGTGTGGTAGATTGATTTTCGTCACTTTTTGGAAAAATCGGAGACGGGTCGATTTTTGGTGATTTTGAGTGATTTTGAACAGTGCCGGCACTGTGAGATTTCTTCAATTTTGGCCAGGTAGGGATGAAAATTTTTTTTCTTCATTATAGTGTCAGGTAGGTGTGTTCGGTCATTTGTAGTAAGAATAAAGTGCTGGAAGAGTGGTGGTGTCAACATTAAGGAAGAAATAGAGCAAAAACTCTGTCTCCCCCCCCCTCTCAGATTCTGTTCTCAGAGCTTATTTTTGGATCATCTTTAAAGCTAGAATTGGGGGCCTTGATGAAGTGACCCGGGCGCGTTTCCACATTTTTTATGAATGACAGGTGTGGTAGATTGATTTTCGTCACTTTTTGGAAAAATCGGAGACGGGTCGATTTTTGGTGATTTTGAGTGATTTTGAACAGTGCCGGCACTGTGAGATTTCTTCAATTTTGGCCAGGTAGGGATGAAAATTTTTTTTCTTCATTATAGTGTCAGGTAGGTGTGTTCGGTCATTTGTAGTAAGAATAAAGTGCTGGAAGAGTGGTGGTGTCAACATTAAGGAAGAAATAGAGCAAAAACTCTGTCTCCCCCCCCCCTCTCAGATTCTGTTCTCAGAGCTTATTTTTGGATCATCTTTAAAGCTAGAATTGGGGGCCTTGATGAAGTGACCCGGGCGCGTTTCCACATTTTTTATGAATGACAGGTGTGGTAGATTGATTTTCGTCACTTTTTGGAAAAATCGGAGACGGGTCGATTTTTGGTGATTTTGAGTGATTTTGAACAGTGCCGGCACTGTGAGATTTCTTCAATTTTGGCCAGGTAGGGATGAAAATTTTTTTTCTTCATTATAGTGTCAGGTAGGTGTGTTCGGTCATTTGTAGTAAGAATAAAGTGCTGGAAGAGTGGTGGTGTCAACATTAAGGAAGAAATAGAGCAAAAACTCTGTCTCCCCCCCCCCTCTCAGATTCTGTTCTCAGAGCTTATTTTTGGATCATCTTTAAAGCTAGAATTGGGGGCCTTGATGAAGTGACCCGGGCGCGTTTCCACATTTTTTATGAATGACAGGTGTGGTAGATTGATTTTCGTCACTTTTTGGAAAAATCGGAGACGGGTCGATTTTTGGTGATTTTGAGTGATTTTGAACAGTGCCGGCACTGTGAGATTTCTTCAATTTTGGCCAGGTAGGGATGAAAATTTTTTTTCTTCATTATAGTGTCAGGTAGGTGTGTTCGGTCATTTGTAGTAAGAATAAAGTGCTGGAAGAGTGGTGGTGTCAACATTAAGGAAGAAATAGAGCAAAAACTCTGTCTCCCCCCCCCCTCTCAGATTCTGTTCTCAGAGCTTATTTTTGGATCATCTTTAAAGCTAGAATTGGGGGCCTTGATGAAGTGACCCGGGCGCGTTTCCACATTTTTTATGAATGACAGGTGTGGTAGATTGATTTTCGTCACTTTTTGGAAAAATCGGAGACGGGTCGATTTTTGGTGATTTTGAGTGATTTTGAACAGTGCCGGCACTGTGAGATTTCTTCAATTTTGGCCAGGTAGGGATGAAAATTTTTTTTCTTCATTATAGTGTCAGGTAGGTGTGTTCGGTCATTTGTAGTAAGAATAAAGTGCTGGAAGAGTGGTGGTGTCAACATTAAGGAAGAAATAGAGCAAAAACTCTGTCTCCCCCCCCCCTCTCAGATTCTGTTCTCAGAGCTTATTTTTGGATCATCTTTAAAGCTAGAATTGGGGGCCTTGATGAAGTGACCCGGGCGCGTTTCCACATTTTTTATGAATGACAGGTGTGGTAGATTGATTTTCGTCACTTTTTGGAAAAATCGGAGACGGGTCTATTTTTGGTGATTTTGAGTGATTTTGAACAGTGCCGGCACTGTGAGAGTTCTTCAATTTTGGCCAGGTAGGGATGAAAATTTTTTTTCTTCATTATAGTGTCAGGTAGGTGTGTTCGGTCATTTGTAGTAAGAATAAAGTGCTGGAAGAGTGGTGGTGTCAACATTAAGGAAGAAATAGAGCAAAAACTCTGTCTCCCCCCCCCCTCTCAGATTCTGTTCTCAGAGCTTATTTTTGGATCATCTTTAAAGCTAGAATTGGGGGCCTTGATGAAGTGACCCGGGCGCGTTTCCACATTTTTTATGAATGACAGGTGTGGTAGATTGATTTTCGTCACTTTTTGGAAAAATCGGAGACGGGTCGATTTTTGGTGATTTTGAGTGATTTTGAACAGTGCCGGCACTGTGAGATTTCTTCAATTTTGGCCAGGTAGGGATGAAAATTTTTTTTCTTCATTATAGTGTCAGGTAGGTGTGTTCGGTCATTTGTAGTAAGAATAAAGTGCTGGAAGAGTGGTGGTGTCAACATTAAGGAAGAAATAGAGCAAAAACTCTGTCTCCCCCCCCCCTCTCAGATTCTGTTCTCAGAGCTTATTTTTGGATCATCTTTAAAGCTAGAATTGGGGGCCTTGATGAAGTGACCCGGGCGCGTTTCCACATTTTTTATGAATGACAGGTGTGGTAGATTGATTTTCGTCACTTTTTGGAAAAATCGGAGACGGGTCGATTTTTGGTGATTTTGAGTGATTTTGAACAGTGCCGGCACTGTGAGATTTCTTCAATTTTGGCCAGGTAGGGATGAAAATTTTTTTTCTTCATTATAGTGTCAGGTAGGTGTGTTCGGTCATTTGTAGTAAGAATAAAGTGCTGGAAGAGTGGTGGTGTCAACATTAAGGAAGAAATAGAGCAAAAACTCTGTCTCCCCCCCCCCTCTCAGATTCTGTTCTCAGAGCTTATTTTTGGATCATCTTTAAAGCTAGAATTGGGGGCCTTGATGAAGTGACCCGGGCGCGTTTCCACATTTTTTATGAATGACAGGTGTGGTAGATTGATTTTCGTCACTTTTTGGAAAAATCGGAGACGGGTCGATTTTTGGTGATTTTGAGTGATTTTGAACAGTGCCGGCACTGTGAGATTTCTTCAATTTTGGCCAGGTAGGGATGAAAATTTTTTTTCTTCATTATAGTGTCAGGTAGGTGTGTTCGGTCATTTGTAGTAAGAATAAAGTGCTGGAAGAGTGGTGGTGTCAACATTAAGGAAGAAATAGAGCAAAAACTCTGTCTCCCCCCCCCCTCTCAGATTCTGTTCTCAGAGCTTATTTTTGGATCATCTTTAAAGCTAGAATTGGGGGCCTTGATGAAGTGACCCGGGCGCGTTTCCACATTTTTTATGAATGACAGGTGTGGTAGATTGATTTTCGTCACTTTTTGGAAAAATCGGAGACGGGTCGATTTTTGGTGATTTTGAGTGATTTTGAACAGTGCCGGCACTGTGAGATTTCTTCAATTTTGGCCAGGTAGGGATGAAAATTTTTTTTCTTCATTATAGTGTCAGGTAGGTGTGTTCGGTCATTTGTAGTAAGAATAAAGTGCTGGAAGAGTGGTGGTGTCAACATTAAGGAAGAAATAGAGCAAAAACTCTGTCTCCCCCCCCCCTCTCAGATTCTGTTCTCAGAGCTTATTTTTGGATCATCTTTAAAGCTAGAATTGGGGGCCTTGATGAAGTGACCCGGGCGCGTTTCCACATTTTTTATGAATGACAGGTGTGGTAGATTGATTTTCGTCACTTTTTGGAAAAATCGGAGACGGGTCGATTTTTGGTGATTTTGAGTGATTTTGAACAGTGCCGGCACTGTGAGAGTTCTTCAATTTTGGCCAGGTAGGGATGAAAATTTTTTTTCTTCATTATAGTGTCAGGTAGGTGTGTTCGGTCATTTGTAGTAAGAATAAAGTGCTGGAAGAGTGGTGGTGTCAACATTAAGGAAGAAATAGAGCAAAAACTCTGTCTCCCCCCCCCCCTCTCAGATTCTGTTCTCAGAGCTTATTTTTGGATCATCTTTAAAGCTAGAATTGGGGGCCTTGATGAAGTGACCCGGGCGCGTTTCCACATTTTTTATGAATGACAGGTGTGGTAGATTGATTTTCGTCACTTTTTGGAAAAATCGGAGACGGGTCGATGTTTGGTGATTTTGAGTGATTTTGAACAGTGCCGGCACTGTGAGATTTCTTCAATTTTGGCCAGGTAGGGATGAAAATTTTTTTTCTTCATTATAGTGTCAGGTAGGTGTGTTCGGTCATTTGTAGTAAGAATAAAGTGCTGGAAGAGTGGTGGTGTCAACATTAAGGAAGAAATAGAGCAAAAACTCTGTCTCCCCCCCCCCTCTCAGATTCTGTTCTCAGAGCTTATTTTTGGATCATCTTTAAAGCTAGAATTGGGGGCCTTGATGAAGTGACCCGGGCGCGTTTCCACATTTTTTATGAATGACAGGTGTGGTAGATTGATTTTCGTCACTTTTTGGAAAAATCGGAGACGGGTCGATTTTTGGTGATTTTGAGTGATTTTGAACAGTGCCGGCACTGTGAGATTTCTTCAATTTTGGCCAGGTAGGGATGAAAATTTTTTTTCTTCATTATAGTGTCAGGTAGGTGTGTTCGGTCATTTGTAGTAAGAATAAAGTGCTGGAAGAGTGGTGGTGTCAACATTAAGGAAGAAATAGAGCAAAAACTCTGTCTCCCCCCCCCCTCTCAGATTCTGTTCTCAGAGCTTATTTTTGGATCATCTTTAAAGCTAGAATTGGGGGCCTTGATGAAGTGACCCGGGCGCGTTTCCACATTTTTTATGAATGACAGGTGTGGTAGATTGATTTTCGTCACTTTTTGGAAAAATCGGAGACGGGTCGATTTTTGGTGATTTTGAGTGATTTTGAACAGTGCCGGCACTGTGAGATTTCTTCAATTTTGGCCAGGTAGGGATGAAAATTTTTTTTCTTCATTATAGTGTCAGGTAGGTGTGTTCGGTCATTTGTAGTAAGAATAAAGTGCTGGAAGAGTGGTGGTGTCAACATTAAGGAAGAAATAGAGCAAAAACTCTGTCTCCCCCCCCCCTCTCAGATTCTGTTCTCAGAGCTTATTTTTGGATCATCTTTAAAGCTAGAATTGGGGGCCTTGATGAAGTGACCCGGGCGCGTTTCCACATTTTTTATGAATGACAGGTGTGGTAGATTGATTTTCGTCACTTTTTGGAAAAATCGGAGACGGGTCTATTTTTGGTGATTTTGAGTGATTTTGAACAGTGCCGGCACTGTGAGAGTTCTTCAATTTTGGCCAGGTAGGGATGAAAATTTTTTTTCTTCATTATAGTGTCAGGTAGGTGTGTTCGGTCATTTGTAGTAAGAATAAAGTGCTGGAAGAGTGGTGGTGTCAACATTAAGGAAGAAATAGAGCAAAAACTCTGTCTCCCCCCCCCTCTCAGATTCTGTTCTCAGAGCTTATTTTTGGATCATCTTTAAAGCTAGAATTGGGGGCCTTGATGAAGTGACCCGGGCGCGTTTCCACATTTTTTATGAATGACAGGTGTGGTAGATTGATTTTCGTCACTTTTTGGAAAAATCGGAGACGGGTCGATTTTTGGTGATTTTGAGTGATTTTGAACAGTGCCGGCACTGTGAGATTTCTTCAATTTTGGCCAGGTAGGGATGAAAATTTTTTTTCTTCATTATAGTGTCAGGTAGGTGTGTTCGGTCATTTGTAGTAAGAATAAAGTGCTGGAAGAGTGGTGGTGTCAACATTAAGGAAGAAATAGAGCAAAAACTCTGTCTCCCCCCCCCCTCTCAGATTCTGTTCTCAGAGCTTATTTTTGGATCATCTTTAAAGCTAGAATTGGGGGCCTTGATGAAGTGACCCGGGCGCGTTTCCACATTTTTTATGAATGACAGGTGTGGTAGATTGATTTTCGTCACTTTTTGGAAAAATCGGAGACGGGTCGATTTTTGGTGATTTTGAGTGATTTTGAACAGTGCCGGCACTGTGAGATTTCTTCAATTTTGGCCAGGTAGGGATGAAAATTTTTTTTCTTCATTATAGTGTCAGGTAGGTGTGTTCGGTCATTTGTAGTAAGAATAAAGTGCTGGAAGAGTGGTGGTGTCAACATTAAGGAAGAAATAGAGCAAAAACTCTGTCTCCCCCCCCCCTCTCAGATTCTGTTCTCAGAGCTTATTTTTGGATCATCTTTAAAGCTAGAATTGGGGGCCTTGATGAAGTGACCCGGGCGCGTTTCCACATTTTTTATGAATGACAGGTGTGGTAGATTGATTTTCGTCACTTTTTGGAAAAATCGGAGACGGGTCGATTTTTGGTGATTTTGAGTGATTTTGAACAGTGCCGGCAATGTGAGATTTCTTCAATTTTGGCCAGGTAGGGATGAAAATTTTTTTTCTTCATTATAGTGTCAGGTAGGTGTGTTCGGTCATTTGTAGTAAGAATAAAGTGCTGGAAGAGTGGTGGTGTCAACATTAAGGAAGAAATGGAGCAAAAACTCTGTCTCCCCCCCCCCCTCTCAGATTCTGTTCTCAGAGCTTATTTTTGGATCATCTTTAAAGCTAGAATTGGGGGCCTTGATGAAGTGACCTGGGCGCGTTTCCACATTTTTTATGAATGACAGGTGTGGTAGATTGATTTTCGTCACTTTTTGGAAAAATCGGAGACGGGTCGATTTTTGGTGATTTTGAGTGATTTTGAACAGTGCCGGCACTGTGAGATTTCTTCAATTTTGGCCAGGTAGGGATGAAAATTTTTTTTCTTCATTATAGTGTCAGGTAGGTGTGTTCGGTCATTTGTAGTAAGAATAAAGTGCTGGAAGAGTGGTGGTGTCAACATTAAGGAAGAAATAGAGCAAAAACTCTGTCTCCCCCCCCCCCTCTCAGATTCTGTTCTCAGAGCTTATTTTTGGATCATCTTTAAAGCTAGAATTGGGGGCCTTGATGAAGTGACCCGGGCGCGTTTCCACATTTTTTATGAATGACAGGTGTGGTAGATTGATTTTCGTCACTTTTTGGAAAAATCGGAGACGGGTCGATTTTTGGTGATTTTGAGTGATTTTGAACAGTGCCGGCACTGTGAGATTTCTTCAATTTTGGCCAGGTAGGGATGAAAATTTTTTTTCTTCATTATAGTGTCAGGTAGGTGTGTTCGGTCATTTGTAGTAAGAATAAAGTGCTGGAAGAGTGGTGGTGTCAACATTAAGGAAGAAATGGAGCAAAAACTCTGTCTCCCCCCCCCCCCTCTCAGATTCTGTTCTCAGAGCTTATTTTTGGATCATCTTTAAAGCTAGAATTGGGGGCCTTGATGAAGTGACCCGGGCGCGTTTCCACATTTTTTATGAATGACAGGTGTGGTAGATTGATTTTCGTCACTTTTTGGAAAAATCGGAGACGGGTCGATTTTTGGTGATTTTGAGTGATTTTGAACAGTGCCGGCACTGTGAGATTTCTTCAATTTTGGCCAGGTAGGGATGAAAATTTTTTTTCTTCATTATAGTGTCAGGTAGGTGTGTTCGGTCATTTGTAGTAAGAATAAAGTGCTGGAAGAGTGGTGGTGTCAACATTAAGGAAGAAATAGAGCAAAAACTCTTTCTCCCCCCCCCCCTCTCAGATTCTGTTCTCAGAGCTTATTTTTGGATCATCTTTAAAGCTAGAATTGGGGGCCTTGATGAAGTGACCCGGGCGCGTTTCCACATTTTTTATGAATGACAGGTGTGGTAGATTGATTTTCGTCACTTTTTGGAAAAATCGGAGACGGGTCGATTTTTGGTGATTTTGAGTGATTTTGAACAGTGCCGGCACTGTGAGATTTCTTCAATTTTGGCCAGGTAGGGATGAAAATTTTTTTTCTTCATTATAGTGTCAGGTAGGTGTGTTCGGTCATTTGTAGTAAGAATAAAGTGCTGGAAGAGTGGTGGTGTCAACATTAAGGAAGAAATAGAGCAAAAACTCTGTCTCCCCCCCCCCCTCTCAGATTCTGTTCTCAGAGCTTATTTTTGGATCATCTTTAAAGCTAGAATTGGGGGCCTTGATGAAGTGACCCGGGCGCGTTTCCACATTTTTTATGAATGACAGGTGTGGTAGATTGATTTTCGTCACTTTTTGGAAAAATCGGAGACGGGTCGATTTTTGGTGATTTTGAGTGATTTTGAACAGTGCCGGCACTGTGAGATTTCTTCAATTTTGGCCAGGTAGGGATGAAAATTTTTTTTCTTCATTATAGTGTCAGGTAGGTGTGTTCGGTCATTTGTAGTAAGAATAAAGTGCTGGAAGAGTGGTGGTGTCAACATTAAGGAAGAAATAGAGCAAAAACTCTGTCTCCCCCCCCCCTCTCAGATTCTGTTCTCAGAGCTTATTTTTGGATCATCTTTAAAGCTAGAATTGGGGGCCTTGATGAAGTGACCCGGGCGCGTTTCCACATTTTTTATGAATGACAGGTGTGGTAGATTGATTTTCGTCACTTTTTGGAAAAATCGGAGACGGGTCGATTTTTGGTGATTTTGAGTGATTTTGAACAGTGCCGGCACTGTGAGAGTTCTTCAATTTTGGCCAGGTAGGGATGAAAATTTTTTTTCTTCATTATAGTGTCAGGTAGGTGTGTTCGGTCATTTGTAGTAAGAATAAAGTGCTGGAAGAGTGGTGGTGTCAACATTAAGGAAGAAATAGAGCAAAAACTCTGTCTCCCCCCCCCCCTCTCAGATTCTGTTCTCAGAGCTTATTTTTGGATCATCTTTAAAGCTAGAATTGGGGGCCTTGATGAAGTGACCCGGGCGCGTTTCCACATTTTTTATGAATGACAGGTGTGGTAGATTGATTTTCGTCACTTTTTGGAAAAATCGGAGACGGGTCGATTTTTGGTGATTTTGAGTGATTTTGAACAGTGCCGGCACTGTGAGATTTCTTCAATTTTGGCCAGGTAGGGATGAAAATTTTTTTTCTTCATTATAGTGTCAGGTAGGTGTGTTCGGTCATTTGTAGTAAGAATAAAGTGCTGGAAGAGTGGTGGTGTCAACATTAAGGAAGAAATAGAGCAAAAACTCTGTCTCCCCCCCCCCTCTCAGATTCTGTTCTCAGAGCTTATTTTTGGATCATCTTTAAAGCTAGAATTGGGGGCCTTGATGAAGTGACCCGGGCGCGTTTCCACATTTTTTATGAATGACAGGTGTGGTAGATTGATTTTCGTCACTTTTTGGAAAAATCGGAGACGGGTCGATTTTTGGTGATTTTGAGTGATTTTGAACAGTGCCGGCACTGTGAGATTTCTTCAATTTTGGCCAGGTAGGGATGAAAATTTTTTTTCTTCATTATAGTGTCAGGTAGGTGTGTTCGGTCATTTGTAGTAAGAATAAAGTGCTGGAAGAGTGGTGGTGTCAACATTAAGGAAGAAATAGAGCAAAAACTCTGTCTCCCCCCCCCCTCTCAGATTCTGTTCTCAGAGCTTATTTTTGGATCATCTTTAAAGCTAGAATTGGGGGCCTTGATGAAGTGACCCGGGCGCGTTTCCACATTTTTTATGAATGACAGGTGTGGTAGATTGATTTTCGTCACTTTTTGGAAAAATCGGAGACGGGTCGATTTTTGGTGATTTTGAGTGATTTTGAACAGTGCCGGCACTGTGAGATTTCTTCAATTTTGGCCAGGTAGGGATGAAAATTTTTTTTCTTCATTATAGTGTCAGGTAGGTGTGTTCGGTCATTTGTAGTAAGAATAAAGTGCTGGAAGAGTGGTGGTGTCAACATTAAGGAAGAAATAGAGCAAAAACTCTGTCTCCCCCCCCCCTCTCAGATTCTGTTCTCAGAGCTTATTTTTGGATCATCTTTAAAGCTAGAATTGGGGGCCTTGATGAAGTGACCCGGGCGCGTTTCCACATTTTTTTATGAATGACAGGTGTGGTAGATTGATTTTCGTCACTTTTTGGAAAAATCGGAGACGGGTCGATTTTTGGTGATTTTGAGTGATTTTGAACAGTGCCGGCACTGTGAGATTTCTTCAATTTTGGCCAGGTAGGGATGAAAATTTTTTTTCTTCATTATAGTGTCAGGTAGGTGTGTTCGGTCATTTGTAGTAAGAATAAAGTGCTGGAAGAGTGGTGGTGTCAACATTAAGGAAGAAATAGAGCAAAAACTCTGTCTCCCCCCCCCCCTCTCAGATTCTGTTCTCAGAGCTTATTTTTGGATCATCTTTAAAGCTAGAATTGGGGGCCTTGATGAAGTGACCCGGGCGCGTTTCCACATTTTTTATGAATGACAGGTGTGGTAGATTGATTTTCGTCACTTTTTGGAAAAATCGGAGACGGGTCGATTTTTGGTGATTTTGAGTGATTTTGAACAGTGCCGGCACTGTGAGATTTCTTCAATTTTGGCCAGGTAGGGATGAAAATTTTTTTTCTTCATTATAGTGTCAGGTAGGTGTGTTCGGTCATTTGTAGTAAGAATAAAGTGCTGGAAGAGTGGTGGTGTCAACATTAAGGAAGAAATAGAGCAAAAACTCTGTCTCCCCCCCCCCTCTCAGATTCTGTTCTCAGAGCTTATTTTTGGATCATCTTTAAAGCTAGAATTGGGGGCCTTGATGAAGTGACCCGGGCGCGTTTCCACATTTTTTATGAATGACAGGTGTGGTAGATTGATTTTCGTCACTTTTTGGAAAAATCGGAGACGGGTCGATTTTTGGTGATTTTGAGTGATTTTGAACAGTGCCGGCACTGTGAGATTTCTTCAATTTTGGCCAGGTAGGGATGAAAATTTTTTTTCTTCATTATAGTGTCAGGTAGGTGTGTTCGGTCATTTGTAGTAAGAATAAAGTGCTGGAAGAGTGGTGGTGTCAACATTAAGGAAGAAATAGAGCAAAAACTCTGTCTCCCCCCCCCCCTCTCAGATTCTGTTCTCAGAGCTTATTTTTGGATCATCTTTAAAGCTAGAATTGGGGGCCTTGATGAAGTGACCCGGGCGCGTTTCCACATTTTTTTATGAATGACAGGTGTGGTAGATTGATTTTCGTCACTTTTTGGAAAAATCGGAGACGGGTCGATTTTTGGTGATTTTGAGTGATTTTGAACAGTGCCGGCACTGTGAGATTTCTTCAATTTTGGCCAGGTAGGGATGAAAATTTTTTTTCTTCATTATAGTGTCAGGTAGGTGTGTTCGGTCATTTGTAGTAAGAATAAAGTGCTGGAAGAGTGGTGGTGTCAACATTAAGGAAGAAATAGAGCAAAAACTCTGTCTCCCCCCCCCCCTCTCAGATTCTGTTCTCAGAGCTTATTTTTGGATCATCTTTAAAGCTAGAATTGGGGGCCTTGATGAAGTGACCCGGGCGCGTTTCCACATTTTTTATGAATGACAGGTGTGGTAGATTGATTTTCGTCACTTTTTGGAAAAATCGGAGACGGGTCGATTTTTGGTGATTTTGAGTGATTTTGAACAGTGCCGGCACTGTGAGATTTCTTCAATTTTGGCCAGGTAGGGATGAAAATTTTTTTTCTTCATTATAGTGTCAGGTAGGTGTGTTCGGTCATTTGTAGTAAGAATAAAGTGCTGGAAGAGTGGTGGTGTCAACATTAAGGAAGAAATAGAGCAAAAACTCTGTCTCCCCCCCCCCCTCTCAGATTCTGTTCTCAGAGCTTATTTTTGGATCATCTTTAAAGCTAGAATTGGGGGCCTTGATGAAGTGACCCGGGCGCGTTTCCACATTTTTTATGAATGACAGGTGTGGTAGATTGATTTTCGTCACTTTTTGGAAAAATCGGAGACGGGTCGATTTTTGGTGATTTTGAGTGATTTTGAACAGTGCCGGCACTGTGAGATTTCTTCAATTTTGGCCAGGTAGGGATGAAAATTTTTTTTCTTCATTATAGTGTCAGGTAGGTGTGTTCGGTCATTTGTAGTAAGAATAAAGTGCTGGAAGAGTGGTGGTGTCAACATTAAGGAAGAAATAGAGCAAAAACTCTGTCTCCCCCCCCCCTCTCAGATTCTGTTCTCAGAGCTTATTTTTGGATCATCTTTAAAGCTAGAATTGGGGGCCTTGATGAAGTGACCCGGGCGCGTTTCCACATTTTTTATGAATGACAGGTGTGGTAGATTGATTTTCGTCACTTTTTGGAAAAATCGGAGACGGGTCGATTTTTGGTGATTTTGAGTGATTTTGAACAGTGCCGGCACTGTGAGATTTCTTCAATTTTGGCCAGGTAGGGATGAAAATTTTTTTTCTTCATTATAGTGTCAGGTAGGTGTGTTCGGTCATTTGTAGTAAGAATAAAGTGCTGGAAGAGTGGTGGTGTCAACATTAAGGAAGAAATAGAGCAAAAACTCTGTCTCCCCCCCCCTCTCAGATTCTGTTCTCAGAGCTTATTTTTGGATCATCTTTAAAGCTAGAATTGGGGGCCTTGATGAAGTGACCCGGGCGCGTTTCCACATTTTTTATGAATGACAGGTGTGGTAGATTGATTTTCGTCACTTTTTGGAAAAATCGGAGACGGGTCGATTTTTGGTGATTTTGAGTGATTTTGAACAGTGCCGGCACTGTGAGATTTCTTCAATTTTGGCCAGGTAGGGATGAAAATTTTTTTTCTTCATTATAGTGTCAGGTAGGTGTGTTCGGTCATTTGTAGTAAGAATAAAGTGCTGGAAGAGTGGTGGTGTCAACATTAAGGAAGAAATAGAGCAAAAACTCTGTCTCCCCCCCCCCTCTCAGATTCTGTTCTCAGAGCTTATTTTTGGATCATCTTTAAAGCTAGAATTGGGGGCCTTGATGAAGTGACCCGGGCGCGTTTCCACATTTTTTATGAATGACAGGTGTGGTAGATTGATTTTCGTCACTTTTTGGAAAAATCGGAGACGGGTCGATTTTTGGTGATTTTGAGTGATTTTGAACAGTGCCGGCACTGTGAGATTTCTTCAATTTTGGCCAGGTAGGGATGAAAATTTTTTTTCTTCATTATAGTGTCAGGTAGGTGTGTTCGGTCATTTGTAGTAAGAATAAAGTGCTGGAAGAGTGGTGGTGTCAACATTAAGGAAGAAATAGAGCAAAAACTCTGTCTCCCCCCCCCCTCTCAGATTCTGTTCTCAGAGCTTATTTTTGGATCATCTTTAAAGCTAGAATTGGGGGCCTTGATGAAGTGACCCGGGCGCGTTTCCACATTTTTTATGAATGACAGGTGTGGTAGATTGATTTTCGTCACTTTTTGGAAAAATCGGAGACGGGTCGATTTTTGGTGATTTTGAGTGATTTTGAACAGTGCCGGCACTGTGAGATTTCTTCAATTTTGGCCAGGTAGGGATGAAAATTTTTTTTCTTCATTATAGTGTCAGGTAGGTGTGTTCGGTCATTTGTAGTAAGAATAAAGTGCTGGAAGAGTGGTGGTGTCAACATTAAGGAAGAAATAGAGCAAAAACTCTGTCTCCCCCCCCCCTCTCAGATTCTGTTCTCAGAGCTTATTTTTGGATCATCTTTAAAGCTAGAATTGGGGGCCTTGATGAAGTGACCCGGGCGCGTTTCCACATTTTTTATGAATGACAGGTGTGGTAGATTGATTTTCGTCACTTTTTGGAAAAATCGGAGACGGGTCGATTTTTGGTGATTTTGAGTGATTTTGAACAGTGCCGGCACTGTGAGATTTCTTCAATTTTGGCCAGGTAGGGATGAAAATTTTTTTTCTTCATTATAGTGTCAGGTAGGTGTGTTCGGTCATTTGTAGTAAGAATAAAGTGCTGGAAGAGTGGTGGTGTCAACATTAAGGAAGAAATAGAGCAAAAACTCTGTCTCCCCCCCCCCTCTCAGATTCTGTTCTCAGAGCTTATTTTTGGATCATCTTTAAAGCTAGAATTGGGGGCCTTGATGAAGTGACCCGGGCGCGTTTCCACATTTTTTATGAATGACAGGTGTGGTAGATTGATTTTCGTCACTTTTTGGAAAAATCGGAGACGGGTCGATTTTTGGTGATTTTGAGTGATTTTGAACAGTGCCGGCACTGTGAGATTTCTTCAATTTTGGCCAGGTAGGGATGAAAATTTTTTTTCTTCATTATAGTGTCAGGTAGGTGTGTTCGGTCATTTGTAGTAAGAATAAAGTGCTGGAAGAGTGGTGGTGTCAACATTAAGGAAGAAATAGAGCAAAAACTCTGTCTCCCCCCCCCCTCTCAGATTCTGTTCTCAGAGCTTATTTTTGGATCATCTTTAAAGCTAGAATTGGGGGCCTTGATGAAGTGACCCGGGCGCGTTTCCACATTTTTTATGAATGACAGGTGTGGTAGATTGATTTTCGTCACTTTTGGAAAAATCGGAGACGGGTCGATTTTTGGTGATTTTGAGTGATTTTGAACAGTGCCGGCACTGTGAGATTTCTTCAATTTTGGCCAGGTAGGGATGAAAATTTTTTTTCTTCATTATAGTGTCAGGTAGGTGTGTTCGGTCATTTGTAGTAAGAATAAAGTGCTGGAAGAGTGGTGGTGTCAACATTAAGGAAGAAATAGAGCAAAAACTCTGTCTCCCCCCCCCCTCTCAGATTCTGTTCTCAGAGCTTATTTTTGGATCATCTTTAAAGCTAGAATTGGGGGCCTTGATGAAGTGACCCGGGCGCGTTTCCACATTTTTTATGAATGACAGGTGTGGTAGATTGATTTTCGTCACTTTTTGGAAAAATCGGAGACGGGTCGATTTTTGGTGATTTTGAGTGATTTTGAACAGTGCCGGCACTGTGAGATTTCTTCAATTTTGGCCAGGTAGGGATGAAAATTTTTTTTCTTCATTATAGTGTCAGGTAGGTGTGTTCGGTCATTTGTAGTAAGAATAAAGTGCTGGAAGAGTGGTGGTGTCAACATTAAGGAAGAAATAGAGCAAAAACTCTGTCTCCCCCCCCCCTCTCAGATTCTGTTCTCAGAGCTTATTTTTGGATCATCTTTAAAGCTAGAATTGGGGGCCTTGATGAAGTGACCCGGGCGCGTTTCCACATTTTTTATGAATGACAGGTGTGGTAGATTGATTTTCGTCACTTTTTGGAAAAATCGGAGACGGGTCGATTTTTGGTGATTTTGAGTGATTTTGAACAGTGCCGGCACTGTGAGATTTCTTCAATTTTGGCCAGGTAGGGATGAAAATTTTTTTTCTTCATTATAGTGTCAGGTAGGTGTGTTCGGTCATTTGTAGTAAGAATAAAGTGCTGGAAGAGTGGTGGTGTCAACATTAAGGAAGAAATAGAGCAAAAACTCTGTCTCCCCCCCCCCCTCTCAGATTCTGTTCTCAGAGCTTATTTTTGGATCATCTTTAAAGCTAGAATTGGGGGCCTTGATGAAGTGACCCGGGCGCGTTTCCACATTTTTTATGAATGACAGGTGTGGTAGATTGATTTTCGTCACTTTTTGGAAAAATCGGAGACGGGTCGATTTTTGGTGATTTTGAGTGATTTTGAACAGTGCCGGCACTGTGAGATTTCTTCAATTTTGGCCAGGTAGGGATGAAAATTTTTTTTCTTCATTATAGTGTCAGGTAGGTGTGTTCGGTCATTTGTAGTAAGAATAAAGTGCTGGAAGAGTGGTGGTGTCAACATTAAGGAAGAAATAGAGCAAAAACTCTGTCTCCCCCCCCCCCTCTCAGATTCTGTTCTCAGAGCTTATTTTTGGATCATCTTTAAAGCTAGAATTGGGGGCCTTGATGAAGTGACCCGGGCGCGTTTCCACATTTTTTATGAATGACAGGTGTGGTAGATTGATTTTCGTCACTTTTTGGAAAAATCGGAGACGGGTCGATTTTGGTGATTTTGAGTGATTTTGAACAGTGCCGGCACTGTGAGATTTCTTCAATTTTGGCCAGGTAGGGATGAAAATTTTTTTTCTTCATTATAGTGTCAGGTAGGTGTGTTCGGTCATTTGTAGTAAGAATAAAGTGCTGGAAGAGTGGTGGTGTCAACATTAAGGAAGAAATAGAGCAAAAACTCTGTCTCCCCCCCCCCCTCTCAGATTCTGTTCTCAGAGCTTATTTTTGGATCATCTTTAAAGCTAGAATTGGGGGCCTTGATGAAGTGACCCGGGCGCGTTTCCACATTTTTTATGAATGACAGGTGTGGTAGATTGATTTTCGTCACTTTTTGGAAAAATCGGAGACGGGTCGATTTTTGGTGATTTTGAGTGATTTTGAACAGTGCCGGCACTGTTAATGATGACACCACCACTCTTCCAGCACTTTATTCTTACTACAAATGACCGAACACACCTACCTGACACTATAACGAAGAAAAAAATTTTTCATCCCTACCTGGCCAAAATTGAAGAAATCTCACAGTGCCGGCACTGTTCAAAATCACTCAAAATCACCAAAAATCGACCCGTCTCCGATTTTTCCAAAAAGTGACGAAAATCAATCTACCACACCTGTCATTCATAAAAAATGTGGAAACGCGCCCGGGTCACTTCATCAAGGCCCCCAATTCTAGCTTTAAAGATGATCCAAAAATGAGCTCTGAGAACAGAATCTGAGAGGGGGGGGGGGGAGACACAGTTTTTGCTCTATTTCTTCCTTAATGATGACACCACCACTCTTCCAGCACTTTATTCTTACTACAAATGACCGAACACACCTACCTGACACTATAACGAAGAAAAAAATTTTTCATCCCTACCTGGCCAAAATTGAAGAAATCTCACAGTGCCGGCACTGTTCAAAATCACTCAAAATCACCAAAAATCGACCCGTCTCCGATTTTTCCAAAAAGTGACGAAAATCAATCTACCACACCTGTCATTCATAAAAAATGTGGAAACGCGCCCGGGTCACTTCATCAAGGCCCCCAATTCTAGCTTTAAAGATGATCCAAAAATGAGCTCTGAGAACAGAATCTGAGAGGGGGGGGGGGGAGACACAGTTTTTGCTCTATTTCTTCCTTAATGATGACACCACCACTCTTCCAGCACTTTATTCTTACTACAAATGACCGAACACACCTACCTGACACTATAACGAAGAAAAAAATTTTTCATCCCTACCTGGCCAAAATTGAAGAAATCTCACAGTGCCGGCACTGTTCAAAATCACTCAAAATCACCAAAAATCGACCCGTCTCCGATTTTTCCAAAAAGTGACGAAAATCAATCTACCACACCTGTCATTCATAAAAAATGTGGAAACGCGCCCGGGTCACTTCATCAAGGCCCCCAATTCTAGCTTTAAAGATGATCCAAAAATGAGCTCTGAGAACAGAATCTGAGAGGGGGGGGGGGGGAGACACAGTTTTTGCTCTATTTCTTCCTTAATGATGACACCACCACTCTTCCAGCACTTTATTCTTACTACAAATGACCGAACACACCTACCTGACACTATAACGAAGAAAAAAATTTTTCATCCCTACCTGGCCAAAATTGAAGAAATCTCACAGTGCCGGCACTGTTCAAAATCACTCAAAATCACCAAAAATCGACCCGTCTCCGATTTTTCCAAAAAGTGACGAAAATCAATCTACCACACCTGTCATTCATAAAAAATGTGGAAACGCGCCCGGGTCACTTCATCAAGGCCCCCAATTCTAGCTTTAAAGATGATCCAAAAATGAGCTCTGAGAACAGAATCTGAGAGGGGGGGGGGGGGAGACACAGTTTTTGCTCTATTTCTTCCTTAATGATGACACCACCACTCTTCCAGCACTTTATTCTTACTACAAATGACCGAACACACCTACCTGACACTATAACGAAGAAAAAAATTTTTCATCCCTACCTGGCCAAAATTGAAGAAATCTCACAGTGCCGGCACTGTTCAAAATCACTCAAAATCACCAAAAATCGACCCGTCTCCGATTTTTCCAAAAAGTGACGAAAATCAATCTACCACACCTGTCATTCATAAAAAATGTGGAAACGCGCCCGGGTCACTTCATCAAGGCCCCCAATTCTAGCTTTAAAGATGATCCAAAAATGAGCTCTGAGAACAGAATCTGAGAGGGGGGGGGGGGAGACACAGTTTTTGCTCTATTTCTTCCTTAATGATGACACCACCACTCTTCCAGCACTTTATTCTTACTACAAATGACCGAACACACCTACCTGACACTATAACGAAGAAAAAAATTTTTCATCCCTACCTGGCCAAAATTGAAGAAATCTCACAGTGCCGGCACTGTTCAAAATCACTCAAAATCACCAAAAATCGACCCGTCTCCGATTTTTCCAAAAAGTGACGAAAATCAATCTACCACACCTGTCATTCATAAAAAATGTGGAAACGCGCCCGGGTCACTTCATCAAGGCCCCCAATTCTAGCTTTAAAGATGATCCAAAAATGAGCTCTGAGAACAGAATCTGAGAGGGGGGGGGGGGAGACACAGTTTTTGCTCTATTTCTTCCTTAATGATGACACCACCACTCTTCCAGCACTTTATTCTTACTACAAATGACCGAACACACCTACCTGACACTATAACGAAGAAAAAAATTTTTCATCCCTACCTGGCCAAAATTGAAGAAATCTCACAGTGCCGGCACTGTTCAAAATCACTCAAAATCACCAAAAATCGACCCGTCTCCGATTTTTCCAAAAAGTGACGAAAATCAATCTACCACACCTGTCATTCATAAAAAATGTGGAAACGCGCCCGGGTCACTTCATCAAGGCCCCCAATTCTAGCTTTAAAGATGATCCAAAAATGAGCTCTGAGAACAGAATCTGAGAGGGGGGGGGGGGGAGACACAGTTTTTGCTCTATTTCTTCCTTAATGATGACACCACCACTCTTCCAGCACTTTATTCTTACTACAAATGACCGAACACACCTACCTGACACTATAACGAAGAAAAAAATTTTTCATCCCTACCTGGCCAAAATTGAAGAAATCTCACAGTGCCGGCACTGTTCAAAATCACTCAAAATCACCAAAAATCGACCCGTCTCCGATTTTTCCAAAAAGTGACGAAAATCAATCTACCACACCTGTCATTCATAAAAAATGTGGAAACGCGCCCGGGTCACTTCATCAAGGCCCCCAATTCTAGCTTTAAAGATGATCCAAAAATGAGCTCTGAGAACAGAATCTGAGAGGGGGGGGGGGGGGAGACACAGTTTTTGCTCTATTTCTTCCTTAATGATGACACCACCACTCTTCCAGCACTTTATTCTTACTACAAATGACCGAACACACCTACCTGACACTATAACGAAGAAAAAAATTTTTCATCCCTACCTGGCCAAAATTGAAGAAATCTCACAGTGCCGGCACTGTTCAAAATCACTCAAAATCACCAAAAATCGACCCGTCTCCGATTTTTCCAAAAAGTGACGAAAATCAATCTACCACACCTGTCATTCATAAAAAATGTGGAAACGCGCCCGGGTCACTTCATCAAGGCCCCCAATTCTAGCTTTAAAGATGATCCAAAAATGAGCTCTGAGAACAGAATCTGAGAGGGGGGGGGGGGGAGACACAGTTTTTGCTCTATTTCTTCCTTAATGATGACACCACCACTCTTCCAGCACTTTATTCTTACTACAAATGACCGAACACACCTACCTGACACTATAACGAAGAAAAAAATTTTTCATCCCTACCTGGCCAAAATTGAAGAAATCTCACAGTGCCGGCACTGTTCAAAATCACTCAAAATCACCAAAAATCGACCCGTCTCCGATTTTTCCAAAAAGTGACGAAAATCAATCTACCACACCTGTCATTCATAAAAAATGTGGAAACGCGCCCGGGTCACTTCATCAAGGCCCCCAATTCTAGCTTTAAAGATGATCCAAAAATGAGCTCTGAGAACAGAATCTGAGAGGGGGGGGGGGGGAGACACAGTTTTTGCTCTATTTCTTCCTTAATGATGACACCACCACTCTTCCAGCACTTTATTCTTACTACAAATGACCGAACACACCTACCTGACACTATAACGAAGAAAAAAATTTTTCATCCCTACCTGGCCAAAATTGAAGAAATCTCACAGTGCCGGCACTGTTCAAAATCACTCAAAATCACCAAAAATCGACCCGTCTCCGATTTTTCCAAAAAGTGACGAAAATCAATCTACCACACCTGTCATTCATAAAAAATGTGGAAACGCGCCCGGGTCACTTCATCAAGGCCCCCAATTCTAGCTTTAAAGATGATCCAAAAATGAGCTCTGAGAACAGAATCTGAGAGGGGGGGGGGGGGAGACACAGTTTTTGCTCTATTTCTTCCTTAATGATGACACCACCACTCTTCCAGCACTTTATTCTTACTACAAATGACCGAACACACCTACCTGACACTATAACGAAGAAAAAAATTTTTCATCCCTACCTGGCCAAAATTGAAGAAATCTCACAGTGCCGGCACTGTTCAAAATCACTCAAAATCACCAAAAATCGACCCGTCTCCGATTTTTCCAAAAAGTGACGAAAATCAATCTACCACACCTGTCATTCATAAAAAATGTGGAAACGCGCCCGGGTCACTTCATCAAGGCCCCCAATTCTAGCTTTAAAGATGATCCAAAAATGAGCTCTGAGAACAGAATCTGAGAGGGGGGGGGGGGGAGACACAGTTTTTGCTCTATTTCTTCCTTAATGATGACACCACCACTCTTCCAGCACTTTATTCTTACTACAAATGACCGAACACACCTACCTGACACTATAACGAAGAAAAAAATTTTTCATCCCTACCTGGCCAAAATTGAAGAAATCTCACAGTGCCGGCACTGTTCAAAATCACTCAAAATCACCAAAAATCGACCCGTCTCCGATTTTTCCAAAAAGTGACGAAAATCAATCTACCACACCTGTCATTCATAAAAAATGTGGAAACGCGCCCGGGTCACTTCATCAAGGCCCCCAATTCTAGCTTTAAAGATGATCCAAAAATGAGCTCTGAGAACAGAATCTGAGAGGGGGGGGGGGGAGACACAGTTTTTGCTCTATTTCTTCCTTAATGATGACACCACCACTCTTCCAGCACTTTATTCTTACTACAAATGACCGAACACACCTACCTGACACTATAACGAAGAAAAAAATTTTTCATCCCTACCTGGCCAAAATTGAAGAAATCTCACAGTGCCGGCACTGTTCAAAATCACTCAAAATCACCAAAAATCGACCCGTCTCCGATTTTTCCAAAAAGTGACGAAAATCAATCTACCACACCTGTCATTCATAAAAAATGTGGAAACGCGCCCGGGTCACTTCATCAAGGCCCCCAATTCTAGCTTTAAAGATGATCCAAAAATGAGCTCTGAGAACAGAATCTGAGAGGGGGGGGGGGGGAGACACAGTTTTTGCTCTATTTCTTCCTTAATGATGACACCACCACTCTTCCAGCACTTTATTCTTACTACAAATGACCGAACACACCTACCTGACACTATAACGAAGAAAAAAATTTTTCATCCCTACCTGGCCAAAATTGAAGAAATCTCACAGTGCCGGCACTGTTCAAAATCACTCAAAATCACCAAAAATCGACCCGTCTCCGATTTTTCCAAAAAGTGACGAAAATCAATCTACCACACCTGTCATTCATAAAAAATGTGGAAACGCGCCCGGGTCACTTCATCAAGGCCCCCAATTCTAGCTTTAAAGATGATCCAAAAATGAGCTCTGAGAACAGAATCTGAGAGGGGGGGGGGGGAGACACAGTTTTTGCTCTATTTCTTCCTTAATGATGACACCACCACTCTTCCAGCACTTTATTCTTACTACAAATGACCGAACACACCTACCTGACACTATAACGAAGAAAAAAATTTTTCATCCCTACCTGGCCAAAATTGAAGAAATCTCACAGTGCCGGCACTGTTCAAAATCACTCAAAATCACCAAAAATCGACCCGTCTCCGATTTTTCCAAAAAGTGACGAAAATCAATCTACCACACCTGTCATTCATAAAAAATGTGGAAACGCGCCCGGGTCACTTCATCAAGGCCCCCAATTCTAGCTTTAAAGATGATCCAAAAATGAGCTCTGAGAACAGAATCTGAGAGGGGGGGGGGGGAGACACAGTTTTTGCTCTATTTCTTCCTTAATGATGACACCACCACTCTTCCAGCACTTTATTCTTACTACAAATGACCGAACACACCTACCTGACACTATAACGAAGAAAAAAATTTTTCATCCCTACCTGGCCAAAATTGAAGAAATCTCACAGTGCCGGCACTGTTCAAAATCACTCAAAATCACCAAAAATCGACCCGTCTCCGATTTTTCCAAAAAGTGACGAAAATCAATCTACCACACCTGTCATTCATAAAAAATGTGGAAACGCGCCCGGGTCACTTCATCAAGGCCCCCAATTCTAGCTTTAAAGATGATCCAAAAATGAGCTCTGAGAACAGAATCTGAGAGGGGGGGGGGGGAGACACAGTTTTTGCTCTATTTCTTCCTTAATGATGACACCACCACTCTTCCAGCACTTTATTCTTACTACAAATGACCGAACACACCTACCTGACACTATAACGAAGAAAAAAATTTTTCATCCCTACCTGGCCAAAATTGAAGAAATCTCACAGTGCCGGCACTGTTCAAAATCACTCAAAATCACCAAAAATCGACCCGTCTCCGATTTTTCCAAAAAGTGACGAAAATCAATCTACCACACCTGTCATTCATAAAAAATGTGGAAACGCGCCCGGGTCACTTCATCAAGGCCCCCAATTCTAGCTTTAAAGATGATCCAAAAATGAGCTCTGAGAACAGAATCTGAGAGGGGGGGGGGGGGAGACACAGTTTTTGCTCTATTTCTTCCTTAATGATGACACCACCACTCTTCCAGCACTTTATTCTTACTACAAATGACCGAACACACCTACCTGACACTATAACGAAGAAAAAAATTTTTCATCCCTACCTGGCCAAAATTGAAGAAATCTCACAGTGCCGGCACTGTTCAAAATCACTCAAAATCACCAAAAATCGACCCGTCTCCGATTTTTCCAAAAAGTGACGAAAATCAATCTACCACACCTGTCATTCATAAAAAATGTGGAAACGCGCCCGGGTCACTTCATCAAGGCCCCCAATTCTAGCTTTAAAGATGATCCAAAAATGAGCTCTGAGAACAGAATCTGAGAGGGGGGGGGGGGAGACACAGTTTTTGCTCTATTTCTTCCTTAATGATGACACCACCACTCTTCCAGCACTTTATTCTTACTACAAATGACCGAACACACCTACCTGACACTATAACGAAGAAAAAAATTTTTCATCCCTACCTGGCCAAAATTGAAGAAATCTCACAGTGCCGGCACTGTTCAAAATCACTCAAAATCACCAAAAATCGACCCGTCTCCGATTTTTCCAAAAAGTGACGAAAATCAATCTACCACACCTGTCATTCATAAAAAATGTGGAAACGCGCCCGGGTCACTTCATCAAGGCCCCCAATTCTAGCTTTAAAGATGATCCAAAAATGAGCTCTGAGAACAGAATCTGAGAGGGGGGGGGGGGGGAGACACAGTTTTTGCTCTATTTCTTCCTTAATGATGACACCACCACTCTTCCAGCACTTTATTCTTACTACAAATGACCGAACACACCTACCTGACACTATAACGAAGAAAAAAATTTTTCATCCCTACCTGGCCAAAATTGAAGAAATCTCACAGTGCCGGCACTGTTCAAAATCACTCAAAATCACCAAAAATCGACCCGTCTCCGATTTTTCCAAAAAGTGACGAAAATCAATCTACCACACCTGTCATTCATAAAAAATGTGGAAACGCGCCCGGGTCACTTCATCAAGGCCCCCAATTCTAGCTTTAAAGATGATCCAAAAATGAGCTCTGAGAACAGAATCTGAGAGGGGGGGGGGGGGAGACACAGTTTTTGCTCTATTTCTTCCTTAATGATGACACCACCACTCTTCCAGCACTTTATTCTTACTACAAATGACCGAACACACCTACCTGACACTATAACGAAGAAAAAAATTTTTCATCCCTACCTGGCCAAAATTGAAGAAATCTCACAGTGCCGGCACTGTTCAAAATCACTCAAAATCACCAAAAATCGACCCGTCTCCGATTTTTCCAAAAAGTGACGAAAATCAATCTACCACACCTGTCATTCATAAAAAATGTGGAAACGCGCCCGGGTCACTTCATCAAGGCCCCCAATTCTAGCTTTAAAGATGATCCAAAAATGAGCTCTGAGAACAGAATCTGAGAGGGGGGGGGGGGGAGACACAGTTTTTGCTCTATTTCTTCCTTAATGATGACACCACCACTCTTCCAGCACTTTATTCTTACTACAAATGACCGAACACACCTACCTGACACTATAACGAAGAAAAAAATTTTTCATCCCTACCTGGCCAAAATTGAAGAAATCTCACAGTGCCGGCACTGTTCAAAATCACTCAAAATCACCAAAAATCGACCCGTCTCCGATTTTTCCAAAAAGTGACGAAAATCAATCTACCACACCTGTCATTCATAAAAAATGTGGAAACGCGCCCGGGTCACTTCATCAAGGCCCCCAATTCTAGCTTTAAAGATGATCCAAAAATGAGCTCTGAGAACAGAATCTGAGAGGGGGGGGGGGGGAGACACAGTTTTTGCTCTATTTCTTCCTTAATGATGACACCACCACTCTTCCAGCACTTTATTCTTACTACAAATGACCGAACACACCTACCTGACACTATAACGAAGAAAAAAATTTTTCATCCCTACCTGGCCAAAATTGAAGAAATCTCACAGTGCCGGCACTGTTCAAAATCACTCAAAATCACCAAAAATCGACCCGTCTCCGATTTTTCCAAAAAGTGACGAAAATCAATCTACCACACCTGTCATTCATAAAAAATGTGGAAACGCGCCCGGGTCACTTCATCAAGGCCCCCAATTCTAGCTTTAAAGATGATCCAAAAATGAGCTCTGAGAACAGAATCTGAGAGGGGGGGGGGGGAGACACAGTTTTTGCTCTATTTCTTCCTTAATGATGACACCACCACTCTTCCAGCACTTTATTCTTACTACAAATGACCGAACACACCTACCTGACACTATAACGAAGAAAAAAATTTTTCATCCCTACCTGGCCAAAATTGAAGAAATCTCACAGTGCCGGCACTGTTCAAAATCACTCAAAATCACCAAAAATCGACCCGTCTCCGATTTTTCCAAAAAGTGACGAAAATCAATCTACCACACCTGTCATTCATAAAAAATGTGGAAACGCGCCCGGGTCACTTCATCAAGGCCCCCAATTCTAGCTTTAAAGATGATCCAAAAATGAGCTCTGAGAACAGAATCTGAGAGGGGGGGGGGGGAGACACAGTTTTTGCTCTATTTCTTACTTAATGATGACACCACCACTCTTCCAGCACTTTATTCTTACTACAAATGACCGAACACACCTACCTGACACTATAACGAAGAAAAAAATTTTTCATCCCTACCTGGCCAAAATTGAAGAAATCTCACAGTGCCGGCACTGTTCAAAATCACTCAAAATCACCAAAAATCGACCCGTCTCCGATTTTTCCAAAAAGTGACGAAAATCAATCTACCACACCTGTCATTCATAAAAAATGTGGAAACGCGCCCGGGTCACTTCATCAAGGCCCCCAATTCTAGCTTTAAAGATGATCCAAAAATGAGCTCTGAGAACAGAATCTGAGAGGGGGGGGAGGGGAGACACAGTTTTTGCTCTATTTCTTCCTTAATGATGACACCACCACTCTTCCAGCACTTTATTCTTACTACAAATGACCGAACACACCTACCTGACACTATAACGAAGAAAAAAATTTTTCATCCCTACCTGGCCAAAATTGAAGAAATCTCACAGTGCCGGCACTGTTCAAAATCACTCAAAATCACCAAAAATCGACCCGTCTCCGATTTTTCCAAAAAGTGACGAAAATCAATCTACCACACCTGTCATTCATAAAAAATGTGGAAACGCGCCCGGGTCACTTCATCAAGGCCCCCAATTCTAGCTTTAAAGATGATCCAAAAATGAGCTCTGAGAACAGAATCTGAGAGGGGGGGGGGGGAGACACAGTTTTTGCTCTATTTCTTCCTTAATGATGACACCACCACTCTTCCAGCACTTTATTCTTACTACAAATGACCGAACACACCTACCTGACACTATAACGAAGAAAAAAATTTTTCATCCCTACCTGGCCAAAATTGAAGAAATCTCACAGTGCCGGCACTGTTCAAAATCACTCAAAATCACCAAAAATCGACCCGTCTCCGATTTTTCCAAAAAGTGACGAAAATCAATCTACCACACCTGTCATTCATAAAAAATGTGGAAACGCGCCCGGGTCACTTCATCAAGGCCCCCAATTCTAGCTTTAAAGATGATCCAAAAATGAGCTCTGAGAACAGAATCTGAGAGGGGGGGGGGGGGAGACACAGTTTTTGCTCTATTTCTTCCTTAATGATGACACCACCACTCTTCCAGCACTTTATTCTTACTACAAATGACCGAACACACCTACCTGACACTATAACGAAGAAAAAAATTTTTCATCCCTACCTGGCCAAAATTGAAGAAATCTCACAGTGCCGGCACTGTTCAAAATCACTCAAAATCACCAAAAATCGACCCGTCTCCGATTTTTCCAAAAAGTGACGAAAATCAATCTACCACACCTGTCATTCATAAAAAATGTGGAAACGCGCCCGGGTCACTTCATCAAGGCCCCCAATTCTAGCTTTAAAGATGATCCAAAAATGAGCTCTGAGAACAGAATCTGAGAGGGGGGGGGGGGGAGACACAGTTTTTGCTCTATTTCTTCCTTAATGATGACACCACCACTCTTCCAGCACTTTATTCTTACTACAAATGACCGAACACACCTACCTGACACTATAACGAAGAAAAAAATTTTTCATCCCTACCTGGCCAAAATTGAAGAAATCTCACAGTGCCGGCACTGTTCAAAATCACTCAAAATCACCAAAAATCGACCCGTCTCCGATTTTTCCAAAAAGTGACGAAAATCAATCTACCACACCTGTCATTCATAAAAAATGTGGAAACGCGCCCGGGTCACTTCATCAAGGCCCCCAATTCTAGCTTTAAAGATGATCCAAAAATGAGCTCTGAGAACAGAATCTGAGAGGGGGGGGGGGGGAGACACAGTTTTTGCTCTATTTCTTCCTTAATGATGACACCACCACTCTTCCAGCACTTTATTCTTACTACAAATGACCGAACACACCTACCTGACACTATAACGAAGAAAAAAATTTTTCATCCCTACCTGGCCAAAATTGAAGAAATCTCACAGTGCCGGCACTGTTCAAAATCACTCAAAATCACCAAAAATCGACCCGTCTCCGATTTTTCCAAAAAGTGACGAAAATCAATCTACCACACCTGTCATTCATAAAAAATGTGGAAACGCGCCCGGGTCACTTCATCAAGGCCCCCAATTCTAGCTTTAAAGATGATCCAAAAATGAGCTCTGAGAACAGAATCTGAGAGGGGGGGGGGGGGGGAGACACAGTTTTTGCTCTATTTCTTCCTTAATGATGACACCACCACTCTTCCAGCACTTTATTCTTACTACAAATGACCGAACACACCTACCTGACACTATAACGAAGAAAAAAATTTTTCATCCCTACCTGGCCAAAATTGAAGAAATCTCACAGTGCCGGCACTGTTCAAAATCACTCAAAATCACCAAAAATCGACCCGTCTCCGATTTTTCCAAAAAGTGACGAAAATCAATCTACCACACCTGTCATTCATAAAAAATGTGGAAACGCGCCCGGGTCACTTCATCAAGGCCCCCAATTCTAGCTTTAAAGATGATCCAAAAATGAGCTCTGAGAACAGAATCTGAGAGGGGGGGGGGGGGGAGACACAGTTTTTGCTCTATTTCTTCCTTAATGATGACACCACCACTCTTCCAGCACTTTATTCTTACTACAAATGACCGAACACACCTACCTGACACTATAACGAAGAAAAAAATTTTTCATCCCTACCTGGCCAAAATTGAAGAAATCTCACAGTGCCGGCACTGTTCAAAATCACTCAAAATCACCAAAAATCGACCCGTCTCCGATTTTTCCAAAAAGTGACGAAAATCAATCTACCACACCTGTCATTCATAAAAAATGTGGAAACGCGCCCGGGTCACTTCATCAAGGCCCCCAATTCTAGCTTTAAAGATGATCCAAAAATGAGCTCTGAGAACAGAATCTGAGAGGGGGGGGGGGGAGACACAGTTTTTGCTCTATTTCTTCCTTAATGATGACACCACCACTCTTCCAGCACTTTATTCTTACTACAAATGACCGAACACACCTACCTGACACTATAACGAAGAAAAAAATTTTTCATCCCTACCTGGCCAAAATTGAAGAAATCTCACAGTGCCGGCACTGTTCAAAATCACTCAAAATCACCAAAAATCGACCCGTCTCCGATTTTTCCAAAAAGTGACGAAAATCAATCTACCACACCTGTCATTCATAAAAAATGTGGAAACGCGCCCGGGTCACTTCATCAAGGCCCCCAATTCTAGCTTTAAAGATGATCCAAAAATGAGCTCTGAGAACAGAATCTGAGAGGGGGGGGGGGGGAGACACAGTTTTTGCTCTATTTCTTCCTTAATGATGACACCACCACTCTTCCAGCACTTTATTCTTACTACAAATGACCGAACACACCTACCTGACACTATAACGAAGAAAAAAATTTTTCATCCCTACCTGGCCAAAATTGAAGAAATCTCACAGTGCCGGCACTGTTCAAAATCACTCAAAATCACCAAAAATCGACCCGTCTCCGATTTTTCCAAAAAGTGACGAAAATCAATCTACCACACCTGTCATTCATAAAAAATGTGGAAACGCGCCCGGGTCACTTCATCAAGGCCCCCAATTCTAGCTTTAAAGATGATCCAAAAATGAGCTCTGAGAACAGAATCTGAGAGGGGGGGGGGGGGAGACACAGTTTTTGCTCTATTTCTTCCTTAATGATGACACCACCACTCTTCCAGCACTTTATTCTTACTACAAATGACCGAACACACCTACCTGACACTATAACGAAGAAAAAAATTTTTCATCCCTACCTGGCCAAAATTGAAGAAATCTCACAGTGCCGGCACTGTTCAAAATCACTCAAAATCACCAAAAATCGACCCGTCTCCGATTTTTCCAAAAAGTGACGAAAATCAATCTACCACACCTGTCATTCATAAAAAATGTGGAAACGCGCCCGGGTCACTTCATCAAGGCCCCCAATTCTAGCTTTAAAGATGATCCAAAAATGAGCTCTGAGAACAGAATCTGAGAGGGGGGGGGGGGGAGACACAGTTTTTGCTCTATTTCTTCCTTAATGATGACACCACCACTCTTCCAGCACTTTATTCTTACTACAAATGACCGAACACACCTACCTGACACTATAACGAAGAAAAAAATTTTTCATCCCTACCTGGCCAAAATTGAAGAAATCTCACAGTGCCGGCACTGTTCAAAATCACTCAAAATCACCAAAAATCGACCCGTCTCCGATTTTTCCAAAAAGTGACGAAAATCAATCTACCACACCTGTCATTCATAAAAAATGTGGAAACGCGCCCGGGTCACTTCATCAAGGCCCCCAATTCTAGCTTTAAAGATGATCCAAAAATGAGCTCTGAGAACAGAATCTGAGAGGGGGGGGGGGGGGGAGACACAGTTTTTGCTCTATTTCTTCCTTAATGATGACACCACCACTCTTCCAGCACTTTATTCTTACTACAAATGACCGAACACACCTACCTGACACTATAACGAAGAAAAAAATTTTTCATCCCTACCTGGCCAAAATTGAAGAAATCTCACAGTGCCGGCACTGTTCAAAATCACTCAAAATCACCAAAAATCGACCCGTCTCCGATTTTTCCAAAAAGTGACGAAAATCAATCTACCACACCTGTCATTCATAAAAAATGTGGAAACGCGCCCGGGTCACTTCATCAAGGCCCCCAATTCTAGCTTTAAAGATGATCCAAAAATGAGCTCTGAGAACAGAATCTGAGAGGGGGGGGGGGGGAGACACAGTTTTTGCTCTATTTCTTCCTTAATGATGACACCACCACTCTTCCAGCACTTTATTCTTACTACAAATGACCGAACACACCTACCTGACACTATAACGAAGAAAAAAATTTTTCATCCCTACCTGGCCAAAATTGAAGAAATCTCACAGTGCCGGCACTGTTCAAAATCACTCAAAATCACCAAAAATCGACCCGTCTCCGATTTTTCCAAAAAGTGACGAAAATCAATCTACCACACCTGTCATTCATAAAAAATGTGGAAACGCGGCGCCCGGGTCACTTCATCAAGGCCCCCAATTCTAGCTTTAAAGATGATCCAAAAATGAGCTCTGAGAACAGAATCTGAGAGGGGGGGGGGGGAGACACAGTTTTTGCTCTATTTCTTCCTTAATGATGACACCACCACTCTTCCAGCACTTTATTCTTACTACAAATGACCGAACACACCTACCTGACACTATAACGAAGAAAAAAATTTTTCATCCCTACCTGGCCAAAATTGAAGAAATCTCACAGTGCCGGCACTGTTCAAAATCACTCAAAATCACCAAAAATCGACCCGTCTCCGATTTTTCCAAAAAGTGACGAAAATCAATCTACCACACCTGTCATTCATAAAAAATGTGGAAACGCGCCCGGGTCACTTCATCAAGGCCCCCAATTCTAGCTTTAAAGATGATCCAAAAATGAGCTCTGAGAACAGAATCTGAGAGGGGGGGGGGGGGGAGACACAGTTTTTGCTCTATTTCTTCCTTAATGATGACACCACCACTCTTCCAGCACTTTATTCTTACTACAAATGACCGAACACACCTACCTGACACTATAACGAAGAAAAAAATTTTTCATCCCTACCTGGCCAAAATTGAAGAAATCTCACAGTGCCGGCACTGTTCAAAATCACTCAAAATCACCAAAAATCGACCCGTCTCCGATTTTTCCAAAAAGTGACGAAAATCAATCTACCACACCTGTCATTCATAAAAAATGTGGAAACGCGCCCGGGTCACTTCATCAAGGCCCCCAATTCTAGCTTTAAAGATGATCCAAAAATGAGCTCTGAGAACAGAATCTGAGAGGGGGGGGGGGGGGAGACACAGTTTTTGCTCTATTTCTTCCTTAATGATGACACCACCACTCTTCCAGCACTTTATTCTTACTACAAATGACCGAACACACCTACCTGACACTATAACGAAGAAAAAAATTTTTCATCCCTACCTGGCCAAAATTGAAGAAATCTCACAGTGCCGGCACTGTTCAAAATCACTCAAAATCACCAAAAATCGACCCGTCTCCGATTTTTCCAAAAAGTGACGAAAATCAATCTACCACACCTGTCATTCATAAAAAATGTGGAAACGCGCCCGGGTCACTTCATCAAGGCCCCCAATTCTAGCTTTAAAGATGATCCAAAAATGAGCTCTGAGAACAGAATCTGAGAGGGGGGGGGGGGGAGACACAGTTTTTGCTCTATTTCTTCCTTAATGATGACACCACCACTCTTCCAGCACTTTATTCTTACTACAAATGACCGAACACACCTACCTGACACTATAACGAAGAAAAAAATTTTTCATCCCTACCTGGCCAAAATTGAAGAAATCTCACAGTGCCGGCACTGTTCAAAATCACTCAAAATCACCAAAAATCGACCCGTCTCCGATTTTTCCAAAAAGTGACGAAAATCAATCTACCACAACTGTCATTCATAAAAAATGTGGAAACGCGCCCGGGTCACTTCATCAAGGCCCCCAATTCTAGCTTTAAAGATGATCCAAAAATGAGCTCTGAGAACAGAATCTGAGAGGGGGGGGGGGGGGGGGGAGACACAGTTTTTGCTCTATTTCTTCCTTAATGATGACACCACCACTCTTCCAGCACTTTATTCTTACTACAAATGACCGAACACACCTACCTGACACTATAACGAAGAAAAAAATTTTTCATCCCTACCTGGCCAAAATTGAAGAAATCTCACAGTGCCGGCACTGTTCAAAATCACTCAAAATCACCAAAAATCGACCCGTCTCCGATTTTTCCAAAAAGTGACGAAAATCAATCTACCACACCTGTCATTCATAAAAAATGTGGAAACGCGCCCGGGTCACTTCATCAAGGCCCCCAATTCTAGCTTTAAAGATGATCCAAAAATGAGCTCTGAGAACAGAATCTGAGAGGGGGGGGGGGGAGACACAGTTTTTGCTCTATTTCTTCCTTAATGATGACACCACCACTCTTCCAGCACTTTATTCTTACTACAAATGACCGAACACACCTACCTGACACTATAACGAAGAAAAAAATTTTTCATCCCTACCTGGCCAAAATTGAAGAAATCTCACAGTGCCGGCACTGTTCAAAATCACTCAAAATCACCAAAAATCGACCCGTCTCCGATTTTTCCAAAAAGTGACAAAAATCAATCTACCACACCTGTCATTCATAAAAAATGTGGAAACGCGCCCGGGTCACTTCATCAAGGCCCCCAATTCTAGCTTTAAAGATGATCCAAAAATGAGCTCTGAGAACAGAATCTGAGAGGGGGGGGGGGGGAGACACAGTTTTTGCTCTATTTCTTCCTTAATGATGACACCACCACTCTTCCAGCACTTTATTCTTACTACAAATGACCGAACACACCTACCTGACACTATAACGAAGAAAAAAATTTTTCATCCCTACCTGGCCAAAATTGAAGAAATCTCACAGTGCCGGCACTGTTCAAAATCACTCAAAATCACCAAAAATCGACCCGTCTCCGATTTTTCCAAAAAGTGACGAAAATCAATCTACCACACCTGTCATTCATAAAAAATGTGGAAACGCGCCCGGGTCACTTCATCAAGGCCCCCAATTCTAGCTTTAAAGATGATCCAAAAATGAGCTCTGAGAACAGAATCTGAGAGGGGGGGGGGGGGGGAGACACAGTTTTTGCTCTATTTCTTCCTTAATGATGACACCACCACTCTTCCAGCACTTTATTCTTACTACAAATGACCGAACACACCTACCTGACACTATAACGAAGAAAAAAATTTTTCATCCCTACCTGGCCAAAATTGAAGAAATCTCACAGTGCCGGCACTGTTCAAAATCACTCAAAATCACCAAAAATCGACCCGTCTCCGATTTTTCCAAAAAGTGACGAAAATCAATCTACCACACCTGTCATTCATAAAAAATGTGGAAACGCGCCCGGGTCACTTCATCAAGGCCCCCAATTCTAGCTTTAAAGATGATCCAAAAATGAGCTCTGAGAACAGAATCTGAGAGGGGGGGGGGGGGGAGACAGTTTTTGCTCTATTTCTTCCTTAATGATGACACCACCACTCTTCCAGCACTTTATTCTTACTACAAATGACCGAACACACCTACCTGACACTATAACGAAGAAAAAAATTTTTCATCCCTACCTGGCCAAAATTGAAGAAATCTCACAGTGCCGGCACTGTTCAAAATCACTCAAAATCACCAAAAATCGACCCGTCTCCGATTTTTCCAAAAAGTGACGAAAATCAATCTACCACACCTGTCATTCATAAAAAATGTGGAAACGCGCCCGGGTCACTTCATCAAGGCCCCCAATTCTAGCTTTAAAGATGATCCAAAAATGAGCTCTGAGAACAGAATCTGAGAGGGGGGGGGGGGGAGACACAGTTTTTGCTCTATTTCTTCCTTAATGATGACACCACCACTCTTCCAGCACTTTATTCTTACTACAAATGACCGAACACACCTACCTGACACTATAACGAAGAAAAAAATTTTTCATCCCTACCTGGCCAAAATTGAAGAAATCTCACAGTGCCGGCACTGTTCAAAATCACTCAAAATCACCAAAAATCGACCCGTCTCCGATTTTTCCAAAAAGTGACGAAAATCAATCTACCACACCTGTCATTCATAAAAAATGTGGAAACGCGCCCGGGTCACTTCATCAAGGCCCCCAATTCTAGCTTTAAAGATGATCCAAAAATGAGCTCTGAGAACAGAATCTGAGAGGGGGGGGGGGGAGACACAGTTTTTGCTCTATTTCTTCCTTAATGATGACACCACCACTCTTCCAGCACTTTATTCTTACTACAAATGACCGAACACACCTACCTGACACTATAACGAAGAAAAAAATTTTTCATCCCTACCTGGCCAAAATTGCCGTCTCCGATTTTTCCAAAAAGTGACGAAAATCAATCTACCACACCTGTCATTCATAAAAAATGTGGAAACGCGCCCGGGTCACTTCATCAAGGCCCCCAATTCTAGCTTTAAAGATAATCCAAAAATGAGCTCTGAGAACAGAATCTGAGAGGGGGGGGGGGAGACACAGTTTTTGCTCTATTTCTTCCTTAATGATGACACCACCACTCTTCCAGCACTTTATTCTTACTACAAATGACCGAACACACCTACCTGACACTATAACGAAGAAAAAAATTTTTCATCCCTACCTGGCCAAAATTGAAGAAATCTCACAGTGCCGGCACTGTTCAAAATCACTCAAAATCACCAAAAATCGACCCGTCTCCGATTTTTCCAAAAAGTGACGAAAATCAATCTACCACACCTGTCATTCATAAAAAATGTGGAAACGCGCCCGGGTCACTTCATCAAGGCCCCCAATTCTAGCTTTAAAGATGATCCAAAAATGAGCTCTGAGAACAGAATCTGAGAGGGGGGGGGGGAGACAAAGTTTTTGCTCTATTTCTTCCTTAATGATGACACCACCACTCTTCCAGCACTTTATTCTTACTACAAATGACCGAACACACCTACCTGACACTATAACGAAGAAAAAAATTTTTCATCCCTACCTGGCCAAAATTGAAGAAATCTCACAGTGCCGGCACTGTTCAAAATCACTCAAAATCACCAAAAATCGACCCGTCTCCGATTTTTCCAAAAAGTGACGAAAATCAATCTACCACACCTGTCATTCATAAAAAATGTGGAAACGCGCCCGGGTCACTTCATCAAGGCCCCCAATTCTAGCTTTAAAGATGATCCAAAAATGAGCTCTGAGAACAGAATCTGAGAGGGGGGGGGGGAGACACAGTTTTTGCTCTATTTCTTCCTTAATGATGACACCACCACTCTTCCAGCACTTTATTCTTACTACAAATGACCGAACACACCTACCTGACACTATAACGAAGAAAAAAATTTTTCATCCCTACCTGGCCAAAATTGAAGAAATCTCACAGTGCCGGCACTGTTCAAAATCACTCAAAATCACCAAAAATCGACCCGTCTCCGATTTTTCCAAAAAGTGACGAAAATCAATCTACCACACCTGTCATTCATAAAAAATGTGGAAACGCGCCCGGGTCACTTCATCAAGGCCCCCAATTCTAGCTTTAAAGATGATCCAAAAATGAGCTCTGAGAACAGAATCTGAGAGGGGGGGGGGGAGACACAGTTTTTGCTCTATTTCTTCCTTAATGATGACACCACCACTCTTCCAGCACTTTATTCTTACTACAAATGACCAAACACACCTACCTGACACTATAACGAAGAAAAAAATTTTTCATCCCTACCTGGCCAAAATTGAAGAAATCTCACAGTGCCGGCACTGTTCAAAATTACTCAAAATCACCAAAAATCGACCCGTCTCCGATTTTTCCAAAAAGTGACGAAAATCAATCTACCACACCTGTCATTCATAAAAAATGTGGAAACGCGCCCGGGTCACTTCATCAAGGCCCCCAATTCTAGCTTTAAAGATGATCCAAAAATGAGCTCTGAGAACAGAATCTGAGAGGGGGGGGGGAGACACAGTTTTTGCTCTATTTCTTCCTTAATGATGACACCACCACTCTTCCAGCACTTTATTCTTACTACAAATGACCGAACACACCTACCTGACACTATAACGAAGAAAAAAATTTTTCATCCCTACCTGGCCAAAATTGAAGAAATCTCACAGTGCCGGCACTGTTCAAAATCACTCAAAATCACCAAAAATCGACCCGTCTCCGATTTTTCCAAAAAGTGACGAAAATCAATCTACCACACCTGTCATTCATAAAAAATGTGGAAACGCGCCCGGGTCACTTCATCAAGGCCCCCAATTCTAGCTTTAAAGATGATCCAAAAATGAGCTCTGAGAACAGAATCTGAGAGGGGGGGGGGAGACACAGTTTTTGCTCTATTTCTTCCTTAATGATGACACCACCACTCTTCCAGCACTTTATTCTTACTACAAATGACCGAACACACCTACCTGACACTATAACGAAGAAAAAAATTTTTCATCCCTACCTGGCCAAAATTGAAGAAATCTCACAGTGCCGGCACTGTTCAAAATCACTCAAAATCACCAAAAATCGACCCGTCTCCGATTTTTCCAAAAAGTGACGAAAATCAATCTACCACACCTGTCATTCATAAAAAATGTGGAAACGCGCCCGGGTCACTTCATCAAGGCCCCCAATTCTAGCTTTAAAGATGATCCAAAAATGAGCTCTGAGAACAGAATCTGAGAGGGGGGGGGGGAGACACAGTTTTTGCTCTATTTCTTCCTTAATGATGACACCACCACTCTTCCAGCACTTTATTCTTACTACAAATGACCGAACACACCTACCTGACACTATAACGAAGAAAAAAATTTTTCATCCCTACCTGGCCAAAATTGAAGAAATCTCACAGTGCCGGCACTGTTCAAAATCACTCAAAATCACCAAAAATCGACCCGTCTCCGATTTTTCCAAAAAGTGACGAAAATCAATCTACCACACCTGTCATTCATAAAAAATGTGGAAACGCGCCCGGGTCACTTCATCAAGGCCCCCAATTCTAGCTTTAAAGATGATCCAAAAATGAGCTCTGAGAACAGAATCTGAGAGGGGGGGGGGGAGACACAGTTTTTGCTCTATTTCTTCCTTAATGATGACACCACCACTCTTCCAGCACTTTATTCTTACTACAAATGACCGAACACACCTACCTGACACTATAACGAAGAAAAAAATTTTTCATCCCTACCTGGCCAAAATTGAAGAAATCTCACAGTGCCGGCACTGTTCAAAATCACTCAAAATCACCAAAAATCGACCCGTCTCCGATTTTTCCAAAAAGTGACGAAAATCAATCTACCACACCTGTCATTCATAAAAAATGTGGAAACGCGCCCGGGTCACTTCATCAAGGCCCCCAATTCTAGCTTTAAAGATGATCCAAAAATGAGCTCTGAGAACAGAATCTGAGAGGGGGGGGGGGAGACACAGTTTTTGCTCTATTTCTTCCTTAATGATGACACCACCACTCTTCCAGCACTTTATTCTTACTACAAATGACCGAACACACCTACCTGACACTATAACGAAGAAAAAAATTTTTCATCCCTACCTGGCCAAAATTGAAGAAATCTCACAGTGCCGGCACTGTTCAAAATCACTCAAAATCACCAAAAATCGACCCGTCTCCGATTTTTCCAAAATGTGACGAAAATCAATCTACCACACCTGTCATTCATAAAAAATGTGGAAACGCGCCCGGGTCACTTCATCAAGGCCCCCAATTCTAGCTTTAAAGATGATCCAAAAATGAGCTCTGAGAACAGAATCTGAGAGTGGGGGGGGGAGACACAGTTTTTGCTCTATTTCTTCCTTAATGATGACACCACCACTCTTCCAGCACTTTATTCTTACTACAAATGACCGAACACACCTACCTGACACTATAACGAAGAAAAAAATTTTTCATCCCTACCTGGCCAAAATTGAAGAAATCTCACAGTGCCGGCACTGTTCAAAATCACTCAAAATCACCAAAAATCGACCCGTCTCCGATTTTTCCAAAAAGTGACGAAAATCAATCTACCACACCTGTCATTCATAAAAAATGTGGAAACGCGCCCGGGTCACTTCATCAAGGCCCCCAATTCTAGCTTTAAAGATGATCCAAAAATGAGCTCTGAGAACAGAATCTGAGAGGGGGGGGGGGAGACACAGTTTTTGCTCTATTTCTTCCTTAATGATGACACCACCACTCTTCCAGCACTTTATTCTTACTACAAATGACCGAACACACCTACCTGACACTATAACGAAGAAAAAAATTTTTCATCCCTACCTGGCCAAAATTGAAGAAATCTCACAGTGCCGGCACTGTTCAAAATCACTCAAAATCACCAAAAATCGACCCGTCTCCGATTTTTCCAAAAAGTGACGAAAATCAATCTACCACACCTGTCATTCATAAAAAATGTGGAAACGCGCCCGGGTCACTTCATCAAGGCCCCCAATTCTAGCTTTAAAGATGATCCAAAAATGAGCTCTGAGAACAGAATCTGAGAGGGGGGGGCGGAGACACAGTTTTTGCTCTATTTCTAACTTAATGATGACACCACCACTCTTCCAGCACTTTATTCTTACTACAAATGACCGAACACACCTACCTGACACTATAACGAAGAAAAAAATTTTTCATCCCTACCTGGCCAAAATTGAAGAAATCTCACAGTGCCGGCACTGTTCAAAATCACTCAAAATCACCAAAAATCGACCCGTCTCCGATTTTTCCAAAAAGTGACGAAAATCAATCTACCACACCTGTCATTCATAAAAAATGTGGAAACGCGCCCGGGTCACTTCATCAAGGCCCCCAATTCTAGCTTTAAAGATGATCCAAAAATGAGCTCTGAGAACAGAATCTGAGAGGGGGGGGAGGGGAGACACAGTTTTTGCTCTATTTCTTCCTTAATGATGACACCACCACTCTTCCAGCACTTTATTCTTACTACAAATGACCGAACACACCTACCTGACACTATAACGAAGAAAAAAATTTTTCATCCCTACCTGGCCAAAATTGAAGAAATCTCACAGTGCCGGCACTGTTCAAAATCACTCAAAATCACCAAAAATCGACCCGTCTCCGATTTTTCCAAAAAGTGACGAAAATCAATCTACCACACCTGTCATTCATAAAAAATGTGGAAACGCGCCCGGGTCACTTCATCAAGGCCCCCAATTCTAGCTTTAAAGATGATCCAAAAATGAGCTCTGAGAACAGAATCTGAGAGGGGGGGGGGGGAGACACAGTTTTTGCTCTATTTCTTCCTTAATGATGACACCACCACTCTTCCAGCACTTTATTCTTACTACAAATGACCGAACACACCTACCTGACACTATAACGAAGAAAAAAATTTTTCATCCCTACCTGGCCAAAATTGAAGAAATCTCACAGTGCCGGCACTGTTCAAAATCACTCAAAATCACCAAAAATCGACCCGTCTCCGATTTTTCCAAAAAGTGACGAAAATCAATCTACCACACCTGTCATTCATAAAAAATGTGGAAACGCGCCCGGGTCACTTCATCAAGGCCCCAATTCTAGCTTTAAAGATGATCCAAAAATGAGCTCTGAGAACAGAATCTGAGAGGGGGGGGGGGGGAGACACAGTTTTTGCTCTATTTCTTCCTTAATGATGACACCACCACTCTTCCAGCACTTTATTCTTACTACAAATGACCGAACACACCTACCTGACACTATAACGAAGAAAAAAATTTTTCATCCCTACCTGGCCAAATTGAAGAAATCTCACAGTGCGGCACTGTTCAAAATCACTCAAAATCACCAAAAATCGACCCGTCTCCGATTTTTCCAAAAAGTGACGAAAATCAATCTACCACACCTGTCATTCATAAAAAATATGGAAACGCGCCCGGGTCACTTCATCAAGGCCCCCAATTCTAGCTTTAAAGATGATCCAAAAATGAGCTCTGAGAACAGAATCTGAGAGGGGGGGGGGGGAGACACAGTTTTTGCTCTATTTCTTCCTTAATGATGGACACCACCACTCTTCCAGCACTTTATTCTTACTACAAATGACCGAACACACCTACCTGACACTATAACGAAGAAAAAAATTTTTCATCCCTACCTGGCCAAAATTGAAGAAATCTCACAGTGCCGGCACTGTTCAAAATCACTCAAAATCACCAAAAATCGACCCGTCTCCGATTTTTCCAAAAAGTGACGAAAATCAATCTACCACACCTGTCATTCATAAAAAATGTGGAAACGCGCCCGGGTCACTTCATCAAGGCCCCCAATTCTAGCTTTAAAGATGATCCAAAAATGAGCTCTGAGAACAGAATCTGAGAGGGGGGGGGGGGAGACACAGTTTTTGCTCTATTTCTTCCTTAATGATGACACCACCACTCTTCCAGCACTTTATTCTTACTACAAATGACCGAACACACCTACCAGACACTATAACGAAGAAAAAAATTTTTCATCCCTACCTGGCCAAAATTGAAGAAATCTCACAGTGCCGGCACTGTTCAAAATCACTCAAAATCACCAAAAATCGACCCGTCTCCGATTTTCCAAAAAGTGACGAAAATCAATCTACCACACCTGTCATTCATAAAAAATGTGGAAACGCGCCCGGGGTCACTTCATCAAGGCCCCCAATTCTAGCTTTAAAGATGATCCAAAAATGAGCTCTGAGAACAGAATCTGAGAGGGGGGGGGGGGGAGACACAGTTTTTGCTCTATTTCTTCCTTAATGATGACACCACCACTCTTCCAGCACTTTATTCTTACTACAAATGACCGAACACACCTACCTGACACTATAACGAAGAAAAAAATTTTTCATCCCTACCTGGCCAAAATTGAAGAAATCTCACAGTGCCGGCACTGTTCAAAATCACTCAAAATCACCAAAAATCGACCCGTCTCCGATTTTTCCAAAAAGTGACGAAAATCAATCTACCACACCTGTCATTCATAAAAAATGTGGAAACGCGCCCGGGTCACTTCATCAAGGCCCCCAATTCTAGCTTTAAAGATGATCCAAAAATGAGCTCTGAGAACAGAATCTGAGAGGGGGGGGGGGGAGACACAGTTTTTGCTCTATTTCTTCCTTAATGATGACACCACCACTCTTCCAGCACTTTATTCTTACTACAAATGACCGAACACACCTACCTGACACTATAACGAAGAAAAAAATTTTTCATCCCTACCTGGCCAAAATTGAAGAAATCTCACAGTGCCGGCACTGTTCAAAATCACTCAAAATCACCAAAAATCGACCCGTCTCCGATTTTTCCAAAAAGTGACGAAAATCAATCTACCACACCTGTCATTCATAAAAAATGTGGAAACGCGCCCGGGTCACTTCATCAAGGGCCCCCAATTCTAGCTTTAAAGATGATCCAAAAATGAGCTCTGAGAACAGAATCTGAGAGGGGGGGGGGGGGGAGACACAGTTTTTGCTCTATTTCTTCCTTAATGATGACACCACCACTCTTCCAGCACTTTATTCTTACTACAAATGACCGAACACACCTACCTGACACTATAACGAAGAAAAAAATTTTCATCCCTACCTGCCAAAATTGAAGAAATCTCACAGTGCCGGCACTGTTCAAAATCACTCAAAATCACCAAAAATCGACCCGTCTCCGATTTTTCCAAAAAGTGACGAAAATCAATCTACCACACCTGTCATTCATAAAAAATGTGGAAACGCGCCCGGGTCACTTCATCAAGGCCCCCAATTCTAGCTTTAAAGATGATCCAAAAATGAGCTCTGAGAACAGAATCTGAGAGGGGGGGGGGGGGGAGACACAGTTTTTGCTCTATTTCTTCCTTAATGATGACACCACCACTCTTCCAGCACTTTATTCTTACTACAAATGACCGAACACACCTACCTGACACTATAACGAAGAAAAAAATTTTTCATCCCTACCTGGCCAAATTGAAGAAATCTCACAGTGCCGGCACTGTTCAAAATCACTCAAAATCACCAAAATCGACCCGTCTCCGATTTTTCAAAAAGTGACGAAAATCAATCTACCACACCTGTCATTCATAAAAAATGTGGAAACGCGCCCGGGTCACTTCATCAAGGCCCCCAATTCTAGCTTAAAGATGATCCAAAAATGAGCTCTGAGAACAGAATCTGAGAGGGGGGGGGGGGAGACACAGTTTTTGCTCTATTTCTTCCTTAATGATGACACCACCACTCTTCCAGCACTTTATTCTTACTACAAATGACCGAACACACCTACCTGACACTATAACGAAGAAAAAATTTTTCATCCCTACCTGGCCAAAATTGAAGAAATCTCACAGTGCCGGCACTCTTCAAAATCACTCAAAATCACCAAAAATCGACCCGTCTCCGATTTTTCCAAAAAGTGACGAAAATCAATCTACCACACCTGTCATTCATAAAAAATGTGGAAACGCGCCCGGTCACTTCATCAAGGCCCCCAATTCTAGCTTTAAAGATGATCAAAAATGAGCTCTGAGAACAGAATCTGAGAGGGGGGGGGGGGGAGACACAGTTTTTGCTCTATTTCTTTCTTAATGATGACACCACCACTCTTCCAGCACTTTATTCTTACTACAAATGACCGAACACACCTACCTGACACTATAACGAAGAAAAAAATTTTTCATCCTACCTGGCCAAAATTGAAGAAATCTCACAGTGCCGGCACTGTTCAAAATCACTCAAAATCACCAAAAATCGACCCGTCTCCGATTTTTCCAAAAAGTGACGAAAATCAATCTACCACACCTGTCATTCATAAAAAATGTGGAAACGCGCCCGGGTCACTTCATCAAGGCCCCCAATTCTAGCTTTAAAGATGATCCAAAAATGAGCTCTGAGAACAGAATCTGAGAGGGGGGGGGGGGGGAGACACAGTTTTTGCTCTATTTCTTCCTTAATGATGACACCACCACTCTTCCAGCACTTTATTCTTACTACAAATGACCGAACACACCTACCTGACACTATAACGAAGAAAAAAATTTTTCATCCCTACCTGGCCAAAATTGAAGAAATCTCACAGTGCCGGCACTGTTCAAAATCACTCAAAATCACCAAAAATCGACCCGTCTCCGATTTTTCCAAAAAGTGACGAAAATCAATCTACCACACCTGTCCATTCATAAAAAATGTGGAAACGCGCCCGGGTCACTTCATCAAGGCCCCCAATTCTAGCTTTAAAGATGATCCAAAAATGAGCTCTGAGAACAGAATCTGAGAGGGGGGGGGGGGGGAGACACAGTTTTTGCTCTATTTCTTCCTTAATGATGACACCACCACTCTTCCAGCACTTTATTCTTACTACAAATGACCGAACACACCTACCTGACACTATAACGAAGAAAAAATTTTTCATCCCTACCTGGCCAAAATTGAAGAAATCTCACAGTGCCGGCACTGTTCAAAATCACTCAAAATCACCAAAAATCGACCCGTCTCCGATTTTTCCAAAAAGTGACGAAAATCAATCTACCACACCTGTCATTCATAAAAAATGTGGAAACGCGCCCGGGTCACTTCATCAAGGCCCCCAATTCTAGCTTTAAAGATGATCCAAAAATGAGCTCTGAGAACAGAATCTGAGAGGGGGGGGGGGGAGACACAGTTTTTGCTCTATTTCTTCCTTAATGATGACACCACCACTCTTCCAGCACTTTATTCTTACTACAAATGACCGAACACACCTACCTGACACTATAACGAAGAAAAAAATTTTTCATCCCTACCTGGCCAAAATTGAAGAAATCTCACAGTGCCGGGCACTCTTCAAAATCACTCAAAATCACCAAAAATCGACCCGTCTCCGATTTTTCCAAAAAGTGACGAAAATCAATCTACCACACCTGTCATTCATAAAAAATGTGGAAACGCGCCCGGGTCACTTCATCAAGGCCCCCAATTCTAGCTTTAAAGATGATCCAAAAATGAGCTCTGAGAACAGAATCTGAGAGGGGGGGGGGGGGGGAGACACAGTTTTTGCTCTATTTCTTCCTTAATGATGACACCACCACTCTTCCAGCACTTTATTCTTACTACAAATGACCGAACACACCTACCTGACACTATAACGAAGAAAAAAATTTTTCATCCCTACCTGGCCAAAATTGAAGAAATCTCACAGTGCCGGCACTGTTCAAAATCACTCAAAATCACCAAAAATCGACCCGTCTCCGATTTTTTCCAAAAAGTGACGAAAATCAATCTACCACACCTGTCATTCATAAAAATGTGGAAACGCGCCCGGGTCACTTCATCAAGGCCCCCAATTCTAGCTTTAAAGATGATCCAAAAATGAGCTCTGATAACAGAATCTGAGAGGGGGGGGGGGGGAGACACAGTTTTTGCTCTATTTCTTCCTTAATGATGACACCACCACTCTTCCAGCACTTTATTCTTACTACAAATGACCGAACACACCTACCTGACACTATAACGAAGAAAAAAATTTTTCATCCCTACCTGGCCAAAATTGAAGAAATCTCACAGTGCCGGCACTGTTCAAAATCACTCAAAATCACCAAAAATCGACCCGTCTCCGATTTTTCCAAAAAGTGACGAAAATCAATCTACCACACCTGTCATTCATAAAAAATGTGGAAACGCGCCCGGGTCACTTCATCAAGGCCCCCAATTCTAGCTTTAAAGATGATCCAAAAATGAGCTCTGAGAACAGAATCTGAGAGGGGGGGGGGGGGAGACACAGTTTTTGCTCTATTTCTTCCTTAATGATGACACCACCACTCTTCCAGCACTTTATTCTTACTACAAATGACCGAACACACCTACCTGACACTATAACGAAGAAAAAATTTTTCATCCCTACCTGGCCAAAATTGAAGAAATCTCACAGTGCCGGCACTGTTCAAAATCACTCAAATCACCAAAAATCGACCCGTCTCCGATTTTTCCAAAAAGTGACGAAAATCAATCTACCACACCTGTCATTCATAAAAAATGTGGAAACGCGCCCGGGTCACTTCATCAAGGCCCCAATTCTAGCTTTAAAGATGATCCAAAAATGAGCTCTGAGAACAGAATCTGAGAGGGGGGGGGGGGAGACACAGTTTTTGCTCTATTTCTTCCTTAATGATGACACCACCACTCTTCCAGCACTTTATTCTTACTACAAATGACCGAACACACCTACCTGACACTATAACGAAGAAAAAAATTTTTCATCCCTACCTGGCCAAAATTGAAGAAATCTCACAGTGCCGGCACTGTTCAAAATCACTCAAAATCACCAAAAATCGACCCGTCTCCGATTTTTCCAAAAAGTGACGAAAATCAATCTACCACACCTGTCATTCATAAAAAATGTGAAACGCGCCCGGGTCACTTCATCAAGGCCCCCAATTCTAGCTTTAAAGATGATCCAAAAATGAGCTCTGAGAACAGAATCTGAGAGGGGGGGGGGGGGGAGACACAGTTTTTGCTCTATTTCTTCCTTAATGATGACACCACCACTCTTCCAGCACTTTATTCTTACTACAAATGACCGAACACACCTACCTGACACTATAACGAAGAAAAAAATTTTTCATCCCTACCTGGCCAAAATTGAAGAAATCTCACAGTGCCGGCACTGTTCAAAATCACTCAAAATCACCAAAAATCGACCCGTCTCCGATTTTTCCAAAAAAGTGACGAAAATCAATCTACCACACCTGTCATTCATAAAAAATGTGGAAACGCGCCCGGGTCACTTCATCAAGGCCCCCAATTCTAGCTTTAAAGATGATCCAAAAATGAGCTCTGAGAACAGAATCTGAGAGGGGGGGGGGGGGGAGACACAGTTTTTGCTCTATTTCTTCCTTAATGATGACACCACCACTCTTCCAGCACTTTATTTTTACTACAAATGACCGAACACACCTACCTGACACTATAACGAAGAAAAAAATTTTTCATCCCTACCTGGCCAAAATTGAAGAAATCTCACAGTGCCGGCACTGTTCAAAATCACTCAAAATCACCAAAAATCGACCCGTCTCCGATTTTTCCAAAAAGTGACGAAAATCAATCTACCACACCTGTCATTCATAAAAAATGTGGAAACGCGCCCGGGTCACTTCATCAAGGCCCCAATTCTAGCTTTAAAGATGATCCAAAAATGAGCTCTGAGAACAGAATCTGAGAGGGGGGGGGGGAGACACAGTTTTTGCTCTATTTCTTCCTTAATGATGACACCACCACTCTTCCAGCACTTTATTCTTACTACAAATGACCGAACACACCTACCTGACACTATAACGAAGAAAAAATTTTTCATCCCTACCTGGCCAAAATTGAAGAAATCTCACAGTGCCGGCACTGTTCAAAATCACTCAAAATCACCAAAAATCGACCCGTCTCCGATTTTTTCCAAAAAGTGACGAAAATCAATCTACCACACCTGTCATTCATAAAAAATGTGGAAACGCGCCCGGGTCACTTCATCAAGGCCCCCAATTCTAGCTTTAAAGATGATCCAAAAATGAGCTCTGAGAACAGAATCTGAGAGGGGGGGGGGGGGGAGACACAGTTTTTGCTCTATTTCTTCCTTAATGATGACACCACCACTCTTCCAGCACTTTATTCTTACTACAAATGACCGAACACACCTACCTGACACTATAACGAAGAAAAAAATTTTTCATCCCTACCTGGCCAAAATTGAAGAAATCTCACAGTGCCGGCACTGTTCAAAATCACTCAAAATCACCAAAAATCGACCCGTCTCCGATTTTTCCAAAAAGTGACGAAAATCAATCTACCACACCTGTCATTCATAAAAAATGTGGAAACGCGCCCGGGTCACTTCATCCAAGGCCCCCAATTCTAGCTTTAAAGATGATCCAAAAATGAGCTCTGAGAACAGAATCTGAGAGGGGGGGGGGGGGGGGAGACACAGTTTTTGCTCTATTTCTTCCTTAATGATGACACCACCACTCTTCCAGCACTTTATTCTTACTACAAATGAACCCGAACACACCTACCTGACACTATAACGAAGAAAAAAATTTTTCATCCCTACCTGGCCAAAATTGAAGAAATCTCACAGTGCCGGCACTGTTCAAAATCACTCAAAATCACCAAAAATCGACCCGTCTCCGATTTTTCCAAAAAGTGACGAAAATCAATCTACCACACCTGTCATTCATAAAAAATGTGGAAACGCGCCCGGGTCACTTCATCAAGGCCCCCAATTCTAGCTTTAAGGATGATCCAAAAATGAGCTCTGAGAACAGAATCTGAGAGGGGGGTGGGGGGGGGGAGACACAGTTTTTGCTCTATTTCTTCCTTAATGATGACACCACCACTCTTCCAGCACTTTATTCTTACTACAAATGACCGAACACACCTACCTGACACTATAACGAAGAAAAAAATTTTTCATCCCTACCTGGCCAAAATTGAAGAAATCTCACAGTGCCGGCACTGTTCAAAATCACTCAAAATCACCAAAAATCGACCCGTCTCCGATTTTTCAAAAAGTGACGAAAATCAATCTACCACACCTGTCATTCATAAAAAATGTGGAAAACGCGCCCGGGTCACTTCATCAAGGCCCCCAATTCTAGCTTTAAAGATGATCCAAAAATGAGCTCTGAGAACAGAATCTGAGAGGGGGGGGGGGGGGGGAGGACACAGTTTTTGCTCTATTTCTTCCTTAATGATGACACCACCACTCTTCCAGCACTTTATTCTTACTACAAATGACCGAACACCACCTACCTGACACTATAACGAAGAAAAAAATTTTTCATCCCTACCTGGCCAAAATTGAAGAAATCTCACAGTGCGGCACTGTTCAAAATCACTCAAAATCACCAAAAATCGACCCGTCTCCGATTTTTCCAAAAAGTGACGAAAATCAATCTACCACACCTGTCATTCATAAAAAATGTGGAAACGCGCCCGGGTCACTTCATCAAGGCCCCCAATTCTAGCTTTAAAGATGATCCAAAAATGAGCTCTGAGAACAGAATCTGAGAGGGGGGGGGGGGAGACACAGTTTTTGCTCTATTTCTTCCTTAATGATGACACCACCACTCTTCCAGCACTTTATTCTTACTACAAATGACCGAACACACCTACCTGACACTATAACGAAGAAAAAAATTTTTCATCCCTACCTGGCCAAAATTGAAGAAATCTCAACAGTGCCGGCACTGTTCAAAAATCACTCAAAATCACCAAAAATCGACCCGTCTCCGATTTTTTCCAAAAGTGACGAAAATCAATCTACCACACCTGTCATTCATAAAAAAATGTGGAAACGCGCCCCGGGGTCACTTCATCAAGGCCCCCAATTCTAGCTTTAAAGATGATCCAAAAATGAGCTCTGAGAACAGAATCTGAGAGGGGGGGGGGGGGAGACACAGTTTTTGCTCTATTTCTTCCTTAATGATGACACACCACTCTTCCAGCACTTTATTCAAATTTATAAGAAAAATGTAAGAAATAAAATATACTGTTAATTATGTTTTTATGAAATATGTGAAATAAAAAGTTTATAATCATATCAAAAACTTTGTCACATGCCCTTTCTTATAGTTATCTGAATTATCAACTTGTCATAATTTACTATTTTAATTTCTAGAGTTAATTATTATTCTTATTCAAACAAGAAATTATCAATTATACACAGAAAAATTAAAGTCAATAACAAATCAACACTGCCAGCAAATTTTACTCTGCCCAAGCTACAGTCACTACAGGTATATAGGATAGTAGGCCTACACACTGACAGAGATTTGATACCTATGCCACGGTGACATTTTACAACTCTACTCGTCGGTTTGTTGATCATAAATTGCACATTTTTTCAAGTGTTTCATTATTAGTTTGTAGCATCCATATTTATATTTATATACATTTAATACATAATGAAACAAAGTCGGCGTAACGTTACGCAAATGCCCCAATAAACAATGCATCGCACACAGTTGCGCCAACGCTTTACTGGACGAAGACGCAGGAAGACGTCGCCGGGAGCTCACTTTCGATGCACTCGGAACTACTCGGATGTCTCCGCACTCGACAGTATGGAGCTTGCGGAATGAGTCGAGGATTGCCGATTGCTTTCGATGTTCACTCATCGACGGCAAAACGTCAAATGACTGACGTGCGTGCGCATCTTTTGACGTATCACGTGATACCCTTCCAACCACCACTGAATGCAGGTCGTCTTCTTACAGGGTCTAGCTATCCAGTGACCAACCAGGAGCATAGCTTGCACTGCGATGCGCGACTTTTTCTTATGCAAATTACAACTGGTACAGTGCATGGCACATTTGAGGAGTTGCTGTGGAAATTGGTCTCAAAGAACGGCGAAATTATGGAATATTATTTTACTATTGTGACAAGGCTATTACCCGCGTAGACCTATTTGTCACCATACATAATATTTTTCTAGGACAACTAGTTTATATTAAATCAAAAACTAAAAATAGCAATGAAGATAGGTATAACAAGTAAATGATGATGCTCATACATTCGGGGAGTAGCTTTGCGTAGGATGAAATATATTGTATTGTACGCCCCCCTGGCTGTCGATTGTAAGTAATAGACATAAACTGGCCCGCTCGAAGATTCTGCGGGTCCGTGGTCAAAGTTAAATAAAAATAACCATGATTAAGGGAAGTTATTGAAGTTATCAATTTAAGATTTTAGAGATACTAATAAATCTTTTTTAACACTGGTCGTATTCACAAAAGATCGTAAACATTACAGAGAGAAGGAAAAGTACCCAAATGAAGGGAGGGGGGGTGTGAAGGAGCGCAATGTGAAACAAATTAATATTATGTTCTTATTTATCTATTCAATATCATAAATAATTTGTAAAGTCTTCACTCTTGATTCAAATAAATAAAAAGCAACAATTAAAACTTGTAGTACTTGCCACAGAAGACAAACTGAAGTAAAACATTTGAAATAGCAAAAAAAGAGGAAGACAAGTAAAAAAAATTAAATTCCCAAATTTTTAGAAACTAATAATCTTTCTTCGACAGTATCTTTAACATAACCGTCTTTTGCGTTTTCAGATCGCCATCTACCGTGTTTCTTAAACAGTCTGTCTTTAGTCCCTGCATTAGAATCCAGCATATGAAATCAAACAAACGGAAAGTACTCGGAGATCCTTCAAAGTGACTTCCGAACTCATTAAATTAGTAACCAATTGAGAAATGTGCTTAGCAGTTACAGGTTCCTTTTTTGTTACTCTATGATCTTTCCTTCTCTGAGATGCTTCCTTCACTGCAATAACGAATTTTGACTCGCAATTTCGGATTTTTCTTACAGTTGGCTGTACCATGAAACCATTTTAAAGTGTAAAAAGATGTCTAAACCGCAGCAGAAGAATTACAAGATTGTGACAAATTTTGAAGATAAAAAGCAACAATCGAGTCTTTCGCTGTAAAGAAAGAGGTCACACCGATCGTATTACACCGTTCAAGCCATTTTTGGAAGCCGTAAGAATATTTTCTCACTGTGTTGTCTGCTCTTGACTTCAAAATGACATCTGGTAATGAATCTGCTAAAGCCTTCAAACTTTTATTGCTTGTAACCTCCACGTCTTGGAGGATAGCATTATCAAGAAAACATGAAAAAGGAAAAAAAGAAAATTTTTGAAAACAAAACTCTAGCAATCGTTCCCATAATCTCTGTTCATCCTGGACAATAATCATGTCATTGATCAATGATTGTGATCCTAATGGCTATTTCTTCCTTTCCTTCCTTCAATGTTGCAGAACTCCATTACAGCATCTGTTGTATCAATAACCCATTGGTAACTAGAGCGCAGACCTCCGCCAAGGCAGCGATTTTTGATTCTTATCCTTGTTCCACTTCGTACAGTTCCTGAAAAATTCATCAAAATCGGTCTAAGAAATGCATAAACAAAGCCATCTCCATTATATCAATGATCCAATGATCGTCTGTTTATCTCTCCTTCGAAGAAAGTGAGTTTTAAATTCTATAAACAGATGACCAATTATTCATCTACTTTAAATCCCTTTAAATATGAAAAATTTAGTCGTATTTAAAACAAATGGTCCCAAACCGGGTTTTCTGGCATCTGAATAGACCGTTTTTAACTTACTAGGCAAGCTTTGTACACGTAGACTTTTCTCATTAAAAAAAAAAAACTAAATTGTCTTTCCAAAAATTAATTCTTTAATGCAAGACATTCGTCTTTAATATTAATATCAAAATCCCAATGCTTCCTTTTCAGTATCACTGAGTATATACCTCTAGTTATTTATCTAGATACATTTCCAATCAATGGAGACATAATAATAAAATAGAAATAATTTTACCTGTAACCCTCGCCAATTGTATAGCTGTTATATACGGTATACTGAAACCAATTCGTCTAAAAGACACAGAGTATTACTAGTACATGTAGAAAGCCTTTTTTCGGGAATAAACAATCCCCTTACTTCCATGTCCCAAAAAATCCCCAACCATTCCAATTTGTTGACTGGTTCTAATTTACTTTTTTCAGCGTTTAAAACAAAATCTGCTTTAAACAGATCCATTTTAATTTTTTTAGAATGTAGTTTTAAATGTAATATATTTTTCTAGAGAATTTTCAGACAAAATACCGTCATCTAAATAAACAACAATGGGGATTCCATTTTTCTCCAATACCCAACTAAACGTCTAAGTATTTTAGTAAAAATAAACGGTGCTGAAGAAAGGCCAAACGAAAGTACCAAAAAAAAAAAAATTCTTTCCGTTGATTTAAAAAAGTTTGAGATGCCGGAGCAATATCTAAATGGTGAATAAAAAATAAACACAACACTAAACTGCAGAATTATCTCAACAAATATTATCTGTGGTCTTGCTCACATTCCCAAAAGTGAGAGTATAATATGCCTTTGGTCCATGCAACCAGATCTCTTGTCCTCCTTGTCTGTTCAGCCTAAAATATAAAATTGCAAGACAGCTATATAATTCTTAATGCATAACTCTATTAAAAAGGAAAATGTCCATGATAGAAAAAACTCATTTATTTTTTCTACCTGAAGATATGGAAAATGGTGCAATAGTTTGTGTTGTTCTCATGCATATCTACTCACAGTGATTATCTTCTTTCCAAGATTTTTGCCCCATGCCAAATCACCCACGAATGTTTTATCCCGACTCATTTTTTTTTCTGAAATAAGGAAAATTTAGCTAAATATATAGAGAGATATAACAAAAAATCGCAAGAATTGCAACTAAATAATCACATCAGGTAGATACATTTCACATACTAAATTTGCTTTCTAATTATTATAGTAAGACCTAAACAGCACTTTGTACTTAAGTGTGCAACAAGGGCATCTTTGACCACTTCTGTTGCACTGATTCCTTTTTTTTTTCAGGAAATCCATAGCCCTGACAAACCCTTCCTTCTCCATTACAGAGCTACTCAGCTTGGTTTCTTTCTTCCTTACAACTTCTGCTTGCAACACATCCCCTGTTTCATAGTCAACAATAATGCTCGCGCAATATTGTGCACTATGTCCTGGGCTGTCCATTCTGCCATCAACTATGAATAAATGGGATATATCGAAACACGGACATCATAAATATGTGGTGCGACAATTCCTAAAACAACACTTGGTGGGATTTAGGACACATTCCTATAGACACCACAGGTCTACATTGATCGACCAGACTTGGCATGGATTTTCACTGCTATCAGCTGAATAGGTACCCCCCCCCTCTAAGAAATAAAATTGTTCATGTTCCTTTTGTTGATATATATTTTGTGTATATATATATATATATATATATATATATATATATATATATATATATATATAATTTCCAAAGGAATAGAGGGTAATAAGTCATACTCAAATTATATTTTAGGATGCCAACCCATGTTATTTTTCATCTTACTCCTTCTCAAAGTGTGTCTTGCCTTTAAATGTAAAGCTCTATGTTATTTAATGAAAGACAATATAAGTTCCATCTGTTTAGAGATGTATGTCGGTCTGCTTTATAGCAATTAAGTCCCTGCTGTGGTTTAGGCCTACTGGTCACAACCAGAACATCAGAACCACTGCTTCCATCCACCGCTTCTACTTGTGGACATGGGTACACTTGATATAGAAACAAAACACGCATTAAGTTAAAATTTTAGATTAATCCATTTAATCCATAAAGTTTAAATAACACATTTGCAATAAAGTTTTTGATTAAGTTTTTTATCAGAATTAAAATAGATTATTCTAATAATGTTATTAAAGTATGTGCCCTTTTTCAAATGCAAAGAATGCAAAGCAACCCTTATATATACATGTACCTGTATATAAATATGTTTGATAAGATCTATTGGAGATATTTAAGCACATTTAAAAGACACTCACTCAGAAACAGAGTTTTCAATATCGCTTAATTTGGGATCAGGAATGGACTTAGCAGTGGTCCTCACCCTCGCCTGAACAAAGAAGCTCAACCAAATCAAGAACAAATCAATATCCGAATAACGACGGTGATATGGCCCTGCTGGCGCATATTAATTTCGTGATCTGTAAACACAGGGAATCAGCAGTTGTAAACATTATCTTATAGTATATTTTGAACAAGCGGTCTGTACAGGGAGGGGGGGGGGGGGGCGGGGTCGGCCCGCCCCCTTAAAATATTCCTGGATCCGCCCCTGGATCCGCCACATGGTACCTATCTGTATCCTTGGACCTAAATAGGTCCAAGCTGTATCTTAAAAAAAAAAAAAAAAAACTGCTGGTATATGATAGACGGGAAGAGGGAGCGCATGGGAAATGACGGTGTAGGCCGGATCTAAAGCCTTCCACAGTTTCAGCAGTAACTTGTTGGTCACTTCGTTCATTCCACTCGGAGACTGTTCTGGTAAAGAAAGAGTTTCAAACTGGTGTGTCGCAGTGTGATTCTTGCACTTTAGAGTTTGTTTTAAATCCTAATATTAGTACATAAATGTAATTTATTCTAAAATGTGAGGCCTAATAATAAGGAGCTACGGGCAAATTTCTTCAACAATCAGTTTCTTTTTCAAACTGATTGTTTGACACATCATGATAACAACGGAAACCACCAAACTTCAATTAAGATAATTAATTGTATTTATGTAGCAAATGGTTTGTTTTAGTGGTGGTATTAACTTTTTGGTAATACATCAACGTTTTGTTTATAGGAAATTAGTCTGGTTAGTTAGTAGTAGGTAGTAGGATGGTAGTTTGGGTCTTGTGTCTGCACATTTTTACCTTAAGTACAGTAGTTGACCAAGGCAAGGTGATAACAGATGTCCCGGGTTAAGGAATTTCTTAGCTGCTGTGTATCTAGGCACACATATTTGCACCCCCACCTTTAATAATTACATATTTCTTTATAGGTACCCGCACGAAAATGCAGTAGTATCGAAGTAGCAAAGCGGCGGGAGCATATTTGCAGAATAGCCTACTGCAATTCTACTCCAAAAAGTAGGCCTACATAGGTTTGTACAGAGAGGAGCATAAATGCATAATTTTTTAAATTCCCATGACAAAACACCCCGGTGACTCCCTTCGCCACATACGTTTTCATGTAATTATTAAACAGAGCAAAAAATCTCCCTATTTCTGTAGAATTATAAATTTTATGAAAGATGTTTTTGGGACTAATTCTATCGAGCTGCATTCAGTGAGAAGTCATTCAGCTTTGTAGCTGCGGAGATATTGACGGCCGCACTAAAAAATTCCTGCAAAACTGCATGAACAAAATATTTTGGTGAAACATTTCCTATTCTCATAGACAGCAGACTCACTGACGTAACTACCAATGCCACAAAACTTAAGTGTCAAAAAGTTACTTTTCATACCGCCAGTACTGTAATTGAACATATGCATTCTCTTGTTTGTAAACAAACCACTGCACTGCTCACAGTCGTAAGCTCCCTCCGCCAGATGTCCGAAACTGTACAGCACTGAGCCAGGTCTCGACCAAAAATAAGAAGCAATTTAGGCCCCAACCTGCTACTTGACACCAAATTAACCACTAGCAACACACAAAAAATGTCAGGAAAAAAACTAGAACTAGAAACAATCACTAATTTTTCACGCAGAACTTCATTCGTTATAACAGTCCATGATTGGCCAGGTAGGGATGAAAAATTTTTTTTCTTCATTATAGTGTCAGGTAGGTGTGTTCGGTCATTTGTAGTAAGAATAAAGTGCTGGAAGAGTGGTGGTGTCAACATTAAGGAAGAAATAGAGCAAAAACTCTGTCTCCCCCCCCCCCTCTCAGATTCTGTTCTCAGAGCTTATTTTTGGATCATCTTTAAAGCTAGAATTGGGGGCCTTGATGAAGTGACCCGGGCGCGTTTCCACATTTTTTATGAATGACAGGTGTGGTAGATTGATTTTCGTCACTTTTTGGAAAAATCGGAGACGGGTCGATTTTTGGTGATTTTGAGTGATTTTGAACAGTGCCGGCACTGTGAGATTTCTTCAATTTTGGCCAGGTAGGGATGAAAATTTTTTTTCTTCATTATAGTGTCAGGTAGGTGTGTTCGGTCATTTGTAGTAAGAATAAAGTGCTGGAAGAGTGGTGGTGTCAACATTAAGGAAGAAATAGAGCAAAAACTCTGTCTCCCCCCACCCCAGATTCTGTTCTCAGAGCTTATTTTTGGATCATCTTTAAAGCTAGAATTGGGGGCCTTGATGAAGTGACCCGGGCGCGTTTCCACATTTTTTATGAATGACAGGTGTGGTAGATTGATTTTCTTCACTTTTTGGAAAAATCGGAGACGGGTCGATTTTTGGTGATTTTGAGTGATTTTGAACAGTGCCGGCACTGTGAGATTTCTTCAATTTTGGCCAGGTAGGGATGAAAATTTTTTTTCTTCATTATAGTGTCAGGTAGGTGTTTTCGGTCATTTGTAGTAAGAATAAAGTGCTGGAAGAGTGGTGGTGTCAACATTAAGGAAGAAATAGAGCAAAAACTCTGTCTCCTCCCCCCCCCCCCCTCTTAGATTCTGTTCTCAGAGCTTATTTTTGGATCATCTTTAAAGCTAGAATTGGGGGCCTTGATGAAGTGACCCGGGCGCGTTTCCACATTTTTTATGAATGACAGGTGTGGTAGATTGATTTTCGTCACTTCTTGGAAAAATCGGAGACGGGTCGATTTTTGGTGATTTTGAGTGATTTTGAACAGTGCCGGCACTGTGAGATTTCTTCAATTTTGGCCAGGTAGGGATGAAAATTTTTTTTCTTCATTATAGTGTCAGGTAGGTGTGTTCGGTCATTTGTAGTAAGAATAAAGTGCTGGAAGAGTGGTGGTGTCAACATTAAGGAAGAAATAGAGCAAAAACTCTGTCTCCCCCCCCCCCCCCTCTTAGATTCTGTTCTCAGAGCTTATTTTTGGATCATCTTTAAAGCTAGAATTGGGGGCCTTGATGAAGTGACCCGGGCGCGTTTCCACATTTTTTATGAATGACAGGTGTGGTAGATTGATTTTCGTCACTTTTTGGAAAAATCGGAGACGGGTCGATTTTTGGTGATTTTGAGTGATTTTGAACAGTGCCGGCACTGTGAGATTTCTTCAATTTTGGCCAGGTAGGGATGAAAAATTTTTTTCTTCATTATAGTGTCAGGTAGGTGTGTTCGGTCATTTGTAGTAAGAATAAAGTGCTGGAAGAGTGGTGGTGTCAACATTAAGGAAGAAATAGAGCAAAAACTCTGTCTCCCCCCCCCCCCCCCCTCTTAGATTCTGTTCTCAGAGCTTATTTTTGGATCATCTTTAAAGCTAGAATTGGGGGCCTTGATGAAGTGACCCGGGCGCGTTTCCACATTTTTTATGAATGACAGGTGTGGTAGATTGATTTTCGTCACTTTTTGGAAAAATCGGAGACGGGTCGATTTTTGGTGATTTTGAGTGATTTTGAACAGTGCCGGCACTGTGAGATTTCTTCAATTTTGGCCAGGTAGGGATGAAAATTTTTTTTCTTCATTATAGTGTCAGGTAGGTGTGTTCGGTCATTTGTAGTAAGAATAAAATGCTGGAAGAGTGGTGGTGTCAACATTAAGGAAGAAATAGAGCAAAAACTCTGTCTCCCCCCCCCCCCCTCTCAGATTCTGTTCTCAGAGCTTATTTTTGGATCATCTTTAAAGCTAGAATTGGGGGCCTTGATGAAGTGACCCGGGCACGTTTCCACATTTTTTATGAATGACAGGTGTGGTAGATTGATTTTCATCACTTTTTGGAAAAATCGGAGACGAGTCGATTTTTGGTGATTTTGAGTGATTTTGAACAGTGCCGGCACTGTGAGATTTCTTCAATTTTGGCCAGGTAGGGATGAAAATTTTTTTTCTTCATTATAGTGTCAGGTAGGTGTGTTCGGTCATTTGTAGTAAGAATAAAGTGCTGGAAGAGTGGTGGTGTCAACATTAAGGAAGAAATAGAGCAAAAACTCTGTCTCCCCCCCCCCCTCTTAGATTCTGTTCTCAGAGCTTATTTTTGGATCATCTTTAAAGCTAGAATTGGGGGCCTTGATGAAGTGACCCGGGCGCGTTTCCACATTTTTTATGAATGATAGGTGTGGTAGATTGATTTTCGTCACTTTTTGGAAAAATCGGAGACGGGTCGATTTTTGGTGATTTTGAGTGATTTTGAACAGTGCCGGCACTGTGAGATTTCTTCAATTTTGGCCAGGTAGGGATGAAAATTTTTTTTCTTCATTATAGTGTCAGGTAGGTGTGTTCGGTCATTTGTAGTAAGAATAAAGTGCTGGAAGAGTGGTGGTGTCAACATTAAGGAAGAAATAGAGCAAAAACTCTGTCTCCCCCCACCCCAGATTCTGTTCTCAGAGCTTATTTTTGGATCATCTTTAAAGCTAGAATTGGGGGCCTTGATGAAGTGACCCGGGCGCGTTTCCACATTTTTTATGAATGACAGGTGTGGTAGATTGATTTTCTTCACTTTTTGGAAAAATCGGAGACGGGTCGATTTTTGGTGATTTTGAGTGATTTTGAACAGTGCCGGCACTGTGAGATTTCTTCAATTTTGGCCAGGTAGGGATGAAAATTTTTTTTCTTCATTATAGTGTCAGGTAGGTGTGTTCGGTCATTTGTAGTAAGAATAAAGTGCTGGAAGAGTGGTGGTGTCAACATTAAGGAAGAAATAGAGCAAAAACTCTGTCTCCCCCCCCCCCCCCCCCCCCTCTTAGATTCTGTTCTCAGAGCTTATTTTTGGATCATCTTTAAAGCTAGAATTGGGGGCCTTGATGAAGTGACCCGGGCGCGTTTCCACATTTTTTATGAATGACAGGTGTGGTAGATTGATTTTCGTCACTTTTTGGAAAAATCGGAGACGGGTCGATTTTTGGTGATTTTGAGTGATTTTGAACAGTGCCGGCACTGTGAGATTTCTTCAATTTTGGCCAGGTAGGGATGAAAATTTTTTTTCTTCATTATAGTGTCAGGTAGGTGTGTTCGGTCATTTGTAGTAAGAATAAAATGCTGGAAGAGTGGTGGTGTCAACATTAAGGAAGAAATAGAGCAAAAACTCTGTCTCCCCCCCCCCCCCCTCTCAGATTCTGTTCTCAGAGCTTATTTTTGGATCATCTTTAAAGCTAGAATTGGGGGCCTTGATGAAGTGACCCGGGCACGTTTCCACATTTTTTATGAATGACAGGTGTGGTAGATTGATTTTCATCACTTTTTGGAAAAATCGGAGACGAGTCAATTTTTGGTGATTTTGAGTGATTTTGAACAGTGCCGGCACTGTGAGATTTCTTCAATTTTGGCCAGGTAGGGATGAAAATTTTTTTTCTTCATTATAGTGTCAGGTAGGTGTGTTCGGTCATTTGTAGTAAGAATAAAATGCTGGAAGAGTGGTGGTGTCAACATTAAGGAAGAAATAGAGCAAAAACTCTGTCTCCCCCCACCCCAGATTCTGTTCTCAGAGCTTATTTTTGGATCATCTTTAAAGCTAGAATTGGGGGCCTTGATGAAGTGACCCGGGCGCGTTTCCACATTTTTTATGAATGACAGGTGTGGTAGATTGATTTTCTTCACTTTTTGGAAAAATCGGAGACGGGTCGATTTTTGGTGATTTTGAGTGATTTTGAACAGTGCCGGCACTGTGAGATTTCTTCAATTTTGGCCAGGTAGGGATGAAAATTTTTTTTCTTCATTATAGTGTCAGGTAGGTGTGTTCGGTCATTTGTAGTAAGAATAAAGTGCTGGAAGAGTGGTGGTGTCAACATTAAGGAAGAAATAGAGCAAAAACTCTGTCTCCCCCCCCCCCCCCCCTCTTAGATTCTGTTCTCAGAGCTTATTTTTGGATCATCTTTAAAGCTAGAATTGGGGGCCTTGATGAAGTGACCCGGGCGCGTTTCCACATTTTTTATGAATGACAGGTGTGGTAGATTGATTTTCGTCACTTTTTGGAAAAATCGGAGACGGGTCGATTTTTGGTGATTTTGAGTGATTTTGAACAGTGCCGGCACTGTGAGATTTCTTCAATTTTGGCCAGGTAGGGATGAAAATTTTTTTTCTTCATTATAGTGTCAGGTAGGTGTGTTCGGTCATTTGTAGTAAGAATAAAATGCTGGAAGAGTGGTGGTGTCAACATTAAGGAAGAAATAGAGCAAAAACTCTGTCTCCCCCCCCCCCCTCTCAGATTCTGTTCTCAGAGCTTATTTTTGGATCATCTTTAAAGCTAGAATTGGGGGCCTTGATGAAGTGACCCGGGCACGTTTCCACATTTTTTATGAATGACAGGTGTGGTAGATTGATTTTCATCACTTTTTGGAAAAATCGGAGACGAGTCGATTTTTGGTGATTTTGAGTGATTTTGAACAGTGCCGGCACTGTGAGATTTCTTCAATTTTGGCCAGGTAGGGATGAAAATTTTTTTTCTTCATTATAGTGTCAGGTAGGTGTGTTCGGTCATTTGTAGTAAGAATAAAGTGCTGGAAGAGTGGTGGTGTCAACATTAAGGAAGAAATAGAGCAAAAACTCTGTCTCCTCCCCCCCCCCCCCCCCCTCTTAGATTCTGTTCTCAGAGCTTATTTTTGGATCATCTTTAAAGCTAGAATTGGGGGCCTTGATGAAGTGACCCGGGCGCGTTTCCACATTTTTTATGAATGACAGGTGTGGTAGATTGATTTTCGTCACTTCTTGGAAAAATCGGAGACGGGTCGATTTTTGGTGATTTTGAGTGATTTTGAACAGTGCCGGCACTGTGAGATTTCTTCAATTTTGGCCAGGTAGGGATGAAAATTTTTTTTCTTCATTATAGTGTCAGGTAGGTGTGTTCGGTCATTTGTAGTAAGAATAAAGTGCTGGAAGAGTGGTGGTGTCAACATTAAGGAAGAAATAGAGCAAAAACTCTGTCTCCCCCCCCCCCCCCCCTCTTAGATTCTGTTCTCAGAGCTTATTTTTGGATCATCTTTAAAGCTAGAATTGGGGGCCTTGATGAAGTGACCCGGGCGCATTTCCACATTTTTTATGAATGACAGGTGTGGTAGATTGATTTTCGTCACTTCTTGGAAAAATCGGAGACGGGTCGATTTTTGGTGATTTTGAGTGATTTTGAACAGTGCCGGCACTGTGAGATTTCTTCAATTTTGGCCAGGTAGGGATGAAAATTTTTTTTCTTCATTATAGTGTCAGGTAGGTGTGTTCGGTCATTTGTAGTAAGAATAAAGTGCTGGAAGAGTGGTGGTGTCAACATTAAGGAAGAAATAGAGCAAAAACTCTGTCTCCCCCCCCCCCCCTCTTAGATTCTGTTCTCAGAGCTTATTTTTGGATCATCTTTAAAGCTAGAATTGGGGGCCTTGATGAAGTGACCCGGGCGCGTTTCCACATTTTTTATGAATGACAGGTGTGGTAGATTGATTTTCGTCACTTTTTGGAAAAATCGGAGACGGGTCGATTTTTGGTGATTTTGAGTGATTTTGAACAGTGCCGGCACTGTGAGATTTCTTCAATTTTGGCCAGGTAGGGATGAAAAATTTTTTTCTTCATTATAGTGTCAGGTAGGTGTGTTCGGTCATTTGTAGTAAGAATAAAGTGCTGGAAGAGTGGTGGTGTCAACATTAAGGAAGAAATAGAGCAAAAACTCTGTTTCCCCCCCCCTCTCAGATTCTGTTCTCAGAGCTTATTTTTGGATCATCTTTAAAGCTAGAATTGGGGGCCTTGATGAAGTGACCCGGGCGCGTTTCCACATTTTTTATGAATGACAGGTGTGGTAGATTGATTTTCGTCACTTTTTGGAAAAATCGGAGACGGATCGATTTTTGGTGATTTTGAGTGATTTTGAACAGTGCCGGCACTGTGAGATTTCTTCAATTTTGGCCAGGTAGGGATGTAAATTTTTTTTCTTCATTATAGTGTCAGGTAGGTGTGTTCGGTCATTTGTAGTAAGAATAAAGTGCTGGAAGAGTGGTGGTGTCAACATTAAGGAAGAAATAGAGCAAAAACTCTGTCTCCCCCCACCCCCCCCCCCTCTCAGATTCTGTTCTCAGAGCTTATTTTTGGATCATCTTTAAAGCTAGAATTGGGGGCCTTGATGAAGTGACCCGGGCGCGTTTCCACATTTTTTATGAATGACAGGTGTGGTAGATTGATTTTCGTCACTTTTTGGAAAAATCGGAGACGGATTGATTTTTGGTGATTTTGAGTGATTTTGAACAGTGCCAGCACTGTGAGATTTCTTCAATTTTGGCCAGGTAGGGATGAAAATTTTTTTTCTTCATTATAGTGTCAGGTAGGTGTGTTCGGTCATTTGTAGTAAGAATAAAGTGCTGGAAGAATGGTGGTGTCAACATTAAGGAAGAAATAGAGCAAAAACTCTGTCTCCCCCCCCCCCCCCCCCCTCTCAGATTCTGTTCTCAGAGCTTATTTTTGGATCATCTTTAAAGCTAGAATTGGGGGCCTTGATGAAGTGACCCGGGCGCGTTTCCACATTTTTTATGAATGACAGGTGTGGTAGATTGATTTTCGTCACTTTTTGGAAAAATCGGAGACGGATTGATTTTTGGTGATTTTGAGTGATTTTGAACAGTGCCAGCACTGTGAGATTTCTTCAATTTTGGCCAGGTAGGGATGAAAATTTTTTTTCTTCATTATAGTGTCAGGTAGGTGTGTTCGGTCATTTGTAGTAAGAATAAAGTGCTGGAAGAGTGGTGGTGTCAACATTAAGGAAGAAATAGAGCAAAAACTCTGTCTCCCCCCCCCCCTCTCAGATTCTGTTCTCAGAGCTTATTTTTGGATCATCTTTAAAGCTAGAATTGGGGGCCTTGATGAAGTGACCCGGGCGCGTTTCCACATTTTTAATGAATGACAGGTGTGGTAGATTGATTTTCGTCACTTTTTGGAAAAATCGGAGACGGATCGATTTTTGGTGATTTTGAGTGATTTTGAACAGTGCCGGCACTGTGAGATTTCTTCAATTTTGGCCAGGTAGGGATGAAAATTTTTTTTCTTCATTATAGTGTCAGGTAGGTGTGTTCGGTCATTTGTAGTAAGAATAAAGTGCTGGAAGAGTGGTGGTGTCAACATTAAGGAAGAAATAGAGCAAAAACTCTGTCTCCCCCCCCCCCTCTCAGATTCTGTTCTCAGAGCTTATTTTTGGATCATCTTTAAAGCTAGAATTGGGGGCCTTGATGAAGTGACCCAGGCGCGTTTCCACATTTTTTATGAATGACAGGTGTGGTAGATTGATTTTTGTCACTTTTTGGAAAAATCGGAGACGGGTCGATTTTTGGTGATTTTGAGTGATTTTGAACAGTGCCGGCACTGTGAGATTTCTTCAATTTTGGCCAGGTAGGGATGAAAATTTTTTTTCTTCATTATAGTGTCAGGTAGGTGTGTTCGGTCATTTGTAGTAAGAATAAAGTGCTGGAAGAGTGGTGGTGTCAACATTAAGGAAGAAATAGAGCAAAAACTCTGTCTCCCCCCCCCCTCTCAGATTCTGTTCTCAGAGCTTATTTTTGGATCATCTTTAAAGCTAGAATTGGGGGCCTTGATGAAGTGACCCGGGCGCGTTTCCACATTTTTTATGAATGACAGGTGTGGTAGATTGATTTTCGTCACTTTTTGGAAAAATCGGAGACGGGTCGATTTTTGGTGATTTTGAGTGATTTTGAACAGTGCCAGCACTGTGAGATTTCTTCAATTTTGGCCAGGTAGGGATGAAAATTTTTTTTCTTCATTATAGTGTCAGATAGGTGTGTTCGGTCATTTGTAGTAAGAATAAAGTGCTGGAAGAGTGGTGGTGTCAACATTAAGGAAGAAATAGAGCAAAAACTCTGTCTCCCCCCCCCCCCTCTCAGATTCTGTTCTCAGAGCTTATTTTTGGATCATCTTTAAAGCTAGAATTGGGGGCCTTGATGAAGTGACCCGGGCGCGTTTCCACATTTTTTATGAATGACAGGTGTGGTAGATTGATTTTCGTCACTTTTTGGAAAAATCGGAGACGGATTGATTTTTGGTGATTTTGAGTGATTTTGAACAGTGCCAGCACTGTGAGATTTCTTCAATTTTGGCCAGGTAGGGATGAAAATTTTTTTTCTTCATTATAGTGTCAGGTAGGTGTGTTCGGTCATTTGTAGTAAGAATAAAATGCTGGAAGAGTGGTGGTGTCAACATTAAGGAAGAAATAGAGCAAAAACTCTGTCTCCCCCCCCCCTCTCAGATTCTGTTCTCAGAGCTTATTTTTGGATCATCTTTAAAGCTAGAATTGGGGGCCTTGATGAAGTGACCCGGGCGCGTTTCCACATTTTTTATGAATGACAGGTGTGGTAGATTGATTTTCATCACTTTTTGGAAAAATCGGAGACGAGTCGATTTTTGGTGATTTTGAGTGATTTTGAACAGTGCCGGCACTGTGAGATTTCTTCAATTTTGGCCAGGTAGGGATGAAAATTTTTTTTCTTCATTATAGTGTCAGGTAGGTGTGTTCGGTCATTTGTAGTAAGAATAAAGTGCTGGAAGAGTGGTGGTGTCAACATTAAGGAAGAAATAGAGCAAAAACTCTGTCTCCTCCCCCCCCCCCCCCCCCCCCCCTCTTAGATTCTGTTCTCAGAGCTTATTTTTGGATCATCTTTAAAGCTAGAATTGGGGGCCTTGATGAAGTGACCCGGGCGCGTTTCCACATTTTTTATGAATGACAGGTGTGGTAGATTGATTTTCGTCACTTCTTGGAAAAATCGGAGACGGGTCGATTTTTGGTGATTTTGAGTGATTTTGAACAGTGCCGGCACTGTGAGATTTCTTCAATTTTGGCCAGGTAGGGATGAAAATTTTTTTTCTTCATTATAGTGTCAGGTAGGCGTGTTCGGTCATTTGTAGTAAGAATAAAGTGCTGGAAGAGTGGTGGTGTCAACATTAAGGAAGAAATAGAGCAAAAACTCTGTCTCCCCCCCCCCCCCCCCCCCTCTTAGATTCTGTTCTCAGAGCTTATTTTTGGATCATCTTTAAAGCTAGAATTGGGGGCCTTGATGAAGTGACCCGGGCGCGTTTCCACATTTTTTATGAATGACAGGTGTGGTAGATTGATTTTCGTCACTTTTTGGAAAAATCGGAGACGGGTCGATTTTTGGTGATTTTGAGTGATTTTGAACAGTGCCGGCACTGTGAGATTTCTTCAATTTTGGCCAGGTAGGGATGAAAATTTTTTTTCTTCATTATAGTGTCAGGTAGGTGTGTTCGGTCATTTGTAGTAAGAATAAAATGCTGGAAGAGTGGTGGTGTCAACATTAAGGAAGAAATAGAGCAAAAACTCTGTCTCCCCCCCCCCCTCTCAGATTCTGTTCTCAGAGCTTATTTTTGGATCATCTTTAAAGGCCTACTGTGCTCTAGGAACACAGAGCGTTCACTGCTTTTTTTACAGTATAAAAACTATAAATCGACGTCAAAAAATTGTTCTTTTCAAGTTTTAGAGGGAAAAGATGAGATTTAGATGAGAAAATTCTGATTGGTCAGTTTCTAGTGACGTAACCTGGGTAGTAGCTTCCCACAGCTGTACTAGTAATAGTATATACTATGCAATAGGTGACTAAACATCCAGGTGTCAGAAAAACAAAATGCCGCAAAGTTGTGTTGCTCCCGGGTGCCGTAATGTAGGTTACGATAAGAAAGACATCTGCTATTATATCCTGCCTGCGGATGCCGCAAAACGTAAAATTTGGCTCAATTCTCTGAAGTTAATAAATCCCAGCACAGTGTCAAAACACGCAAGGATCTGTAGCGACCACTTCGAGCCGGAATGCTTCGTACGTGACCTGTGAACTGAATTGTGCGGTGGAAAAGCACGGAGAAAACTAAAAGATGATGCTGTACCCAGTATATTCGATTTTTCGGAGTACCAAAATGCGACAGTAAATGCCAGAGCGCTGCCGACGAGAGTCTTACCTGTAGGATGTGTTCATGATGCGGCCGTCGAAAGGAAGAAGAGAGCAGCTTCTAGAGCCCAAAAAAAGTTCGTAGCAGAGGTACGTTGTCGAATTTTTTGGTTATGTTAGTGAAAACTTTAATATTAACATGATAGTGGAATCAATTTGTTATTTGACATACTGCTGCACTGATCACGTGTAAGGCGGAAGTAGCGAGGTAAGTTGCAGAGGTGCGAAATGTAGTGTCCGATGCTATCAGTCCGATATCTTTGGCCTTTTGTCCACTGACCTGGCTCTCCCGGAATGACACTGGTAAACTGCACGGGTGTGAAAAATAATGTTAGCTGTCACACCTGCATGTATTAGGTAACTTTCTCTTATCAGTCGGGATAAGAACGTTCAGCCGACGCGACAGATGGGCATGTGTGAAAATCTATTGTTCGCTGCCCTGCTTCCAAACCTTTACTGTTAACATAGTTTTGGTGTATTTTGTTGGTTAATAAATGATAACCACGTAGGGAATTCATCTTCTTTTGTGTATCTATCCTTCAATTCGTTCTCTGTTCATTTTTACAAAATAGTTCAGACAAAGCTATCGAGTAAATGTAAGTAAGCGGATAGCTGAATCGAATATGGCTTTCTGAGCCTCGACGCAAGTGACGTCACTCGCCTCAAAGCGCCACCACGCGGGAGTATCGTAAACTACATTCACACCTGCATGAAATCGGCTTTAAAAACTAAATAAACGTAAGAACTTTTTTTCATTACTCAAAAATGACTTTTGGGTACCTAATGGATAGTTTTAACCCGTTTTTTCATCACAGTATACCTTTAAAGCTAGAATTGGGGACCTTGATGAAGTGACCCGGGCACGTTTCCACATTTTTTATGAATGACAGGTGTGGTAGATTGATTTTCATCACTTTTTGGAAAAATCGGAGACGAGTCGATTTTTGGTGATTTTGAGTGATTTTGAACAGTGCCGGCACTGTGAGATTTCTTCAATTTTGGCCAGGTAGGGATGAAAATTTTTTTTCTTCATTATAGTGTCAGGTAGGTGTGTTCGGTCATTTGTAGTAAGAATAAAGTGCTGGAAGAGTGGTGGTGTCAACATTAAGGAAGAAATAGAGCAAAAACTCTGTCTCCCCCCCCCCCCCCCCTCTTAGATTCTGTTCTCAGAGCTTATTTTTGGATCATCTTTAAAGCTAGAATTGGGGGCCTTGATGAAGTGACCCGGGCGCGTTTCCACATTTTTTATGAATGACAGGTGTGGTAGATTGATTTTCGTCACTTTTTGGAAAAATCGGAGACGGGTCGATTTTTGGTGATTTTGAGTGATTTTGAACAGTGCCGGCACTGTGAGATTTCTTCAATTTTGGCCAGGTAGGGATGAAAAATTTTTTTCTTCATTATAGTGTCAGGTAGGTGTGTTCGGTCATTTGTAGTAAGAATAAAGTGCTGGAAGAGTGGTGGTGTCAACATTAAGGAAGAAATAGAGCAAAAACTCTGTTTCCCCCCCCCTCTCAGATTCTGTTCTCAGAGCTTATTTTTGGATCATCTTTAAAGCTAGAATTGGGGGCCTTGATGAAGTGACCCGGGCGCGTTTCCACATTTTTTATGAATGACAGGTGTGGTAGATTGATTTTCGTCACTTTTTGGAAAAATCGGAGACGGATCGATTTTTGGTGATTTTGAGTGATTTTGAACAGTGCCGGCACTGTGAGATTTCTTCAATTTTGGCCAGGTAGGGATGTAAATTTTTTTTCTTCATTATAGTGTCAGGTAGGTGTGTTCGGTCATTTGTAGTAAGAATAAAGTGCTGGAAGAGTGGTGGTGTCAACATTAAGGAAGAAATAGAGCAAAAACTCTGTCTCCCCCCACCCCCCCCCCCTCTCAGATTCTGTTCTCAGAGCTTATTTTTGGATCATCTTTAAAGCTAGAATTGGGGGCCTTGATGAAGTGACCCGGGCGCGTTTCCACATTTTTTATGAATGACAGGTGTGGTAGATTGATTTTCGTCACTTTTTGGAAAAATCGGAGACGGATTGATTTTTGGTGATTTTGAGTGATTTTGAACAGTGCCAGCACTGTGAGATTTCTTCAATTTTGGCCAGGTAGGGATGAAAATTTTTTTTCTTCATTATAGTGTCAGGTAGGTGTGTTCGGTCATTTGTAGTAAGAATAAAGTGCTGGAAGAATGGTGGTGTCAACATTAAGGAAGAAATAGAGCAAAAACTCTGTCTCCCCCCCCCCCCCCCCCCTCTCAGATTCTGTTCTCAGAGCTTATTTTTGGATCATCTTTAAAGCTAGAATTGGGGGCCTTGATGAAGTGACCCGGGCGCGTTTCCACATTTTTTATGAATGACAGGTGTGGTAGATTGATTTTCGTCACTTTTTGGAAAAATCGGAGACGGATTGATTTTTGGTGATTTTGAGTGATTTTGAACAGTGCCAGCACTGTGAGATTTCTTCAATTTTGGCCAGGTAGGGATGAAAATTTTTTTTCTTCATTATAGTGTCAGGTAGGTGTGTTCGGTCATTTGTAGTAAGAATAAAGTGCTGGAAGAGTGGTGGTGTCAACATTAAGGAAGAAATAGAGCAAAAACTCTGTCTCCCCCCCCCCCCTCTCAGATTCTGTTCTCAGAGCTTATTTTTGGATCATCTTTAAAGCTAGAATTGGGGGCCTTGATGAAGTGACCCGGGCGCGTTTCCACATTTTTAATGAATGACAGGTGTGGTAGATTGATTTTCGTCACTTTTTGGAAAAATCGGAGACGGATCGATTTTTGGTGATTTTGAGTGATTTTGAACAGTGCCGGCACTGTGAGATTTCTTCAATTTTGGCCAGGTAGGGATGAAAATTTTTTTTCTTCATTATAGTGTCAGGTAGGTGTGTTCGGTCATTTGTAGTAAGAATAAAGTGCTGGAAGAGTGGTGGTGTCAACATTAAGGAAGAAATAGAGCAAAAACTCTGTCTCCCCCCCCCCCTCTCAGATTCTGTTCTCAGAGCTTATTTTTGGATCATCTTTAAAGCTAGAATTGGGGGCCTTGATGAAGTGACCCGGGCGCGTTTCCACATTTTTTATGAATGACAGGTGTGGTAGATTGATTTTCGTCACTTTTTGGAAAAATCGGAGACGGGTCGATTTTTGGTGATTTTGAGTGATTTTGAACAGTGCCAGCACTGTGAGATTTCTTCAATTTTGGCCAGGTAGGGATGAAAATTTTTTTTCTTCATTATAGTGTCAGATAGGTGTGTTCGGTCATTTGTAGTAAGAATAAAGTGCTGGAAGAGTGGTGGTGTCAACATTAAGGAAGAAATAGAGCAAAAACTCTGTCTCCCCCCCCCCCCCTCTCAGATTCTGTTCTCAGAGCTTATTTTTGGATCATCTTTAAAGCTAGAATTGGGGGCCTTGATGAAGTGACCCGGGCGCGTTTCCACATTTTTTATGAATGACAGGTGTGGTAGATTGATTTTCGTCACTTTTTGGAAAAATCGGAGACGGATTGATTTTTGGTGATTTTGAGTGATTTTGAACAGTGCCAGCACTGTGAGATTTCTTCAATTTTGGCCAGATAGGGATGAAAATTTTTTTTCTTCATTATAGTGTCAGGTAGGTGTGTTCGGTCATTTGTAGTAAGAATAAAGTGCTGGAAGAGTGGTGGTGTCAACATTAAGGAAGAAATAGAGCAAAAACTCTGTCTCCCCCCCCCCCCCCTCTCAGATTCTGTTCTCAGAGCTTATTTTTGGATCATCTTTAAAGCTAGAATTGGGGGCCTTGATGAAGTGACCCGGGCGCGTTTCCACATTTTTAATGAATGACAGGTGTGGTAGATTGATTTTCGTCACTTTTTGGAAAAATCGGAGACGGATCGATTTTTGGTGATTTTGAGTGATTTTGAACAGTGCCGGCACTGTGAGATTTCTTCAATTTTGGCCAGGTAGGGATGAAAATTTTTTTTCTTCATTATAGTGTCAGGTAGGTGTGTTCGGTCATTTGTAGTAAGAATAAAGTGCTGGAAGAGTGGTGGTGTCAACATTAAGGAAGAAATAGAGCAAAAACTCTGTCTCCCCCCCCCCTCTCAGATTCTGTTCTCAGAGCTTATTTTTGGATCATCTTTAAAGCTAGAATTGGGGGCCTTGATGAAGTGACCCAGGCGCGTTTCCACATTTTTTATGAATGACAGGTGTGGTAGATTGATTTTTGTCACTTTTTGGAAAAATCGGAGACGGGTCGATTTTTGGTGATTTTGAGTGATTTTGAACAGTGCCGGCACTGTGAGATTTCTTCAATTTTGGCCAGGTAGGGATGAAAATTTTTTTTCTTCATTATAGTGTCAGGTAGGTGTGTTCGGTCATTTGTAGTAAGAATAAAGTGCTGGAAGAGTGGTGGTGTCAACATTAAGGAAGAAATAGAGCAAAAACTCTGTCTCCCCCCCCCCCTCTCAGATTCTGTTCTCAGAGCTTATTTTTGGATCATCTTTAAAGCTAGAATTGGGGGCCTTGATGAAGTGACCCGGGCGCGTTTCCACATTTTTTATGAATGACAGGTGTGGTAGATTGATTTTCGTCACTTTTTGGAAAAATCGGAGACGGATCGATTTTTGGTGATTTTGAGTGATTTTGAACAGTGCCGGCACTGTGAGATTTCTTCAATTTTGGCCAGGTAGGGATGAAAATTTTTTTTCTTCATTATAGTGTCAGGTAGGTGTGTTCGGTCATTTGTAGTAAGAATAAAGTGCTGGAAGAGTGGTGGTGTCAACATTAAGGAAGAAATAGAGCAAAAACTCTGTCTCCCCCCCCCCCCTCTCAGATTCTGTTCTCAGAGCTTATTTTTGGATCATCTTTAAAGCTAGAATTGGGGGCCTTGATGAAGTGACCCGGGCGCGTTTCCACATTTTTAATGAATGACAGGTGTGGTAGATTGATTTTCGTCACTTTTTGGAAAAATCGGAGACGGGTCGATTTTTGGTGATTTTGAGTGATTTTGAACAGTGCCGGCACTGTGAGATTTCTTCAATTTTGGCCAGGTAGGGATGGAAATTTTTTTTCTTCATTATAGTGTCAGGTAGGTGTGTTCGGTCATTTGTAGTAAGAATAAAGTGCTGGAAGAGTGGTGGTGTCAACATTAAGGAAGAAATAGAGCAAAAACTCTGTCTCCCCCCCCCCCCCTCTCAGATTCTGTTCTCAGAGCTTATTTTTGGATCATCTTTAAATTTAGAATTGGGGGCCTTGACGAATTGACCCGGGCGCGTTTCCACATTTTTTATGGATGACAGGTGTGGTAGATTGATTTTCGTCACTTTTTGGAAAAATCGGAGACGGGTCGATTTTTGGTGATTTTGAGTGATTTTGAACAGTGCCGGCACTGTGAGATTTCTTCAATTTTGGCCAGGTATGGATGAAAATTTTTTTTCTTCATTATAGTGTCAGGTAGGTGTGTTTGGTCATTTGTAGTAAGAATAAAGTGCTGGAAGAGTGGTGGTGTCAACATTAAGGAAGAAATAGAGCAAAAACTCTGTCTCCCCCCCCCCCTCTCAGATTCTGTTCTCAGAGCTTATTTTTGGATCATCTTTAAAGCTAGAATTGGGGGCCTTGATGAAGTAACCCGGGCGCGTTTCCACATTTTTTATGAATGACAGGTGTGGTAGATTGATTTTCGTCACTTTTTGGAAAAATCGGAGACGGGTCGATTTTTGGTGATTTTGAGTGATTTTGAACAGTGCCGGCACTGTGAGATTTCTTCAATTTTGGCCAGGTAGGGATGAAAATTTTTTTTCTTCATTATAGTGTCAGGTAGGTGTGTTCGGTCATTTGTAGTAAGAATAAAGTGCTGGAAGAGTGGTGGTGTCAACATTAAGGAAGAAATAGAGCAAAAACTCTGTCTCTCCCCCCCCTCTCAGATTCTGTTCTCAAATTATTTTTGATCATCTTTAAAGCTAGAATTGGGGGCCTTGATGAAGTGACCCGGGCGCGTTTCCACATTTTTTATGAATGACAGGTGTGGTAGATTGATTTTCGTCACTTTTTGGAAAAATCGGAGACGGGTCGATTATTGGTGATTTTGAGTGATTTTGAACAGTGCCGGCACTGTGAGATTTCTTCAATTTTGGCCAGGTAGGGATGGAAATTTTTTTTCTTCATTATAGTGTCAGGTAGGTGTGTTCGGTCATTTGTAGTAAGAATAAAGTGCTGGAAGAGTGGTGGTGTCAACATTAAGGAAGAAATAGAGCAAAAACTCTGTCTCCCCCCCCCCCCCTCTCAGATTCTGTTCTCAGAGCTTATTTTTGGATCATCTTTAAAGCTAGAATTGGGGGCCTTGATGAAGTGACCCGGGCGCGTTTCCACATTTTTTATGAATGACAGGTGTGGTAGATTGATTTTCGTCACTTTTTGGAAAAATCGGAGACGGGTCGATTTTTGGTGATTTTGAGTGATTTTGAACAGTGCCGGCACTGTGAGATTTCTTCAATTTTGGCCAGGTAGGGATGAAAATTTTTTTTCTTCATTATAGTGTCAGGTAGGTGTGTTCGGTCATTTGTAGTAAGAATAAAGTGCTGGAAGAGTGGTGGTGTCAACATTAAGGAAGAAATAGAGCAAAAACTCTGTCTCCCCCCCCCCCCCTCTCAGATTCTGTTCTCAGAGCTTATTTTTGGATCATCTTTAAATTTAGAATTGGGGGCCTTGATGAAGTGACCCGGGCGCGTTTCCACATTTTTTATGAATGACAGGTGTGGTAGATTGATTTTCGTCACTTTTTGGAAAAATCGGAGACGGGTCGATTTTTGGTGATTTTGAGAGATTTTGAACAGTGCCGGCACTGTGAGATTTCTTCAATTTTGGCCAGGTAGGGATGAAAATTTTTTTTCTTCATTATAGTGTCAGGTAGGTGTGTTCGGTCATTTGTAGTAAGAATAAAGTGCTGGAAGAGTGGTGGTGTCAACATTAAGGAAGAAATAGAGCAAAAACTCTGTCTCCCCCCCCCCCTCTCAGATTCTGTTCTCAGAGCTTATTTTTGGATCATCTTTAAATTTAGAATTGGGGGCCTTGATGAAGTGACCCGGGCGCGTTTCCACATTTTTTATGAATGACAGGTGTGGTAGATTGATTTTCGTCACTTTTTGGAAAAATCGGAGACGGGTCGATTTTTGGTGATTTTGAGTGATTTTGAACAGTGCCAGCACTGTGAGATTTCTTCAATTTTGGCCAGGTAGGGATGAAATTTTTTTTTCTTCATTATAGTGTCAGGTAGGTGTGTTCGGTCATTTGTAGTAAGAATAAAGTGCTGGAAGAGTGGTGGTGTCAACATTAAGGAAGAAATAGAGCAAAAACTCTGTCTCCCCCCCCCCCTCTCAGGTTCTGTTCTCAGAGCTTATTTTTGGATCATCTTTAAAGCTAGAATTGGGGACCTTGATGAAGTGACCCGGGCGCGTTTCCACATTTTTTATGAATGACAGGTGTGGTAGATTGATTTTCGTCACTTTTTGGAAAAATCGGAGACGGGTCGATTTTTGGTGATTTTGAGTGATTTTGAACAGTGCCGGCACTGTGAAATTTCTTCAATTTTGGCCAGGTAGGGATGAAAATTTTTTTTCTTCATTATAGTGTCAGGTAGGTGTGTTCGGTCATTTGTAGTAAGAATAAAGTGCTGGAAGAGTGGTGGTGTCAACATTAAGGAAGAAATAGAGCAAAAACTCTGTCTCCCCCCCCTCTCAGGTTCTGTTCTCAGAGCTTATTTTTGGATCATCTTTAAAGCTAGAATTGGGGGCCTTGATGAAGTGACCCGGGCGCGTTTCCACATTTTTTATGAATGACAGGTGTGGTAGATTGATTTTCGTCACTTTTTGGAAAAATCGGAGACGGGTCGATTTTTGGTGATTTTGAGTGATTTTGAACAGTGCCGGCACTGTGAGATTTCTTCAATTTTGGCCAGGTAGTGATGAAAATTTTTTTTCTTCATTATAGTGTCAGGTAGGTGTGTTCGGTCATTTGTAGTAAGAATAAAGTGCTGGAAGAGTGGTGGTGTCAACATTAAGGAAGAAATAGAGCAAAAACTGTGTCTCCCCCTCCCCTCTCAGATTCTGTTCTCAGAGCTTATTTTTGGATCATCTTTAAAGCTAGAATTGGGGGCCTTGATGAAGTGACCCGGGCGCGTTTCCACATTTTTTATGAATGACAGGTGTGGTAGATTGATTTTCGTCACTTTTTGGAAAAATCGGAGACGGGTCGATTTTTGGTGATTTTGAGTGATTTTGAACAGTGCCGGCACTGTGAAATTTCTTCAATTTTGGCCAGGTAAGGATGAAAATTTTTTTTCTTCATTATAGTGTCAGGTAGGTGTGTTCGGTCATTTGTAGTAAGAATAAAGTGCTGGAAGAGTGGTGGTGTCAACATTAAGGAAGAAATAGAGCAAAAACTCTGTCTCCCCCCCCCCCCCCAGATTCTGTTCTCAGAGCTTATTTTTGGATCATCTTTAAAGCTAGAATTGGGGGCCTTGATGAAGTGACCCGGGCGCGTTTCCACATTTTTTATGAATGACAGGTGTGGTAGATTGATTTACGTCACTTTTTGGAAAAATCGGAGACGGGTCGATTTTTGGTGATTTTGAGTGATTTTGAACAGTGCCGGCACTGTAAGATTTCTTCAATTTTGGCCAGGTAGGGATGAAAATTTTTTTTCTTCATTATAGTGTCAGGTAGGTGTGTTCGGTCATTTGTAGTAAGAATAAAGTGCTGGAAGAGTGGTGGTGTCAACATTAAGGAAGAAATAGAGCAAAAACTCTGTCTCCCCCCCCCCCTCTCAGATTCTGTTCTTAGAGCTTATTTTTGGATCATCTTTAAATTTAGAATTGGGGGCCTTGATGAAGTGACCCGGGCGCGTTTCCACATTTTTTATGAATGACAGGTGTGGTAGATTGATTTTCGTCACTTTTTGGAAAAATCGGAGACGGGTCGATTTTTGGTGATTTTGAGAGATTTTGAACAGTGCCGGCACTGTGAGATTTCTTCAATTTTGGCCAGGTAGGGATGAAAATTTTTTTTCTTCATTATAGTGTCAGGTAGGTGTGTTCGGTCATTTGTAGTAAGAATAAAGTGCTGGAAGAGTGGTGGTGTCAACATTAAGGAAGAAATAGAGCAAAAACTCTGTCTCCCCCCCCCCCCTCTCAGATTCTGTTCTCAGAGCTTATTTTTGGATCATCTTTAAAGCTAGAATTGGGGGCCTTGATGAAGTGACCCGGGCGCGTTTCCACATTTTTATGAATGACAGGTGTGGTAGATTGATTTTCGTCACTTTTTGGAAAAATCGGAGACGGGTCGATTTTTGGTGATTTTGATTGATTTTGAACAGTGCCGGCACTGTGAGATTTCTTCAATTTTGGCCAGGTAGGGATGAAAATTTTTTTTCTTCATTATAGTGTCAGGTAGGTGTGTTCGGTCATTTGTAGTAAGAATAAAGTGCTGGAAGAGTGGTGGTGTCAACATTAAGGAAGAAATAGAGCAAAAACTCTGTCTCCCCCCCCCCCCCTCTCAGGTTCTGTTCTCAGAGCTTATTTTTGGATCATCTTTAAAGCTAGAATTGGGGGCCTTGATGAAGTGACCCGGGCGCGTTTCCACATTTTTTATGAATGACAGGTGTGGTAGATTGATTTTCGTCACTTTTTGGAAAAATCGGAGACGGGTCGATTTTTGGTGATTTTGAGTGATTTTGAACAGTGCCGGCACTGTGAGATTTCTTCAATTTTGGCCAGGTAGGGATGAAAATTTTTTTTCTTCATTATAGTGTCAGGTAGGTGTGTTCGGTCATTTGTAGTAAGAATAAAGTGCTGGAAGAGTGGTGGTGTCAACATTAAGGAAGAAATAGATCTAAAACTCTGTCTCCCCCCACCCCCCTCTCAGATTCTGTTCTCAGAGCTTATTTTTGGATCATCTTTAAAGCTAGAATTGGGGGCCTTGATGAAGTGACCCGGGCGCGTTTCCACATTTTTTATGAATGACAGGTGTGGTAGATTGATTTTCGTCACTTTTTGGAAAAATCGGAGACGGGTCGATTTTTGGTGATTTTGAGTGATTTTGAACAGTGCCGGCACTGTGAGATTTCTTCAATTTTGGCCAGGTAGGGATGAAAATTTTTTTTCTTCATTATAGTGTCAGGTAGGTGTGTTCGGTCATTTGTAGTAAGAATAAAGTGCTGGAAGAGTGGTGGTGTCAACATTAAGGAAGAAATAGAGCAAAAACTCTGTCTCCCCCCCCCCCCTCTCAGATTCTGTTCTCAGAGCTTATTTTTGGATCATCTTTAAATTTAGAATTGGGGGCCTTGATGAAGTGACCCGGGCGCATTTCCACATTTTTTATGAATGACAGGTGTGGTAGATTGATTTTCGTCACTTTTTGGAAAAATCGGAGAAGGGTCGATTTTTGGTGATTTTGAGTGATTTTGAACAGTGCCGGCACTGTGAGATTTCTTTAATTTTGGCCAGGTAGGGATGAAAATTTTTTTTCTTCATTATAGTGTCAGGTAGGTGTGTTCGGTCATTTGTAGTAAGAATAAAGTGCTGGAAGAGTGGTGGTGTCAACATTAAGGAAGAAATAGAGCAAAAACTCTGTCTCCCCCCCCCCCCTCTCAGATTCTGTTCTCAGAGCTTATTTTTGGATCATCTTTAAAGCTAGAATTGGGGGCCTTGATGAAGTGACCCGGGCGCGTTTCCACATTTTTTATGAATGACAGGTGTGGTAGATTGATTACCGTCACTTTCTGGAAAAATCGGAGACGGGTCGATTTTTGGTGATTTTGAGTGATTTTGAACAGTGCCGGCACTGTGAGATTTCTTCAATTTTGGCCAGGTAGGGATGAAAATTTTTTTTCTTCATTATAGTGTCAGGTAGGTGTGTTCGGTCATTTGTAGTAAGAATAAAGTGCTGGAAGAGTGGTGGTGTCAACATTAAGGAAGAAATAGAGCAAAAACTCTGTCTCCCCCCCCCCTCTCAGATTCTGTTCTCAGAGCTTATTTTTGGATCATCTTTAAAGCTAGAATTGGGGGCCTTGATGAAGTGACCCGGGCGCGTTTCCACATTTTTTATGAATGACAGGTGTGGTAGATTGATTTTCGTCACTTTTTGGAAAAATCGGAGACGGGTCGATTTTAAGTGATTTTGAGTGATTTTGAACAGTGCCGGCACTGTGAGATTTCTTCAATTTTGGCCAGGTAGGGATGAAAATTTTTTTTCTTCATTATAGTGTCAGGTAGGTGTGTTCGGTCATTTGTAGTAAGAATAAAGTGCTGGAAGAGTGGTGGTGTCAACATTAAGGAAGAAATAGAGCAAAAACTCTGTCTCCCCCCCCCCCCCTCTCAGATTCTGTTCTCAGAGCTTATTTTTGGATCATCTTTAAAGCTAGAATTGGGGGCCTTGATGAAGTGACCCGGGCGCGTTTCCACATTTTTTATGAATGACAGGTGTGGTAGATTGATTTTCGTCACTTTTTGGAAAAATCGGAGACGGGTCGATTTTTGGTGATTTTGAGTGATTTTGAACAGTGCCGGCACTGTGAGATTTCTTCAATTTTGGCCAGGTAGGGATGAAAATTTTTTTTCTTCATTATAGTGTCAGGTAGGTGTGTTCGGTCATTTGTAGTAAGAATAAAGTGCTGGAAGAGTGGTGGTGTCAACATTAAGGAAGAAATAGAGCAAAAACTCTGTCTCCCCCCCCCCCCCCTCTCAGATTCTGTTCTCAGAGCTTATTTTTGGATCATCTTTAAATTTAGAATTGGGGGCCTTGATGAATTGACCAGGGCGCGTTTCCACATTTTTTATGAATGACAGGTGTGGTAGATTGATTTTCGTCACTTTTTGGAAAAATCGGAGACAGGTCGATTTTTGGTGATATTGAGTGATTTTGAACAGTGCCAGCACTGTGAGATTTCTTCAATTTTGGCCAGGTAGGGATGAAATTTTTTTTTTCTTCATTATAGTGTCAGGTAGGTGTGTTCGGTCATTTGTAGTAAGAATAAAGTGCTGGAAGAGTGGTGGTGTCAACATTAAGGAAGAAATAGAGCAAAAACTCTGTCTCCCCCCCCCCCTCTCAGATTCTGTTCTCAGAGCTTATTTTTGGATCATCTTTAAAGCTAGAATTGGGGGCCTTGATGAAGTGACCCGGGCGCGTTTCCACATTTTTTATGAATGACAGGTGTGGTAGATTGATTTTCGTCACTTTTTGGAAAAATCGGAGACGGGTCGATTTTTGGTGATTTTGAGTGATTTTAAACAATGCCGGCACTGTGAGATTTCTTCAATTTTGGCCAGGTAGGGATGAAATTTTTTTTTTCTTCATTATAGTGTCAGGTAGGTGTGTTCGGTCATTTGTAGTAAGAAAAAAGTGCTGGAAGAGTGGTGGTGTCAACATTAAGGAAGAAATAGAGCAAAAACTCTGTCTCCCCCCCCCCCCCTCTCAGATTCTGTTCTCAGAGCTTATTTTTGGATCATCTTTAAAGCTAGAATTGGGGGCCTTGATGAAGTGACCCGGGCGCGTTTCCACATTTTTTATGAATGACAGGTGTGGTAGATTGATTTTCGTCACTTTTTGGAAAAATCGGAGACGGGTCGATTTTTGGTGATTTTGAGTGATTTTGAACAGTGCCGGCACTGTGAGATTTCTTCAATTTTGGATAGGTAGGGATGAAAATTTTTTTTCTTCATTATAGTGACAGGTAGGTGTGTTCGGTTATTTGTAGTAAGAATAAAGTGCTGGAAGAGTGGTGGTGTCAACATTAAGGAAGAAATAGAGCAAAAACTCTGTCTCCCCCCCCCTCTCAGATTCTGTTCTCAGAGCTTATTTTTGGATCATCTTTAAAGCTAGAATTGGGGGCCTTGATGAAGTGACCCGGGCGCGTTTCCACATTTTTTATGAATGACAGGTGTGGTAGATTGATTTTCGTCACTTTTTGGAAAAATCGGAGACGGGTCGATTTTTGGTGATTTTGAGTGATTTTGAACAGTGCCGGCACTGTGAGATTTCTTCAATTTTGGCCAGGTAGGGATGAAAATTTTTTTTCTTCATTATAGTGTCAGGTAGGTGTGTTCGGTCATTTGTTGTAAGAATAAAGTGCTGGAAGAGTGGTGGTGTCAACATTAAGGAAGAAATAGAGCAAAAACTCTGTCTCCCCCCCCCCCCTCTCAGATTCTGTTCTCAGAGCTTATTTTTGGATCATCTTTAAATTTAGAATTGGGGGCCTTGATGAATTGACCCGGGCGCGTTTCCACATTTTTTATGAATGACAGGTGTGGTAGATTGATTTTCGTCACTTTTTGGAAAAATCGGAGACGGGTCGATTTTTGGTGATTTTGAGTGATTTTGAACAGTGCCGGCACTGTGAGATTTCTTCAATTTTGGCCAGGTAGGGATGAAATTTTTTTTTCTTCATTATAGTGTCAGGTAGGTGTGTTCAGTCATTTGTAGTAAGAATAAAGTGCTGGAAGAGTGGTGGTGTCAACATTAAGGAAGAAATAGAGCAAAAACTCTATCTCCCCCCCCCCTCTCTCAGATTCTGTTCTCAGAGCTTATTTTTGGATCATCTTTAAAGCTAGAATTGGGGGCCTTGATGAAGTGACCCGGGCGCGTTTCCACATTTTTTATGAATGACAGGTGTGGTAGATTGATTTTCGTCACTTTTTGGAAAAATCGGAGACGGGTCGATTTTTGGTGATTTTGAGTGATTTTGAACAGTGCCGGCACTGTGAGATTTCTTCAATTTTGGCCAGGTAGGGATGAAAATTTTTTTTCTTCATTATAGTGTCAGGTAGGTGTGTTCGGTCATTTGTTGTAAGAATAAAGTGCTGGAAGAGTGGTGGTGTCAACATTAAGGAAGAAATAGAGCAAAAACTCTGTCTCCCCCCCCCCCCCCCCCCTCTCAGATTCTGTTCTCAGAGCTTATTTTTGGATCATCTTTAAATTTAGAATTGGGGGCCTTGATGAATTGACCCGGGCGCGTTTCCACATTTTTTATGAATGACAGGTGTGGTAGATTGATTTTCGTCACTTTTTGGAAAAATCGGAGACGGGTCGATTTTTGGTGATTTTGAGTGATTTTGAACAGTGCCGGCACTGTGAGATTTCTTCAATTTTGGCCAGGTAGGGATGAAAATTTTTTTTCTTCATTATAGTGTCAGGTAGGTGTGTTCAGTCATTTGTAGTAAGAATAAAGTGCTGGAAGAGTGGTGGTGTCAACATTAAGGAAGAAATAGAGCAAAAACTCTATCTCCCCCCCCCCTCTCTCAGATTCTGTTCTCAGAGCTTATTTTTGGATCATCTTTAAAGCTAGAATTGGGGGCCTTGATGAAGTGACCCGTTCGCGTTTCCACATTTTTTATGAATGACAGGTGTGGTAGATTGATTTTCGTCACTTTTTGGAAAAATCGGAGACGGGTCGATTTTTGGTGATTTTGAGTGATTTTGAACAGTGCCGGCACTGTGAGATTTCTTCAATTTTGGCCAGGTAGGGATGAAAATTTTTTTTCTTCATTATAGTGTCAGGTAGGTGTGTTCGGTCATTTGTAGTAAGAATAAAGTGCTGGAAGAGTGGTGGTGTCAACATTAAGGAAGAAATAGAGCAAAAACTCTGTCTCCCCCCCCCCCCTCTCAGATTCTGTTCTCAGAGCTTATTTTTGGATCATCTTTAAAGCTAGAATTGGGGGCCTTGATGAAGTGACCCGGGCGCGTTTCCACATTTTTTATGAATGACAGGTGTGGTAGATTGATTTTCGTCACTTTTTGGAAAAATCGGAGACGGGTCGATTTTTGGTGATTTTGAGTGATTTTGAACAGTGCCGGCACTGTGAGATTTCTTCAATTTTGGCCAGGTAGGGATGAAAATTTTTTTTCTTCATTATAGTGTCAGGTAGGTGTGTTCGGTCATTTGTAGTAAGAATAAAGTGCTGGAAGAGTGGTGGTGTCAACATTAAGGAAGAAATAGAGCAAAAACTCTGTCTCCCCCCCCCCCCCTCTCAGATTCTGTTCTCAGAGCTTATTTTTGGATCATCTTTAAAGCTAGAATTGGGGGCCTTGATGAAGTGACCCGGGCGCGTTTCCACATTTTTTATGAATGACAGGTGTGGTAGATTGATTTTCGTCACTTTTTGGAAAAATCGGAGACGGGTCGATTTTTGGTGATTTTGAGTGATTTTGAACAGTGCCGGCACTGTGAGATTTCTTCAATTTTGGCCAGGTAGGGATGAAATTTTTTTTTCTTCATTATAGTGTCAGGTAGGTGTGTTCGGTCATTTGTAGTAAGAATAAAGTGCTGGAAGAGTGGTGGTGTCAACATTAAGGAAGAAATAGAGCAAAAACTCTGTCTCCCCCCCCCCTCTCAGATTCTGTTCTCAGAGCTTATTTTTGGATCATCTTTAAAGCTAGAATTGGGGCCCTTGATGAAGTGACCCGGGCGCGTTTCCACATTTTTTATGAATGACAGGTGTGGTAGATTGATTTTCGTCACTTTTTGGAAAAATCAGAGACGGGTCAATTTTTGGTGATTTTGAGTGATTTTGAACAGTGCCAGCACTGTGAGATTTCTTCAATTTTGGCCAGGTAGGGATGAAAATTTTTTTTCTTCATTATAGTGTCAGGTAGGTGTGTTCGGTCATTTGTAGTAAGAATAAAGTGCTGGAAGAGTGGTGGTGTCAACATTAAGGAAGAAATAGAGCAAAAACTCTGTCACCCCCCCCCCCCCCCTCTCAGATTCTGTTCTCAGAGCTTATTTTTGGATCATCTTTAAAGCTAGAATTGGGGGCCTTGATGAAGTGACCCGTGCGCGTTTCCACATTTTTTATGAATGACAGGTGTGGTAGATTGATTTTCGTCACTTTTTGGAAAAATCAGAGACGGGTCAATTTTTGGTGATTTTGAGTGATTTTGAACAGTGCCAGCACTGTGAGATTTCTTCAATTTTGGCCAGGTAGGGATGAAAATTTTTTTTCTTCATTATAGTGTCAGGTAGGTGTGTTCGGTCATTTGTAGTAAGAATAAAGTGCTGGAAGAGTGGTGGTGTCAACATTAAGGAAGAAATAGAGCAAAAACTCTGTCACCCCCCCCTCTCAGATTCTGTTCTCAGAGCTTATTTTTGGATCATCTTTAAAGCTAGAATTGGGGGCCTTGATGAAGTGACCTGGGCGCGTTTCCACATTTTTTATGAATGACAGGTGTGGTAGATTGATTTTCGTCACTTTTTGGAAAAATCGGAGACGGGTCGATTTTTGGTGATTTTGAGTGATTTTGAACAGTGCCGGCACTGTGAGATTTCTTCAATTTTGGCCAGGTAGGGATGAAAATTTTTTTTCTTCATTATAGTGTCAGGTAGGTGTGTTCGGTCATTTGTAATAAGAATAAAGTGCTGGAAGAGTGGTGGTGTCAACATTAAGGAAGAAATAGAGCAAAAACTCTGTCTCCCCCCCCCCCCCCCCCCTCTCAGATTTTGTTCTCAGAGCTTATTTTTGGATCATCTTTAAATTTAGAATTGGGGGCCTTGATGAAGTGACCAGGGCGCGTTTCCACATTTTTTATGAATGACAGGTGTGGTAGATTGATTTTCGTCACTTTTTGGAAAAATCGGAGACGGGTCGATTTTTGGTGATTTTGAGTGATTTTAAACAGTGCCGGCACTGTGAGATTTCTTCAATTTTGGCCAGGTAGGGATGAAAATTTTTTTTCTTCATTATAGTGTCAGGTAGGTGTGTTCGGTCATTTGTAGTAAGAATAAAGTGCTGGAAGAGTGGTGGTGTCAACATTAAGGAAGAAATAGAGCAAAAACTCTGTCTCCCCCCCCCCCCCCCCCTCTCAGATTCTGTTCTCAGAGCTTATTTTTGGATCATCTTTAAAGCTAGAATTGGGGGCCTTGATGAAGTGACCCGGGCGCGTTTCCACATTTTTTATGAATGACAGGTGTGGTAGATTGATTTTCGTCACTTTTTGGAAAAATCGGAGACGGGACGATTTTTGGTGATTTTGAGTGATTTTGAACAGTGACGGCACTGTGAGATTTCTTCAATTTTGGCCAGGTAGGGATGAAAATTTTTTTTCTTCATTATAGTGTCAGGTAGGTGTGTTCAGTCATTTGTAGTAATAATAAAGTGCTGGAAGAGTGGTGGTGTCAACATTAAGGAAGAAATAGAGCAAAAACTCCTTCACCCCCCCCCCCCCCTCTCAGATTCTGTTCTCAGAGCTTATTTTTGGATCATTTTTAAAGCTAGAATTGGGGGCCTTGATGAAGTGACCCGGGCGCGTTTCCACATTTTTTATGAATGACAGGTGTGGTAGATTGATTTTCGTCACTTTTTGGAAAAATCGGAGACGGGTCAATTTTTGGTGATTTTCAGTGATTTTGAACAGTGCCAGCACTGTGAGATTTCTTCAATTTTGGCCAGGTAGGGATGAAAATTTTTTTTCTTCATTATAGTGTCAGGTAGGTGTGTTCGGTCATTTGTAGTAAGAATAAAGTGCTGGAAGAGTGGTGGTGTCAACATTAAGTAAGAAATAGAGCAAAAACTCTGTCACCCCCCCCCCCCCTCTCAGATTCTGTTCTCAGAGCTTATTTTTGGATCATCTTTAAAGCTAGAATTGGGGGCCTTGATGAAGTGACCCGGGCGCGTTTCCACATTTTTTATGAATGACAGGTGTGGTAGATTGATTTTCGTCACTTTTTGGAAAAATCGGAGACGGGTCGATTTTTGGTGATTTTGAGTGATTTTGAACAGTGCCCGCACTGTGAGATTTCTTCAATTTTGGCCAGGTAGGGATGAAAATTTTTTTTCTTCATTATAGTGTAAGGTAGGTGTGTTCGGTCATTTGTAGTAAGAATAAAGTGCTGGAAGAGTGGTGGTGTCAACATTAAGGAAGAAATAGATCTAAAACTCTGTCTCCCCCCACCCCCCTCTCAGATTCTGTTCTCAGAGCTTATTTTTGGATCATCTTTAAAGCTAGAATTGGGGGCCTTGATGAAGCGACCCGGGTGCGTTTCCACATTTTTTATGAATGACAGGTGTGGTAGATTGATTTTCGTCACTTTTTGGAAAAATCGGAGACGGGTCGATTTTTGGTGATTTTGAGTGATTTTGAACAGTGCCGGCACTGTGAGATTTCTTCAATTTTGGCCAGGTAATGATGAAAATTTTTTTTCTTCATTATAGTGTCAGGTAGGTGTGTTTGGTCATTTGTAGTAAGAATAAAGTGCTGGAAGAGTGGTGGTGTCAACATTAAGGAAGAAATAGAGCAAAAACTCTGTCTCCCCCCCCCCTCTCAGATTCTGTTCTCAGAGCTTATTTTTGGATCATCTTTTAAGCTAGAATTGGGGCCCTTGATGAAGTGACCCGGGCGCGTTTCCACATTTTTTATGAATGACAGGTGTGGTAGATTGATTTTCGTCACTTTTTGGAAAAATCGGAGACGGGTCAATTTTTGGTGATTTTGAGTGATTTTGAACAGTGCCAGCACTGTGAGATTTCTTCAATTTTGGCCAGGTAGGGATGAAAATTTTTTTTCTTCATTATAGTGTCAGGTAGGTGTGTTCGGTCATTTGTAGTAAGAATAAAGTGCTGGAAGAGTGGTGGTGTCAACATTAAGGAAGAAATAGAGCAAAAACTCTGTCACCCCCCCCCCCCCTCTCAGATTCTGTTCTCAGAGCTTATTTTTGGATCATCTTTTAAGCTAGAATTGGGCCCCTTGATGAAGTGACCCGGGTGCATTTCCACATTTTTTATGAATGACAGGTGTGGTAGATTGATTTTCGTCACTTTTTGGAAAAATCGGAGACGGGTCAATTTTTGGTGATTTTGAGTGATTTTGAACAGTGCCGGCACTGTGAGATTTCTTCAATTTTGGCCAGGTAGGGATGAAAATTTTTTTTCTTCATTATAGTGTCAGGTAGGTGTGTTCGGTCATTTGTAGTAAGAATAAAGTCCTGGAAGAGTGGTGGTGTCAACATTAAGGAAGAAATAGATCTAAAACTCTGTCTCCTCCCACCCCCCCTCTCAGATTCTGTTCTCAGAGCTTATTTTTGGATCATCTTTAAAGCTAGAATTGGGGGCCTTGATGAAGTGACCCGGGTGCGTTTCCACATTTTTTATGAATGACAGGTGTGGTAGATTGATTTTCGTCACTTTTTGGAAAAATCGGAGACGGGTCGATTTTTGGTGATTTTGAGTGATTTTGAACAGTGCCGGCACTGTGAGATTTCTTCAATTTTGGCCAGGTAATGATGAAAATTTTTTTTCTTCATTATAGTGTCAGGTAGGTGTGTTCGGTCATTTGTAGTAAGAATAAAGTGCTGGAAGAGTGGTGGTGTCAACATTAAGGAAGAAATAGAGCAAAAACTCTGTCTCCCCCCCCCCCTCTCAGATTCTGTTCTCAGAGCTTATTTTTGGATCATCTTTTAAGCTAGAATTGGGGCCCTTGATGAAGTGACCCGGGCGCGTTTCCACATTTTTTATGAATGACAGGTGTGGTAGATTGATTTTCGTCATTTTTTGGAAAAATCGGAGACGGGTCGATTTTTGGTGATTTTGAGTGATTTTGAACAGTGCCGGCACTGTGAGATTTCTTTAATTTTGGCCAGGTAGGGATGAAAAATTTTTTTTTTTCATTATAGTGTCAGGTAGGTGTGTTCGGTCATTTGTAGTAAGAATAAAGTGCTGGAAGAGTGGTGGTGTCAACATTAAGGAAGAAATAGAGCAAAAACTCTTTCTCCCCCCCCCCCCTCTCAGATTCTGTTCTCAGAGCTTATTTTTGGATCATCTTTAAAGCTAGAATTGGGGGCCTTGATGAAGTGACCCGGGCGCGTTTCCACATTTTTTATGAATGACAGGTGTGGTAGATTGATTTTCGTCACTTTTTGGAAAAATCGGAGACGGGTCGATTTTTGGTGATTTTGAGTGATTTTGAACAGTGAGATTTCTTCAATTTTGGCCAGGTAAGGATGAAAATTTTTTTTTTTCATTATAGTGTCAGGTAGGTGTGTTCGGTCATTTGTAGTAAGAATAAAGTGCTGGAAGAGTGGTGGTGTCAACATTAAGGAAGAAATAGAGCAAAAACTCTGTCACCCCCCCCCCCCCTCTCAGATTCTGTTCTCAGAGCTTATTTTTGGATCATCTTTAAAGCTAAAATTGGGGGCCTTAATGAAGTGACCCGGGCGCGTTTCCACATTTTTTATGAATGACAGGTGTGGTAGATTGATTTTCGTCACTTTTTGGAAAAATCGGAGACGGGTCGATTTTTGGTGATTTTGAGTGATTTTGAACAGTGCCGGCACTGTGAGATTTCTTCAATTTTGGCCAGGTAGGGATGAAAATTTTTTTTCTTCATTATAGTGTAAGGTAGGTGTGTTCGGTCATTTGTAGTAAGAATAAAGTGCTGGAAGAGTGGTGGTGTCAACATTAAGGAAGAAATAGAGCAAAAACTCTGTCTCCCCCCCCCCCCTCTCAGATTCTGTTCTCAGAGCTTATTTTTGGATCATCTTTAAAGCTAGAATTGGGGGCCTTGATGAAGTGACCCGGGCGCGTTTCCACATTTTTTATGAATGACAGGTGTGGTAGATTGATTTTCGTCACTTTTTGGAAAAATCTGAGACGGGTCGATTTTTGGTGATTTTGAGTGATTTTGAACAGTGAGATTTCTTCAGTTTTGGCCAGGTAGGGATGAAAATTTTTTTTCTTCATTATAGTGTCAGGTAGGTGTGTTCGGTCATTTGTAGTAAGAATAAAGTGCTGGAAGAGTGGTGGTGTCAACATTAAGGAAGAAATAGAGCAAAAACTCTGTCTCCACCCCCCCCTTCTCAGATTCTGTTCTCAGAGCTTATTTTTGGCTCATCTTTAAAGCTAGAATTGGGGGCCTTGATGAAGTGACCCGGGCACGTTTCCACATTTTTTATGAATGACAGGTGTGGTAGATTGATTTTCGGCACTTTTTGGAAAAATCGGAGACGGGTCGATTTTTGGTGATTTTGAGTGATTTTGAACAGTGCCGGCACTGTGAGATTTCTTCAATTTTGACCAGGTAGGGATGAAAATTTTTTTTCTTCATTATAGTGTCAGGTAGGTGTGTTCGGTCATTTGTAGTAAGAATAAAATGCTGGAAGAGTGGTGGTGTCAACATTAAGGAAGAAATAGAGCAAAAACTCTGTCTCCCCCCCCCCCTCTCAGATTCTGTTCTCAGAGCTTATTTTTGGATCATCTTTAAAGCTAGAATTGGGGGCCTTGATGAAGTGACCCGGGCGCGTTTCCACATTTTTTATGAATGACAGGTGTGGTAGATTGATTTTCGTCACTTTTTGGAAAAATCGGAGACGGGTCGATTTTTGGTGATTTTGAGTGATTTTGAACAGTGCCGGCACTGTGAGATTTCTTCAATTTTGGCCAGGTAGGGATGAAAAATTTTTTTTTTCATTATAGTGTCAGGTAGGTGGGTTCGGTCATTTGTAGTAAGAATAAAGTGCTGGAAGAGTGGTGGTGTCAACATTTAGGAAGAAATAGAGCAAAAACTCTGTCTCCCCCCCCCCCCTCTCAGATTCTGTTCTCAGAGCTTATTTTTGGATCATCTTTAAAGCTAGAATTGGGGGCCTTGATGAAGTGACCCGGGCACGTTTCCAAATTTTTTATGAATGACAGGTGTGGTAGATTGATTTTCGTCACTTTTTGGAAAAATCGGAGACGGGTCGATTTTTGGTGATTTTGATTGATTTTGAACAGTGCCGTTACTGTGAGATTTCTTCAATTTTGGCCAGGTAGGGATGAAAATTTTATTTTCTTCATTATAGTGTCAGGTAGGTGTGTTCGGTCATTTGTAGTAAGAATAAAGTGCTGGAAGAGTGGTGGTGTCAACATTAAGGAAGAAATAGAGCAAAAACTCTTTCTCCCCCCCCCCCCCCCCTCTCAGATTCTGTTCTCAGAGCTTATTTTTGGATCATCTTTAAAGCTAGAATTGGGGGCCTTGATGAAGTGACCCGGGCGCGTTTCCACATTTTTTATGAATGACAGGTGTGGTAGATTGATTTATGTCACTTTTTGGAAAAATCGGAGACGGGTCGATTTTTGGTGATTTTGAGTGATTTTGAACAGTGAGATTTCTTCAATTTTGGCCAGGTAGGGATGGAATTTTTTTTTCTTCATTATAGTGTCAGGTAGGTGTGTTCAGTCATTTGTAGTAAGAATAAAGTGCTGGAAGAGTGGTGGTGTCAACATTAAGGAAGAAATAGAGCAAAACCTCTGTCTCCCCCCCCCCTCAGATTCTGTTCTCAGAGCTTATTTTTGGATCATCTTTAAAGCTACAATTGGGGGCCTTGATGAAGTGACCTGGGCGTGTTTCCACATTTTTTATGAATGACAGGTGTCGTAGATTGATTTTCGTCACTTTTTGGAAAAATCGGAGACGGGTCGATTTTTGGTGATTTTGAGTGATTTTGAACAGTGCCGTTACTGTGAGATTTCTTCAATTTTGGCCAGGTAGGGATGAAAATTTTTTTTCTTCATTATAGTGTCAGGTAGGTGTGTTCGGTCATTTGTAGTAAGAATAAAGTGCTGGAATAGTGGTGGTGTCAACATTAAGGAAAAAATAGAGCAAAAACTCTGTCTCCCCTCCCTCTCAAATTCTGTTCTCAGAGCTTATTTTTGGATCATCTTTAAAGGTAGAATTGGGGGCCTTGATGAAGTCACCCGGGCGCGTTTCCACATTTTTTATGAATGACAGGTGTGGTAGATTGATTTTCGTCACTTTTTGGAAAAATCGGAGACGGGTCGATTTTTGGTGATTTTGAGTGATTTTGAACAGTGAGATTTCTTCAATTTTGGCCAGGTAGGGATGAAAATTTTTTTTCTTCATTATAGTGTCAGGTAGGTGTGTTCGGTCATTTGTAGTAAGAATAAAGTCCTGGAAGAGTGGTGGTGTCAACATTAAGGAAGAAATAGATCTAAAACTCTGTCTCCCCCCACCCCCCTCTCAGATTCTGTTCTCAGAGCTTATTTTTGGATCATCTTTAAAGCTAGAATTGGGGACCTTGATGAAGTGACCCGGGCGCGTTTCCACATTTTTTATGAATGACAGGTGTGGTAGTTTGATTTTCGTCACTTTTTGGAAAAATCGGAGACGGGTCGATTTTTGGTGATTTTGAGTGATTTTGAACAGTGCCGGCACTGTGAGATTTCTTCAATTTTGGCCAGGTAGGGATGAAAATTTTTTTCTTCATTATAGTGTCAGGTAGGTGTGTTCGGTCATTTGTAGTAAGAATAAAGTGCTGGAAGAGTGGTGGTGTCAACATTAAGGAAGAAATAGAGCAAAAACTCTGTCTCCCCCCCCCCTCTCAGATTCTGTTCTCAGAGCTTATTTTTGGATCATCTTTTAAGCTAGAATTGGGGCCCTTGATGAAGTGACCCGGGCGCGTTTCCACATTTTTTATGAATGACAGGTGTGGTAGATTGATTTTCGTCACTTTTTGGAAAAATCGGAGACGGGTCGATTTTTGGTGATTTTGAGTGATTTTGAACAGTGCCGGCACTGTGAGATTTCTTTAATTTTGGCCAGGTAGGGATGAAAAATTTTTTTTTTCATTATAGTGTCAGGTAGGTGTGTTCGGTCATTTGTAGTAAGAATAAAGTGCTGGAAGAGTGGTGGTGTCAACATTAAGGAAAAAATAGAGCAAAAACTCTGTCTCCCCCCCCCCTCTCAGATTCTGTTCTCAGAGCTTATTTTTGGATCATCTTTAAAGCTAGAATTGGGGGCCTTGATGAAGTGACCCGGGCACGTTTCCACATTTTTTATGAATGACAGGTGTGGTAGATTGATTTTCGTCACTTTTTGGAAAAATCGGAGACGGGTCGATTTTTGGTGATTTTGATTGATTTTGAACAGTGCCGTTACTGTGAGATTTCTTCAATTTTGGCCAGGTAGGGATGAAAATTTTATTTTCTTCATTATAGTGTCAGGTAGGTGTGTTCGGTCATTTGTAGTAAGAATAAAGTGCTGGAAGAGTGGTGGTGTCAACATTAAGGAAGAAATAGAGCAAAAACTCTTTCTCCCCCCCCCCCCTCTCAGATTCTGTTCTCAGAGCTTATTTTTGGATCATCTTTAAAGCTAGAATTGGGGGCCTTGATGAAGTGACCCGGGCGCGTTTCCACATTTTTTATGAATGACAGGTGTGGTAGATTGATTTTCGTCACTTTTTGGAAAAATCGGAGACGGGTCGATTTTTGGTGATTTTGAGTGATTTTGAACAGTGCCGGCACTGTGAGATTTCTTCAATTTTGGCCAGGTAGGGATGAAATTTTTTTTTTTCATTATAGTGTCAGGTAGGTGTGTTCAGTCATTTGTAGTAAGAATAAAGTGCTGGAAGAGTGGTGGTGTCAACATTAAGGAAGAAATAGAGCAAAAACTCTGTCTCCCCCCCCCCCCTCTCAGATTCTGTTCTCAGAGCTTATTTTTGGATCATCTTTCAAGCTAGAATTGGGGGCTTTGATGAAGTGACCCCGGCACTTTTCCACATTTTTTTATGAATGACAGGTGTGGTAGATTGATTTTCATCACTTTTTGGAAAAATCGGAGACGGGTCGATTTTTGGTGATTTTGAGTGATTTTGAACAGTGAGATTTCTTCAATTTTGGCCAGGTAGGTATGGAATTTTTTTTCTTCATTATAGTGTCAGGTAGGTGTGTTCGGTCATTTGTAGTAAGAATAAAGTGCTGGAAGAGTGGTGGTGTCAACATTAAGGAAGAAATAGAGCAAAAACTCTTTCTCCCCCCCCCTCAGATTCTGTTCTCAGAGCTTATTTTTGGATCATCTTTAAAGCTAGAATTGGGGGCCTTGATGAAGTGCCCCTTGCACGTTTCCACATTTTTTATGAATGACAGGTGTGGTAGATTGATTTTCGTCACTTTTTGGAAAAATCGGAGACGGGACGATTTTTGGTGATTTTGAGTGATTTTGAACAGTGACGGCACTGTGAGATTTCTTCAATTTTGGCCAGGTAGGGATGAAAATTTTTTTTCTTCATTATAGTGTCAGGTAGGTGTGTTCAGTCATTTGTAGTAATAATAAAGTGCTGGAAGAGTGGTGGTGTCAACATTAAGGAAGAAATAGAGCAAAAACTCCTTCACCCCCCCCCCCCCTCTCAGATTCTGTTCTCAGAGCTTATTTTTGGATCATCTTTAAAGCTAGAATTGGGGGCCTTGATGAAGTGACCCGGGCGCGTTTCCACATTTTTTATGAATGACAGGTGTGGGAGATTGATTTTCATCACTTTTTGGAAAAATCGGAGACGGGTCGATTTTTGGTGATTTTGAGTGATTTTGAACAGTGCCGGCACTGTGAGATTTCTTCAATTTTGGCCAGGTAGGGATGAAAATTTTTCTTTTCATTATAGTTTCAGGTAGGTGTGTTCAGTCATTTGTAGTAAGAATAAAGTGCTGGAAGAGTGGTGGTGTCAACATTAAGGAAGAAATAGAGCAAAAACTCTGTCTCCCCCCCCCCCTCTCAGATTCTGTTCTCAGAGCTTATTTTTGGATCATCTTTAAAGCTAGAATTGGGGGCCTTGATGAAGTGACCCGGGCGCGTTTCCACATTTTTTATGAATGACAGGTGTGGTAGATTGATTTTCGTCACTTTTTGGATAAATCGGAGACGGGTCGATTTTTGGTGATTTTGAGTGATTTTGAACAGTGAGATTTCTTCAATTTTGGCCAGGTAGGTATGGAATTTTTTTTCTTCATTATAGTGTCAGGTAGGTGTGTTCGGTCATTTGTAGTAAGAATAAAGTGCTGGAAGAGTGGTGGTGTCAACATTAAGGAAGAAATAGAGCAAAAACTCTTTCTCCCCCCCCCTCAGATTCTGTTCTCAGAGCTTATTTTTGGATCATCTTTAAAGCTAGAATTGGGGGCCTTGATGAAGTGACCCGTGCACGTTTCCACATTTTTTATGAATGACAGGTATGGTAGATTGATTTTCGTCACTTTTTGGAAAAATCGGAGACGGGTCGATTTTTGGTGATTTTGATGGATTTTGAACAGTGCCGTTACTGTGAGATTTCTTCAATTTTGGCCAGGTAGGGATGAAAATTTTATTTTCTTCATTATAGTGTCAGGTAGGTGTGTTCGGTCATTTGTAGTAAGAATAAAGTGCTGGAAGAGTGGTGGTGTCAACATTAAGGAAGAAATAGAGCAAAAACTCTTTTTCCCCCCCCCCCCCCTCTCAGATTCTGTTCACAGAGCTTATTTTTGGATCATCTTTAAAGCTAGAATTGGGGGCCTTGATGAAGTGACCCGGGCGCGTTTCCACATTTTTTATTAATGACAGGTGTGGGAGATTGATTTTCATCACTTTTTGGAAAAATCGGAGACGGGTCGATTTTTGGTTATTTTCTGTGATTTTGAACAGTGCCGGCACTGTGAGATTTCTTCAATTTTGGCCAGGTAGGGATGAAAATTTTTCTTTTCATTATAGTTTCAGGTAGGTGTGTTCAGTCATTTGTAGTAAGAATAAAGTGCTGGAAGAGTGGTGGTGTCAACATTAAGGAAGAAATAGAGCAAAAACTCTGTCTCCCCCCCCCCCCCCCTCTCAGATTCTGTTCTCAGAGCTTATTTTTGGATCATCTTTAAAGCTAGAATTGGGGGCCTTGATGAAGTGACCCGGGCGCGTTTCCACATTTTTTATGAATGACAGGTGTGGTAGATTGATTTTCGTCACTTTTTGGATAAATCGGAGACGGGTTGATTTTTGGTGATTTTGAGTGATTTTGAACAGTGAGATTTCTTCAATTTTGGCCAGGTAGGGATGAAAATTTTTTTTCTTCATTATAGTGTCAGGTAGGTGTGTTCGGTCATTTGTAGTAAGAATAAAGTGCTGGAAGAGTGGTGGTGTCAACATTAAGGAAGAATTAGAGCAAAAACTCTGTCTCCCCCCACCCCCCTCTCAGATTCTGTTCTCAGAGCTTATTTTTGGATCATCTTTAAAGCTAGAATTGGGGGCCTTGATGAAGTGACCCGGGCGCGTTTCCACATTTTTTATGAATGACAGGTGTTTGAGATTGATTTTCGTCACTTTTTGGAAAAATCTGAGACGGGTCGATTTTTGGTGATTTTGAGTGATTTTGATCAGTGCCGGCACTGTGAGATTTCTTCAATTTTGGCCAGGTAGGGATGAAAAATTTTTTCTTCGTTATAGTGTCAGGTAGGTGTGTTCGGTCATTTGTAGTAAGAATAAAGTGCTGGAAGAGTGGTGGTGTCATCATTAAGGAAGAAATAGAGCAAAAACTGTGTCTCCCCCCCCCCCCCTCTCAGATTCTGTTCTCAGAGCTCATTTTTGGATCATCTTTAAAGCTAGAATTGGGGGCCTTGATGAAGTGACCCGGGCGCGTATCCACATTTTTTATGAATGACAGGTGTGGTAGATTGATTTTCGTCACTTTTTGGAAAAATCTGAGACGGGTCGATTTTTGGTGATTTTGAGTGATTTTGATCAGTGCCGGCACTGTGAGATTTCTTCAATTTTGGCCAGGTAGGGATGAAAAAATTTTTTCTTCGTTATAGTGTCAGGTAGGTGTGTTCGGTCATTTGTAGTAAGAATAAAGTGCTGGAAGAGTGGTGGTGTCATCATTAAGGAAGAAATAGAGCAAAAACTGTGTCTCCCCCCCCCCCCTCTCAGATTCTGTTCTCAGAGCTCATTTTTGGATCATCTTTAAAGCTAGAATTGGGGGCCTTGATGAAGTGACCCGGGCGCGTTTCCACATTTTTTATGAATGACAGGTGTGGTAGATTGATTTTCGTCACTTTTTGGAAAAATCTGAGACGGGTCGATTTTTGGTGATTTTGAGTGATTTTGATCAGTGCCGGCACTGTGAGATTTCTTCAATTTTGGCCAGGTAGGGATGAAAAATTTTTTTCTTCGTTATAGTGTCAGGTAGGTGTGTTCGGTCATTTGTAGTAAGAATAAAGTGCTGGAAGAGTGGTGGTGTCATCATTAAGGAAGAAATAGAGCAAAAACTGTGTCTCCCCCCCCCCCTCTCAGATTTTGTTCTCAGAGCTCATTTTTGGATCATCTTTAAAGCTAGAATTGGGGGCCTTGATGAAGTGACCCGGGCGCGTATCCACATTTTTTATGAATGACAGGTGTGGTAGATTGATTTTCGTCACTTTTTGGAAAAATCTGAGACGGGTCGATTTTTGGTGATTTTGAGTGATTTTGATCAGTGCCGGCACTGTGAGATTTCTTCAATTTTGGCCAGGTAGGGATGAAAAATTTTTTTCTTCGTTATAGTGTCAGGTAGGTGTGTTCGGTCATTTGTAGTAAGAATAAAGTGCTGGAAGAGTGGTGGTGTCATCATTAAGGAAGAAATAGAGCAAAAACTGTGTCTCCCCCCCCCCCTCTCAGATTCTGTTCTCAGAGCTTATTTTTGGATCATCTTTAAAGCTAGAATTGGGGGCCTTGATGAAGTGACCCGGGCGCGTTTCCACATTTTTTATGAATGACAGGTGTGGGAGATTGATTTTCGTCACTTTTTGGAAAAATCGGAGACGGGTCGATTTTTGGTGATTTTGAGTGATTTTGAACAGTGCCGGCACTGTGAGATTTCTTCAATTTTGGCCAGGTAGGGATGAAAATTTTTTTTCTTCATTATAGTGTCAGGTAGGTGTGTTCGGTCATTTGTAGTAAGAATAAAGTGCTGGAAGAGTAGTGGTGTTAACATTAAGGAAGAAATAGAGCAAAAACTCTGTCTCCCCCCCTCTCAGATTCTGTTCTCAGAGCTTATTTTTGGATCATCTTTAAAGCTAGAATTGGGGGCCTTGATGAAGTGACCCGGGCGCGTTTTCACATTTTTTATGAATGACAGGTGTGGTAGATTGATTTTCGTCACTTTTTGGAAAAATCGGAGATGGGTCGATTTTTGGTGATTTTGAGTGATTTTGATCAGTGCCGGCACTGTGAGATTTCTTCAATTTTGGCCAGGTAGGGATGAAATTTTTTTTTTTTCATTATAGTGTCAGGTAGGTGTGTTCAGTCATTTGTAGTAAGAATAAAGTGCTGGAAGAGTGGTGGTGTCAACATTAAGGAAGAAATAGAGCAAAAACTCTCTCTCCCCCCCTCTCAGATTTTGTTCTCAGAGCTTATTTTTGGATCATCTTTAAAGCTAGAATTGGGGGCCTTGATGAAGTGACCCGGGTGCGTTTCCACATTTTTTATGAATGACAGGTGTGGTAGATTGATTTTCATCACTTTTTGGAAAAATCGGAGACGGGTCGATTTTTGGTGATTTTGAGTGATTTTGAAAAGTGCCGTTACTGTGAGATTTCTTCAATTTTGGCCAGGTAGGGATGAAAATTTTTTTTCTTCATTATAGTGTCAGGTAGGTGTGTTCGGTCATTTGTAGTAAGAATAAAGTGCTGGAAGAGTGGTGGTGTCAACATTAAGGAAGAAATAGAGCAAAAACTCTGTCTCCCCCCACCCCCCTCTCAGATTCTGTTCTCAGAGCTTATTTTTGGATCATCTTTAAAGCTAGAATTGGGGGCCTTGATGAAGTGACCCGGGCGCGTTTCCACATTTTTTATGAATGACAGGTGTGGTAGATTGATTTTCGTCACTTTTTGGAAAAATCGGAGACGGGTCGATTTTTGGTGATTTTGAGTGATTTTGAACAGTGAGATTTCTTCAATTTTGGCCAGGTAGGGATGGAATTTTTTTTTCTTCATTATAGTGTCAGGTAGGTGTGTTCGGTCATTTGTAGTAAGAATAAAGTGCTGGAAGAGTGGTGGTGTCAACATTAAGGAAGAATTAGAGCAAAAACTCTGTCTCCCCCCACCCCCCTCTCAGATTCTGTTCTCAGAGCTTATTTTTGGATCATCTTTAAAGCTAGAATTGGGGGCCTTGATGAAGTGACCCGGGCGCGTTTCCACATTTTTTATGAATGACAGGTGTTTGAGATTGATTTTCGTCACTTTTTGGAAAAATCGAAGACGGGTCGATTTTTGGTGATTTTGAGTGATTTTGAACAGTGCCGGCACTGTGAGATTTCTTCAATTTTGGCCAGGTATGGATGAAAATTTTTTTTTCATTATAGTGTCAGGTAGGTGTGTTCAGTCATTTGTAGTAAGAATAAAGTGCTGGAAGAGTGGTGGTGTCATCATTAAGGAAGAAATAGAGCAAAAACTGTGTCTCCCCCCCCCCCCCTCTCAGATTCTGTTCTCAGAGCTCATTTTTTGGATCATCTTTAAAGCTAGAATTGGGGGCCTTGATGAAGTGACCCGGGCGCGTTTCCACATTTTTTATGAATGACAGGTGTGGTAGATTGATTTTCGTCACTTTTTGGAAAAATCTGAGACGGGTCGATTTTTGGTGATTTTGAGTGATTTTGATCAGTGCCGGCACTGTGAGTGAGATTTCTTCAATTTTGGCCAGGTAGGGATGAAAAATTTTTTTCTTCGTTATAGTGTCAGGTAGGTGTGTTCGGTCATTTGTAGTAAGAATAAAGTGCTGGAAGAGTGGTGGTGTCATCATTAGGAAGAAATAGAGCAAAAACTGTGTCTCCCCCCCCCCTCTCAGATTCTGTTCTCAGAGCTCATTTTTGGATCATCTTTAAAGCTAGAATTGGGGGCCTTGATGAAGTGACCCGGGCGCGTTTCCACATTTTTTATGAATGACAGGTGTGGTAGATTGATTTTCATCACTTTTTGGAAAAATCTGAGACGGGTCGATTTTTGGTGATTTTGAGTGATTTTGATCAGTGCACTGTGAGATTTCTTCAATTTTGGCCAGGTAGGGATGAAAAATTTTTTTCTTCATTATAGTGTCAGGTAGGTGTGTTCGGTCATTTGTAGTAAGAATAAAGTGCTGGAAGAGTGGTGGTGTCATCATTAAGGAAGAAATAGAGCAAAAACTGTGTCTCCCCCCCCCCCTCTCAGATTCTGTTCTCAGAGCTCATTTTTGGATCATCTTTAAAGCTAGAATTGGGGTCCTTGATGAAGTGACCCGGGCGCGTTTCCACATTTTTTATGAATGACAGGTGTGGTAGATTGATTTTCGTCACTTTTTGGAAAAATCTGAGACGGGTCGATTTTTGGTGATTTTGAGTGATTTTGATCAGTGCATGCACTGTGAGATTTCTTCAATTTTGGCCAGGTAGGGATGAAAAATTTTTTTCTTCGTTATAGTGTCAGGTAGGTGTGTTCGGTCATTTGTAGTAAGAATAAAGTGCTGGAAGAGTGGTGGTGTCATCATTAAGGAAGAAATAGAGCAAAAACTGTGTCTCCACCCCCCCCCCCTCTCAGATTCTGTTCTCAGAGCTCATTTTTGGATCATCTTTAAAGCTAGAATTGGGGGCCTTGATGAAGTGACCCGGGCGCGTTTCCACATTTTTTATGAATGACAGGTGTGGTAGATTGATTTTCGTCACTTTTTGGAAAAATCTGAGACGGGTCGATTTTTGGTGATTTTGAGTGATTTTGATCAGTGCCGGCACTGTGAGATTTCTTCAATTTTGGCCAGGTAGGGATGAAAAATTTTTTTCTTCGTTATAGTGTCAGGTAGGTGTGTTCGGTCATTTGTAGTAAGAATAAAGTGCTGGAAGAGTGGTGGTGTTATCATTAAGGAAGAAATAGAGCAAAAACTGTGTCTCCCCCCCCCCCCCCTCTCAGATTCTGTTCTCAGAGCTCATTTTTGGATCATCTTTAAAGCTAGAATTGGGGACCTTGATGAAGTGACCCGGGCGCGTTTCCACATTTTTTATGAATGACAGGTGTGGTAGATTGATTTTCGTCACTTTTTGGAAAAATCTGAGACGGGTCGATTTTTGGTGATTTTGAGTGATTTTGATCAGTGCTGGCACTGTGAGATTTCTTCAATTTTGGCCAGGTAGGGATGAAAAATTTTTTTCTTCGTTATAGTGTCAGGTAGGTGTGTTCGGTCATTTGTAGTAAGAATAAAGTGCTGGAAGAGTGGTGGTGTCATCATTAAGGAAGAAATAGAGCAAAAACTGTGTCTCCCCCCCCCCCTCAGATTCTGTTCTCAGAGCTCATTTTTGGATCATCTTTAAAGCTAGAATTGGGGGCCTTGATGAAGTGACCCGGGTGCGTTTCCACATTTTTTATGAATGACAGGTGTGGTAGATTGATTTTCGTCACTTTTTGGAAAAATCTGAGACGGGTCGATTTTTGGTGATTTTGAGTGATTTTGATCAGTGCCGGCACTGTGAGATTTCTTCAATTTTGGCCAGGTAGGGATGAAAAATTTTTTTCTTCGTTATAGTGTCAGGTAGGTGTGTTCGGTCATTTGTAGTAAGAATAAAGTGCTGGAAGAGTGGTGGTGTCATCATTAATGAAGAAATAGAGCAAAAACTGTGTCTCCCCCCCCCCTCTCAGATTCTGTTCTCAGAGCTCATTTTTGGATCATCTTTAAAGCTAGAATTGGGGGCCTTGATGAAGTGACCCGGGCGCGTTTCCACATTTTTTATGAATGACAGGTGTGGTAGATTGATTTTCGTCACTTTTTGGAAAAATCTGAGACGGGTCGATTTTTGGTGATTTTGAGTGATTTTGATCAGTGCCGGCACTGTGAGATTTCTTCAATTTTGGCCAGGTAGGGATGAAAAATTTTTTTCTTCGTTATAGTGTCAGGTAGGTGTGTTTGGTCATTTGTAGTAAGAATAAAGTGCTGGAAGAGTGGTGGTGTCATCATTAAGGAAGAAATAGAGCAAAAACTGTGTCTCCCCCCCCCTCTCAGATTCTGTTCTCAGAGCTCATTTTTGGATCATCTTTAAAGCTAGAATTGGGGGCCTTGATGAAGTGACCCGGGCGCGTTTCCACATTTTTTATGAATGACAGGTGTGGTAGATTGATTTTCATCACTTTTTGGAAAAATCTGAGACGGGTCGATTTTTGGTGATTTTGAGTGATTTTGATCAGTGCACTGTGAGATTTCTTCAATTTTGGCCAGGTAGGGATGAAAAATTTTTTTCTTCATTATAGTGTCAGGTAGGTGTGTTCGGTCATTTGTAGTAAGAATACAGTGCTGGAAGAGTGGTGGTGTCATCATTAAGGAAGAAATAGAGCAAAAACTGTCTCCCCCCCACCTCTGATTTTCTGTTCTCAGAGCTCATTTTTGGATCATCTTTAAAGCTAGAATTGGGGGCCTTGATGAAGTGACCCGGGCGCGTTTCCACATTTTTTATGAATGACAGGTGTGGTAGATTGATTTTCGTCACTTTTTGGAAAAATCTGAGACGGGTCGATTTTTGGTGATTTTGAGTGATTTTGATCAGTGCCGGCACTGTGAGATTTCTTCAATTTTGGCCAGGTAGGGATGAAAAATTTTTTTCTTCGTTATAGTGTCAGGTAGGTGTGTTCGGTCATTTGTAGTAAGAATAAAGTGCTGGAAGAGTGGTGGTGTCATCATTAAGGAAGAAATAGAGCAAAAACTGTGTCTCCCCCCCCCCCTCTCAGATTCTGTTCTCAGAGCTCATTTTTGGATCATCTTTAAAGCTAGAATTGGGGGCCTTGATGAAGTGACCCGGGCGCGTTTCCACATTTTTTATGAATGACAGGTGTGGTAGATTGATTTTCGTCACTTTTTGGAAAAATCTGAGACGGGTCGATTTTTGGTGATTTTGAGTGATTTTGATCAGTGCCGGCACTGTGAGATTTCTTCAATTTTGGCCAGGTAGGGATGAAAAATTTTTTTCTTCGTTATAGTGTCAGGTAGGTGTGTTCGGTCATTTGTAGTAAGAATAAAGTGCTGGAAGAGTGGTGGTGTCATCATTAAGGAAGAAATAGAGCAAAAACTGTGTCTCCCCCCCCCCTCTCAGATTCTGTTCTCAGAGCTCATTTTTGGATCATCTTTAAAGCTAGAATTGGGGGCCTTGATGAAGTGACCCGGGCGCGTTTCCACATTTTTTATGAATGACAGGTGTGGTAGATTGATTTTCGTCACTTTTTGGAAAAATCTGAGACGGGTCGATTTTTGGTGATTTTGAGTGATTTTGATCAGTGCCGGCACTGTGAGATTTCTTCAATTTTGGCCAGGTAGGGATGAAAAATTTTTTTCTTCGTTATAGTGTCAGGTAGGTGTGTTCGGTCATTTGTAGTAAGAATAAAGTGCTGGAAGAGTGGTGGTGTCATCATTAAGGAAGAAATAGAGCAAAAACTGTGTCTCCACCCCCCCTCTCAGATTCTGTTCTCAGAGCTCATTTTTGGATCATCTTTAAAGCTAGAATTGGGGGCCTTGATGAAGTGACCCGGGCGCGTTTCCACATTTTTTATGAATGACAGGTGTGGTAGATTGATTTTCATCACTTTTTGGAAAAATCTGAGACGGGTCGATTTTTGGTGATTTTGAGTGATTTTGATCAGTGCACTGTGAGATTTCTTCAATTTTGGCCAGGTAGGGATGAAAAATTTTTTTCTTCATTATAGTGTCAGGTAGGTGTGTTCGGTCATTTGTAGTAAGAATACAGTGCTGGAAGAGTGGTGGTGTCATCATTAAGGAAGAAATAGAGCAAAAACTGTCTCCCCCCCCCTCTCAGATTCTGTTCTCAGAGCTCATTTTTGGATCATCTTTAAAGCTAGAATTGGGGGCCTTGATGAAGTGACCCGGGCGCGTTTCCACATTTTTTATGAATGACAGGTGTGGTAGATTGATTTTCGTCACTTTTTGGAAAAATCTGAGACGGGTCGATTTTTGGTGATTTTGAGTGATTTTGATCAGTGCCGGCACTGTGAGATTTCTTCAATTTTGGCCAGGTAGGGATGAAAAATTTTTTTCTTCGTTATAGTGTCAGGTAGGTGTGTTCGGTCATTTGTAGTAAGAATAAAGTGCTGGAAGAGTGGTGGTGTCATCATTAAGGAAGAAATAGAGCAAAAACTGTGTCTCCCCCCCCCCTCTCAGATTCTGTTCTCAGAGCTCATTTTTGGATCATCTTTAAAGCTAGAATTGGGGGCCTTGATGAAGTGACCCGGGCGCGTTTCCACATTTTTTATGAATGACAGGTGTGGTAGATTGATTTTCGTCACTTTTTGGAAAAATCTGAGACGGGTCGATTTTTGGTGATTTTGAGTGATTTTGATCAGTGCCGGCACTGTGAGATTTCTTCAATTTTGGCCAGGTAGGGATGAAAAATTTTTTTCTTCGTTATAGTGTCAGGTAGGTGTGTTCGGTCATTTGTAGTAAGAATAAAGTGCTGGAAGAGTGGTGGTGTCATCATTAAGGAAGAAATAGAGCAAAAACTGTGTCTCCCCCCCCCCTCTCAGATTCTGTTCTCAGAGCTCATTTTTGGATCATCTTTAAAGCTAGAATTGGGGGCCTTGATGAAGTGACCCGGGCGCGTTTCCACATTTTTTATGAATGACAGGTGTGGTAGATTGATTTTCGTCACTTTTTGGAAAAATCTGAGACGGGTCGATTTTTGGTGATTTTGAGTGATTTTGATCAGTGCCGGCACTGTGAGATTTCTTCAATTTTGGCCAGGTAGGGATGAAAAATTTTTTTCTTCGTTATAGTGTCAGGTAGGTGTGTTCGGTCATTTGTAGTAAGAATAAAGTGCTGGAAGAGTGGTGGTGTCATCATTAAGGAAGAAATAGAGCAAAAACTGTGTCTCCACCCCCCCTCTCAGATTCTGTTCTCAGAGCTCATTTTTGGATCATCTTTAAAGCTAGAATTGGGGGCCTTGATGAAGTGACCCGGGCGCGTTTCCACATTTTTTATGAATGACAGGTGTGGTAGATTGATTTTCGTCACTTTTTGGAAAAATCTGAGACGGGTCGATTTTTGGTGATTTTGAGTGATTTTGATCAGTGCCGGCACTGTGAGATTTCTTCAATTTTGGCCAGGTAGGGATGAAAATTTTTTTTCTTCGTTATAGTGTCAGGTAGGTGTGTTCGGTCATTTGTAGTAAGAATAAAGTGCTGGAAGAGTGGTGGTGTCATCATTAAGGAAGAAATAGAGCAAAAACTGTGTCTCCCCCCCCCCTCTCAGATTCTGTTATCAAAGCTCATTTTTGGATCATCTTTAAAGCTAGAATTGGGGGCCTTGATGAAGTGACCCGGGCGCGTTTCCACATTTTTTATGAATGACAGGTGTGGTAGATTGATTTTCGTCACTTTTTTGAAAAATCTAAGATGGGTCAATTTTTGGTGATTTTGAGTGATTTTGATCAGTGCCGGCACTGTGAGATTTCTTCAATTTTGGCCAGGTAGGGATGAAAAATTTTTTTCTTCGTTATAGTGTCAGGTAGGTGTGTTCGGTCATTTGTAGTAAGAATAAAGTGCTGGAAGAGTGGTGGTGTCATCATTAAGGAAGAAATAGAGCAAAAACTGTGTCTCCCCCCCCCCTCTCAGATTCTGTTCTCAGAGCTCATTTTTGGAGCATCTTTAAAGCTAGAATTGGGGGCCTTGATGAAGTGACCCGGGTGCGTTTCCACATTTTTTATGAATGACAGGTGTGGTAGATTGATTTTCGTCACTTTTTGGAAAAATCTGAGACGGGTCGATTTTTGGTGATTTTGAGTGATTTTGATCAGTGCCGCACTGTGAGATTTCTTCAATTTTGGCCAGGTAGGGATGAAAAATTTTTTTCTTCGTTATAGTGTCAGGTAGGTGTGTTCGGTCATTTGTAGTAAGAATAAAGTGCTGGAAGAGTGGTGGTGTCATCATTAAGGAAGAAATAGAGCAAAAACTGTGTCTCCCCCCCCCTCTCAGATTCTGTTCTCAGAGCTCATTTTTGGATCATCTTTAAAGCTAGAATTGGGGGCCTTGATGAAGTGACCCGGGCGCGTTTCCACATTTTTTATGAATGACAGGTATGGTAGATTGATTTTCGTCACTTTTTGGAAAAATCTGAGACGGGTCGATTTTTGGTGATTTTGAGTGATTTTGATCAGTGCCGGCACTGTAAGATTTCTTCAATTTTGGCCAGGTAGGGATGAAAAATTTTTTTCTTCGTTATAGTGTCAGGTAGGTGTGTTCGGTCATTTGTAGTAAGAATAAAGTGCTGGAAGAGTGGTGGTGTCATCATTAAGGAAGAAATAGAGCAAAAACTGTGTCTCCCCCCCCCCCCCTCTCAGATTCTGTTCTCAGAGCTCATTTTTGGATCATCTTTAAAGCTAGAATTGGGGGCCTAGATGAAGTGACCCGGGCGCGTTTCCACATTTTTTATGAATGAAAGGTGTGGTAGATTGATTTTCGTCACTTTTTGGAAAAATCTGAAACGGGTCGATTTTTGGTGATTTTGAGTGATTTTGATCAGTGCCGGCACTGTGAGATTTCTTCAATTTTGGCCAGGTAGGGATGAAAAATTTTTTTTCTTAGTTATAGTGTCAGGTAGGTGTGTTCGGTCATTTGTAGTAAGAATAAAGTGCTGGAAGAGTGGTGGTGTCATCATACAGGAAGAAATAGAGCAAAAACTGTGTCTCCCCCCCCCCCCTCTCAGATTCTGTTCTCAGAGCTCATTTTTGGATCATCTTTAAAGCTAGAATTGGGGGCCTTGATGAAGTGACCCGGGCGCGTTTCCACATTTTTTATGAATGACAGGTGTGGTAGATTGATTTTCGTCACTTTTTGGAAAAATCTGAGACGGGTTGATTTTTGGTGATTTTGAGTGATTTTGATCAGTGCCGGCACTGTGAGATTTCTTCAATTTTGGCCAGGTAGGGATGAAAAATTTTTTTCTTCGTTATAGTGTCAGGTAGGTGTGTTCGGTCATTTGTAGTAAGAATAAAGTGCTGGAAGAGTGGTGGTGTCATCATTAAGGAAGAAATAGAGCAAAAACTGTGTCTCCCCCCCCCCCCCCCTCTCAGATTCTGTTCTCAGAGCTCATTTTTGGATCATCTTTAAAGCTAGAATTGGGCCTTGATGAAGTGACCCGGGCGCGTTTCCACATTTTTTATGAATGACAGGTGTGGTAGATTGATTTTCGTCACTTTTTGGAAAAATCTGAGACGGGTCGATTTTTGGTGATTTTGAGTGATTTTGATCAGTGCCGGCACTGTGAGATTTCTTCAATTTTGGCCAGGTAGGGATGAAAAATTTTTTTCTTCGTTATAGTGTCAGGTAGGTGTGTTCGGTCATTTGTAGTAAGAATAAAGTGCTGGAAGAGTGGTGGTGTCATCATTAAGGAAGAAATAGAGCAAAAACTGTGTCTCCCCCCCCCCCCTCTCAGATTCTGTTCTCAGAGCTCATTTTTGGATCATCTTTAAAGCTAGAATTGGGGGCCTTGATGAAGTGACCCGGGCGCGTTTCCACATTTTTTATGAATGACAGGTGTGGTAGATTGATTTTCGTCACTTTTTGGAAAAATCTGAGACGGGTCGATTTTTGGTGATTTTGAGTGATTTTGATCAGTGCCGGCACTGTGAGATTTCTTCAATTTTGGCCAGGTAGGGATGAAAAATTTTTTTCTTCGTTATAGTGTCAGGTAGGTGTGTTCGGTCATTTGTAGTAAGAATAAAGTGCTGGAAGAGTGGTGGTGTCATCATTAAGGAAGAAATAGAGCAAAAACTGTGACTCCCCCCCCCCCCTCTCAGATTCTGTTCTCAGAGCTCATTTTTGGATCATCTTTAAAGCTAGAATTGGGGGCCTTGATGAAGTGACCCGGGCGCGTTTCCACATTTTTTATGAATGACAGGTGTGGTAGATTGATTTTCGTGACTTTTTGGAAAATTCTGAGACGGGTCGATTTTTGGTGATTTTGAGTGATTTTGATCAGTGCCGGCACTGTGAGATTTCTTCAATTTTGGCCAGGTAGGGATGAAAAATTTTTTTCTTCGTTATAGTGTCAGGTAGGTGTGTTCGGTCATTTGTAGTAAGAATAAAGTGCTGGAAGAGTGGTGGTGTCATCATTAAGGAAGAAATAGAGCAAAAACTGTGTCTCCCCCCCCCCCCTCTCAGATTCTGTTCTCAGAGCTCATTTTTGGATCATCTTTAAAGCTAGAATTGGGGTCCTTGATGAAGTGACCCGGGCGCGTTTCCACATTTTTTATGAATGACAGGTGTGGTAGATTGATTTTCGTCACTTTTTGGAAAAATCTGAGACGGGTCGATTTTTGGTGATTTTGAGTGATTTTGATCAGTGCCGGCACTGTGAGATTTCTTCAATTTTGGCCAGGTAGGGATGAAAAATTTTTTTCTTCGTTATAGTGTCAGGTAGGTGTGTTCGGTCATTTGTAGTAAGAATAAAGTGCTGGAAGAGTGGTGGTGTCATCATTAAGGAAGAAATAGAGCAAAAACTGTGTCTCCCCCCCCTCTCAGATTCTGTTCTCAGAGCTCATTTTTGGATCATCTTTAAAGCTAGAATTGGGGGCCTTGATGAAGTGACCCGGGCGCGTTTCCACATTTTTTATGAATGACAGGTGTGGTAGATTGATTTTCGTCACTTTTTGGAAAAATCTGAGACGGGTCGATTTTTGGTGATTTTGAGTGATTTTGATCAGTGCCGGCACTGTGAGATTTCTTCAATTTTGGCCAGGTAGGGATGAAAAATTTTTTTCTTCGTTATAGTGTCAGGTAGGTGTGTTCGGTCATTTGTAGTAAGAATAAAGTGCTGGAAGAGTGGTGGTGTCATCATTAAGGAAGAAATAGAGCAAAAACTGTGTCTCCCCCCCCCCTCTCAGATTCTGTTCTCAGAGCTCATTTTTGGATCATCTTTAAAGCTAGAATTGGGGGCCTTGATGAAGTGACCCGGGCGCGTTTCCACATTTTTTATGAATGACAGGTATGTTAGATTGATTTTCGTCACTTTTTGGAAAAATCTGAGACGGGTCGATTTTTGGTGATTTTGAGTGATTTTGATCAGTGCCGGCACTGTAAGATTTCTTCAATTTTGGCCAGGTAGGGATGAAAAATTTTTTTCTTCGTTATAGTGTCAGGTAGGTGTGTTCGGTCATTTGTAGTAAGAATAAAGTGCTGGAAGAGTGGTGGTGTCATCATTAAGGAAGAAATAGAGCAAAAACTGTGTCTCCCCCCCCCCCCTCTCAGATTCTGTTTTCAGAGCTCATTTTTGGATCATCTTTAAAGCTAGAATTGGGGGCCTAGATGAAGTGACCCGGGCGCGTTTCCACATTTTTTATGAATGAAAGGTGTGGTAGATTGATTTTCGTCACTTTTTGGAAAAATCTGAGACGGGTCGATTTTTGGTGATTTTGAGTGATTTTGATCAGTGCCGGCACTGTGAGATTTCTTCAATTTTGGCCAGGTAGGGATGAAAAATTTTTTTCTTCGTTATAGTGTCAGGTAGGTGTGTTCGGTCATTTGTAGTAAGAATAAAGTGCTGGAAGAGTGGTGGTGTCATCATTAAGGAAGAAATAGAGCATAAACTGTGTCTCCCCCCCCCCCCCCCCCCTCTCAGATTCTGTTCTCAGAGCTCATTTTTGGATCATTTTTAAAGCTAGAATTGGGGACCTTGATGAAGTGACCCGGGCGCGTTTCCACATTTTTTATGAATGACAGGTGTGGTAGATTGATTTTCGTCACTTTTTGGAAAAATCTGAGACGGGTCGATTTTTGGTGATTTTGAGTGATTTTGATCAGTGCCGGCACTGTGATATTTCTTCAATTTTGGCCAGGTAGGGATGAAAAATTTTTTTCTTCGTTATAGTGTCAGGTAGGTGTGTTCGGTCATTTGTAGTAAGAATAAAGTGCTGGAAGAGTGGTGGTGTCATCATTAAGGAAGAAATAGAGCAAAAACTGTGTCTCCCCCCCCCTCTCAGATTCTGTTCTCAGAGCTCATTTTTGGATCATCTTTAAAGCTAGAATTGGGGGCCTTGATGAAGTGACCCGGGCGCGTTTCCACATTTTTTATGAATGACAGGTGTGGTAGATTGATTTTCGTGACTTTTTGGAAAATTCTGAGACGGGTCGATTTTTGGTGATTTTGAGTGATTTTGATCAGTGCCGGCACTGTGAGATTTCTTCAATTTTGGCCAGGTAGGGATGAAAAATTTTTTTCTTCGTTATAGTGTCAGGTAGGTGTGTTCGGTCATTTGTAGTAAGAATAAAGTGCTGGAAGAGTGGTGGTGTCATCATTAAGGAAGAAATAGAGCAAAAACTGTGTCTCCCCCCCCCCCCCTCTCAGATTCTGTTCTCAGAGCTCATTTTTGGATCATCTTTAAAGCTAGAATTGGGGTCCTTGATGAAGTGACCCGGGCGCGTTTCCACATTTTTTATGAATGACAGGTGTGGTAGATTGATTTTCGTCACTTTTTGGAAAAATCTGAGACGGGTCGATTTTGGGTGATTTTGAGTGATTTTGATCAGTGCCGGCACTGTGAGATTTCTTCAATTTTGGCCAGGTAGGGATGAAAAATTTTTTTCTTCGTTATAGTGTCAGGTAGGTGTGTTCGGTCATTTGTAGTAAGAATAAAGTGCTGGAAGAGTGGTGGTGTCATCATTAAGGAAGAAATAGAGCAAAAACTGTGTCTCCACCCCCCCCCCCTCTCAGATTCTGTTCTCAGAGCTCATTTTTGGATCATCTTTAAAGCTAGAATTGGGGTCCTTGATGAAGTGACCCGGGCGCGTTTCCACATTTTTTATGAATGACAGGTGTGGTAGATTGATTTTCGTCACTTTTTGGAAAAATCTGAGACGGGTCGATTTTTGGTGATTTTGAGTGATTTTGATCAGTGCCGGCACTGTGAGATTTCTTCAATTTTGGCCAGGTAGGGATGAAAAATTTTTTTCTTCGTTATAGTGTCAGGTAGGTGTGTTCGGTCATTTGTAGTAAGAATAAAGTGCTGGAAGAGTGGTGGTGTCATCATTAAGGAAGAAATAGAGCAAAAACTGTGTCTCCCCCCCCCTCTCAGATTCTGTTCTCAGAGCTCATTTTTGGATCATCTTTAAAGCTAGAATTGGGGGCCTTGATGAAGTGACCCGGGCGCGTTTCCACATTTTTTATGAATGACAGGTGTGGTAGATTGATTTTCGTCACTTTTTGGAAAAATCTGAGACGGGTCGATTTTTGGTGATTTTGAGTGATTTTGATCAGTGCCGGCACTGTGAGATTTCTTCAATTTTGGCCAGGTAGGGATGAAAAATTTTTTTCTTCGTTATAGTGTCAGGTAGGTGTGTTCGGTCATTTGTAGTAAGAATAAAGTGCTGGAAGAGTGGTGGTGTCATCATTAAGGAAAAAATAGAGCAAAAACTGTGTCTCCCCCCCCCTCTCAGATTCTGTTCTCAGAGCTCATTTTTGGATCATCTTTAAAGCTAGAATTGGGGGCCTTGATGAAGTGACCCGGGCGCGTTTCCACATTTTTTATGAATGACAGGTATGGTAGATTGATTTTCGTCACTTTTTGGAAAAATCTGAGACGGGTCGATTTTTGGTGATTTTGAGTGATTTTGATCAGTGCCGGCACTGTAAGATTTCTTCAATTTTGGCCAGGTAGGGATGAAAAATTTTTTTCTTCGTTATAGTGTCAGGTAGGTGTGTTCGGTCATTTGTAGTAAGAATAAAGTGCTGGAAGAGTGGTGGTGTCATCATTAAGGAAGAAATAGAGCAAAAACTGTGTCTCCCCCCCCCCCCTCTCAGATTCTGTTTTCAGAGCTCATTTTTGGATCATCTTTAAAGCTAGAATTGGGGGCCTAGATGAAGTGACCCGGGCGCGTTTCCACATTTTTCATGAATGAAAGGTGTGGTAGATTGATTTTCGTCACTTTTTGGAAAAATCTGAGACGGGTCGATTTTTGGTGATTTTGAGTGATTTTGATCAGTGCCGGCACTGTGAGATTTCTTCAATTTTGGCCAGGTAGGGATGAAAAATTTTTTTCTTCGTTATAGTGTCAGGTAGGTGTGTTCGGTCATTTGTAGTAAGAATAAAGTGCTGGAAGAGTGGTGGTGTCATCATTAAGGAAGAAATAGAGCATAAACTGTGTCTCCCCCCCCCCCCTCTCAGATTCTGTTCTCAGAGCTCATTTTTGGATCATCTTTAAAGCTAGAATTGGGGACCTTGATGAAGTGACCCGGGCGCGTTTCCACATTTTTTATGAATGACAGGTGTGGTAGATTGATTTTCGTCACTTTTTGGAAAAATCTGAGACGGGTCAATTTTTGGTGATTTTGAGTGATTTTGATCAGTGCCGGCACTGTGATATTTCTTCAATTTTGGCCAGGTAGGGATGAAAAATTTTTTTCTTCGTTATAGTGTCAGGTAGGTGTGTTCGGTCATTTGTAGTAAGAATAAAGTGCTGGAAGAGTGGTGGTGTCATCATTAAGGAAGAAATAGAGCAAAAACTGTGTCTCCCCCCCCCTCTCAGATTCTCTTCTCAGAGCTCATTTTTGGATCATCTTTAAAGCTAGAATAGGGGGCCTTGATGAAGTGACCCGGGCGCGTTTCCACATTTTTTATGAATGACAGGTGTGGTAGATTGATTTTCGTCACTTTTTGGAAAAATCTGAGACGGGTCGATTTTTGGTGATTTTGAGTGATTTTGATCAGTGCCGGCACTGTGAGATTTCTTCAATTTTGGCCAGGTAGGGATGAAAAATTTTTTTCTTCGTTATAGTGTCAGGTAGGTGTGTTCGGTCATTTGTAGTAAGAATAAAGGGCTGGAAGAGTGGTGGTGTCATCATTAAGGAAGAAATAGAGCAAAAACTGTGTCTCCCCCCCCCCCCTCTCAGATTCTGTTCTCAGAGCTCATTTTTGGATCATCTTTAAAGCTAGAATTGGGGACCTTGATGAAGTGACCCGGGCGCGTTTCCACATTTTTTATGAATAACAGGTGTGGTAGATTGATTTTCGTCACTTTTTGGAAAAATCTGAGACGGGTCGATTTTTGGTGATTTTGAGTGATTTTGATCAGTGCCGGCACTGTGATATTTCTTCAATTTTGGCCAGGTAGGGATGAAAAATTTTTTTCTTCGTTATAGTGTCAGGTAGGTGTGTTCGGTCATTTGTAGTAAGAATAAAGTGCTGGAAGAGTGGTGGTGTCATCATTAAGGAAGAAATAGAGCAAAAACTGTGTCTCCCCCCTCTCTCAGATTCTGTTCTCAGAGCTCATTTTTGGATCATCTTTAAAGCTAGAATAGGGGGCCTTGATGAAGTGACCCGGGCGCGTTTCCACATTTTTTATGAATGACAGGTGTGGTAGATTGATTTTCGTCACTTTTTGGAAAAATCTGAGACGGGTCGATTTTTGGTGATTTTGAGTGATTTTGATCAGTGCCGGCACTGTGAGATTTCTTCAATTTTGGCCAGGTAGGGATGAAAAATTTTTTTCTTCGTTATAGTGTCAGGTAGGTGTGTTCGGTCATTTGTAGTAAGAATAAAGTGCTGGAAGAGTGGTGGTGTCATCATTAAGGAAGAAATAGAGCAAAAACTGTGTCTCCCCCCCCCCCCCCCCCCTCTCAGATTCTGTTCTCAGAGCTCATTTTTGGATCATCTTTAAAGCTAGAATTGGGGACCTTGATGAAGTGACCCGGGCGCGTTTCCACATTTTTTATGAATGACAGGTGTGGTAGATTGATTTTCGTCACTTTTTGGAAAAATCTGAGACGGGTCGATTTTTGGTGATTTTGAGTGATTTTGATCAGTGCCGGCACTGTGATATTTCTTCAATTTTGGCCAGGTAGGGATGAAAAATTTTTTTCTTCGTTATAGTGTCAGGTAGGTGTGTTCGGTCATTTGTAGTAAGAATAAAGTGCTGGAAGAGTGGTGGTGTCATCATTAAGGAAGAAATAGAGGAAAAACTGTGTCTCCCCCCCCCCTCTCAGATTCTGTTCTCAGAGCTCATTTTTGGATCATCTTTAAAGCTAGAATAGGGGGCCTTGATGAAGTGACCCGGGCGCGTTTCCACATTTTTTATGAATGACAGGTGTGGTAGATTCATTTTCGTCACTTTTTGGAAAAATCTGAGACGGGTCAATTTTTGGTGATTTTGAGTGATTTTGATCAGTGCCGGCACTGTGAGATTTCTTCAATTTTGGCCAGGTAGGGATGAAAAATTTTTTTCTTCGTTATAGTGTCAGGTAGGTGTGTTCGGTCATTTGTAGTAAGAATAAAGTGCTGGAAGAGTGGTGGTGTCATCATTAAGGAAGAAATAGAGCAAAAACTGTGTCTCCCCCCCCCCCCCTCTCAGATTCTGTTCTCAGAGCTCATTTTTGGATCATCTTTAAAGCTAGAATTGGGGGCCTTGATGAAGTGACCCGGGCGCGTTTCCACATTTTTTATGAATGACAGGTGTGGTAGATTGATTTTCGTCACTTTTTGTAAAAATCTGAGACGGGTCGATTTTTGGTGATTTTGATTGATTTTGATCAGTGCTGGCACTGTGAGATTTCTTCAATTTTGGCCAGGTAGGGATGAAAAATTTTTTTCTTCATTATAGTGTCAGGTAGGTGTGTTCGGTCATTTGTAGTAAGAATAAAGTGCTGGAAGAGTGGTGGTGTCATCATTAAGGAAGAAATAGAGCAAAAACTGTGTCTCCACCCCCCCTCTCAGATTCTGTTCTCAGAGCTCATTTTTGGATCATCTTTAAAGCTAGAATTGGGGGCCTTGATGAAGTGACCCGGGTGCGTTTCCACATTTTTTATGAATGACAGGTGTGGTAGATTGATTTTCGTCACTTTTTGGAAAAATCTGAGACGGGTCGATTTTTGGTGATTTTGAGTGATTTTGATCAGTGCCGGCACTGTGAGATTTCTTCAATTTTGGCCAGGTAGGGATGAAAAATTTTTTTCTTCGTTATAGTGTCAGGTAGGTGTGTTCAGTCATTTGTAGTAAGAATAAAGTGCTGGAAGAGTGGTGGTGTCATCATTAAGGAAGAAATAAAGCAAAAACTGTGTCTCCCCCCCCCCCTCTCAGATTCTGTTCTCAGAGCTCATTTTTGGATCATCTTTAAAGCTAGAATTGGGGGCCTTGATGAAGTGACCCGGGCGCGTTTCCACATTTTTTATGAATGACAGGTGTGGTAGATTGATTTTCGTCACTTTTTGGAAAAATCTGAGACGGGTCGATTTTTGGTGATTTTGAGTGATTTTGATCAGTGCCGGCACTGTGAGATTTCTTCAATTTTGGCCAGGTAGGGATGAAAAATTTTTTTCTTCGTTATAGTGTCAGGTAGGTGTGTTCGGTCATTTGTAGTAAGAATAAAGTGCTGGAAGAGTGGTGGTGTCATCATTAAGGAAGAAATAGAGCAAAAACTGTGTCTCCCCCCCCTCTCAGATTCTGTTCTCAGAGCTCATTTTTGGATCATCTTTAAAGCTAGAATTGGGGGCCTTGATGAAGTGACCCGGGCGCGTTTCCACATTTTTTATGAATGACAGGTGTGGTAGATTGATTTTCGTCACTTTTTGGAAAAATCTGAGACGGGTCGATTTTTGGTGATTTTGAGTGATTTTGATCAGTGCCGGCACTGTGAGATTTCTTCAATTTTGGCCAGGTAGGGATGAAAAATTTTTTTCTTCGTTATAGTGTCAGGTAGGTGTGTTCGGTCATTTGTAGTAAGAATAAAGTGCTGGAAGAGTGGTGGTGTCATCATTAAGGAAGAAATAGAGCAAAAACTGTGTCTCCACCCCCCCTCTCAGATTCTGTTCTCAGAGCTCATTTTTGGATCATCTTTAAAGCTAGAATTGGGGGCCTTGATGAAGTGACCCGGGCGCGTTTCCACATTTTTTATGAATGACAGGTGTGGTAGATTGATTTTCATCACTTTTTGGAAAAATCTGAGACGGGTCGATTTTTGGTGATTTTGAGTGATTTTGATCAGTGCCGGCACTGTGAGATTTCTTCAATTTTGGCCAGGTAGGGATGAAAAATTTTTTTCTTCGTTATAGTGTCAGGTAGGTGTGTTCGGTCATTTGTAGTAAGAATAAAGTGCTGGAAGAGTGGTGGTGTCATCATTAAGGAAGAAAAAGAGCAAAAACTGTGTCTCCCCCCCCCTCTCAGATTCTGTTATCAAAGCTCATTTTTGGATCATCTTTAAAGCTAGAATTGGGGGCCTTGATGAAGTGACCCGGGCACGTTTCCACATTTTTTATGAATGACAGGTGTGGTAGATTGATTTTCGTCACTTTTTGGAAAAATCTAAGATGGGTCGATTTTTGGTGATTTTGAGTGATTTTGATCAGTGCCGGCACTGTGAGATTTCTTCAATTTTGGCCAGGTAGGGATGAAAAATTTTTTTCTTCGTTATAGTGTCAGGTAGGTGTGTTCGGTCATTTGTAGTAAGAATAAAGTGCTGGAAGAGTGGTGGTGTCATCATTAAGGAAGAAATAGAGCAAAAACTGTGTCTCCCCCCCCTCTCAGATTCTGTTCTCAGAGCTCATTTTTGGATCATCTTTAAAGCTAGAATTGGGGGCCTTGATGAAGTGACCCGGGCGCGTTTCCACATTTTTTATGAATGACAGGTGTGGTAGATTGATTTTCGTCACTTTTTGGAAAAATCTGAGACGGGTCGATTTTTGGTGATTTTGAGTGATTTTGATCAGTGTCGGCACTGTGAGATTTCTTCAATTTTGGCCAGGTAGGGATGAAAAATTTTTTTCTTCGTTATAGTGTCAGTTAGGTGTGTTCGGTCATTTGTAGTAAGAATAAAGTGCTGGAAGAGTGGTGGTGTCATCATTAAGGAAGAAAAAGAGCAAAAACTGTGTCTCCCCCCCCTCTCAGATTCTGTTATCAAAGCTCATTTTTGGATCATCTTTAAAGCTAGAATTGGGGGCCTTGATGAAGTGACCCGGGCGCGTTTCCACATTTTTTATGAATGACAGGTGTGGTAGATTGATTTTCGTCACTTTTTGGAAAAATCTAAGATGGGTCGATTTTTGGTGATTTTGAGTGATTTTGATCAGTGCCGGCACTGTGAGATTTCTTCAATTTTGGCCAGGTAGGGATGAAAAATTTTTTTCTTCGTTATAGTGTCAGGTAGGTGTGTTCGGTCATTTGTAGTAAGAATAAAGTGCTGGAAGAGTGGTGGTGTCATCATTAAGGAAGAAAAAGAGCAAAAACTGTGTCTCCCCCCCCCTCTCAGATTCTGTTATCAAAGCTCATTTTTGGATCATCTTTAAAGCTAGAATTGGGGGCCTTGATGAAGTGACCCGGGCACGTTTCCACATTTTTTATGAATGACAGGTGTGGTAGATTGATTTTCGTCACTTTTTGGAAAAATCTAAGATGGGTCGATTTTTGGTGATTTTGAGTGATTTTGATCAGTGCCGGCACTGTGAGATTTCTTCAATTTTGGCCAGGTAGGGATGAAAAATTTTTTTCTTCGTTATAGTGTCAGGTAGGTGTGTTCGGTCATTTGTAGTAAGAATAAAGTGCTGGAAGAGTGGTGGTGTCATCATTAAGGAAGAAATAGAGCAAAAACTGTGTCTCCCCCCCCCTCTCAGATTCTGTTCTCAGAGCTCATTTTTGGATCATCTTTAAAGCTAGAATTGGGGGCCTTGATGAAGTGACCCGGGCGCGTTTCCACATTTTTTATGAATGACAGGTGTGGTAGATTGATTTTCGTCACTTTTTGGAAAAATCTGAGACGGGTCGATTTTTGGTGATTTTGAGTGATTTTGATCAGTGTCGGCACTGTGAGATTTCTTCAATTTTGGCCAGGTAGGGATGAAAAATTTTTTTCTTCGTTATAGTGTCAGTTAGGTGTGTTCGGTCATTTGTAGTAAGAATAAAGTGCTGGAAGAGTGGTGGTGTCATCATTAAGGAAGAAAAAGAGCAAAAACTGTGTCTCCCCCCCCTCTCAGATTCTGTTATCAAAGCTCATTTTTGGATCATCTTTAAAGCTAGAATTGGGGGCCTTGATGAAGTGACCCGGGCGCGTTTCCACATTTTTTATGAATGACAGGTGTGGTAGATTGATTTTCGTCACTTTTTGGAAAAATCTAAGATGGGTCGATTTTTGGTGATTTTGAGTGATTTTGATCAGTGCCGGCACTGTGAGATTTCTTCAATTTTGGCCAGGTAGGGATGAAAAATTTTTTTCTTCGTTATAGTGTCAGGTAGGTGTGTTCGGTCATTTGTAGTAAGAATAAAGTGCTGGAAGAGTGGTGGTGTCATCATTAAGGAAGAAATAGAGCAAAAACTGTGTCTCCCCCCCCCCTCTCAGATTCTGTTCTCAGAGCTCATTTTTGGATCATCTTTAAAGCTAGAATTGGGGGCCTTGATGAAGTGACCCGGGCGCGTTTCCACATTTTTTATGAATGACAGGTGTGGTAGATTGATTTTCGTCACTTTTTGGAAAAATCTGAGACGGGTCGATTTTTGGTGATTTTGAGTGATTTTGATCAGTGTCGGCACTGTGAGATTTCTTCAATTTTGGCCAGGTAGGGATGAAAAATTTTTTTCTTCGTTATAGTGTCAGGTAGGTGTGTTCGGTCATTTGTAGTAAGAATAAAGTGCTGGAAGAGTGTTGGTGTCATCATTAAGGAAGAAATAGAGCAAAAACTGTGTCTCCTCCCCCCCTCTCAGATTCTGTTCTCAGAGCTCATTTTTGGATCATCTTTAAAGCTAGAATTGGGGGCCTTGATGAAGTGACCCGGGCGCGTTTCCACATTTTTTATGAATGACAGGTATGGTAGATTGATTTTCGTCACTTTTTGGAAAAATCTGAGACGGGTCGATTTTTGGTGATTTTGAGTGATTTTGATCAGTGCCGGCACTGTAAGATTTCTTCAATTTTGGCCAGGTAGGGATGAAAAATTTTTTTCTTCGTTATAGTGTCAGGTAGGTGTGTTCGGTCATTTGTAGTAAGAATAAAGTGCTGGAAGAGTGGTGGTGTCATCATTAAGGAAGAAATAGAGCAAAAACTGTGTCTCCCCCCCCCCCCCTCTCAGATTCTGTTTTCAGAGCTCATTTTTGGATCATCTTTAAAGCTAGAATTGGGGGCCTTGATGAAGTGACCCGGGCGCGTTTCCACATTTTTTATGAATGACAGGTGTGGTAGATTGATTTTCGTCACTTTTTGGAAAAATCTGAGACGGGTTGATTTTTGGTGATTTTGAGTGATTTTGATCAGTGCCGGCACTGTGAGATTTCTTCAATTTTGGCCAGGTAGGGATGAAAAATTTTTTTCTTCGTTATAGTGTCAGGTAGGTGTGTTCGGTCATTTGTAGTAAGAATAAAGTGCTGGAAGAGTGGTGGTGTCATCATTAAGGAAGAAATAGAGCAAAAACTGTGTCTCCCCCCCCCTCTCAGATTCTGTTCTCAGAGCTCATTTTTGGATCATCTTTAAAGCTAGAATTGGGCCTTGATGAAGTGACCCGGGCGCGTTTCCACATTTTTTATGAATGACAGGTGTGGTAGATTGATTTTCGTCACTTTTTGGAAAAATCTGAGACGGGTCGATTTTTGGTGATTTTGAGTGATTTTGATCAGTGTCGGCACTGTGAGATTTCTTCAATTTTGGCCAGGTAGGGATGAAAAATTTTTTTCTTCGTTATAGTGTCAGTTAGGTGTGTTCGGTCATTTGTAGTAAGAATAAAGTGCTGGAAGAGTGGTGGTGTCATCATTAAGGAAGAAAAAGAGCAAAAACTGTGTCTCCCCCCCCCTCTCAGATTCTGTTATCAAAGCTCATTTTTGGATCATCTTTAAAGCTAGAATTGGGGGCCTTGATGAAGTGACCCGGGCGCGTTTCCACATTTTTTATGAATGACAGGTATGGTAGATTGATTTTCGTCACTTTTTGGAAAAATCTGAGACGGGTCGATTTTTGGTGATTTTGAGTGATTTTGATCAGTGCCGGCACTGTAAGATTTCTTCAATTTTGGCCAGGTAGGGATGAAAAATTTTTTTCTTCGTTATAGTGTCAGGTAGGTGTGTTCGGTCATTTGTAGTAAGAATAAAGTGCTGGAAGAGTGGTGGTGTCATCATTAAGGAAGAAATAGAGCAAAAACTGTGTCTCCCCCCCCCCCCCCTCTCAGATTCTGTTTTCAGAGCTCATTTTTGGATCATCTTTAAAGCTAGAATTGGGGGCCTTGATGAAGTGACCCGGGCGCGTTTCCACATTTTTTATGAATGACAGGTGTGGTAGATTGATTTTCGTCACTTTTTGGAAAAATCTGAGACGGGTTGATTTTTGGTGATTTTGAGTGATTTTGATCAGTGCCGGCACTGTGAGATTTCTTCAATTTTGGCCAGGTAGGGATGAAAAATTTTTTTCTTCGTTATAGTGTCAGGTAGGTGTGTTCGGTCATTTGTAGTAAGAATAAAGTGCTGGAAGAGTGGTGGTGTCATCATTAAGGAAGAAATAGAGCAAAAACTGTGTCTCCCCCCCCTCTCAGATTCTGTTCTCAGAGCTCATTTTTGGATCATCTTTAAAGCTAGAATTGGGCCTTGATGAAGTGACCCGGGCGCGTTTCCACATTTTTTATGAATGACAGGTGTGGTAGATTGATTTTCGTCACTTTTTGGAAAAATCTGAGACGGGTCGATTTTTGGTGATTTTGAGTGATTTTGATCAGTGCCGGCACTGTGAGATTTCTTCAATTTTGGCCAGGTAGGGATGAAAAATTTTTTTCTTCGTTATAGTGTCAGGTAGGTGTGTTCGGTCATTTGTAGTAAGAATAAAGTGCTGGAAGAGTGGTGGTGTTATCATTAAGGAAGAAATAGAGCAAAAACTTTGTCTCCCCCCCCCCCTCTCAGATTCTGTTCTCAGAGCTCATTTTTGGATCATCTTTAAAGCTAGAATTGGGGGCCTTGATGAAGTGACCCGGGCGCGTTTCCACATTTTTTATGAATGACAGGTGTGGTAGATTGATTTTCGTCACTTTTTGGAAAAATCTGAGACGGGTCGATTTTTGGTGATTTTGAGTGATTTTGATCAGTGCCGGCACTGTGAGATTTCTTCAATTTTGGCCAGGTAGGGATGAAAAATTTTTTTCTTCGTTATAGTGTCAGGTAGGTGTGTTCGGTCATTTGTAGTAAGAATAAAGTGCTGGAAGAGTGGTGGTGTCATCATTAAGGAAGAAATAGAGCAAAAACTGTGTCTCCCCCCCCCCCCTCTCAGATTCTGTTCTCAGAGCTCATTTTTGGATCATCTTTAAAGCTAGAATTGGGGGCCTTGATGAAGTGACCCGGGCGCGTTTCCACATTTTTTATGAATGACAGGTGTGGTAGATTGATTTTCGTGACTTTTTGGAAAAATCTGAGACGGGTCGATTTTTGGTGATTTTGAGTGATTTTGATCAGTGCCGGCACTGTGAGATTTCTTCAATTTTGGCCAGGTAGGGATGAAAAATTTTTTTCTTCGTTATAGTGTCAGGTAGGTGTGTTCGGTCATTTGTAGTAAGAATAAAGTGCTGGAAGAGTGGTGGTGTCATCATTAAGGAAGAAATAGAGCAAAAACTGTGTCTCCCCCCCCTCTCAGATTCTGTTCTCAGAGCTCATTTTTGGATCATCTTTAAAGCTAGAATTGGGGGCCTTGATGAAGTGACCCGGGCGCGTTTCCACATTTTTTATGAATGACAGGTATGGTAGATTGATTTTCGTCACTTTTTGGAAAAATCTGAGACGGGTCGATTTTTGGTGATTTTGAGTGATTTTGATCAGTGCCGGCACTGTAAGATTTCTTCAATTTTGGCCAGGTAGGGATGAAAAATTTTTTTCTTCGTTATAGTGTCAGGTAGGTGTGTTCGGTCATTTGTAGTAAGAATAAAGTGCTGGAAGAGTGGTGGTGTCATCATTAAGGAAGAAATAGAGCAAAAACTGTGTCTCCCCCCCCCTCTCAGATTCTGTTCTCAGAGCTCATTTTTGGATCATCTTTAAAGCTAGAATTGGGCCTTGATGAAGTGACCCGGGCGCGTTTCCACATTTTTTATGAATGACAGGTGTGGTAGATTGATTTTCGTCACTTTTTGGAAAAATCTGAGACGGGTCGATTTTTGGTGATTTTGAGTGATTTTGATCAGTGCCGGCACTGTAAGATTTCTTCAATTTTGGCCAGGTAGGGATGAAAAATTTTTTCTTCGTTATAGTGTCAGGTAGGTGTGTTCGGTCATTTGTAGTAAGAATAAAGTGCTGGAAGAGTGGTGGTGTCATCATTAAGGAAGAAATAGAGCAAAAACTGTGTCTCCCCCCCCCCTCTCAGATTCTGTTCTCAGAGCTCATTTTTGGATCATCTTTAAAGCTAGAATTGGGGGCCTAGATGAAGTGACCCGGGCGCGTTTCCACATTTTTTATGAATGAAAGGTGTGGTAGATTGATTTTCGTCACTTTTTGGAAAAATCTGAGACGGATCGATTTTTGGTGATTTTGAGTGATTTTGATCAGTGCCGGCACTGTGAGATTTCTTCAATTTTGGCCAGGTAGGGATGAAAAATTTTTTTCTTAGTTATAGTGTCAGGTAGGTGTGTTCGGTCATTTGTAGTAAGAATAAAGTGCTGGAAGAGTGGTGGTGTCATCATTAAGGAAGAAATAGAGCAAAAACTGTGTCTCCCCCCCCCCCTCTCAGATTCTGTTCTCAGAGCTCATTTTTGGATCATCTTTAAAGCTAGAATTGGGGGCCTTGATGAAGTGACCCGGGCGCGTTTCCACATTTTTTATGAATGACAGGTGTGGTAGATTGATTTTCGTCACTTTTTGGAAAATCTGAGACGGGTTGATTTTTGGTGATTTTTAATGATTTTGATCAGTGCCGGCACTGTGAGATTTCTTCAATTTTGGCCAGGTAGGGATGAAAAATTTTTTTCTTCGTTATAGTGTCAGGTAGGTGTGTTCGGTCATTTGTAGTAAGAATAAAGTGCTGGAAGAGTGGTGGTGTCATCATTAAGGAAGAAATAGAGCAAAAACTGTGTCTCCCCCCCCCCTCTCAGATTCTGTTCTCAGAGCTCATTTTTGGATCATCTTTAAAGCTAGAATTGGGCCTTGATGAAGTGACCCGGGCGCGTTTCCACATTTTTTATGAATGACAGGTGTGGTAGATTGATTTTCGTCACTTTTTGGAAAAATCTGAGACGGGTCGATTTTTGGTGATTTTGAGTGATTTTGTTCAGTGCCGGCACTGTGAGATTTCTTCAATTTTGGCCAGGTAGGGATGAAAAATTTTTTTCTTCGTTATAGTGTCAGGTAGGTGTGTTCGGTCATTTGTAGTAAGAATAAAGTGCTGGAAGAGTGGTGGTGTCATCATTAAGGAAGAAATAGAGCAAAAACTGTGTCTCCCCCCCCCCCTCTCAGATTCTGTTCTCAGAGCTCATTTTTGGATCATCTTTAAAGCTAGAATTGGGGGCCTTGATGAAGTGACCCGGGCGCGTTTCCACATTTTTTATGAATGACAGGTGTGGTAGATTGATTTTCGTGACTTTTTGGAAAAATCTGAGACGGGTCGATTTTTCGTGATTTTGAGTGATTTTGATCAGTGCCGGCACTGTGAGATTTCTTCAATTTTGGCCAGGTAGGGATGAAAAATTTTTTTCTTCGTTATAGTGTCAGGTAGGTGTGTTCGGTCATTTGTAGTAAGAATAAAGTGCTGGAAGAGTGGTGGTGTCATCATTAAGGAAGAAATAGAGCAAAAACTGTGTCTCCCCCCCCCCCTCTCAGATTCTGTTCTCAGAGCTCATTTTTGGATCATCTTTAAAGCTAGAATTGGGGGCCTTGATGAAGTGACCCGGGCGCGTTTCCACATTTTTTATGAATGACAGGTGTGGTAGATTGATTTTCGTCACTTTTTGGAAAAATCTGAGACGGGTCGATTTTTGGTGATTTTGAGTGATTTTGATCAGTGCCGGCACTGTGAGATTTCTTCAATTTTGGCCAGGTAGGGATGAAAAATTTTTTTCTTCGTTATAGTGTCAGGTAGGTGTGTTCGGTCATTTGTAGTAAGAATAAAGTGCTGGAAGAGTGGTGGTGCTATCATTAAGGAAGAAATAGAGCAAAAACTGTGTCTCCCCCCCCCCTCTCAGATTCTGTTCTCAGAGCTCATTTTTGGATCATCTTTAAAGCTAGAATTGGGGACCTTGATGAAGTGACCCGGGCGCGTTTCCACATTTTTTATGAATGACAGGTGTGGTAGATTGATTTTCGTCACTTTTTGGAAAAATCTGAGACGGGTCGATTTTTGGTGATTTTGAGTGATTTTGATCAGTGCCGGCACTGTGATATTTCTTCAATTTTGGCCAGGTAGGGATGAAAAATTTTTTTCTTCGTTATAGTGTCAGGTAGGTGTGTTCGGTCATTTGTAGTAAGAATAAAGTGCTGGAAGAGTGGTGGTGTCATCATTAAGGAAGAAATAGAGCAAAAACTGTGTCTCCCCCCCCCCTCTCAGATTCTGTTCTCAGAGCTCATTTTTGGATCATCTTTAAAGCTAGAATTGGGGGCCTTGATGAAGTGACCCGGGCGCGTTTCCACATTTTTTATGAATGACAGGTGTGGTAGATTGATTTTCGTCACTTTTTGGAAAAATCTGAGACGGGTCGATTTTTGGTGATTTTGAGTGATTTTGATCAGTGTCGGCACTGTGAGATTTCTTCAATTTTGGCCAGGTAGGGATGAAAAATTTTTTTCTTCGTTATAGTGTCAGGTAGGTGTGTTCGGTCATTTGTAGTAAGAATAAAGTGCTGGAAGAGTGGTGGTGTCATCATTAAGGAAGAAATAGAGCAAAAACTGTGTCTCCCCCCCCCCCCCCTCTCAGATTCTGTTCTCAGAGCTCATTTTTGGATCATCTTTAAAGCTAGAATTGGGGGCCTTTGATGAAGTGACCCGGGCGCGTTTCCACATTTTTTATGAATGACAGGTGTGGTAGATTGATTTTCGTCACTTTTTGAAAAAATCTGAGACGGGTCGATTTTTGGTGATTTTGAGTGATTTTGATCAGTGCCGGCACTGTGAGATTTCTTCAATTTTGGCCAGGTAGGGATGAAAAATTTTTTTCTTCGTTATAGTGTCAGGTAGGTGTGTTCGGTCATTTGTAGTAAGAATAAAGTGCTGGAAGAGTGGTGGTGTCATCATTAAGGAAGAAATAGGGCAAAAACTGTGTCTCCCCCCCCCCCCCTCTCAGATTCTGTTCTCAGAGCTCATTTTTGGATCATCTTTAAAGCTAGAATTGGGGGCCTAGATGAAGTGACCCGGGCGCGTTTCCACATTTTTTATGAATGAAAGGTGTGGTAGATTGATTTTCGTCACTTTTTGGAAAAATCTGAGACGGATCGATTTTTGGTGATTTTGAGTGATTTTGATCAGTGCCGGCACTGTGAGATTTCTTCAATTTTGGCCAGGTAGGGATGAAAAATTTTTTTCTTAGTTATAGTGTCAGGTAGGTGTGTTCGGTCATTTGTAGTAAGAATAAAGTGCTGGAAGAGTGGTGGTGTCATCATTAAGGAAGAAATAGAGCAAAAACTGTGTCTCCCCCCCCCCTCTCAGATTCTGTTCTCAGAGCTCATTTTTGGATCATCTTTAAAGCTAGAATTGGGGGCCTTGATGAAGTGACCCGGGCGCGTTTCCACATTTTTTATGAATGACAGGTGTGGTAGATTGATTTTCGTCACTTTTTGGAAAAATCTGAGACGGGTTGATTTTTGGTGATTTTGAGTGATTTTGATCAGTGCCGGCACTGTGAGATTTCTTCAATTTTGGCCAGGTAGGGATGAAAAATTTTTTTCTTCGTTATAGTGTCAGGTAGGTGTGTTCGGTCATTTGTAGTAAGAATAAAGTGCTGGAAGAGTGGTGGTGTCATCATTAAGGAAGAAATAGAGCAAAAACTGTGTCTCCCCCCCCCTCTCAGATTCTGTTCTCAGAGCTCATTTTTGGATCATCTTTAAAGCTAGAATTGGGGGCCTTGATGAAGTGACCCGGGCGCGTTTCCACATTTTTTATGAATGACAGGTGTGGTAGATTGATTTTCGTCACTTTTTGGAAAAATCTGAGACGGGTCGATTTTTCGTGATTTTGAGTGATTTTGATCAGTGCCGGCACTGTGAGATTTCTTCAATTTTGGCCAGGTAGGGATGAAAAATTTTTTCTTCGTTATAGTGTCAGGTAGGTGTGTTCGGTCATTTGTAGTAAGAATAAAGTGCTGGAAGAGTGGTGGTGTCATCATTAAGGAAGAAATAGAGCAAAAACTGTGTCTCCCCCCCCCCCCCTCTCAGATTCTGTTCTCAGAGCTCATTTTTGGATCATCTTTAAAGCTAGAATTGGGGGCCTAGATGAAGTGACCCGGGCGCGTTTCCACATTTTTTATGAATGAAAGGTGTGGTAGATTGATTTTCGTCACTTTTTGGAAAAATCTGAGACGGATCGATTTTTGGTGATTTTGAGTGATTTTGATCAGTGCCGGCACTGTGAGATTTCTTCAATTTTGGCCAGGTAGGGATGAAAAATTTTTTTCTTAGTTATAGTGTCAGGTAAGTGTGTTCGGTCATTTGTAGTAAGAATAAAGTGCTGGAAGAGTGGTGGTGTCATCATTAAGGAAGAAATAGAGCAAAAACTGTGTCTCCCCCCCCCCCTCTCAGATTCTGTTCTCAGAGCTCATTTTTGGATCATCTTTAAAGCTAGAATTGGGGGCCTTGATGAAGTGACCCGGGCGCGTTTCCACATTTTTTATGAATGACAGGTGTGGTAGATTGATTTTCGTCACTTTTTGGAAAATCTGAGACGGGTTGATTTTTGGTGATTTTTAATGATTTTGATCAGTGCCGGCACTGTGAGATTTCTTCAATTTTGGCCAGGTAGGGATGAAAAATTTTTTCAAAACTGTGTCTCCCCCCCCCCTCTCAGATTCTGTTCTCAGAGCTCATTTTTGGATCATCTTTAAAGCTAGAATTGGGGACCTTGATGAAGTGACCCGGGCGCGTTTCCACATTTTTTATGAATGACAGGTGTGGTAGATTGATTTTCGTCACTTTTTGGAAAAATCTGAGACGGGTCGATTTTTGGTGATTTTGAGTGATTTTGATCAGTGTCGGCACTGTGAGATTTCTTCAATTTTGGCCAGGTAGGGATGAAAAATTTTTTTCTTCGTTATAGTGTCAGGTAGGTGTGTTCGGTCATTTGTAGTAAGAATAAAGTGCTGGAAGAGTGGTGGTGTCATCATTAAGGAAGAAATAGAGCAAAAACTGTGTCTCCCCCCCCCCCCCTCTCAGATTCTGTTCTCAGAGCTCATTTTTGGATCATCTTTAAAGCTAGAATTGGGGGCCTTGATGAAGTGACCCGGGCGCGTTTCCACATTTTTTATGAATGACAGGTGTGGTAGATTGATTTTCGTCACTTTTTGGAAAAATCTGAGACGGGTCGATTTTTGGTGATTTTGAGTGATTTTGATCAGTGCCGGCACTGTGAGATTTCTTCAATTTTGGCCAGGTAGGGATGAAAAATTTTTTTCTTCGTTATAGTGTCAGGTAGGTGTGTTCGGTCATTTGTAGTAAGAATAAAGTGCTGGAAGAGTGGTGGTGTCATCATTAAGGAAGAAATAGGGCAAAAACTGTGTCTCCCCCCCCCCCCCTCTCAGATTCTGTTCTCAGAGCTCATTTTTGGATCATCTTTAAAGCTAGAATTGGGGGCCTAGATGAAGTGACCCGGGCGCGTTTCCACATTTTTTATGAATGAAAGGTGTGGTAGATTGATTTTCGTCACTTTTTGGAAAAATCTGAGACGGATCGATTTTTGGTGATTTTGAGTGATTTTGATCAGTGCCGGCACTGTGAGATTTCTTCAATTTTGGCCAGGTAGGGATGAAAAATTTTTTTCTTAGTTATAGTGTCAGGTAGGTGTGTTCGGTCATTTGTAGTAAGAATAAAGTGCTGGAAGAGTGGTGGTGTCATCATTAAGGAAGAAATAGAGCAAAAACTGTGTCTCCCCCCCCCCCTCTCAGATTCTGTTCTCAGAGCTCATTTTTGGATCATCTTTAAAGCTAGAATTGGGGGCCTTGATGAAGTGACCCGGGCGCGTTTCCACATTTTTTATGAATGACAGGTGTGGTAGATTGATTTTCGTCACTTTTTGGAAAAATCTGAGACGGGTTGATTTTTGGTGATTTTGAGTGATTTTGATCAGTGCCGGCACTGTGAGATTTCTTCAATTTTGGCCAGGTAGGGATGAAAAATTTTTTTCTTCGTTATAGTGTCAGGTAGGTGTGTTCGGTCATTTGTAGTAAGAATAAAGTGCTGGAAGAGTGGTGGTGTCATCATTAAGGAAGAAATAGAGCAAAAACTGTGTCTCCCCCCCCCTCTCAGATTCTGTTCTCAGAGCTCATTTTTGGATCATCTTTAAAGCTAGAATTGGGGGCCTTGATGAAGTGACCCGGGCGCGTTTCCACATTTTTTATGAATGACAGGTGTGGTAGATTGATTTTCGTCACTTTTTGGAAAAATCTGAGACGGGTCGATTTTTCGTGATTTTGAGTGATTTTGATCAGTGCCGGCACTGTGAGATTTCTTCAATTTTGGCCAGGTAGGGATGAAAAATTTTTTCTTCGTTATAGTGTCAGGTAGGTGTGTTCGGTCATTTGTAGTAAGAATAAAGTGCTGGAAGAGTGGTGGTGTCATCATTAAGGAAGAAATAGAGCAAAAACTGTGTCTCCCCCCCCCCCCCCTCTCAGATTCTGTTCTCAGAGCTCATTTTTGGATCATCTTTAAAGCTAGAATTGGGGGCCTAGATGAAGTGACCCGGGCGCGTTTCCACATTTTTTATGAATGAAAGGTGTGGTAGATTGATTTTCGTCACTTTTTGGAAAAATCTGAGACGGATCGATTTTTGGTGATTTTGAGTGATTTTGATCAGTGCCGGCACTGTGAGATTTCTTCAATTTTGGCCAGGTAGGGATGAAAAATTTTTTTCTTAGTTATAGTGTCAGGTAAGTGTGTTCGGTCATTTGTAGTAAGAATAAAGTGCTGGAAGAGTGGTGGTGTCATCATTAAGGAAGAAATAGAGCAAAAACTGTGTCTCCCCCCCCCCCTCTCAGATTCTGTTCTCAGAGCTCATTTTTGGATCATCTTTAAAGCTAGAATTGGGGGCCTTGATGAAGTGACCCGGGCGCGTTTCCACATTTTTTATGAATGACAGGTGTGGTAGATTGATTTTCGTCACTTTTTGGAAAATCTGAGACGGGTTGATTTTTGGTGATTTTTAATGATTTTGATCAGTGCCGGCACTGTGAGATTTCTTCAATTTTGGCCAGGTAGGGATGAAAAATTTTTTCAAAACTGTGTCTCCCCCCCCCCCTCTCAGATTCTGTTCTCAGAGCTCATTTTTGGATCATCTTTAAAGCTAGAATTGGGGACCTTGATGAAGTGACCCGGGCGCGTTTCCACATTTTTTATGAATGACAGGTGTGGTAGATTGATTTTCGTCACTTTTTGGAAAAATCTGAGACGGGTCGATTTTTGGTGATTTTGAGTGATTTTGATCAGTGTCGGCACTGTGAGATTTCTTCAATTTTGGCCAGGTAGGGATGAAAAATTTTTTTCTTCGTTATAGTGTCAGGTAGGTGTGTTCGGTCATTTGTAGTAAGAATAAAGTGCTGGAAGAGTGGTGGTGTCATCATTAAGGAAGAAATAGAGCAAAAACTGTGTCTCCCCCCCCCCCCTCTCAGATTCTGTTCTCAGAGCTCATTTTTGGATCATCTTTAAAGCTAGAATTGGGGGCCTTGATGAAGTGACCCGGGCGCGTTTCCACATTTTTTATGAATGACAGGTGTGGTAGATTGATTTTCGTCACTTTTTGAAAAAATCTGAGACGGGTCGATTTTTGGTGATTTTGAGTGATTTTGATCAGTGCCGGCACTGTGAGATTTCTTCAATTTTGGCCAGGTAGGGATGAAAAATTTTTTTCTTCGTTATAGTGTCAGGTAGGTGTGTTCGGTCATTTGTAGTAAGAATAAAGTGCTGGAAGAGTGGTGGTGTCATCATTAAGGAAGAAATAGGGCAAAAACTGTGTCTCCCCCCCCCCCCCTCTCAGATTCTGTTCTCAGAGCTCATTTTTGGATCATCTTTAAAGCTAGAATTGGGGGCCTTGATGAAGTGACCCGGGCGCGTTTCCACATTTTTTATGAATGACAGGTGTGGTAGATTGATTTTCGTCACTTTTTGGAAAAATCTGAGACGGGTCGATTTTTGGTGATTTTGAGTGATTTTGATCAGTGCCGGCACTGTGAGATTTCTTCAATTTTGGCCAGGTAGGGATGAAAAATTTTTTTCTTCGTTATAGTGTCAGGTAGGTGTGTTCGGTCATTTGTAGTAAGAATAAAGTGCTGGAAGAGTGGTGGTGTCATCATTAAGGAAGAAATAGAGCAAAAACTGTGTCTCCCCCCCCCCCTCTCAGATTCTGTTCTCAGAGCTCATTTTTGGATCATCTTTAAAGCTAGAATTGGGCCTTGATGAAGTGACCCGGGCGCGTTTCCACATTTTTTATGAATGACAGGTGTGGTAGATTGATTTTCGTCACTTTTTGGAAAAATCTGAGACGGGTCGATTTTTGGTGATTTTGAGTGATTTTGATCAGTGCCGGCACTGTGAGATTTCTTCAATTTTGGCCAGGTAGGGATGAAAAATTTTTTTCTTCGTTATAGTGTCAGGTAGGTGTGTTCGGTCATTTGTAGTAAGAATAAAGTGCTGGAAGAGTGGTGGTGTTATCATTAAGGAAGAAATAGAGCAAAAACTGTGTCTCACCCCCCCCCTCTCAGATTCTGTTCTCAGAGCTCATTTTTGGATCATCTTTAAAGCTAGAATTGGGGGCCTTGATGAAGTGACCTGGGCGCGTTTCCACATTTTTTATGAATGACAGGTGTGGTAGATTGATTTTCGTCACTTTTTGGAAAAATCTGAGACGGGTCGATTTTTGGTGATTTTGAGTGATTTTGATCAGTGCCGGCACTGTGAGATTTCTTCAATTTTGGCCAGGTAGGGATGAAAAATTTTTTTCTTCGTTATAGTGTCAGGTAGGTGTGTTCGGTCATTTGTAGTAAGAATAAAGTGCTGGAAGAGTGGTGGTGTCATCATTAAGGAAGAAATAGAGCAAAAACTGTGTCTCCCCCCCCCCCTCTCAGATTCTGTTCTCAGAGCTCATTTTTGGATCATCTTTAAAGCTAGAATTGGGGGCCTTGATGAAGTGACCCGGGCGCGTTTCCACATTTTTTATGAATGACAGGTGTGGTAGATTGATTTTCGTGACTTTTTGGAAAAATCTGAGACGGGTCGATTTTTGGTGATTTTGAGTGATTTTGATCAGTGCCGGCACTGTGAGATTTCTTCAATTTTGGCCAGGTAGGGATGAAAAATTTTTTTCTTCGTTATAGTGTCAGGTAGGTGTGTTCGGTCATTTGTAGTAAGAATAAAGTGCTGGAAGAGTGGTGGTGTCATCATTAAGGAAGAAATAGAGCAAAAACTGTGTCTCCCCCCCTCCCTCTCAGATTCTGTTCTCAGAGCTCATTTTTGGATCATCTTTAAAGCTAGAATTGGGGGCCTTGATGAAGTGACCCGGGCGCGTTTCCACATTTTTTATGAATGACAGGTGTGGTAGATTGATTTTCGTCACTTTTTGGAAAAATCTGAGACGGGTCGATTTTTGGTGATTTTGAGTGATTTTGATCAGTGCCGGCACTGTGAGATTTCTTCAATTTTGGCCAGGTAGGGATGAAAAATTTTTTTCTTCGTTATAGTGTCAGGTAGGTGTGTTCGGTCATTTGTAGTAAGAATAAAGTGCTGGAAGAGTGGTGGTGTCATCATTAAGGAAGAAATAGAGCAAAAACTGTGTCTCCCCCCCCCCCCCTCTCAGATTCTGTTCTCAGAGCTCATTTTTGGATCATCTTTAAAGCTAGAATTGGGGGCCTTGATGAAGTGACCCGGGCGCGTTTCCACATTTTTTATGAATGACAGGTGTGGTAGATTGATTTTCGTCACTTTTTGGAAAAATCTGAGACGGGTCGATTTTTGGTGATTTTGAGTGATTTTGATCAGTGCCGGCACTGTGAGATTTCTTCAATTTTGGCCAGGTAGGGATGAAAAATTTTTTTCTTCGTTATAGTGTCAGGTAGGTGTGTTCGGTCATTTGTAGTAAAAATAAAGTGCTGGAAGAGTGGTGGTGTCATCATTAAGGAAGAAATAGAGCAAAAACTGTCTCTCCCCCCCCCTCTCAGATTCTGTTCTCAGAGCTCATTTTTGGATCATCTTTAAAGCTAGAATTGGGGGCCTTGATGAAGTGACCCGGGCGCGTTTCCACATTTTTTATGAATGACAGGTGTGGTAGATTGATTTTCATCACTTTTTGGAAAAATCTGAGACGGGTCGATTTTTGGTGATTTTGAGTGATTTTGATCAGTGTCGGCACTGTGAGATTTCTTCAATTTTGGCCAGGTAGGGATGAAAAATTTTTTTCTTCGTTATAGTGTCAGGTAGGTGTGTTCAGTCATTTGTAGTAAGAATAAAGTGCTGGAAGAGTGGTGGTGTCATCATTAAGGAAGAAATAGAGCAAAAACTGTGTCTCCCCCCCCCCTCTCAGATTCTGTTCTCAGAGCTCATTTTTGGATCATCTTTAAAGCTAGAATTGGGGGCCTTGATGAAGTGACCCGGGCGCGTTTCCACATTTTTTATGAATGACAGGTGTGGTAGATTGATTTTCGTCACTTTTTGGAAAAATCTGAGACGGGTCGATTTTTGGTGATTTTGAGTGATTTTGATCAGTGCCAGCACTGTGAGATTTCTTCAATTTTGGCCAGGTAGGGATGAAAAATTTTTTTCTTCGTTATAGTGTCAGGTAGGTGTGTTCGGTCATTTGTAGTAAAAATAAAGTGCTGGAAGAGTGGTGGTGTCATCATTAAGGAAGAAATAGAGCAAAAACTGTGTCTCCCCCCCCCCCCTCTCAGATTCTGTTCTCAGAGCTCATTTTTGGATCATCTTTAAAGCTAGAATTGGGGGCCTTGATGAAGTGACCCGGGCGCGTTTCCACATTTTTTATGAATGACAGGTGTGGTAGATTGATTTTCGTCACTTTTTGGAAAAATCTGAGACGGGTCGATTTTTGGTGATTTTGAGTGATTTTGATCAGTGCCGGCACTGTGAGATTTCTTCAATTTTGGCCAGGTAGGGATGAAAAATTTTTTTCTTCGTTATAGTGTCAGGTAGGTGTGTTCGGTCATTTGTAGTAAGAATAAAGTGCTGGAAGAGTGGTGGTGTCATCATTAAGGAAGAAATAGAGCAAAAACTGTGTCTCCCCCCCCCCCTCTCAGATTCTGTTCTCAGAGCTCATTTTTGGATCATCTTTAAAGCTAGAATTGGGGGCCTTGATGAAGTGACCCGGGCGCGTTTCCACATTTTTTATGAATGACAGGTGTGGTAGATTGATTTTCGTCACTTTTTGGAAAAATCTGAGACGGGTCGATTTTTGGTGATTTTGAGTGATTTTGATCAGTGCCGGCACTGTGAGATTTCTTCAATTTTGGTCATGTAGGGATGAAAAATTTTTTTCTTCGTTATAGTGTCAGGTAGGTGTGTTCGGTCATTTGTAGTAAGAATAAAGTGCTGGAAGAGTGGTGGTGTCATCATTAAGGAAGAAATAGAGCAAAAACTGTGTCTCCCCCCCCCCTCTCAGATTCTGTTCTCAGAGCTCATTTTTGGATCATCTTTAAAGCTAGAATTGGGGGCCTTGATGAAGTGACCCGGGCGCGTTTCCACATTTTTTATGAATGACAGGTGTGGTAGATTGATTTTCGTCACTTTTTGGAAAAATCTGAGACGGGTCGATTTTTGGTGATTTTGAGTGATTTTGATCAGTGCCGGCACTGTGAGATTTCTTCAATTTTGGCCAGGTAGGGATGAAAAATTTTTTTCTTCGTTATAGTGTCAGGTAGGTGTGTTCGGTCATTTGTAGTAAGAATAAAGTTCTGGAAGAGTGGTGGTGTCATCATTAAGGAAGAAATAGAGCAAAAACTGTGTCTCCCCCCCCCCTCTCAGATTCTGTTCTCAGAGCTCATTTTTGGATCATCTTTAAAGCTAGAATTGGGGGCCTTGATGAAGTGACCCGGGCGCGTTTCCACATTTTTTATGAATGACAGGTGTGGTAGATTGATTTTCGTCACTTTTTGGAAAAATCTGAGACGGGTCGATTTTTGGTGATTTTGAGTGATTTTGATCAGTGCCGGCACTGTGAGATTTCTTCAATTTTGGCCAGGTAGGGATGAAAAATTTTTTTCTTCGTTATAGTGTCAGGTAGGTGTGTTCGGTCATTTGTAGTAAGAATAAAGTGCTGGAAGAGTGGTGGTGTCATCATTAAGGAAGAAATAGAGCAAAAACTGTGTCTCCCCCCCCCCTCTCAGATTCTGTTCTCAGAGCTCATTTTTGGATCATCTTTAAAGCTAGAATTGGGGGCCTTGATGAAGTGACCCGGGCGCGTTTCCACATTTTTTATGAATGACAGGTGTGGTAGATTGATTTTCGTCACTTTTTGGAAAAATCTGAGACGGGTCGATTTTTGGTGATTTTGAGTGATTTTGATCAGTGCCGGCACTGTGAGATTTCTTCAATTTTGGCCAGGTAGGGATGAAAAATTTTTTTCTTCGTTATAGTGTCAGGTAGGTGTGTTCGGTCATTTGTAGTAAGAATAAAGTGCTGGAAGAGTGGTGGTGTCATCATTAAGGAAGAAATAGAGCAAAAACTGTGTCTCCCCCCCCCCCTCTCAGATTCTGTTCTCAGAGCTCATTTTTGGATCATCTTTAAAGCTAGAATTGGGGGCCTTGATGAAGTGACCCGGGCGCGTTTCCACATTTTTTATGAATGACAGGTGTGGTAGATTGATTTTCGTCACTTTTTGGAAAAATCTGAGACGGGTCAATTTTTGGTGATTTTGAGTGATTTTGATCAGTGCCGGCACTGTGAGATTTCTTCAATTTTGGCCAGGTAGGGATGAAAAATTTTTTTCTTCGTTATAGTGTCAGGTAGGTGTGTTCGGTCATTTGTAGTAAGAATAAAGTGCTGGAAGAGTGGTGGTGTCATCATTAAGGAAGAAATAGAGCAAAAACTGTGTCTCCCCCCCCCCCCCTCTCAGATTCTGTTCTCAGAGCTCATTTTTGGATCATCTTTAAAGCTAGAATTGGGGGCCTTGATGAAGTGACCCGGGCGCGTTTCCACATTTTTTATGAATGACAGGTGTGGTAGATTGATTTTCGTCACTTTTTGGAAAAATCTGAGACGGGTCGATTTTTGGTGATTTTGAGTGATTTTGATCAGTGCCGGCACTGTGAGATTTCTTCAATTTTGGCCAGGTAGGGATGAAAAATTTTTTTCTTCGTTATAGTGTCAGGTAGGTGTGTTCGGTCATTTGTAGTAAGAATAAAGTGCTGGAAGAGTGGTGGTGTCATCATTAAGGAAGAAATAGAGCAAAAACTGTCTCCCCCCCCCCTCTCAGATTCTGTTCTCAGAGCTCATTTTTGGATCATCTTTAAAGCTAGAATTGGGGGCCTTGATGAAGTGACCCGGGCGCATTTCCACATTTTTTATGAATGACAGGTGTGGTAGATTGATTTTCGTCACTTTTTGTAAAAATCTGAGACGGGTCGATTTTTGGTGATTTTGAGTGATTTTGATCAGTGCCGGCACTGTGAGATTTCTTCAATTTTGGACAGGTAGGGATGAAAAATTTTTTTCTTCGTTATAGTGTCAGGTAGGTGTGTTCGGTCATTTGTAGTAAGAATAAAGTGCTGGAAGAGTGGTGGTGTCATCATTAAGGAAGAAATAGAGCAAAAACTGTGTCTCCCCCCCCCTCTCAGATTCTGTTCTCAGAGCTCATTTTTGGATCATCTTTAAAGCTAGAATTGGGGGCCTTGATGAAGTGACCCGGGCGCGTTTCCACATTTTTTATGAATGACAGGTGTGGTAGATTGATTTTCGTCACTTTTTGGAAAAATCTGAGACGGGTCGATTTTTGGTGATTTTGAGTGATTTTGATCAGTGCCGGCACTGTGAGATTTCTTCAATTTTGGCCAGGTAGGGATGAAAAATTTTTTTCTTCGTTATAGTGTCAGGTAGGTGTGTTCGGTCATTTGTAGTAAGAATAAAGTGCTGGAAGAGTGGTGGTGTCATCATTAAGGAAGAAATAGAGCAAAAACTTGATGAAGTGACCCGGGCGCGTTTCCACATTTTTTATGAATGACAGGTGTGGTAGATTGATTTTCGTCACTTTTTGGAAAAATCTGAGACGGGTCGATTTTTGGTGATTTTGAGTGATTTTGATCAGTGCCGGCACTGTGAGATTTCTTCAATTTTGGCCAGGTAGGGATGAAAAATTTTTTTCTTCGTTATAGTGTCAGGTAGGTGTGTTCGGTCATTTGTAGTAAGAATAAAGTGCTGGAAGAGTGGTGGTGTCATCATTAAGGAAGAAATAGAGCAAAAACTGTGTCTCCCTCCCACCTCTCAGATTCTGTTCTCAGAGCTCATTTTTGGATCATCTTTAAAGCTAGAATTGAGGGCCTTGATGAAGTGACCCGGGCGCGTTTCCACATTTTTTATGAATGACAGGTGTGGTAGATTGATTTTCGTCACTTTTAGGAAAAATCTGAGACGGGTCGATTTTTGGTGATTTTGAGTGATTTTGATCAGTGCCGGCACTGTGAGATTTCTTCAATTTTGGCCAGGTAGGGATGAAAAATTTTTTTCTTCGTTATAGTGTCAGGTAGGTGTGTTCGGTCATTTGTAGTAAGAATAAAGTGCTGGAAGAGTGGTGGTGTCATCATTAAGGAAGAAATAGAGCAAAAACTGTGTCTCCCCCCCCCTCTCAAATTCTGTTCTCAGAGCTCATTTTTGGATCATCTTTAAAGCTAGAATTTGGGGCCTTGATGAAGTGACCCGGGCGCGTTTCCACATTTTTTATGAATGACAGGTGTGGTAGATTGATTTTCGTCACTTTTTGGAAAAATCTGAGACGGGTCGATTTTTGGTGATTTTGAGTGATTTTGATCAGTGCCGGCACTGTGAGATTTCTTCAGTTTTGGCCAGGTAGGGATGAAAAATTTTTTTCTTCGTTATAGTGTCAGGTAGGTGTGTTCGGTCATTTGTAGTAAGAATAAAGTGCTGGAAGAGTGGTGGTGTCATCATTAAGGAAGAAATAGAGCAAAAACTGTGTCTCCCCCCCCCTCTCAGATTCTCTTCTCAGAGCTCATTTTTGGATCATCTTTAAAGCTAGAATTGGGGGCCTTGATGAAGTGACCCGGGCGCGTTTCCACATTTTTTATGAATGACAGGTGTGGTAGATTGATTTTCGTCACTTTTTGGAAAAATCTGAGACGGGTCGATTTTTGGTGATTTTGAGTGATTTTGATCAGTGCCGGCACTGTGAGATTTCTTCAATTTTGGCCAGGTAGGGATGAAAAATTTTTTTCTTCGTTATAGTGTCAGGTAGGTGTGTTCAGTCATTTGTAGTAAGAATAAAGTGCTGGAAGAGTGGTGGTGTCATCATTAAGGAAGAAATAGAGCAAAAACTGTGTCTCCCTCCCCCCTCTCAGATTCTGTTCTCAGAGCTCATTTTTGGATCATCTTTAAAGCTAGAATTGAGGGCCTTGATGAAGTGACCCGGGCGCGTTTCCACATTTTTTATGAATGACAGGTGTGGTAGATTGATTTTCGTCACTTTTAGGAAAAATCTGAGACGGGTCGATTTTTGGTGATTTTGAGTGATTTTGATCAGTGCCGGCACTGTGAGATTTCTTCAGTTTTGGCCAGGTAGGGATGAAAAATTTTTTTCTTCGTTATAGTGTCAGGTAGGTGTGTTCGGTCATTTGTAGTAAGAATAAAGTGCTGGAAGAGTGGTGGTGTCATCATTAAGGAAGAAATAGAGCAAAAACTGTGTCTCCCCCCCCTCTCAGATTCTCTTCTCAGAGCTCATTTTTGGATCATCTTTAAAGCTAGAATTGGGGGCCTTGATGAAGTGACCCAGGCGCGTTTCCACATTTTTTATGAATGACAGGTGTGGTAGATTGATTTTCGTCACTTTTTGGAAAAATCTGAGACGGGTCGATTTTTGGTGATTTTGAGTGATTTTGATCAGTGCCGGCACTGTGAGATTTCTTCAATTTTGGCCAGGTAGGGATGAAAAATTTTTTTCTTCGTTATAGTGTCAGGTAGGTGTGTTCGGTCATTTGTAGTAAGAATAAAGTGCTGGAAGAGTGGTGGTGTCATCATTAAGGAAGAAATAGAGCAAAAACTGTGTCTCCCCCCCCCCCTCTCAGATTCTGTTCTCAGAGCTCATTTTTGGATCATCTTTAAAGCTAGAATTGGGGGCCTTGATGAAGTGACCCGGGCGCGTTTCCACATTTTTTATGAATGACAGGTGTGGTAGATTGATTTTCGTCACTTTTTGGAAAAATCTGAGACGGGTCGATTTTTGGTGATTTTGAGTGATTTTGATCAGTGCCGGCACTGTGAGATTTCTTCAATTTTGGCCAGGTAGGGATGAAAAATTTTTTTCTTCGTTATAGTGTCAGGTAGGTGTGTTCGGTCATTTGTAGTAAGAATAAAGTGCTGGAAGAGTGGTGGTGTCATCATTAAGAAGAAATAGAGCAAAAACTGTGTCTCCCCCCCCCCCCTCTCAGATTCTGTTCTCAGAGCTCATTTTTGGATCATCTTTAAAGCTAGAATTGGGGGCCCTTGATGAAGTGACCCGGGCGCATTTCCACATTTTTTATGAATGACAGGTGTGGTAGATTGATTTTCGTCACTTTTTGGAAAAATCTGAGACGGGTCGATTTTTGGTGATTTTGAGTGATTTTGATCAGTGCCGGCACTGTGAGATTTCTTCAATTTTGGCCAGGTAGGGATGAAAAATTTTTTTCTTCGTTATAGTGTCAGGTAGGTGTGTTCGGTCATTTGTAGTAAGAATAAAGTGCTGGAAGAGTGGTGGTGTCATCATTAAGGAAGAAATAGAGCAAAAACTGTGTCTCCCCCCCCTTCTCAGATTCTGTTCTCAGAGCTCATTTTTGGATCATCTTTAAAGCTAGAATTGGGGGCCTTGATGAAGTGACCCGGCGCGTTTCCACATTTTTTATGAATGACAGGTGTGGTAGATTGATTTTCGTCACTTTTTGGAAAAATCTGAGACGGGTCGATTTTTGGTGATTTTGAGTGATTTTGATCAGTGCCGGCACTGTGAGATTTCTTCAATTTTGGCCAGGTAGGGATGAAAAATTTTTTTCTTCGTTATAGTGTCAGGTAGGTGTGTTCGGTCATTTGTAGTAAGAATAAAGTGCTGGAAGAGTGGTGGTGTCATCATTAAGGAAGAAATAGAGCAAAAACTGTGTCTCCCCCCCCCCCTCTCAGATTCTGTTCTCAGAGCTCATTTTTGGATTATCTTTAAAGCTAGAATTGGGGGCCTTGATGAAGTGACCCGGGCGCGTTTCCACATTTTTTATGAATGACAGGTGTGTTAGATTGATTTTCGTCACTTTTTGGAAAAATCTGAGACGGGTCGATTTTTGGTGATTTTGAGTGATTTTGATCAGTGCCGGCACTGTGAGATTTCTTCAATTTTGGCCAGGTAGGGATGAAAAATTTTTTTCTTAGTTATAGTGTCAGGTAGGTGTGTTCGGTCATTTGTAGTAAGAATAAAGTGCTGGAAGAGTGGTGGTGTCATCATTAAGGAAGAAATAGAGCAAAAACTTGATGAAGTGACCCGGCGCGTTTCCACATTTTTTATGAATGACAGGTGTGGTAGATTGATTTTCGTCACTTTTTGGAAAAATCTGAGACGGGTCGATTTTTGGTGATTTTGAGTGATTTTGATCAGTGCCGGCACTGTGAGATTTCTTCAATTTTGGCCAGGTAGGGATGAAAAATTTTTTTCTTCGTTATAGTGTCAGGTAGGTGTGTTCGGTCATTTGTAGTAAGAATAAAGTGCTGAAGAGTGGTGGTGTCATCATTAAGGAAGAAATAGAGCAAAAACTGTGTCTCCCTCCCCCCTCTCAGATTCTGTTCTCAGAGCTCATTTTTGGATCATCTTTAAAGCTTGAATTGAGGGCTTGATGAAGTGACCCGGGCGCGTTTCCACATTTTTTATGAATGACAGGTGTGGTAGATTGATTTTCGTCACTTTTTGGAAAAATCTGAGACGGGTCGATTTTGGTGATTTTGAGTGATTTTGATCAGTGCCGGCACTGTGAGATTTCTTCAATTTTGGCCAGGTAGGGATGAAAAATTTTTTTCTTCGTTATAGTGTCAGGTAGGTGTGTTCGGTCATTTGTAGTAAGAATAAAGTGCTGGAAGAGTGGTGGTGTCATCATTAAGGAAGAAATAGAGCAAAAACTGTGTCTCCCCCCCCCCTCTCAGATTCGTTCTCAGAGCTCATTTTTGGATCATCTTTAAAGCTAGAATTGGTTTCATCCCTACCTGGCCAAAATTGAAGAAATCTCACAGTGCCGGCACTGATCAAAATCACTCAAAATCACCAAAAATCGACCCGTCTCAGATTTTTCCAAAAAGTGACGAAAATCAATCTACCACACCTGTCATTCATAAAAAATGTGGAAACGCGCCCGGGTCACTTCATCAAGGCCCCCAATTCTAGCTTTAAAGATGATCCAAAAATGAGCTCTGAGAACAGAATCTGAGAGGGGGGGGGGGGGGAGACACAGTTTTTGCTCTATTTCTTCCTTAATGATGACACCACCACTCTTCCAGCACTTTATTCTTACTACAAATGACCGAACACACCTACCTGACACTATAACGAAGAAAAAAATTTTTCATCCCTACCTGGCCAAAATTGAAGAAATCTCACAGTGCCGGCACTGATCAAAATCACTCAAAATCACCAAAAATCGACCCGTCTCAGATTTTTCCAAAAAGTGACGAAAATCAATCTACCACACCTGTCATTCATAAAAAATGTGGAAACGCGCCCGGGTCACTTCATCAAGGCCCCCAATTCTAGCTTTAAAGATGATCCAAAAATGAGCTCTGAGAACAGAATCTGAGAGGGGGGGGGGGGGAGACACAGTTTTTGCTCTATTTCTTCCTTAATGATGACACCACCACTCTTCCAGCACTTTATTCTTACTACAAATGACCGAACACACCTACCTGACACTATAACGAAGAAAAAAATTTTTCATCCCTACCTGGCCAAAATTGAAGAAATCTCACAGTGCCGGCACTGATCAAAATCACTCAAAATCACCAAAAATCGACCCGTCTCAGATTTTTCCAAAAAGTGACGAAAATCAATCTACCACACCTGTCATTCATAAAAAATGTGGAAACGCGCCCGGGTCACTTCATCAAGGCCCCCAATTCTAGCTTTAAAGATGATCCAAAAATGAGCTCTGAGAACAGAATCTGAGAGGGGGGGGGGAGACACAGTTTTTGCTCTATTTCTTCCTTAATGATGACACCACCACTCTTCCAGCACTTTATTCTTACTACAAATGACCGAACACACCTACCTGACACTATAAGAAGGAAAAAAAATTTTCATCCCTACCTGGCCAAAATTGAAGAAATCTCACAGTGCCGGCACTGATCAAAATCACTCAAAATCACCAAAAATCGACCCGTCTCAGATTTTTCCAAAAAGTGACGAAAATCAATCTACCACACCTGTCATTCATAAAAAATGTGGAAACGCGCCCGGGTCACTTCATCAAGGCCCCCAATTCTAGCTTTAAAGATGATCCAAAAATGAGCTCTGAGAACAGAATCTGAGAGGGGGGGGGAGACACAGTTTTTGCTCTATTTCTTCCTTAATGATGACACCACCACTCTTCCAGCACTTTATTCTTACTAGAAATGACCGAACACACCTACCTGACACTATAACGAAGAAAAAAATTTTTCATCCCTACCTGGCCAAAATTGAAGAAATCTCACAGTGCCGGCACTGATCAAAATCACTCAAAATCACCAAAAATCGACCCGTCTCAGATTTTTCCAAAAAGTGACGAAAATCAATCTACCACACCTGTCATTCATAAAAAATGTGGAAATGCGCCCGGGTCACTTCATCAAGGCCCCCAATTCTAGCTTTAAAGATGATCCAAAAATGAGCTCTGAGAACAGAATCTGAGAGGGGGGGGGGAGACACAGTTTTTGCTCTATTTCTTCCTTAATGATGACACCACTACTCTTCCAGCACTTTATTCTTACTACAAATGACCGAACACACCTACCTGACACTATAACGAAGAAAAAAATTTTTCATCCCTACCTGGCCAAAATTGAAGAAATCTCACAGTGCCGGCACTAATCAAAATCACTCAAAATCACCAAAAATCGACCCGTCTCAGATTTTTCCAAAAAGTGACGAAAATCAATCTACCACACCTGTCATTCATAAAAAATGTGGAAACGCGCCCGGGTCACTTCATCAAGGCCCCCAATTCTAGCTTTAAAGATGATCCAAAAATGAGCTCTGAGAACAGAATCTGAGAGGGGGGGGGGGAGACACAGTTTTTGCTCTATTTCTTCCTTAATGATGACACCACCACTCTTCCAGCACTTTATTCTTACTACAAATGACCGAACACACCTACCTGACACTATAACGAAGAAAAAAATTTTTCATCCCTACCTGGCCAAAACTGAAGAAATCTCACAGTGCCGGCACTGATCAAAATCACTCAAAATCACCAAAAATCGACCCGTCTCAGATTTTTCCAAAAAGTGACGAAAATCAATCTACCACACCTGTCATTCATAAAAAATGTGGAAACGCGCCCGGGTCACTTCATCAAGGCCCCCAATTCTAGCTTTAAAGATGATCCAAAAATGAGCTCTGAGAACAGAATTTGAGAGGGGGGGGGGAGACACAGTTTTTGCTCTATTTCTTCCTTAATGATGACACCACCACTCTTCCAGCACTTTATTCTTACTACAAATGACCGAACACACCTACCTGACACTATAACGAAGAAAAAAATTTTTCATCCCTACCTGGCCAAAATTGAAGAAATCTCACAGTGCCGGCACTGATCAAAATCACTCAAAATCACCAAAAATCGACATGTCTCAGATTTTTCCAAAAAGTGACGAAAATCAATCTACCACACCTGTCATTCATAAAAAATGTGGAAACGCGCCCGGGTCACTTCATCAAGGCCCCCAATTCTAGCTTTAAAGATGATCCAAAAATGAGCTCTGAGAACAGAATCTGAGAGGGGGGGGGGAGACACAGTTTTTGCTCTATTTCTTCCTTAATGATGACACCACCACTCTTCCAGCACTTTATTCTTACTACAAATGACCGAACACACCTACCTGACACTATAACGAAGAAAAAAATTTTTCATCCCTACCTGGCCAAAATTGAAGAAATCTCACAGTGCCGGCACTGATCAAAATCACTCAAAATCACCAAAAATCGACCCGTCTCAGATTTTTCCTAAAAGTGACGAAAATCAATCTACCACACCTGTCATTCATAAAAAATGTGGAAACGCGCCCGGGTCACTTCATCAAGGCCCTCAATTCTAGCTTTAAAGATGATCCAAAAATGAGCTCTGAGAACAGAATCTGAGAGGGGGGAGGGAGACACAGTTTTTGCTCTATTTCTTCCTTAATGATGACACCACCACTCTTCCAGCACTTTATTCTTACTACAAATGACCGAACACACCTACCTGACACTATAACGAAGAAAAAAATTTTTCATCCCTACCTGGCCAAAATTGAAGAAATCTCACAGTGCCGGCACTGATCAAAATCACTCAAAATCACCAAAAATCGACCCGTCTCAGATTTTTCCAAAAAGTGACGAAAATCAATCTACCACACCTGTCATTCATAAAAAATGTGGAAACGCGCCCGGGTCACTTCATCAAGTTTTTGCTCTATTTCTTCCTTAATGATGACACCACCACTCTTCCAGCACTTTATTCTTACTACAAATGACCGAACACACCTACCTGACACTATAACTAAGAAAAAAATTTTTCATCCCTACCTGGCCAAAATTGAAGAAATCTCACAGTGCCGGCACTGATCAAAATCACTCAAAATCACCAAAAATCGACCCGTCTCAGATTTTTCCAAAAAGTGACGAAAATCAATCTACCACACCTGTCATTCATAAAAAATGTGGAAATGCGCCCGGGTCACTTCATCAAGGCCCCCAATTCTAGCTTTAAAGATGATCCAAAAATGAGCTCTGAGAACAGAATCTGAGAGGGGGGGGGGGAGACACAGTTTTTGCTCTATTTCTTCCTTAATGATGACACCACCACTCTTCCAGCACTTTATTCTTACTACAAATGACCGAACACACCTACCTGACACTATAACGAAGAAAAAAATTTTTCATCCCTACCTGGCCAAAATTGAAGAAATCTCACAGTGCCGGCACTGATCAAAATCACTCAAAATCACCAAAAATCGACCCGTCTCAGATTTTTCCAAAAAGTGACGAAAATCAATCTACCACACCTGTCATTCATAAAAAATGTGGAAACGCGCCCGGGTCACTTCATCAAGGCCCCCAATTCTAGCTTTAAAGATGATCCAAAAATGAGCTCTGAGAACAGAATCTGAGAGGGGGGGGGAGACACAGTTTTTGCTCTATTTCTTCCTTAATGATGACACCACCACTCTTCCAGCACTTTATTCTTACTACAAATGACCGAACACACCTACCTGACACTATAACTAAGAAAAAAATTTTTCATCCCTACCTGGCCAAAATTGAAGAAATCTCACAGTGCCGGCACTGATCAAAATCACTCAAAATCACCAAAAATCGACCCGTCTCAGATTTTTCCAAAAAGTGACGAAAATCAATCTACCACACCTGTCATTCATAAAAAATGTGGAAATGCGCCCGGGTCACTTCATCAAGGCCCCCAATTCTAGCTTTAAAGATGATCCAAAAATGAGCTCTGAGAACAGAATCTGAGAGGGGGGGGGGGAGACACAGTTTTTGCTCTATTTCTTCCTTAATGATGACACCACCACTCTTCCAGCACTTTATTCTTACTACAAATGACCGAACACACCTACCTGACACTATAACGAAGAAAAAAATTTTTCATCCCTACCTGGCCAAAATTGAAGAAATCTCACAGTGCCGGCACTGATCAAAATCACTCAAAATCACCAAAAATCGACCCGTCTCAGATTTTTCCAAAAAGTGACGAAAATCAATCTACCACACCTGTCATTCATAAAAAATGTGGAAACGCGCCCGGGTCACTTCATCAAGGCCCCCAATTCTAGCTTTAAAGATGATCCAAAAATGAGCTCTGAGAACAGAATCTGAGAGGGGGGGGGGAGACACAGTTTTTGCTCTATTTCTTCCTTAATGATGACACCACCACTCTTCCAGCACTTTATTCTTACTACAAATGACCGAACACACCTACCTGACACTATAACGAAGAAAAAAATTTTTCATCCCTACCTGGCCAAAATTGAAGAAATCTCACAGTGCCGGCACTGATCAAAATCACTCAAAATCACCAAAAATCGACCCGTCTCAGATTTTTCCAAAAAGTGACGAAAATCAATCTACCACACCTGTCATTCATAAAAAATGTGGAAACGCGCCCGGGTCACTTCATCAAGGCCCCAATTCTAGCTTTAAAGATGATCCAAAAATGAGCTCTGAGAAGAGAATCTGAGAGGGGGGGGAGACACAGTTTTTGCTCTATTTCTTCCTTAATGATGACACCACCACTCTTCCAGCACTTTATTCTTACTACAAATGACCGAACACACCTACCTGACACTATAACGAAGAAAAAAATTTTTCATCCCTACCTGGCCAAAACTGAAGAAATCTCACAGTGACGGCACTGATCAAAATCACTCAAAATCACCAAAAATCGACCCGTCTCAGATTTTTCCTAAAAGTGACGAAAATCAATCTACCACACCTGTCATTCATAAAAAATGTGGAAACGCGCCCGGGTCACTTCATCAAGGCCCTCAATTCTAGCTTTAAAGATGATCCAAAAATGAGCTCTGAGAACAGAATCTGAGAGGGGGGAGGGAGACACAGTTTTTGCTCTATTTCTTCCTTAATGATGACACCACCACTCTTCCAGCACTTTATTCTTACTACAAATGACCGAACACACCTACCTGACACTATAACGAAGAAAAAAATTTTTCATCCCTACCTGGCCAAAATTGAAGAAATCTCACAGTGCCGGCACTGATCAAAATCACTCAAAATCACCAAAAATCGACCCGTCTCAGATTTTTCCAAAAAGTGACGAAAATCAATCTACCACACCTGTCATTCATAAAAAATGTGGAAACGCGCCCGGGTCACTTCATCAAGTTTTTGCTCTATTTCTTCCTTAATGATGACACCACCACTCTTCCAGCACTTTATTCTTACTACAAATGACCGAACACACCTACCTGACACTATAACTAAGAAAAAAATTTTTCATCCCTACCTGGCCAAAATTGAAGAAATCTCACAGTGCCGGCACTGATCAAAATCACTCAAAATCACCAAAAATCGACCCGTCTCAGATTTTTCCAAAAAGTGACGAAAATCAATCTACCACACCTGTCATTCATAAAAAATGTGGAAATGCGCCCGGGTCACTTCATCAAGGCCCCCAATTCTAGCTTTAAAGATGATCCAAAAATGAGCTCTGAGAACAGAATCTGAGAGGGGGGGGGGGGAGACACAGTTTTTGCTCTATTTCTTCCTTAATGATGACACCACCACTCTTCCAGCACTTTATTCTTACTACAAATGACCGAACACACCTACCTGACACTATAACGAAGAAAAAAATTTTTCATCCCTACCTGGCCAAAATTGAAGAAATCTCACAGTGCCGGCACTGATCAAAATCACTCAAAATCACCAAAAATCGACCCGTCTCAGATTTTTCCAAAAAGTGACGAAAATCAATCTACCACACCTGTCATTCATAAAAAATGTGGAAACGCGCCCGGGTCACTTCATCAAGGCCCCCAATTCTAGCTTTAAAGATGATCCAAAAATGAGCTCTGAGAACAGAATCTGAGAGGGGGGGGGAGACACAGTTTTTGCTCTATTTCTTCCTTAATGATGACACCACCACTCTTCCAGCACTTTATTCTTACTACAAATGACCGAACACACCTACCTGACACTATAACTAAGAAAAAAATTTTTCATCCCTACCTGGCCAAAATTGAAGAAATCTCACAGTGCCGGCACTGATCAAAATCACTCAAAATCACCAAAAATCGACCCGTCTCAGATTTTTCCAAAAAGTGACGAAAATCAATCTACCACACCTGTCATTCATAAAAAATGTGGAAATGCGCCCGGGTCACTTCATCAAGGCCCCCAATTCTAGCTTTAAAGATGATCCAAAAATGAGCTCTGAGAACAGAATCTGAGAGGGGGGGGGGGAGACACAGTTTTTGCTCTATTTCTTCCTTAATGATGACACCACCACTCTTCCAGCACTTTATTCTTACTACAAATGACCGAACACACCTACCTGACACTATAACGAAGAAAAAAATTTTTCATCCCTACCTGGCCAAAATTGAAGAAATCTCACAGTGCCGGCACTGATCAAAATCACTCAAAATCACCAAAAATCGACCCGTCTCAGATTTTTCCAAAAAGTGACGAAAATCAATCTACCACACCTGTCATTCATAAAAAATGTGGAAACGCGCCCGGGTCACTTCATCAAGGCCCCCAATTCTAGCTTTAAAGATGATCCAAAAATGAGCTCTGAGAACAGAATCTGAGAGGGGGGGGGAGACACAGTTTTTGCTCTATTTCTTCCTTAATGATGACACCACCACTCTTCCAGCACTTTATTCTTACTACAAATGACCGAACACACCTACCTGACACTATAACGAAGAAAAAAATTTTTCATCCCTACCTGGCCAAAATTGAAGAAATCTCACAGTGCCGGCACTGATCAAAATCACTCAAAATCACCAAAAATCGACCCGTCTCAGATTTTTCCAAAAAGTGACGAAAATCAATCTACCACACCTGTCATTCATAAAAAATGTGGAAACGCGCCCGGGTCACTTCATCAAGGCCCCAATTCTAGCTTTAAAGATGATCCAAAAATGAGCTCTGAGAAGAGAATCTGAGAGGGGGGGGAGACACAGTTTTTGCTCTATTTCTTCCTTAATGATGACACCACCACTCTTCCAGCACTTTATTCTTACTACAAATGACCGAACACACCTACCTGACACTATAACGAAGAAAAAAATTTTTCATCCCTACCTGGCCAAAACTGAAGAAATCTCACAGTGACGGCACTGATCAAAATCACTCAAAATCACCAAAAATCGACCCGTCTCAGATTTTTCCTAAAAGTGACGAAAATCAATCTACCACACCTGTCATTCATAAAAAATGTGGAAACGCGCCCGGGTCACTTCATCAAGGCCCTCAATTCTAGCTTTAAAGATGATCCAAAAATGAGCTCTGAGAACAGAATCTGAGAGGGGGGAGGGAGACACAGTTTTTGCTCTATTTCTTCCTTAATGATGACACCACCACTCTTCCAGCACTTTATTCTTACTACAAATGACCGAACACACCTACCTGACACTATAACGAAGAAAAAAATTTTTCATCCCTACCTGGCCAAAATTGAAGAAATCTCACAGTGCCGGCACTGATCAAAATCACTCAAAATCACCAAAAATCGACCCGTCTCAGATTTTTCCAAAAAGTGACGAAAATCAATCTACCACACCTGTCATTCATAAAAAATGTGGAAACGCGCCCGGGTCACTTCATCAAGGCCCCCAATTCTAGCTTTAAAGATGATCCAAAAATGAGCTCTGAGAACAGAATCTGAGAGGGGGGGGGGGAGACACAGTTTTTGCTCTATTTCTTCCTTAATGATGACACCACCACTCTTCCAGCACTTTATTCTTACTACAAATGACCGAACACACCTACCTGACACTATAACGAAGAAAAAAATTTTTCATCCCTACCTGGCCAAAACTGAAGAAATCTCACAGTGCCGGCACTGATCAAAATCACTCAAAATCACCAAAAATCGACCCGTCTTAGATTTTTCCAAAAAGTGACGAAAATCAATCTACCACACCTGTCATTCATAAAAAATGTGGAAACCCGCCCGGGTCACTTCATCAAGGCCCCAAATTCTAGCTTTAAAGATGATCCAAAAATGAGCTCTGAGAACAGAATCTGAGAGGGGGGGGGGGGGGGAGACAGTTTTTGCTCTATTTCTTCCTTAATGATGACACCACCACTCTTCCAGCACTTTATTCTTACTACAAATGACCGAACACACCTACCTGACACTATAACGAAGAAAAAAATTTCTGAGAACAGAATCTGAGAGGGGGGAGGGAGACACAGTTTTTGCTCTATTTCTTCCTTAATGATGACACCACCACTCTTCCAGCACTTTATTCTTACTACAAATGACCGAACACACCTACCTGACACTATAACGAAGAAAAAATTTTTTCATCCCTACCTGGCCAAAATTGAAGAAATCTCACAGTGCCGGCACTGATCAAAATCACTCAAAATCACCAAAAATCGACCCGTCTCAGATTTTTCCAAAAAGTGACGAAAATCAATCTACCACACCTGTCATTCATAAAAAATGTGGAAACGCGCCCGGGTCACTTCATCAAGTTTTTGCTCTATTTCTTCCTTAATGATGACACCACCACTCTTCCAGCACTTTATTCTTACTACAAATGACCGAACACACCTACCTGACACTATAACGAAGAAAAAAATTTTTCATCCCTACCTGGCCAAAATTGAAGAAATCTCACAGTGCCGGCACTGATCAAAATCACTCAAAATCACCAAAAATCGACCCGTCTCAGATTTTTCCAAAAAGTGACGAAAATCAATCTACCACACCTGTCATTCATAAAAAATGTGGAAACGCGCCCGGGTCACTTCATCAAGGCCCCCAATTCTAGCTTTAAAGATGATCCAAAAATGAGCTCTGAGAACAGAATCTGAGAGGGGGGGGGGAGACACAGTTTTTGCTCTATTTCTTCCTTAATGATGACACCACCACTCTTCCAGCACTTTATTCTTACTACAAATGACCGAACACACCTACCTGACACTATAACGAAGAAAAAAATTTTTCATCCCTACCTGGCCAAAACTGAAGAAATCTCACAGTGCCGGCACTGATCAAAATCACTCAAAATCACCAAAAATCGACCCGTCTTAGATTTTTCCAAAAAGTGACGAAAATCAATCTACCACACCTGTCATTCATAAAAAATGTGGAAACCCGCCCGGGTCACTTCATCAAGGCCCCAAATTCTAGCTTTAAAGATGATCCAAAAATGAGCTCTGAGAACAGAATCTGAGAGGGGGGGGGGGGGAGACAGTTTTTGCTCTATTTCTTCCTTAATGATGACACCACCACTCTTCCAGCACTTTATTCTTACTACAAATGACCGAACACACCTACCTGACACTATAACGAAGAAAAAAATTTCTGAGAACAGAATCTGAGAGGGGGGAGGGAGACACAGTTTTTGCTCTATTTCTTCCTTAATGATGACACCACCACTCTTCCAGCACTTTATTCTTACTACAAATGACCGAACACACCTACCTGACACTATAACGAAGAAAAAATTTTTTCATCCCTACCTGGCCAAAATTGAAGAAATCTCACAGTGCCGGCACTGATCAAAATCACTCAAAATCACCAAAAATCGACCCGTCTCAGATTTTTCCAAAAAGTGACGAAAATCAATCTACCACACCTGTCATTCATAAAAAATGTGGAAACGCGCCCGGGTCACTTCATCAAGTTTTTGCTCTATTTCTTCCTTAATGATGACACCACCACTCTTCCAGCACTTTATTCTTACTACAAATGACCGAACACACCTACCTGACACTATAACGAAGAAAAAAATTTTTCATCCCTACCTGGCCAAAATTGAAGAAATCTCACAGTGCCGGCACTGATCAAAATCACTCAAAATCACCAAAAATCGACCCGTCTCAGATTTTTCCAAAAAGTGACGAAAATCAATCTACCACACCTGTCATTCATAAAAAATGTGGAAACGCGCCCGGGTCACTTCATCAAGGCCCCCAATTCTAGCTTTAAAGATGATCCAAAAATGAGCTCTGAGAACAGAATCTGAGAGGGGGGGGGGGGGGAGACACAGTTTTTGCTCTATTTCTTCCTTAATGATGACACCACCACTCTTCCAGCACTTTATTCTTACTACAAATGACCGAACACACCTACCTGACACTATAACGAAGAAAAAAATTTTTCATCCCTACCTGGCCAAAATTGAAGAAATCTCACAGTGCCGGCACTGATCAAAATCACTCAAAATCACCAAAAATCGACCCGTCTCAGATTTTTCCAAAAAGTGACGAAAATCAATCTACCACACCTGTCATTCATAAAAAATGTGGAAACGCGCCCGGGTCACTTCATCAAGGCCCCCAATTCTAGCTTTAAAGATGATCCAAAAATGAGCTCTGAGAACAGAATCTGAGAGGGGGGGGGGGAGACACAGTTTTTGCTCTATTTCTTCCTTAATGATGACACCACCACTCTTCCAGAACTTTATTCTTACTACAAATGACCGAACACACCTACCTGACACTATAACGAAGAAAAAAATTTTTCATCCCTACCTGGCCAAAATTGAAGAAATCTCACAGTGCCGGCACTGATCAAAATCACTCAAAATCACCAAAAATCGACCCGTCTCAGATTTTTCCAAAAAGTGACGAAAATCAATCTACCACACCTGTCATTCATAAAAAATGTGGAAACGCGCCCGGGTCACTTCATCAAGGCCCCCAATTCTAGCTTTAAAGATGATCCAAAAATGAGCTCTGAGAACAGAATCTGAGAGGGGGGGGGGAGACACAGTTTTTGCTCTATTTCTTCCTTAATGATGACACCACCACTCTTCCAGCACTTTATTCTTACTACAAATGACCGAACACACCTACCTGACACTATAACGAAGAAAAAAATTTTTCATCCCTACCTGGCCAAAATTGAAGAAATCTCACAGTGCCGGCACTGATCAAAATCACTCAAAATCACCAAAAATCGACCCGTCTCAGATTTTTCCAAAAAGTGACGAAAATCAATCTACCACACCTGTCATTCATAAAAAATGTGGAAACGCGCCCGGGTCACTTCATCAAGGCCCCCAATTCTAGCTTTAAAGATAATCCAAAAATGAGCTCTGAGAACAGAATCTGAGAGGGGGGGGGAGACACAGTTTTTGCTCTATTTCTTCCTTAATGATGACACCACCACTCTTCCAGCACTTTATTCTTACTACAAATGACCAAACACACCTACCTGACACTATAACGAAGAAAAAAATTTTTCATCCCTACCTGGCCAAAATTGAAGAAATCTCACAGTGCCGGCAATGATCAAAATCACTCAAAATCACCAAAAATCGACCCGTCTCAGATTTTTCCAAAAAGTGACGAAAATCAATCTACCACACCTGTCATTCATAAAAAATGTGGAAACGCGCCCGGGTCACTTCATCAAGGCCCCCAATTCTAGCTTTAAAGATGATCCAAAAATGAGCTCTGAGAACAGAATCTGAGGGGGGGGGGGGGAGACACAGTTTTTGCTCTATTTCTTCCTTAATGATGACACCACCACTCTTCCAGCACTTTATTCTTACTACAAATGACCGAACACACCTACCTGACACTATAACGAAGAAAAAAATTTTTCATCCCTACCTGGCCAAAATTGAAGAAATCTCACAGTGCCGGCACTGATCAAAATCACTCAAAATCACCAAAAATCGACCCGTCTCAGATTTTTCCAAAAAGTGACGAAAATCAATCTACCACACCTGTCATTCATAAAAAATGTGGAAACGCGCCCGGGTCACTTCATCAAGGCCCCCAATTCTAGCTTTAAAGATGATCCAAAAATGAGCTCTGAGAACAGAATCTGAGAGGGGGGGGGGAGACACAGTTTTTGCTCTATTTCTTCCTTAATGATGACACCACCACTCTTCCAGCACTTTATTTTTACTACAAATGACCGAACACACCTACCTGACACTATAACGAAGAAAAAAATTTTTCATCCCTACCTGGCCAAAATTGAAGAAATCTCACAGTGCTGGCACTGATCAAAATCACTCAAAATCACCAAAAATCGACCCGTCTCAGATTTTTCCAAAAAGTGACGAAAATCAATCTACCACACCTGTCATTCATAAAAAATGTGGAAACGCGCCCGGGTCACTTCATCAAGGCCCCCAATTCTAGCTTTAAAGATGATCCAAAAATGAGCTCTGAGAACAGAATCTGAGAGGGGGGGGGGAGACACAGTTTTTGCTCTATTTCTTCATTAATGATGACACCACCACTCTTCCAGCACTTTATTCTTACTACAAATGACCGAACACACCTACCTGACACTATAACGAAGAAAAAAATTTTTCATCCCTACCTGGCCAAAATTGAAGAAATCTCACAGTGCCGGCACTGATCAAAATCACTCAAAATCACCAAAAATCGACCCGTCTCAGATTTTTCCAAAAAGTGACGAAAATCAATCTACCACACCTGTCATTCATAAAAAATGTGGAAACCCGCCCGGGTCACTTCATCAAGGCCCCCAATTCTAGCTTTAAAGATGATCCAAAAATGAGCTCTTAGAACAGAATCTGAGAGGGGGGGGGGAGAGACACAGTTTTTGCTCTATTTCTTCCTTAATGATGACACCACCACTCTTCCAGCACTTTATTCTTACTACAAATGACTGAACACACCTACCTGACACTATAACGAAGAAAAAAATTTTTCATCCCTACCTGGCCAAAATTGAAGAAATCTCACAGTGCCGACACTGATCAAAATCACTCAAAATCACCAAAAATCGACCCGTCTCAGATTTTTCCAAAAAGTGACGAAAATCAATCTACCACACCTGTCATTCATAAAAAATGTGGAAACGCGCCCGGGTCACTTCATCAAGGCCCCCAATTCTAGCTTTAAAGATGATCCAAAAATGAGCTCTGAGAACAGAATCTGAGAGGGGGGGGGGAGACACAGTTTTTGCTCTATTTCTTCCTTAATGATGACACCACCACTCTTCCAGCACTTTATTCTTACTACAAATGACCGAACACACCTACCTGACACTATAACGAAGAAAAAAATTTTTCATCCCTACCTGGCCAAAATTGAAGAAATCTCACAGTGCCGGCACTGATCAAAATCACTCAAAATCACCAAAAATCGACCCGTCTCAGATTTTTCCAAAAAGTGACGAAAATCAATCTACCACACCTGTCATTCATAAAAATGTGGAAACGCGCCCGGGTCACTTCATCAAGGACCCCAACTCTAGCTTTAAAGATGATCCAAAAATGAGCTCTGAGAACAGAATCTGAGAGGGGGGGGGGGGGGGAAACACAGTTTTTGCTCTATTTCTTCCTTAATGATGACACCACCACTCTTCCAGCACTTATTCTTACTACAAATGACCGAACACACCTACCTGACACTATAACGAAGAAAAACATTTTTCATCCCTACCTGGCCAAAATTGAAGAAATCTCACAGTGCCGACACTGATCAAAATCACTCAAAATCACCAAAAATCGACCCCATCTTAGATTTTTCCAAAAAGTGACGAAAATCAATCTACCACACCTGTCATTCATAAAAAATGCGGAAACGCGCCCGGGTCACTTCATCAAGGCCCCCAATTCTAGCTTTAAAGATGATCCAAAAATGAGCTTTGATACAGAATCTGAGAGGGGGGGGGAGACACAGTTTTTGCTCTATTTCTTCCTTAATGATGACACCACCACTCTTCCAGCACTTTATTTTTACTACAAATGACCGAACACACCTACCTGACACTATAACGAAGAAAAAAATTTTTCATCCCTACCTGGCCAAAATTGAAGAAATCTCACAGTGCTGGCACTGATCAAAATCACTCAAAATCACCAAAAATCGACCCGTCTCAGATTTTTCCAAAAAGTGATGAAAATCAATCTACCACACCTGTCATTCATAAAAAATGTGGAAACGCGCCCGGGGTCACTTCATCAAGGCCCCCAATTCTAGCTTTAAAGATGATCCAAAAATGAGCTCTGAGACAGAATCTGAGAGGGGGGGGGGGGAGACACAGTTTTTGCTCTATTTCTTCCTTAATGATGACACCACCACTCTTCCAGCACTTTATTCTTACTACAAATGACTGAACACACCTACCTGACACTATAACGAAGAAAAAAATTTTTCATCCCTACCTGGCCAAAATTGAAGAAATCTCACAGTGCCGGACACTGATCAAAATCACTCAAAATCACCAAAAATCGACCCGTCTCAGATTTTTCCAAAAGTGACGAAAATCAATCTACCACACCTGTCATTCATAAAAAATGTGGAAACGCGCCCGGGTCACTTCATCAAGGCCCCCAATTCTAGCTTTAAAGATGATCCAAAAATGAGCTCTGAGAACAGAATCTGAGAGGGGGGGGGGGAGACACAGTTTTTGCTCTATTTCTTCCTTAATGATGACACCACCACTCTTCCAGCACTTTATTCTTACTACAAATGACCGAACACACCTACCTGACACTATAACGAAGAAAAAAATTTTTCATCCCTACCTGGCCAAAATTGAAGAAATCTCACAGTGCCGGCACTGATCAAAATCACTCAAAATCACCAAAAATCGACCCGTCTCAGATTTTTCCAAAAAGTGACGAAAATCAATCTACCACACCTGTCATTCATAAAAAATGTGGAAACGCGCCCGGGTCACTTCATCAAGGCCCCCAATTCTAGCTTTAAAGATGATCCAAAAATGAGCTCTGAGAACAGAATCTGAGAGGGGGGGGGGGAGACACAGTTTTTGCTCTATTTCTTCCTTAATGATGACACCACCACTCTTCCAGCACTTTATTCTTACTACAAATGACTGAACACACCTACCTGACACTATAACGAAGAAAAAAATTTTTTCATCCCTACCTGGCCAAAATTGAAGAAATCTCACAGTGCCGACACTGATCAAAATCACTCAAAATCACCAAAAATCGACCCGTCTCAGATTTTTCCAAAAAGTGACGAAAATCAATCTACCACACCTGTCATTCATAAAAAATGTGGAAACGCGCCCGGGTCACTTCATCAAGGCCCCCAATTCTAGCTTTAAAGATGATCCAAAAATGAGCTCTGAGAACAGAATCTGAGAGGGGGGGGGAGAGACAGTTTTTGCTCTATTTCTTCCTTAATGATGACACCACCACTCTTCCAGCACTTGATTCTTACTACAAATGAACGAACACACCTACCTGACACTATAACGAAGAAAAACATTTTTCATCCCTACCTGGCCAAAATTGAAGAAATCTCACAGTGCCGACACTGATCAAAATCACTCAAAATCACCAAAAATCGACCCGTCTCAGATTTTTCCAAAAAGTGACGAAAATCAATCTACCACACCTGTCATTCATAAAAAATGTGGAAACGCGCCCGGGTCACTTCATCAAGGCCAACAATTCTAGCTTTAAAGATGATCCAAAAATGAGCTCTGAGAACAGAATCTGAGAGGGGGGGGGGGGGGGAGACACAGTTTTTGCTCTATTTCTTCCTTAATGATGACACCACCACTCTTTCAGCACTTTATTCTTACTACAAATGACCGAACACACCTACCTGACACTATAACAAAGAAAAAAATTTTTCATCCCTACCTGGCCAAAATTGAAGAAATCTCACAGTGCCGGCACTGATCAAAATCACTCAAAATCACCAAAAATCGACCCATCTTAGATTTTTCCAAAAAGTGACGAAAATCAATCTACCACACCTGTCATTCATAAAAAATGCGGAAACGCGCCCGGGTCACTTCATCAAGGCCCCCAATTCTAGCTTTAAGATGATCCAAAAATGAGCTTTGATAACAGAATCTGAGAGGGGGGGGGGAGACACAGTTTTTGCTCTATTTCTTCCTTAATGATGACACCACCACTCTTCCAGCACTTTATTCTTACTACAAATGACCGAACACACCTACCTGACACTATAACGAAGAAAAAAATTTTTCATCCCTACCTGGCCAAAATTGAAGAAATCTCACAGTGCCGGCACTGATCAAAATCACTCAAAATCACCAAAAATCGACCCTTCTCAGATTTTTCCAAAAAGTGACGAAAATCAATCTACCACACCTGTCATTCATAAAAAATGTGGAAACGCGCCCGGGTCACTTCATCAAGGCCCCCAATTCTAGCTTTAAAGATGATCCAAAAATGAGCTCTGAGAACAGAATCTGAGAGGGGGGGGTGGAGACACAGTTTTTGCTCTATTTCTTCATTAATGATGACACCACCACTCTTCCAGCACTTTATTCTTACTACAAATGACCGAACACACCTACCTGACACTATAACGAAGAAAAAAATTTTTCATCCCTACCTGGCCAAAATTGAAGAAATCTCACAGTGCCGGCACTGATCAAAATCACTCAAAATCACCAAAAATCGACCCGTCTCAGATTTTCCAAAAAGTGACGAAAATCAATCTACCACACCTGTCATTCATAAAAAATGTGGAAACGCGCCCGGGTCACTTCATCAAGGCCCCCAATTCTAGCTTTAAAGATGATCCAAAAATGAGCTCTGAGAACAGAATCTGAGAGGGGGGGGGGGGGGAGACACAGTTTTTGCTCTATTTCTTCCTTAATGATGACACCACCACTCTTCCAGCACTTTATTCTTACTACAAATGACCGAACACACCTACCTGACACTATAACGAAGAAAAAAATTTTTCATCCCTACCTGGCCAAAATTGAAGAAATCTCACAGTGCCGGCACTGATCAAAATCACTCAAAATCACCAAAAATCGACCCGTCTCAGATTTTTCCAAAAAGTGACGAAAATCAATCTACCACACTGTCATTCATAAAAATGTGGAAACGCGCCCCGGGTCACTTCATCAAGGCCCCCAATTCTAGCTTTAAAGATGATCCAAAAATGAGCTCTGAGAACAGAATCTGAGAGGGGGGGGGGGGGAGACACAGTTTTTGCTCTATTTCTTCCTTAATGATGACACCACCACTCTTCCAGCACTTTATTCTTACTACAAATGACCGAACACACCTACCTGACACTATAACGAAGAAAAAAATTTTTCATCCCTACCTGGCCAAAATTGAAGAAATCTCACAGTGCCGGCACTGATCAAAATCACTCAAAATCACCAAAAATCGACCCGTCTCAGATTTTTCCAAAAAGTGACGAAAATCAATCTACCACACCTGTCATTCATAAAAAATGTGGAAACGCGCCCGGGTCACTTCATCAAGGCCCCCAATTCTAGCTTTAAAGATGATCCAAAAATGAGCTCTGAGAACAGAATCTGAGAGGGGGGGGGGGAGACACAGTTTTTGCTCTATTTCTTCCTTAATGATGACACCACCCACCTCTTCCAGCACTTTATTCTTACTACAAATGACCGAACACACCTACCTGACACTATAACGAAGAAAAAAATTTTTCATCCCTACCTGGCCAAAATTGAAGAAATCTCACAGTGCCGGCACTGATCAAAATCACTCAAAATCACCAAAAATCGACCCGTCTCAGATTTTTCCAAAAAGTGACGAAAATCAATCTACCACACCTGTCATTCATAAAAAATGTGGAAACGCGCCCGGGTCACTTCATCAAGGCCCCAATTCTAGCTTTAAAGATGATCCAAAAATGAGCTCTGAGAACAGAATCTGAGAGGGGGGGGGGGAGACACAGTTTTTGCTCTATTTCTTCCTTAATGATAACACCACCACTCTTCCAGCACTTTATTCTTACTACAAATGACCGAACACACCTACCTGACACTATAACGAAGAAAAAAATTTTTCATCCCTACCTGGCCAAAATTGAAGAAATCTCACAGTGCCGGCACTGATCAAAATCACTCAAAATCACCAAAAATCGACCCGTCTCAGATTTTTCCAAAAAGTGACGAAAATCAATCTACCACACCTGTCATTCATAAAAAATGTGGAAACGCGCCCGGGTCACTTCATCAAGGCCAATTCTAGCTTTAAAGATGATCCAAAAATGAGCTCTGAGAACAGAATCTGAGAGGGGGGGGGGAGACACAGTTTTTGCTCTATTTCTTCCTTAATGATGACACCACCACTCTTCCAGCACTTTATTCTTACTACAAATGACCGAACACACCTACCTGACACTATAACGAAGAAAAAAATTTTTCATCCTACCTGGCCAAAAGTGAAGAAATCTCACAGTGCCGGCACTGATCAAAATCACTCACAAAATCACCAAAAATCAACCCGTCTCAGATTTTTCCAAAAAGTGACGAAAATCAATCTACCACACCTGTCATTCATAAAAAATGTGGAAACGCGCCCGGGTCACTTCATCAAGGCCCCCAATTCTAGCTTTAAAGATGATCCAAAAATGAGCTCTGAGAACAGAATCTGAGAGGGGGGGGGGGGGAGACACAGTTTTTGCTCTATTTCTTCCTTAATGATGACACCACCACTCTTCCAGCATTTTATTCTTACAACAAATGACCGAACACACCTACCTGACACTATAACTAAGAAAAAAATTTTTCATCCCTACCTGGCCAAAATTGAAGAAATCTCACAGTGCCGGCACTGATCAAAATCACTCAAAATCACCAAAAATCGACCCGTCTCAGATTTTTCCAAAAAGTGACGAAAATCAATCTACCACACCTGTCATTCATAAAAAATGTGGAAACGCGCCCGGGTCACTTCATCAAGGCCCCCAATTCTAGCTTTAAAGATGATCCAAAAATGAGCTCTGAGAACAGAATCTGAGAGGGGGGGGGGAGACACAGTTTTTGCTCTATTTCTTCCTTAATGATGACACCACCACTCTTCCAGCACTTTATTCTTACTACAAATGACCGAACACACCTACCTGACACTATAACGAAGAAAAAAATTTTTCATCCCTACCTGGCCAAAATTGAAGAAATCTCACAGTGCCGGCACTGATCAAAATCACTCAAAATCACCAAAAATCGACCCGTCTCAGATTTTTCCAAAAAGTGACGAAAATCAATCTACCACACCTGTCATTCATAAAAAATGTGGAAACGCGCCCGGGTCACTTCATCAAGGACCCCAACTCTAGCTTTAAAGATGATCCAAAAATGAGCTCTGAGAACAGAATCTGAGAGGGGGGGGGGGGGGAAACACAGTTTTTGCTCTATTTCTTCCTTAATGATGACACCACCACTCTTCCAGCACTTTATTCTTACTACAAATGACCGAACACACCTACCTGACACTATAACGAAGAAAAACATTTTTCATCCCTACCTGGCCAAAATTGAAGAAATCTCACAGTGCCGACACTGATCAAAATCACTCAAAATCACCAAAAATCGACCCATCTTAGATTTTTCCAAAAAGTGACGAAAATCAATCTACCACACCTGTCATTCATAAAAAATGCGGAAACGCGCCCGGGTCACTTCATCAAGGCCCCCAATTCTAGCTTTAAAGATGATCCAAAAATGAGCTTTGATAACAGAATCTGAGAGGGGGGGGGGAGACACAGTTTTTGCTCTATTTCTTCCTTAATGATGACACCACCACTCTTCCAGCACTTTATTTTTACTACAAATGACCGAACACACCTACCTGACACTATAACGAAGAAAAAAATTTTTCATCCCTACCTGGCCAAAATTGAAGAAATCTCACAGTGCTGGCACTGATCAAAATCACTCAAAATCACCAAAAATCGACCCGTCTCAGATTTTTCCAAAAAGTGATGAAAATCAATCTACCACACCTGTCATTCATAAAAAATGTGGAAACGCGCCCGGGTCACTTCATCAAGGCCCCCAATTCTAGCTTTAAAGATGATCCAAAAATGAGCTCTGAGAACAGAATCTGAGAGGGGGGGGGGGGAGACACAGTTTTTGCTCTATTTCTTCCTTAATGATGACACCACCACTCTTCCAGCACTTTATTCTTACTACAAATGACTGAACACACCTACCTGACACTATAACGAAGAAAAAAATTTTTCATCCCTACCTGGCCAAAATTGAAGAAATCTCACAGTGCCGACACTGATCAAAATCACTCAAAATCACCAAAAATCGACCCGTCTCAGATTTTTCCAAAAAGTGACGAAAATCAATCTACCACACCTGTCATTCATAAAAAATGTGGAAACGCGCCCGGGTCACTTCATCAAGGCCCCCAATTCTAGCTTTAAAGATGATCCAAAAATGAGCTCTGAGAACAGAATCTGAGAGGGGGGGGGAGACACAGTTTTTGCTCTATTTCTTCCTTAATGATGACACCACCACTCTTCCAGCACTTTATTCTTACTACAAATGACCGAACACACCTACCTGACACTATAACGAAGAAAAAAATTTTTCATCCCTACCTGGCCAAAATTGAAGAAATCTCACAGTGCCGGCACTGATCAAAATCACTCAAAATCACCAAAAATCGACCCGTCTCAGATTTTTCCAAAAAGTGACGAAAATCAATCTACCACACCTGTCATTCATAAAAAATGTGGAAACGCGCCCGGGTCACTTCATCAAGGCCCCCAATTCTAGCTTTAAAGATGATCCAAAAATGAGCTCTGAGAACAGAATCTGAGAGGGGGGGGGGGAGACACAGTTTTTGCTCTATTTCTTCCTTAATGATGACACCACCACTCTTCCAGCACTTTATTCTTACTACAAATGACTGAACACACCTACCTGACACTATAACGAAGAAAAAAATTTTTCATCCCTACCTGGCCAAAATTGAAGAAATCTCACAGTGCCGACACTGATCAAAATCACTCAAAATCACCAAAAATCGACCCGTCTCAGATTTTTCCAAAAAGTGACGAAAATCAATCTACCACACCTGTCATTCATAAAAAATGTGGAAACGCGCCCGGGTCACTTCATCAAGGCCCCCAATTCTAGCTTTAAAGATGATCCAAAAATGAGCTCTGAGAACAGAATCTGAGAGGGGGGGGGGAGACACAGTTTTTGCTCTATTTCTTCCTTAATGATGACACCACCACTCTTCCAGCACTTTATTCTTACTACAAATGACCGAACACACCTACCTGACACTATAACGAAGAAAAAAATTTTTCATCCCTACCTGGCCAAAATTGAAGAAATCTCACAGTGCCGGCACTGATCAAAATCACTCAAAATCACCAAAAATCGACCCGTCTCAGATTTTTCCAAAAAGTGACGAAAATCAATCTACCACACCTGTCATTCATAAAAAATGTGGAAACGCGCCCGGGTCACTTCATCAAGGACCCCAATTCTAGCTTTAAAGATGATCCAAAAATGAGCTCTGAGAACAGAATCTGAGAGGGGGGGGGGGGGAGACACAGTTTTTGCTCTATTTCTTCCTTAATGATGACACCACCACTCTTCCAGCACTTTATTCTTACTACAAATGACCGAACACACCTACCTGACACTATAACGAAGAAAAAAATTTTTCATCCCTACCTGGCCAAAATTGAAGAAATCTCACAGTGCCGGCACTGATCAAAATCACTCAAAATCACCAAAAATCGACCCGTCTCAGATTTTTCCAAAAAGTGATGAAAATCAATTTACCACACCTGTCATTCATAAAAAATGTGGAAACGCGCCCGGGTCACTTCATCAAGGCCCCCAATTCTAGCTTTAAAGATGATCCAAAAATGAGCTCTGAGAACAGAATCTGAGAGGGGGGGAGAGACAGTTTTTGCTCTATTTCTTCCTTAATGATGACACCACCACTCTTCCAGCACTTTATTCTTACTACAAATGAACGAACACACCTACCTGACACTATAACGAAGAAAAAATTTTTCATCCCTACCTGGCCAAAATTGAAGAAATCTCACAGTGCCGACACTGATCAAAATCACTCAAAATCACCAAAAATCGACCCGTCTCAGATTTTTCCAAAAAGTGACGAAAATCAATCTACCACACCTGTCATTCATAAAAAATGTGGAAACGCGCCCGGGTCACTTCATCAAGGCCAACAATTCTAGCTTTAAAGATGATCCAAAAATGAGCTCTGAGAACAGAATCTGAGAGGGGGGGGGGGGGAGACACAGTTTTTGCTCTATTTCTTCCTTAATGATGACACCACCACTCTTTCAGCACTTTATTCTTACTACAAATGACCGAACACACCTACCTGACACTATAACAAAGAAAAAAATTTTTCATCCCTACCTGGCCAAAATTGAAGAAATCTCACAGTGCCGGCACTGATCAAAATCACTCAAAATCACCAAAAATCGACCCATCTTAGATTTTTCCAAAAAGTGACGAAAATCAATCTACCACACCTGTCATTCATAAAAAATGCGGAAACGCGCCCGGGTCACTTCATCAAGGCCCCCAATTCTAGCTTTAAAGATGATCCAAAAATGAGCTTTGATAACAGAATCTGAGAGGGGGGGGGAGACACAGTTTTTGCTCTATTTCTTCCTTAATGATGACACCACCACTCTTCCAGCACTTTATTCTTACTACAAATGACCGAACACACCTACCTGACACTATAACGAAGAAAAAAATTTTTCATCCCTACCTGGCCAAAATTGAAGAAATCTCACAGTGCCGGCACTGATCAAAATCACTCAAAATCACCAAAAATCGACCCGTCTCAGATTTTTCCAAAAAGTGACGAAAATCAATCTACCACACCTGTCATTCATAAAAAATGTGGAAACGCGCCCGGGTCACTTCATCAAGGCCCCCAATTCTAGCTTTAAAGATGATCCAAAAATGAGCTCTGAGAACAGAATCTGAGAGGGGGGGTGGAGACACAGTTTTTGCTCTATTTCTTCATTAATGATGACACCACCACTCTTCCAGCACTTTATTCTTACTACAAATGACCGAACACACCTACCTGACACTATAACGAAGAAAAAAATTTTTCATCCCTACCTGGCCAAAATTGAAGAAATCTCACAGTGCCGGCACTGATCAAAATCACTCAAAATCACCAAAAATCGACCCGTCTCAGATTTTTCCAAAAAGTGACGAAAATCAATCTACCACACCTGTCATTCATAAAAAATGTGGAAACGCGCCCGGGTCACTTCATCAAGGCCCCCAATTCTAGCTTTAAAGATGATCCAAAAATGAGCTCTGAGAACAGAATCTGAGAGGGGGGGGGGGGGAGACACAGTTTTTGCTCTATTTCTTCCTTAATGATGACACCACCACTCTTCCAGCACTTTATTCTTACTACAAATGACCGAACACACCTACCTGACACTATAACGAAGAAAAAAATTTTTCATCCCTACCTGGCCAAAATTGAAGAAATCTCACAGTGCCGGCACTGATCAAAATCACTCAAAATCACCAAAAATCGACCCGTCTCAGATTTTTCCAAAAAGTGACGAAAATCAATCTACCACACCTGTCATTCATAAAAAATGTGGAAACGCGCCCGGGTCACTTCATCAAGGCCCCCAATTCTAGCTTTAAAGATGATCCAAAAATGAGCTCTGAGAACAGAATCTGAGAGGGGGGGGGGGAGACACAGTTTTTGCTCTATTTCTTCCTTAATGATGACACCACCACTCTTCCAGCACTTTATTCTTACTACAAATGACCGAACACACCTACCTGACACTATAACGAAGAAAAAAATTTTTCATCCCTACCTGGCCAAAATTGAAGAAATCTCACAGTGCCGGCACTGATCAAAATCACTCAAAATCACCAAAAATCGACCCGTCTCAGATTTTTCCAAAAAGTGACGAAAATCAATCTACCACACCTGTCATTCATAAAAAATGTGGAAACGCGCCCGGGTCACTTCATCAAGGCCCCCAATTCTAGCTTTAAAGATGATCCAAAAATGAGCTCTGAGAACAGAATCTGAGAGGGGGGGGGGAGACACAGTTTTTGCTCTATTTCTTCCTTAATGATGACACCACCACTCTTCCAGCACTTTATTCTTACTACAAATGACCGAACACACCTACCTGACACTATAACGAAGAAAAAAATTTTTCATCCCTACCTGGCCAAAATTGAAGAAATCTCACAGTGCCGGCACTGATCAAAATCACTCAAAATCACCAAAAATCGACCCGTCTCAGATTTTTCCAAAAAGTCACGAAAATCAATCTACCACACCTGTCATTCATAAAAAATGTGGAAACGCGCCCGGGTCACTTCATCAAGGCCCCCAATTCTAGCTTTAAAGATGATCCAAAAATGAGCTCTGAGAACAGAATCTGAGAGGGGGGGGGGGAGACACAGTTTTTGCTCTATTTCTTCCTTAATGATGACACCACCACTCTTCCAGCACTTTATTCTTACTACAAATGACCGAACACACCTACCTGACACTATAACGAAGAAAAAAATTTTTCATCCCTACCTGGCCAAAATTGAAGAAATCTCACAGTGCCGGCACTGATCAAAATCACTCAAAATCACCAAAAATCGACCCGTCTCAGATTTTTCCAAAAAGTGACGAAAATCAATCTACCACACCTGTCATTCATAAAAAATGTGGAAACGCGCCCGGGTCACTTCATCAAGGCCCCCAATTCTAGCTTTAAAGATGATCCAAAAATGAGCTCTGAGAACAGAATCTGAGAGGGGGGGGGGGAGACACAGTTTTTGCTCTATTTCTTCCTTAATGATGACACCACCACTCTTCCAGCATTTTATTCTTACTACAAATGACCGAACACACCTACCTGACACTATAACTAAGAAAAAAATTTTTCATCCCTACCTGGCCAAAATTGAAGAAATCTCACAGTGCCGGCACTGATCAAAATCACTCAAAATCACCAAAAATCGACCCGTCTCAGATTTTTCCAAAAAGTGACGAAAATCAATCTACCACACCTTTCATTCATAAAAAATGTGGAAACGCGCCCGGGTCACTTCATCTAGGCCCCCAATTCTAGCTTTAAAGATGATCCAAAAATGAGCTCTGAGAACAGAATCTGAGAGGGGGGGGGGAGACACAGTTTTTGCTCTATTTCTTCCTTAATGATGACACCACCACTCTTCCAGCACTTTATTCTTACTACAAATGACCGAACACACCTACCTGACACTATAACGAAGAAAAAAATTTTTCATCCCTACCTGGCCAAAATTGAAGAAATCTTACAGTGCCGGCACTGATCAAAATCACTCAAAATCACCAAAAATCGACCCGTCTCAGATTTTTCCAAAAAGTGACGAAAATCAATCTACCATACCTGTCATTCATAAAAAATGTGGAAACGCGCCCGGGTCACTTCATCAAGGCCCCCAATTCTAGCTTTAAAGATGATCCAAAAATGAGCTCTGAGAACAGAATCTGAGAGGGGGGGGGGAGACACAGTTTTTGCTCTATTTCTTCCTTAATGATGACACCACCACTCTTCCAGCACTTTATTCTTACTACAAATGACCGAACACACCTACCTGACACTATAACGAAGAAAAAAATTTTTCATCCCTACCTGGCCAAAATTGAAGAAATCTCACAGTGCCGGCACTGATCAAAATCACTCAAAATCACCAAAAATCGACCCGTCTCAGATTTTTCCAAAAAGTGACGAAAATTAATGTACCACACCTGTCATTCATAAAAAATGTGGAAACGCGCCCGGGTCACTTCATCAAGGCCCCCAATTCTAGCTTTAAAGATGATCCAAAAATGAGCTCTGAGAACAGAATCTGAGAGGGGGGGGGGGAGACACAGTTTTTGCCCTATTTCTTCCTTAATGATGACACCACCACTCTTCCAGCACTTTATTCTTACTACAAATGACCGAACACACCTACCTGACACTATAACGAAGAAAAAAATTTTTCATCCCTACCTGGCCAAAATTGAAGAAATCTCACAGTGCCGGCACTGATCAAAATCACTCAAAATCACCAAAAATCGACCCGTCTCAGATTTTTTCAAAAAGTGACGAAAATCAATCTACCACACCTGTCATTCATAAAAAATGTGGAAACGCGCCCGGGTCACTTCATCAAGGCCCCCAATTCTAGCTTTAAAGATGATCCAAAAATGAGCTCTGAGAACAGAATCTGAGAGGGGGGGGGGGGGGGAGACACAGTTTTTGCTCTATTTCTTCCTTAATGATGACACCACCACTCTTCCAGCACTTTATTCTTACTACAAATGACCGAACACACCTACCTGACACTATAACGAAGAAAAAAATTTTTCATCCCTACCTGGCCAAAATTGAAGAAATCTCACAGTGCCGACACTGATCAAAATCACTCAAAATCACCAAAAATCGACCCGTCTCAGATTTTTCCAAAAAGTGACGAAAATCAATCTACCACACCTGTCATTCATAAAAAATGTGGAAACGCGCCCGGGTCACTTCATCAAGGCCCCCAATTCTAGCTTTAAAGATGATCCAAAAATGAGCTCTGAGAACAGAATCTGAGAGGGGGGGGGGAGACACAGTTTTTGCTCTATTTCTTCCTTAATGATGACACCACCACTCTTCCAGCACTTTATTCTTACTACAAATGACCGAACACACCTACCTGACACTATAACGAAGAAAAAAATTTTTCATCCCTACCTGGCCAAAATTGAAGAAATATCACAGTGCCGGCACTGATCAAAATCACTCAAAATCACCAAAAATCGACCCGTCTCAGATTTTTCCAAAAAGTGACGAAAATCAATCTACCACACCTGTCATTCATAAAAAATGTGGAAACGCGCCCGGGTCACTTCATCAAGGTCCCCAATTCTAGCTTTAAAGATGATCCAAAAATGAGCTCTGAGAACAGAATCTGAGAGGGGGGGGGGGAGACACAGTTTTTGCTCTATTTCTTCCTTAATGATAGCACCACCACTCTTCCAGCACTTTATTCTTACTACAAATGACCGAACACACCTACCTGACACTATAACGAAGAAAAAAATTTTTCATCCCTACCTGGCCAAAATTGAAGAAATCTCACAGTGCCGGCACTGATCAAAATCACTCAAAATCACCAAAAATCGACCCGTCTCAGATTTTTCCAAAAAGTGACGAAAATCAATCTACCACACCTGTCATTCATAAAAAATGTGGAAACGCGCCCGGGTCACTTCATCAAGGCCCCCAATTCTAGCTTTAAAGATGATCCAAAAATGAGCTCTGAGAACAGAATCTGAGAGGGGGGGGGGGGGAGACACAGTTTTTGCTCTATTTCTTCCTTAATGATGACACCACCACTCTTCCAGCACTTTATTCTTACTACAAATGACCGAACACACCTACCTGACACTATAACGAAGAAAAAAATTTTTCATCCCTACCTGGCCAAAATTGAAGAAATCTCACAGTGCCGGCACTGATCAAAATCACTCAAAATCACCAAAAATCGACCCGTCTCAGATTTTTCCAAAAAGTGACGAAAATCAATCTACCACACCTGTCATTCATAAAAAATGTGGAAACGCGCCCGGGTCACTTCATCAAGGCCCCCAATTCTAGCTTTAAAGATGATCCAAAAATGAGCTCTGAGAACAGAATCTGAGAGGGGGGGGGGGGGAGACACAGTTTTTGCTCTATTTCTTCCTTAATGATAACACCACCACTCTTCCAGCACTTTATTCTTACTACAAATGACCGAACACACCTACCTGACACTATAACGAAGAAAAAAATTTTTCATCCCTACCTGGCCAAAATTGAAGAAATCTCACAGTGCCGGCACTGATCAAAATCACTCAAAATCACCAAAAATCGACCCGTCTCAGATTTTTCCAAAAAGTGACGAAAATCAATCTACCACACCTGTCATTCATAAAAAATGTGGAAACGCGCCCGGGTCACTTCATCAAGGCCCAATTCTAGCTTTAAAGATGATCCAAAAATGAGCTCTGAGAACAGAATCTGAGAGGGGGGGGGGAGACACAGTTTTTGCTCTATTTCTTCCTTAATGATGACACCACCACTCTTCCAGCACTTTATTCTTACTACAAATGACCGAACACACCTACCTGACACTATAACGAAGAAAAAAATTTTTCATCTCTACCTGGCCAAAATTGAAGAAATCTCACAGTGCCGGCAATGATCAAAATCACTCAAAATCACCAAAAATCAACCCGTCTCAGATTTTTCCAAAAAGTGACGAAAATCAATCTACCACACCTGTCATTCATAAAAAATGTGGAAACGCGCCCGGGTCACTTCATCAAGGCCCCCAATTCTAGCTTTAAAGATGATCCAAAAATGAGCTCTGAGAACAGAATCTGAGAGGGGGGGGGGGAGACACAGTTTTTGCTCTATTTCTTCCTTAATGATGACACCACCACTCTTCCAGCACTTTATTCTTACTACAAATGACCGAACACACCTACCTGACACTATAACTAAGAAAAAAATTTTTCATCCCTACCTGGCCAAAATTGAAGAAATCTCACAGTGCCGGCACTGATCAAAATCACTCAAAATCACCAAAAATCGATCCGTCTCAGATTTTTCCAAAAAGTGACGAAAATCAATCTACCACACCTTTCATTCATAAAAAATGTGGAAACGCGCCCGGGTCACTTCATCTAGGCCCCCAATTCTAGCTTTAAAGATGATCCAAAAATGAGCTCTGAGAACAGAATCTGAGGGGGGGGGGGGGGGGGAGACACAGTTTTTGCTCTATTTCTTCCTTAATGATGACACCACCACTCTTCCAGCACTTTATTCTTACTACAAATGACCGAACACACCTACCTGACACTATAACGAAGAAAAAAATTTTTCATCCCTACCTGGCCAAAATTGAAGAAATCTTACAGTGCCGGCACTGATCAAAATCACTCAAAATCACCAAAAATCGACCCGTCTCAGATTTTTCCAAAAAGTGACGAAAATCAATCTACCACACCTTTCATTCATAAAAAATGTGGAAACGCGCCCGGGTCACTTCATCAAGGCCCCCAATTCTAGCTTTAAAGATGATCCAAAAATGAGCTCTGAGAACAGAATCTGAGAGGGGGGGGGGGGAGACACAGTTTTTGCTCTATTTCTTCCTTAATGATGACACCACCACTCTTCCAGCACTTTATTCTTACTACAAATGACCGAACACACCTACCTGACACTATAACGAAGAAAAAAATTTTTCATCCCTACCTGGCCAAAATTGAAGAAATCTCACAGTGCCGGCACTGATCAAAATCACTCAAAATCACCAAAAATCGACCCGTCTCAGATTTTTCCAAAAAGTCACGAAAATCAATCTACCACACCTGTCATTCATAAAAAATGTGGAAACGCGCCCGGGTCACTTCATCAAGGCCCCCAATTCTAGCTTTAAAGATGATCCAAAAATGAGCTCTGAGAACAGAATCTGAGAGGGGGGGGGGAGACACAGTTTTTGCTCTATTTCTTCCTTAATGATGACACCACCACTCTTCCAGCACTTTATTCTTACTACAAATGACCGAACACACCTACCTGACACTATAACGAAGAAAAAAATTTTTCATCCCTACCTGGCCAAAATTGAAGAAATCTCACAGTGCCGGCACTGATCAAAATCACTCAAAATCACCAAAAATCGACCCGTCTCAGATTTTTCCAAAAAGTGACGAAAATCAATCTACCACACCTGTCATTCATAAAAAATGTGGAAACGCGCCCGGGTCACTTCATCAAGGCCCAATTCTAGCTTTAAAGATGATCCAAAAATGAGCTCTGAGAACAGAATCTGAGAGGGGGGGGGGAGACACAGTTTTTGCTCTATTTCTTCCTTAATGATGACACCACCACTCTTCCAGCACTTTATTCTTACTACAAATGACCGAACACACCTACCTGACACTATAACGAAGAAAAAAATTTTTCATCCCTACCTGGCCAAAATTGAAGAAATCTCACAGTGCCGGCACTGATCAAAATCACTCAAAATCACCAAAAATCAACCCGTCTCAGATTTTTCCAAAAAGTGACGAAAATCAATCTACCACACCTGTCATTCATAAAAAATGTGGAAACGCGCCCGGGTCACTTCATCAAGGCCCCCAATTCTAGCTTTAAAGATGATCCAAAAATGAGCTCTGAGAACAGAATCTGAGAGGGGGGGGGGAGACACAGTTTTTGCTCTATTTCTTCCTTAATGATGACACCACCACTCTTCCAGCACTTTATTCTTACTACAAATGACCGAACACACCTACCTGACACTATAACTAAGAAAAAAATTTTTCATCCCTACCTGGCCAAAATTGAAGAAATCTCACAGTGCCGGCACTGATCAAAATCACTCAAAATCACCAAAAATCGATCCGTCTCAGATTTTTCCAAAAAGTGACGAAAATCAATCTACCACACCTTTCATTCATAAAAAATGTGGAAACGCGCCCGGGTCACTTCATCTAGGCCCCCAATTCTAGCTTTAAAGATGATCCAAAAATGAGCTCTGAGAACAGAATCTGAGAGGGGGGGGGGGGGAGACACAGTTTTTGCTCTATTTCTTCCTTAATGATGACACCACCACTCTTCCAGCACTTTATTCTTACTACAAATGACCGAACACACCTACCTGACACTATAACGAAGAAAAAAATTTTTCATCCCTACCTGGCCAAAATTGAAGAAATCTTACAGTGCCGGCACTGATCAAAATCACTCAAAATCACCAAAAATCGACCCGTCTCAGATTTTTCCAAAAAGTGACGAAAATCAATCTACCACACCTGTCATTCATAAAAAATGTGGAAACGCGCCCGGGTCACTTCATCAAGGCCCCCAATTCTAGCTTTAAAGATGATCCAAAAATGAGCTCTGAGAACAGAATCTGAGAGGGGGGGGGGGAGACAAAGTTTTTGCTCTATTTCTTCCTTAATGATAACACCACCACTCTTCCAGCACTTTATTCTTACTACAAATGACCGAACACACCTACCTGACACTATAACGAAGAAAAAAATTTTTCATCCCTACCTGGCCAAAATTGAAGAAATCTCACAGTGCCGGCACTGATCAAAATCACTCAAAATCACCAAAAATCGACCCGTCTCAGATTTTTCCAAAAAGTGACGAAAATCAATCTACCACACCTGTCATTCATAAAAAATGTGGAAACGCGCCCGGGTCACTTCATCAAGGCCCAATTCTAGCTTTAAAGATGATCCAAAAATGAGCTCTGAGAACAGAATCTGAGAGGGGGGGGGGAGACACAGTTTTTGCTCTATTTCTTCCTTAATGATGACACCACCACTCTTCCAGCACTTTATTCTTACTACAAATGACCGAACACACCTACCTGACACTATAACGAAGAAAAAAATTTTTCATCCCTACCTGGCCAAAATTGAAGAAATCTCACAGTGCCGGCACTGATCAAAATCACTCAAAATCACCAAAAATCAACCCGTCTCAGATTTTTCCAAAAAGTCACGAAAATCAATCTACCACACCTGTCATTCATAAAAAATGTGGAAACGCGCCCGGGTCACTTCATCAAGGCCCCCAATTCTAGCTTTAAAGATGATCCAAAAATGAGCTCTGAGAACAGAATCTGAGAGGGGGGGGGGAGACACAGTTTTTGCTCTATTTCTTCCTTAATGATGACACCACCACTCTTCCAGCACTTTATTCTTACTACAAATGACCGAACACACCTACCTGACACTATAACTAAGAAAAAAAATTTTTCATCCCTACCTGGCCAAAATTGAAGAAATCTCACAGTGCCGGCACTGATCAAAATCACTCAAAATCACCAAAAATCGACCCGTCTCAGATTTTTCCAAAAAGTGACGAAAATCAATCTACCACACCTTTCATTCATAAAAAATGTGGAAACGCGCCCGGGTCACTTCATCTAGGCCCCCAATTCTAGCTTTAAAGATGATTCAAAAATGAGCTCTGAAAACAGAATCTGAGAGGGGGGGGGGGGGAGACACAGTTTTTGCTCTATTTCTTCCTTAATGATGACACCACCACTCTTCCAGCACTTTATTCTTACTACAAATGACCGAACACACCTACCTGACACTATAACGAAGAAAAAAATTTTTCATCCCTACCTGGCCAAAATTGAAGAAATCTTACAGTGCCGGCACTGATCAAAATCACTCAAAATCACCAAAAATCGACCCGTCTCAGATTTTTCCAAAAAGTGACGAAAATCAATCTACCATACCTGTCATTCATAAAAAATGTGGAAACGCGCCCGGGTCACTTCATCAAGGCCCCCAATTCTAGCTTTAAAGATGATCCAAAAATGAGCTCTGAGAACAGAATCTGAGAGGGGGGGGGGAGACACAGTTTTTGCTCTATTTCTTCCTTAATGATGACACCAACACTCTTCCAGCACTTTATTCTTACTACAAATGACCGAACACACCTACCTGACACTATAACGAAGAAAAAAATTTTTCATCCCTACCTGGCCAAAATTGAAGAAATCTCACAGTGCCGACACTGATCAAAATCACTCAAAATCACCAAAAATCGACCCGTCTCAGATTTTTCCAAAAAGTGACGAAAATCAATCTACCACACCTGTCATTCATAAAAAATGTGGAAACGCGCCCGGGTCACTTCATCAAGGCCCCCAATTCTAGCTTTAAAGATGATCCAAAAATGAGCTCTGAGAACAGAATCTGAGAGGGGGGGGAGACACAGTTTTTGCTCTATTTCTTCCTTAATGATGACACCACCACTCTTCCAGCACTTTATTCTTACTACAAATGACCGAACACACCTACCTGACACTATAACGAAGAAAAAAATTTTTCATCCCTACCTGGCCAAAATTGAAGAAATCTCACAGTGCCGGCACTGATCAAAATCACTCAAAATCACCAAAAATCGACCCATCTTAGATTTTTCCAAAAAGTGACGAAAATCAATCTACCACACCTGTCATTCATAAAAAATGTGGAAACGCGCCCGGGTCACTTCATCAAGGCCCCCAATTCTAGCTTTAAAGATGATCCAAAAATGAGCTTTGATAACAGAATCTGAGAGGGGGGGGGAGACACAGTTTTTGCTCTTTTTCTTCCTTAATGATGACACCACCACTCTTCCAGCACTTTATTCTTACTACAAATGACCGAACACACCTACCTGACACTATAACGAAGAAAAAAATTTTTCATCCCTACCTGGCCAAAATTGAAGAAATCTCACAGTGCCGACACTGATCAAAATCACTCAAAATCACCAAAAATCGACCCGTCTCAGATTTTTCCAAAAAGTGACGAAAATCAATCTACCACACCTGTCATTCATAAAAAATGTGGAAACGCGCCCGGGTCACTTCATCAAGGCCCCCAATTCTAGCTTTAAAGATGATCCAAAAATGAGCTCTGAGAACAGAATCCGAGAGGGGGGGGGGGAGACACAGTTTTTGCTCTATTTCTTCCTTAATGATGACACCACCACTCTTCCAGCACTTTATTCTTACTACAAATGACCGAACACACCTACCTGACACTATAACGAAGAAAAAAATTTTTCATCCCTACCTGGCCAAAATTGAAGAAATCTCACAGTGCCGGCACTGATCAAAATCACTCAAAATCACCAAAAATCGACCCATCTTAGATTTTTCCAAAAAGTGACGAAAATCAATCTACCACACCTGTCATTCATAAAAAATGTGGAAACGCGCCCGGGTCACTTAATCAAGGCCCCCAATTCTAGCTTTAAAGATGATCCAAAAATGAGCTTTGATAACAGAATCTGAGAGGGGGGGGGGAGACACAGTTTTTGCTCTTTTTCTTCCTTAATGATGACACCACCACTCTTCCAGCACTTTATTCTTACTACAAATGACCGAACACACCTACATGACACTATAACGAAGAAAAAAATTTTTCATCCCTACCTGGCCAAAATTGAAGAAATCTCACAGTGCCGGCACTGATCAAAATCACTCAAAATCACCAAAAATCGACCCGTCTCAGATTTTTCCAAAAAGTGACGAAAATCAATCTACCACACCTGTCATTCATAAAAAATGTGGAAACGCGCCCGGGTCACTTCATCAAGGCCCCCAATTCTAGCTTTAAAGATGATCCAAAAATGAGCTCTGAGAACAGAATCTGAGAGGGGGGGTGGAGACACAGTTTTTGCTCTATTTCTTCCTTAATGATGACACCACCACTCTTCCAGCACTTTATTCTTACTACAAATGACCGAACACACCTACCTGACACTATAACGAAGAAAAAAATTTTTCATCCCTACCTGGCCAAAATTGAAGAAATCTCACAGTGCCGGCACTGATCAAAATCACTCAAAATCACCAAAAATCGACCCGTCTCAGATTTTTCCAAAAAGTGACGAAAATCAATCTACCACACCTGTCATTCATAAAAAATGTGGAAACGCGCCCGGGTCACTTCATCAAGGCCCCCAATTCTAGCTTTAAAGATGATCCAAAAATGAGCTCTGAGAACAGAATCTGAGAGGGGGGGGGAGACACAGTTTTTGCTCTATTTCTTCCTTAATGATGACACCACCACTCTTCCAGCACTTTATTCTTACTACAAATGACCGAACACACCTACCTGACACTATAACGAAGAAAAAAATTTTTCATCCCTACCTGGCCAAAATTGAAGAAATCTCACAGTGCCGGCACTGATCAAAATCACTCAAAATCACCAAAAATCGACCCGTCTCAGATTTTTCCAAAAAGTGACGAAAATCAATCTACCACACCTGTCATTCATAAAAAATGTGGAAACGCGCCCGGGTCACTTCATCAAGGCCCCCAATTCTAGCTTTAAAGATGATCCAAAAATGAGCTCTGAGAACAGAATCTGAGAGGGGGGGGGGGGGGGAGACACAGTTTTTGCTCTATTTCTTCCTTAATGATGACACCACCACTCTTCCAGCACTTTATTCTTACTACAAATGACCGAACACACCTACCTGACACTATAACGAAGAAAAAAATTTTTCATCCCTACCTGGCCAAAATTGAAGAAATCTCACAGTGCCGGCACTGATCAAAATCACTCAAAATCACCAAAAATCGACCCGTCTCAGATTTTTCCAAAAAGTGACGAAAATCAATCTACCACACCTGTCATTCATAAAAAATGTGGAAACGCGCCCGGGTCACTTCATCAAGGCCCCCAATTCTAGCTTTAAAGATGATCCAAAAATGAGCTCTGAGAACAGAATCTGAGAGGGGGGGGGAGACAGTTTTTGCTCTATTTCTTCCTTAATGATGACACCACCACTCTTCCAGCACTGTATTCTTACTACAAATGACCGAACACACCTACCTGACACTATAACGAAGAAAAAAATTTTTCATCCCTACCTGGCCAAAATTGAAGAAATCTCACAGTGCACTGATCAAAATCACTCAAAATCACCAAAAATCGACCCGTCTCAGATTTTTCCAAAAAGTGATGAAAATCAATCTACCACACCTGTCATTCATAAAAAATGTGGAAACGCGCCCGGGTCACTTCATCAAGGCCCCCAATTCTAGCTTTAAAGATGATCCAAAAATGAGCTCTGAGAACAGAATCTGAGAGGGGGGGGGGAGACACAGTTTTTGCTTTATTTCTTCCTTAATGATGACACCACCACTCTTCCAGCACTTTATTCTTACTACAAATGACTGAACACACCTACCTGACACTATAACGAAGAAAAAAATTTTTCATCCCTACCTGGCCAAAATTGAAGAAATCTCACACTGCCGGCACTGATCAAAATCACTCAAAATCACCAAAAATCGACCCGTCTCAGATTTTTCCAAAAAGTGACGAAAATCAATCTACCACACCTGTCATTCATAAAAAATGTGGAAACGCGCCCGGGTCACTTCATCAAGGCCCCCAATTCTAGCTTTAAAGATGATCCAAAAATGAGCTCTGAGAACAGAATCTGAGAGGGGGGGGGGGAGACACAGTTTTTGCTCTATTTCTTCATTAATGATGACACCACCACTCTTCCAGCACTTTATTCTTACTACAAATGACCGAACACACCTACCTGACACTATAACGAAGAAAAAAATTTTTCATCCCTACCTGGCCAAAATTGAAGAAATCTCACAGTGCCGGCACTGATCAAAATCACTCAAAATCACCAAAAATCGACCCGTCTCAGATTTTTCCAAAAAGTGACGAAAATCAATCTACCACACCTGTCATTCATAAAAAATGTGGAAACGCGCCCGGGTCACTTCATCAAGGCCCCCAATTCTAGCTTTAAAGATGATCCAAAAATGAGCTCTGAGAACAGAATCTGAGAGGGGGGGGGGAGACACAGTTTTTGCTCTATTTCTTCCTTAATGATGACACCACCACTCTTCCAGCACTTTATTCTTACTACAAATGACCGAACACACCTACCTGACACTATAATGAAGAAAAAAATTTTTCATCCCTACCTGGCCAAAATTGAAGAAATCTCACAGTGCCAGCACTGATCAAAATCAATCAAAATCACCAAAAATCGACCCGTCTCAGATTTTTACAAAAAGTGACGAAAATCAATCTACCACACCTGTCATTCATAAAAAATGTGGAAACGCGCCCGGGTCACTTCATCAAGGCCCCCAATTCTAGCTTTAAAGATGATCCAAAAATGAGCTCTGAGAACAGAATCTGAGAGGGGGGGGGGGGAGACACAGTTTTTGCTCTATTTCTTCCTTAATGATGACACCACCACTCTTCCAGCACTTTATTCTTACTACAAATGACCGAACACACCTACCTGACACTATAACGAAGAAAAAAATTTTTCATCCCTACCTGGCCAAAATTGAAGAAATCTCACAGTGCCGGCACTGATCAAAATCACTCAAAATCACCAAAAATTGACCCGTCTCAGATTTTTCCAAAAAGTGACGAAAATGAATCTACCACACCTGTCATTCATAAAAAATGTGGAAACGCGCCCGGGTCACTTCATCAAGGCCCCCTATTCTAGCTTTAAAGATGATCCAAAAATGAGCTCTGAGAACAGAATCTGAGAGGGGGGGGGGGAGACACAGTTTTTGCTCTATTTCTTCCTTAATGATGACACCACCACTCTTCCAGCACTTTATTCTTACTACAAATGACCGAACACACCTACCTGACACTATAACGAAGAAAAAAATTTTTCATCCCTACCTGGCCAAAATTGAAGAAATATCACAGTGCCGGCACTGATCAAATTCACTCAAAATCACCAAAAATCGACCCGTCTCAGATTTTTCCAAAAAGTGACGAAAATCAATCTACCACACCTGTCATTCATAAAAAATGTGGAAACGCGCCCGGGTCACTTCATCAAGGTCCCCAATTCTAGCTTTAAAGATGATCCAAAAATGAGCTCTGAGAACAGAATCTGAGAGGGGGGGGGGGGGGGAGACACAGTTTTTGCTCTATTTCTTCCTTAATGATGACACCACCACTCTTCCAGCACTTTATTCTTACTACAAATGACCGAACACACCTACCTGACACTATAACGAAGAAAAAAATTTTTCATCCCTACCTGGCCAAAATTGAAGAAATCTCACAGTGCCGGCACTGATCAAAATCACTCAAAATCACCAAAAATCGACCCGTCTCAGATTTTTCCAAAAAGTGACGAAAATCAATCTACCACACCTGTCATTCATAAAAAATGTGGAAACGCGCCCGGGTCACTTCATCAAGGCCCCCAATTCTAGCTTTAAAGATGATCCAAAAATGAGCTCTGAGAACAGAATCTGAGAGGGGGGGGGGGAGACACAGTTTTTGCTCTATTTCTTCCTTAATGATGACACCACCACTCTTCCAGCACTTTATTCTTACTACAAATGACCGAACACACCTACCTGACACTATAACGAAGAAAAAAATTTTTCATCCCTACCTGGCCAAAATTGAAGAAATCTCACAGTGCCGGCACTGATCAAAATCACTCAAAATCACCAAAAATCGACCCGTCTCAGATTTTTCCAAAAAGTGACGAAAATCAATCTACCACACCTGTCATTCATAAAAAATGTGGAAACGCGCCCGGGTCACTTCATCAAGGCCCCCAATTCTAGCTTTAAAGATGATCCAAAAATGAGCTCTGAGAACAGAATCTGAGAGGGGGGGGGAGACACAGTTTTTGCTCTATTTCTTCCTTAATGATGACACCACCACTCTTCCAGCACTTTATTCTTACTACAAATGACCGAACACACCTACCTGACACTATAACGAAGAAAAAAATTTTTCATCCCTACCTGGCCAAAATTGAAGAAATCTCACAGTGCCGGCACTGATCAAAATCACTCAAAATCACCAAAAATCGACCCGTCTCAGATTTTTCCAAAAAGTGACGAAAATCAATCTACCACACCTGTCATTCATAAAAAATGTGGAAACGCGCCCGGGTCACTTCATCAAGGCCCCCTATTCTAGCTTTAAAGATGATCCAAAAATGAGCTCTGAGAACAGAATCTGAGAGGGGGGGGGAGACACAGTTTTTGCTCTATTTCTTCCTTAATGATGACACCACCACTCTTCCAGCACTTTATTCTTACTACAAATGACCGAACACACCTACCTGACACTATAACGAAGAAAAAAATTTTTCATCCCTACCTGGCCAAAATTGAAGAAATATCACAGTGCCGGCACTGATCAAAATCACTCAAAATCACCAAAAATCGACCCGTCTCAGATTTTTCCAAAAAGTGACGAAAATCAATCTACCACACCTGTCATTCATAAAAAATGTGGAAACGCGCCCGGGTCACTTCATCAAGGTCCCCAATTCTAGCTTTAAAGATGATCCAAAAATGAGCTCTGAGAACAGAATCTGAGAGGGGGGGGGGAGACACAGTTTATGCTCTATTTCTTCCTTAATGATGACACCACCACTCTTCCAGCACTTTATTCTTACTACAAATGACCGAACACACCTACCTGACACTATAACGAAGAAAAAAATTTTTCATCCCTACCTGGCCAAAATTGAAGAAATCTCACAGTGCCGGCACTGATCAAAATCACTCAAAATCACCAAAAATCGACCCGTCTCAGATTTTTCCAAAAAGTGACGAAAATCAATCTACCACACCTTTCATTCATAAAAAATGTGGAAACGCGCCCGGGTCACTTCATCTAGGCCCCCAATTCTAGCTTTAAAGATGAACCAAAAATGAGCTCTGAAAACAGAATCTGAGAGGGGGGGGGGGGGAGACACAGTTTTTGCTCTATTTCTTCCTTAATGATGACACCACCACTCTTCCAGCACTTTATTCTTACTACAAATGACCGAACACACCTACCTGACACTATAACGAAGAAAAAAATTTTTCATCCCTACCTGGCCAAAATTGAAGAAATCTTACAGTGCCGGCACTGATCAAAATCACTCAAAATCACCAAAAATCGACCCGTCTCAGATTTTTCCAAAAAGTGACGAAAATCAATCTACCATACCTGTCATTCATAAAAAATGTGGAAACGCGCCCGGGTCACTTCATCAAGGCCCCCAATTCTAGCTTTAAAGATGATCCAAAAATGAGCTCTGAGAACAGAATCTGAGAGGGGGGGGGAGACACAGTTTTTGCTCTATTTCTTCCTTAATGATGACACCACCACTCTTCCAGCACTTTATTCTTACTACAAATGACCGAACACACCTACCTGACACTATAACGAAGAAAAAAATTTTTCATCCCTACCTGGCCAAAATTGAAGAAATCTCACAGTGCCGGCACTGATCAAAATCACTCAAAATCACCAAAAATCGACCCGTCTCAGATTTTTCCAAAAAGTGACGAAAATCAATCTACCACACCTGTCATTCATAAAAAATGTGGAAACGCACCCGGGTCACTTCATCAAGGCCCCCAATTCTAGCTTTAAAGATGATCCAAAAATGAGCTCTGAGAACAGAATCTGAGAGGGGGGGGGAGACACAGTTTTTGCTCTATTTCTTCCTTAATGATGACACCACCACTCTTCCAGCACTTTATTCTTACTACAAATGACCGAACACACCTACCTGACACTATAACGAAGAAAAAAATTTTTCATCCCTACCTGGCCAAAATTGAAGAAATCTCACAGTGCCGGCACTGATCAAAATCACTCAAAATCACCAAAAATTGACCCATCTTAGATTTTTCAAAAAAGTGACGAAAATCAATCTACCACACCTGTCATTCATAAAAAATGTGGAAACGCGCCCGGGTCACTTCATCAAGGCCCCCAATTCTAGCTTTAAAGATGATCCAAAAATGAGCTTTGATAACAGAATCTGAGAGGGGGGGGGAGACACAGTTTTTGCTCTATTTCTTCCTTAATGATGACACCACCACTCTTCCAGCACTTTATTCTTACTACAAATGACCGAACACACCTACCTGACACTATAACGAAGAAAAAAAATTTTCATCCCTACCTGGCCAAAATTGAAGAAATCTCACAGTGCCGGCACTGATCAAAATCACTCAAAATCACCAAAAATCGACCCGTCTCAGATTTTTCCAAAAAGTGACGAAAATCAATCTACCACACCTGTCATTCATAAAAAATGTGGAAACGCGCCCGGGTCACTTCATCAAGGCCCCCAATTCTAGCTTTAAAGATGATCCAAAAATGAGCTCTGAGAACAGAATCTGAGAGGGGGGGTGGAGACACAGTTTTTGCTCTATTTCTTCCTTAATGATGACACCACCACTCTTCCAGCACTTTATTCTTACTACAAATGACCGAACACACCTACCTGACACTATAACGAAGAAAAAAATTTTTCATCCCTACCTGGCCAAAATTGAAGAAATCTCACAGTGCCGGCACTGATCAAAATCACTCAAAATCACCAAAAATCGACCCGTCTCAGATTTTTCCAAAAAGTGACGAAAATCAATCTACCACACCTGTCATTCATAAAAAATGTGGAAACGCGCCCGGGTCACTTCATCAAGGCCCCCAATTCTAGCTTTAAAGATGATCCAAAAATGAGCTCTGAGAACAGAATCTGAGAGGGGGGGGGGGGGGAGACACAGTTTTTGCTCTATTTCTTCCTTAATGATGACACCACCACTCTTCCAGCACTTTATTCTTACTACAAATGACCGAACACACCTACCTGACACTATAACGAAGAAAAAAATTTTTCATCCCTACCTGGCCAAAATTGAAGAAATCTCACAGTGCCAGCACTGATCAAAATCACTCAAAATCACCAAAAATCGACCCGTCTCAGATTTTTCCAAAAAGTGACGAAAATCAATCTACCACACCTGTCATTCATAAAAAATGTGGAAACGCGCCCGGGTCACTTCATCAAGGTCCCCAATTCTAGCTTTAAAGATGATCCAAAAATGAGCTCTGAGAACAGAATCTGAGAGGGGGGGGTGGGAGACACAGTTTTTGCTCTATTTCTTCCTTAATGATAACACCACCACTCTTCCAGCACTTTATTCTTACTACAAATGACCGAACACACCTACCTGACACTATAACGAAGAAAAAAATTTTTCATCCCTACCTGGCCAAAATTGAAGAAATCTCACAGTGCCGGCACTGATCAAAATCACTCAAAATCACCAAAAATCGACCCGTCTCAGATTTTTCCAAAAAGTGACGAAAATCAATCTACCACACCTGTCATTCATAAAAAATGTGGAAACGCGCCCGGGTCACTTCATCAAGGCCCCCAATTCTAGCTTTAAAGATGATCCAAAAATGAGCTCTGAGAACAGAATCTGAGAGGGGGGGGGGGAGACACAGTTTTTGCTCTATTTCTTCCTTAATGATGACACCACCACTCTTCCAGCACTTTATTCTTACTACAAATGACCGAACACACCTACCTGACACTATAACGAAGAAAAAAATTTTTCATCCCTACCTGGCCAAAATTGAAGAAATCTCACAGTGCCGGCACTGATCAAAATCACTCAAAATCACCAAAAATCGACCCGTCTCAGATTTTTCCAAAAAGTCACGAAAATCAATCTACCACACCTGTCATTCATAAAAAATGTGGAAACGCGCCCGGGTCACTTCATCAAGGCCCCCAATTCTAGCTTTAAAGATGATCCAAAAATGAGCTCTGAGAACAGAATCTGAGAGGGGGGGGGGAGACACAGTTTTTGCTCTATTTCTTCCTTAATGATGACACCACCACTCTTCCAGCACTTTATTCTTACTACAAATGACCGAACACACCTACCTGACACTATAACGAAGAAAAAAATTTTTCATCCCTACCTGGCCAAAATTGAAGAAATCTCACAGTGCCGGCACTGATCAAAATCACTCAAAATCACCAAAAATCGACCCGTCTCAGATTTTTCCAAAAAGTGACGAAAATCAATCTACCACACCTGTCATTCATAAAAAATGTGGAAACGCGCCCGGGTCACTTCATTAAGGCCCCCAATTCTAGCTTTAAAGATGATCCAAAAATGAGCTCTGAGAACAGAATCTGAGAGGGGGGGGGGGGAGACACAGTTTTTGCTCTATTTCTTCCTTAATGATAACACCACCACTCTTCAAGCACTTTATTCTTACTACAAATGACCGAACACACCTACCTGACACTATAACGAAGAAAAAAATTTTTCATCCCTACCTGGCCAAAATTGAAGAAATCTCACAGTGCCGGCACTGATCAAAATCACTCAAAATCACCAAAAATCGACCCGTCTCAGATTTTTCCAAAAAGTGACGAAAATCAATCTACCACACCTGTCATTCATAAAAAATGTGGAAACGCGCCCGAGTCACTTCATCAAGGCCCCCAATTCTAGCTTTAAAGATGATCCAAAAATGAGCTCTGAGAACAGAATCTGAGAGGGGGGGGGGGAGACACAGTTTTTGCTCTATTTCTTCCTTAATGATGACACCACCACTCTTCCAGCACTTTATTCTTACTACAAATGACCGAACACACCTACCTGACACTATAACGAAGAAAAAAATTTTTCATCCCTACCTGGCCAAAATTGAAGAAATCTCACAGTGCCGGCACTGATCAAAATCACTCAAAATCACCAAAAATCGACCCGTCTCAGATTTTTCCAAAAAGTGATGAAAATCAATCTACCACACCTGTCATTCATAAAAAATGTGGAAACGCGCCCGGGTCACTTCATCAAGGCCCCCAATTCTAGCTTTAAAGATGATCCAAAAATGAGCTCTGAGAACAGAATCTGAGAGGGGGGGGGGGGGGGAGACACAGTTTTTGCTCTATTTCTTCCTTAATGATGACACCACCACTCTTCCAGCACTTTATTCTTACTACAAATGACCGAACACACCTACCTGACACTATAACGAAGAAAAAAATTTTTCATCCCTACCTGGCCAAAATTGAAGAAATCTCACAGTGCCGGCACTGATCAAAATCACTCAAAATCACCAAAAATCGACCCGTCTCAGATTTTTCCAAAAAGTGACGAAAATCAATCTACCACACCTGTCATTCATAAAAAATGTGGAAACGCGCCCGGGTCACTTCATCAAGGCCCCCAATTCTAGCTTTAAAGATGATCCAAAAATGAGCTCTGAGAACAGAATCTGAGAGGGGGGGGGAGACACAGTTTTTGCTCTATTTCTTCCTTAATGATGACACCACCACTCTTCCAGCACTTTATTCTTACTACAAATGACCGAACACACCTACCTGACACTATAACGAAGAAAAAAATTTTTCATCCCTACCTGGCCAAAATTGAAGAAATCTCACAGTGCTGGCACTGATCAAAATCACTCAAAATCACCAAAAATCGACCCGTCTCAGATTTTTCCAAAAAGTGACGAAAATCAATCTACCACACCTGTCATTCATAAAAAATGTGGAAACGCGCCCGGGTCACTTCATCAAGGCCCCCAATTCTAGCTTTAAAGATGATCCAAAAATGAGCTCTGAGAACAGAATCTGAGAGGGGGGGGAGACACAGTTTTTGCTCTATTTCTTCCTTAATGATGACACCACCACTCTTCCAGCACTTTATTCTTACTACAAATGACCGAACACACCTACCTGACACTATAACGAAGAAAAAAATTTTTCATCCCTACCTGGCCAAAATTGAAGAAATCTCACAGTGCCGGCACTGATCAAAATCACTCAAAATCACCAAAAATCGACCCGTCTCAGATTTTTCCAAAAAGTGACGAAAATCAATCTACCACACCTGTCATTCATAAAAAATGTGGAAACGCGCCCGGGTCACTTCATCAAGGCCCCCAATTCTAGCTTTAAAGATGATCCAAAAATGAGCTCTGAGAACAGAATCTGAGAGGGGGGGGGGAGACACAGTTTTTGCTCTATTTCTTCCTTAATGATGACACCACCACTCTTCCAGCACTTTATTCTTACTATAAATGACCGAACACACCTACCTGACACTATAACGAAGAAAAAAATTTTTCATCCCTACCTGGCCAAAATTGAAGAAATCTCACAGTGCCGGCACTGATCAAAATCACTCAAAATCACCAAAAATCGACCCGTCTCCGATTTTTCCAAAAAGTGACGAAAATCAATCTACCACACCTGTCATTCATAAAAAATGTGGAAACGCGCCCGGGTCACTTCATCAAGGCCCCCAATTCTAGCTTTAAAGATGATCCAAAAATGAGCTCTGAGAACAGAATCTGAGAGGGGGGGGGGGGGGAGACACAGTTTTTGCTCTATTTCTTCCTTAATGATGACACCACCACTCTTCCAGCAATTTATTCTTACTACAAATGACCGAACACACCTACCTGACACTATAACGAAGAAAAAAATTTTTCATCCCTACCTGGCCAAAATTGAAGAAATCTCACAGTGCCGGCACTGATCAAAATCACTCAAAATCACCAAAAATCGACCCGTCTCAGATTTTTCCAAAAAGTGACGAAAATCAATCTACCACACCTGTCATTCATAAAAAATGTGGAAACGCGCCCGGGTCACTTCATCAAGGCCCCCAATTCTAGCTTTAAAGATGATCCAAAAATGAGCTTTGATAACAGAATCTGAGAGGGGGGGGGAGACACAGTTTTTGCTCTATTTCTTCCTTAATGATGACACCACCACTCTTCCAGCACTTTATTCTTACTACAAATGACCGAACACACCTACCTGACACTATAACGAAGAAAAAAATTTTTCATCCCTACCTGGCCAAAATTGAAGAAATCTCACAGTGCCGGCACTGATCAAAATCACTCAAAATCACCAAAAATCGACCCGTCTCAGATTTTTCCAAAAAGTGACGAAAATCAATCTACCACACCTGTCATTCATAAAAAATGTGGAAACGCGCCCGGGTCACTTCATCAAGGCCCCCAATTCTAGCTTTAAAGATGATCCAAAAATGAGCTCTGAGAACAGAATCTGAGAGGGGGGGGGGGAGACACAGTTTTTGCTCTATTTCTTCCTTAATGATGACACCACCACTCTTCCAGCACTTTATTCTTACTACAAATGACCGAACACACCTACCTGACACTATAACGAAGAAAAAAATTTTTCATCCCTACCTGGCCAAAATTGGAGAAATCTCACAGTGCCGGCACTGATCAAAATCACTCAAAATCACCAAAAATCGACCCGTCTCAGATTTTTCCAAAAAGTGACGAAAATCAATCTACCACACCTGTCATTCATAAAAAATGTGGAAACGCGCCCGGGTCACTTCATCAAGGCCCCCAATTCTAGCTTTAAAGATGATCCAAAAATGAGCTCTGAGAACAGAATCTGAGAGGGGGGGGGAGACACAGTTTTTGCTCTATTTCTTCCTTAATGTTGACACCACCACTCTTCCAGCACTTTATTCTTACTACAAATGACCGAACACACCTACCTGACACTATAATGAAGAAAAAAAATTTTCATCCCTACCTGGCCAAAATTGAAGAAATCTCACAGTGCCAGCACTGTTCAAAATCACTCAAAATCACCAAAAATCGACCCGTCTCCGATTTTTCCAAAAAGTGACGAAAATCAATCTACCACACCTGTCATTCATAAAAAATGTGGAAACGCACCCGGGTCACTTCATCAAGGCCCCCAATTCTAGCTTTAAAGATGATCCAAAAATAAGCTCTGAGAACAGAATCTGAGAGGGGGGGGGAGACAGAGTTTTTGCTCTATTTCTTCCTTAATGTTGACACCACCACTCTTCCAGCACTTTATTCTTACTACAAATGACCGAACACACCTACCTGACACTATAATGAAGAAAAAAAATTTTCATCCCTACCTGGCCAAAATTGAAGAAATCTCACAGTGCCGGCACTGTTCAAAATCACTCAAAATCACCAAAAATCGACCCGTCTCCGATTTTTCCAAAAAGTGACGAAAATCAATCTACCACACCTGTCATTCATAAAAAATGTGGAAATGTGCCCTTGTCACTTAATCAAGGCCCCCAATTCTAGCTTTAAAGATGATCCAAAAATAAGCTCTGAGAACAGAATCTGAGAGGGGGGGGGGGAGACAGAGTTTTTGCTCTATTTCTTCCTTAATGTTGACACCACCACTCTTCCAGCACTTTATTCTTACTACAAATGACCGAACACACCTACCTGACACTATAATGAAGAAAAAAAATTTTCATCCCTACCTGGCCAAAATTGAAAAAATCACACAGTGCCGGCACTGTTCAAAATCACTCAAAATCACCAAAAATCGACCCGTCTCCGATTTTTCCAAAAAGTGACGAAAATCAATCTACCACACCTGTCATTCATAAAAAATGTGGAAACGCGCCCGGGTCACTTCATCAAGGCCCCCAATTCTAGCTTTAAAGATGATCCAAAAATAAGCTCTGAGAACAGAATCTGAGAGGGGGGGGGGGAGACAGAGTTTTTGCCCTATTTCTTCCTTAATGTTGACACCACCACTCTTCCAGCACTTTATTCTTACTACAAATAACCGAACACACCTACCTGACACTATAATGAAGAAAAAAAATTTTCATCCCTACCTGCCCAAAATTGAAGAAATCTCACAGTGCCAGCAATGTTCAAAATCACTCAAAATCACCAAAAATCGACCCGTCTCCGATTTTTCCAAAAAGTGACGAAAATCAATCTACCACACCTGTCATTCATAAAAAATGTGGAAACGCGCCCGGGTCACTTCATCAAGGCCCCCAATTCTAGCTTTAAAGATGATCCAAAAATAAGCTCTGAGAACAGAATCTGAGAGGGGGGGGGGGGGGAGACAGAGTTTTTGCTCTATTTCTTCCTTAATGTTGACACCACCACTCTTCCAGCACTTTATTCTTACTACAAATGACCGAACACACCTACCTGACACTATAATGAAGAAAAAAAATTTTCATCCCTACCTGGCCAAAATTGAAGAAATCTCACAGTGCCGGCACTGTTCAAAATCACTCAAAATCACCAAAAATCGACCCGTCTCCGATTTTTCCAAAGAGTGACGAAAATCAATCTACCACACCTGTCATTCATAAAAAATGTGGAAACGCGCCCGGGTCACTTCATCAAGGCCCCCAATTCTAGCTTTAAAGATGATCCAAAAATAAGCTCTGAGAACAGAATCTAAGAGGGGGGGGGGGGGGGGGAGACAGAGTTTTTGCTCTATTTCTTCCTTAATGTTGACACCACCACTCTTCCAGCACTTTATTCTTACTACAAATGACCGAACACACCTACCTGACACTTTAATGAAGAAAAAAAATTTTCATCCCTACCTGGCCAAAATTGAAGAAATCTCACAGTGCCGGCACTGTTCAAAATCACTCAAAATCACCAAAAATCGACCCGTCTCCGATTTTTCCAAAAAGTGACGAAAATCAATCTACCACACCTGTCATTCATAAAAAATGTGGAAACGCGCCCGGGTCACTTCATCAAGGCCCCCAATTCTAGCTTTAAAGATGATCCAAAAATGAGCTCTGAGAACAGAATCTGAGAGGGGGGGGGGGAGACACAGTTTTTGCTCTATTTCTTCCTTAATGATGACACCACCACTCTTCCAGCACTTTATTCTTACTACAAATGACCGAACACACCTACCTGACACTATAACGAAGAAAAAAATTTTTCATCCCTACCTGGCCAAAATTGGAGAAATCTCACAGTGCCGGCACTGATCAAAATCACTCAAAATCACCAAAAATCGACCCGTCTCAGATTTTTCCAAAAAGTGACGAAAATCAATCTACCACACCTGTCATTCATAAAAAATGTGGAAACGCGCCCGGGTCACTTCATCAAGGCCCCCAATTCTAGCTTTAAAGATGATCCAAAAATGAGCTCTGAGAACAGAATCTGAGAGGGGGGGGGAGACACAGTTTTTGCTCTATTTCTTCCTTAATGATGACAGCACCACTCTTCCAGCACTTTATTCTTACTACAAATGACCGAACACACCTACCTGACACTATAACGAAGAAAAAAATTTTTCATCCCTACCTGGCCAAAATTGAAGAAATCTCACAGTGCCGGCACTGATCAAAATCACTCAAAATCACCAAAAATCGACCCGTCTCAGATTTTTCCAAAAAGTGACGAAAATCAATCTACCACATCTGTCATTCATAAAAAATGTGGAAACGCGCCCGGGTCACTTCATCAAGGCCCCCAATTCTAGCTTTAAAGATGATCCAAAAATGAGCTCTGAGAACAGAATCTGAGAGGGGGGGGGGGGGAGACACAGTTTTTGCTCTATTTCTTCCTTAATGATGACACCACCACTCTTCCAGCACTTTATTCTTACTACAAATGACCGAACACACCTACCTGACACTATAACGAAGAAAAAAATTTTTCATCCTTACCTGGCCAAAATTGAAGAAATCTCACAGTGCCGGCACTGATCAAAATCACTCAAAATCACCAAAAATCGACCCGTCTCAGATTTTTCCAAAAAGTGACGAAAATCAATCTACCACACCTGTCATTCATAAAAAATGTGGAAACGCACCCGGGTCACTTCATCAAGGCCCCCAATTCTAACTTTAAAGATGATCCAAAAATGAGCTCTGAGAACAGACACAGTTTTTGCTCTATTTCTTCCTTAATGATGACACCACCACTCTTCCAGCACTTTATTCTTACTACAAATGACCGAACACACCTACCTGACACTATAACGAAGAAAAAAATTTTTCATCCCTACCTGGCCAAAATTGAAGAAATCTCACAGTGCCGGCACTGATCAAAATCACTCAAAATCACCAAAAATCGACCCGTCTCAGATTTTTCCAAAAAGTGATGAAAATCAATCTACCACACCTGTCATTCATAAAAAATGTGGAAACGCGCCCGGGTCACTTCATCAAGGCCCCCAATTCTAGCTTTAAAGATGATCCAAAAATGAGCTCTGAGAACAGAATCTGAGAGGGGGGGGAGACACAGTTTTTGCTCTATTTCTTCCTTAATGATAACACCACCACTCTTCCAGCACTTTATTCTTACTACAAATGACCGAACACACCTACCTGACACTATAACGAAGAAAAAAATTTTTCATCCCTACCTGGCCAAAATTGAAGAAATCTCACAGTGCCGGCACTGATCAAAATCACTCAAAATCACCAAAAATCGACCCGTCTCAGATTTTTCCAAAAAGTGACGAAAATCAATCTACCACACCTGTCATTCATAAAAAATGTGGAAACGCGCCCGGGTCACTTCATCAAGGCCCCCTATTCTAGCTTTAAAGATGATCCAAAAATGAGCTCTGAGAACAGAATCTGAGGGGGGGGGGGAGACACAGTTTTTGCTCTATTTCTTCCTTAATGATGACACCACCACTCTTCCAGCACTTTATTCTTACTACAAATGACCGAACACACCTACCTGACACTATAACTAAGAAAAAAATTTTTCATCCCTACCTGGCCAAAATTGAAGAAATCTCACAGTGCCGGCACTGATCAAAATCACTCAAAATCACCAAAAATCGACCCGTCTCAGATTTTTCCAAAAAGTGACGAAAATCAATCTACCACACCTTTCATTCATAAAAAATGTGGAAACGCGCCCGGGTCACTTCATCTAGGCCCCCAATTCTAGCTTTAAAGATGATCCAAAAATGAGCTCTGAGAACAGAATCTGAGAGGGGGGGGGGGGGAGACACAGTTTTTGTTCTATTTCTTCCTTAATGATGACACCACCACTCTTCCAGCACTTTATTCTTACTACAAATGACCGAACACACCTACCTGACACTATAACGAAGAAAAAAATTTTTCATCCCTACCTGGCCAAAATTGAAGAAATCTTACAGTGCCGGCACTGATCAAAATCACTCAAAATCACCAAAAATCGACCCGTCTCAGATTTTTCTAAAAAGTGACGAAAATCAATCTACCATACCTGTCATTCATAAAAAATGTGGAAACGCGCCCGGGTCACTTCATCAAGGCCCCCAATTCTAGCTTTAAAGATGATCCAAAAATGAGCTCTGAGAACAGAATCTGAGAGGGGGGGGAGACACAGTTTTTGCTCTATTTCTTCCTTAATGATGACACCACCACTCTTCCAGCACTTTATTCTTACTACAAATGACCGAACACACCTACCTGACACTATAACGAAGAAAAAAATTTTTCATCCCTACCTGGCCAAAATTGAAGAAATCTCACAGTGCCGGCACTGATCAAAATCACTCAAAATCACCAAAAATCGACCCGTCTCAGATTTTTCCAAAAAGTGACGAAAATCAATCTACCACACCTGTCATTCATAAAAAATGTGGAAACGCGCCCGGGTCACTACATCAAGGCCCCCAATTCTAGCTTTAAAGATGATCCAAAAATGAGCTCTGAGAACAGAATCTGAGAGGGGGGGGGGGAGACAGTTTTTGCTCTATTTCTTCCTTAATGATGACAGCACCACTCTTCCAGCACTTTATTCTTACTACAAATGACCGAACACACCTACCTGACACTATAACGAAGAAAAAAATTTTTCATCCCTACCTGGCCAAAATTGAAGAAATCTCACAGTGCACTGATCAAAATCACTCAAAATCACCAAAAATCGACCCGTCTCAGATTTTTCCAAAAAGTGATGAAAATCAATCTACCACACCTGTCATTCATAAAAAATGTGGAAACGCGCCCGGGTCACTTCATCAAGGCCCCCAATTCTAGCTTTAAAGATGATCCAAAAATGAGCTCTGAGAACAGAATCTGAGAGGGGGGGGGGAGACAGTCTTTGCTCTATTTCTTCCTTAATGATGACACCACCACTCTTCCAGCACTTTATTCTTACTACAAATGACCGAACACACCTACCTGACACTATAACGAAGAAAAAAATTTTTCATCCCTACCTGGCCAAAATTGAAGAAATCTCACAGTGCACTGATCAAAATCACTCAAAATCACCAAAAATCGACCCCTCTCAGATTTTTCCAAAAAGTGATGAAAATCAATCTACCACACCTGTCATTCATAAAAAATGTGGAAACGCGCCCGGGTCACTTCATCAAGGCCCCCAATTCTAGCTTTAAAGATGATCCAAAAATGAGCTCTGAGAACAGAATCTGAGAGGGGGGGGGGGGGAGACACAGTTTTTGCTCTATTTCTTCCTTAATGATGACACCACCACTCTTCCAGCACTTTATTCTTACTACAAATGACCGAACACACCTACCTGACACTATAACGAAGAAAAAAATTTTTCATCCCTACCTGGCCAAAATTGAAGAAATCTCACAGTGCCGACACTGATCAAAATCACTCAAAATAACCAAAAATCGACCCGTCTCAGATTTTTCCAAAAAGTGACGAAAATCAATCTACCACACCTGTCATTCATAAAAAATGTGGAAACGCGCCCGGGTCACTTCATCAAGGACCCCAATTCTAGCTTTAAAGATGATCCAAAAATGAGCTCTGAGAACAGAATCTGAGAGGGGGGGGGGAGACACAGTTTTTGCTCTATTTCTTCCTTAATGATGACACCACCACTCTTCCAGCACTTTATTCTTACTACAAATGACCGAACACACCTACCTGACACTATAACGAAGAAAAAAATTTTTCATCCCTACCTGGCCAAAATTGAAGAAATCTCACAGTGCCGGCACTGATCAAAATCACTCAAAATCACCAAAAATCGACCCGTCTCAGATTTTTCCAAAAAGTGACGAAAATCAATCTACCACACCTGTCATTCATAAAAAATGTGGAAACGCGCCCGGGTCACTTCATCAAGGCCCCCAATTCTAGCTTTAAAGATGATCCAAAAATGAGCTCTGAGAACAGAATCTGAGAGGGGGGGGGGGAGACACAGTTTTTGCTCTATTTCTTCCTTAATGATGACACCACCACTCTTCCAGCACTTTATTCTTACTACAAATGACCGAACACACCTACCTGACACTATAACGAAGAAAAAATTTTTTCATCCCTACCTGGCCAAAATTGAAGAAATCTCACAGTGCCGGCACTGATCAAAATCACTCAAAATCACCAAAAATCGACCCGTCTCAGATTTTTCCAAAAAGTGACGAAAATCAATCTACCACACCTGTCATTCATAAAAAATGTGGAAACGCGCCCGGGTCACTTCATCAAGGCCCCCAATTCTAGCTTTAAAGATGATCCAAAAATGAGCTCTGAGAACAGAATCTGAGAGGGGGGGGGAGACACAGTTTTTGCTCTATTTCTTCCTTAATGATGACACCACCACTCTTCCAGCACTTTATTCTTACTACAAATGACCGAACACACCTACCTGACACTATAACGAAGAAAAAAATTTTTCATCCCTACCTGGCCAAAATTGAAGAAATCTCACAGTGCCGGCACTGATCAAAATCACTCAAAATCACCAAAAATCGACCCGTCTCAGATTTTTCCAAAAAGGGACGAAAATCAATCTACCACACCTGTCATTCATAAAAAATGTGGAAACGCGCCCGGGTCACTTCATCAAGGCCCCCAATTCTAGCTTTAAAGATGATCCAAAAATGAGCTCTGAGAACAGAATCTGAGAGGGGGGGGGGGGGGAGACACAGTTTTTGCTCTATTTCTTCCTTAATGATGACACCACCACTCTTCCAGCACTTTATTCTTACTACAAATGACCGAACACACCTACCTGACACTATAACGAAGAAAAAATTTTTTCATCCCTACCTGGCCAAAATTGAAGAAATCTCACAGTGCCGGCACTGATCAAAATCACTCAAAATCACCAAAAATCGACCCGTCTCAGATTTTTCCAAAAAGTGACGAAAATCAATCTACCACACCTGTCATTCATAAAAAATGTGGAAACGCGCCCGGGTCACTTCATCAAGGCCCCCAATTCTAGCTTTAAAGATGATCCAAAAATGAGCTCTGAGAACAGAATCTGAGAGGGGGGGGGGGGGGAGACACAGTTTTTGCTCTATTTCTTCCTTAATGATGACACCACCACTCTTCCAGCACTTTATTCTTACTACAAATGACCGAACACACCTACCTGACACTATAACGAAGAAAAAAATTTTTCATCCCTACCTGGCCAAAATTGAAGAAATCTCACAGTGCCGGCACTGATCAAAATCACTCAAAATCACCAAAAATTGACCCGTCTCAGATTTTTCCAAAAAGTGACGAAAATCAATCTACCACACCTGTCATTCATAAAAAATGTGGAAACGCGCCCGGGTCACTTCATCAAGGCCCCCTATTCTAGCTTTAAAGATGATCCAAAAATGAGCTCTGAGAACAGAATCTGAGAGGGGGGGGGGGAGACACAGTTTTTGCTCTATTTCTTCCTTAATGATGACACCACCACTCTTCCAGCACTTTATTCTTACTACAAATGACCGAACACACCTACCTGACACTATAACGAAGAAAAAAATTTTTCATCCCTACCTGGCCAAAATTGAAGAAATATCACAGTGCCGGCACTGATCAAAATCACTCAAAATCACCAAAAATCGACCCGTCTCAGATTTTTCCAAAAAGTGACGAAAATCAATCTACCACACCTGTCATTCATAAAAAATGTGGAAACGCGCCCGGGTCACTTCATCAAGGTCCCCAATTCTAGCTTTAAAGATGATCCAAAAATGAGCTCTGAGAACAGAATCTGAGAGGGGGGGGGGAGACACAGTTTTTGCTCTATTTCTTCCTTAATGTTAACACCACCACTCTTCCAGCACTTTATTCTTACTACAAATGACCGAACACACCTACCTGACACTATAACGAATAAAAAAATTTTTCATCCCTACCTGGCCAAAATTGAAGAAATCTCACAGTGCCAGCACTGATCAAAATCACTCAAAATCACCAAAAATCGACCCGTCTCAGATTTTTCCAAAAAGTGACGAAAATCAATCTACCACACCTGTCATTCATAAAAAATGTGGAAACGAGCCCGGGTCACTTCATCAAGGCCCCCAATTCTAGCTTTAAAGATGATCCAAAAATGAGCTCTGAGAACAGAATCTGAGAGGGGGGGGGGGGGAGACACAGTTTTTGCTCTATTTCTTCCTTAATGATGACACCACCACTCTTCCAGCACTTTATTCTTACTACAAATGACCGAACACACCTACCTGACACTATAACGAAGAAAAAAATTTTTCATCCCTACCTGGCCAAAATTGAAGAAATCTCACAGTGCCGGCACTGATCAAAATCACTCAAAATCACCAAAAATCGACCCGTCTCAGATTTTTCCAAAAAGTGACGAAAATCAATCTACCACACCTGTCATTCATAAAAAATGTGGAAATGCGCCCGGGTCACTTCATCAAGGCCCCCAATTCTAGCTTTAAAGATGATCCAAAAATGAGCTCTGAGAACAGAATCTGAGAGGGGGGGGGGAGACACAGTTTTTGCTCTATTTCTTCCTTAATGATAACACCACCACTCTTCCAGCACTTTATTCTTACTACAAATGACCGAACACACCTACCTGACACTATAACGAAGAAAAAAATTTTTCATCCCTACCTGGCCAAAATTGAAGAAATCTCACAGTGCCAGCACTGATCAAAATCACTCAAAATCACCAAAAATCGACCCGTCTCAGATTTTTCCAAAAAGTGACGAAAATCAATCTACCACACCTGTCATTCATAAAAAATGTGGAAACGCGCCCGGGTCACTTCATCAAGGCCCCCAATTCTAGCTTTAAAGATGATCCAAAAATGAGCTCTGAGAACAGAATCTGAGAGGGGGGGGGGAGACACAGTTTTTGCTCTATTTCTTCCTTAATGATGACACCTCCACTCTTCCAGCACTTTATTCTTACTACAAATGACCGAACACACCTACCTGACACTATAACGAAGAAAAAAATTTTTCATCCCTACCTGGCCAAAATTGAAGAAATCTCACAGTGCCGGCACTGATCAAAATCACTCAAAATCACCAAAAATCGACCCGTCTCAGATTTTTCCAAAAAGTGACGAAAATCAATCTACCACACCTGTCATTCATAAAAAATGTGGAAATGCGCCCGGGTCACTTCATCAAGGCCCCGAATTCTAGCTTTAAAGATGAGCCAAAAATGAGCTCTGTGAACAGAATCTGAGAGGGGGGGGGAGACACAGTTTTTGCTCTATTTCTTCCTTAATGATGACACCACCACTCTTCCAGCACTTTATTCTTACTACAAATGACCGAACACACCTACCTGACACTATAACGAAGAAAAAAATTTTTCATCCCTACCTGGCCAAAATTGAAGAAATCTCACAGTGCCGGCACTGATCAAAATTACTCAAAATCACCAAAAATCGACCCGTCTCAGATTTTTCCAAAAAGTGACGAAAATCAATCTACCACACCTGTCATTCATAAAAAATTTGGAAACGCGCCCGGGTCACTTCATCAAGGCCCCCAATTCTAGCTTTAAAGATGATCCAAAAATGAGCTCTGAGAACAGAATCTGAGAGGGGGGGGGGAGACACAGTTTTTGCTCTATTTCTTCCTTAATGATGACACCCACCACCACTCTTCCAGCACTTTATTCTTACTACAAATGACCGAACACACCTACCTGACACTATAACGAAGAAAAAAATTTTTCATCCCTACCTGGCCAAAATTGAAGAAATCTCACAGTGCCGGCACTGATCAAAATCACTCAAAATCACCAAAAATCGACCCGTCTCAGATTTTTCCAAAAAGTGACGAAAATCAATCTACCACACCTGTCATTCATAAAAAATGTGGAAACGCGCCCGGGTCACTTCATCAAGGCCCCCAATTCTAGCTTTAAAGATGATCCAAAAATGAGCTCTGAGAGCAGAATCTGAGAGGGGGGGGGGGAGACACAGTTTTTGCTCTATTTCTTCCTTAATGATGGACACCACCACTCTTCCAGCACTTTATTCTTACTACAAATGACCGAACACACCTACCTGACACTATAACGAAGAAAAAAATTTTCATCCCTACCTGCCAAAATTGAAGAAATCTCACAGTGCCGGCACTGATCAAAGTCACTCAAATTCACCAAAAATCGACCCGTCTCAGATTTTTCCAAAAAGTGACGAAAATCAATCTACCACACCTGTCATTCATAAAAAATGTGGAAACGCGCCCGGGTCACTTCATCAAGGCCCCCAATTACTAGCTTTAAAGATGATCCAAAAATGAGCTCTGAGAACAGAATCTGAGAGGGGGGGGGGGAGACACAGTTTTTGCTCTATTTCTTCCTTAATGATGACACCACCACTCTTCCAGCACTTTATTCTTACTACAAATGACCGAACACACCTACCTGACACTATAACGAAGAAAAAAATTTTTCATCCCTACCTGGCCAAAATTGAAGAAATCTCACAGTGCCGGCACTGATCAAAATCACTCAAAATCACCAAAAATCGACCCGTCTCAGATTTTTCCAAAAGTGACGAAAATCAATCTACCACACCTGTCATTCATAAAAAATGTGGAAACGCGCCCGGGTCACTTCATCAAGGCCCCCAATTCTAGCTTTAAAGATGATCCAAAAATGAGCTCTGAGAACAGAATCTGAGAGGGGGGGGGGGGGGGAGACACAGTTTTTGCTCTATTTCTTCCTTAATGATGACACACACCACTCTTCCAGCACTTTATTCTTACTACAAATGACCGAACACACCTACCTGACACTATAACGAAGAAAAAAATTTTTCATCCCTACCTGGCCAAAATTGAAGAAATCTCACAGTGCCGGCACTGATCAAAATCACTCAAAATCACCCAAAAATCGACCCGTCTCAGATTTTTCCAAAAAGTGACGAAATCAATCTACCACACCTGTCATTCATAAAAAATGTGGAAACGCGCCCGGGTCACTTCATCAAGGGCCCCCAATTCTAGCTTTAAAGATGATCCAAAAATGAGCTCTGAGAACAGAATCTGAGAGGGGGGGGGGAGACACAGTTTTTGCTCTATTTCTTCCTTAATGATGACACCACCACTCTTCCAGCACTTTATTCTTACTACAAATGACCGAACACACCTACCTGACACTATAACGAAGAAAAAAATTTTTCATCCCTACCTGGCCAAAATTGAAGAAATCTCACAGTGCCGGCACTGATCAAAATCACTCAAATCACCAAAAATCGACCCGTCTCAGATTTTTCCAAAAAGTGACGAAAATCAATCTACCACACCTGTCATTCATAAAAAATGTGGAACGCGCCCGGGTCACTTCATCAAGGCCCCCAATTCTAGCTTTAAAGATGATCCAAAATGAGCTCTGAGAACAGAATCTGAGAGGGGGGGGGGGGAGACACAGTTTTTGCTCTATTTCTTCCTTAATGATGACACACCACTCTTCCAGCACTTTATTCTTACTACAAATGACCGAACACACCTACCTGACACTATAACGAAGAAAAAAATTTTTCATCCCTACCTGGCCAAAATTGAAGAAATCTCACAGTGCCGGCACTGATCAAAATCACTCAAAATCACCAAAAATCGACCCGTCTCAGATTTTTCCAAAAAGTGACGAAAATCAATCTACCACACCTGTCATTCATAAAAAATGTGGAAACGCGCCCGGGTCACTTCATCAAGGCCCCCAATTCTAGCTTTAAAGATGATCCAAAAATGAGCTCTGAGAACAGAATCTGAGAGGGGGGGGGGGAGACACAGTTTTTGCTCTATTTCTTCCTTAATGATGACACCACCACTCTTCCAGCACTTTATTCTTACTACAAATGACCGAACACACCTACCTGACACTATAACGAAGAAAAAAATTTTTCATCCCTACCTGGCCAAAATTGAAGAAATCTCACAGTGCCGGCACTGATCAAAATCACTCAAAATCACCAAAAATCGACCCGTCTCAGATTTTTCCAAAAAGTGACGAAAATCAATCTACCACACCTGTCATTCATAAAAAATGTGGAAACGCGCCCGGGTCACTTCATCAAGGCCCCCAATTCTAGCTTTAAAGATGATCCAAAAATGAGCTCTGAGAACAGAATCTGAGAGGGGGGGGGGGAGACACAGTTTTTGCTCTATTTCTTCCTTAATGATGACACCACCACTCTTCCAGCACTTTATTCTTACTACAAATGACCGAACACACCTACCTGACACTATAACGAAGAAAAAAAATTTTCATCCCTACCTGGCCAAAATTGAAGAAATCTCACAGTGCCGGCACTGATCAAAATCACTCAAAATCACCAAAAATCGACCCGTCTCAGATTTTTCCAAAAAGTGACGAAAATCAATCTACCACACCTGTCATTCATAAAAAATGTGGAAACGCGCCCGGGTCACTTCATCAAGGCCCCCAATTCTAGCTTTAAAGATGATCCAAAAATGAGCTCTGAGAACAGAATCTGAGAGGGGGGGGGGAGACACAGTTTTTGCTCTATTTCTTCCTTAATGATGACACCACCACTCTTCCAGCACTTTATTCTTACTACAAATGACCGAACACACCTACCTGACACTATAACGAAGAAAAAAATTTTTCATCCCTACCTGGCCAAAATTGAAGAAATCTCACAGTGCCGGCACTGATCAAAATCACTCAAAATCACCAAAAATCGACCCGTCTCAGATTTTTCCAAAAAGTGACGAAAATCAATCTACCACACCTGTCATTCATAAAAAATGTGGAAAGGCGCCCGGGTCACTTCATCAAGGCCCCCAATTCTAGCTTTAAAGATGATCCAAAAATGAGCTCTGAGAACAGAATCTGAGAGGGGGGGGGGAGACACAGTTTTTGCTCTATTTCTTCCTTAATGATGACACCACCACTCTTCCAGCACTTTATTCTTACTACAAATGACCGAACACACCTACCTGACACTATAACGAAGAAAAAAATTTTTCATCCCTACCTGGCCAAAATTGAAGAAATCTCACAGTGCCGGCACTGATCAAAATCACTCAAAATCACCAAAAATCGACCCGTCTCAGATTTTTCCAAAAAGTGACGAAAATCAATCTACCACACCTGTCATTCATAAAAAATGTGGAAACGCGCCCGGGTCACTTCATCAAGGCCCCCAATTCTAGCTTTAAAGATGATCCAAAAATGAGCTCTGAGAACAGAATCTGAGAGGGGGGGGGGGAGACACAGTTTTTGCTCTATTTCTTCCTTAATGATGACACCACCACTCTTCCAGCACTTTATTCTTACTACAAATGACCGAACACACCTACCTGACACTATAACGAAGAAAAAAATTTTTCATCCCTACCTGGCCAAAATTGAAGAAATCTCACAGTGCCGGCACTGATCAAAATCACTCAAAATCACCAAAAATCGACCCGTCTCAGATTTTTCCAAAAAGTGACGAAAATCAATCTACCACACCTGTCATTCATAAAAAATGTGGAAACGCGCCCGGGTCACTTCATCAAGGCCCCCAATTCTAGCTTTAAAGATGATCCAAAAATGAGCTCTGAGAACAGAATCTGAGAGGGGGGGGGGAGACACAGTTTTTGCTCTATTTCTTCCTTAATGATGACACCACCACTCTTCCAGCACTTTATTCTTACTACAAATGACCGAACACACCTACCTGACACTATAACGAAGAAAAAAATTTTTCATCCCTACCTGGCCAAAATTGAAGAAATCTCACAGTGCCGGCACTGATCAAAATCACTCAAAATCACCAAAAATCGACCCGTCTCAGATTTTTCCAAAAAGTGACGAAAATCAATCTACCACACCTGTCATTCATAAAAAATGTGGAAACGCGCCCGGGTCACTTCATCAAGGCCCCCAATTCTAGCTTTAAAGATGATCCAAAAATGAGCTCTGAGAACAGAATCTGAGAGGGGGGGGGGGGAGACACAGTTTTTGCTCTATTTCTTCCTTAATGAGGACACCACCACTCTTCCAGCACTTTATTCTTACTACAAATGACCGAACACACCTACCTGACACTATAACGAAGAAAAAAATTGGTGCAACTAAATCTTGACTCTATTGCTTCTGTGACAAAATCATCTGGTGTAACTGGAAGAAAACCACCTTCAAAGAAGAAAAGAACCAACAGCATGGAGTCGACAGAGAATCCAACTGCAGATGAACTCCGCACGATCCAGAATACTTTGGCAGAAATAAAAAATGAGATGATACGTAAATCTGACGTTATGGAATTTCTGTCACAGCTTAAGATCGAAATAAAACAGGAACTAAAAGATGAATTTAAGAAAGAGTTGGAGCAAGATCTTAGGGCCAAGATAGCTGCTGAAACTGAAAAAGTTGACGCGTTGTGCCTAGAGACAGAATCACTGCGTGAAAAACTAACTAAACAGGCCTCTGAAATCAGAAAGTTAACTGAGAAGCTGGAAGAAAATAGTCGCCAAACAAGAGCTGCCATACAAATGGCGAACCATAATCAGCAATACTCACAAAAGAACAATATAAAATTTCTAAACTGGATTGAAAAACCCAAGGAAAACCTAAGGGCTGACCTCTGCAAGATTTTCAAGGAGAAGGTCAATGTAGACATTAACCCATCATCAATTTTAGCTATTCATCGGATCCCAGGCACTGCCGGCGGACCGCGGCCCGTTATTGCGAAATTTGTGAATACGGAATCGAAAATAGCCGTCATCAAACACAGGCAAGCTCTAAAAAACCATTTCCTTATGTACGATCACATTACTCGCTATAATGCAGAGTTAATTAGATCACTCAAAGAGAGAGAATCGGTGCACTCTGCATGGTATTTCAACGGAAGGGTTTTTGCAGTGGATATCAAAGGGCGCCGACAGAGATTCGACCTGTTCGATAACATTGACAACAAGCTGAGATGACAATTTAACGTGTTAGCTTAATAAAGAGCGGGGACTGTAGCGTGAACTGTATATAGTTAGTAGTTCAATGACAGTTAATACGTGTGCATGTGCATGTTGTTTCTCAATGCATCTGTGTGGTAGTCATTTGACAGTGAGTGTGTGGCTGAGTGTGTGGATGTTGATAATTAGCTGTTTGGTTATACAATGCCACAATGTATTCCCTTATAGTGTGTTTTCTTTAGGTTATCCTAGACTATTAAGCGTCTTTACACATGGGTCACATTATGCTAGACCCTGGTATATCACAGTAGAATGCAGGTTTATAATTATATATATATGTATATGTATATATATATATATATACCAGCATATGTATTTATACACTTCTTTTCACTTTTAGAGCCGTATGAAGGACACGATAAACCCGATAAAGGTAGTCTCCTGTAATTGTCAAGGCCTGGGCACCCCGGAGAAGAGAAGAGATGTCCTAAATTTTTATAGAACTAAAAACTACCATATTTTGTGTTTGCAAGACACACATTTTAGCACAGAAGATGAGAAACGAGCAGTTTTAGAATGGGGTTACAAGGGTTACTTTAACTCCTTTTCTACAAATGCCCGAGGGGTGGCCATTCTAATTAATAATAACTTCGAGTTTGAATTTTTTAAAGAACAAAAAACAAATGATGGCAATCTCTTAGCGTTGGATATTGGTATAAACAAAGTCCGATTTACTTTAATTAACATATATGGTCCTAATAGAGATAGCCCTGATTTCTACGAACAAATACGACAAACTATTGTCGATTTTAATAATGAAAACTTTATCATCTGTGGAGATTTTAATCTCGTTTTAGACCCGGTGCTAGATTCAAGCAATTACCGTCATGTAAATAACCCCAGAGCAAGGAAGAAAGTAATTGAAATAATGAATGATCTTGATATAATTGACTTTTTCAGAGTATTGTATCCAGGAGAAAGAAGGTTTACGTGGAGAAGAAGGAATCCGTTGAGGCAAGCTAGGCTCGATTTTTTCTTGATCGCCGATAACCTACAAAATTCTGTAAACAACATTTCTATAAATGCAGGTTACCGTTCTGACCACTCATCAATAATACTAGAACTAAAATTAAATAAATTCATCAAAGGCAGGGGGACTTGGATCTTTAATAATACTCTCTTAAATGACGTGGAATATGTAACTAAAATTAAGGAAACGATATTAAAAGTTAAGAGACAGTATACAATCCCCGTATATAATTTGGAACATATAGAGGACATTCCGAACGAGTCTATTACCTTCATAATTGATGACTCGCTATTTTTTGAAACTCTTTTAATGGAAATTAGAGGCGCGACTATATCATATTCCTCTTACAGAAATAAGCAATCCTGTAAACTCGAAAATGATTTGGAAAACTCAATAAATGAACTAGAAACTAATCCTCAATTCCAAGACATTTCAGATCTATTGGAAGCAAAAAAGACAGAATTGAAAAACATAAGACAGAAGAAACTAAAAGGTATCCTTTTGCGAGCAAAAGCAAGGTGGGTGGAAGAAGGTGAGAAGCCGACAAAATACTTCTGTTTTCTAGAATCTAGACATTACGTGAACAAAACTATACAAAATCTAGAACTGCAAGACGGTACTGTTATTTTTGATCAAAAGGAAATACTTAATGAAGCTAAATTATTTTATGAGCGTCTGTATTCCTCAAAAAAAGAATTTGTAGAAAAAACTGATCTTCGAGTCCTTCTTGAGCAATTTAACGTGCCTAAATTAAATGATACCGAAAAAGAACTGCTACAGGGAGAAATCTCCAAGACAGAACTTCTTACAGTCCTAAAGAAAATGAAGAATAACAAATCTCCGGGTTCCGACGGTTTTACAACTGAGTTTTACAAATTTTTTTGGTCAGATTTGAAAGAATTTATGGTCAGAACGGTAAATGAAGTATTTCGTAAAGAAAGGTTACCAACTAGCCAGAAACTCGGCATTATTACTTGTATCCCGAAAGGGGACAAGAATAGAAAATTTTTACAAAATTGGCGACCTATAACATTATTAAATGTATTTTATAAACTAATATCCGGATGTATAGCTGAACGAATGAAAACTGTATTAGACAAACTAATTTCCCCTTCTCAATCTGGGTTTTTAGCTGGCCGCTATATAGGAGAAAACACATAATATTGACACAACCACTCTTCCAGTACTTTATACTTACTACAAATGACCCAACACACCTACCGGTCACTAAAATGAAGAAAAAAAAATTTCTTCCCTTTTTGGCCAAAATTGAAGAAATCTGCTGTACGCGGACCTGATGAAAATCACTCAAAATCACCCAAAAACGACCCGTCACCAATTTTTCCGAAATGTGATGAAAATCAATCTACCACACCTGTCATTCATAAAAAATGTGGAAACACGCCCGGATCACTTCATTAAAGCCCCCAATTCCAGCTTTAAAGATAGCCAAAAACACAGCTGAAAACAGGATCTGGAGGGGGGGGGGGGTGGCCAGAGTTTTTGCTCTTTTTCTTCCTTAATATTGACACAACCACTCTTCCAGTACTTTATACTTACTACAAATGACCCAACACACCTACCGGTCACTAAAATGAAGAAAAAAAAATTTCTTCCCTTTTTGGCCAAAATTGAAGAAATCTGCTGTACGCGGACCTGATGAAAATCACTCAAAATCACCCAAAAACGACCCGTCACCAATTTTTCCGAAATGTGATGAAAATCAATCTACCACACCTGTCATTCATAAAAAATGTGGAAACACGCCCGGATCACTTCATTAAAGCCCCCAATTCCAGCTTTAAAGATAGCCAAAAACACAGCTGAAAACAGGATCTGGAGGGGGGGGGGGGGTGGCCAGAGTTTTTGCTCTTTTTCTTCCTTAATATTGACACAACCACTCTTCCAGTACTTTATACTTACTACAAATGACCCAACACACCTACCGGTCACTAAAATGAAGAAAAAAAAATTTCTTCCCTTTTTGGCCAAAATTGAAGAAATCTGCTGTACGCGGACCTGATGAAAATCACTCAAAATCACCCAAAAACGACCCGTCACCAATTTTTCCGAAATGTGATGAAAATCAATCTACCACACCTGTCATTCATAAAAAATGTGGAAACACGCCCGGATCACTTCATTAAAGCCCCCAATTCCAGCTTTAAAGATAGCCAAAAACACAGCTGAAAACAGGATCTGGAGGGGGGGGGGGGTGGCCAGAGTTTTTGCTCTTTTTCTTCCTTAATATTGACACAACCACTCTTCCAGTACTTTATACTTACTACAAATGACCCAACACACCTACCGGTCACTAAAATGAAGAAAAAAAAATTTCTTCCCTTTTTGGCCAAAATTGAAGAAATCTGCTGTACGCGGACCTGATGAAAATCACTCAAAATCACCCAAAAACGACCCGTCACCAATTTTTCCGAAATGTGATGAAAATCAATCTACCACACCTGTCATTCATAAAAAATGTGGAAACACGCCCGGATCACTTCATTAAAGCCTCCAATTCCAGCTTTAAAGATAGCCAAAAACACAGCTGAAAACAGGATCTGGAGGGGGGGGGGGGTGGCCAGAGTTTTTGCTCTTTTTCTTCCTTAATATTGACACAACCACTCTTCCAGTACTTTATACTTACTACAAATGACCCAACACACCTACCGGTCACTAAAATGAAGAAAAAAAAATTTCTTCCCTTTTTGGCCAAAATTGAAGAAATCTGCTGTACGCGGACCTGATGAAAATCACTCAAAATCACCCAAAAACGACCCGTCACCAATTTTTCCGAAATGTGATGAAAATCAATCTACCACACCTGTCATTCATAAAAAATGTGGAAACACGCCCGGATCACTTCATTAAAGCCCCCAATTCCAGCTTTAAAGATAGCCAAAAACACAGCTGAAAACAGGATCTGGAGGGGGGGGGGGTGGCCAGAGTTTTTGCTCTTTTTCTTCCTTAATATTGACACAACCACTCTTCCAGTACTTTATACTTACTACAAATGACCCAACACACCTACCGGTCACTAAAATGAAGAAAAAAAAATTTCTTCCCTTTTTGGCCAAAATTGAAGAAATCTGCTGTACGCGGACCTGATGAAAATCACTCAAAATCACCCAAAAACGACCCGTCACCAATTTTTCCGAAATGTGATGAAAATCAATCTACCACACCTGTCATTCATAAAAAATGTGGAAACACGCCCGGATCACTTCATTAAAGCCCCCAATTCCAGCTTTAAAGATAGCCAAAAACACAGCTGAAAACAGGATCTGGAGGGGGGGGGGGGTGGCCAGAGTTTTTGCTCTTTTTCTTCCTTAATATTGACACAACCACTCTTCCAGTACTTTATACTTACTACAAATGACCCAACACACCTACCGGTCACTAAAATGAAGAAAAAAAAATTTCTTCCCTTTTTGGCCAAAATTGAAGAAATCTGCTGTACGCGGACCTGATGAAAATCACTCAAAATCACCCAAAAACGACCCGTCACCAATTTTTCCGAAATGTGATGAAAATCAATCTACCACACCTGTCATTCATAAAAAATGTGGAAACACGCCCGGATCACTTCATTAAAGCCCCCAATTCCAGCTTTAAAGATAGCCAAAAACACAGCTGAAAACAGGATCTGGAGGGGGGGGGGGGTGGCCAGAGTTTTTGCTCTTTTTCTTCCTTAATATTGACACAACCACTCTTCCAGTACTTTATACTTACTACAAATGACCCAACACACCTACCGGTCACTAAAATGAAGAAAAAAAAATTTCTTCCCTTTTTGGCCAAAATTGAAGAAATCTGCTGTACGCGGACCTGATGAAAATCACTCAAAATCACCCAAAAACGACCCGTCACCAATTTTTCCGAAATGTGATGAAAATCAATCTACCACACCTGTCATTCATAAAAAATGTGGAAACACGCCCGGATCACTTCATTAAAGCCCCCAATTCCAGCTTTAAAGATAGCCAAAAACACAGCTGAAAACAGGATCTGGAGGGGGGGGGGGTGGCCAGAGTTTTTGCTCTTTTTCTTCCTTAATATTGACACAACCACTCTTCCAGTACTTTATACTTACTACAAATGACCCAACACACCTACCGGTCACTAAAATGAAGAAAAAAAAATTTCTTCCCTTTTTGGCCAAAATTGAAGAAATCTGCTGTACGCGGACCTGATGAAAATCACTCAAAATCACCCAAAAACGACCCGTCACCAATTTTTCCGAAATGTGATGAAAATCAATCTACCACACCTGTCATTCATAAAAAATGTGGAAACACGCCCGGATCACTTCATTAAAGCCCCCAATTCCAGCTTTAAAGATAGCCAAAAACACAGCTGAAAACAGGATCTGGAGGGGGGGGGGGGTGGCCAGAGTTTTTGCTCTTTTTCTTCCTTAATATTGACACAACCACTCTTCCAGTACTTTATACTTACTACAAATGACCCAACACACCTACCGGTCACTAAAATGAAGAAAAAAAAATTTCTTCCCTTTTTGGCCAAAATTGAAGAAATCTGCTGTACGCGGACCTGATGAAAATCACTCAAAATCACCCAAAAACGACCCGTCACCAATTTTTCCGAAATGTGATGAAAATCAATCTACCACACCTGTCATTCATAAAAAATGTGGAAACACGCCCGGATCACTTCATTAAAGCCCCCAATTCCAGCTTTAAAGATAGCCAAAAACACAGCTGAAAACAGGATCTGGAGGGGGGGGGGGTGGCCAGAGTTTTTGCTCTTTTTCTTCCTTAATATTGACACAACCACTCTTCCAGTACTTTATACTTACTACAAATGACCCAACACACCTACCGGTCACTAAAATGAAGAAAAAAAAATTTCTTCCCTTTTTGGCCAAAATTGAAGAAATCTGCTGTACGCGGACCTGATGAAAATCACTCAAAATCACCCAAAAACGACCCGTCACCAATTTTTCCGAAATGTGATGAAAATCAATCTACCACACCTGTCATTCATAAAAAATGTGGAAACACGCCCGGATCACTTCATTAAAGCCCCCAATTCCAGCTTTAAAGATAGCCAAAAACACAGCTGAAAACAGGATCTGGAGGGGGGGGGGGGGGGTGGCCAGAGTTTTTGCTCTTTTTCTTCCTTAATATTGACACAACCACTCTTCCAGTACTTTATACTTACTACAAATGACCCAACACACCTACCGGTCACTAAAATGAAGAAAAAAAAATTTCTTCCCTTTTTGGCCAAAATTGAAGAAATCTGCTGTACGCGGACCTGATGAAAATCACTCAAAATCACCCAAAAACGACCCGTCACCAATTTTTCCGAAATGTGATGAAAATCAATCTACCACACCTGTCATTCATAAAAAATGTGGAAACACGCCCGGATCACTTCATTAAAGCCCCCAATTCCAGCTTTAAAGATAGCCAAAAACACAGCTGAAAACAGGATCTGGAGGGGGGGGGGGGGGTGGCCAGAGTTTTTGCTCTTTTTCTTCCTTAATATTGACACAACCACTCTTCCAGTACTTTATACTTACTACAAATGACCCAACACACCTACCGGTCACTAAAATGAAGAAAAAAAAATTTCTTCCCTTTTTGGCCAAAATTGAAGAAATCTGCTGTACGCGGACCTGATGAAAATCACTCAAAATCACCCAAAAACGACCCGTCACCAATTTTTCCGAAATGTGATGAAAATCAATCTACCACACCTGTCATTCATAAAAAATGTGGAAACACGCCCGGATCACTTCATTAAAGCCCCCAATTCCAGCTTTAAAGATAGCCAAAAACACAGCTGAAAACAGGATCTGGAGGGGGGGGGGGGGGTGGCCAGAGTTTTTGCTCTTTTTCTTCCTTAATATTGACACAACCACTCTTCCAGTACTTTATACTTACTACAAATGACCCAACACACCTACCGGTCACTAAAATGAAGAAAAAAAAATTTCTTCCCTTTTTGGCCAAAATTGAAGAAATCTGCTGTACGCGGACCTGATGAAAATCACTCAAAATCACCCAAAAACGACCCGTCACCAATTTTTCCGAAATGTGATGAAAATCAATCTACCACACCTGTCATTCATAAAAAATGTGGAAACACGCCCGGATCACTTCATTAAACCCCCCAATTCCAGCTTTAAAGATAGCCAAAAACACAGCTGAAAACAGGATCTGGAGGGGGGGGGGGGGTGGCCAGAGTTTTTGCTCTTTTTCTTCCTTAATATTGACACAACCACTCTTCCAGTACTTTATACTTACTACAAATGACCCAACACACCTACCGGTCACTAAAATGAAGAAAAAAAAATTTCTTCCCTTTTTGGCCAAAATTGAAGAAATCTGCTGTACGCGGACCTGATGAAAATCACTCAAAATCACCCAAAAACGACCCGTCACCAATTTTTCCGAAATGTGATGAAAATCAATCTACCACACCTGTCATTCATAAAAAATGTGGAAACACGCCCGGATCACTTCATTAAAGCCCCCAATTCCAGCTTTAAAGATAGCCAAAAACACAGCTGAAAACAGGATCTGGAGGGGGGGGGGGGTGGCCAGAGTTTTTGCTCTTTTTCTTCCTTAATATTGACACAACCACTCTTCCAGTACTTTATACTTACTACAAATGACCCAACACACCTACCGGTCACTAAAATGAAGAAAAAAAAATTTCTTCCCTTTTTGGCCAAAATTGAAGAAATCTGCTGTACGCGGACCTGATGAAAATCACTCAAAATCACCCAAAAACGACCCGTCACCAATTTTTCCGAAATGTGATGAAAATCAATCTACCACACCTGTCATTCATAAAAAATGTGGAAACACGCCCGGATCACTTCATTAAAGCCCCCAATTCCAGCTTTAAAGATAGCCAAAAACACAGCTGAAAACAGGATCTGGAGGGGGGGGGGGGGTGGCCAGAGTTTTTGCTCTTTTTCTTCCTTAATATTGACACAACCACTCTTCCAGTACTTTATACTTACTACAAATGACCCAACACACCTACCGGTCACTAAAATGAAGAAAAAAAAATTTCTTCCCTTTTTGGCCAAAATTGAAGAAATCTGCTGTACGCGGACCTGATGAAAATCACTCAAAATCACCCAAAAACGACCCGTAACCAATTTTTCCGAAATGTGATGAAAATCAATCTACCACACCTGTCATTCATAAAAAATGTGGAAACACGCCCGGATCACTTCATTAAAGCCCCCAATTCCAGCTTTAAAGATAGCCAAAAACACAGCTGAAAACAGGATCTGGAGGGGGGGGGGGGGTGGCCAGAGTTTTTGCTCTTTTTCTTCCTTAATATTGACACAACCACTCTTCCAGTACTTTATACTTACTACAAATGACCCAACACACCTACCGGTCACTAAAATGAAGAAAAAAAAATTTCTTCCCTTTTTGGCCAAAATTGAAGAAATCTGCTGTACGCGGACCTGATGAAAATCACTCAAAATCACCCAAAAACGACCCGTCACCAATTTTTCCGAAATGTGATGAAAATCAATCTACCACACCTGTCATTCATAAAAAATGTGGAAACACGCCCGGATCACTTCATTAAAGCCCCCAATTCCAGCTTTAAAGATAGCCAAAAACACAGCTGAAAACAGGATCTGGAGGGGGGGGGGGGGTGGCCAGAGTTTTTGCTCTTTTTCTTCCTTAATATTGACACAACCACTCTTCCAGTACTTTATACTTACTACAAATGACCCAACACACCTACCGGTCACTAAAATGAAGAAAAAAAAATTTCTTCCCTTTTTGGCCAAAATTGAAGAAATCTGCTGTACGCGGACCTGATGAAAATCACTCAAAATCACCCAAAAACGACCCGTCACCAATTTTTCCGAAATGTGATGAAAATCAATCTACCACACCTGTCATTCATAAAAAATGTGGAAACACGCCCGGATCACTTCATTAAAGCCCCCAATTCCAGCTTTAAAGATAGCCAAAAACACAGCTGAAAACAGGATCTGGAGGGGGGGGGGGGTGGCCAGAGTTTTTGCTCTTTTTCTTCCTTAATATTGACACAACCACTCTTCCAGTACTTTATACTTACTACAAATGACCCAACACACCTACCGGTCACTAAAATGAAGAAAAAAAAATTTCTTCCCTTTTTGGCCAAAATTGAAGAAATCTGCTGTACGCGGACCTGATGAAAATCACTCAAAATCACCCAAAAACGACCCGTCACCAATTTTTCCGAAATGTGATGAAAATCAATCTACCACACCTGTCATTCATAAAAAATGTGGAAACACGCCCGGATCACTTCATTAAAGCCCCCAATTCCAGCTTTAAAGATAGCCAAAAACACAGCTGAAAACAGGATCTGGAGGGGGGGGGGGGGGTGGCAGAGTTTTTGCTCTTTTTCTTCCTTAATATTGACACAACCACTCTTCCAGTACTTTATACTTACTACAAATGACCCAACACACCTACCGGTCACTAAAATGAAGAAAAAAAAATTTCTTCCCTTTTTGGCCAAAATTGAAGAAATCTGCTGTACGCGGACCTGATGAAAATCACTCAAAATCACCCAAAAACGACCCGTCACCAATTTTTCCGAAATGTGATGAAAATCAATCTACCACACCTGTCATTCATAAAAAATGTGGAAACACGCCCGGATCACTTCATTAAAGCCCCCAATTCCAGCTTTAAAGATAGCCAAAAACACAGCTGAAAACAGGATCTGGAGGGGGGGGGGGGTGGCCAGAGTTTTTGCTCTTTTTCTTCCTTAATATTGACACAACCACTCTTCCAGTACTTTATACTTACTACAAATGACCCAACACACCTACCGGTCACTAAAATGAAGAAAAAAAAATTTCTTCCCTTTTTGGCCAAAATTGAAGAAATCTGCTGTACGCGGACCTGATGAAAATCACTCAAAATCACCCAAAAACGACCCGTCACCAATTTTTCCGAAATGTGATGAAAATCAATCTACCACACCTGTCATTCATAAAAAATGTGGAAACACGCCCGGATCACTTCATTAAAGCCCCCAATTCCAGCTTTAAAGATAGCCAAAAACACAGCTGAAAACAGGATCTGGAGGGGGGGGGGGTGGCCAGAGTTTTTGCTCTTTTTCTTCCTTAATATTGACACAACCACTCTTCCAGTACTTTATACTTACTACAAATGACCCAACACACCTACCGGTCACTAAAATGAAGAAAAAAAAATTTCTTCCCTTTTTGGCCAAAATTGAAGAAATCTGCTGTACGCGGACCTGATGAAAATCACTCAAAATCACCCAAAAACGACCCGTCACCAATTTTTCCGAAATGTGATGAAAATCAATCTACCACACCTGTCATTCATAAAAAATGTGGAAACACGCCCGGATCACTTCATTAAAGCCCCCAATTCCAGCTTTAAAGATAGCCAAAAACACAGCTGAAAACAGGATCTGGAGGGGGGGGGGGGTGGCCAGAGTTTTTGCTCTTTTTCTTCCTTAATATTGACACAACCACTCTTCCAGTACTTTATACTTACTACAAATGACCCAACACACCTACCGGTCACTAAAATGAAGAAAAAAAAATTTCTTCCCTTTTTGGCCAAAATTGAAGAAATCTGCTGTACGCGGACCTGATGAAAATCACTCAAAATCAACCAAAAACGACCCGTCACCAATTTTTCCGAAATGTGATGAAAATCAATCTACCACACCTGTCATTCATAAAAAATGTGGAAACACGCCCGGATCACTTCATTAAAGCCCCCAATTCCAGCTTTAAAGATAGCCAAAAACACAGCTGAAAACAGGATCTGGAGGGGGGGGGGGGTGGCCAGAGTTTTTGCTCTTTTTCTTCCTTAATATTGACACAACCACTCTTCCAGTACTTTATACTTACTACAAATGATCCAACACACCTACCGGTCACTAAAATGAAGAAAAAAAAATTTCTTCCCTTTTTGGCCAAAATTGAAGAAATCTGCTGTACGCGGACCTGATGAAAATCACTCAAAATCACCCAAAAACGACCCGTCACCAATTTTTCCGAAATGTGATGAAAATCAATCTACCACACCTGTCATTCATAAAAAATGTGGAAACACGCCCGGATCACTTCATTAAAGCCCCCAATTCCAGCTTTAAAGATAGCCAAAAACACAGCTGAAAACAGGATCTGGAGGGGGGGGGGGGTGGCCAGAGTTTTTGCTCTTTTTCTTCCTTAATATTGACACAACCACTCTTCCAGTACTTTATACTTACTACAAATGACCCAACACACCTACCGGTCACTAAAATGAAGAAAAAAAAATTTCTTCCCTTTTTGGCCAAAATTGAAGAAATCTGCTGTACGCGGACCTGATGAAAATCACTCAAAATCAACCAAAAACGACCCGTCACCAATTTTTCCGAAATGTGATGAAAATCAATCTACCACACCTGTCATTCATAAAAAATGTGGAAACACGCCCGGATCACTTCATTAAAGCCCCCAATTCCAGCTTTAAAGATAGCCAAAAACACAGCTGAAAACAGGATCTGGAGGGGGGGGGGGGTGGCCAGAGTTTTTGCTCTTTTTCTTCCTTAATATTGACACAACCACTCTTCCAGTACTTTATACTTACTACAAATGACCCAACACACCTACCGGTCACTAAAATGAAGAAAAAAAAATTTCTTCCCTTTTTGGCCAAAATTGAAGAAATCTGCTGTACGCGGACCTGATGAAAATCACTCAAAATCACCCAAAAACGACCCGTCACCAATTTTTCCGAAATGTGATGAAAATCAATCTACCACACCTGTCATTCATAAAAAATGTGGAAACACGCCCGGATCACTTCATTAAAGCCCCCAATTCCAGCTTTAAAGATAGCCAAAAACACAGCTGAAAACAGGATCTGGAGGGGGGGGGGGGTGGCCAGAGTTTTTGCTCTTTTTCTTCCTTAATATTGACACAACCACTCTTCCAGTACTTTATACTTACTACAAATGACCCAACACACCTACCGGTCACTAAAATGAAGAAAAAAAAATTTCTTCCCTTTTTGGCCAAAATTGAAGAAATCTGCTGTACGCGGACCTGATGAAAATCACTCAAAATCACCCAAAAACGACCCGTCACCAATTTTTCCGAAATGTGATGAAAATCAATCTACCACACCTGTCATTCATAAAAAATGTGGAAACACGCCCGGATCACTTCATTAAAGCCCCCAATTCCAGCTTTAAAGATAGCCAAAAACACAGCTGAAAACAGGATCTGGAGGGGGGGGGGGGTGGCCAGAGTTTTTGCTCTTTTTCTTCCTTAATATTGACACAACCACTCTTCCAGTACTTTATACTTACTACAAATGACCCAACACACCTACCGGTCACTAAAATGAAGAAAAAAAAATTTCTTCCCTTTTTGGCCAAAATTGAAGAAATCTGCTGTACGCGGACCTGATGAAAATCACTCAAAATCACCCAAAAACGACCCGTCACCAATTTTTCCGAAATGTGATGAAAATCAATCTACCACACCTGTCATTCATAAAAAATGTGGAAACACGCCCGGATCACTTCATTAAAGCCCCCAATTCCAGCTTTAAAGATAGCCAAAAACACAGCTGAAAACAGGATCTGGAGGGGGGGGGGGGTGGCCAGAGTTTTTGCTCTTTTTCTTCCTTAATATTGACACAACCACTCTTCCAGTACTTTATACTTACTACAAATGACCCAACACACCTACCGGTCACTAAAATGAAGAAAAAAAAATTTCTTCCCTTTTTGGCCAAAATTGAAGAAATCTGCTGTACGCGGACCTGATGAAAATCACTCAAAATCACCCAAAAACGACCCGTCACCAATTTTTCCGAAATGTGATGAAAATCAATCTACCACACCTGTCATTCATAAAAAATGTGGAAACACGCCCGGATCACTTCATTAAAGCCCCCAATTCCAGCTTTAAAGATAGCCAAAAACACAGCTGAAAACAGGATCTGGAGGGGGGGGGGGGTGGCCAGAGTTTTTGCTCTTTTTCTTCCTTAATATTGACACAACCACTCTTCCAGTACTTTATACTTACTACAAATGACCCAACACACCTACCGGTCACTAAAATGAAGAAAAAAAAATTTCTTCCCTTTTTGGCCAAAATTGAAGAAATCTGCTGTACGCGGACCTGATGAAAATCACTCAAAATCACCCAAAAACGACCCGTCACCAATTTTTCCGAAATGTGATGAAAATCAATCTACCACACCTGTCATTCATAAAAAATGTGGAAACACGCCCGGATCACTTCATTAAAGCCCCCAATTCCAGCTTTAAAGATAGCCAAAAACACAGCTGAAAACAGGATCTGGAGGGGGGGGGGGGGGTGGCCAGAGTTTTTGCTCTTTTTCTTCCTTAATATTGACACAACCACTCTTCCAGTACTTTATACTTACTACAAATGACCCAACACACCTACCGGTCACTAAAATGAAGAAAAAAAAATTTCTTCCCTTTTTGGCCAAAATTGAAGAAATCTGCTGTACGCGGACCTGATGAAAATCACTCAAAAATCACCCAAAAACGACCCGTCACCAATTTTTCCGAAATGTGATGAAAATCAATCTACCACACCTGTCATTCATAAAAAATGTGGAAACACGCCCGGATCACTTCATTAAAGCCCCCAATTCCAGCTTTAAAGATAGCCAAAAACACAGCTGAAAACAGGATCTGGAGGGGGGGGGGGGGTGGCCAGAGTTTTTGCTCTTTTTCTTCCTTAATATTGACACAACCACTCTTCCAGTACTTTATACTTACTACAAATGACCCAACACACCTACCGGTCACTAAAATGAAGAAAAAAAAATTTCTTCCCTTTTTGGCCAAAATTGAAGAAATCTGCTGTACGCGGACCTGATGAAAATCACTCAAAATCACCCAAAAACGACCCGTCACCAATTTTTCCGAAATGTGATGAAAATCAATCTACCACACCTGTCATTCATAAAAAATGTGGAAACACGCCCGGATCACTTCATTAAAGCCCCCAATTCCAGCTTTAAAGATAGCCAAAAACACAGCTGAAAACAGGATCTGGAGGGGGGGGGGGTGGCCAGAGTTTTTGCTCTTTTTCTTCCTTAATATTGACACAACCACTCTTCCAGTACTTTATACTTACTACAAATGACCCAACACACCTACCGGTCACTAAAATGAAGAAAAAAAAATTTCTTCCCTTTTTGGCCAAAATTGAAGAAATCTGCTGTACGCGGACCTGATGAAAATCACTCAAAATCACCCAAAAACGACCCGTCACCAATTTTTCCGAAATGTGATGAAAATCAATCTACCACACCTGTCATTCATAAAAAATGTGGAAACACGCCCGGATCACTTCATTAAAGCCCCCAATTCCAGCTTTAAAGATAGCCAAAAACACAGCTGAAAACAGGATCTGGAGGGGGGGGGGGGGGTGGCCAGAGTTTTTGCTCTTTTTCTTCCTTAATATTGACACAACCACTCTTCCAGTACTTTATACTTACTACAAATGACCCAACACACCTACCGGTCACTAAAATGAAGAAAAAAAAATTTCTTCCCTTTTTGGCCAAAATTGAAGAAATCTGCTGTACGCGGACCTGATGAAAATCACTCAAAATCACCCAAAAACGACCCGTCACCAATTTTTCCGAAATGTGATGAAAATCAATCTACCACACCTGTCATTCATAAAAAATGTGGAAACACGCCCGGATCACTTCATTAAAGCCCCCAATTCCAGCTTTAAAGATAGCCAAAAACACAGCTGAAAACAGGATCTGGAGGGGGGGGGGGGTGGCCAGAGTTTTTGCTCTTTTTCTTCCTTAATATTGACACAACCACTCTTCCAGTACTTTATACTTACTACAAATGACCCAACACACCTACCGGTCACTAAAATGAAGAAAAAAAAATTTCTTCCCTTTTTGGCCAAAATTGAAGAAATCTGCTGTACGCGGACCTGATGAAAATCACTCAAAATCACCCAAAAACGACCCGTCACCAATTTTTCCGAAATGTGATGAAAATCAATCTACCACACCTGTCATTCATAAAAAATGTGGAAACACGCCCGGATCACTTCATTAAAGCCCCCAATTCCAGCTTTAAAGATAGCCAAAAACACAGCTGAAAACAGGATCTGGAGGGGGGGGGGGGGTGGCCAGAGTTTTTGCTCTTTTTCTTCCTTAATATTGACACAACCACTCTTCCAGTACTTTATACTTACTACAAATGACCCAACACACCTACCGGTCACTAAAATGAAGAAAAAAAAATTTCTTCCCTTTTTGGCCAAAATTGAAGAAATCTGCTGTACGCGGACCTGATGAAAATCACTCAAAATCACCCAAAAACGACCCGTCACCAATTTTTCCGAAATGTGATGAAAATCAATCTACCACACCTGTCATTCATAAAAAATGTGGAAACACGCCCGGATCACTTCATTAAAGCCCCCAATTCCAGCTTTAAAGATAGCCAAAAACACAGCTGAAAACAGGATCTGGAGGGGGGGGGGGGGTGGCCAGAGTTTTTGCTCTTTTTCTTCCTTAATATTGACACAACCACTCTTCCAGTACTTTATACTTACTACAAATGACCCAACACACCTACCGGTCACTAAAATGAAGAAAAAAAAATTTCTTCCCTTTTTGGCCAAAATTGAAGAAATCTGCTGTACGCGGACCTGATGAAAATCACTCAAAATCACCCAAAAACGACCCGTCACCAATTTTTCCGAAATGTGATGAAAATCAATCTACCACACCTGTCATTCATAAAAAATGTGGAAACACGCCCGGATCACTTCATTAAAGCCCCCAATTCCAGCTTTAAAGATAGCCAAAAACACAGCTGAAAACAGGATCTGGAGGGGGGGGGGGGTGGCCAGAGTTTTTGCTCTTTTTCTTCCTTAATATTGACACAACCACTCTTCCAGTACTTTATACTTACTACAAATGACCCAACACACCTACCGGTCACTAAAATGAAGAAAAAAAAATTTCTTCCCTTTTTGGCCAAAATTGAAGAAATCTGCTGTACGCGGACCTGATGAAAATCACTCAAAATCACCCAAAAACGACCCGTCACCAATTTTTCCGAAATGTGATGAAAATCAATCTACCACACCTGTCATTCATAAAAAATGTGGAAACACGCCCGGATCACTTCATTAAAGCCCCCAATTCCAGCTTTAAAGATAGCCAAAAACACAGCTGAAAACAGGATCTGGAGGGGGGGGGGGGTGGCCAGAGTTTTTGCTCTTTTTCTTCCTTAATATTGACACAACCACTCTTCCAGTACTTTATACTTACTACAAATGACCCAACACACCTACCGGTCACTAAAATGAAGAAAAAAAAATTTCTTCCCTTTTTGGCCAAAATTGAAGAAATCTGCTGTACGCGGACCTGATGAAAATCACTCAAAATCACCCAAAAACGACCCGTCACCAATTTTTCCGAAATGTGATGAAAATCAATCTACCACACCTGTCATTCATAAAAAATGTGGAAACACGCCCGGATCACTTCATTAAAGCCCCCAATTCCAGCTTTAAAGATAGCCAAAAACACAGCTGAAAACAGGATCTGGAGGGGGGGGGGGGTGGCCAGAGTTTTTGCTCTTTTTCTTCCTTAATATTGACACAACCACTCTTCCAGTACTTTATACTTACTACAAATGACCCAACACACCTACCGGTCACTAAAATGAAGAAAAAAAAATTTCTTCCCTTTTTGGCCAAAATTGAAGAAATCTGCTGTACGCGGACCTGATGAAAATCACTCAAAATCACCCAAAAACGACCCGTCACCAATTTTTCCGAAATGTGATGAAAATCAATCTACCACACCTGTCATTCATAAAAAATGTGGAAACACGCCCGGATCACTTCATTAAAGCCCCCAATTCCAGCTTTAAAGATAGCCAAAAACACAGCTGAAAACAGGATCTGGAGGGGGGGGGGGGGTGGCCAGAGTTTTTGCTCTTTTTCTTCCTTAATATTGACACAACCACTCTTCCAGTACTTTATACTTACTACAAATGACCCAACACACCTACCGGTCACTAAAATGAAGAAAAAAAAATTTCTTCCCTTTTTGGCCAAAATTGAAGAAATCTGCTGTACGCGGACCTGATGAAAATCACTCAAAATCACCCAAAAACGACCCGTCACCAATTTTTCCGAAATGTGATGAAAATCAATCTACCACACCTGTCATTCATAAAAAATGTGGAAACACGCCCGGATCACTTCATTAAAGCCCCCAATTCCAGCTTTAAAGATAGCCAAAAACACAGCTGAAAACAGGATCTGGAGGGGGGGGGGGGGTGGCCAGAGTTTTTGCTCTTTTTCTTCCTTAATATTGACACAACCACTCTTCCAGTACTTTATACTTACTACAAATGACCCAACACACCTACCGGTCACTAAAATGAAGAAAAAAAAATTTCTTCCCTTTTTGGCCAAAATTGAAGAAATCTGCTGTACGCGGACCTGATGAAAATCACTCAAAATCACCCAAAAACGACCCGTCACCAATTTTTCCGAAATGTGATGAAAATCAATCTACCACACCTGTCATTCATAAAAAATGTGGAAACACGCCCGGATCACTTCATTAAAGCCCCCAATTCCAGCTTTAAAGATAGCCAAAAACACAGCTGAAAACAGGATCTGGAGGGGGGGGGGGGGTGGCCAGAGTTTTTGCTCTTTTTCTTCCTTAATATTGACACAACCACTTGACACAACCACTCTTCCAGTACTTTATACTTACTACAAATGACCCAACACACCTACCGGTCACTAAAATGAAGAAAAAAAAATTTCTTCCCTTTTTGGCCAAAATTGAAGAAATCTGCTGTACGCGGACCTGATGAAAATCACTCAAAATCACCCAAAAACGACCCGTCACCAATTTTTCCGAAATGTGATGAAAATCAATCTACCACACCTGTCATTCATAAAAAATGTGGAAACACGCCCGGATCACTTCATTAAAGCCCCCAATTCCAGCTTTAAAGATAGCCAAAAACACAGCTGAAAACAGGATCTGGAGGGGGGGGGGGGGGTGGCCAGAGTTTTTGCTCTTTTTCTTCCTTAATATTGACACAACCACTCTTCCAGTACTTTATACTTACTACAAATGACCCAACACACCTACCGGTCACTAAAATGAAGAAAAAAAAATTTCTTCCCTTTTTGGCCAAAATTGAAGAAATCTGCTGTACGCGGACCTGATGAAAATCACTCAAAATCACCCAAAAACGACCCGTCACCAATTTTTCCGAAATGTGATGAAAATCAATCTACCACACCTGTCATTCATAAAAAATGTGGAAACACGCCCGGATCACTTCATTAAAGCCCCCAATTCCAGCTTTAAAGATAGCCAAAAACACAGCTGAAAACAGGATCTGGAGGGGGGGGGGGGGTGGCCAGAGTTTTTGCTCTTTTTCTTCCTTAATATTGACACAACCACTCTTCCAGTACTTTATACTTACTACAAATGACCCAACACACCTACCGGTCACTAAAATGAAGAAAAAAAAATTTCTTCCCTTTTTGGCCAAAATTGAAGAAATCTGCTGTACGCGGACCTGATGAAAATCACTCAAAATCACCCAAAAACGACCCGTCACCAATTTTTCCGAAATGTGATGAAAATCAATCTACCACACCTGTCATTCATAAAAAATGTGGAAACACGCCCGGATCACTTCATTAAAGCCCCCAATTCCAGCTTTAAAGATAGCCAAAAACACAGCTGAAAACAGGATCTGGAGGGGGGGGGGGGTGGCCAGAGTTTTTGCTCTTTTTCTTCCTTAATATTGACACAACCACTCTTCCAGTACTTTATACTTACTACAAATGACCCAACACACCTACCGGTCACTAAAATGAAGAAAAAAAAATTTCTTCCCTTTTTGGCCAAAATTGAAGAAATCTGCTGTACGCGGACCTGATGAAAATCACTCAAAATCACCCAAAAACGACCCGTCACCAATTTTTCCGAAATGTGATGAAAATCAATCTACCACACCTGTCATTCATAAAAAATGTGGAAACACGCCCGGATCACTTCATTAAAGCCCCCAATTCCAGCTTTAAAGATAGCCAAAAACACAGCTGAAAACAGGATCTGGAGGGGGGGGGGGGGTGGCCAGAGTTTTTGCTCTTTTTCTTCCTTAATATTGACACAACCACTCTTCCAGTACTTTATACTTACTACAAATGACCCAACACACCTACCGGTCACTAAAATGAAGAAAAAAAAATTTCTTCCCTTTTTGGCCAAAATTGAAGAAATCTGCTGTACGCGGACCTGATGAAAATCACTCAAAATCACCCAAAAACGACCCGTCACCAATTTTTCCGAAATGTGATGAAAATCAATCTACCACACCTGTCATTCATAAAAAATGTGGAAACACGCCCGGATCACTTCATTAAAGCCCCCAATTCCAGCTTTAAAGATAGCCAAAAACACAGCTGAAAACAGGATCTGGAGGGGGGGGGGGGTGGCCAGAGTTTTTGCTCTTTTTCTTCCTTAATATTGACACAACCACTCTTCCAGTACTTTATACTTACTACAAATGACCCAACACACCTACCGGTCACTAAAATGAAGAAAAAAAAATTTCTTCCCTTTTTGGCCAAAATTGAAGAAATCTGCTGTACGCGGACCTGATGAAAATCACTCAAAATCACCCAAAAACGACCCGTCACCAATTTTTCCGAAATGTGATGAAAATCAATCTACCACACCTGTCATTCATAAAAAATGTGGAAACACGCCCGGATCACTTCATTAAAGCCCCCAATTCCAGCTTTAAAGATAGCCAAAAACACAGCTGAAAACAGGATCTGGAGGGGGGGGGGGGGTGGCCAGAGTTTTTGCTCTTTTTCTTCCTTAATATTGACACAACCACTCTTCCAGTACTTTATACTTACTACAAATGACCCAACACACCTACCGGTCACTAAAATGAAGAAAAAAAAATTTCTTCCCTTTTTGGCCAAAATTGAAGAAATCTGCTGTACGCGGACCTGATGAAAATCACTCAAAATCACCCAAAAACGACCCGTCACCAATTTTTCCGAAATGTGATGAAAATCAATCTACCACACCTGTCATTCATAAAAAATGTGGAAACACGCCCGGATCACTTCATTAAAGCCCCCAATTCCAGCTTTAAAGATAGCCAAAAACACAGCTGAAAACAGGATCTGGAGGGGGGGGGGGGTGGCCAGAGTTTTTGCTCTTTTTCTTCCTTAATATTGACACAACCACTCTTCCAGTACTTTATACTTACTACAAATGACCCAACACACCTACCGGTCACTAAAATGAAGAAAAAAAAATTTCTTCCCTTTTTGGCCAAAATTGAAGAAATCTGCTGTACGCGGACCTGATGAAAATCACTCAAAATCACCCAAAAACGACCCGTCACCAATTTTTCCGAAATGTGATGAAAATCAATCTACCACACCTGTCATTCATAAAAAATGTGGAAACACGCCCGGATCACTTCATTAAAGCCCCCAATTCCAGCTTTAAAGATAGCCAAAAACACAGCTGAAAACAGGATCTGGAGGGGGGGGGGGGTGGCCAGAGTTTTTGCTCTTTTTCTTCCTTAATATTGACACAACCACTCTTCCAGTACTTTATACTTACTACAAATGACCCAACACACCTACCGGTCACTAAAATGAAGAAAAAAAAATTTCTTCCCTTTTTGGCCAAAATTGAAGAAATCTGCTGTACGCGGACCTGATGAAAATCACTCAAAATCACCCAAAAACGACCCGTCACCAATTTTTCCGAAATGTGATGAAAATCAATCTACCACACCTGTCATTCATAAAAAATGTGGAAACACGCCCGGATCACTTCATTAAAGCCCCCAATTCCAGCTTTAAAGATAGCCAAAAACACAGCTGAAAACAGGATCTGGAGGGGGGGGGGGGTGGCCAGAGTTTTTGCTCTTTTTCTTCCTTAATATTGACACAACCACTCTTCCAGTACTTTATACTTACTACAAATGACCCAACACACCTACCGGTCACTAAAATGAAGAAAAAAAAATTTCTTCCCTTTTTGGCCAAAATTGAAGAAATCTGCTGTACGCGGACCTGATGAAAATCACTCAAAATCACCCAAAAACGACCCGTCACCAATTTTTCCGAAATGTGATGAAAATCAATCTACCACACCTGTCATTCATAAAAAATGTGGAAACACGCCCGGATCACTTCATTAAAGCCCCCAATTCCAGCTTTAAAGATAGCCAAAAACACAGCTGAAAACAGGATCTGGAGGGGGGGGGGGGGTGGCCAGAGTTTTTGCTCTTTTTCTTCCTTAATATTGACACAACCACTCTTCCAGTACTTTATACTTACTACAAATGACCCAACACACCTACCGGTCACTAAAATGAAGAAAAAAAAATTTCTTCCCTTTTTGGCCAAAATTGAAGAAATCTGCTGTACGCGGACCTGATGAAAATCACTCAAAATCACCCAAAAACGACCCGTCACCAATTTTTCCGAAATGTGATGAAAATCAATCTACCACACCTGTCATTCATAAAAAATGTGGAAACACGCCCGGATCACTTCATTAAAGCCCCCAATTCCAGCTTTAAAGATAGCCAAAAACACAGCTGAAAACAGGATCTGGAGGGGGGGGGGGGGTGGCCAGAGTTTTTGCTCTTTTTCTTCCTTAATATTGACACAACCACTCTTCCAGTACTTTATACTTACTACAAATGACCCAACACACCTACCGGTCACTAAAATGAAGAAAAAAAAATTTCTTCCCTTTTTGGCCAAAATTGAAGAAATCTGCTGTACGCGGACCTGATGAAAATCACTCAAAATCACCCAAAAACGACCCGTCACCAATTTTTCCGAAATGTGATGAAAATCAATCTACCACACCTGTCATTCATAAAAAATGTGGAAACACGCCCGGATCACTTCATTAAAGCCCCCAATTCCAGCTTTAAAGATAGCCAAAAACACAGCTGAAAACAGGATCTGGAGGGGGGGGGGGGGGTGGCCAGAGTTTTTGCTCTTTTTCTTCCTTAATATTGACACAACCACTCTTCCAGTACTTTATACTTACTACAAATGACCCAACACACCTACCGGTCACTAAAATGAAGAAAAAAAAATTTCTTCCCTTTTTGGCCAAAATTGAAGAAATCTGCTGTACGCGGACCTGATGAAAATCACTCAAAATCACCCAAAAAAGACCCGTCACCAATTTTTCCGAAATGTGATGAAAATCAATCTACCACACCTGTCATTCATAAAAAATGTGGAAACACGCCCGGATCACTTCATTAAAGCCCCCAATTCCAGCTTTAAAGATAGCCAAAAACACAGCTGAAAACAGGATCTGGAGGGGGGGGGGGGGTGGCCAGAGTTTTTGCTCTTTTTCTTCCTTAATATTGACACAACCACTCTTCCAGTACTTTATACTTACTACAAATGACCCAACACACCTACCGGTCACTAAAATGAAGAAAAAAAAATTTCTTCCCTTTTTGGCCAAAATTGAAGAAATCTGCTGTACGCGGACCTGATGAAAATCACTCAAAATCACCCAAAAACGACCCGTCACCAATTTTTCCGAAATGTGATGAAAATCAATCTACCACACCTGTCATTCATAAAAAATGTGGAAACACGCCCGGATCACTTCATTAAAGCCCCCAATTCCAGCTTTAAAGATAGCCAAAAACACAGCTGAAAACAGGATCTGGAGGGGGGGGGGGGTGGCCAGAGTTTTTGCTCTTTTTCTTCCTTAATATTGACACAACCACTCTTCCAGTACTTTATACTTACTACAAATGACCCAACACACCTACCGGTCACTAAAATGAAGAAAAAAAAATTTCTTCCCTTTTTGGCCAAAATTGAAGAAATCTGCTGTACGCGGACCTGATGAAAATCACTCAAAATCACCCAAAAACGACCCGTCACCAATTTTTCCGAAATGTGATGAAAATCAATCTACCACACCTGTCATTCATAAAAAATGTGGAAACACGCCCGGATCACTTCATTAAAGCCCCCAATTCCAGCTTTAAAGATAGCCAAAAACACAGCTGAAAACAGGATCTGGAGGGGGGGGGGGGGTGGCCAGAGTTTTTGCTCTTTTTCTTCCTTAATATTGACACAACCACTCTTCCAGTACTTTATACTTACTACAAATGACCCAACACACCTACCGGTCACTAAAATGAAGAAAAAAAAATTTCTTCCCTTTTTGGCCAAAATTGAAGAAATCTGCTGTACGCGGACCTGATGAAAATCACTCAAAATCACCCAAAAACGACCCGTCACCAATTTTTCCGAAATGTGATGAAAATCAATCTACCACACCTGTCATTCATAAAAAATGTGGAAACACGCCCGGATCACTTCATTAAAGCCCCCAATTCCAGCTTTAAAGATAGCCAAAAACACAGCTGAAAACAGGATCTGGAGGGGGGGGGGGGGTGGCCAGAGTTTTTGCTCTTTTTCTTCCTTAATATTGACACAACCACTCTTCCAGTACTTTATACTTACTACAAATGACCCAACACACCTACCGGTCACTAAAATGAAGAAAAAAAAATTTCTTCCCTTTTTGGCCAAAATTGAAGAAATCTGCTGTACGCGGACCTGATGAAAATCACTCAAAATCACCCAAAAACGACCCGTCACCAATTTTTCCGAAATGTGATGAAAATCAATCTACCACACCTGTCATTCATAAAAAATGTGGAAACACGCCCGGATCACTTCATTAAAGCCCCCAATTCCAGCTTTAAAGATATAGCCAAAAACACAGCTGAAAACAGGATCTGGAGGGGGGGGGGGGGTGGCCAGAGTTTTTGCTCTTTTTCTTCCTTAATATTGACACAACCACTCTTCCAGTACTTTATACTTACTACAAATGACCCAACACACCTACCGGTCACTAAAATGAAGAAAAAAAAATTTCTTCCCTTTTTGGCCAAAATTGAAGAAATCTGCTGTACGCGGACCTGATGAAAATCACTCAAAATCACCCAAAAACGACCCGTCACCAATTTTTCCGAAATGTGATGAAAATCAATCTACCACACCTGTCATTCATAAAAAATGTGGAAACACGCCCGGATCACTTCATTAAAGCCCCCAATTCCAGCTTTAAAGATAGCCAAAAACACAGCTGAAAACAGGATCTGGAGGGGGGGGGGGGTGGCCAGAGTTTTTGCTCTTTTTCTTCCTTAATATTGACACAACCACTCTTCCAGTACTTTATACTTACTACAAATGACCCAACACACCTACCGGTCACTAAAATGAAGAAAAAAAAATTTCTTCCCTTTTTGGCCAAAATTGAAGAAATCTGCTGTACGCGGACCTGATGAAAATCACTCAAAATCACCCAAAAACGACCCGTCACCAATTTTTCCGAAATGTGATGAAAATCAATCTACCACACCTGTCATTCATAAAAAATGTGGAAACACGCCCGGATCACTTCATTAAAGCCCCCAATTCCAGCTTTAAAGATAGCCAAAAACACAGCTGAAAACAGGATCTGGAGGGGGGGGGGGGTGGCCAGAGTTTTTGCTCTTTTTCTTCCTTAATATTGACACAACCACTCTTCCAGTACTTTATACTTACTACAAATGACCCAACACACCTACCGGTCACTAAAATGAAGAAAAAAAAATTTCTTCCCTTTTTGGCCAAAATTGAAGAAATCTGCTGTACGCGGACCTGATGAAAATCACTCAAAATCACCCAAAAACGACCCGTCACCAATTTTTCCGAAATGTGATGAAAATCAATCTACCACACCTGTCATTCATAAAAAATGTGGAAACACGCCCGGATCACTTCATTAAAGCCCCCAATTCCAGCTTTAAAGATAGCCAAAAACACAGCTGAAAACAGGATCTGGAGGGGGGGGGGGGTGGCCAGAGTTTTTGCTCTTTTTCTTCCTTAATATTGACACAACCACTCTTCCAGTACTTTATACTTACTACAAATGACCCAACACACCTACCGGTCACTAAAATGAAGAAAAAAAAATTTCTTCCCTTTTTGGCCAAAATTGAAGAAATCTGCTGTACGCGGACCTGATGAAAATCACTCAAAATCACCCAAAAACGACCCGTCACCAATTTTTCCGAAATGTGATGAAAATCAATCTACCACACCTGTCATTCATAAAAAATGTGGAAACACGCCCGGATCACTTCATTAAAGCCCCCAATTCCAGCTTTAAAGATAGCCAAAAACACAGCTGAAAACAGGATCTGGAGGGGGGGGGGGGTGGCCAGAGTTTTTGCTCTTTTTCTTCCTTAATATTGACACAACCACTCTTCCAGTACTTTATACTTACTACAAATGACCCAACACACCTACCGGTCACTAAAATGAAGAAAAAAAAATTTCTTCCCTTTTTGGCCAAAATTGAAGAAATCTGCTGTACGCGGACCTGATGAAAATCACTCAAAATCACCCAAAAACGACCCGTCACCAATTTTTCCGAAATGTGATGAAAATCAATCTACCACACCTGTCATTCATAAAAAATGTGGAAACACGCCCGGATCACTTCATTAAAGCCCCCAATTCCAGCTTTAAAGATAGCCAAAAACACAGCTGAAAACAGGATCTGGAGGGGGGGGGGGGGTGGCCAGAGTTTTTGCTCTTTTTCTTCCTTAATATTGACACAACCACTCTTCCAGTACTTTATACTTACTACAAATGACCCAACACACCTACCGGTCACTAAAATGAAGAAAAAAAAATTTCTTCCCTTTTTGGCCAAAATTGAAGAAATCTGCTGTACGCGGACCTGATGAAAATCACTCAAAATCACCCAAAAACGACCCGTCACCAATTTTTCCGAAATGTGATGAAAATCAATCTACCACACCTGTCATTCATAAAAAATGTGGAAACACGCCGATCACTTCATTAAAGCCCCCAATTCCAGCTTTAAAGATAGCCAAAAACACAGCTGAAAACAGGATCTGGAGGGGGGGGGGGGGTGGCCAGAGTTTTTGCTCTTTTTCTTCCTTAATATTGACACAACCACTCTTCCAGTACTTTATACTTACTACAAATGACCCAACACACCTACCGGTCACTAAAATGAAGAAAAAAAAATTTCTTCCCTTTTTGGCCAAAATTGAAGAAATCTGCTGTACGCGGACCTGATGAAAATCACTCAAAATCACCCAAAAACGACCCGTCACCAATTTTTCCGAAATGTGATGAAAATCAATCTACCACACCTGTCATTCATAAAAAATGTGGAAACACGCCCGGATCACTTCATTAAAGCCCCCAATTCCAGCTTTAAAGATAGCCAAAAACACAGCTGAAAACAGGATCTGGAGGGGGGGGGGGGTGGCCAGAGTTTTTGCTCTTTTTCTTCCTTAATATTGACACAACCACTCTTCCAGTACTTTATACTTACTACAAATGACCCAACACACCTACCGGTCACTAAAATGAAGAAAAAAAAATTTCTTCCCTTTTTGGCCAAAATTGAAGAAATCTGCTGTACGCGGACCTGATGAAAATCACTCAAAATCACCCAAAAACGACCCGTCACCAATTTTTCCGAAATGTGATGAAAATCAATCTACCACACCTGTCATTCATAAAAAATGTGGAAACACGCCCGGATCACTTCATTAAAGCCCCCAATTCCAGCTTTAAAGATAGCCAAAAACACAGCTGAAAACAGGATCTGGAGGGGGGGGGGGGTGGCCAGAGTTTTTGCTCTTTTTCTTCCTTAATATTGACACAACCACTCTTCCAGTACTTTATACTTACTACAAATGACCCAACACACCTACCGGTCACTAAAATGAAGAAAAAAAAATTTCTTCCCTTTTTGGCCAAAATTGAAGAAATCTGCTGTACGCGGACCTGATGAAAATCACTCAAAATCACCCAAAAACGACCCGTCACCAATTTTTCCGAAATGTGATGAAAATCAATCTACCACACCTGTCATTCATAAAAAATGTGGAAACACGCCCGGATCACTTCATTAAAGCCCCCAATTCCAGCTTTAAAGATAGCCAAAAACACAGCTGAAAACAGGATCTGGAGGGGGGGGGGGGTGGCCAGAGTTTTTGCTCTTTTTCTTCCTTAATATTGACACAACCACTCTTCCAGTACTTTATACTTACTACAAATGACCCAACACACCTACCGGTCACTAAAATGAAGAAAAAAAAATTTCTTCCCTTTTTGGCCAAAATTGAAGAAATCTGCTGTACGCGGACCTGATGAAAATCACTCAAAATCACCCAAAAACGACCCGTCACCAATTTTTCCGAAATGTGATGAAAATCAATCTACCACACCTGTCATTCATAAAAAATGTGGAAACACGCCCGGATCACTTCATTAAAGCCCCCAATTCCAGCTTTAAAGATAGCCAAAAACACAGCTGAAAACAGGATCTGGAGGGGGGGGGGGGTGGCCAGAGTTTTTGCTCTTTTTCTTCCTTAATATTGACACAACCACTCTTCCAGTACTTTATACTTACTACAAATGACCCAACACACCTACCGGTCACTAAAATGAAGAAAAAAAAATTTCTTCCCTTTTTGGCCAAAATTGAAGAAATCTGCTGTACGCGGACCTGATGAAAATCACTCAAAATCACCCAAAAACGACCCGTCACCAATTTTTCCGAAATGTGATGAAAATCAATCTACCACACCTGTCATTCATAAAAAATGTGGAAACACGCCCGGATCACTTCATTAAAGCCCCCAATTCCAGCTTTAAAGATAGCCAAAAACACAGCTGAAAACAGGATCTGGAGGGGGGGGGGGGTGGCCAGAGTTTTTGCTCTTTTTCTTCCTTAATATTGACACAACCACTCTTCCAGTACTTTATACTTACTACAAATGACCCAACACACCTACCGGTCACTAAAATGAAGAAAAAAAAATTTCTTCCCTTTTTGGCCAAAATTGAAGAAATCTGCTGTACGCGGACCTGATGAAAATCACTCAAAATCACCCAAAAACGACCCGTCACCAATTTTTCCGAAATGTGATGAAAATCAATCTACCACACCTGTCATTCATAAAAAATGTGGAAACACGCCCGGATCACTTCATTAAAGCCCCCAATTCCAGCTTTAAAGATAGCCAAAAACACAGCTGAAAACAGGATCTGGAGGGGGGGGGGGGTGGCCAGAGTTTTTGCTCTTTTTCTTCCTTAATATTGACACAACCACTCTTCCAGTACTTTATACTTACTACAAATGACCCAACACACCTACCGGTCACTAAAATGAAGAAAAAAAAATTTCTTCCCTTTTTGGCCAAAATTGAAGAAATCTGCTGTACGCGGACCTGATGAAAATCACTCAAAATCACCCAAAAACGACCCGTCACCAATTTTTCCGAAATGTGATGAAAATCAATCTACCACACCTGTCATTCATAAAAAATGTGGAAACACGCCCGGATCACTTCATTAAAGCCCCCAATTCCAGCTTTAAAGATAGCCAAAAACACAGCTGAAAACAGGATCTGGAGGGGGGGGGGGGTGGCCAGAGTTTTTGCTCTTTTTCTTCCTTAATATTGACACAACCACTCTTCCAGTACTTTATACTTACTACAAATGACCCAACACACCTACCGGTCACTAAAATGAAGAAAAAAAAATTTCTTCCCTTTTTGGCCAAAATTGAAGAAATCTGCTGTACGCGGACCTGATGAAAATCACTCAAAATCACCCAAAAACGACCCTGTCACCAATTTTTCCGAAATGTGATGAAAATCAATCTACCACACCTGTCATTCATAAAAAATGTGGAAACACGCCCGGATCACTTCATTAAAGCCCCCAATTCCAGCTTTAAAGATAGCCAAAAACACAGCTGAAAACAGGATCTGGAGGGGGGGGGGGGTGGCCAGAGTTTTTGCTCTTTTTCTTCCTTAATATTGACACAACCACTCTTCCAGTACTTTATACTTACTACAAATGACCCAACACACCTACCGGTCACTAAAATGAAGAAAAAAAAATTTCTTCCCTTTTTGGCCAAAATTGAAGAAATCTGCTGTACGCGGACCTGATGAAAATCACTCAAAATCACCCAAAAACGACCCGTCACCAATTTTTCCGAAATGTGATGAAAATCAATCTACCACACCTGTCATTCATAAAAAATGTGGAAACACGCCCGGATCACTTCATTAAAGCCCCCAATTCCAGCTTTAAAGATAGCCAAAAACACAGCTGAAAACAGGATCTGGAGGGGGGGGGGGGTGGCCAGAGTTTTTGCTCTTTTTCTTCCTTAATATTGACACAACCACTCTTCCAGTACTTTATACTTACTACAAATGACCCAACACACCTACCGGTCACTAAAATGAAGAAAAAAAAATTTCTTCCCTTTTTGGCCAAAATTGAAGAAATCTGCTGTACGCGGACCTGATGAAAATCACTCAAAATCACCCAAAAACGACCCGTCACCAATTTTTCCGAAATGTGATGAAAATCAATCTACCACACCTGTCATTCATAAAAAATGTGGAAACACGCCCGGATCACTTCATTAAAGCCCCCAATTCCAGCTTTAAAGATAGCCAAAAACACAGCTGAAAACAGGATCTGGAGGGGGGGGGGGGGTGGCCAGAGTTTTTGCTCTTTTTCTTCCTTAATATTGACACAACCACTCTTCCAGTACTTTATACTTACTACAAATGACCCAACACACCTACCGGTCACTAAAATGAAGAAAAAAAAATTTCTTCCCTTTTTGGCCAAAATTGAAGAAATCTGCTGTACGCGGACCTGATGAAAATCACTCAAAATCACCCAAAAACGACCCGTCACCAATTTTTCCGAAATGTGATGAAAATCAATCTACCACACCTGTCATTCATAAAAAATGTGGAAACACGCCCGGATCACTTCATTAAAGCCCCCAATTCCAGCTTTAAAGATAGCCAAAAACACAGCTGAAAACAGGATCTGGAGGGGGGGGGGGGGGGGTGGCCAGAGTTTTTGCTCTTTTTCTTCCTTAATATTGACACAACCACTCTTCCAGTACTTTATACTTACTACAAATGACCCAACACACCTACCGGTCACTAAAATGAAGAAAAAAAAATTTCTTCCCTTTTTGGCCAAAATTGAAGAAATCTGCTGTACGCGGACCTGATGAAAATCACTCAAAATCACCCAAAAACGACCCGTCACCAATTTTTCCGAAATGTGATGAAAATCAATCTACCACACCTGTCATTCATAAAAAATGTGGAAACACGCCCGGATCACTTCATTAAAGCCCCCAATTCCAGCTTTAAAGATAGCCAAAAACACAGCTGAAAACAGGATCTGGAGGGGGGGGGGGGGGGGTGGCCAGAGTTTTTGCTCTTTTTCTTCCTTAATATTGACACAACCACTCTTCCAGTACTTTATACTTACTACAAATGACCCAACACACCTACCGGTCACTAAAATGAAGAAAAAAAAATTTCTTCCCTTTTTGGCCAAAATTGAAGAAATCTGCTGTACGCGGACCTGATGAAAATCACTCAAAATCACCCAAAAACGACCCGTCACCAATTTTTCCGAAATGTGATGAAAATCAATCTACCACACCTGTCATTCATAAAAAATGTGGAAACACGCCCGGATCACTTCATTAAAGCCCCCAATTCCAGCTTTAAAGATAGCCAAAAACACAGCTGAAAACAGGATCTGGAGGGGGGGGGGGGGGGGGTGGCCAGAGTTTTTGCTCTTTTTCTTCCTTAATATTGACACAACCACTCTTCCAGTACTTTATACTTACTACAAATGACCCAACACACCTACCGGTCACTAAAATGAAGAAAAAAAAATTTCTTCCCTTTTTGGCCAAAATTGAAGAAATCTGCTGTACGCGGACCTGATGAAAATCACTCAAAATCACCCAAAAACGACCCGTCACCAATTTTTCCGAAATGTGATGAAAATCAATCTACCACACCTGTCATTCATAAAAAATGTGGAAACACGCCCGGATCACTTCATTAAAGCCCCCAATTCCAGCTTTAAAGATAGCCAAAAACACAGCTGAAAACAGGATCTGGAGGGGGGGGGGGGGGGTGGCCAGAGTTTTTGCTCTTTTTCTTCCTTAATATTGACACAACCACTCTTCCAGTACTTTATACTTACTACAAATGACCCAACACACCTACCGGTCACTAAAATGAAGAAAAAAAAATTTCTTCCCTTTTTGGCCAAAATTGAAGAAATCTGCTGTACGCGGACCTGATGAAAATCACTCAAAATCACCCAAAAACGACCCGTCACCAATTTTTCCGAAATGTGATGAAAATCAATCTACCACACCTGTCATTCATAAAAAATGTGGAAACACGCCCGGATCACTTCATTAAAGCCCCCAATTCCAGCTTTAAAGATAGCCAAAAACACAGCTGAAAACAGGATCTGGAGGGGGGGGGGGGGGGTGGCCAGAGTTTTTGCTCTTTTTCTTCCTTAATATTGACACAACCACTCTTCCAGTACTTTATACTTACTACAAATGACCCAACACACCTACCGGTCACTAAAATGAAGAAAAAAAAATTTCTTCCCTTTTTGGCCAAAATTGAAGAAATCTGCTGTACGCGGACCTGATGAAAATCACTCAAAATCACCCAAAAACGACCCGTCACCAATTTTTCCGAAATGTGATGAAAATCAATCTACCACACCTGTCATTCATAAAAAATGTGGAAACACGCCCGGATCACTTCATTAAAGCCCCCAATTCCAGCTTTAAAGATAGCCAAAAACACAGCTGAAAACAGGATCTGGAGGGGGGGGGGGGGGGTGGCCAGAGTTTTTGCTCTTTTTCTTCCTTAATATTGACACAACCACTCTTCCAGTACTTTATACTTACTACAAATGACCCAACACACCTACCGGTCACTAAAATGAAGAAAAAAAAATTTCTTCCCTTTTTGGCCAAAATTGAAGAAATCTGCTGTACGCGGACCTGATGAAAATCACTCAAAATCACCCAAAAACGACCCGTCACCAATTTTTCCGAAATGTGATGAAAATCAATCTACCACACCTGTCATTCATAAAAAATGTGGAAACACGCCCGGATCACTTCATTAAAGCCCCCAATTCCAGCTTTAAAGATAGCCAAAAACACAGCTGAAAACAGGATCTGGAGGGGGGGGGGGGGGGGGGTGGCCAGAGTTTTTGCTCTTTTTCTTCCTTAATATTGACACAACCACTCTTCCAGTACTTTATACTTACTACAAATGACCCAACACACCTACCGGTCACTAAAATGAAGAAAAAAAAATTTCTTCCCTTTTTGGCCAAAATTGAAGAAATCTGCTGTACGCGGACCTGATGAAAATCACTCAAAATCACCCAAAAACGACCCGTCACCAATTTTTCCGAAATGTGATGAAAATCAATCTACCACACCTGTCATTCATAAAAAATGTGGAAACACGCCCGGATCACTTCATTAAAGCCCCCAATTCCAGCTTTAAAGATAGCCAAAAACACAGCTGAAAACAGGATCTGGAGGGGGGGGGGGGGGGTGGCCAGAGTTTTTGCTCTTTTTCTTCCTTAATATTGACACAACCACTCTTCCAGTACTTTATACTTACTACAAATGACCCAACACACCTACCGGTCACTAAAATGAAGAAAAAAAAATTTCTTCCCTTTTTGGCCAAAATTGAAGAAATCTGCTGTACGCGGACCTGATGAAAATCACTCAAAATCACCCAAAAACGACCCGTCACCAATTTTTCCGAAATGTGATGAAAATCAATCTACCACACCTGTCATTCATAAAAAATGTGGAAACACGCCCGGATCACTTCATTAAAGCCCCCAATTCCAGCTTTAAAGATAGCCAAAAACACAGCTGAAAACAGGATCTGGAGGGGGGGGGGGGGGTGGCCAGAGTTTTTGCTCTTTTTCTTCCTTAATATTGACACAACCACTCTTCCAGTACTTTATACTTACTACAAATGACCCAACACACCTACCGGTCACTAAAATGAAGAAAAAAAAATTTCTTCCCTTTTTGGCCAAAATTGAAGAAATCTGCTGTACGCGGACCTGATGAAAATCACTCAAAATCACCCAAAAACGACCCGTCACCAATTTTTCCGAAATGTGATGAAAATCAATCTACCACACCTGTCATTCATAAAAAATGTGGAAACACGCCCGGATCACTTCATTAAAGCCCCCAATTCCAGCTTTAAAGATAGCCAAAAACACAGCTGAAAACAGGATCTGGAGGGGGGGGGGGGGGGGGGTGGCCAGAGTTTTTGCTCTTTTTCTTCCTTAATATTGACACAACCACTCTTCCAGTACTTTATACTTACTACAAATGACCCAACACACCTACCGCAAAAAAAAAAAAAAATTTTCTTGCCAATCACGGACTGTTATAGACGAATGAAGTTCTGTGAGAGAAATTAGTGATTTTTCCAGTTTTTTTCCCTGATATTTTTTAG